>NW_027173049.1:0-1229726 GCF_018151085.1 Drosophila tropicalis | reverse complement strand
TTCGATTTATACAAAATTCATTGTACGCTCTTTCCCATTTCAGTTTTATTTTGTTGTACATATGATTGATAGCATCGTTGATTGTCCAGCTTATGTGCGTGAACACTCCATCGTGTCTGACATTTTTGGCTGCGGTATCCGCTAAATCGTTTTCTCTTATGTTTGAGTGACTAGGTATGTGGTGTACTTCGACTGAGATGATATTATAACTATTTTCTATATTTTTAAGGATTCTTTGAGGAAAGCAATTATTGTTGTTGGGGTTTCTAATTGTTTGGGTTGCTCCAAGAGTGTCTGTTAGGAACGCTACTTTGCAGAAGTGATTCCACTGATCATTGTTTCATTTGCATCTCTTTTGTTTTTAAAGGCACCTTTCGAAAAATTGGCATCTACGAAGATTTTTCGTGTGCGTATAGGAGTTGACTCTATGGGTGTAATGTTGTCCAGGACATCTTTAAATTCAGCATACACTTTGGCATAACTTGTTTTATTAGCATGAAAGACACTGGACAGAAGCGACGCCGCTGGCAGGCCATAAGCGAAGACCTTCACCAGTTCTTTTGCTGTGGTAAATTTAATTCTATACTCTGGTGGAAGTTCGGCCGCTAGGTGGTATATTATATTAGTTGGAGTTGATCTAATAAGCCCCAAGGCCTTCCTTTAGTGTGAGTTAGCATGAGTATTTATGATGCCCATTACTGTTTTAGTTGCTTTTGCAAATGAAGAGCTTGCATATTCATACCTGTTCCTTGTAAAGGCCTTATAGAAAAGAATTGCACTTTTGGGATGGGTGCCAAAACGACAGCCATTAATCATATAAAGAAACATATTTGTTTTGTTTGACTTAGCAATTGTTTCCTTTATGTGTTGGGTCGAAGAATTATTGGTGCTAATCAGTCTTCCTAAGTAGTTAATTTTATCTACGTCCCTTATAGCTACGTCTTAAATTAAAATGTAAAGCAGCAGATTTGTTCGGGTTGAATGACAGGTTGATTTTATTGCACATTTTACTAAATTCTGTAACTTGTCTTTCTAATATGTTTTTAGCGTCTGAAAAGTTTTTATGGTAACATACCAGCAAAAGTCATCAGCATATTGAAATAGTATGCTGTTAATTTGGTTGCTTATCTTGTGCAGCTCAGCTGTGTATAAATTGAAAAGTATTGGACTAAGGCAGCTACCCTGACTTACTCTATTATTTTTATTTCTGTTATTCCCATAGTCAAAACTCTTTCTTTAAGGTATGTAGTTGCAAATGAATTGTATGTGTCTGTGATCGAAACCTAAATCTATTAGCTTGTTGCCTAGAATGGGAATATTAGCAGAGTCGAAGGCTTTGCTTAGATCCAATACAGATGCACAAACGTGCATGCCCCTAGCTTTCAGATTTGCTATATTGTTTAAAACGTCATTGATGCAGTGCGATGTGGAGTGGTGTTTACGGAAGCCGTAAGATCTCGGGGGCAATATATTGTTGTTGTTTATATGGTTTTCCATCCTTGTTTTTACCAATCCTTCTAAGCATTTGAAAACTACGCTTAGTAGGCAATAGGTCTATTGTTTGTTATTATAGCTGAGTCTAGATTCTTTTTAGGGACAGGTACTACTTTTATTTTTCTCCAACTAGCTGGTATGTCACCGTTGTCTAGAGTCTCATTTAGCAGGGATACCAAAATTTGAATTTCTGAGGGTGGTAAGGCAAGAAGCATTCTGTATGATATATTGTCTGGACCTTTTGCTGAGTCCGGGTTGCGGGAATTCAAAAAGTCAAGTAAATCGTTGTTAGTAAAGTTTGAGTTGCTAGCGGGTAGTAGCCAGCTGTCAGGTGGGTTCATTTTTTTCATATTTTTTGGCAAAATCCATCCGATTGACTTTGTTAGCCTCAGATATGAGAGGCTTCTTTCGTGCAACTCGAGCATATAACCCGTCCTTTTTGAGTATTTTTCGGATTTTGTCGGCATGGAGATCTTTGCCAAACTTCTCCCTTATGTCCTGACCAATCATTGGAGCTGATATGCCAGGATTTAAGCGCACAGTCTTTAAAATGTCTCTCTTCTCTAGTTCGGTCAGCAATGATGGCCATCCAGTACGAGGCTGGGACTTGACAGAGCAGGTCAAAGAGTGTGTTCTGCCAACAATACTGCCGATTTCCCGTAAAGTTTTCCTCTCATCCCGCAGTTTAAGGATGAGATTTTTTAAATCGGGATCAATTTCTTTAGACTTATTGCCCATTGCGATGTTTTCAAGAGAATGAAAAAACTTGTCAAAACAAAAGCAATTTGAAATGTAAGGCATTAAGTACAGTTATTTGTTCTTAAACGCTAATTAAAGTTCAATACAGAGCATAAAAACAGTGGCTTTTTATTTAGGTGATTGCTTCTCAGTCATGGCTAATATATGTAGAACTTGGTTTTTCTAATTGGCTTCTCGATCGCTTCGCATTATTAGGAGTGGAACTGGCTAATTCCAAATCTGATGAATTATTTATTCGCCTTTTGGTTGATTTTCTTGTAGAAGTGGAAGCCATTTCCACACTCGTGTTATCCTTTGTGGGATTTTGAAATTGAAATGCCCTAGCAGGATTTAAGAACAAATTTAGATGTGCATACATATCTATTTAATATTTAATGTATATCTACTTCAGGGCATAGGTATCTCTTAGTACTTCTATGGATTTCTTTGGCGGCAAATAAGAGCCATCGCTGTCCAAAAGGCTGATGCCATTCTGAGAATGTAAAATTGGTTTAACGGATGAGCAATTACAAGATTGTTCCTAGAACTTACCAAATGAAAAAGATTTTCTATATGATCTTGCAAGTTCTTGATATTTTTCCAGCTCACATCGAGAAGGATTAGGGAGCATTTTCTTTCGTCGGTAAAGAAATTGGAAAGGTCTAATCTCAGTGGTTTATTGTGCATTGTGGCTAACTAGTGCAACAATATGCACAATAGTAGAATTTTTAAAAAACTGAGTGGATCTGAGTTGAAAGTTGAAAGCTTCTAAGTTTGTACATTATTTCATTATGTGTTGTGTTGTTTGACGTAACCGTTTTTTATGGATTTTGGCGTTGCCAGTCTGTTGTTTTTTTGGCGCGTATTTTAAACTGTGCCACTTTCGGCGTTTCAGTTTGAATCCTCTTAGTTAAACCTGGAAAAATGTTAGCCAGTTTATCTTCATATATAACTTGTTGTCGTTTTATCTGGCAGCAAAATGTGGCATCTGACAGAAAGTATAAATATTATCTTGTTAATTACAATTAAAATTAGGCAATAAATCGCCAGATGCACTCATTGTATGGCATAAGGTTGTTTTAAGTAGCTTAACTGAAAATTCATTCCTGCAGAAATCCACAATTTTTTGCATCGCAGACTAATTCGCATAGGGGCGACAGCCCTAGGGTTATTATGATATAAATTGTGGTATTTGGGATTTCTAGCAGTGACAGCTTCTGGTCACACTGTTCAGAAAAAAAATAAAAAAATTTTATTGGAGACTAGAGATTTAACTGAATAATATGTCTGCTGTTCTAAATCACGCAATTCGCCGCCAATTGGTGGCAACTGGGGCCAGGAACATGTCCGGTACTGCTGCCGTGGCTGGTGAACATTCCGGTAAATATCCATAAACTATTTAAATATCCTTTCAAGTTTGTAAGGTTAAGGTTATGTAATGTTGCTATTGGGCAAGAGTTATGATTGAAGTTTATAATTGTTTTCTTTGTGCATCTTTCTAGGTGGTTATAAGGTCTGGAAGCGTTTGTCTTTCTTTGTAGCTGTTCCAGCCGTAGGTCTGTGCATGTTGAATGCCTACCTAAAGCACCAGGAGGAGCACGACCACCCCCGCCAGGAATTCGTCAAATACGAGTATCTGCGTCGTCGTGAGAAGCGTTTCCCTTGGGGCGAGGGCCAAAAGAGTTTGTTCCACAACCCCCATGTTAACCCATTGCCCGATGGTTATGAGCATTAAATAGGCGTGTGCGCGAGGAGAAACAAGAAGGATAGATGAGGACGATTATGTAGTTTGTTTGGTAATCAAAACTGGCCTGGCGTATTCACATTTCAAGTTGTTAAGATAAGCGAAATATACAGACACATGTTGCCGCTGCCCTATGGAAATCTTATTGAAATGGAATAAAAACTGAATCAGTGAATCGAGTCAATCTCGGGGTAGACATAATAGACACATCAATTTCTAAAATCGATCAATTTATATGCATATCTCGATAGTGAACCATGACCGTCCTCCTAATAAGCACGAACTCTAAAGAATACAGTCTTGGCAAGCGTTTAGTTAGCACCATGATTTTATTGCGTCCTAAACAACAGATGATCAAGAAAAACTAATCCCTGTGTTTAAATTCAACCACAGACATATTGGACAACTGACTACGAATCATAAATGTATTATGTTCTTGGAAACATTTGCTTATAGTGCGTTGGAATTACTGTCGGTCTCGTTGGCGAATGATCCATAATAATGGACCAATGTTTTAGAGGCTTATTTTAATACAATTATATTGGTATAACCAATAGCAAAATATTTTGAGCATATGAAATTTTTATTCAAATTTAATCAACTTACTATTCGAATTGAAAACAATCGACTCTTTAAGCTTTTTATGTATATAAAAGTGAATGATAGAAAATGAAATTGCCTTAAGCGCAATGTTTTTTTGCATGGCCTGTTGATTTTCCATTCCTAATTAGGCGACCTTGTTTGCTTATAACTTCCTTCTTTGGTTCACTGTCCTTTTGTGGTTTCTTCGCCGTTTCGTGTGACTTTTGTTTTTTAACACCATCTCGACTACGTGTCTGGCGCTTGTCTTCAGGGGAAGAGGATGAGGTTGTTGTGGTTTTCTTAGGGAGAGACAATTTGATCATTTTCGCTGGCGGTGAAGCGGTAGACTCTGTGGGTGAAAAGTCCTCGTCAAGGAGCTCTTGAAGGAATTCCGCTTCGTCTTCAGATTTCACAACAGCGTTAGCTTCCTTATCGGCCTCTTGGTAGGGCACCATATCCACCACATGATCATCTTCAATATGCTTTTGAAGTTGGTTCTGATTGAGGAAAATATAATCGCAAAATTCGCAAGCAAATCGCTCGTTGTCCTTATGAGTTTGCAGATGACTCTGGATTTGGTCGGTTAGGATATTCTCCTTACACAGGGGGCAAACCAAATCCAATTTTGCATGAACTGAGGAATGATCCACCAGACTTTCATATGTTTGATGCGTTTCGCGGCAAATGCTGCAGACAAATGAGGTGCCGGATACCTGTTTATGCACTCGCAAATGTCGGGACAGATGATGAGAA
Organism: Drosophila tropicalis; assembly: GCF_018151085.1. Lineage (NCBI taxonomy): Eukaryota > Metazoa > Arthropoda > Insecta > Diptera > Drosophilidae > Drosophila > Drosophila tropicalis. Next base: position 1,224,415 of record NW_027173049.1, on the reverse strand, counting down.
AGCAAATATGATTTATTACAGTATTTACAGGGATAGACACGCTTGCCAGCATGGGCCACCAGGTGACGGGCCAATTTACAGGCAGTAACAAAGCTTCGATTACAGTGCTGACACGAGAATGGTAAATTATTACTGTGGATAACCTGAGATGCAAGATATAAAGAATTATTACAGTTTCTCGTTTAAATGAAATGCAGTTTCTCACCTCATGCCGCTCCAGTCCCTGCTTAAAAGCAAAGGACTTGTTGCATACGCCGCACTGAAAATTCCTTTGTTTTGTATGCCGTTCCGCGTGCTTCATCATCTCTTCCTTAGATAGGAACGGCTTTTCACAGTATAGACACAGAAATTTCGGTATATCCGTGTGGGTGCGTTCATGGCGATGCAACAGGGCCTTCCGGGTGAATGCCTTATCGCACGCTGTACATTGGAATGGCTTCTCGCCGGTGTGAATAAAGTTGTGCTTCTGCAGATCGTATTTCGAGAAAAAACTTTTATCGCAATCCGGGCACTGGAAGCTCCGTTTTCGTGAATGATTCAGACGATGAATCTCCAGCAGCTGCTCCAAAGGAAACGAGCGTTCGCAATCTGGACAGGGGAATACATTGGTTGCCACAGGGGCAGCATTTTTTGTGGGATCTTCGGCTCCGTCCAAATCACGTGGATCAATAATTTCCGTAACTATGGCCGCCACATTGCCATCCTCATCTCTTTGAATTTGGGGTGTTGAAAGTCGTGGCTCGACAGGCTGAGAGGCTACTTTATTTAAAATTCGAATTGAAGATTTGTTTAATACTTTGGGTCTACTTGGTACGACTTCAGAAGTTGGCTGTGGAGCAGTGGCGGGTGTCGGAGCCCGTACAGATGGTGGACTTGGATTTGGAATAGGCGGAGTGTCTTCGGGTTCAGTGCCTAGAGCTTCTTCCTCGAGCTCAGCAATCAAATTGTGAACATCATCCATGGACAATTCTTGGTTATTTTCTACTTTCATTTGATAAGCAGATTTACCCTTCTTCGAGGTGGGCATAGTAGAGGCAATTGTCAATGAGCTGGTCTCCATCACCTGAACATCTTCTATTACCAACTGATTCGATTTAACCATCGAATTTAATAATTTCTTTGGTTGTCCATCTTTAAGCCCCAAGTCCTTTTTTGCTTGAGTTGCTATAAGAGGAGCTCGTGGTTTTTCCAATGGCTCCTCAGGCAATGACCCAGTCAATGGATATTGTCTCAGTAATGTCTCTGCACGCTTACACATTTGCTTAAAGCGATAACAATGCTCGAAAAGCAACCTGCAGTCCAAGCAAATTAAAGAAGGCATCCCATCGTCGTTAATCACCTAAGAAAAACCGTTATTTAAAATTCAAAATTATTGTCGTTTACTTTAGAGTTATGGGATGACTTAATGTTGCGCACCAAAATAAATCCAAATATTACTAAATAAATTGATCTCAGTACGTACTTAAAAAAAAAAATAGACTTGAAACAGTTTTTTTTTTTTTTTTGAATTTTTTTAATATTTTAGCTCTTTTTAGCTACATTTTAAATGTTGTTTTTGATGAGTTAACAACACTGCTGCAGTGATGCCATTTACGAAAAGAAAGATAATAAGCAAGATAGAGATAAAATATCATTCTTCGATTTGATGATTTACCGACTAATTTTATATTATTTTGTGGCAACGTTAAATAGTTAATAATCTTTTATATCTTGGATGACTTGCGATCAGTGCTAATTAAATGTTTTCGAGGAATGCAACAAGCTAATTTCTGTTTAATAATTTTGTTGGAGTTTGCAAACTAATTAGTTACACATAACAGTCTTTAAGTAAAACTAGACAGAATTAAATTTACAAATATGAAATATTTTGAATTTTTCCCGCAATTTAGATTTTTAATCTGACGGGAAAAAAGCGGAAATGACAACACTACTCACACGGCAAAAATTTACGGCGAGAGGGCAAGAATTTACGGCGAGAGGGCACGAATTTACGGCGAGAGGGCACGAATTTACGGCGAGAGGGCACGAATTTACGGCAAAAAGCTACCGCGAAAAAGCAAAAACTGAGGCGAAAAAACATATGATTTTTAAGCGGCGGCGACTGAGCACGCTTAACCTCCGTTATTTAATTGATTACAACAAAAAATAACGCTAATCGTGTTTGCCAAAAAAGGACATTTCGTTTATTGTGATTTGCATTAATATAGTTAACAAAAACATTAGAAACAGCTGTTTGGCTATTGTTTATTTAGTTTAAAAGTAAAAAACAACAATAGTGAAGTACTCTTCCCCCACTACCCACGCACTGTGGAAGGGACAGAGAAAGAGAACAAAAGGAAGGCAGGGCCCAAGCACAAGGAGAGCATAAAGCAGACACTGAACATTTAAAAGAGAATCGAGAGAATGACGGACGAGTGCATAACCAGAAACTTTAGTCTTCTCAATAGAAGCAACAGCGGCGGCAGCAGTAATGGACAAACCAAGAGCAATCGCAGCAGCATTGTTGATAACACTGACGCCAAGGGCTGCATGGAAGGAAGCAGTGGTGGTGCAACAGGAACGGGAATAACATCGGCGAGGTAAATGCATATGTATGCATGCATATGCTAGTGCATGTGCGCGCGTCTTTGCTTCCCTCTCGCACTTGCAGTCTTTATTCCGCTTTCCTATTTGTGTTTGTTTTGTGCCCTTGGTAAACAGTGATGCCCAAAGAAGAGGAGCGACAAAGAGTTAAGAAAGTAAAGGCCGAAAAAAGCCAAATCGGGTGAAGTGGTTATTGACCAACTAATTTGGATTTCCCCCAAAGTATTAATTCTAATTCATTCTTTTTTTTTTTGCTTACTAAAAGAAATACAAATGTATATGTAAATCCCACAAACTGCAAATTAATAATCGATGAAGGAAATTATGAATTAATATGTTAAAAGAAAAATCAATTTTCATTTAATCGATATCTTTGTATAGTTAACCACATTCTACTAGTGAGAATTAAGTTTAAAATTATTATGGTATTCTATTCAAATAGTAAAAATTTTGAAATTCATGAAGGGAGCCGGTGAAAATAATATTAGAATGTTATCTAAGCCGAAAGAAACGAGCGTTTTACAATTTTAGCAAAAATTTAATTATACTGAGGTTCTGAGGTTCTATTAGAAAATACGACCAATTGCTCTTAAAAAAGGCTGCTTTAGGCATGATTAATTATTAACCAGATTTAATTATATAAAGAAAACTTTGGTATAATCGTTGGTTTTCCTTTGTTAAATGTAGAACTTAATCATCAACACCATTGTCCGTAGATTGATTGCTTATCACCTACTATCTAATCTCACTACAATTATTAACGCATTTATTTTGCCAATTTTTTGTTGTTTTTTGGCTCTTTTAGTGCTGCGCCAGCCTCAATAAATAAATATGTAGCCCGGATGCCAGTGGATCGCTATGCCAGTGAATATAATATGAATCACAAATATCGCGGCCAAGCTATAATCTTTAATCATGAATTTTTCGATATACCCTCTCTGAAATCAAGAGCTGGAACTAATGTTGATGCCGAGGAACTGCGCAAAGCACTCAAGAGTCTGGGATTTGATGTTTCAGTGCATAAGGACTGCAAATTGAGAGATATTTTGAAATATATCGATAAAGCCGCCTCATTGGATCATACAGATAATGATTGCATAGCCATTGCCATTTTGTCTCACGGCGAGCATGGTTATATTTATGCCAAAGATGTGCAATATAAATTGGATGCCATTTGGCATTATTTTACAGCGCATATTTGCCCCACATTGGCCGGCAAACCGAAGTTGTTCTTTATACAGGCATGTCAAGGCGATCGTTTGGATGCGGGCGTGATGCTGGAGAAAAACGGGGTTACTGAAACGGACGGCGAGTCCTCAATGAGCTATAAGATCCCCATACATGCTGACTTCCTCTTTTCATATTCAACGATACCAGGTAAGCAATAAATGGAATAGGCATTTTATTGTCCTAAAACTTATTGCTTTATTTTGTAGGCTACTTCTCCTGGCGCAATACAACGAATGGATCTTGGTATATGCAATCGCTTATTCAAGAGTTAAACACAAATGGTAAAAAGTATGACATTCTCACTCTGCTCACTTTTGTTAGTCAACGTGTGGCCATTGATTTTGAATCAAACGTGCCCTCTACACCTTTAATGGATCGGCAGAAGCAAATACCCTGCGTCACTTCAATGCTAACGCGCATATTGCGTTTCACAGATAAACCAAGTGCCAATAAAGCTGGCTAGGTATCACCATCATCACTATCATCAACCATTCATCCATTCCCGCTCCCACCATATTCTTCCAATGATTTGCATATACAAATATATCTGGATTAATTTTGCTTCGCTTTAATTTAGTTAATGACTTGAGACTTAATCAACATTATGTGAAATGTTATTGTTGACAAAATTCATTCTATTCCATTACATGATAATTTCTTTCTCATATCACAATCTCCACAAATTTAGTTTATAAGACCAAGAAAATGCCCTGAAGAGATGCATTTATATATATACACAGACATATATATATATATACATATATATATATATACATATATATATATATATAAGAACAATTTTGATAAGAAAAATAAAAATCTGAATACAATTTTGAATAATGCGGGTTTTTTTTGTTTACTGGTAACGCCAAACAGCTGTCATTATGCCTTTACATGCGAGTGTCCATGTGTGTGTAATGTACATACATACATATATTTAACAATTTCGGCTAATTGTATGTAGTTTTGTGAAATTTGTTTATTGTGTGGGGTATAAATGTTCAAGCACTAGTTGGAGTTGGTTGTTTTTGGTCGGATTAGCTTCTTAGCCAATTCTCTCACGCAATCAGTCTGTTCAGAAACCATTTTTTGGTTAGTAAGTTACAGTACCCACCTCGATCGAAGTAATAGCCATTATTTGAAGCGGCAGAGCTGCTGTTGATTTAATACGTTGATTTTCCCGGAAAATTGACGAAAGTTTGTTCTGCGCCAAACAAAAACGGCAAATTTGCTTTTTACTTAATTCGTCCTCGCGTAACTTTGTTGTTTCGGCCATGGTAAAAAAATACTTTTCTTTTCTGAAAATACACAAAACGGCAAAAGATGCAGCGTCAATACACAAACCCGAAGAGTTGCCACCTTTTATGAAAAATATTATGTGGCAGCCCCTATTGAATGTCAATTTTTTTCTACCCATTTAAATTTATTTTTACTTTTTTTAAATATTGAAAAAGGGGATTTTTTTTATACAATACATTACAATAATGTTCTAGAGCATCCCCTCTATTAGAAAATCGCATCATGAAAGTTTAAAATTATATATGTACATATGAATACGTTCTTATTCAGCTTAATGCAGTCTTTTTGCATACATATATGAACATACATACATACATACGTACATATGTAGATCTTGTTCATCTAGGATTTATCTAATACGGACACACATAGGAATGATTTGTCGAAGACAGATTTTTAAATCAAACATTTCTAATTCTAATTGGGTTGGGATTAACACATACCTAGTTGAACATTTTTTAGTTTATTAAAGTCATTAATGATTGTGCCATATTCGACCATTTAAGATAAAATTGCATTGCTGGCAGAAATTCAGTTAAGGCAAGGGTGTATAATGCAGAACGTTATACAAACAAACTATAAATTTAGTTTAACAATACCATCAAATTTAGTTAACATCCATTTGAATATATAATAAAATTATTCACTTTATGACCATAGTATTGAATTGATATTTCACAATATGTATACAAAATTTAGGCCTTCGAATGCAAAATCTGTTTACATTATGCACGGAACTGAAAAAATTCGTAAAAGTAAATTTTTCACCTGTGCATCTGTTTAAAGGATACTGAGTTACTTATTTACTAGTGTAGACATATGTATGTATGTCTTTTCATATAATCATATAAAATCAGTTTTTTTTTCAACAATATTTATTAACTTTGTTCGCCAGCATCCCTCAGACGTGCCTGCGTCTGTTCGCCTATATCATGGATAACATTTTGCTGAAGCAATTCATAGGCTTCGTATTTAAGAGACTCGTCGAATGCATACTGAATACTCGTATCATAGAGCATAAGTTTACATTTAGCCAGTGCCAGGATGCAGTTGCGCAGTCGGGCAATCACTTCACGTTCGGGACGTGGAACTACTTCGCTAAGATTTTGGGCAAAGCCTCCTTCGCCGCCTTCCTGATTCTCAGCCTTTGTAGGTGCTATCCAAATATAGCCATTGTTACCAAGGATAATTGACGCTCCACAGGGAAGATTATGGAAATGCATTTTTCGCCGCTTGACCAAGGCGGGGAAAACTTTGACCAGAATGCCCTGCGAAAGTTTTCCATATTTCAAACTGCGCGTGTAGAGCGAAAGAGTGCCTTCTTCAAATATATTCTGCATGTGGGAAATAGAGTCATCATTCATACTAAATTTAATTATTATCACTCATTTCAAAGTTACCTGTACTTCCGCTGAGATTAAGTCCCCCTCATCCAAATAACGTCTCATCATTTGCTCATCCTCGGCTGAGCGACGTCGGAGCTCTCCACCTGGTAAATTAACCGATGAAAGAAGGAGCACCGAATCTAAGCGAGAATTTGTGTCTACCCGCCATCGTTTCTGTTGCACTTCTATGACACGGGCCACCACTACATCACCAATCTCACCCACATAACGACTCTTGAGAGGGCGGACCGAAATCAATTTGTTTACTTTTTCTATAACACCGGCAACTGAAGCCTTGATATTCTCCTCCTCCACAAATGTGCCATGTCCCCGCATGTAACCAGCTTCTGGCATAAGAATCTCACCGGGCGTGTAAATGCGGGGCAGACGATCTTGATGTTCGGCAAGATCATTCCAGTCTACACGATCCAAAGCCAGCCCAATAGTCGCATTAATAGACATTTTACTTTTAAATTGAATTTATTTGAAAGATCTCAACAAAAACAAAACGTGGGAACGAGGGTAAGCAATACCTGGTCACACCACACGCCTAGAATTTAATGTTGAAGTTAACGATTGCAAATACTCTATTTTTAATTACAATTTATGAAGATTTCCCACAATGTTTTGGAATGAGTGGTAAATTCGCTTTTAGATTGCGAAGTCTTTGGCTTAAATTACTTTACTTTAACCAAAAAATTTAAAATCATAAATAACTTTAATATACATACATACGTACATATCTGGTTAAAGTCCGGAATTTAAAGCTTATTTCTGTTTCCAAATCGCTAAATTTTGTTTTTATGTAAGGGACTGCAAGTGCAGTAGGAATTTAATAAACGGTACTCCAGACTCGAATTATGTGTTTTTATTTTGGGTTTTAAACCCTTAAAATTTAAAATTTTGTAATATATTAAAATTACACTTTTAAATAATCTAAGAAAAAAACTTATTTTTGAACTTATACACTTGTAATTGTTTGTTGTCAATTTCAATCCCAATCGAGTTGGAAAATCAAAATATTACTGAAAGAAAGTTTTAATTAACTTTACAATTCAAATAATTGTATTTTCACATAGTTATTGGAGGTGTGGCTCAAACAAGCTACTGCGGGACTACCGCGAGGTATTGTTTTTATTAATTTTCTCACAAGATACTGATTGGTATTTAATAATATATTAAAACTCAATTAGTAGTCTAAATGTATGCCTGCTGGTCCGCAAAATCAATATACTCTTTGCCTCAGAAAGTGTATTCCACTCTAGGATTGTAAACAGCTGTTGCGACATATGCTACGGTCACATTGCTGGCCATCAGCAATGTTAAGGGTTTTTCTTCTTTGTGCTCACAATTCTTGAAAAGTGTCTAATTTATTGAAAATGGATCAACCCGATGACCATTTTCGTTATATACATAGCTCATCACTCCATGAGCGAGTACAGATTAAAGTGTATGCAAAGTTCGGCTACCATCTTAAGGAAAGCAATGCAATTTAATCCTTTCTCATTTTCAGAGGAACACTGGAGGGGAAGAAACGCCAGCCAGATTATGAGAAACTACTCGACGATCCTACACTACGGTTCTCTGGTCTGTATTCCGAGGAATATCCATCCTTTCAGGTGCGCCTTCAGGTGTTTAATAATGGTCGGCCCTATTGCCTGCCCGTAAATAGTTCCTATAAGGCTTTTGGTAAACGATGGAGTTGGAATGAATGGGTGACGCTGCCCCTGCAATTTTCCGACTTGCCACGCTCGGCTATGTTGGTAATGACAATTTTAGATTGCTCTGGGGCAGGACAGACAACAGTGATTGGGGGCACAGCTATATCAATGTTTGGCAAAGATGCAATGTTCCGCCAGGGTATGTACGATCTGCGAGTTTGGCTTGGTCAGGAGGGTGATGGCAGCTTTCCAAGTATGACGCCTGGCAAGGGCAAGGAATCATCGAAATCGCAAATGCAACGCCTAGGAAAGTTGGCCAAAAAGCATCGCAATGGTCAGATCCAGAAAGTCGATTGGTTGGATCGTTTGACATTTCGTGAAATTGAAGTGATCAATGAAAAGGAGAAACGAATGTCGGATTACATGTTTCTAATGATTGAGTTTCCCGCCATCATAGTTGATGATAAGTACAATGTGAGTTACCATGTTTAACGACAGAGATTTTTTAATCAAAATGTTTATTCCTTTCAGTACGCTGTCGTCTACTTTGAGCCCGATGGCGATGCCAAATATAAACTACCAGCAAAACCAAAACTGGTCTCTGTACCAGATTCAGAAATTCAAATGGTAAACTTTAACTATATTGGAAGAGTTTAATCTCATTTTACTTTTCATTGTTAGGAAAATCTTGTGGAACGGAAACATCATCGTTTGGCTCGTTCAGAGCGTTCTGGCATATCGGATCGTGATGCCAAGCCAACAGCTCATATTCGAGATCAACTTCATACCATTGTCTATCGCCAGCCACCTACATATGTCCTAAGCAGCGAGGAGCAGGATTTGGTGTGGAAATTCCGCTTTTATTTATCGTCCCACAAAAAGGCTTTGACCAAATTTCTCAAGTGCATCAACTGGAAACTTGAAGATGAGGTAACGCAAGCTCTTTGGATGTTGGCGAATTGGGCACCAAACGACGTTGAGGATGCCTTGGAACTTTTAAGTCCACAATTTACCCATGCTCAGGTTCGGAAGTATGCCATAAGTCGTCTGGCTCAAGCACCAGATGAGGATTTACTCTTATATTTGCTGCAATTGGTGCAAGCGCTAAAGTATGAGGATCCGCGAAATATTCTTCATTTGCACAATTGCATTTTTCCAGAGCGGGATGTTGTGCATTCTATACTCGATGATAATGGCTCCCTGCTAGATCAGAGCAGCATTTCAGAATTGAGTGGGGCAAGCAGTGCATTGCACAATTCGGTTGTTGCATCCAGTCAGAGAGCATCGGCAACTGGAGTTAGTCCGGCTGGCACTGGAGGACGTGGGAGTCCAGCAGCTGGTACTGGGGATGCCTCTTCCATAGCCTCTGATTCAACATCGAATGCATTGATTCTACCAGAGGGTATCAGCATCGGTACTGTTCCGTCCAATCTGTGTACATTCCTTATACAGCGAGCCTGCATGAATCCAACTCTAGCCAATTATTTCTATTGGTATCTGTCGATTGAAGTGGAAGATGTGGCGGAATCAGTACGTAAACAGGATGAACGGGCCCATGACATGTATGCCATGGTCCTCAAAATGTTTCTTAAAGTCCTGGAAAATGGAAATTTCAGTTTACGAGGAATTTTCTATAATCTCCGCAAGCAACGCCGTTTCATTGATGAACTGGTTAAATTGGTGAAGCTGGTGGCAAAGGAGCCAGGCAATCGGAATAAGAAGACAGAGAAATTTCAAAAACTTCTCAACGAACAGGACATGTTCAAGGTGAACTTTACCAACTTTGAGCCAATACCATTTCCCCTAGATCCAGAGATTTGCATCACCAAAATTGTTCCGATGCGCACGTCGCTCTTTAAAAGTGCATTAATGCCCGCCAAGTAAGTGAAACAGCAAAGGATTAATGAGATATCTAATGCATCAATATTTCCCTCTTCTAACAGGCTTTCGTTTGTGACATCTATAGCTCATCATGAGTATGTGGCGATCTTTAAACATGGGGATGATTTGCGTCAGGATCAGCTAATCCTTCAAATGATAACCCTAATGGATAAGCTGTTACGTCGCGAAAATCTTGATCTTAAATTGACCCCATACAAAGTTTTGGCCACCAGTTCAAAGCATGGCTTCCTTCAGTACATTGATTCCTGCACTGTGGCCGATGTGTTGGCCCGAGAAGGCAACATACACAATTTTTTTAGACGTCATCATCCCTGCGATAATGGCCCTTATGGCATATCAGCTGAGGTGATGGACACATATATAAAAAGCTGTGCTGGGTACTGCGTGATAACCTATTTGCTGGGTAAGTAATTCCACGTCGAACCAAATAAATGTAGATCCGAGCACATGTACATATGTGCAATTTCTGATTTTTGCTTGCAGGCGTTGGCGATAGGCATTTGGATAATCTTCTATTGACAACGAACGGCAAACTTTTTCACATTGATTTTGGTTATATATTGGGACGGGATCCCAAACCAATGCCACCACCCATGAAACTAAGCAAGGAAATGGTCGAAGCTATGGGCGGGATCAGTTCGGAGCATCATCATGAGTTTCGCAAGCAATGCTATACGGCATATTTGCATCTTCGTCGGCATGCCAATGTGATGTTAAATCTGTTTTCCCTTATGGTGGATGCCACAGTGCCAGATATAGCTCTGGAGCCGGATAAGGCCGTTAAAAAGGTGGAAGAGAATCTGCAGTTGGGTTTAACAGATGAAGAAGCTGTGCAACACTTACAAAGCCTGCTTGATGTATCTATCACCGCTGTAATGCCGGCACTGGTAGAGCAGATTCATCGATTTACTCAATACTGGAGAAAGTAGAAATCTTAAGAGAGAAGAGAAGAATAACTCTTTTATTATGTGATAGGCAGGGAATGCAATTTGGGTGAATAATTGTATAATAATGAGTTGCCTGACAATTGCTTTCGCTTTCCCTGGTTATTGACTCATTTCATCTGACGATGTCTTGCGCAAATCGAATGAGATCTTAGATTACATTTCTAAACTGTTGTAGTATGTCATGAAGTTGTATATATTTATTCTGTATGTGCATATTCCTAGAGATTATATTAATTTAAATTCCCTAACAATGCACACTCTTTCTAAAAAGCCAGTATGGCTGCTTTTTAAGGTGCTCGAGCTAATGCTCAGTGGGGTTGGCTGCTACATTCATATTAGATGCTTTCAAGCCGAGGGAACTCCGCATATATTTCTGCTGTGTGCCACTTATGGAGGATCGGCCATTATTTGTGCCTTATCCATAGTTGGCATGTTCTATGCCGAAAAGCCAACGATGAAATTGGAGGCAGCAATGAGTGGTCTGCTGGGTACTCTTCACATGCTCACCGTCTATGCGAATATGTATCTGGCCGAGCATGATATTCAATTGATGTTTCTTAAAAATCTAGAGGAACATCAACATGGGTTCTTTATTTGCTGCAAAAAGAATGCCATAATAGCCTTATATACGGCCGCTATATTCTATTTGCATTGCACATTTGCCCTGGACCTGATGTACACTCATCGATCCTCTAATTTGATAAGGAAGCATCCGCAAAGGAGTAAGCGACCATTAAAATTGTATTTCATTAGTATTGGGGTGGAACATTTTTTATCAAGATTTAAATGGTTCCATTTAATGTCGGCCAATATGCTCAGAAGCCGTCAGCAATCCACCCACACTATTCAAAATGCGGATATAAAACTATCTATCCCCCATGTGTAGTAAATAGATTTTATGAGGATGTTAAAAACTCATTTGTTTGATTTTGAAATAATAAATTTATGGATAAAATGACAATATTTAATTAAACCGAATTGCAAAAAAAAAATTTGAATTGCTTTGAAAGTATCGATAAATATCGATAATAAGTGATGACTACATCATCAAATTTTTAATCTCTATAAAAAGTACAAAAATTAAATACAGTATTAAAAAAATTTAAAAAAAAACATTCAATATAGTCTTTAAGGCAAATGATAAAGTACGGGTAAAAAATTAATTGATTAAAAGAATATCGGCTGCGGAGTTTTGTCATCTACTGTAAGTTAACATTATGTTAGTTGTGTCAATGTGTCAGTTCTGTTAATAAAAAAAAATTATTTCTTTGAAATAGACAAAATGACTTCAGCACAGGAGAAATCTCAGGATGCTGACCAGGATAGGATACAGAGACGTGTCAATAAGATACTCGAGACTCGTCTGGAGTCGGACAAAGACACGCTTGATGCCCTCAATGGCCTGTCCAGTTTCTTTGGCGAAAACACTTTGAAAAATCGTCGAAATCTTCGATCCCAGATTGAACATCGATCGGTGGGCATCAATGAGAACTTCCTTAAAGCATTTCGGGAAGTAAAACTGACCTTGGATGCAGTTTGCGACGATTTGGATACCATGGCTACATCTGTGCAGACAATGAAAACAGATTTGGAGACTTCGAAAGCATTGACTAAAGATCTCATTGAGCAAACAAACACAATGCAGCAAGAACGCGAGCGGCTGGAAGTGCACCAACAGATAGCCCAGGCTTTCCTGTCGAGATTTCAACTGAGCGTTCCTGAACATCAATTGCTCTACGGAACGGCCAAGGATGCACCAATTGTGCCAGAGTTCTTCAAAGTTCTGGATCGGGTGCAGTCCATACATGCAGAATGTCGGCTTTTAATGCAATGTGGTTATCAAACGGCTGCCTTGGATATCATGGAGGAGATGACACTGCATCAGGAGGGAGCACTAGAAAGGCTATATCGATGGACTCAAAATCACTGTCGAAGTCTTGAAAATAACGAAATTGGTCCTCTAGTTGTGGAGGCAATGAGTCGTCTACAGGATCGACCAGTGCTCTTTAAGTAAGATTGATTGAACCAAATTTTTTGGCTTTCCTTTATAACAATCCATTCCATAATTTAGATATGTCATAGACGAATACGCCATATCTCGGAGAGCAGTTTTGGTGCGTCTATTTATTGAAGCTCTGACCGAGGGTGGACCCGGCGGCAATCCCAGACCAATAGAGCTGCATGCTCATGATCCTAAGCGATATATTGGTGATATGTTCGCTTGGCTTCATCAGAGCATACCCAACGAAAAAGAGAATTTGGCTATGTTGTTCAAGAAGTGTGATAAGCATGGTAAGTAGATGGCATCCAAATCCCCTGTTGGATAAGACATTATTCCCATTTCCTTTCTCTTATTCCACGCAGATATCTCGGACCAGATGCAAAAGGCTTTGTGCTATATAGTCGATGGCGTATGTCATCCGCTGAAAGTGCGCGTGGATACAATTCTCAGCTCAGAGAAGGACACCATCATTTTGTTTACCATATCGAACCTGTTGCGTTTCTATCAACAAATCATGAAGCAAGTGGTCTTCGGTGGCAGCTTGGAACAGTGTCTCATTGATCTGCAGAAGAGTAGTGAGCAAATCTATCTGAACGCTTTGGCGAGCCAGGTGCGCAGTGTCTTGCAGCGTCCTGCTGGATCTACATTGGCATTGGAGCCTCCTCAGCGGGACCTAGTACCGCCTGCAAGTGTTGCTCGATTGCTGAATATGTTGAAGGAGATACTTTCAGTGGCCACTATGGTAGATGGTCGTCAGGCAGATATAACCAAAATTGTTAGCTGCGTCATCGATCCTCTGCTGCAATCAGTCCAAGAGAGTGCTGCACACTTGCCCACTATTGATATGGGTGTTTACCTACTGAATTGTCTTTACCACATGCAATCTACTCTGGCCGTGTACGAGTATATGGATGAACGAGTGGAACGTCTGCAAGCCCAGTCGGATGCTCAGTTGGACACCCTTACCTCAGAGCAGGCATCTTCATTGGTGGCAAATCTAAATTTGGGACCCATTTACACCATTTTGCAAAGTAATCAAACTAAAATAGAAACGAATCTTTTAAAGATATTTATGTCAAAAATGGATGCATTCCTTGAGCTGCCCGATGTGCTATTGCTGCCACAAATACAGCTCATTATGTCAAGTTCTCATCGAGCTACTGTCCAGCGTCGTGCATTCAATGTAATTGTTGCTATTTATAAACAAATCTATGATCGTGTCCACGATCCTGCCAATGGTTTTCAACCCGATCAGATGCTCCAAAAGACCCCAGAACAGGTGTCCCACATACTCCTGAGCCCATAAAGTGACAAGGGGAGAAGTGGGGAAAATTATAATTAACATGTACATACCTATTATTCGTATTTTAAATAAAATAAAAAGAAAGTAAATCAATTGCAGTTGATCATTCTGCGTTTCTTTTGAATCGAATAATATTTAATCTTTGTCGAAAAGTCAGTGCAATATGTTTGCAAATCATTTAATCTGGCACGTCGATTTCCTTAATCATGAACAAGTCACATAAGAACAAAATTTGAATTCGATCAGCAATGACGTTAAAGTATTTATCGATAACGACAATACTGACAGCGCTTACGTTTGCTGACGTGAAAACGGCATTTGACAGCAAGTACCGCAATATTTTGAAAAAAACTGACTATTGTTTTAGTTGTAATTTGTGATTTATACAAGACTCTACAGCAGTTCCTTCATACTTTTTTGTTGTCTCGGGTTTAACTCTCCTTTTTTAAATGGTAATGGCGAGCACTGCGGTAAGTTTAAAATTGTACGCTTTGTTTAAATTTCTGTCTGTAAAGTTTTCTTTGCCATAACAGTGCAGTTCAATGCGTGGTTTTTGTGCCGGCAAACTTTTCAGCCCATTCCTATCTTCACTGTTTCCTTATGTACATTTGTATGTATGTATGTACAAATGTTTGTATGTGTGTGTGAGTGCCTGCTTAGTTAGTGGCAGGTACTCAAATCAAAAGTTTTTGCTAAAAGTTAGCCGGGGCCACTAAAGTTTTGACGCACCACCACAAATTTTACATTTGCCAGTCCCTGTAGATTCCAAAAAAGGGGGCAGGACGGAGTTAGGATCTAAAGCTCCATAACAACTGAATTGGACTTGGGGCAAAAACTTGGCACAAGCATTTTTGCTAGTTTTGTTACTAATTTATAAATGCAGTGTGCTCTTAGTATTATTCTCTTTGTCTTTCGCTCTCTTCTAACGGACCAAGAGAGCAGGCAAATGCATGCGGCAAGAGAAGACAAAAAACAGAGAGAGTGAGTCACCTACAACAACAAAAATGCATTCAACTTTTGGGCTTTGCATTTTGTTATTGTCGGTTTGTCTGGCGTCAGAGACGACGTAATACCAAACTATAGTTTAGGAGTTTTTCCCCCACGCTCTCCACTGCCATGCCCTTCTCTTCCAGATTCGTCCTGACAGGCACAAACTTGCAGCACGTGTTCATTTTCGTGCAAAGTCACTTGGAATGCCAAGTTGAGTGGCAGGCAGACCGCGGTTGAGTGTGTGCAAATCTACACACGTATGTATGTATGTATGTAACTGTGAGTTACATGTGTGTGTGTAAGTGTTTACCAGATCAAAAGAAGTAAAAAAGTTGGCAGCTAAATTTCACTACGTGCAATTTTTAACGGTCATTGTTTTTCTGTCTTTTGATAAGAAACGATAACTTTTGATTTATTCAGATAATGAAATTAAATCAATGTAAATGTCTGGCAATACAGCTCAAATTATATGCATTTTGACCAAAAAGGTCTTCCATTTTCACTAATTCTTTTAATTTCGAAAATTGCTTTTCCCCTATTTTCTTATAGAGTTTGTAAAAAATTGATGTTATAAATAAGGTGACGAAATTATGTTTGTAATTTATTCAAAACATACATATGTATGTATGTACATCATAGTCATTGCAAAACTTTCTAATAATTTTCAGTAATGTAATGTAACCCATTTAATTCTAAATAATTAAACAAATTTCCAGTCTAGGAACTGCAATTCTATTAAATACGATGCTTTTAATGTAATTCTAGTGTTAACTTTGACTTCCTATAGTATGACACAGATTTCGTATGGGTATGCAATACTTTTAGAACTTGACTATCTTGGGTGTCGTCCGAGAATTGTGTCGTAGTCATTCGTTGATGACGGTTTTTTTGTTGTTGTTTCTTTTGTTTGTGTTTTACTTTTGAGAATTAAACTCCCAAAATGAAGGTTTCCCATAGCGCGCTTTCAACCAAACGTTATGTACGTGCCGCTTGTGCAGCTCCATAGATTGTCGTCGTCGTCGACGTCGTCGGGGGTAATCAGTTTACGCTGACGTCGTTTTGGTTCCCACTAACCTCTCCTCCTATTCCTCCTTCGCCAAATCTACGTATGTGTATGTGTGTGTGTGTGCATATTCAAATCCAAGTGCAAGTCGTGTAGCTACATGCGAAACTCTATGTAAACCGAAATGGTTTTCGTTTTTTGTTATTTTTATTATTTTCATGAACCCATACTAACACGGGTGCTACTATTTCAGTTGGGTTACTAAACATTTAGTGCCCAGCAAGCGGGCTGACTAAGCGAACGGCAAACGACGCCAGCGAACTGTCGCGCCATATTAACCAGAGTCGCCTCACAAGAGCCCCTTCGCAAGCCGTGCAAAAGAGAGGGTCCCCCCCTTGTCCCTCACATCCCTCTCCTCACTCCTCAGTAGCCATCCCTCAGTTACAGTTCGCGTTCGCGGGTTGCATTTTCTGCTCCATATTTAGTTGTTTGTATTGGCTCAGTCTATACATACACACACGGTTGAAAGTGAAGTGAGAGTGTGTGTGTGTGGCGTCCACACAACGTGATAAAAACTTTAAACATTGAATTGTGATACTTCGTCACTTGGTTGTAAATTGAAATAAGACCCACAAGTAACCAGCAGCACCTCCTCCGCACAGCACTCCACACTCCGTCGTCGTCGTCAACATCCATTCAATCGCCACCATCTCCAACACCATCCAACCCTAGTCGGAGCACAATTCTATTGCAATTGTCAGCAAAAATTTCTTCAAATGGAAGAGCGGAGAAGAGAGTAAAATAAAAACAAAATATTACAGTAGCAAGAACAACAACAACAACATGAGAGACTTTTGTTTAGTTTGGATTTTGCAGTTTTTCATTTTATGATTTTAGATATTATTTATTGTTTATGAGAACCAGCGCACGCTCTTTAAGGTCTCGGATACCGAAAAGAAACAAATCGACAAAAAAAATTCCATCCTTCCTAGTGGCCGCGATCAGTGCAAATCGGTGCTCTTCGAGTGATAGTTCGACAACTTTCGCAAATAAAAAAAGTATGTTTTCCCTTAAGGTGTTGGACGTTTAATCGTATACATTAACTAATCTGCACTTAAAAGTTAGAATTTTCCAAATTACATACATATATGAGATTTTTATGGTAAGTTTCACTATAAAACACTTACGGAAATTTGATTTGAAGAACATGTACATACATACATACATATGTACATATGTTTTAAACCGATTTCGTAATAGCCGGCACATGGGATTGTATACAATATACATATGTACCTATAAAAGAAAATCTGGATTGGTTAAATTTGTTTGCAATTTTCTACCGGTATTTCAATGCATGCTGGATCAAGAAAATGCGCCATTTTGTGTCATATTTAAATATAAGTTAAACTCAATATGAAGCTAGGAATAATTTTTGTGTGGATATACAGTGGTGGTCAGTAGGTTAGCCCCTTTTTTTTTAACTTTGTATTTGAATTTCTCGGCTCCCAAGAAATTTAGTGAATAAATTTGTTCAGTTATTTGTTGGTTAGTGTATTTAGATGATGATCCGTGATTATTGTCGTGTCAGCTTTTGACGTTTTTTTACAGGTGCGTTTGAACAAAAAGCCCCCTTCAATATTCGGTCAATGGTTTAGCCCAGTCTCTTCAAAATATTTAATATTATGGTTAGACATGTGAATTCTTCAATGAAGTTGTAGATCTAGGTAATCTAAGATAAACTGCATACCAATAATGTTCAAGTTAGCCCCAGTACTTGCTGGAGTACGAGAAAGAACCTCCGAATTTGACTTAAATTTAGAATAAATAAACATTAAAGAAACATACAAAAAATTTTATTTTATATTTACTAAATGCTCTTGAAATTCGATCCAGTTTCTTTCGAAGAATATTCAATTTCTTTTGAAAATGAAGCAATATTAGGCATGATATATCCCTTTCAAAGTATATATCTTTTAAGTGTCTAAACTTGAAAAGCAATCACGAGAATCAGTGTTTAAGTGGCTTAATTTTACATCTAAAGCAAGTTATCTTTATAATGCTTGAGTCATACTCTTAGCATGGAGAGTGTGGAGGATTATTACGTCTTTTGACGCCCGCCCGCCCGCCTCTTTATCTGATAAAGAGAAAGAGCATACACCGGCTATACGCATACCCATTTGTATGGTTTGTTGACCCCAACCGATGTCTGATAAAGATTTTGCAGAAAATAAAGACCGCTAACTTTTGCACGAAGATCATCTTGTCAATATAAAAAGAAATAAGGTTTTTTGGTTTCTTGTTTTTATGGCTAAAACGCACTCGGATAAGTAGTGTGTACCATAGAAAGAATGCCTAGAGAGAGATGGACTGACTATATGGTAATTAAGCAACGACAGAACACAACTTGGAAATGAGAGCTTTGGCTCATAAGTAAAACCGCACACGTAGAACAAATAAAAATGGTAACAGAACTTATGCTAAAATGGAGTGACAAGAAAATTAGAATCGCTGTTGGAACGCAAAGTCGAAATCTAGTTATTTTTTTGTCTTGTCCAAGGCCAATCTATGTACATACATACATATGCACACAGATATATCTGTGTATGTATGTATATCAGTTTAATTACCTAACCATTGTTAATCCTACCTATAGACCAAAAGCAAATCAAGCTCAGTTAATGCCCCCCTCTCCTTTTAAAATAGTTGTTAGTTTTGTTTTTTTCGTCTATTTTTTTCTGTGGTAATAATGAATTCAATTATTGTCACTCGAGTGCGTTAAGTATGCGGCTAAGGTATGTATTGTCTGACTCTCTGTATCGGTACGATACATGTCTATCTGTATCTTAGTCTCTTCTGGGTGTGTGAGTGTTTGAGAGTGTTTGTGTGTGTGTGTGTGTGTGTGTGTGTGGATACGTGCCCAATGTGTAGGCAAAAATGCTTGTGCGTCACTTGAAATTAAAATGTTTGCCTTTTTATGCAAAAATGGGGACCAAAAAGGAACAACAACAAAAACCACACAACTCACAACTCGACTCAAAAAAAAAAAAAACCAAAAAAATTAAAGCCCAAAACTAGTTTTTGACGACGAAATTGTGGATTTTTGATTTTTCGAAGCGAAGGGAATTCTGAACAGTACGAGGATATAGAGTGATCAATTTTTTGTCCATTAAAATAGCAAACGCTGTTGACTTTGACTTTTAGATAACCGAAATTATATGTACTACTATTTCCTTTAAAAATACAAGTTTTTGCATACATTATTGATCTTCAAAAATGCTGGCTATGTTAAAAACTCTTCGAAACATTATGGCGATCAAATGTTATGTCATTTCGATCTGCTTACTATATTGGGTGTTTTTGATTTTTGTAGTATGACAACAAAAAGCAAGATTTAGTATCAAAAATTGTTTTTTTTGTTATATTTATTGTGTAAATTAATTTACCCCGAATGCGGATGCAATCCAGTCTTGCTTAGTTTTCGACTCTTCAACAATTGGTAGATCGGTTTTATAAATAAAGTTAAAAGTTAGTTGCTTAACAAAGGGTAAATAAGTAATAATACTACCATATTTTCATAATTATTTATTTGTTTATTTGTTTAAATGAAATCACCAATTAAATTAAGCAAAATGTTTAATTGCCATTCTATACAAGTCACTTTAAAATGCATTAAACTGAAATAGTTAATCTAAAAACTCTTGTTTTTAAGCACATTTGCTTAAACATCAACCAAATATAAAATCACTAAATTTCAAAGGTTGTACTAATTCAGTCAGTTTATAAATAAATTGTAAATACATATTAGTAAAACCATTAGTTTCATAAACTTACCGAAAAGTATTAGCTTTACTTACTATATATGTATGATGTATCTACATATGTACATATGTATGTAGGTTTGTATGTATGTACATATATATGTACAATTATGAATAGTATGCAATAGTATGCAATATTTTTCAATTAGATTAAACGACCAAATCACTCCGGTAGATCAATTCATATTGCGGTTTTTGAAATATATTTTAAGTCCGAAATAAAAATCCATAGAATGGAATTTTCTTTAAAACATTATTTATAAATTTCCAATAAGCATTCCTGACTTTACATATGTATGTATGTACATACATATACATATGTATGTATATTTATATGGATAGAAATCATCATTCTAATGACGATCTGTTTTGCCTTACATATGTACATTTATTATACCCGTAGACGGTGCATGGGATAAAAATCGTAGTTTTTTCTTTAAATTTTTAAAATTTGGTTTTAACCTTAGTTTCTACCATGGTGGCTCAAAAATGTCTATACTGTATACTGCGGAATTACATATGTATGTAATAGAACTACTTCCTTGTTACAGTTGTCTGTCGATACAGTGAACTGATTCAGTGTAACGAGGTTATCATTTTATCAAAATTTAAATTCTTCCCCGAAAACTCCTTAAAATACATTCTGTAAAATATATAATTCGAGACCATTACAATTGAACGACTAGTGTAGAATCATTGAATTTCGTTTCAACAATTTTCAATACTGGGCGTTCACAGGGATGTTCACTGTACTCTATACATGTATGCCGTCTATACCATAGAGGAGAAAAACTGATTTATTTCCAAATTTTATTTAGAACTTTATAACAGATTTTTGTTCAGATGGCCTTAACGGATATTTGAAACATTACTTTTTAGACTATTATGTAACCAAAATTACAAGTTTGAACTACATTTGAAACAAAAACCAGAGGGCCGGGGCTAACTTCGACCGCGTCAAAGTTTGTATACCCTTGCAACTTTTTTGGTAACTCTATCCATGCCTATTAGCCATCAATGTGGAAGAACGTTTTATCTAAAAAGGCTTATGCTCGCGAAAGAATGGCCTACAATCGTAGGAAATAGTCATAGTCTATGGGAGCTATATGATATACATAGTCACCCGATCTTTATCAAATTCGGCACAGTCATTAACAGATATATTAAACTAACAAATGTTTAATTTGAAAGCAATCGCGTTAAAAGTAACGAACTTATTTACAAAAGTCACTGTTTTCGACCGATCGTTCCAATGAGAGCTATACGATATAGTCATCCGATCTTGATTAAATTTGGCACAGTCGTTTAAAGGCGTAATAAACTCTTTAATATTAAGTTGCACGATAATAGCACAGAAAATAACGAAGCTATTGAGAAAAGTCACTGTTCGTGACTTTGGGGTTTGTATGGGAGCTATATGATATAGTGGTCCGATCCGGCTGAATCCGAGATATACAACCCCTGCAGTATATACAAGCCTACATTGCAATTTTAGCTCTGTAGCTCTTACTGTCTGGGAGTTTGCGTTGACATGGCTATTTGAACTTGTCTCGTCGTGCTGATCAAGAATATATATACTTTGTATGGTCGGAGATGCTTCGTTCTATGCGTTGCACACTTCTGACCAAAATTAATATACCCTTTTTGCAAGAATTAAGCACATAGGGCATTTTCAATGATTGATTCAGATTTTCTTAACTCTCAAGTACTTAGCTCAGTAAAAATTTAGTTTAAGCTAGTTGAACCAGTGTAATGGTTGGAAAACATTTTATCCCCATTGTACATAATTTTATTATTTGACCTGCGTTCTAAGCATATGTTGTTTAAGTTTTATTAGAAATGAAGTAAGTAAGTCGTCTCGCCGACTTAGATATACCATACACCAGTAAAGCAAATATTTTAATTTTATTAAACAAATGCATTTTCACGTTTATATGCATAACTCGGCTATTTTATGTGCGATTTTGATCAAATTTGGTATTTTGCTGGATATTAGTATCAAATTTAAATGTGGCAAATTTGATTGCACAAGGTAGAAAAACACGGGATATAATCGAGTTTTTTCAAATTACGGCGGCGAACAGGGGCGTGGCAAAATCTTTACACACACATAATGTGCGCATTTACTAACCAAATATACTTACTTACCAAATATGGTGTCTCTAGCTAGAATAGTTCTTTAGATAAACGCTTTTTTTTAATTTTGGGGGCGGAAAGGGGCGTGTCAAAAATTTGAAATAAACTCGACCTATTTACATACTACTCGAGTCTACATACCAAATTTGGTGGCTCTAGCTCTTACAGTCTCAGAGATCTAGGTTTTCATACGGATAGACGGACAAGGCTAGATCGACTCGGCTGTTGATCCTGGACAAGAATATATATACTTTAAGGGGTCAGAGAAGATTCCTTCTGCCTGTTACATACATTTTGGCGACTTTAATATACATACCATTTCACCCTATGGGTGTATCGATATTTTTGTAGAACTGTAGATAGAAAACAAAGTTTTTTTTTTACCAAAACCGCTCATGTTAGTTTTAATGTTGTCTATTATGAGCAAATTTTGGGTTTCATGTTACTTCAAGTAGTTCATTTAATAGCATAATTGCTAAAAACAAGAGCCCAAAATTAAAAACAATAAGAAAAGAACTACATCCTAACGGGAAAAGTTGTCAGATAAAGGGTTTACTTTAGATGAAGTAAATATAAATTATGATTCCCAACTTATAAATTCATATTGATTTGCTATATCTCATAAATGGGGTACAGACCAATTCGATGTCTTCGATGGTGTAACGAATGTTGTTGCAACGGTTTAAGATGCAGGCTATACAATAAAATAATCTTCAGAAGTCGTTTAACATTTTTCCAGAAACTCTTTACTTTAAGTTGGATAAATCTTCTCTTTAGAATTTGATTTTGGACTAAATGTATATTGCTTGAATTTAAGGAATCTCTAATTAATCTGATTGATCTGCCTTTGGTTCGAATTTTTGATTAATATTTAAGACGTTATGTAAATACATTTGTATTTATTTATTAAGAATTTATTTCTATAGATATATAGTCGTTCAGTATAAAATATGCATCCCCCGCAATATATTGGGTGCGACTACGTGATTATATTGCCATTCAAGAAACAAAATAAAAAAGTTTATAATGAATATCAAATATATGTATCGTCGTTTGTGCCTTCTCTCTCCTTCTTTCTTTTCAAGTCCTCAGCCCATTCTAATTTATTAATTTCATTTTAAGATAAGTGCTAACAATTTGATTTTGTTGTTGTTTTTGTTTCTTTTAGCATTCTGTTCTTTTTGGACTACGTTTCGTGCCCCGCCTTAAGCTCTCGACACACAAACGTACAAAAAAATTATTTGGTTGTGTTTTTTTTTTTTTTTTTTTAACAAATGGATGAGCCTTCTCTTTCGCACTTTTCTGACTGTGCCGGCTAACCCCTCTTGCTTGCTCTGCGAGAATATGGTTCTTTGTATGAGTGAATACACCGATGTTTTTGTGTATGTGTGTGTGTATGCGAGCTTTTATAAACATGTTTTCGCATTAATAATACATTTTTATTCGCTAATTTAAATAAACCAGTTAGTGGTTGGTCATATAAGCGATATATGTGTATATAGTACAAACACTTGGGTGGAGCCTAACAAATATATAGTGTTTTTTAAAGGTGCGAGCGAGCTGGTATCACTAGTACATAGTACAAACAGGGTGACTATGCCTCTAGCAATATTATCCTAATATTTCCTGTAGACGAAGATCGTTTGAACATGACTTGAATGCTAATACGATTGTATTTTGATCGTGCCTCGAATCGAGAAAGAACTCTTATGCATTTTCCCGTCCTTAAAACCTTTTGATTTACTGTATTACAAGAATTTCAAGTTTCATCATTTTGTAAATACATATACATATATAGAAAATGTAATGAAACACTTTCGGGTGCCCTACATCCCATACATATGGAGAAGGAAAATGGAACACTGCGCACACCATTTAAAATGCGACAATTTTCGTTGTTTATTTTTTTTTTTTTTGAGGGGGGCCACTCGTCAAGTGCCTACAATTTGAGCTGAAGTTTTTGAGCAATCACAGCAGGAGAAACCGCTTCGGGGGGCGCTGGGGCAATAATATTACACCAATCAATCCAATGCAAACCAATCCAACTCAATTCAATTCAATCCCTTGTAACCAGCTGCCTTTTCGTCAAAATCGGAAATAAACAGAAACCATTAGCAAATGTATCTAAAAACACAAGATGCACAGCATGATCGTCGACTACTTACTGCGACACTTGAGATCACATACAAAGATACATACATATAAATGCATACATACACACACACATAGCTGGTGCATGTAATCAAATCATAAATTTTATATAACTACATACATATATACATACATATATGTATGTATATACATATGTACTGCTATATTCTATTAATTTCCATTAGGGTCGACGTTGTCGGCATCGATATTTAAAGCAAAATGACGCTTTTAATTTGGTTCAAGTATCTCAAAAAACAAACTGTACTTTGAGCTGTAAATTTGTTTGTAAGAATATACTACAAGTCTGTATATGTCTCTGTTTGTGTGTGTGTGTGTGTGTGTGTGTGTATGTATTTACCAGCTGAAACTCCTTATTCTTTATCTCTGATTTATATCAAACTATGTATTTTGGCCATCCCTCTTCTCTAACATCCCTCAGAAAAAAGGACAATGACAATGATGATAATGACGAAAATGCCGATGACGATGATTCAAAGTTTATGTCGAAATCTTGCTTCTGTTTGTTGTGATGCCTTGACTCTCTTTCGCTCTCATTGTTTTTAAATACCCTTACGCAAGGATATATGGATTTTTGTGGTCGAATTGATAAATGATTCAAAAAGTTTGACAAGTATGAGAAAATTGTCCAATTAATTATGCCGTCTTGGGGGAGAATTTTTGCTTATTTGTACATTCTAGTTTGTCACACTTTTTATAAGATTCATTGGACTAGACGTGAATAGCTTTATAAGGACTTTAAGTTTTTTCTTATTTTAGCAATTTAAAGATTGTGTTTCTTTATTGGCCTAGTTGGAGAAACCTTATATAAATTTGGCTATCGCAATAATCAATTTCAAGTTTCCATTCAAAAACATAGTTCAGAATAGCTTTTTAAATTATTATTCTTTCCATTCTGTTGGTATTCTTTGGGCATAGGGCAATCCTATTCTTAAAAAAAAGATATGTTCGTTTCCTAATTATGGGATAGTTTTAAGGATAAAATTGAAATTATAATTTGCAAAGCATTGATTAAAAATTTTACTGAATAAAAGAAAGTAAACCCAGTTAACATCAGTTGAGGATGATTAGAATCAGGGTATATTGTAAGTCGTCCATGACTAATTTTGTCTCTCTTGAACCCCTTTTTCTTTACATTGATGTTATTGTTGTTGTTGTTGTTGTTGTAATAAGCCAAAAGAAATTCAAATAGTAGTCGACGCATATTTTAAAGAAATCATTTCTTGATTACGACGTTTGAAAACAATTTGTCTTTTACTCTCTCGCTTCTGCCAGTTTCGTTCTCCAGTCATTTTTTGGGTACTTATTTTATATACATATGTATGTATGTACATATCTTTGTATAGATTGTATAAATGGAATGAATGTATATAACAAGGTGTGTATGTATGTATTCATTTGTATGTATGTAAATGACAGTCGGTATATATTTTTGTATAGATAGCTCAAAGTTGTCTGACTTGTTGAGACTTTTGAGAGAGGCTGAGTAACTTTTTCCATTATTCTTGCGCCCATTTTGATTTGTGTAATTGTTGTTGTAGCTTTTTGTTGTTATTGTTGTTTGTTATTGTTGTTGTTGTAGCTTTGCCATTGGTTTTTTGAAAATTCAAGTTTAAATTGAGGTTGTTGCTGCTGTTGTTGTAGTTGATAAAAACGTGTAGACCAAAAATATAAGAACGTAAAAGAAGATAAAATTGCATTTTTAATTCTTTTGTTTCCGCTGTTTGGCCTTATTCCTTCTGCTCATCTGTTCTCGTCCATGAATGAATTGAGAATTGGCAAGGACACACACCCGAATAAATACACACACATATGTACATACATACATTGTTATGTACATACATACATACATTTATAGGACATCATGAGCAGGTCAAAAATAGTCAAAACAACACCTGTTGAGGCTACACACGCAGTATTCCCCATCACTTTCTTACTCTTTTGCCCCTCTCTCTGTCTAACACACACTCAGACACGCGCCCAAAGGAAAAGACAAAAAAAGGACAACAAACGTCGACGCAGTTCACTCACTCGTTCGTTCGCTCACGTGCTCCATGGGCAAAAGAGACGGTGGTGGGACAGAGAGAGAAGAGTAGCAGCCGAGGTCGTCGTTGTTGTTACCGAAACTCACTCGACACATGCTGGGAGTACGCACAGACACACACACACACACGAGTGTGCTTGCTCTATGTCCCTTAACCCTGTATCAAGGTGAACTCACACACACATACATACATATATACGCACACTCATGCATACAGAAGACGATTTCCCCCTCGTTTCGATGTTGTTGTTTTTCCTTCTTTTTTGTTTTGGCTATTCTTTTTCACATTTGGCAACATGTGCATAGGTCAGGGATCAAGACTCTTTTGCCCTATCCAGGACATGGTTGGTAGCTAAATAAATGCCACTAAATATGCAATATAATGTAGTGGTCCTTTCTTCCTCTTCGTATCCTTCTCCCGCCTTCGTTCCCTTTATATAGTGTGAGTGACAGAAGAGACCATGTGTTCAGTGTTAGCCTGGTAACTGGTTACCGGTACCTTATCCTAGCTGTAGCTGTTGTGGCGTGTCACAACAACATTGCCCCGAACTTACCATATCGGCATTTCATGATAAAAATAAAGACCACCATTACTACCACCACCACCACCAACAACAACAACAACTGAAAGAGCCGAGTGTCAACAGTTGGCATCTTCTAAAACACATGTTGACTGTGGTTATAGCCAAGGAGGGAGTAAGAAAGGATGGAAGGACGGGATCGTAATTTTAATTTTAATCCCTAGAAAATGCTCGATAATTATTCCTTATTGAAGAATTACAAGTAATCATATTTAAAGTCTTTTAAAATATCGTCCTAATATATATTGATTATAATAGAATGTGGTTCTCTTTGGTTCTTTTCATTTTGTATTAGCCTATAATAAAATTTATTTACTATTGCACCAAAAAGCCGACTTAGACAACTCCAAAGTTAAATTTTTTGGAACAATGTTCCAATGCTTTGCTTTGTAAACACCGTGATGGGCCTTTAACATTTACATTTGTAATCTATATTATTTAGTTCTTTCGATTTAGTAGGCACGAATGGTTTTTGGCGGAGTAAGCTCTAATTCTCAACTGGTTTTAGTGTTGAAATAGTGATGGTGAAATAGTGCGATGTTGAAAGAAGTAATAGAGAACAATCAAATTTAAACTTCTCCAGAAAATCTTGGTAATCAAATAAATAAATCAAATTTAAAAGAAATTGAAGTGCGTCACTGTTACAAAGGCTCCAAGTTGGTAATGATTTCTGGAAGAAAGCAAGCCCACGATATTGGGAATAGTGAAAACATTTTAGAAGGATACATCTTGAAAAGAACGAATAACATTCGTGAAAATGTTTTGTTAAAAGCGTAAACAATGAATGCTTTTTAATTGAATAACTATGGATTTTAGCATCCCCTATGTAGTGAGTAGTTGTAGTTTGGTTAAATCTCAATGGGTCCACCAATTTCACAATTTACCAATGTGGATTGCTAGTTCTCCCATGGGCCAAAAAAAACACCAACAAATGGGCGCAACTAATTTGCACATCTTTCAGCACTTTGTGTTTCAGAGTTTTAATGTAATGTGAAATTTTAAAATAACAACCCTTGAAGTACAGACAAATCAACAGCCCTCTTTGAGAACCTTGGAAATAAAAATTTGATAGATAGATGGAGGAAATATTGAGGAAGTGGAAAGGGTGGTGGTCGTTCGCTCTATGGCTTAACTTAACCCACTGACAGTGCCATATTGCGCGGGCACAGGCTGAGTAACAAAAGTAACAAAAAAGTAGACAATAAAACCAAAATTGTATTTATGAAACAATAAGAGCACGAGGAGCCGGAGATGTAGAGGGCGAACAAGGAGCCGCCATAAGCGTAACAGAAGTCGAAGCTAAAAATTCAAATTCAAACTCTCTGCCTGGCTGCCTGCTTGCCTGCCTAATGGCTGCGTAATCAAAAACTTGCTCATTAATATTATTTTTGCTATAGATGGATGGATGGACAAACGTAGGCTATAAATGTATACATAATATATACATACATATGTATATATGTACATACATTTGTGTTTGTGTGTATTATGATGATTATTGCCTTAGCAGCTATCCCTTAGAGTTGAGAATGATGGTTCCCCCTTTTTGTGTGACGTTACGTATTCATATCTCAGGGTAAATATCTAACTCGAGCTCTATCTTTGTCTGTCTACTAGAGAGTGTGTGTGTGTGTGCAACCCTGCACTAAAAGTATCTTTGTGCGTTTTTTTTTGCGTCCCCTTGCGTTCTTCCTTCTTGCTCTTTCTCTCTAAAATGTAAATACATTTGCCTAACTTTAGATTTTGAAATCGTTTCGTTCAATCAGCACTTCACTTCACACAAAAGGGAAATTCAAATATGACGACGACGACGCTCTCAACAGTTAGATTTGAATTTCAAATATTTTTTAGGTACAGTCAAGTTTCATTAGGCAGTCAGCCAATAGTTCCTTTGTTGCTGGCTGTTAAATCTAGATATGAATTTGTCGTAGATACTTTTGCCTCACTTTAGCTCATAATTTTTGCCCATTGCCACCGCTGCTGCTGCTTGTGCCGCCACCCTTTTTGCTTAGAAAACAATAGCCGCCTCAAAAACTCTGGCAGACATTTTAATTTGTTTAATAATAGTTTGCTAGCTTTAAACCCTTACATTTGCACAGAGTCAAAGCGAGAAAGTGCGAGAGAGAGAGAGAGAAGTAATGCTTTTTATACCCTCAACAAAGTATTATTAAAATTATTAGGATTGATCAAGAATCGAATATGAAACCTTGTAAAGTATAATTATTCTTGATCACAATTTCAATTTATTTTTTCAAAGCTTTTTAAAAAATTTTATTAATATACATATTAAAAGATTTCTAGGAATCAATTGTAGTCTTCCATAAGAGCTGTATGTGAGTGAGAGAGATGACCTTGTGTAGGTTGAGTTGATAATTCAATTGTATAGTTTAAAAACGTAACTTCTTAAATACATACGTAATGACTAACAATTAAAAAGTGTAAATTTTGGAAGAATTGACCTATTAAGAATTGGGGTCATTAAAAACGGACAAAGAGAATAAGATCTTAAAAAAAATTCTTAAAGAATCTTTAAACTTAAACAAAACAATAGATTGCAAAATATGGCAAAAGGTCCAATAAAATTTCTCCAATTTTGAAATTTTTGACGTTGTTGTCATAAGAATAAACAGCTTAGAGTATATTAACTTCGGTATGACCGAATTCAGATTTTTTAATAGTTACCCAGTGGAATTGGATAGGGTCGAAGGGGGTCGATGGGGTTGCAGTTTTAACTTTGATTGCATTATTAGTGTGGAAGAAAGTTTTAAACAATGGTAGAGGATGATGAGGTATCTAGGGGTTGTCGGACGGCCACCTGTCATCCTGATTCGGATGATGATGACGATGATGATGGAAATTCGATCTGTTTCCGTGATAGATTTTTGAAGAACTCTAAAATGTATAAATATGCGTAAAAATACCGACTATGTATCTGTTTGTAACAGTGTGTGTGTGTGTGTAGAATAATCTTCAAACAAAAGGACAATCTATAGATAGTTGGCGAATGGCAAAAGCAGCTGCGCAAAAAATAAGTAAAAGAAGCAAAGGAAGAAGGAGGAGGAGAGAAGAAATAATAATAAAAAGGAAAACCAGCAGAACTAGAAAATATACACCCAAAAGAGTGAGAACGAGATAGAGAAGGAGAGAGCGAGAGCGATTCACACACAATGAACCATTTAGTTTTCCCTACAAATTCCTTTCCTGCCACACAGTTTTTCATTTCATTTGTTGATTATATGCCTAGCATTTAGCTTAAGAAGCCGACGAGGATTGGCATAGATTTCAGCATTAGGCGCTGTTATTATTCCGTTCCTCAATTCATGAAAGGAAACCAGAACCATTAAAGAAAAAAAGGATAACGTGTTCCCTTTGTTTTGCTTCGTTCTCTCTGTGTATGGCTTGTGTTTGCACAAGACGCAAAAATTTTTACTTGGAACTTTGTGACGTACCAAAAATTGAATTCCAGGTAGTCAATGATTTTTGCTCGGGGGTTTAGTCTCTTAGTTTCTGCGTTTCGATTTTGAGTCAGGGCCAGGGCGACGATTACTCCGGCTATAGTAGATTTATGACGTTGCTGAAATTAAAATTGAAATCGACCGAAATGTGCTATGATACGGTAAAAGTCGTTTGTCTCGTTTATTTAATGGATGATACATATTTTATATTGTCTCTCAATGGTAGCGATGTCCAGCCGTCTGTCCGTACGTCTGTGTGGATTGGCGCCAGAGCTACAGACAGAAAATTTTGCATGTGAGCTTCTATAAATTGCAGGGTTTGTATATTTCGGATTTAGACGGATCAGATCACGGATATATTATATGGCTCCAAACAAACTGCAAAGTCACAAACTTTTTTCAATAGTCATAAAAAATTTTAATTTGTCAGTTTTGTCTCTTTAGTTCAACATGAAATACTAACATAAATCTATTGAACAGGTATCCAGAAAATTAGAAACTAGTCTAAAGTAAAGTAATAAAAATGAATTGCCAAATTTATTTGCATGATATTCATTGGTAGATATTCATTCTTTGGGACTAAGATCATACCGATACAAGAGAACTTATTTGTACATATATGAAATCCTGATTGGTCTTTTCTCTAGTTGATTGATCTACAATCAAAAAAGGACGAAGCCGACTGATTAAAATTTCCCACACATTGCACTTCCAATGAAATTCCATCAACTAAATGACAATCATTGCTCACACATGACTTTTTGTTGTTGTATTTTCCATTGTCTATGGGCTTTACTTACAATAATTAATTTTCCCCAATCGTGATATCAGTTTATCTTTAAAAAAATGTTTTTATTTTTTCTCTAAGCTGCACCCCTAACAAAAAACCAAAATGGAAAAAGAGCAAACGAATTCAAACAACAATGAAAGATTCCTAAATGGAATTTCAATTTAATCCTCACTAGGTACACGGCTGTACCTTTCTCACACATATCTATGCTCATATATGTATGTATGTCGGTTTGCTCTTAACTAAACCCAAAAAAAGAGGAAAAAACCAACCTTAGAATGCAAGTTGATGTTGTTGTAATTCATCACCTACAAATCAATCATTTTGACGAACCTTAGTCTCTAGGAAGAAGAAGTAAGATAGAAATAGAGAAAACACAAAAACCGAGAATTGAGAAGCGTATAAAATGTAAAAAGCAATGCACACACAATAGATCAATGCTATCAAAAGAACCACGGACCAGGCCTAGACCAGTCGGCTGACCTTTTAACATAGACCCCAGAGCCTAAGACAGAGAGCCAAAGACAGAGATAGAGATGGAGATAGAGTTCTTTAGTTGATGCAAGGGAGATGGAAGCCTGTCTGAACTAATTGTCCGCCTGTCCAAATGTCTCTTGGCTTGCTCGTCAGCCTTTTGCGCTTGCGCATGAAAAATGTTTTCATTTCAAAGATATATAGATATAGTCCCTCTGTTCTGTGTGTGTGTGTGTGTGTGCATGTGTGTTGGCACTTAATTTGTTGTATTTGTCTACAAAGTATTTTTGGTGTGAGATTACGCATTTTACCATATGCAGAGGCAGAGGTTCGACCGAGCGACCTTTGCCCGATCTTTCTTTTCTATAGATTGCTTGGTTGTTATGTTTTTTTTTTCTTGGTCGATCCTTTAGAATTCCAATCTTGTCTTGGCTTAGTTTACAATGCTCTTTTGATTAGGCTACGAAGGTGGCCCCTATTCTACCTCTCTACACTACTCCCCCGACAATTTATTCCTGTCTCACTCTTACTCTCCCTTTTTTCTTGCTTTCTGTCTGTCTACGTGATTGGTATTATTCATCACTACTTGTCCTGTCCTAGGAATCTCTGCTTATCAGTTAAAATTTGTTTAGGCTCTGAAATACTACTTGTACCTTTTTTTCTTCAGTTTCTTAGTGCTTGTGGCATGTTTAATTTAAATTTTAAGTATGTAGCCTCTACAGGTAAAGATATGAGTTTCTTCTGGTAGGTAAAATAAATACTTATTTACTTACTTACCTACATACATGATATTCGTATTTCTATGTTATTGGAAACTATTTCCTATGGCAGGAAGTCATAAAATGCGTTTCCATAGGGAAAAACAAATGAGAGTTCTTGACTTTATGCTATCGAAACTTATCGGCTAAGTCACAAATGTATATCCTACCTTTGAACTAAAATAAGTAAATAGCAATTGACCCTAACGGATTGTATGGGATATCGGTCTTTATGCAATCACAACTTTTTAACTTTCATTAATGCCCTAAATCCCCCATGAGGTTCCTGTATATACCGAAATGTTATTACCAAAAAATTATCAAAATGGAAAATTTTTCTACTTCAAAGCGTATTTAATTTACACGTATATTTCGAACACTTACTAAAGAGGTCTACGAGAGCCGAAAAAGTGGAAAATCTTTCGAGAGATGGATATTTCAAGTTCCTTCACAACATTTAGCATATTGCCCTTTTTTGGTTCGCCTTTTTATATAGGTAATAAAAATAATCAACATTGGTTAAGTCGAAGCTTTTGAATTAAGAGGCGTTATTTGTCCACCCACAACCGACTCCATAAAACATCTCTAAATATTGTACGATCGATCATCTTCTTCACAATTCTCGACATTTATTCTTTCTTTTACAAAATAAAACTATAAATTGGAGTTTAATTGGCAAAGTTTTTTTTTGCAATTTCTAAATTGCAATTTATTCATCATTTTCATGGCTGCCTGGAATATTTATGGAAAACTTTATTTTAACTAGACACTTGCAGGACTTCCAGTCCAGTTCAGCTCTGGAAGTTGCCAACACCCAAAAAGAACAAAAAAAGAACCAACCAAACCAAACCAAACCGAAGCAAAGCAAACCAAAACGAAACGAACCGAAACTTTTTCTAGAGTCCTGAGGAACAACAATGCAATGTCGATAAGTATGGCATAAGTACAATTCATTCAACAAATATACAGACGATGAGAAATGAAACGAAATGAAATGCTTCGCTAGCAGCAGCCCAGCAAGTACCCCTTGCTTCTCTCCACCCCGAGCCACCTCACCCCATCCCACACCATTCTGAAACCAAAGTAAAACTCAAAGTCAGACCCAAACCCAATACCAGCCGACTCAAGTCAAGGCACAGCTGTTCCATTCCATTGAGAAGGTGGAGTAGCGATGAGTGGGAAGGGGAGGGTAGGTGGATGGGCCGGGCCGAGTCTCAAAATAGTCATTGTAATAAGAAAATTTTGATTTCATTTTTAGTATTTGTATAAAATTTAATAACCGCCGCCCAAGATGGCTGACAATGAAGTCAACGTCGGCGTCGGCTTCGACGGCGACAGCGCTGCCAATGCCAATGCTCTCAACTGAAACAGGAGAAGGGCTTGGAGGGGTGGACAAAAAGGAGAAGGCATAAAGACAGGAGACGACGGCAGGAAGGGCAAACTAAAACGCTTAAAACACACAATCTCGTTTTTGGGTTCGGTTTGGGATTGGGATTTCGGGGTTACGCTTAAACTCCAAGTACATTTTAACTTAACTGCCTTTTTTTTTGTTGAATTTGTATGCTCCTCGTCCTTGCTTGGGCTTGGGCTTGGGTTTGGGCATGGCGAATTGTAAGGCGAGAAGGCAAACCAAAGCCAGAGCGAACGAGGAGACGATGATGATGATGATGATGATGGCTGTGATGGGGTGGTGGCTCTTGTTTTTGGGTGGTGGGTTGAAATTCTCTCTTTCTAACACACATACACACTCTGCCACTCGCCCTTTCACTCTTTCTGGCTCTGTGTGTGTGTGCACAATTATAAATTTTTGGAATTGTTGTAATTTAGTTTGTTTGTTTGCCTGTTTGTTGGCTAGTATTTCTACTATGTATTTGTATGTATGTACATATGTAAGCCAGTATACATATACTTATGTATATATGTAAGTATGCTATATATACAAACTCTGACTTTCGTTTGTACTTTATTTGTATTAGTACGTCGTCTATGTGGCAGTTGGAAAACAAGTGAGATGATTGCAGTAATAATGATGGGCTGAAAGGACTATTAAATACCCAGTAATTGGTTTCATACTTTCTCTATAACAATATCATCAGGAAAAATTGTTAATAAACTCGGAAGTAAACGAAATAGAAATTTGTCGCTTGCCCCTGCAAAGAGTGAAGAATTATCCCATTTGTTGACAATGTGAGCATATGATCAATATTAATATTTGGGATTCATTTAGGTTTAGGTTGAAACATCTTTGTGAATACCATAATATCTTTTATTCGTGATTATATTGTTCTCTTCGATTTTTCTGAGTATGATTTCACAGTTTCAAAACATATTCAAATGTACATTTGTACTTCGTTTCCGTTTGTTTCAATCTTTTGACCAATCCCAATATACCCTTCGATTACTTCGAAAACATTTTCTTTTTCCAAGGGTATTCAAAACTTTGCTGCTTTTGCTGCGGCTGCTGATTATTACGATAAAGCATAATGATTACATTTTTAGTAGCTGCTCTCCGTTTATATGAAGGAAGATGGAATGAGAGGAAGCAGGAGAGGCAATCTGAGTGTGAGTGAGAGCCAAACAATTCGCCTTGTAATTGTTGTTGTTCACAGAACTCGGAGTTTTCAACTTGTTGTTGGGATTTTGGATTGAGTTAGTTTTTGGGTAGGAAAAGGAACATGAGGAGGGTTGCTCCTGCTGCCGCTGCTGCTTCGATTCACAGGGTTAACAGCTAGAAGGAGAGTTAGAAACGTTTTTTTTTTCCTTTCGTTGTGTCTCTAGTTGGCATTGGCTTGCACTTGATTAATTGCGATTTATGTACAATATATGTATATATGTATGTATGTATTGTGTATGCGTGTGAGCGGGAATGTATGTGTGTAATTATAATGACGATGGGAAGGGCAATTGAAGATCGACGAAATAACGGTCGTTGACATGAGGGTAAAAGGATATTTATTTTATTTTTTAAAAATGTGTAAAAAAGGGTTGGGGTGGGATTGTAGCTCCCCGAACTATGCTATGCAGCTGCAACATTTCCTAACTGTATTCCTGAAAAGCAAATAAAAACAAAAATAGCAGAATAAATGCATCAGAATTGCTTGCGAATTATATGTGGATGGCAGCGGGGAGAGCATTCTATTGTGGGGGGCAAGCCGTGGAGCATAAGCATTTTTTGCCTTTTTGTTTTGCTTGGCTCATTTGGCACCGAACGTACACACACACACACACACACAAATATAATCAGACATACAGAAATGCTCTCCCACCCACTCAAAATGAGAGTGATAGCCAGAGAGAACGAGAGAGCGTGAGGGAGTTTAAATAAGAGAGCTAAAAAGAGCACAACAATTACAACAATTGCCGCTATTGTCATTACTTTTGGCCCATATTCAAACCAACAATAGTGGGCACAAGAATAGTACACCACGCAGCTATACAGGAGGATTTTTATTTGCTTATATTATTTTATTGCTTATATTATTAGAAAATAAAGCAATTTTTGCTAATATTAATATAACTTTAAATGACAGTTTGATATTTGTGATGTAAAAGTAAAAGCCTACGGCTAATTAATTCGATTTTAAAATTTATTTCCCTTTTGCTTAAAAAACACCTTAACCTCGCTTTGTATCGTTTCGTTTTTTCGAAGTTGCGTGGCTGGTTAATTTATACTAAGTTTTACTATGTATAGATATATTTTTAAAAGACGATTTTGACGTTGATCGTTTTAAATAGTATATGTAAATAGTAAATGATAGTCAGCTTAAAAAAACAAGCCTATTTTACCACACAAGGCTTATCAATGAGCAAATAGTTGTAATTTTATTTTTCATAAAATACTTCAATAGTTTCTGTTTGTTTTTTAAATGTTTACTTGTTTCAATTTATTTTTGAAAAAGTAGTCTTCTTGTTGACCGTGGTACTTAACACTAAGCAAAGTATGGGTGTATTTTTGTACATATAATCTACAAGGCGAAAAACCAAAAATATTAACTGGATAAGAGATACAAAGTTTCTTCAGTTTATAGTTGGGTCTTATCACCATGGTATACTAGATATGTGGCCACTAATATACCTTAACATAAGAGAGAGCATAAAGACGGCTAAATGTTCTCGCACTCTCTGCCTCTCTTTTGTAGCACTTCGTCGTGTTGGTTGAGCCTTCGGGCTAAAACAGTTCGGGTTTTATACGAATCTCCGTAGCATGTTTCGGCGTGTGTGCGTTTGTAATTGATTTTATTAGTTTTTGGTTTTTGTTGTGTGTTTGCTGCTGTCGACGCTGGCGTCGCTGTCGTTGCCGACGAATTCACTATGGCTGGGCGAGAATATTCACTATGGCTGGGCGAATACATTTTTTTTGAATTGCCCGCCCTTAGTCATTGACTAAACGTGCAGCAGTGCGAACGCGCGCAGCGGCGAATGAAAAATAAATAGGAAATATATATTTTGTTAATATTATTTAGTAATAAACGGAACAAAGTCTTCCGTCTTAACAACAACAACAACAATTGTGTTTATTTGTGTGTGAGAGTTAATTTCCTTTTTTAACACGGAATCTGCACGCGTCCAACAAAACTAACAAAGTGCTTGACAAGAAGAAGAAAAGAACCCACTAAATTGAATTTGCAAAACTTTTGCAAAAACTTCTCTCTAAACATTTGAATATGTGTTAACAAAAAAGAAAACAACAATAACAACAAAAATCGAAAACTTTTGCAACTCTTTGGGATTAAAAGCAAAAACCAACAACAGGAACAACAACAACAACAAAACAAACTTTTGCACCGACAAAACAAAAATAAAGGATAATCAAAACCTCAAAACAAAATGGTAAATACTTTTAAAAACCCTTGTGAATTTCACAGATACATATGTACATACATATATCTAGAATCTAGATATATGTAGATAGGTACATATTCATATATAGAATAATATATGTACATTCATATGATTCAGCGGATCATTTAGCTAATTTCTATTTTATGAGCTAATTTTTGTTGTGTTCGACCGCTCCTTAGTCTTAGTCATTAAAAAAAAAACCAACAACCATTTGGAAATAGAAAAAAGTAGAAGAAGAAGAATGCAAACTATATATTACGATTGCATATTATAAAGATTTGAGTGTGTTTGTGATTTTTTTTTTTTTATGGCACGCATTCAACGACCATAGAACGAACGTTGCTCGTTGCTTGTTGCAGTGACGTACTATACATATAAATTTGTCTTAATCTCTATTGCTTATTCTTGAATATTAATTGATTTTTATTCATTATATTTATTGGCATCTAACAATATCCGGAGAATACGTTTTTAGACCCTTAAAAGGAGCTTAGATTTGTAATTTAGCACCACATAAAATCAAACTACATTAATCTGATATAGAATTTCCGCTTGGACTTATGCGGATATAATTGAGGAAACACATGCAAACACTAGAACACTTAAAAACTATATGTACATAAATGATCTCCGGGGTCTTTGATTTTTAACCACACAATATAGGTCCCTTAAGTGCCTAACTCGACTGGTGATATCCCGGCCCAAAATATAAGGAAACGCAACACAAACCTTGATAAATTTTCAATTCTCTTGCAAAAAAAGGAAATTTGGTTGAAATAATTCCATTCCTATGGGATAGAATTTGGGATTTTATTTAAATTTTGCCCAAAAATTAGTTAAATATTAGTTACCAAGGACACTAACAGTGTTTCCTTATAAACATTTATCCATTGAAAAGGACAATCCAATTAAGTTCTGATAATATTTTGCTACAATATTCTGTTTCATTTCCTTTATGAACTGTTCTTGCAGATCAAAATGAAACTAAAGAAACATCTCGATAGTTTTACATGTCTTAAGGCGTACTTAAATTAATCGTCTTGAAAGTGCAATTGTATAAATTTTATATAGACCAAAATTCTTTTACCATATGGGATGTACATATACATTTACATATTGCAATTTCTATTCATTCTAGTTTCTATGTGTGTGTGTGTGCGTGTGTGTGATTCGTGAATTTTGGCACATTAAGAACATCACAAAAGTGTTTTGGGGAAAATGAGAAATACTCGAATACTGAAATTATGATTATGATGTTGTTATAATTAGAGAACAACGAAAGCGAAAAACGATTCATAATTATTCAAAAATTGACTTAAAACAGCCGCCGCCATACATATTTCTAGATAGATATAGAAATATACATATGTATGTATGTATGTCATGTGTATATGTATATGAATGCCGACCACAGTCGTCGTCGGTCCCCCCGTATGCCCAGATATCGTTCAGATAGATCTGTTTTGGCCATAAAGATTTTAGTTATGGTTTAGCATGTGCTCCACTCGATTCGCCTTTATGAGAACGCCCGTTTCTGGCTATTTTTAAGTGCAATCCACCAATACAAATGCAATTGGAAATTACACTTAAAGTGCTTAATCACAGCTGAATGCCCGATATTGCCGAGTAGCGTCGAAACTTTTACACAAATCATATTTTCTCTCCCTTCCTTCTCATAATTTTCCCGTGTTTTCCTTGGGCGCGTCTCTTGCGTCTCTTTCAGCTTGATTTTTCATTTCATTCGTTTGAAAATGTTGTGTTTTCTTTTTCTTCTTTTTTTTTTTTTTTTTTTTTTTTTTTTTGTTGTTCATTGAGAAAAATGAAATGTGGTCCAATGTTGTTGCTGTTGTTGTACTTATAATTAAAAGCAAAGTATGTTTTAACTCAACGAACTCAGGCCAATTTCCCATTACCAATACCGATTTCAGTTTTCCCCAAAATGCAAAATAGCCACATTTGTTTTATTAATTGGTTATAGTTAACACGATATCGAGATGAATACATACATACATATGTATGATCGGTAATCGTGGCATAGATTATAAATAATAATTCTTAATCATCAAATATTTGAGTTTCAATGGATTTAGCCCTGAGACAAGGTCACTTTAGATGACATTATTCATTGAAAAATGTTTGCAGTTTCATTTGAAACTTGAAAAATATTGATTTCTTTTATAAGAAAACCAAAATTATTTTTCAATTTACTTCCGAAATACATACATATATGTACATATACCTATCTATGTGTGGGTGTCAACATTTAACTTTACTGCTTGGTGATTCATACAATCTTTTGCTAAATGGCATTCCGATATTTATTACAATGATAAGAAAATATGCTGTAATCAGAAGACCGCTTAATACAAATATCTAAATGGCATGTGAGCATTTAATCTTTGTAATAAGAGTTTTTCGTTTTGATATGCAAAAAATTTATGTACATATGGTCGAATAAACATTCTTTGCATTCTTTTAACGCTCAAAATACTTCCGAAGATAAAGTTTACAACTAAATACTGAAGTGTCAACTTCTTGGATGTAATAACTTTTTACTTAGTAACTTAAAATTGATTTGATATCAGTTGCAAGCACAAGAGGGTCGATAAAATGACTATTTTGCTTTATAGGTTTTCATTGAGTTGGGGATTCAAAGGGCAAATACTTGTTACCATAATAGAAATCCATGGTGCATATTGAATGAATAATGCTGATCTATATGTTTCTCGTTAAATTAGTCACTAGCTATTTGCCATATATGTATACCTAAAAAGAATAAATTTATTCAAATGGCAATTATTTGAATATAACAATTTTTCTTTATGGTATGTGCATCTTCTTTGCGCTTCTTTTGCTTCCTCTTTTGTCACTATCATCATCCCATTCGTTTCTCTCATTTCACCATCTGGCGGACCGGACCGACTGATTGTCTGTGTGGCTGGGTGAATGTGACTACTTAATTTCCAAGTGCCATAAAAATATGTAGACCCAATCACATTTTCTATGGCGTTGAAAATCAGTTTGGCTTATTTATTATAGCCAATGCTTATAAATATTTAAAAAGAAAAGAGCTTTAAATGAAATAAACAATTAGGTTTATTTATTGGCATTCAATTGCCGACAGAGTGAGTGAGAGAGAGAGAGAGAAAAAGGCGGGGGACAGTGTGGCCAAAATGGGAGACCTAAAGTACTCAATGCTGAAAGGTATTTGGGATTCTGTTTATGTTCGATTGAGTCTCCCTGTCTATAATGTAAGACGATCTACTCCACACATACCCAGTGTATTGCTGATACAGTCAAAGCTCGTAAATTAGAGCCACTTGACTATCCTTTTCAAGGACTAATAACCTAGATAAGGCTTTAATTACTAGATTCAAATGTAAATTTATGACAACTATATTTGGCGTTACTCCCGTATGAATTAAAAGTCACACCCCAATGAATAAGGTCTTAATAAAGATCGAGAATATAAACATACATATGTACAAATGTGTATGCACTCCATATTCTCTGGTTATAAATATTGTATGCTAATTCGTTCCATCACTCTTTTCAGTCAGTCTTTTAGTGGAAACTCTAAAGAAAAGCATAGACAATGAATGCATGTGTCCATCTATCAGTCAGTCAGTCAGTCAGCCAAATGGCTTGAGTCATTGCATCCTTATTTGATTTTAAGCCGAAACAATAAACTGACCATCAATCAAATGGTTTTTTCTTATACTTTTTATTTTGATAATGCCGACC
This sequence comes from Drosophila tropicalis, assembly GCF_018151085.1. NCBI lineage: Eukaryota > Metazoa > Arthropoda > Insecta > Diptera > Drosophilidae > Drosophila > Drosophila tropicalis. Next base: position 1,183,296 of record NW_027173049.1, on the reverse strand, counting down.
CCAAAAACTTGACAAATCAGTCAGCTTAGTACTTGGTGTTTTTTAGATCTAACAAGAGAATGTCTACAATACAACACCAGAATGTAAATAAAAAATAAATAAAAAAATTGGGCAAAAGACCCCAATTTCATATGTACATATGTATAGACCAATTGGTTATGTATACATCAGAGAAATAGACGGACGGACAGGGAGACCGACGGACGGTCAGTCGTCACCCAAAAACAACCCATTCGAAGTCGCTTCAATTAAAGACGATTTAAATTTATAGATACACGATTGGCCAATGCAACAGAAATAATAATAATAAATATATGGAAAATGAGGGGGGCGGAGTAAGACAGTGACTGAGAGAAAGGCGGAGGCCATACTATATATGTATGTATGTACATACATATGTACATATATATCTATATACAATACATAACAAAAATGTCTTAATTAATTTTAATTATTTTCAATGGGGAGCGAGCAACTTTCAAGGCGCACAAACTAACATAAGACCCGCGCGATAAGAACGGCAACGGCAGCAATTAAGTAACGAATTAATAGCATTTAGTTTAGACATATCCACATATGTACATACATATGTATGTATGTATGTGTATATAGGGGTACCCTTAGGCTTAGCTCATGTGACAATTGCCTTATAGAAAGACCTTAACCCGCTCTTGCTACCAAATTAACAAAAACAACAACCAAACTCCACACACACACACACGCACACAAATAATTGGGGTAAAGTTTTTCACGCCAACTAAAATTAGGGAACATTTATTTTTTTTCCATTTCTTTCTAATGTTTATTTTAACCGACAAATGGCTGCAGATGCGGGCCTCATAACCGATTCCGTCCTACTGTCAGTCCGTCAGTCAACAGAAACAACAACAATGAGTATTCCACGATCTGCCGCCCTCTCCCCCGAAAATAAAATAAAAAGCCCATTAATTTATTTGTCTGCAACATGCAAACCAATTGACAACCAATCGCAATTAGTCACAATAAAATAAAAACAAAATCCAACCAAATGAAGGGGGAAAAACGCATTTTCTTTACATTTTTCTTCAGTTTGGACTTCTATCAATTAATAAGAACTATTTCTTGTTTCTCGTCTTCAAGTCATAAATTATGACAGCTTTATGAATCCCATGGATCTCAGGTAGCTCCACCTGGTAACGCCCCAAGTTGTCGTCGCCTCTGCCCGACCCAAGAACAGAACAAAATAACTCATTTTCACAATTAATCATTGCCAAAACGAAGAGAAAGGTTTTTAAAACAGAAATTATTCATTTGCCAACAATTTTTAAAGACAATCTTTTAATATTGCGGAATTGATACTATTTAAATAAAGAAAAAAACTGATCATAATGTCTTTTTACTAAGGAAATACCTATTATTCATGGCTAAAACATTTTAACTAAAATCCCTTGTGAATTATTCATTCATTAAAATTCAAAAAGACTTAAAAACTTTAGAACTACCTGGCAATAATCTCACTCCTCAAAGTCGTCCATTTTCTTGTGTATAATATTTCCAAAAAAAAAAAAAAATGCATTTTCTTTAATCAGATCAAAATGTTGCTTCAAATTTGCATATATCGCAGTCTCAAATAAGAGATATAGAAATTTGTGATTTAATTAATACCGAGATTTGCGTAAGGGGGTAAAAGTGAGTTTGTAAGGGTTCTATGTATACAGAATCCTGTTAGTCGGTCAGATGGCAACAAAAATGAATTCAATGCAAAGAAAACAATTTATACTTCTACCCTCGGTTTGGGCCTTGACAACTTTTTTTCTCGTATTTTTTGGATTTGGGGTTGGGCTCCGTGCACTCTAATAATATAGGATTAATATTTCAAAGTGCCATTGTGTCGACGATAGCATCTTTTTAGTGTCTATCTCTCCGTCGACAACTGCGCAATTTGATGCCAAGGGAAGTGCCTCTATGTGTAGATGGGTTTTAAATAGAAATTTAAAGCAACCATCGAATAATTGAAACGCAGTTTTCTAACTTGCTTGGAATTTAACTGAGAACTTAATTACCAAAAAAAAGTATAAGTATACAAAAAATGTATACGGTAGGTATTTTATATCATAAATTTGAAGTTATCGTTGTTTTTGGGTTTTTTTTGTTTTCTGTTTTAAGTTTCTTCGAAATGAGTGAATGAACAAACATTATTAGTTTGCTGCTTAATCGCATAACCCAAATCATTTGTCAAGAATTAAGAGCTGAATCTTAGCTGGGTGTGTGTGTGTGTGAGTGAGTGAGTTAAAAGATACAAATACGAAATCAATGCGAATTCGGTATAAAAAAAGCTGACGACATTTCGTTGATCCTCTAAAATCGAGACTAAAATCAAAGACACACACAGGAAATCTGTGCCCAGTCATCATCATCATCATCTTCGTCGTCATCGTCATCGTCGCTAGGTGGGGGAGTTTTACCTGAATGAATCTCTGGAATCGTCTGCCTTTTATTATCGACGAGTTCGTGCGATCGCATTGGGAAGGCATATTAAGCCAAAGCAAAAACACAAAACTCCAAAAGAAGAACGAAACTCTAACTGAAAATGTACAATCAAGATTAGGATTTAATAATTCAAAGTGAGTATCTGCTACTCCTCTCGCTCACACACACACACGCTCTCTCTCTCTTTCGCTCTCTGTGAGATCTGTTAAACGAAGGGGATTAGCTGTCGTCGTCGTCGTCGTCGGCGGCGTTGGAACGAGTCTAATGCGAGAGTGTGCGTACTTTAAGTAAAAACTGAAATCATGTTACGTTTTTTTCCCCCCAACTCCTTCTTCTTCTTTTTCTACTTCTTCTTTTTGACAAATTCGAAAGAAATTAAACAAGCTAAAATATAGCAGCGGTAGATTATGGTAGGGGGCAAGAGGGTGTGCTAGGTGTATGTGTGTGTGAGTGCGATACGAAAGGAAGTGGTGGCAGGCAGCAATGCGCAAGCGTTTCGAGCTATTAAAATACAGAACACACCCAAAAATATTTTAACGACAAAAAAAAGAGAAAAAAAAACAATCAAAATGAATGAAAAGACAAGAGAAGAGGTGAGCTAGGGGAGGGGGGCAAGTCAACGAAGAAAGACGAACGACAAACGATCACTATAACCGACGATCATCACGATGATGACGGACAAGACATGGATGACAAAAGGCAGTCAGAGAGGAGTAGAAGTTGAAGCAGAGAGTTCTCCCTCTCTCTCTCTCTGCAACGGGGTGACAACGCGCGATTTATGCTCAAGTTACGCGTTGATGCATAAGTTATGATGCCTCCTCACAACAGAAAGTATCTCACAGATATACACATGCCCATGCCATATGACAAAAGACATCAAACTGCGAATTAAAATGCTCCCCATACAAACAAAAAAGGACAAATGGCCTTCATGTGAGCTAAGCCAAGACAAACCAAGCCGAGTCGAGTCGAGCATATCACACAGCTGCGCGCACTGTCATTATTTCAATAACTGGTTATATTTAACCCAGATGCGTTAACATCAAAAATACAAAATACTTATTCTAGAGCCCTTCAGGAGAAGGGGTTGGCAAATTATCAAAGAAAGAAATTATCATACATTTGCGTATACACAATTTATCGAAGTTTTTCTTTTTCTGCAGCGAATTTTATTTAGGGAAGCGGGTTCTGTGACATAACGCTCTCTTTGGTCAATTTTCACTCAAATGGAACCCGTGTCCTTAAAGTCTCTTTTTTTATCCCTAGATACTTCTGCTAAGTCAAACAGCAAAGTCGATTCGTTGACCTAAAATTTGACCCATCTTTGACTAGACCTTGATACATTATCAGAACCACTTCAAATTGTCATAATAAATAGGATGTATGTATGTATGTATATTCATAGATTTATGTGAATTTTGTAAAGTTCACCGATAAACAATTTTGGTTTTTAAAAGTAATCAAAAAATGTATTTATCAATGGGGAGAAAATAATGGAAAATTCCTTCCCCAAGAATGATATTTTACTTATAAAGCTGAGAGTATTTCAATATCCAAGACTTTCCCCCCTAAAATGTGCAAATTTACCCACCAAAATATATACATACATACATCGATTTATTCCTAGATCTTCCATTCCGATTCAATTGCACATTCATTTGTTGTAATTATAGATAGATAGAAGATATTTTTTCCATTTTATGCGAAATGAACTTATAAAAATATTTTCCTTCCAATTGTAAATTTACTCAGACAGATTAAATGATCAGAATTTTTTTATTTTATTGAATAGTCGCCGTTATTAATTTATGAATAATTTAATGCTTAAGCTTAATAATAAATTTATGCATGTATATGTTGTCTAAACGAATATCTCGCTCTATATGAGTCATGCATCATAGTTGCGGGAGGAGAAGGATAGCGGAGGAGGGAGGAATGCCAGACGTCGGCGCAGGCGCAGCAGTTGCTGATTTTGTGGTCCAGTTGATATCAGAGGTCTTGGTTTTGGCCGGTTGGCTTGGCTTTGGCTGCTGCTGGCGTTTTGGGGGCTTATTGTTGTTGCCGGGTCTAGATTCTAGATACCCACCGTTGCGTCCAGGTGTGCACTATATACACAGTTACATAGAGACAAACATATGTATGGAAAAAAATGTGCAAGCTGTGTTCAAAATCATACAAAAGATATGTCCGTATGTATTTATAGAAATATGTATCTGAAATAGTTGTTGGACTATTTTTTTTACTTTTTTTTTTTTGTTGTTTAGCGATTTGACCGAGTGCCTTGGGCATTTGTCACCCACCTTCCAGCCAAAAGGCAGGCAGCCAGAAAAAGAAAAACCAACAACAACAACAAAGACAACTTAATTAGCGCCATCTATCACATGTCTCTTACCCTACATAGTAGTTCTTAAAGTTAAAATTTTATAAGCCCCTCTAAACGATGCAATTAGCAATTAAATTTCAGTTCAATTTAATGCAAAGTAAAGTCAGTTGACTTATTTATCAATTATATAGACACAAGGTGCGTCGAGTAGATAAACAAAAGAGCTCAACATTCACACACACACATCCACATCCACACACACATCCACACACAAATTATGTAGCCTTAACAATTTGTTGTTGATTTAACAGACATAGAAACGAAAATCACTCCCATGACTTTAATTACAATTTAATATTTATTTAGTTCGATAAGGCAGCGGCAAAAAGGTAATTATTGTATAATGGTGAAAATACTTATGACTACACCTAAACTTACAAACACACACACACAGCCATACACATTGACAAACTTATGTAGATACTATATGAGGCCATCAATTGGGGGCGACTTTCTTGTGTAAATTTACTTAACTTCGTCACTGATACCAATTTAATTTTCGTGGCTAATTAAAACTTAAATCTTGTCTCTATACATATGTACATATGTAAATGCTGCTTAAGGCGGCATATAAATACGAAACTTTATATTAAAAAGTGCCGACCCCTAATTCACTATCTTAAAGATAATACCATAAAGTTGTTTATATAGACTTACGACTAGCCTAAAATTAGTCATTTCATGGCATGACTTTTGGATATGTATTTCATGTAATCCTGATTAGTATAAAATTAGTTACTCAAGTGATGTCTGTTTGATAGTTCGAAGCATTTAATATTAATCCAAAATTTCTTTAAAATCTAATAATTGTAACTCATTAGTTCTAAATTTTGAGTTCATTCGACTTGAAATCCATAGAAAATGTTGAATTTTTTGATTTTCAAACAATGAAATTATATCCAAATTTGAGCTTAAAATTTATATCAGTGCATTACTCCCATGTTATGGGTCTTACAGCTTTACAAAAAATCAATTCCGAATAGTTTTAAACTCAAGAATCGAACATTTTTCATAAGTTTTGGCGGAATTCTTTATGACATGACTTAATTAACTTGGGTCACGTTACCATCACTAAGCCTAAGTACATACATCCGCTCCTAGTTTTCAATTTTTTTAAACTATACGTAAAACTACAACGGGAAAGAGTTATAAACTATACAAAGAAGGCGTCACCAGGCTAGGCCAGACCACACCGGAGCAGGCAAATGTCTTTGGGTGCGTTTTTTTGTTCGTTTCGTTTCGTTTGGTTTCTCTCTTGTTATTTCTTTTCTTTTATCAGCGAATAAGTTAACACTTTTGTTGTTCTTACTGAGGGCATAATTAAACAATTTGTTATACGTTATGCGCATTTAATTTAATTTCTTTCTCCTTTGGCTTTAGCCGACTTACCGACCGACCAACCAACTGAACGAACAAGCTGGCGACCTAAAGATGATAAGCTCATAAAAACACGCCTAAGTAAACATTTAAATTGCCGATTGCAAAATGCAAAATATATAACGATAAGGAAGATTACAATGAATGGTTAACAAGAAAATAAAAAAAAAAGAACGTAAAAGAAATTAAAATCCCAGCTGCATTTATTTGTTGTGTGTGTGTGTGTGTGTGTGTGTGTGTGTGATCTAATTCTACTAATGATTCCCACAATGTGACATGACATTGGCAAAAAGGATTAATAATTTAAGAGTTAACCCAAAAAATGTATCTGAAAGATAGATATACGAATTGAATGAGAGAAAAAAAAAAGAAGAGAAGAAGGGGAAACATATGGTACAGCAACGTGATTTACAGATATGCCATATCCACATTTATATATGTATGTATGTATATTTGTACAATGCGAACCAAGAACCAAGTACAAAGACTTGGACGCATGCACGGAGACAGACCGTGAGAGAGAAAGAGAGAGAGATACACAGATATATGTAGATACTGAGATCTGACAGATACACATAAGTTTTGTCTTGCTGACAAGCTCAAGCAATCTGCGTGGCTACATTTTCATATGAGCAATTTTTTTTTTTGCTCTGAACAAACATTCATGTTAATTAATGCCATGGCGCATAACTGAAATGCCAATTCAATGAAATGTAAGTAGCTCATTGAGAGGAACTTAACTTGAAATTGAAAAGGACAAGAAATTCCATCTTGAAAGATATTCGATTGATATTTTTCGTATTTGAAATATTTTGTGATTAAAACATTAAATAAAACTATTGTTTCGTTCTAGTCTATAAAGACTATCTCAGTGTGTGAGAGTGTGTGTGTGTGTGTGCGCACATTAAGATCAGATACAAAGATAGTATATAGTACCATATTGTAGGCGGATGGCGATGGGAGCGCAATTAAAAGTGCTTTTGAGCGCGCTTCGTCGATTCGATTCGATTGAGCCAGTCGATGGGTCTGACTCTTTGGCTTTTGCTACTTAAAGATACATGCCACATATTCGTACTCATACTACTACATTCACGCATCAGAGCTACGCTTCGATCGGCGGCGAGCCGGCGGTATGGTCTGGCCCCGTAGATATAAATAAGCGATACGTGTAATTCGGGTCACTAACCGTTAACAATAAATTTCATTTGTTTAAAAAAGTTTATGCCCCAAAGGGAGCAACAGGGTGTGAGGCGAGACAAGAAGCGTATGTAAGAGAGATGGAAGTGGCGGAGAGACAAGCAGCCTGTAAAATAATATTGCTACAAAAAAATATAAAAAAAATTGACATCTGATCATTTGTAATTATTATTGCGCATTGCGACATGACAGGGCGGCGGTGGCGGTGTAGCGGTGTGGCGGTGTCTTGGATTGCTACTGCTTTTTGGGGCGTGGCTTTGGCATACGATATTTGCCTTGCCATTGGCTCACAAATCATTCTAAATGTAGCGACGAGATATGCTCCCCATTCCTACTCACTCCCCTTCAATCTAATGATAATCACTGGGCCATAATTTACATTTGCTTAGATTTCGATTTAAATTGTAAAGTTCGTTCAACTCTTCTCTGCCCTCTCCTTCTCTCCATCTCCCTTCAATCAATCTTAGATTCTCAGCTTGGGGAACAATTAAAGCCAAATACTCGAAAAAATAAAAAAAATAACTTTGAGCCGGGACGAGACATGAGATGAGGCTTTCTTTTTACTTACTTCAAGTGGAAGAGTTTCGTTTCGTTTTGGGTTTTTATAAATTTTTTTCTTTTTTCATTTTAAGACCAAGTTAAATGGAACCAGAAATTATTTTGAACGCCTTCAAGTGCTACAGAAAATAAAAACGAGAAATATCTCAGGGATAGAGAGGGAAAGAGAGAGAGTGAGATGGATGATGGAAAAAAAGAAGTCAAAGTTGTGGCACAATCATGACTTGATGCGATTATAAAACCAAAGAAATATAATGCTCAATAGAAATAGAAATAGAAATTAGATACACACACAGACACACATACACTTAATACAACACATCACATTCATATGTATACATTCATATAACCATATTCAAATGAATTTTAATTTTTTTTTTTTTTTTTTTTGAAAATGACTAAACCAAAAATGCGGCGAGTGCTTAGAATTGTGTGTATATCTTGTTGTTTTCCTCTTTTTTTTTTTTATTATTATGTGTTTTTTTTGGGACTGGGTAAGAGTTATAATAATAATAATAACAATCAAAAGTTTGAAAACCAAGTGAAATGCTTAAGAGTAGGAGACACAAGACCCCAAATGGCTGTTAACCCACATCAAGAAAAAATATCTCAAAGTAGTCACTCACACACACACATATGTATGTATATATACATATGTATGTATGCATGTATTAGTTTCATACAATTAAGAAAACTTTTTGTGAAGCAAAATGAAACAAAAATTGAAAATTTAAATAGGACGACACAAAATGTCATGGCAAATGAGTTATTTATAAGGAGCAAAGGAAACCCAGGGAAAATCCATAAGGAAGCCGGCAAGAAACAGGAGAAAGGGCATCGATTAGGACTTTTTAAAAGTTCGAGTGACTAAATCAAATTTGCAAAGAATTTGGCCGCCAAAGTTTATATTTCTTACTTGACTATTTTGACTTTTAATTCGTGCATAAAATGGAATGTACATATGTATTATTATAATCGGGATAGATTTCACTGTTTTCCCTTGATGTTTTTGACTGTGTAGTTGCTGAAACAGGAAGGGCCGACTATGGACTAACAAGATTTTATAAGAGTAATCCCAAAATACCAAGCTACAGCTCTAGTTTTTGGTCGATCTTAGCTGATTTCGGGGTAGAGCAGACATGGGTCCGAAAATCCTGGTTGATCACCGATATTGTTGGCTCATAAAATTTTAGGTAATTTCCATAAATCTCTCGATATTCTTGACTAAGCATAACTTTTGATGTGTAATTCGTTTCCTTTAATTACCTATTTAACGATTCAAATTGCTCACTAACAGAGTTGTATTTCTTTGTGTGTGTGTGTGTGTGGTAAGATACATTTGAATCATCATCATCAAGATCATAAAACAATAACAATCAAATATGACCATATTGGGAGAGGCCACAATTTGTGATCTACGTAGGAACACATGTACGTACATATGTATGTATCTATGTACATATGTATGTATGTGTCTCTTTGTGGTGGGAGTGCGGAAGGAATGGGGGGGAGGAAGGAGAGTAGTGTAATGAACTTGTTGTCAGTCATAACGATTTTAGGGTGTGGGCTCTCTTGCTGTCTTAAGAAAGCCACAGATACAGATACAGATACATGTAGAGAAGGAAATCCAAGTATATCGAAATTGTCTTTGGCTTTGCTCCATTTGTTTTTTCCCACTAGTAGACCAAGTAGAGCTAAAGGTAATCCATTTTGTGCCAGTCGGACGACTACTTGCTGATATCTTTTGGGTAACTGTCACACACACACACGACAAGAACAACAACAACAACAACAACATCAACAAATACAACAATAATAATAGCAGTAAAAACTATGCGCAGCTGCGCTCTATACCTAACCTGGATTTTCGGGGGTTTGTATTTTTGTGGGCTGCCTTTGCGGCCGGCGTCGCTGCTGACTAATGAAAATACAACAATAATTTAGTACCTACGCATAAGCAGCCAGAGCCTGAGTGAGAAGCAGCAGCAGCAGCTTAAAGAGTGTGAGCGAGTGAGATGCCGAAGTCGATGTCGATGGCGATGGCGATGCCAAATGCTTGGCAATTGTCACAAACGCAATTTGTCTCAAAGTCGATGAACTCTCTTTCTCTATCACTCTCTTGTTGTCTAGCCATTACACTCTTTGTTTTCGGGCTTGCATACCCTGTACTTTGCGATGGGAATAAAGAGTTTGCTTATTGAGAGGAGAGAGGGTGAAAGTGGGATGGTTATTTCTCACCAACTGCCTGATTGTGTCAAACTTTGTCTCAGCTCTCAAAGAGACAATGGCAATTTCGTTATCCTACCTGATCGAGGGTATTGGCAAGTCGACTTCAATTTTGAGTATAATGAATCTTTATTTTACTTCTTTTTTTTTTTTGGGTGTAGGCACGTTTGACAAAAATCGGGAAACCAACAAAATCTTACACTTATTTTATTTTTTTTAGCTAGTTACAATGGTAAGTAGCACACACACACACACACACAGTCATAGCTTTGGCAAACTGCGCAGGCGCGCAGCGTTGTGCGTCATGAAATTAGTTTATTTGTTTGCATAAATATGTGCGAGAGTGTTTGTAATTGTATGCATGCACGTGTATGTCTATCCTCTATGTGTGTGTGTGTGTGCAGCTAGCAATTTCTAATAAATTTGTTGTTTCTGTCATGCACACCTGGAGCATAATTCGTTGCCAACAGTCATGAGTCAATTTCCGCCTCAGCCTCAACCCAAACTACCACGATAGCCGCGAAGCCAAAAATACGTACAAATATAAGTATTTATCTATAAATGTATGTTTGTATGTGTTTGTTTGCATAAACGAAACTTAAATGCTCTGACTAATATCGTTTAGGCCCTGAACATAAAACCTGGTTTAAAAATAGAACGAAACCAGGTAAAACATCGGATGAATCTTAATACTTTTCTTTATCTATTCCCTTGAAATGTTTATAATTGGAAGCACTCCCAATGACTTATCATAATATAAAAGGAGATGCCTGGCAATAGCGGACACCAGAAATAATAGCTAAAGATTTCTTAAGAAAGACATCTTTCAGTAGGGATTCATGCAACACAGTAGGCACAATAAATCGTGAACATAGCCAAAAATGGATAAAAAAATGGTTTCAAAACTCTAGGGTACCAATACTTTTTGGACTCACTAAAGTATGTCAATTGAAGGAATCTTTATGAATTATGTCGTTTTGGGGAAAAGTATTGTAAATTGACATACCCGAGTAGGTTACTTAATGTAAATTCATGGATAATTTTTATTTTTTAATCACTTGAGTGTAGTTTCTATATTAATAGGTTGATTTTCAGTTTTTTTTTTTTTAAACAAATCAAATAGCTTTATTTTCTAAAGAACACAAGAGGAATAAGTATGTACATACATACATATGTATCTACATATGTATATACAAAAAAATGTAGATAAATATGAACTAATAATGGGTATTAACAGAAATTTTATGAAATCTAAAACATTTTCATTTAATCTAAGACTTTTTAAGAAGCGTTTTGTGATTCCGCAAAGTTATTATAATTTTTTAATAGATGTTTTGAAATGTGAAATTTAAATTTAATTTACCCACATGTTTCTTACTAACCTAATTGAAGTTTATATAATCTCTTGCCTTACATTATTTTCAAAATTGTTCAAATAATGTATGGAAATGTGGCATATGGTAGAAAATAAGTGTATTTTAATGGGAGGCGGCGGCAGTTATGCCGCGAGCATGGATTTTACACTCCGGCTCCTCCACTTAAGCGCAACAACTATGAGTGCGTCTACTCCACCCCTGCCTCAGTCCCCCAAAACGGTAGAACAATAAACACACATACATCTGTACATATACATATATATTTTTTGTTGTTTAAGCATGAAAAAACATATTCAAATCAATGCCTAACTGCTTGCCGAGCCACTCGAGTTCCATAACCAATTTTAAAAACCAAACCCAATCTCGAACCCAAACCCAAAACCAAAACCAAACCGAAAACCAATTGTAGCATTCAAAGTCAGAGCTCTTTTTCGTCCACTTCAACGTTCGATGACATTTCGTTTTTAGTTTCTCTCTCCCTCCTCCTTAGCAGCACCCTTTTCTCTTTCTCTTTCGTTATGTGTAATTATTATAATACATAAATTTGGGAAAAGTGTAGAAACAAAAAAAAATGAAAAAGAAAAATAATAATAATTAAGAAAAGAATTTTTTGTTTTTTGTTAAATCACTTCAAGTGGCTCAAAACGAGGTATTCTCGTACGTTGACTTGGAGTACTTTGGCCTTCCAAGTACTACTCCTGTTCCCAAGTAGGGAATACCAATCCCTAAAATTTGTCTAATCGATTTTTCAACAATTTTAAACTAAACAAATTGTTTTCAAGTACAAAATCTCCAAGTACTTGTGCCCTAAGATTTACGGAGTTCCGTTGCATAAACCTTCACATATATTAACTACTTTTAATCTACATTTAATTCTATAGTTATGGGCTAAAGTTTAACGATTTCGAAGCATAGGGCATAGCTGTACTCTGACGCTTCCATAACTGGCCAAAAATAGTTCACTGTACTAAGTTTTTTGTGTGTTGTTTGGTTGTTGTTAATTTGTGGTAATTACTCAAAAATATTTCGAGCACCGTGGTCTCTGGTCTCCAGTCTCGTCGCACTACAAACTTGACGTCGGTCGTCGTAGTCGTCAATGTGGGCAAAACACAATGCCTTCGCTTTATTTTAAGGCACAAGGTTGGACTTTTGTGTAGGTTCAGCCGCAACAATTGTAAAGTATAGCATGAGTATATCTACGTACATATGTATATATACATACTACTACCAGTAATTATTTTGGTTTTTGGTAGTAGTTTCTTTCCAAAAACCTAAACCAGTTTTCTTAAAGTCACATTGATTGGAGTGATTATTTCTTTTTGTTTAATAAATTGTTGTTTTGCGACGCGCAACGATTTTCAGTGTCAAATGTGGAGAGAAGTTCGATAGATCGAATCTGTATGTCTGTGGTTTTTGGTACTCCGTCTCGTCCTCAGTTCGATTACCCCTTTAAAAACAAAAACCGAAACTGAATTATTAGTCACTTATTTAACCACACCCTTATAGCAGCCAATTGCCACTTGTCTAGAATTTAAATGAGTCTCTAGAACCTCATTTTGCAGCTCATAACTAAAATTTAAACATTACCATATAATAATTATTATTAATTGTTAATAATATAAACTGGAAAAAAGTAATAATAATAAGCGCACGCGCCTCTGCCTCTGCCAATGAGTCAAAAAGTTTCCTTTCAATACTCGCAAATAGACGACAAAAATACATACAAATACACATACATACATATAGACATAATATATTTACTTTTATATGTTGTTTGTATATAGAAATTGTAAATCAGATACGGCATAAATATTGAACACATGGCGCAGCTTGTGGATGCTTGACTTGTGGGGGAGTATTGGCAAGGGGGGTGGCGGGGATAAGAAGAGTAGTAGAAGGGGGGAGGTTGCCAACTGAGAAATTGAAATGAAATAAAGCACATATAAAATGTACTTAAGACTCTGACGATTGTGTTGTTTTTGTTGTGTTCAAAGATGGATAACGACTGGTGGAACTGCTCCCAAGAAGTGAGGGCCAAGAGGTGGGTTGGTGGGTGAGTGGCGAGATGAAAGAGTTTTAAGTGAGCCAACAGCAAATAACCCGATATATGTATATACAGTTTGATCACACTAAAATGAACAAATCATCGAATAGGAATTTGGTCACAAATTAAAGAGCGGAGGTTTCATTTCGATCTTCTAATAAGTAAAAAAAATTGAATTTCATAGTTAGAAAATGTCTCAGTATTTGGAATGTAAATGTAGTTGATCCTGGGCGATTTGAAATTCTACACTTTTACGAATTCTAATGACAGCATTTTAAAAAATGCATAGAAATCTACAAAATATCCTGCGACAAATCTGGTTAAATTTGTATGATATGAGTGTATCATCAAATCGTGCTGCCTGTTGGGTATATAACTAATGAAATGTTTGTAGATTCAGTCATAAACTTGGTTTTAAGAGTGTTGAATATAAAAGTATTTCAAGAAACCTTACAAATTTTTAACAACAACAATGGAAATCCTTGTAAAATGGCGAAACCGCAATTAGAAGCTTTTGAGAATAAAAGGCAATTTTCATGTCCTTTTTTCTTCACTATTTTTATTATTGTTTAAATCAAACAAAAAATTGTATGTTAAGCATTTAAGACATATTAATCGCCTAATTTCCAATAACATTTCAACAAATATGCCTAAAAAGCTCCTTCATCTTTAGTCATGTTCTACTGTATTAAGTCTTTAATATGTGTATATGTATATAATTTGCTTTATATGCTGGAAGAATAAATATATATGTAGGTATATATGTATTTTCAAGTTTTTGGTGAGTGTATTTCTGATCTTGCTATAATTGGCTGTCAAAGCGACGTTTGATCGCCTCACTTCACACACACAGACACACACTCAAGCACACAGACACACTTAAGGCAAAACAAAATGTCGGCAGCTGTTGTGTGTGTGTGTGTGTGTTTGTTTGTTAATTTATAAATTAAATCGCGCTCTTTATGTTTGAATGTGTGTGTGTGTGCAATTTATTTGATTGTTATTCATAATTTCTTAGCCCATTTCGATAAGGTCTGGCAACATTTGTTGCCAACTCAACGGCTATTGCTTGTATTGGCTAATTGAAAATCAATTAATGTGACTGCATTCTATATGTACATTTAATACTATAGCCCGTTTTATATCTCACATCTCATGTCGGCTTTAAAAATCCTTTTGTTTTTTCTTCTGACTCTTCTGTTTCGAAAAATTAATTGATGTGAAATTTCGATTCGATTCATTTGGTGTATTTGTTGTTATTGAAGCTCAGGTTCATTGAATGCTCAAGTATGTGTGTGCGTTTGTGTGAGTGTGTGGATCAGAGATCCCAGACATTTCATTTCATTTTGGAATCTGTTGGACAAGTTTTGCATGATCAAGTAGCTCAGACATTAAGACGAGAAAAAGAGAGAGAACCGAAACCCCATAACCATAGCCATAAAAAAGGCGAATTATAACGCTCATTTATTGTATATTGTATATAATTTAAAGACTAATCAACCATTCTCTCTCTCTCTCTTTCTCTATCTCTCTCTCTGTACTTATGCAGGTCAACAAACAGTATACAGCCAACGATCTGGAGACCTTTATGAAGATCGCCGCCAACTGGCAGAATTCCAATCACAATTTGCTAGAGGGCGTCGACTTGAAGACGGGTAAGTAATCCAAAACTAATAGAAAAAGTTTTTTCTAATATGAAATTTTAAACTTTTTTTTTTGATTTGTAGAAATGACACAATACATGAACAGTCCCTCGATGAACATGTATAAGAAACGTGAACGCACTCAGAATTGGAATCATCAAGAGAAAAAGTACCTATTGGATTTGTGTCGCAAGGATATGAGGATTATAGAGAACAAACGTTTGGATGCAGGACTAACGGCAGTCAAGAATAAAGCTTGGAAAATAATCCATCAAAAGTTCTCTAATCAATTTGGCACAGATCGTACTTGTAATCGCCTCAAGGAGCAATGGCGACGTATGAAAGGTGTGTGCAACATACAAGATGACATTTTTTGTGCATTCTTTATATCTATTTTCTTCCCGCCCTCAGCTTGCACACGTAATGAAATATTGGACTATAATAATCGTTTGGCCAGGTTTGGGGCAGAGGTGGCCGATCGCAAGAAGCCGTCGCCATTTACCTTTGAGGTATGGGATTTCATGCAAGAGGCGAAAAAGGCCTGCAAATCTGAGGCATTGGATGGCATAGATTATTCCAAAATTCCCTTGGCATTGGAAGAAGATTTCGAGTATCGTGGCGATTACACAGCCGATGAGCATGATATGGATGAGTAAGTTTACTTTTTGTTTACACTTTACTCATTTTACCTAACTTGGCTCTTGTTCTTTTAAGCAGCAGCCGCACGCCGCCCCAGGAGCTGTGTGATGTCGATATTAAAGAAGAGGAGACAAATGAGACCTTCAATGAGGCATTTAACAGTCATCATCATCATCATGATGTATCAAATGGTGAACGTTTGAGTGTATCACCCAATCACAGTCGCAATGGCATGCGTGAGGTGGAAAGTCCTGCCACTGTGTCGACAGCCTCTGGGCTGTGTGATGCCAGCTCTGGTGGTGGATTTTTGACACCCAGCGGGGCCGAAATGTCTGGTTTTCAGGCGAATTTCAATATGAACAACATATCCGCCACATTGGAGGCTCTGAATGCATTGAGAACGGGTCAATTTCCAAGCGCAGCAGCGGCGGCAGTGGCCATACAGCAGCAGCAGCAGGCTCAAGCAGTGGCTCTCCATCAAAACAACAACAACAACAATAATAACAATAACAACAACAACGAGGAGGACGATGATCTGCCCAAACCATTGGCTAAGAGACAGCGCACCAGCAGCGGCAGCTTAAATAACGAGGAGCAATCAACTCCATTGAGCACAGTAGTCAGCCCATCCATTGTACACACTTCATCGGACAATCAGGCCTTGGAGCGATCCACAACCACTGGCAGCAGCAGTAACGGAGCAGGAATCACATCGTCATCCGCAGGCAGTGGCCACAATAACTTCGAGCTGCGTCTGTTTATGGACATGCAGAGCAAGGAGCACATGATGCGCATGAAAATTCTGGAAGTACAATTGCAGGCGGCCAAGCATAATCGAGATCTGGTTGAGATTAACAAAACATTGGCACTCCAAAAGCTTCAGGAATTGGCCACTAAGCGTTTGCCCAGTTAGGGGCTCAAATTTAAACTGGTTTTATGTTGTTTTAGTTGCTAATGTTTTAAATTTAATGATGATTTACATAGTTATTATTTAAGTAACACTTACATACATACAAAACCCACATATACACGCACACACTTACACACACAAACACACATAGAAAAGGAGAGATTATGAAAGAGAGAGAGAGAGAGTTGCATACTCTACAACATTCCTGGCATTGTTGAACAGTATTTTTTATTTTGATTTTTTAATGGAAATCTATAAGCAAAAGTAAATGCACACAAATCGATCATAAGAGAAAAGGACCAGGAGGCGCTCAAAAGTATGCCATATTATTTTTTACTAGACTCCCGCTACCTCACACAAAAACACCATCCACACACACAGACACACTCTCACACACAAGATGTAGAGGATGCACTTGACCAAGTCAAGTGTTCGTTTGGAAATAGATAGAGTTCGCATCGACAGCCAGTCCAGCATTCAATATTTAGATCACTAGTTCTTACACTTAGTTCTTATAATAGTAAAAAAACCTCTCCAAGTTGCTCAAACTTTACGTACTTATAAAAACAAAACATACATATGTATATGTTCTTGACTTGAGTTCTTCTAACTAACACACACACACACACACACACACAAACACAACCCTTTTTTGTAGTCCTAAGTTATCAATTAATCTGTCACAAACTTATTTGAAAAAACGAAACAAAGGACAGTATTTATAATTTATCTTTGTACAGATTTTATGTTAATGTTTTGTTTAAATGCCATACGGAAAGGAAAACAAAAACCTAACCATTTTCAAATTATTCTTTTTTCGTCCCAAGAAAATTGTTACCACACACACAAAAAGAAACACACATGAAACTACTATATAGTATATATACAAACTATATATACATATGTATATGTATATGTAAAAGAAAAATTATTAATTTAAAGAAGAAAGCTTCATCGTAAAGCGTGTAAATGAGAGAAATACAAAATTATTTTAAATAAAAAAAAAAAAAAAAAAGTTTAATTCAAAAAATTTCTATTCAATTTATTGTGGAATTTAGTTATCTGAAGTTGGGTTCAACCTATTATATTCATCGGTCGCTTTTTTCAATTGCTGCTCATTCAAACGTAATCGGACCTCAATGTCGGATTGTTGCCTCTGAATGTCGGAACTCATCTCTTGCAGTTTTTCGCGTTTCTTTTAAGGAAAATCAATTGCCATAGATAAAGCTAAATGATCTAATTATGCCTATACTTACCTCGACTAGCATTTGAATTTGCTGCGACCAGCCAGAACGATTCTAAACAAAAGCAAAAGGACATTGATCTGACGAATCATTCTAAAGACTTTCTTTTACCTTATTTTTATTGCTCCTGGTGGGGTCTTCATTATCAGATAACAGACGCTTTATTAAACATAATTTCACCGCTTTTGCACATCGTTTGTCATATAAAAGTGTTGGCCGAACACATTTCCACATGATGAAGAATTAGAAATTTGTTATCTTAAATTTGAGTTTCTCGTAAAATTCGGAAATCTTAATGAAAGCAAGAGAATCGACTACTCTCTATTACGAAATTTGAAAAGATCTAAATTAGTCAGGGTTAAGTTGATTGGGTTTGACTACATTTTGACTCTTAATCAAGTGACAAATCCCTATGTTTATATCAAAATGGCTAACTCCGTCCGTATGGACCACCTGTGAAATATGTATATATGACCGGTTCGGAAATGTTTTTTTTTGCCGGGTTCATTACGGCGCATTAAATATATAATTTCACCCTATGGGTATTGGTATATAATTTATTGGGGTTTTTTTCTTAAGAACGGTTCACGTTTCTTAACGATCAACTAAATATATATTAAAAAGTATTTTGAAAGGGATTGACAATGTGTTTTGGAGTAAAGAGTAAAGGACACCCATCGAAACAAAGACCCTGGCGAACCCTTTAGAAACTTCCTATACAGATCCTTTCCACCTTAGCCATTGGAAATTGATTAAACAAGCATGTATGACAAATGATTGCTTTATTATTTTCGAAATAAAAGTGTTAATTTGTTTTTATTCTTTTAGCCTTCTTTCCGTCGTAAATCTAATAAAATGTGATTCAAGGGCCATTGGAATGTTGTCTATGGCTCAGATTATGGGACTCGATTACTTTGGGAAAACAATTGGATGTCACTTCCTCACATCCTCATCGCTGTTGTTTGCTTTATCCACTGTAGATTTATGTTCAGGATCTGCTACTTTAACGAGTTTATCAATTTTTTCATCCACTTCATCCATCTTGTCGGTAATCTGTTGCTTTTCATGGAGCATTTTCTTTCTCAAATTCTCTAACTGTTCACGTTGCTGAAAAAAGTAGAGGACGAGGATTTGTGGTTACCGGAAAACTAAATAAAACTCCAAATACCAACAATTTGCAAGAAGTGCATGTTCTCTTTAGCCCTGCCTCGTTCACTGATGCTACATTTCCTGCGGAATGTACATTAGGTATCAGGATTAGCTAGTCGTAGATAAGGACTGTGTATATGTATGCCAACTCACATAAAGTCCTGCATATAGCAGGTTCGCAGGTGCTTCAAGACAATGATTGGTTTGTGGGACATCATGCCAATGAAATAATTTTGATGGGAATAAATAGACGGAATTTTGAAGGCAACAGTTCTAGGCCTAAAGAAAAAAGTAAAGTTACTAGTTATACATTAAATTTTGCAACGATATCTGACAAATCAGGTGATTTGATTTCTACATATTTTGAACTATTTCTGACAGCTACTTTGAAAAAGAAACGAAAACAATCTGTATAGATAGGTTGATTTAATTGACGAAAAATTGTTTTTTCCAATCGGCATAGATTTGATTTACATTTTGAGAAGACTTTTCGAACAAGTTGTTGAAGAATATGATTGTTTTAGCGTTTCTTTCCCCCCAAAATTTTCATGATGTCATTGATAATTTTAATTATCTCCTGAATTTTTTGCTCTAGTTCCTTTTTTTCTTTCGTGATAATCGCCGCTCTTTTCCTTGACTAAATCATTGATCTCTTGTTTGATGGCATCAATTTCAGCTGTCAGTTCTTGAATCTTTTTTTTCCTAAGCTTGTCAAGCTGTTCTATTTGCTAAAAAGAAAGATGTATATATCCCTGTGAAAGATTCCAGTTAAGATCAAGAATTACATACAAGTTTATTGATATGTATTTTCTCATCGCCCCTGCCCTTGTCATAGATATCCTTCATGTGGCGCCTGTCAATTGGAAATCAGTCACAATATAATCTTCATTTAAAATTCAGGAGGATCACTTACGTCACTGCCAGCTGAACCAATTGAGGCTCAGATTTCAATAATCTAAGGCCTCTTAAGCCCATTGAGAAAAATCCTCGAGTAATCATTTTTTGATTGTACTTAAAGCCGAAAAGTAAAGACAAATTTAAAAAGGAATAGACATCTAAATACTAGGCAACTTACTAAATGGATTTCATCTATTTTTTTTTACGATTCTCAGGTTCAAAATGTTTTTCCTGTATTTCCACAATTTCCCCGTCCAAGCGATCTAGTTTAGCCTTAATAAGATCCTTCTCCTCCTTATATTTTGAACGCAAATTCTTCAATTGTTCCCGTTGCTGAAATTTCCAAAAATGATATACATAAACGTGAATTTATCAGCTCTTATTGGGAAATACCCTGCACATCAGGTGGAAAGGTATACTAAGTCTACTAATTTGACCCTACTTTGGTCAGTAGTCAACTTTTCCACTATGACAATTGACATCTTAAGGTGATCAATATCGGTTTAAAAAAACTATATTCCTCCATGGATGCAGGGTATAAAAATCAAATTAACCGAACTAACCAATTTCAAAAAAGGAACGTTCTCCTGATACGTCACCCGTCCGTAAATCTTCTCACAGAATCGACTAAGTGCGAGATTAGAACTATAGAACATTTTTAATATCAGATACCCACTTATCTTACTGTATGCATTGCCGATTAAAAAGATGATTAGCCTGCAAGAATTTTTGAGTTACCAAAGAACCGGGAATGAATATAGCCGAACACATATTGCTTTGTTTTTGTTTTTTTTTTTTTCAAATGACTATTGCTAATTTTGATAAAGTAAAAACTGAAATGAACTTCAAAGGTATACACAAATTTTATTGTATTGATATTCTCTCTCTTTTTCTCTTTCTCAATATTTTATTCAAAATTTAAGCGTACATAGTTCTAGGTTGATTTGGCAGTCTGGGCAGTGGAGAATCATAGTAAAATGGCCGCGGTGGAGGTGGGGGGCTGTCTAAAGGGGTTTCCTCCAGGAGCTTGGAGTGGTCCACTATGCCGAGATGCCGCCGACAGGCCAAAGAGTGCCAGTAGAAGTCCAAAGAGTGCCAGTAGTTTCATGATGTAGCTTCGATGTGCAGTTTCCGACTGATTGAAATCCCCCTCAAGAATCATCAATTTATAGTCGCCCTATAGAGTATAGAATGGTGTTCCCCGATTGGGATTTTGTTGTCTTAGCGATAAGGTTTTTAAATAACAATTGAAAATATTACAAAACACCGGCTCTCTCTCAGGGGCTGCTGCTGATTATTATTTGTTGCTTGACATAGTATTTCGTTGCTCCTCGCCGGCCGCCGACCTGGCCGCATCTTTGTGTGGTTTCCCTTGCTCTAGCAATTCACTTCCAGCATTCGCAGGCTGTTTATTATCGAACTCCATTTGCTTGATGCATCTGGTCAATTCCGTAATCATGACTTCTAGACTCGTCTGCTGTATGGACAGTTTCCTGGAACGCGCTTCGAGCTCCTGTCGTTCCTGCGTTAACTAGGCACTGTTTGTAAGCAAGTTTCGAACTTGAACCCCATTCTCACCCATTTACCGTGCGCAACTCTTCCACTTTTAAATATGCATCGATGTTTCCAGAATCGCTGCGAAACACCTTTGGCATATTAATGCTGCTCTTGATGAAGTACTTCCAGATGGTAACGCCTTCATTCATAAAGCGTCGTAAGAGATGGCCCATCGCAAAAAATTAAGCCTAAACGAAAACTTTCACAAAAATATAAACAAAACAATTTGTAATCGTAATTTTGAATAATGATACTGTTAGCAAAGCAATTGACAGGGAGAAATGTAAAGTGAACAGCCGTACCCAACAGTATACTTAATAGCTGGACGGCAGTGTTGCAAAAATTGAGTATTCGTTGCATACTTTTCGGCAAAAACTGAAAACTGTCGAACTCGTGGTTACAGATGCTCTTATGCTGTTGCTGATGAGATGACCATCGTATAGTATCAACAAAAGATATTTATAAATATCGGACTAACAAAATTCAAAATTATATATAACTTCTGATTTTCGAGTTTTAAAATAAGAATTATAGTTATTCAGACATTTTTCAGGACATTTCTGTGAAAATTATGACCCATTGACATTTGTCAAATGTTTAGAAAAGATCGGACCAAGTGAAAACATTTTCCATTCTTTAAATCTCTGCCCAAAATAGAAGAATAATGTTATTTTCTTGTTGTTTGAGATCAGTGATTCTCATAATTTAATTTCAATTTATTTCACAATTTCCCAGTCATTGTGGCCAGGAAGATGAAAAAGTAGGATGGGAGTTTTGTGTAGTGGGGGATCGATCGATAGCTATGGTTGTGTTTGTGTGTGAATTGGTTTTGTGTCCATTTCTATTGGGGCTCCTCAATATCGTGGTGGTTGAAGTATTTATCAAGTATTTTGGTGGCCTTGGCAGAGACATCTGCATTGTCATTGTATTGAAGGTCTTCCAGTTTCTGCAATCCATCCATTTCCTCGATTGTCTGGCAAAAAGTGTGCAACATGCCATGTTCGTCAGCCGCCGACAACAAATGTTCCAATCCGACCAGGATCACATTATTGGGACTCGCGTCAGTTGCATTCAAATGATTCAGGAACGGCGGTAGTAGATTATTATCCTTAACGAGCGTCACGGTCTGCTGCGAAGTTCCCGAAACAATCGCATTGGCCACTGCCCAGATGGCCTCCCTCTGAGCTCGGAAGTGTCCAGTCTCCAGTACTTTCTTTATTTCAGGGTATATTCTAGCTTGAAGAAGGGCCTCAAGCTGAATGTTGTTTCCAGCAGCAATGTTGCTCACTGTCCAGGCGGCCTCCCTGACAATGTTGCTATTTGGGTGCTGCAGCAAGCGAACCAGCTTGGGTAAGACGTCATTAAGAAGCACCACGTCAGTGTGATCATCTGTACTTGCGGCAATGTTTCCAACACACCGCAGTGCTGGAATGAGGATGCTATCTTCTTGCTTCTCCAAAAGATTCACCAACAAACCCACAGCATTGGCTTCAATCACTGCTTGAATTTTGAAGCTGGAATCATCCGACAGATGAAAGATGGCCCAGCATGTATCCGAGACCACTTCAACATCGGAGTTCGACAAGAGTTGCCTTAGCACCGGCAGCAAACGATTCATCTCGACAGTCCGCGGTGGAGGATTCTTAGAGCGACAGAGACTCATCAATAGCTTAACCAACTGGCGAAGCAATGGTAGTCGAGGCGTAGCAGTGTCTGGTGGAATCGTGACATCGGAAGGCTGCGCGGCAATTTTAGGTTTTCTCGACTGCAGCAACGCAATCAGCTTAGGAATTGCTCCGTGTTCAATGATGCAGCCAGTCTGCCATATATTACCAAACGCTATTTCGGACAACACCGAGGTGGCCTCAAGCTGCAGTTCCGGATCGCTACCGTGGTTCAAAAAATGTATCATTATAGGCACAATGCCGCGTTTAATTACTAAATCAATGGACGCAGAATCTTCACTCAACAATTCGCGAATCCCTCGCACGCCTTCGATCCGATTCTTTGTAATTTTGCTGCTAATCGCCTCCAGCATTTCGTCCATCTTCGTGTCTAAAAGTGATTTACCAGTTGTTTGACGCTTCATTTCTTTAAAAAAGGCAGTGCGACGCTGGACCATCTCTTCTTTGGTTTTGGACTTGCGCAACGTAATGTTGATCACACAGCGTTCCCACGGTTGCAATTCTTTTTCGGAGTCCTTTTCACTGTCCATGTTGGTAGAATTTCTCTACGCTATAAATTATATTTTGAAACTGAAATCGGACGTCACAAATCAGTTCTCGACTAAACGAACTATCAAACATAAATAGAATCCCTCTGAATCTTAAATCGGAGACCTACTAGAAGTTCATATTTCGGAATTTATTTTGAGCTATGACAGCTTACTGTTAGCCTTCCCGCACAGAAGCATTCGATTAAAAGCTAAAGTTATCGACAAAAATTCACTAAAACAAACTTTATTCCATGCATCCACGGAGTGAAATGCCCTAGAAGCACGTGAAGGAGAGGAAAAAGTTTTAAATTTACACTAGAAAGGGAGTTGGATTGGCAAACGCCCTAAGCGACATCATTGGACGTTAGCATTGCACTATGGTCTGGATTTCGATTTTTTTGGCATAAACTACAGTTTGAATGCTAGAGAGTTGAAATTTTGCAAGCATGCTGGAAATACTTAAAGAAATTTTCAATTTTTTTTTTTTTTTGGAATTGCACCATGGCTTTACCGCGATTTGTCGAAAACTATAAAATTTGACCCGATTGCATACTTTCAGGCTGCGTTTTTAAATATTTGGAACTGTTTTGACCAATTAATAATTATAAACATGCACAAAATAAATAGTTTAAAAATTTTATTTGTCTCATATTTGGTAGTGTAGAAAAGTGGTATAAAGAAAATAGATTTAAAAAATTTTTGTTGTGTTTCATTGGCATCGTCTTCTTCTTCTAGCTCTTTGTCGTGAATGCTCTCCTCAGAATTAGAATCACAATCAGATTGTAAGTCCGATTCATTTCCAGATAAATCTATATCTTCAGTAGACGGTAACTCCAGAAGACTTAAAACTTCTTTGGGAAGAGGTTTTTTTTTGGTTTTTCCTTTCCCTCTCCTTCAAACAGACACTCTATAGTAATGGATCCGAGGAATCCATGGCTCTATGAAAAATGTCACTCATTGTATTGACTCGACTATCTTTCCTTGAATGTGATCGTCTGTTTATTAAGTGAATTTTCTAGGAGCTAAGCTAAAGCTTCATCTGGAGTAAGTGGAATGGGTTCTTGCATTTGACGTCGGTTTCTCGTTTCAGTTGAGTATTCAGGTGTTGTTAAAGTTTTTTTAGAACAAAAGCCGCATCCTTTCTGCATTCTTTGGTAGCAGAAACTGCTGCATGCACAAGAAGATACGTGTTGAGATTAGTCTCATTTGCAAGCTCACAAGCCAGTTTCCTTTTAAATCGTGCCCCTGCATTTGCATAAGATAAAGGTGGACGTCCTGTTGTCTTTGGTGTTTTACAATTTTCATTAACAACTATTGATATTTTAGATTCCAGCCAATTAGAATGCTTGGACATAAATCGCTCCAACATTTGGTTGCATTTCAATAGGTTATTTTAATGAATGATTCAAAATTACTTTTTTTTTTTATCTATTTCTTTTATTTTTTCGTATTCCAGATGGTTATTGTTGACTTTACTGTAGATCCATTCTGATACAGATTTTATTTCTCGATTGTTGCTGCACCAAATATCGATGAGTTCTTTATGACAAAATTCGAACTTGATGAATATTATCAAATTAATGGAAAAGGGGGAAAAACGGGGCGAAGGCATTAGTTTGCGATCAAAGACGACATACATATATACATAGGTACCAACTTGTGTCATTACTTTTTGTCAGCAGGTGTCAGCTCGTTAGTTCTATTCCACGAAACACAGAGAACGCAAAACAATTTTCTAAAAAAATACACATTTATTGGACATTACACAACACTTAAATCCTAGGACTACACATAAAATAAATATATACATTAAAAACTACATACCTTGACGTATATTTTCCATATTTTAAATTATTTTTATGTGCAAAATTCCACAAATGGTGGCACTTTAAACTTTAGGTTTTTTTTTACTTTCCAAATGTCGATTACGCACAAAGCACACGTCTGACTTTGAGACCCTGGTACGAACGCAGGGATGCCATTAAAAATTTTTTTTTCGGTATTTTATGCTCAGGGTATCTACTTTCATAATCAATTACCAAAACCACCGAATCTTTTCATGAAAATTTGGACTTTATGCCAAAAAAATCGACATCCAGACCATAGTGTGCTGTTGCTGATGAGATGACCATCGTATAGTATCAATTCTATGATCTTCTCAACAAAAGATATTTATAAATATAGGACTAACAAAATTCAAAATTATAGATAACTTATGATTTTCGAGTTTTAAAATAAGAATTATAGTTATTCAGACATTTTTCAGGACATTTCTGTGAAAATTATGACCCATTGACATTTGTCAAATGTTTAGAAAAGATCGGACCAAGTGAAAACATTTTCCATTCTTTAAATCTCTGCCCAAAATAGAAGAAGAATAAAGACGAATAATGTTATTTTCTTGTTGTTTGAGATCAGTGATTCTCATAATTTAATTTCAATTTATTTCACAATTTCCCAGTCATTGTGGCCAGGAAGATGAAAAAGTAGGATGGGAGTTTTGTGTAGTGGGGGGATCGATCGATAGCTATGGTTGTGTTTGTGTGTGAATTGGTTTTGTGTCCATTTCTATTGGGGCTCCTCAATATCGTGGTGGTTGAAGTATTTATCAAGTATTTTGGTGGCCTTGGCAGAGACATCTGCATTGTCATTGTATTGAAGGTCTTCCAGTTTCTGCAATCCATCCATTTCCTCGATTGTCTGGCAAAAAGTGTGCAACATGCCATGTTCGTCAGCCGCCGACAACAAATGTTCCAATCCGACCAGGATCACATTATTGGGACTCGCGTCAGTTGCATTCAAATGATTCAGGAACGGCGGCAGTAGATTATTATCCTTAACGAGCGTCACGGTCTGCTGCGAAGTTCCCGAAACAATCGCATTGGCCACTGCCCAGATGGCCTCCCTCTGAGCTCGGAAGTGTCCAGTCTCCAGTACTTTCTTTATTTCAGGGTATATTCTAGCTTGAAGAAGGGCCTCAAGCTGAATGTTGTTTCCAGCAGCAATGTTGCTCACTGTCCAGGCGGCCTCCCTGACAATGTTGCTATTTGGGTGCTGCAGCAAGCGAACCAGCTTGGGTAAGACGTCATTAAGAAGCACCACGTCAGTGTGATCATCTGTACTTGCGGCAATGTTTCCAACACACCGCAGTGCTGGAATGAGGATGCTATCTTCTTGCTTCTCCAAAAGATTCACCAACAAACCCACAGCATTGGCTTCAATCACTGCTTGAATTTTGAAGCTGGAATCATCCGACAGATGAAAGATGGCCCAGCATGTATCCGAGACCACTTCAACATCGGAGTTCGACAAGAGTTGCCTTAGCACCGGCAGCAAACGATTCATCTCGACAGTCCGCGGTGGAGGATTCTTAGAGCGACAGAGACTCATCAATAGCTTAACCAACTGGCGAAGCAATGGTAGTCGAGGCGTAGCAGTGTCTGGTGGAATCGTGACATCGGAAGGCTGCGCGGCAATTTTAGGTTTTCTCGACTGCAGCAACGCAATCAGCTTAGGAATTGCTCCGTGTTCAATGATGCAGCCAGTCTGCCATATATTACCAAACGCTATTTCGGACAACACCGAGGTGGCCTCAAGCTGCAGTTCCGGATCGCTACCGTGGTTCAAAAAATGTATCATTATAGGCACAATGCCGCGTTTAATTACTAAATCAATGGACGCAGAATCTTCACTCAACAATTCGCGAATCCCTCGCACGCCTTCGATCCGATTCTTTGTAATTTTGCTGCTAATCGCCTCCAGCATTTCGTCCATCTTCGTGTCTAAAAGTGATTTACCAGTTGTTTGACGCTTCATTTCTTTAAAAAAGGCAGTGCGACGCTGGACCATCTCTTCTTTGGTTTTGGACTTGCGCAACGTAATGTTGATCACACAGCGTTCCCACGGTTGCAATTCTTTTTCGGAGTCCTTTTCACTGTCCATGTTGGTAGAATTTCTCTACGCTATAAATTATATTTTGAAACTGAAATCGGACGTCACAAATCAGTTCTCGACTAAACGAACTATCAAACATAAATAGAATCCCTCTGAATCTTAAATCGGAGACCTACTAGAAGTTCATATTTCGGAATTTATTTTGAGCTATGACAGCTTACTGTTAGCCTTCCCGCACAGAAGCATTCGATTAAAAGCTAAAGTTATCGACAAAAATTCACTAAAACAAACTTTATTCCATGCATCCACGGAGTGAAATGCCCTAGAAGCACGTGAAGGAGAGGGAAAAGTTTTAAATTTACACTAGAAAGGGAGTTGGATTGGCAAACGCGCTAAGCGACATCATTGGACGTTAGCATTGGGTAGATTGCTACAATTTTCAAATTCCGCGCGTTTCCTCTAAGATCTGGATGAATCGCATTTTTCGTAGAGAACCAGCTACGCTTAATTCTGTCATCACCTTATAAATCTAACCTAGCTTTGGCATTCATTTCGGATTTCAAAATAAAATAAATCTATAAGAACAAACTTTAAAGAGGTCCTATACTTTTATCTAAGTTATCTTACAATTAGCTTATAAAATATAATTCAACTGGCTAACTAATTGCAATTGCATTCCTTTATCTCTAAGATGATAATTTCATCAATATTTTTTCTGTGAACTGTAATCAAACTATATTCAGCGGATAAAAATAAAAAATAGCATAGCAACTAACGAACTTATAAATCAAAGTCACTGATTACCATCGATCGTTCCCATGGAAGCTATAAGAAATAGTCACACGATCTTGAACAAAATTGACACACTCGTTTATATGTATGTAGGTGTGAAAAATTCACCAGAATTAAATATCATATTCGACAATAGCTCAGAAAATAACGAAGTTATTGAGAAAAGTCACTGGTCGTGACTTTGGCGTTTGTATAGGAGCTATATGATATAGTGGTCCGATCGGTCTGGATCCGAGATATACAAACTGTGCAGTATATATAAGACTACATTCAAAATTTCAACTCTGCAGCTCTTCCGGTCTAGGAGGAGTTCGGGTCGATTCAGACGGCTGGATGAATGGACGGACGAACGGACGTGGCTAAATTTTTGAAATTTTTTATCCAATATTTCCAGCCGATTAGAAGAAGAATTTACTCAATTTAGAATTGTAATTAGTAGTAATTAGTACTTTAGCATCAAATACTTGCATATTCAAAATATTTAGTTAATTTCGAACTGATTTATGAAAAAAATTAAAAACTTTTTTTGGATTTAAATGCAGATTAAAAATATCAAAGAAGCTAACCTCGGCTAGGCCGAAGTTTTTATACCCTTGCAGTCCTTGGCAATAATAATTTACTTTTTTAAATTTCTTTCCCTGCAACTCAATTCATCAATACACTAACAAAACATTATTATTTTTATACCCTTGCAGAGGGTATTATAAAATTGGTCAGATGTTTGTAACGCACAGAAGGAGACGCTTCCGACCCCATAAAGTATATATATTCTTGATCAGCATGAGAAGCTAAGTCGATATAGCCATGTCCGTCTGTCCGTCTGTCCGTCGGTGCGTACGCGTTTTACTCAGCCATCTTAAGAGCTATCGGGATGAAATTTTTTTTTGGGAGCTTTTTTTTTACCCGGGTGAGATAAAGTATGAAAATCTTTGGGATCGGACTACTATATCATATAACTCTGGAACAAAAATTTTTGCATAAATTGGAGTATCCCCATGAAATTTACCAATATAATAGAATTTGATATAAAATCTCAGATCCCAAAATTTGACCCTGATCGGATAAATAGAACACAAGTTACAGTCTATATAAATCGGTTCAATCGCTGCCGGCAGCTCTGCTTGCTGCCTACTACGTCATCATCAAATCAACAGAGCACATGCATACACACACAGACGCAACGCTACATAAACTGTATGTGTATGCGTGCGTTGCTTTGCTTAGGGAATGAGGGAAGAAGAAGAACAAATTGTACATATGTAGTATGAAGAGTAAAATTGTTTTGTTTGTATATTAATGAATTGAGTTGCAGAAAACAAATTTTGAACATGTGAAATTATTATTGTCAAGGACTGCAAGGGTATATAAACTTCGGCATAGCCGAATTTAACTTCTTTGATATTTTTATTAAAATTTATTCTTCCTTTTCCATCTTTCCCTAAGCAACGCACGGCACGCATACACATACAGTTCATGTAGCGTTGCGTCTGTGTGTGTATGCATGCATGTACTTTTTTGTTTTGATGATGACGTAGTAGGCAGCAAGCAGCGATGCCGGCAGCGGTTGAACCGATTTATATTGACTATAACTTGTGTTCTATTTATCCGATCAGATTCAAATTTCAAATTCAAATTTTGGAATCTGAGTTTTTATATCCAATACTATCACCGTAGTAAATTTCATGGGGATTCTCCAATTTTCATGAAAATGTTCCTTCTAGAGCTATAAGATATAGTGGTCCGATCCTGACAATTTTCATACTTTATCTGCTCCGTGATACAAGTAGCTCAAATACCAAATATATTTAAGAATAATTTTAAACAATATTGCATCGTTTGAAAAGATAACTTAATAATTACCGCGACTGATAATTATTTTTCTCAGACTAAATATGGAAAAATATTGCCTTAACATTTTCCAAAATTGATCACACTTTAACGCAGATGAAAATATCTTAAAATTTAGAGAAATGACATATTTTAAATTGTTAGCATTCACTCCTTTGCCTACAAATATATAACGTCATCTCAACAAAAAATATTTAAAGCTAGATTGAGGATATTGGCAATCAATTTCTAACTGATTTGCCTAAAAGTTGCGAGAAATATTGTTAAGAATTGGAAGATTTTGATACGACTAGAGGATTTCTATGTAATTTGGGCCATTTTTAAATATATGGTATTTCATTTCTTTTTGTTTAAGTAAACTTTACATTTTTGCGAATCAAAAATCTCATAAAATTGGAGCCAGCTTTGAGTTGAAGTAATTAATTCCAAAAATAACTTTTTCTCAAACCCGTTTTGTGTTCAACCTTTTTTTCCAAACAAAGAAGTGATACATTTAGAATAAAGTTAATGGTTTTGTATGAAAGAACGCCAAAGGACAAGTCAATACAAAGTAACTTGTCATCCAATTTTGATTGAATTCTTCTTAATAGAAAATATTCAAGATAGATTCTTACATTTTATATAAAGACATTGATACTTACATACATATAATGCAAAATGGTTTTGTTAATTATCTTATGCTTTCGTTGGTTTTGTTTTTACCTAGTAAATTGCATCGCCAACTTGGAAGATCTTCACTTGTATTCGTGATGATCGTTTATTATTTTTTAATTTCTAAGTCATATATGTTTACCAGATCCGCCAGTCGGAGCAGAAATTAAAAACAATATATCTATGTATCGAACTATTCATATCAGATAAATGGGACACTATCTTACTATCTATACCAACTAAAACGATTAGGATATTCAAATAAAATAAATTTATTTTTAAACTTCTTAAATTTATAAATATATTTCAGCCCATTAAAATGGAAAAAAGCTTAGGGCAAAATTAGAAAAAAATCAAACAAAATGTTTTCAAACGAAATAAGTAACTAATTTTAAAATGAACCAGAGGACCGGGGCTAACTTCGACCGCGTCAAAGTTTGTATACCCTTGCAACTTTTTTGCTAACTCTTTTCCATTAGCCATCAATGTGGAAGAACGTTTCATCTAAAAAGGCTTATCTTTGCGGTAGAATGGCCTACAATCTTAGCATAGGAAAAAACGAAGATATTGATCAAAGTCACTGTTTTCCACCGATCGTTTCTATGTGTGCTATTTGATATAGTCATCCGATCTTTATCAAATTCGTCACAGTCATTAACAGGTATACTAAACTAATAAATGTGTAATTCGTTCCTATGGGAGCTATATGAAATAGTAGTCACCGATCTTGATCAAATTTGGCACAGTCGTTTATAGGCATAATCAACTCTCATGGACGGATGGACGGACATGGTTATATGAACTCGTTTCGTCATGCTGATCAAGAATATATATACTTAATATGGTCGGAAATGCTTCCTTCTATGCGTTGCACACTTCTGACCAAAATTAATATACCCTCTTTGCAAGGGTATAAATATATATCTTCTGCATTTATGTATATGTTTGCATTTATGGTTCGAAATACTGCAGGATCGGATCGCTATCCATAAAATTGCCGTTTATTGTTATTATCTAAACTTTTCTCATAAAAGTAAACATTTGTCAAATCTTAATGAAATTCGGCACAGATAGTGCCCAAACTAGTTTGGGCACTATCTGTGCCGAATTTCATTAAGATCTGTAGTTAGTCCCGGCGTTCCGGTTATGCAATATTTTAACCAATAACTACCATTCATAATTAGAAGTAAGGTTTTATTTTTACACAATTTGTATTTCCTGGTTACAAATAGTTTAGATTCGCCAATGAAATACAATTTACTACAGTTAGGTAACTTATTAAATTCCCGATCTGTTGGGTGTGGTCCTTACAGGCAACTTTCTCCATGTGGTCAAATAACAGTGTGGTTCCTTCTCTTTGCCTGCTACTCATTATCTGTGTAGGCGACAAGGATAATGAAGCAGTTGGCATCATTGGCGGGGGAATATGCTCACTTAGGAATGTTTCCCTATCATGTTTCTCTGCACTTACGCAGGAGATTCGCTTGAATGGTACGGTCCATGCAAAGGAGATTCCGGTGCCGGATTGACTGTGAATAACACTCTCATTGCCTTTTATTCCATTGGGAATGGCTTTGGCACACCATATCGTTTGTCCCTTTTTCAATATGTGCCATACCATCGTCAATGGAGGAATTGTAACAGAGTCCGGCACAAGAATTGTAACCATTTTAATTCAACACATGTCCCATAAATCCAGGTTGGAATTATTATTATATTGGTTTAATTACTTAATATGAAGCACCAATGTTTGAAAATAATAATAAATTCAGAATCTATTCACTTTTGTTCGACATGATCTTTTTTTACCTTGACTAGGGCCTGAAATCGTTCAAGAACACAAATCGCAGGCTCGCCGAATGTGACTTGCAGGGATGAATATTCGGAAGTTTAAGGCTTTCGTCCTGCTTACGATTTTGAGGCCATTGTCAAGGCAAAAGTTTTTCAAATCGAGCAAAAGTAAATTTATTCTGAATTTCGTACTATTTTCTCACATTCTGGGCTTTAACTTACCTAAAAATAATTTTCCAAGCTGAATTTATGGGCTTCTCAATTGGTTACACATCGAGTAGCGGACCCCGCATACGAGGGCTGCTATGTATGTATGTATATTTCAGGAATAGCAAATAACAAAAAACAAATATTTAAATTAAAATGGTTATCCAGTCCTTTGAAGCTCTTGCCAAACATGGTTTCTAATATTGTTGAATACTTCTTGGCATTTTGTAATAATAATGAGAAACGTTGTATGTATGTGCATGAAAATTGTCAGTTTATTATGGCGTATACATAGTCTTTTAAAATATTAATATCAGCCCTCGCACTATTCTTAATTACAACTATAATTCAAATTACATAATATTCATTTCCTGGTTTTAACAACTTTAGTTTCGCCAAATTACTGCCGTTCGAATTGGCAACGGATGACAATCTCAACAGCACCCAGTAAGCTCCAGCTCAAATAGCCTTTCTGAAATTTTAATAGAATTAATTTAATACAATTTGTTGTTGCTCCATATACCTTTTTGCGACTTTGTGCTAAGCACCACCGACTTACTTCATTTCAGCTTAAAGTCAATAAATTTTGCGAAAAATTCTTTCTTTCTTTCTCTATACACTTACATACTACACGAGTATACATACCAAATTTGGTGGCTCTAGCTCAAGAGCTATAGCCAAGGCTATAAGTAGCCTCCGAGATCTGCGTGTTCATACAGACGGACGGACAGACGGACATGTTCCTGATCAAGAATATATATTCCTTATAGGGTCGGAGAAGCTTCCTTCTGCCTGTTACATACATTTTGGCGACTTTAATATACCATTTCACCCTATGGGTGTATGGTATAAAAATTTCCCTTCTGAAAGAACATTTTATATAACTCAACTCCCGTTCCTATATAAGTGGAGTTCTCTTAGGTGTAGTCCTCCTCGCTTGCTACTCGTTATCTGTACTGCTGCCGAAGTCATTGGCATCATGGACGGGTCATTTGCTCGTTTAGATATGTTTTCCAAATACACAACACCGCACTCTAGGCGGGACGGTTTCCCTATCTTGAGACTGTCTTCGAAATACTTCCCCGAAAACAATAGCATTACATTGATTACAATGTGGAATTCAGTTGTATTCGATAATAATAATGTTCAAATCATTAGACCGCAATCCGTGGTTTTGGTGCCATCAATCAGATTGGGACTTATTGTCTAAGTTACACAGATCTTTCCCTCTGGGGTCATACTGTTTGCTACATATTTGCAAGACTATCGTTTCACAACGGACCGCTTTCCAAGGTGTGTTCAGGAAATTCTGGTAGCCCTGAATGAATGGCATTGATGAGGCTATTGCTGGCGTGATCGACTTAAACGAGGCAAACAATGGACATGTTTTCGATGCTACTAAATTCATCATTCATCCAAGATTTAACATAGAGAATTTGGATTACGATATTGCATTGATTCGCTTAAATGTAATACAAATAAGTGAAATCCTTTTTTTTAACAAAATGTCTTATTTGTATCGATTTCCCAACATGTTAAAAATGAAACGGAAAATTCGCTCGTAAATGAAGGAAGCATCTCCGACCATATAAAGTATATATAATCGTCTGTCTGCCTGTCATTCTGAATCGATACGAACACCGCCTAGACCGATGAAGCTACAGAGCTAACTTTGCATTTAAGGTTCTAAATACTGAAGGGGTTGTATATATCTCAGCCGGGTCGGATCCCTTTGTCATAGGGCTCCACACAATTTCCGTTTGTCACGAGCAATGGCATTTCTCAGTTACTTCGTTATTTTCTAAACTTCTCTTATGAAAGTAAACATTTTTCAGTTTGATATACCCAAACAAACTGGCCGACTTTCATCACGATCAGGTGACTTAGAAACGATCGAAACTATTGGCGGCATGGCTGTAGTTAGCCCCGGTGTTATGGTTATGCAATATTTTAACCTTCAGATACATAACACAATGATTGTAAATACCATTTTTAATTAATTATTATTCCACAATTTGTGTTTCCTGGTTAGAAATAGTTTAGATTCGCCAATTTACCACAGTTATGTAACTTAAAATTTCCGATCCCATTTATAAGTGTGGTTCTCTTGGGTGTAGTCCTTACAGTCAACCTTCACCATGTGGTCAACTAACAGTGTGGTTCCATCTCTTTGCTTGGTACTTATTATCTGTGCTGCTTCCGAGGTTATTGGCATCGTGGGCGGGCGATATGCTCGTTTAGGAATGTTTCCCTATCATGCTGCTTTGCACGTTCATGATAATTATATTGCTGGCGGTTCCTTGGTTTCAGAGTTGTTTGTCCTTACGTGTGCGCACTGCATTATCCACGACTTAGACACTTTTACAGTTATTCTCGGCATTATCGACTTAAAAGACACCACTGGTCAAACAATCCCTCCTAAAGAATTGACCGTTCATCCGGATTTTAAGGAGGAGAGTTTCGAATACGATATTGGACTGATTCGCTTAAGCAGACCAGCTATATTAAATGACAACGTGGAATTAATTCCTATGGCTCCTGGCAATGCCATCTATTCAAAGGATACGCTTACACTTATCCCCGGATTCGGTGATATCGATCCATTTGGAACCAGACAAGATTGTCTGAAATATGTATTACTTCCATT
Organism: Drosophila tropicalis; assembly: GCF_018151085.1. Lineage (NCBI taxonomy): Eukaryota > Metazoa > Arthropoda > Insecta > Diptera > Drosophilidae > Drosophila > Drosophila tropicalis. The sequence goes on along the minus strand of NW_027173049.1, from coordinate 1,147,582 downwards.
GTGGGGTCCAGATCTTTGCAATTCCGAGCATATTCACGTTGTAACGGAGCACGGCATGATGTGCGCAGGAGAAGACGATGGACGAGAAAATCCATGCACTGGAGATTCCGGTGGCGGGTTGTCTGCGAATTACGTTCTCATTGGGATACATTCTTTGGGAACTGAGATCTGTGGCGAACCACATCAGCCAACCCTTTATCAATCTGTAGCTTACCACCGTAAATGGATAGATGAGGTTATGCTTGATACATTTAAACGGAAAAAGAAAAACTTTTGGAATAACACCATGAAAGTTCACAATGTTCGGCACAAAAATTGCAACCATTTTAATGCAACCCACAATCCATAAATGCAGTATGAAAAATGCATAATTCATAAATAATGTAATGTAAGTTAGAAGTAGCTGAAAACAATAATAAATTCAGAATCAATTAGGCATACTAATGAGAGTTGCATTGTGAATTGTCGGTTGTGGCACATTGTATCGGATGGGCGGATATTGTTTCTAAATCTTAAAAAAAAAAATAAGTATTTGAAGTATTTGAAACGACTAAAGGATCACATTAATATGTAAGCAGGGTAATACGATCTCTTTAAGGAGCAAGGGGAAAAAATTACACATTTTTGGTCCAATTTTAATACACACAAATTATTGGTGTGACATATTCGATAAGTTAAGTGGAAAATCAAATGGATTGAGTCGTATGACCCAAAAAGAATGTTTATGGTCAAGCTATAAGTATTTATAAGTATACGTGGTTTTCATATAAGTATTTATAGCTACATATACCATAAATATTCTTTTTGGGCTTTACAAATTTGAATATAATCTTTTAACCCAGGGTTGAATTATAAAAAAAACTATTTATAATGAGAATAACGATTATTTTTACAAAGTTCTTGTTTCCTGGTTGTAAGAGGTTTAGATTTGCCAATTAAATGTAGTTAAACACAGGTATTTCGAATGCCCGCTCCTATATAAGAGGAGGTGTCTTGGGTGTGGTTTTTACAGTCAGTACTTTCACCATGTGGTGGTTCCTTCTCTTTACCTGCTACTCATTATCTTGTTTAGGTGCGTTTCCCCATCATTGTTCGGTATACGTGGATGGCGTACTACAAGGTGGCGGTGCCTTGATAGCGGAATGAGGAGGAATTCGTCCTAACCGCTGCGCAAATCATTTCAAATGATATACGCAAATACACTGGAATCTGAGTTTTTATATCCAATACTATCATAGTAGTAAACTTCATGGGGACACTCCAATTTTTATGAAAATGTTTTTTTTAGAGCTATATGATATATTAGTCCGATCCTGATAATTTTCATACTTTATCTGCTCCGGGCTATAAGTACATAGCTCAAATACCAAATTTCACCTTGATTTGGATGTCCAATTTGTCTGATCCTGAAAAATTGCTTCTTATAAGCCCTGTAAATTTGCAAATTGCTTTCCGTGGGCATAAAGCCGTTGAATCAAGATGCCTAATAGATTTTTAATCGGATTTGGGGTGTCAGTTTTGTTCTATGATTGGGTGCATTATCACTCTAGAAGCCAACATAGTTTTGTTGCTTTGTTTTGATGCTCCTGTCAATAAACGGGAATTCCGTCCGTACAAATTTCTGGATACAAGGACTTGTTTTGAGGCGCGCAAACCGCGATTTTAATAGCGCTACCCCTCGGGTTTATTTAAATTAAACATTTTTGGTTATTAAAAACAATATTTTTCCACACAGTTCAAACTGAGAGTAAAAACTTTGTATTTCTTGGGAAACTGTATGCCTAGGCAGAAGCTCCGGTTTCATGAGTTTTTTTATACCCTTGCAAAAAGGGTATATTAATTTTGGTCAGAAGAGTGCAACGCATAGAACGAAGCATCTCCGACCATACAAAGTATATATATTCTTGATCAGCACGACGAGACGAGTTCAAATAGCCATGTCCGTCCGTCTGGATCAACGCAAACTCCTCCTAGACCGTAAAAGCTACAGAGCTGAATTTTGCTCGTAGGCTTGTATATACTGCAGGGGTTGTATATCTCGGATTCAGCCGAATCGGACCACTATATCATATAGATCCCATACAAACTACAAAGTCACGAACAGTGACTTTTCTCAATAACTTCGTTATTTTCTGTGCTATCGTGAAACTTAATATAAGAGAGTTTACCACGCCTATAAACTGTGCCAAATTTGATCAAGATCGGATGACTATACCGTATAGCTCCCATAGGAACGATCGGTGAAAAACAGTGACTTTTGTAAATAACTTCGTTACTTTTAACGCGATTGCTTTCAAATTAAACATTTGTTAGTTTAGTATATCTGTTAATGACTGTGCCGAATTTGATAAAGATCGGGTGACTATATCATATAGCTCCCATAGGAACAATCGGTGGAAAACAGTGACTATGATCAATATCTTCGTTATTTCCTATTATTGTAGGCCATTCTTTCGCAAACATAAGCCTTTTTATATAAAACGTTCTTCCACATTGATGGCTAATAGGTAAGGAAAGAGTTACCAAAAAAGTTGCAAGGGTATACAAACTTTGACGCGGTCGAAGTTAGCCCCGGCCCTCTGGTTTCAATATAAAGCACTGCGGGATTTTTACACACGTCTCGTGATATTTTATCGCTAGATTTCATTTTCAGTTGTCCCTGAATATTGGGCTATCAGAACGGGGGTTTCTTTCATAATTTTTCCAGTCTTTTCGTCATTTTTTACTGTGTTTTTATTTTCGCCAAAATGTTCTGCAATTTTGCTAATTAAGATCTCTTCCACGCGTTTCTTTAATACAAAAAAAAAAAAATAGTTACGAATAGCAACAAATATAATAAAACATAAAAATCAATTCGTTTTTGTTATTGTACAATTTGGATCAGGCGACTTTAGCTTGATCCGTTAAGTCGAGGACCTCTGCTTTGGGGCATTAACCTATTAGTGTTAAATAGTTAAATGTTTTCGTCATTTGTTATTTCTTTTCCTATTTGCATTTTAAATTTCTAGCGGCATTTGTCAAGTCACACTGTAACCGTAAAATTAATGCAAATAGGCAAACAAATATTAATTAACGCTTACATTTTGGTTTTCTTAAATAACGCCACGACAGAGAACAAAACAGAAAACACTTTTGCTCCATTATTATTTACACTGATGATCGTTCTACCATAACTTGGTATTAGTATAATTAACTATATTTAGTATAGTAGACTTTACTGTGACAAATTTGTTCATTTTATGGTACGTATTTATATTATTCTCTTTCTTGAGTTATACATTAATGCTTAATATGTAGTAGGTCCATTTCGTATTTTATAGAAATTTGACCCTTTAGCCATTTTGAAGAGTACCAATTATCATTTTAATATATTTTAAGAACAATACTATTATTTTTAAATTTTGTTTTCGTTTCTTACATATATTTCTGATAAGGTTTGATAGAATCTTTCGAAATTCCCTTTTTTTCTCAGATAGTTTAGAAGGGCCGACTTTTTCATACCCTGTACCACGTTCTATTAATACGCTACACAAAATATTACACAAAATATAATACACTGACAAATATATAAAAATTTTGTTTTAAATATATAACCTGTCTAAGTAATGCTTTTTACTTATCGTTATATACTTTGTAGCGACGACAATACAACTCCTTCGAAAAAAATGTATTACGCGTTAAAAAGAGCCCCAAAAAAAAAAAAAAAGCCAATTTGCCTACTAATTAGAATGACTCCTTATATTTATTAGTTGTCATTAGTATGGAGTGTGTTACTGCGATTTTTTTTTTTTTTTTTGCAAATCGGGTATAATTATTTTGTAATGAAATCTTTAATACCCTCACATAATATTACACATGATTGTCTAAAAGAGATCCATTCCAGTAAGTAACATATTTACATCTGACTATTAAACTGTTTGATAAACTGTAATGAAAATTTGCCTAAGCTGGTTTTAATTTGTTTAATCTTTGAACCCAACAAACACAGAAGAAAGGGTATGTTCGTGACGGTTCACAATTCTTTCTGAACATTTGTTATTGTTGAAAAGCTCAAACGAATGGCACAGGGTATGATGAAGACGATTTGATTTGATGTGCGTTGTATTTATAACCAGTTGGGACACACGTGAAACATTGTGCGCTTAAATTATAGACTTACCGCTAGTCCATCAATCCCCCCTATTAATAGAGATTAATGTTTAATTAAAGCACTTTAGTATAATATTTTATTCATGTATATTCTGCTTAGAAAGCACACGGAACGAGTTTGTGAGTAAAGGGGCATAGACTGGACAAGTACACATTTGCGTTTTCTTTTTTATAAAACTTGTAAAATTTCAAATGCATTGTTTCTGAATGTGTCTTAGGTGTGAATATTTAGTTGGATGCATTCGAAATTTACTTGTGCAGATTGTCCAAGAAGTTCTTGTGGCGCTGGATGGCCTCTTCGTGCTCCTTAATCTGCTGATGATGGAATTCGGCCTGATGGATCTGGTCGTTCTTCAAGCGATCGAGTTGCTCCTTTTGCTGTAACGTAATGAGATAGATAAGTGAAAACGGTTGGGATAGGTGATATTCGCTAGTAAGTTAATTATACATTAGGTAAACTAAAGTCTTATCTATAATTGTCATCTGTCGGTTCGTTACGACAACAACAAACTATAAAAGGCGTAACCAAAATTCCCCAATATCCGCAGTATTGAATACAAATGGTAAAGAATAATACAAACTTTTCGTTCAAATTTATTTTATTTATTTTTTAGCACGCACCTGTGAGAATCTTCATTCAAAAACGAATTGCAAATTAGCCTTTAGGCAAAGTATAAATATTGATCAGCACAGCGCAGCGACGACTCTTACTATAGGCAAGTGAAAAGGCTTTGGGGGAAAAACGTTGATCGATCGGAGGAACCTGATTCTGTGCGTAGTCACGGTATCGCTTCCGACTGTTGAGAGTTAGGGCTCTGGGCTCAGTTGATAGTTGACAGCGACTGGGCCATCAACTTGTCTCCGTTTAAAATTTAACAGAGCGCACAACAGAAAAGGTGCAAAAAGAAAGTGTGATTCATTCATATGCATAAAGAAAGAAAAACTTTAAATTGAGGTCAATGTTATTAAGAAGCAACACGCCCAAGAGACCATCTGTACAAATATCAAATACTATATTATTAGAAACACCAAACAAAACAGAATCATTATTCTAATGAATAGTCAATAGCACTAATAAACTAGACAAGAAAACAAAATTTGTGTTTATCAGCAGATCCACCAAAGTATTCATAGCCGGTCTTCCCGTTGACAAACCTCATTCACAAATCAACTAGACTCGGAGATGGAGCATCATCGTCCAGTTCTGAAACTTGTTATCGGCTCTCTGCTACTGCTGACGCTACTGATTGCCCAGGTCGAGGGAGCTTCTTATAATAATGCCGCACCTTTGGCCCCTCGCCCGCCCTTGCGGCCTGTTCGCGAAGTAGAGACTCTGACACAATGGCAGCAATTGGAATACGGTTTTCCCACTGCCCAGGATCGGGCTAATGCAGAGGCAGCTGGAAATTTAGTTCCCGAAAATGGAACACCCATTGATGTTCAGGCTCACTACACAAGCAATGGCAAGGTGCGAGTGTTTACCACGATACCAAGATTTGTCACTGGAATTCCATATACGCTGGCCACAGTCTCCTCGGAGATGGGCCGAAATGGTCCACTGTTGCAGGCATATCCCAGTTATTCTTGGCACAATAGAAACGGAGAGAACTGCGATCAAATAACATCCGCCTTTCGAGTGGCTGTGAGTAGATCAACAATTCTTAATAACTCTATACCAATGGAAAACATTTTTCCAGATCACCGAATGCAATCAAATGTGGGTCATTGATTCAGGCCTTATTGGAAGTGAGCAACATTGTCCACCCCAACTCTTGCTCTTCGATCTGAATACAGACAGATTACTGCATCGCTATCGTTTCCCCAACGAGACATATATTCCACGCGGCTCGCTTTTTATTACGCCCAGCGTTTTGGTCCAGGATCCTCCGCCTCGTGGTAATTGTGCTAAAACTATGATCTACATTGCCGATGTTAGTTATCACGGTCTGGTCATATACGATCATCAAGCGCAACAGTCGTGGCGTGCTGAGCATCGCTTCATGTATCCCGATCCGGACTATGGACAACACACAATTGCAGGAGAAAGTTTTATCCTTATGGATGGCATGTTTGCCATCAATCACGATAGACGCAATCTATACTTCCATCCCCTGGCCAGTGTAAGTGAATATTCCGTACCCCTAAGTGTGCTCAATAATCACCAAAATTGGGTAAATGGCGTCGAGGCTCAAGCGGATCAGTTTACTCTGCTTGGTAGGCGGAAGAGCGAGTGTGCCGCATCCGCTTTGGACAGCAGAAACAACTTGTATTGCGTCACCTTCAATCCCATCAAGCTCTTCGCTTGGAATGTCAACACGCCCTACTCCACACGTAATTTTGGCAACTTGCCAGCCAATGCAAATGATTTGCAGTTTGTCAGCGGCATGAAAGTTGTACGCAATCTTGCTGGTCAAGATGAACTCTGGCTGCTCTCCAATCGCTTTCAGGTAAACGCATAACAAGTTTCAGGTGAAATTTGGAAATGCAATATTTTTATATTTTACTTTTTGCTTTTGCAGAAAATCGCAGCGGGCACGCTTAATGCCAATGAAGTTAATTTCCGCATACTGAGGCGATCCTTGTCTGATGTTCAAGGTGGCGTATTTTTTGCCAACGATGATGATCTGACCAATCGTCTGGTATTCTCTTGAATTATCTTGCAATTCTTTTCAATTAGTTACATAAAACAAAGTTGAATAATATAAAATTATGTTATTTTTAATAATTAATGTCGATCAGAATCGAAGTGTATTTGAAAATGTTCAGCTACACGTGGAACATCTAATTAAAATACCTTTTTCTCCAAAAAACATAAATGTTATATGATTACCTTGCTTTTTCGTAAGCAATTATATCAAATATTGTGCAAATGTTTATTTCTTCTGTAACAACAGAGTGACTGAGTAAAAGAGTTGCTAAATCGACCGAGTTATCAGCAACTCGAAACCGTCAATAATGCTCAATTTAAATACTATAATTTGTCCATTCATCGATTATATGACATTCTTAGTAAAGTGTTCACTTTACTCTTATTTTTGGATTACTTAATATTTTTGTACATATAAATTCATGAATTTTTGTCGTTGGAATTATTTTTCTTGCCTCAAAGTTCACAGTCAGCGCCAAGTGTTATCACTACCCACCCAATGATTATAAACCAGAGAGGCCAGGGTTAAGATTGTTTATGCTGAAGTTTCTATACACTACCAAAATATTATTTTGCATCTCAAGATTGTTGTCTTTAGTTAGATGCCATCAAGGCGATATCGTTGGTGTAGCATTTTGCAGTCTCCTGTGGCTTTTGAGAGAGCTTAATTAAATCCTTAATAAATCAACGGCAAATTGTTGCTCTCTTTTTGTCATTAGAGAACAATGCTTAATTTTTTAGCCAAAGCAAAGCTGATTTTACAAACGAATAAATGAAAAGTTGAGAAATTTTGTGTCTAACCCAAAAGAGATTTATTTTTGGAAATAGGATTCTTATTGGGTATAGCATTGACAAAAATTGATATAATGATCAGATTTTGATAACAATACACCGATAATCCATCCAAATGATTTATTAAGAGGGTATAGCCACACACCACGTGCAATTTTCAAGTGTCTAAAAACTGGATCATGGCAGCCAAAACAACAAAAAACAATGTATATAATGGCTTTGCCCTGATTGATCGCACTTAATAGGCCAACGAACTAATTTGACGTTATGGAACAGGCTCGGTGTGTTGCTTATTTATCCGTTTCGTTGTTGGTGTGCATAATTAGCCAACACTAGCAACTCGTTTTCAATGCACAGAGTTTATGTGCAATTAAACCAGTTACAAAAAGTGATTAGCCTGCTGCTGGACGGAGTCTGAGATTTGTGATAGAAAGACATGGGCCAGCTAGTGGCCACGCTGGCTTAGTCTCGATTCCGACTTTAAGTAGAGCACACACACCAGGCCACGCCTAACGACTGTGAAAAGGAAAGTGAAAGGATTCAGCCCCAAAAATGGATTACACGATTACGATATTGTGGCTTGTTCTTTCTGTAGCTGCTTTGGCAATTGGCCAATATGAAGTGGAGCCCAACAAGGCCTTGGAGAGTGTGTTTGAGGCACGAAATTTAGAATTAGCCTTTCCCTCGCCAAGTGAAAGAGAACGTGTGCTGTCTGAAGGTCTCTACGATCCGAACAGTGTCATACCTATCGATGTGGATGTCTACTATAAACGTAAGAAGACAGATCCTTTTAGTAAAAACTAATCCTGCTAACTGAAATATCTTATACTGCAGATGGAGATCCTACACCATCTATTTTTGTGACCATTCCACGTTTTGCCAAGGGCGTGCCTTACTCTCTGGCTTACGTGACAAATGAAGCCCGCCCCAATGGCACTCTACTGCAGGCGTATCCCAGCTACGAGTGGCACAAATCGCATGGAGCCGACTGCAATGGCCTCACCTCTGTGTATCGCACACAAATCGATGAGTGCGGACGTATGTGGATACTCGATAGCGGAGAGATTGACTTCATACACTATTGTCCACCCCAATTGTACGCCATAGATCTGGAGAGTGGTCAGGTTGTACATCACTACCGAATGCCCGAGCGTCTATTTAAGCGGAACGTAAGTCGTTTTGTTACGCCCACCATTGAGCTGGATTCCCAGAATTGTGATGTGGGATTTGTATATATGGCCGATTCTATTGGAGATGGAATTGTGGTCTACGATGTAGCCGCCCAACAGTCGTGGCGCATTGAAAACAAGTTCACCTATCCGCATCCGGACTTTGGCACATTCACCATAGCAGGCGACAGTTTCCAGTTATGGGATGGCACTGTGTCCATCACGCTAACGCCTCATGCCCTTGGCGTAAAACAGCGAATGATGTACTTTCATTCGTTGTCAGGTGATTGGCAAATGGCCATTCCCCTGGATGTGGTCAACAATGGCAGCAATTGGAAGCTAAACGATGTCAGCGCGGCCTTGGATCAGTTTATTGTCCTGGGCAAGCGGGGCAGTCAGTGTGTGGCCGCTGCTATGAGTGAAACAGGAATGCTTCTTTGCGGTCTTGTCAGTCCAGCCAGCATCTTGGCTTGGAACACTAGAACCCCCTACACACATCAGAATCTGGTGATGCTCATAGAGGATGAGAGAAACTTACAGTTTACAAGTGGTTTAAAGATTGTAAGAAATCATGAGGGTAAAGAAGAAATCTGGGCTTTGTCAAATCGTTTGCAGAAGGCCTTCGGATCTGGGGGGTTGGACTACAAGGAGACTAACTTTCGCATACAGAAATGTGGAGTACAAGAGCTGCTTAATGGCAGACCATGCTATTGATAATCATTGTTTAAAATAAAAAAAACTAGATTAATTTCTACTGGGATTTGTTTGCTTACCTTCTTGTAGAAGTATTCCTCCTCGCGGGCAGCCTCCAGTTTGCCAAAAGCTCCGCCGGCTTCGCGAATGGATCCACCGCCGCCGCCTCCCTTACCGGCGCCACTGCCCAAATCGCCAATTTGGCTGCCGCTCATCTTAGCCAATCTGTAAGAGAATGTTTATGAAGTATTGCATTACATTTTTTCTCATTGATTACGCAACCAAGTAAGCTAATTTTGGGCGCGTCAAAATATGTGAGGGAATCGAATTATTGTTTATCTTATCGCAGCTTGAGGAAAAGCTGCCAATAGGAGAAGCATATGTACATAATGATTTTGTAATAGGAAGAAACATAATATACTTATGTTAATTAGCAACAAAGCTTTAACTTACTGGACTCCATTGGGGTACAGCCGGGCAACACTACGACGCACAACGAACATTTTTGATGTGGTTTTACTTGGTAAATCTGCAAGTTAAATTTAAATACATATACATAATTCTATTAATGTGCATGCATATAAAATGAAAATTGAAAAGCACGATGAATTGCAAGTATTATTGCAAGGTGCCGTTATAAAAACAAAACCCGATAATAAAACGCAAAATAAACAAGTCTTAAAATATCGTACATCACTGGCACCTATGTATATACATATGTATATTTTATGCCAATTAATAAAATATATATATATATAAGTACTTTGATAAACAATTTTACTTATATTATTTTTTATGTCGGTACCGCCAACTTACACGACTTTCCCTCTCAACGTAAAAAAACAAATTAACTTCATTTATTTAATGATCATTTACGGCTTTTTGCCGTAAATTCGTGCCCTCTCGCCGTAAATTCGTGCCCTCTCGCCGTAATTTTTTGCCGTAAACAATGTGGCCTTGGCGCGACCGGTAAGGATTTAGTGTGACCGTTCCATTATTTTTAGGAAAAAGCGTGATATTATGGACACAGTGAAAAAATGTAAGATCATTTCAACATAAAACATGAATATTACGTAATAATTTTTGAGAATTTAAACGTAAGACCATCTTCATAGCAAAGTTAAAAGTTTGAGATAAGCTTTTCATTTTAAAACATAAGCAATGTCTTTTAGGCAGTATGACACAAATAGTAAGAGATTAATAATCCTTCCGAATACGTTATTTTTTCTGTTGGTGATTTGACATTTGTAGATAAATAGGCAGGATGCTTATTATTAATTTTTGCCATGTTTTATAACGACATAGGTACATTTTTTTGTTACAGTTACTGCGCATCACTAATATCGCATTATTGAGAAGGGAAATTATCGGTGGCATATCGATATTTGTTTCAATCGTTCCATCGAGATTTTTCCTAGCTCAACAAACAGGAAATTTTAGATTTTGCCGACGCCGAAATTTGTTTAATTTTATAATAATTTAAATATCTGTTGATGAAGATGGCCGAAGCGGACGATGGAGCTGAGCTGCTGTTTTTTGACACGTTCTCCCATGAAGAAGTTAGCGTAAGTTCGCAATTTTACATTTGACTGACAAAAGTTATTGACACTCCCAAATCATTTGCATATTATGTTTAGGACATCAATTTGGATTTGGTTCAGTTCCCTAAGCCAGTGTTTATTACCCAGGTGAGAATAATACCACTGGGCGCTCGAGTGCAAGCAGATTTTCCTGGTGGCGTTCGTCTTGGAGCAACAAATCCCTCGAAATTCGATTTGGAATTTTTTGTTAATGATTTAGGAATGCCGGGAGCATCGGCATTTGAGAATTTGGGAATATTGCGATATAATCAAAATGATTGCATACACTTAGACTGCTCGCAGGAGAAGATTCCGACAGATGGATTGGTTTTGCGAGGGTGGTATAGTACAATTACTTTGGCTGTCTATGGTATTTTTACCAATTCGGTAACCGAACCTATAGCCAGTCCAACAATGCAGTGTGAGCCAGCTAGGCCAGAGTTGTGTCAAGAGTTACTGCAAGACGAGGTCCTGAAAGACGAGGGATGGCCTGAACCGATACCCAGCGAACAAATGATAGCATCGAGTCATAAGGCAAGTGTTAGTGACTACGAGCATGAGGACTTGGATTATAGTCTAACGCGCGAGCATTACCACCAACATGCCGAAGAAGAGCAGCAGCAACAGCTATTGCGCCGTCTAAGACGTTCCACTCGCTCTACGGATCATTCTCCGCCGCCCATGCGTACCCATACCCACTCAGAGAGCAACGAAAGAGAATACCTCAGATGGTAAGAATGAATATAATATTTTATGATTTTTGTCAGTTGTAAGGTATTATATTTGCAGTCCTAGAGAAAAGCCCCCGCGTGATTGGTCCCGTTCACCCGAGTACTCAAGTCATCGATCACGTCGCAAGCGCTCAGACCGCTCCCGTTCAGATGCCGATGAACATAAATGGCCACGCACTCCACCAGCGTCCATAGATTCACCGGCACGACCAAGATCACCAGACACCATGGACTACGATGATGATGATTCGCGGTCCCACTACAAGATTTCTTCTTCCCATGGATATAGGCACTCATCTGAATCGTTGCATCGGGAACGTGATGATGAGGAAAGATCTGGCACTCCGCAAGAGCAATTCGAACCCATTCTGAGTGACGATGAGATTATGGGAGATGACGATGAGCCTGAGGACGATGGTGTCGATGCTGCAGCAGCTGCAGAGTACGAGCGCGAACTGGAAGTCGCAGCTGCAGCTGCCCCGCCTGCCATTGACGCCTTTGAACCGTGGCAGCGTCCTCTCCTGGTCTATCATGGTGATTTGTGCACCTTTTTCAGTAAGGAGCTGGAGACATTGCGTCTGCTCTTCAAGAAGCTTTCTGTACAGACCCGCTGTGAGCAAATGGCTGCCTTCAATGAAGAGCATGGACCCGTCAGCGTGGACGAAAGAGAACAATTTGTGTATCTTGGCGAACAGTTGAACAATCAACTGGGATATTTATCCCAGCAGCACAAAAGACGACACTTTGTGCTCCATCAGTTTTTCAAAAACGATGATCAGCACCTACGTCAAGCGGCAAACATTTTGCAAATAGCTCTAAGTTTCCAGGCGGCTTGTCAGCAGCCACAGCCAGCATTTAAGATTCGTCACATCAAACTGGGCGCCCGGATGACAGAGCTATTGGGTAGCAATGAGGAATTAATTCGTTACCTTATTAAAGAGCACAAATTCGACCCCTTCGAGGCAGTCTTTAGCCTGTACCAAGAGCCCTACATGGCTTTATCGATTAAATTGCAGTTACTCAAGGCTGTCTATTCTATGCTGGATACCAGACTGGGCATCCGGCACTTCCTTGAGTCAAAAACCAATGGCTATCAATTAATAGTAGAGTCCATTAAGACGGCCAAGCTTACCAGAACGAAATATGCCTTGCAGGCCATCATCAAGAAGCTGCATCTCTATGAGGCTTTGGAGACAGTGCATGATGGTTGCCGCCAACTTTTGTGGAAGGGGAGAGAGAGGACGACATGAAAGCACGAGCGGACATCTGTCAAAAGATTGAGTATGCTTTCGAGATGGTCATGGACGCATTGACGGCAAGTCAGTTGAGTTTTCTGCAGCCGCGTCGCTTTCTTCCAGTGTCGAAGAAATTTGAGGTGATTACCGATCCCGCAGCCCAACGCAGTTTCGGGAATGCTCTGCAATCCTATTTTGTTCAGCATTCTTTAGCTGAATCTTTGTTGGTGATGCTCAGCAATTCCAAAGATCTTCCGCCTACAACATTCTTGTGCACCTTGGATATGATGCATACTCTGCTAAAATCTCACGTCGGCATAGATTACTTTGTGGACAATGCCTTTGAGGTGACACAGTTAATAGTATCAATTTTGTTGGGATTAGATGAAGTGCCAACTGAAATAAAGCCAAAGGAAGTTATTAAAACAGAGGTAAAGAAAGAAAAGGAGGAGGATCAAAAACAAGTGGAAGTAAAGTCTGAAGAAGAGAAAGACGCGTCTAAGGAGACAACAGCAGAAGCTGCGGATAAGGACGATAAGAAAGAAAAAGAGGGAGGTGATAAAGCAGATGTGCCTGTTTCTACACTTAAAGAAGATTCAGGGGAAGCGAATATTGCACATCAACCCTCTCAAATGCTGCCTGCACCCGTTCAAATGCAGATGCAACCCATTATGCGCCCTGTTTCCCCTCGTCTGGCTCGCCTGGGCATTGAACTTGCCTACAAGGTGCAGACACGTTATCACTTGGATGCTATTGTCTTTGCATCCACTTCATCCGATTATGATCCCATTAAACTGGCCACCCACATGCATTCTATTTACTCGCAGACTTGCGATCCAGCAGGACGTCAACACACAGTGGAGGTGTTGGGTCTAAATAACAATCTGAAGATTTTCATGGATTTAATTAAGAAGGAGCAGCGTCTGCAGACCCAGCGACAGCTGAGTTCACCGGGCACCAAATACAAGAGTCCCGTCCTAAGTTATGCTGTAGATATGGTGGATGCCTGTGTGCGGTATTGTGAGCAGTTGGATTACCTTATCGAACACGGTGGAGTTATCCTGGAGCTAGCCAAAAATCATGAAACCTTCGAACCGTCCGTTTCGGCTGTGTTACAGGAAATGTATGTGTACATGAAGCCCTTGGAGGCCATTAATGTGTTTGTCTACGATGACATAATGCCCCTGGTGGAGGTGATAGGACGGTCTTTGGATTATTTGACCACATTCCCTGGAGATTTGATCATGGCTCTGCGGATCTTACGATTCCTTTCCATCAGCAAGGTGCCCATCAAGTCCAGTAGTCATGCTACCACCGAGGAGCTAAAGCACCGCTTTGTCTCCCTTCAACTGTATGCAGCGGATGGTGTACAACTGATGATCCAAATTTTAGAACGTCTCTGCACATATTTTGAGCAACCTGGCATGCATGCTCCGGCTCTGATGACAATCCAAGGGGTCCACTGCTGCCAGATTATGCTGCCCACTTTGCGCATATTACGCGAGTTGCTCTCCTATGCCATACTATGTCGCGATGGCACCTACAAGGACCTAACTGCAATCGATCATCTTGTAAAGGTTTATTTTCTGCTTTACTATTATCCCACACGTTGCCAGGCCGGTGCCGAGGTCGAGCAATGTAAACTTGAGGTGGTTCAAACTCTTTTGGCCTATACCCAGCCTACTGAACAGGACGAGGAATCGTTGCACAAGTCACTCTGGACTCTGATGATTCGTGAGGTGCTGAAAAACATCGATGGACCAGCCAATTTTATTCCAGGTAATAGATTCGAGCGACTTGCTTTTCAAATTTTATAAAGTTTTTGGCCATGTGCATCTGTATAATCGCTTGGGTTTGGGTAGATTACAAGATAGAACGCTAGGCTGATCAATCAGTATTCAAATTTCGCATTCTAATAACCGTGTGTTGTTAATATCTACATAAGTTTAGCCTGCACTTGAATTATTTTTCTCAATTGAAATATGTGATTAGGACTGCTAATATATGGATGTATATTCTTTAGCCGCGTTCATGCAGCTCCTTCATTATGACTTCCATAGGACCTATGTATCACCCAAAAAAGTACTTTTGGCTAAGAAAGACGGGGTTTTCATTATATTCGTGGGTACATACATATGCATTTACTTTTTCAGATTCAGCCCAAAAGTGATCTTTAAGCCACTGAGATTTACATCGCTAAATTCTTCTTTGCAGGTCTTAAACTTCTGGCCGAGCTGTTGCCCTTGCCACTGCCCATGCCGCAGCCTCTATGTGATCAGTTGCAGCAGCAGCACAAGCAGCGCCTGATTACCGAGCGCAAACTTTGGTCTGCCCATTTACATCCACAGAGTGGACAAATCGCCAAGCTTGTGGAGGCCTTGGCCCCTTCGAGTTTTCCCCAGCTTTCGGAGTTGCTGCAACGGGTGTGCATGCAATTATCAGATTTAGCACCCAATATGACTCTACTTGTAGCAAAGACAATAACGGAATTGCTGTGCAATGAATATCATAGCTCCAACTGCATACCAACTACAAACTTGGAGCGTCTTCTACGCTTCTCAACGAGACTTTGTGCCTTTGCCCCGTTAAAGAGTTCCATGCTGTCGATATTGTCGGGAAAGTTTTGGGAACTCTTTCAATCGCTGCTTGCACTAAATGAGTTCAACGAGGTGGTCTCAAATTGCCAAGAGGCAGTGCATCGTATATTGGATAGTTTTCTGGATTCGGGAATTTCGCTTATTTCACACAAATCCATGGCACAGCCAACGCTTAATCTGGCTGCTGCTTTGCCGCCCAAGGAATTAATTCCCCGAGTCATAGATGCGGTCTTCAGTAATTTGACAAGTGTGGAGGTTACCCATGGCATCTCTATTCTGGCTGTGCGCAATCTGGTTATTCTAACGGAACACGAGTAAATTTACATATTTTATCCTGATTTCGTTTGAATTTAATTAATGTTAATTTTGTTTCCAGTTTTACGTTTTATCATTTGGCCCAGTTATTAAAACAAAAGATCACCGAGCTGCAGGCCTGGATGGAACGAGTTATCCTGCATAATGAGACAGTAGAATACAATGCCAATATTGAATCTCTAATTCTACTACTGCGCTCCCTGACCCAGATTGAGCCCCCACCGACCATGACTGCAATGCCGCAACGTACTCTAAAACTGGGGGCCAATGAACTAGCTCAATTGGTTGAGTTTCAGGACATTGAACTGGATAAACCTCCAGTTTTGACCCGTATTCTTAGTGTTTTGGAGAAGCACAAGGCCGTCGCAAATGAGGCAGCCTTGCGTGATCTAAAGCAACTTATTGTATTGCACGCGTCAAAGCAGGATGCAGCACACAGTGCGGTTGAGATGACCAGCGAATTAGAGTCAGGTGCTGAGACTAATACGACTGCAACGGGAGCTGTGGCTGCAGGAGGGGCATCTCTTAATGTGGAGCCCTTCTTACCGCAAGCCGAGGGCATTGTTACCCAATATGAGGCAAGGCCCATATTCACCCGCTTTTGTGCCACTGCCGAGAATGTGCAATTGACCGCACGTTATTGGTTGGAACCCCTGCCCATTGAGGTTATTGAGGATATGAATGAACCTCTGTATGAGCGTATCGCCTGTGATCTTACCGATTTGGCCAATGTGTGTCTGAATCCCGATTTGAATCTCACAGGAGATTGCAAACGTGTGCTGCATTTATCCGGATCGCCACAGTCCAACCGGGAGATGACTCCGACAGCTCCTTGTTTCCGTACTCGTCGAGTTGAAGTGGAACCCACCACTGGTCGCCCGGAAAAAAAGATGTTTGTCTCTGCCGTACGAGGACGTGGATTTGCTCGACCTCCTCCATCACGTGGCGATCTCTTTCGTTCACGACCACCAAATACTTCGCGACCTCCTTCCCTGCATGTTGACGATTTTCTCGCATTGGAGACTTGTGGCGCCCAGCCTACTGGACCCACTGGCTATAACAAAATTCCTTCAATGTTAAGAGGTTCCCGAGTTGGACGTAATCGCGGCTCACGGATTTCCGCAGCTGCTGCCTTTAGGTAGGAGAGAATTGACTCTTAAACAATAATTTTATATTTAATTCGTTTGGTTTCGTTCCAGGCAAAAGAAACTAATGCGCATAGGATCGCCGTCGGGATGGTCCGAGTCCGGCCCTGGATCATCATATCGTTCTGGGAATCCGGAATCGCATTTTAGCAATAGCGAGTCGCATTACACCCCGCCACACTATTTGGGAAGGTCTCGCGGTCGTGGTCTTCGCTCAAGACCTCCCTACTTACGGTAGAAATATATGTAACTCTAATATAAGATTATATTGGGCTAAATTGGCTGACCTTAGGCAGTTAATGCCTTAAGCTTAAAAATACAATATCAAACTTTTGTAATTATTCGACTTGACTATAATCAAAAGCTTATTCGGGGTACGCCAGTCATGTTGTGTAAAGATTCTGATTTGTTTGTATTCGATTAGGCAACTTTATCTATGTATTTGAATCTATTTATAATAGAAGCTGACGCTTTCAATCACTTCTCTGTAATAACAAAATTTAAACGAATGTCATGAGATTCCATGGGGACTTCATCGGGGCCAACGATCTGCTCATTTAATGCCAAAGCCATGATAACAGATTTTTTGTGAGGATACTTTTCCGCATGCCGGGTCAGGAATTTATCATAATAGCCCATACCATGACCCATCCGAGCTCCTTGACGAGTAAATGCGACACCGGGAACTAGAAATAGATCAATACCATGACCATTGATCATACAATCTTCACGAGATTCCTTGAAATCAGGCTGTTTAATGTTCCATTTGGTCAGTGGCAAATTCTGAAAGTCTTCAATTCCCCGTAAACGAACCATTTTCATGGTCTGCCCCTGGTAGGTGGGCACAAAAACCATTTTCTCCAACCGAAACATTTCAACGAGCAATGCGGTGGTGTCCAGTTCACCCGTAGTACTCAAATATATGCTCACACGTTGTGCAAGCCGAAAGGCTTCGCTTTCAAGGACCTAAAAATAATTGAGCCAATAATTAAATCAAAATTACTTCCCATGTAAGGTCTTCTTTGGCTCACCTTCAGTGTCACGGCCCGCGATTGTTCAGCAATAGCCTCTGGAGAAATTCCCTTAATTACTTCCTTCATTCGTTTTCGCAAAGCCACTTTTACGGTATTTTGTATGGTGGATGCCATTTTAAGATTGATGCGACTGCTCACACTTGTCCAAACTGGTAAAAGCTGTTTCTGAGCACAATTCGCTATTACCCGTGCACTGTCTACAGATTTCTCTTATCAGTTATACATATTTCTGGATCTGCTCAGCATTTCGTAAACAACCGATCCCAAGTTCATAATCTATCAGCTGATTTGTCATTCACATAAAAGCAGAATAAAACGTTGTACGAACGTGGTTTATTCAAAATAGGTGATTACTACATACATATAATTTATGCTATAATAGGCCTTGGTAAGGTGCTGGCACTTTTTTATTATCGTAACCAAAAAAAAGATTGCAAAATTACCATCTTTTAAACTCACTTTTTTTGTTAAAAACAAAATTCGTATATATACATATGTATCAATAAATATATTAGTTGAATTTGTAATTCATTTCTTTTCAGTCTCTGGGGCCTTTTGATCCGTCTTTGTTTTCAGATTCTTCAATTGTTCCTTTTGCTAAGTTAAATTGTGTTTTAGAAGTATATTTGTATATGTATGCTTTTTGAAAAACTAACCTGCTTGTAAAAGAACTCTTCTTCACGGGCAGCTTCCATTTTGCCAAGGGAGCCGCCGGCTTCACGAATAGATCCACCGCCACCACCACCTTTGCCAGCTCCACTACCGAGTTCACCGATCTGTGACATTTTCGAAAATCTAGAAAAAAAATTATGTATTTTTAGATTTTGACTATCTTATGCAATTTTCAATAAACTTACTGCAATTGTTTGGGATATAACTGCCGGTTAAGTCGACGCAATAAGAACATTGTGTTGTGTATGCCTTTTTATACCAATTTATATAGTATTTATGTTTTTAGATAAATATAAAACTGTGACTTATGCGCAACAGACCAATTTCGATTTCAATATCTGGCGTAATGAAAACAAAGAGATGCCAACTTGTTGAAAGAAAAATAAAACGTTTTATTTGGTTTAAACTAACAATTTGATTTTTATTATCTTTCTGAAATTAACGACAACGAAACATTTCTAAGAAGCAGAGCCACTTGTAGGTTCTTCTCCGTCCTCAGTACTCTTAGCAGTAACTGATGAACGCTCCTTTTGGGCACGATCCTGCATAGCTTTAATGCAATCGGCATTCTAAAAAACAAAAATAATAATACCCAAATGAAATAAAGAAACAAAGGAGAGTTGGTTATTAATATCCACCTCAGTCATAAAATACGACTCTTCCAGCACACTCTTGTACTTATTCATACACGAGGTATTATATAGAGCCTGATGATCCAAGGTCTTCTTAAACTCATCCCAATTCTGAAGATAGGCGGCACTTTTGCATTTATCCAAATGTTCGTGTAGCTTGGACATAAGAGTCTGATTGACAGATTTGAAATATTCCACTTCCTTCATGCCGCCCTGCAATTTCCAGAGTCCTCCACCAAAAAAGAAAATATCGGGCTTGTAGTCACTGGCATAAGGCCTTTTAGGGACTAGAGCTCTGGATGAAGAAAGAGGCGAGTGTGAAAGAAAAGATTTAAAATCTTTACCATTCTTACCCGTATCCTTGGATGATTCTACGCTGCAGTAAATTAGCGAAAAACATTTTTTTATCAGATAAAAAAATACGAATTAGAATTATTCGAAATGATCCAGATACATGAAAGATAAATTACGAAATTAGAGAATTTTTTAGTTGTCAGTAGGAGAGAATGAGCTAAGGAGTAAGTAGCTCTGAAAAATTTTGATACAATAACACACAGAAAATTTTTGAATGAAATAACAAATTTTAGAAACCATAAAAAACTTAGTTAACAGCGACTATACCTTCCAGATAAAACTTATATCAAGTAAGTCTTGTCATGATGTCCCAGTGCTTTGCTTAAGTAATCTTTTCCCAAACCCATTTCAGGTCGTAGGGCAACGAGAACTCATAAAACTGGCGGCACCGAAAACGAAGACGGCGGGAGCGATTGGGAAACGAAAGAATCCCGTCACACGTAAAAAGAACAATGCAACTAATGGATCATCTGGGAGGGAAAACAGCGGTAGAGAAGGAAGAGGAGTAACGGTTGATCCCACCCGCCATTACGTACCTGTGCGCCGTAAACCATTGGGGGAGTACCTACAAGAATACATTAAACTAGAATCGCCGCTTAATCTCCACTCGTCGTTGCCTTCGCCAGTGTCGAACTCATCCTCTTCTGCCCTGAGTATGAGTTATGCTGCGGCCGTCGAAACTAGTGTTCCTCTTCCGTCCAAGTACAACGTAAAGGTAACGATAACACCGCGTTTGAAGAAATCTCCCAAGTCAAGTCAAGTCCAGTCTAAGAATAAGATCCAAAGTCAGAGGATTAAGCCGGTGGATACTAGGTTCAGCATATTCGATGTGGAGCAACCAAAGCCCCACATAATCCTAGTGGATCCCAAACAATTTCGCCCAGATCAAACAATGAAACTGGTGACAAAAAAGTGTCGCAAGCCCAAAAAGAGCAAGCCAAACAACCAGAAGAAGGGTAGGACGGGTCAGCTGGCAGCAGGTGCTACCCACAAGGGCATACAATTAAATGAGATCCCCAAAGAATCACAGACAGTAAAGAAGAAAAGATTATCGGCTTCTACTGTTGTATCTGCACCTGAGATACAACTAGCCGAGCAGCCTTGCATTTTTCCGGACGCCATCAGTTATTTAGGCCATCATCAGCAACGGTTACAACTAATTATGGCTCGACAATTTGGTAGCGGCAGCTCCATATCCAGCCCCCAAGTAGGGTCCAAGGCACTTCAACACTCCAGCAACAAGCCTCGTCCGATGGAATTGGTAAATCTCGATATGAACAAATTTAGGCGCTTGCAACTGGAGTCTTCTGCCCTTTTGGCACAGAATCGCTCAATGCTATGTCGATGGATGCATTCCGATCAACTAATTTCTTAGAGCTCATCTCTAATCAGCTTAGCCTCGATCAATCAATGAAAAATCAACGAAAAATTTCTCAGTTTAGTTTTAAATGTTTCAAGTAATTCTATGTTTCCAAATTTTGAAATGATAACGGTCAGAACTGCACTCCTCCTAGATAGTAAAGCGTATGTATTATGCGAATTGTATTTATTTTGGTTTGCCATTTTTAAAATGCTAATATTAAGCCAAATCAGTGCCTGCAAATAATGCAACTGTAATTAAAAATTATATATAGTGATGAAATCCCATAAGAGATTTATAAAACGGGATTGCCATTAAAGTCATTGGTCGTTCCTTGAAAATGAGCCACATTAGAGTCAGCCACACTAAGCCGATATATTAAAACACTAAATACATAAATTAATATCCTCTATTAAAGCAAATTTTCAGTTTGAGTTCATTTGTGTAGTTGCTTAAATTCTTTAGATGTGTATTCAAAACTTTGTGTTCTATGCGATTTGTTTTAATCCGAATACTTATTCCAACAAGTGAACAAATTAGTCGGTTGAAATAAAACATTCCATTTGCAAATTGAGAAATGCAATGAATAGTATATCATGATACTAGTATTCTTTTAAACACAGGTCGACATATTCGAGGACATGAAAAAGGGTTTTAAGTTCAATAGGTGTCCTATTGAGCGGTGCTGTTATTAGTTTTTTGTATTTGGTGTAAATGTGTTGAAATACCCGTACCCGAATTAGTAAGGGGCACCTCCCAAATTAAAGTTCATGTCGGCCAGTGTACTCAGTAAACATAAATGTTTAATTGCGACATGCAAATACGTTCGATTACTGCACTGGCAGGTGTGAGTGGGCCATAAATATTTACAGAGAAAGAGTTGCAACTCTGCAACCGCTCGAACATTTGAGTCGAACATGGTCGAGTTCGTGAGTAAACGCGCGAACATGTTCGAGTTCGTGAGTAATGTTAAATCTTAATTTAAACAAAAAAAAAAAAAGATTATAAAAAAGATACCGAAATAAGTAAAATGTTTTTTTTGGGAATGTTGCTTAAGTGAGAAGAAGAGAACCAAATTAATTTGGTCAGGGCAAAGCAAAGGTATTGGCGCTGCGGGCGCCTTTGCTTCTGCATTTGTATTCGAGTGTGGCGTGTGCGTGTGTGTTGGTGTTGGTGTGTATATAATGGACAAGTCAAAAAACAACAACAAGGAAAATGCATCAATTGACTACCCGACTGTCGACATCGGCGAGGATGTGGAGAGCAACAAAAGCACACCCTATTTCACGCCCATGGAATTCATGCAGACTTCCTTTGAGTTTCCATCCCCCACTACAGATGGTGGCATTGGCGGGGGATTGATGGGAGTGCCCAAAGGAGAAGTTGATTCAGAGGAGTCAACCGCCCGTTCCTATACACCTAAACAATTCACCATTGCGTATCCCCCGCCACCCAATTCCCACCAGTCCACACAATCTCCCACTTTGAGTCGAAGATTTAAGCGTTTCTCCCTGTATGACCGTAGGTCTTGCTCGCCCCATATTACCAGCACCAGTAGTAGTAGTGGTAGCGGTAGTGGCAGTGGCAGTGGCAGTAGCAGCACGGAGGAACGTGGCAAGGATAAGGAGAACACCATCCCCAAGGGAATTCAGGATGAAAACGACCAGGATATCAGTTTGTTTCTCTCGAAAAGTGAGCACAACTCACCGACGATTCTCTTTAAAGATGAATCCACAGCCACGTCTGGCTATTCTCCAAAACTTCTGACCTCCATAAACAATTTAAATGTATCCGGATCCCCGTTGAATATTATCAATTCGGCTGGCTACAAGAATGGCAACTTTTTTCGCTTTCCCGAAATTGATCATGTCGTGCAACAGGAAGAGGTGCCTTCCTCCTCGGAGGATCAGGCTACTTCAGAAGTTGTGCTGGTCATGCCGCAGCTTCAACTCCAGGAGGGTCGCAAGAATCGCAAGAACAAGAATAATCTAACCATTCGCATCACCGACGTACCGATTAAGCCCTCCACACATCAAATATCGCCTTTAACCAAGCCTAAGACTCCCACCATTAAAAGCACCAAAGAAAAAGCCCGGTCCTTGGATTCGGCGGCCAACGAATCCGAGTTGTCCATCGTGGTGCACAATATAACTGAATCTCATGGGAGCTGCGAGGATATGGAACCATCTGTCAGCAGTAGCTCGCATCATTTGCCGCAACCCCCCGCCTCCGGTCTGCTTTCTACATCCCTCCACAGTTTGCAGGCCAGTTCCTCGAATCCTCCTCCCCGACGATCCATGCGTCGTAAATCACCAGGACTGAGCCTGAATAACTCGTCGGATTGGCTAACGTACCATCGCAAGCAGAATCCCTATCAGGTGGCCACAACGGCACAAAGTTCGTTGGACTCCTCTGAACTGAGTAGTGACTCGCCCCAGAGGAGTGCAGCGGAGCTTAAATCCGCATCCAGTGTGGATAGCAGTTCCAAATTTGGTTTGGGAGCCAACTTGGCGCCACGTAGCGCCCACAAGCATCCGCATCAGTTGCTACATGCCTCCAGCACGAATCTAAAAACTCTGCCCGAATGCCTGACCCTGGTGGAATTCTCCTCCTCGAACTTAAACACCAACTCTGCATCTCCGGCGACTATTATCAAGCAAGAATCTCCATTTAAACAGAAATCAATGGATTTGCCCATACCGAAGACTTCGACAGTATCCAGTTCGTCCATGAATCTTCTCCAGCGTCGCGGATCAAATCACAGTTTGACTCTTAATTTGCATAGCTCATGCGGCAATCTGATGAACAGTGGCCTAAGCATCTCGAATTACAGTTTGGGCTCTATTCTCAACTCCAAGTCCAGTTGCAATTTAGAGGCCACTCAGCTCCCCGCGGGTCCAAGTAATCAGCAATCGCATCACCATTTGACCAGCCAGGGCAGTCGTCAGGGTCTGTTTCGGCGGCGTGGATCTAATCACAGCATTACCCTCAAGGGTCATACTACGACATCTTGCGGAGATTTAAACTCATCTCTGATGCTGACCGCTGATAAATATCACAGGCTGGGCATGCGCACAAATTCCACGGGCTCGGGCTCAGGGTCGGCTTCGGTTTCCAATGTGCCCACTCCAAAACGTGGTTTACTCGAGAGACGTGGCTCCAATCAAAGCTTGACCCTCAATATGGGCAGCATACTTGGAGGGGGCGACCTAAGCACCACGACCCACCACAACAGCAGCAGCATGGCCGCGCAGGATGTGGTGCATCCTAAGGTGTCGGTGGTGTGCAGTTGCGCTGCTTCCACACAGGCACAACGGAAATTCTTTAGCACCGAGAACCTCAATACCAACAAGGTCAATAAGCAATTCTTTGGACAGGTCTGCTTTGGCTCTGCATCCAATCTGCAGCCCAGTAATCCTCCAGAGAATACTACTGCCCTTGAGCCCGCCGTCTGTACTTGTGTCGGCGCTGTGGGCGTACGCAATATCATGACACGCCCACTTTCTCCTCAAACCACAAGTGAGGAATTTAAAATATATTTGGCCAGCATACAAATGCTTCAGAGTGCATCCAATCCGTTAAATCAATTGGATTTGATCCGCCTGAACTATGTATTCGATCATAGCTATCAGGTCAGCAAGCAGCAACCCCTAGTGCCGCTGAATGAACGCCTCTCGGATACGCCCACGAACTGTTATCCGCCCAGTTCGGAGGATAGCGAGTTATTGACGGCATACCAAGCGGTAGTCAAGCGTATGTCACAGGCCCAACCCATTATGCAGCTGGAGGAAGCCGAACAGAAACGCATCTTTCGGGAATTGCACAAAGAGTTTTGGGATCTGCCGCTCAATCATCAGGAGAAACCAATGGTCTTTGGATCACAGACAAAGAATCGCTATAAAACGATTTTGCCCAACGAGCAATCCCGGGTAATGCTTGTAAATGAGTCTAGTGAGCTAAAGAGTCTGCAGGGGCAGGAGGAACTGACAAATACCAACTTATCTCTTGCTATCCACGAGGATGTCCCCCCCTACATCAATGCCAATTATATCAAGGTAAGAAGTTTACTCTAAATTTTGATCTAGATTGTTCATATCACAACTCTTTTTCTTTCCTTAGGGCCCTGACTATGTCTCGAAATGCTATGTGGCTACTCAAGGACCATTGCCGAATACCATCTATGAATTTTGGCTAATGATTTATCAAAATACTCAACGCTATATACGCCGCTGCGTGGACGGCGGCAGCAGTAGTAGTCCCCACATGGACAAGACGCACATGCTCCAGCAGTACTTTCAAAAAATCATTATGCTAACCAATTTTACGGAAGCAAATCGCCAGAAATGTGCAATATACTTTCCCATTGAATTAAATGAAGTATTTGCGGTGGCTGCGAAATGTGAGGTCTTTGAGTTAACTGCATCGGCTCGAGATTATTTTGAGCAGCATTTGCGGATGTCGACCAGCAAGGATAGACCTGCTAATGTTGAGCTAGAAGAGGGAAGAGGAGGAGGAGGGCTGGATGTACTCGACAGTAGATACCACATTGGCATTGAGTCAGTTAAGGTGACGCTCGAGGAAGATTTGGCCAAGACCTTGCCAGCGAATAGCAGTTTCTTCTTGGTCAAGAATATCGGCATAGTGCGACGGAATGGCTATTCGGTCCGCAAGTTTGTGCTTATATATTGTATCCATGTGCCACACAGTAGAAACTATCATCTGCAGAAGATTTGCTGTTATCATTATTGGTATCCCGATTGGCCAGATCATCATTCGCCGAAAGATATTAACACACTGTTGGATACGTGTCTCCATGTTCTCAATTTGGGAAAATGCGAATCAGAGTTCGATAGCTACGATGAGAAATGCACAGCCACACCAAATGCCCATTTGGAAGCGCAACGTATGGAAATCTATCAGCAGGATATATTCAATGCGGTGCAACCTCTGCCAGTTATCCACTGTTCGGCAGGGATCGGGCGGACAGGCTGTTTCACAGCCATTTTAAATGCAGTCAGACAATTGAGGCAATCTCTGGCCTATTCGCTCACCAGCATGCCTGCCAAGGCATTAGTGATTAGTGATGACACCACGAAAAATACACCCCCTCCGCCGCAAAATACTCGAGATATTAGTCACGAGGATAGCGATAGCAGCTTCACCTGCAACACCATACGCTATATAAAGCGCATTGTGCAGGAGGAGCCGGTTACCTTCGACAAGCTTTGTAAGATGCCGGAAATCTTTGTCGATGTGCTGGGCATTGTGTGCAATCTGCGGCTGCAGCGAGGTGGAATGGTCCAGAACTCGGAGCAATACGAGTTAATACACCGCGCCATTTGTCTATATTTGAAAAGGACATTGGCGCTAAAGAGGTTCTAAAAAGCCCCTGCTCCCGCCCCGCAAAAAAAAAAAAAAAAAAATTAGAAATCAATCAGATGAATTATTGACGAGAGAGGACGAGAGAAAAAAGTAGAAGAGCAAAACACCAATTTACATATTTAAATAATATTATAATATTTGTGAACAAATCAAATTTTTTTACCCTTATTTTTAATGTAACCCACAAGCAAAATCCCCCCAAAACAAAAACAACAACAAACCATGGCTAAAAGAGTCTCGAAACTTACCTTAAACATTTAGACAACATCCCCCAGGAGTAGATGTTTCTCGATGTTTGCTAAAAATTAA
This sequence comes from Drosophila tropicalis, assembly GCF_018151085.1. NCBI lineage: Eukaryota > Metazoa > Arthropoda > Insecta > Diptera > Drosophilidae > Drosophila > Drosophila tropicalis. The sequence continues at coordinate 1,120,786 of NW_027173049.1, read as the reverse complement.
TTACCTATTACCACATATTATACCTACATATATATATATATATTTAAACAACAAAAAAACCATATACATTATACAATATAAATGTTTATTAAGTATTTGGATGTCTGTGAATGTTACAAAAAACAAAACAAAAACAAACTGCAAAAGTTGAAAAAAAAAAAACAAACAACCAAAAACTAAATGATGATTAAAATGAATTGTGTGTGCAGCATGTATGTATGTACATAAGTGTAAATGTTTCCAACTTTTTGGTGTGAACTATATGAGTATGCTTAAAGAACTAAAGTTAAATAACAATTATTATATTTCTATTATTATGATTATTATTATTACACCTACCAACCTTTCCTTACCTTACCTAAAATTTTATATATAAAGCAAAACCCCGTACGGAACTTACTTTACCTGTGACCATGGCCCGCAATGGTGAGCTTTAATTTGAAGGCGAAAAAAGCTCAACCCTTTCTTCAAGTTGCCAAGGATTCAACTTCGGATCCTTGTCCCAACTGACTAAAACACCAATTTTTTCAACTTCAAATGGCAAACTCGACCATTGGAGGCTATAGCCAGGAAAGTTCTTTGACAAAAACACACACAAAAGAAAAACAAATCGAAAAAAAAAAAAAACATAAATGAACTTGTATTAAATGTTTATGCAATGGAACTAGTCAAATAAAACTTAGAAACATTTTAAATGTAACTATAAATGTGTAAATTGACACTGACTTTTATTTAATTAAGTTAATGTGACAGTAAATTGGTTTTCGAAAAACATAAATCGATACAGGATTGTTTGATAACACCGTGGTTGTGTAATAAAACAAACGAATTGGTATTTTTCTAATCGTCGTTCCCAACCTATTCTTTATAATTTTCTTTTTTCAATTCGAGATCATCAAATCATAAACTTATTTAAATGTTTGAAGATGTCTCTTCGAAATGTTGATTTGTGAGAATGCGATAGTAAAACAGATTAGATTTTGCAATCTTTGGGATAAAACTAAACTCTTGATATCTATATTTATCGAGAGATTCCCATCTTGTGCCCGTGTGTAATCAAGTAGATTTGATTTTGCATCCTTTTTTTAGCGCATGTTTGAACAGAATGTCTTGATAATTGTATAGATGCCTTTTGTTTTTCAGATTAAACAAATGGACTCAAAGAAAGCAGCTTTTCAAATCCTATTTAAGGATTGAATCTTACGTTAAATGGGACCTTGGGTTCCTCTCTCGTATAGGCAGTTGTTGGTCTATTTCTAGTTCTGGTGAAACTAATAAAAATTAACCATATTTATACCCTTGCAGAGGGTATTATAAAATTGGTCAGATGTTTGTAACGCACAGAAGGAGACGTTTCCGACCCCATAAAGTATATATATTCTTGATCAGCATGAGAAGCTAAGTCGATATAGCCATGTCCGTCTGTCCGTCTGTCCGTCTGTCCGTCGGTGCGTACGCGTTTTACTCAGCCATCTTAAGAGCTATCGGGATGAAATTTTTTTTGGGGAGCTTTTTTTACCCGGGTGAGATAAAGTATGAAAATCTTTGGGATCGGACTACTATATCATATAGCTCTGGAACAAAAATTTTTGCAAAAATTGGAGTATCCCCATGAAATTTACCAATATAATAGAATTTGATATAAAATCTCAGATCCCAAAATTTGACCCTGATCGGATAAATAGAACACAAGTTACAGTCTATATAAATCGGTTCAATCGCTGCCGGCAGCTCTGCTTGCTGCCTACTACGTCACCATCTGTTAACAGAGCACATGCATACACACACAGACGCAACGCTACATAAACTGTATGTGTATGCGTGCGTTGCTTTGCTTAGGGAATGAGGGAAGAAGAAGAACAAATTGTACATAGTATGAAGAGTAAAATTGTTTTGTTTGTATATTAATGAATTGAGTTGCAGAAAAGAAATTTTGAACATGTGAAATTATTATTGTCAAGGACTGCAAGGGTATATAAACTTCGGCATAGCCGAATTTAACTTCTTTGATATTTTTAATTAAAGAAGGTAAAAAAAATGAATAATTATTTACCTGCCCTCATTTAAATTTTTAAACCGTTTTTATACTAATTACTTATAAGTATTTCTAATTTTTGTGCTGGTTAAATTCGACCCAAACTACCGTGTCGAATCGCCACTGTAGGGTTAATCGTGAATCAGCTGTTAGCTGTTGCTTCCAAAGTCCATCACATTCAATCAGGTTTTTAGTATTAGTTGGCGTGTAATTGCAGCGGAACAGAGAGTCGATAAGATTGGCTAATCTCGCAATGTTGGCCAGCATGATATTGCAGGTCAGAAGTTGTGGCAGGAATTATTTAAGATTCTACAGCAGCATGAAGGTAAGTTAAAAATGTAAAATTTTACAATATTAAAAAATAATATATGTACATCTGTATATGTACATACATACATATTGTGTGTGTACTTATTGATGCGGCAGGTCTCCAAGGTGAAAGTGCCTGTTAAACAGGGCATTGTGGTTGGTGAACAACACAGAATGCCCAACGGATTGGAGTACGAAAGTTTCCTTGGTGTGCCATACGCTGAACCGCCAGTTGGCGAGCTAAGATTTCGAGTAAGTTATTTAGGATAACCTTTGACCCTAGGATAAAATATTTAACATTCCAGAGTCCAGTGCCTTTAGAGCGCTTCCAGCAGCATGAATTGGATTGCAGCAAGCATGGCGATGTATCCCCTCAGAAGGATCCTTTCACTCTTGAGGTTACAGGATCCGAGAACTGTCTGTTCCTTAATGTGTTTAAACCGAAATCGACAAATTCGAATTCGCCATTGCCAGTCATGGTGTGGGTTCATGGTGGTGGATTTTTGTTTGGCAATGGAAATAGAGACTTGTAAGTTGCTTTAATAATTGTAAATTAGACTTAATAGATTCCATAGATGCAATCTTTCAGTCACTTTCCAGTGCATCTTATGGAACAGGGTGTCGTAGTCGTTACACTAAACTATCGGCTGGGTGCCTTGGGTTTTCTTAGCTTGCCCGAGGAAGGCATCTTTGGAAATGCAGGACTTAAGGATCAGCGATTAGCTCTGCAATGGATCAATCAAAATATAGCCAACTTCAATGGAGACCCGCAGAATGTTACGTTGTTTGGCGAAAGTGCTGGAGCAGCGTCAGTTCATCTTCATGCATACGCCAAACATGCCAACAAATTATTTCACAAGGCCATCATGCAGAGTGGAACAGGCAATATGGAATGGGTTTTCCAAAACCAACCAGAGTATAAGACCCGTCGGCTGGCCGAACTATTGGGAGCAGAGCAGAATGTTGTGAACGACTCAAAGAAGCTTCTTCAGTTCCTGCAATCTGAGAAAATTACTCCCCTAAGGATCGGAGCTAATACAATGTCAGTTTTGACATCCGATGAGCGACGTCGTCATCTACCATTTACTTTTAAGCCCGTGGTGGAACCGTCCCATTCTCCGGACAGTTTTATAGACCAGGATATTTTGGATTTGTTGCATCAAAGGGAGACATTGGGATCTCTGCCCATGATAATGGGATACAACTCTGGCGAGGGAATGGCCATGGTGACGGCAGCCAAAAAAAAATTGGATGTCTTTGAGAAAGATTTGGCCCGTCTCGTTCCTCGAAACCTTATTAACGATCCCAACGATCCCGAAGTTGTAGCAGTAACCGCAGACATACGTGATTTTTATTTCAATGGTCAAAATGTAACCGAAGACCGTCTCGATAATTTAGTGGATTTATTCTCGGATTACCACTTTACCAAGGACATGCAGCATGCAGCTGAGATTCACGTCGCTTGTCAGACCCAATCGCCACTTTACTTTTATCGCCTGGATTATGTGGGCGGACGTAATCTGTACAAAAAGGTCTTTCAGAATGATCATTTGCGTGGAGTAGCACATGCCGATGATATTTCTTATATTTTTCAAATGTATGGAGACCAGACACCATACGAGCCAGCCGACTTGACTGTGTCGCGAAAGCTATGTAATCTATGGGCGAACTTTGCCCGATACGGAAAGCCCTCAGAGGATTGGAAGCCAGTACAGAAGCCTCAACATGGTAAATCTTTTCAACTAGATTTCATGTTGATCAATAAAGAGTGCAGAATGGAACGGAATCCAGATGCAGAGCGAATGGAATTCTGGCGCACTATGTATAAGCGCTACAATACAAAGTGTTATAAAAGTTTAAAAGCGAAGCTTTAATTTAATTAAATATAAAAGTCCAAAAGTGTTCATTTTAAAGAAAATTCAAAACCAAAAGACCGTTTCTCTTAGAATCAATGGCGGTTACCAGCACTGGTATGCTATCGAAAAAAAGTACACCGCAAAAAATTGTTTATACTATTTACAAGTGTGTAATGAAAATTAACCAGAAAGTCCGTAAAATAGAAAATAAAGAAAAATACTTTTTGTGTAATCTGTATCTAAATCTATTAATAAGTACAATATTAAATACTGAGGAAGCACCCTCAAAAAATTAGTTCATATTTGCAAAACATGTAATGAAAATTTATTGACAAGCCATTTCAACACTGCATTACAATCGATAGTGCCATCGATAATTTTGTCAATTTGTCAACACTATTCTTTTAGCGTCAGCATCAGCATCAGTATTTGGCGGCATTAAAATTATTATTATTTCATGTAGATTTGAATTAGTAAAAAATGTATGTGAAGAAGCTAATTCTGGATGGCTTCAAGTCCTATGGCAAACGAACAGAGATCGAGGGATTTGATCGTGAATTCACGGCCATTACCGGATTGAATGGTTCTGGAAAATCTAACATTCTGGATGCAATTTGCTTTGTGCTGGGCATTAGCAATTTGCAAAACGTAAGCCCCTTTAAAGGCTGGTACTCATTGAAACAACATTTTTAATGTCCTTTTCGGCTTTTTAGGTTCGAGCCTCAGCCTTACAGGATTTGGTGTATAAAAATGGTCAGGCGGGCATCTCTAAAGCTACTGTGACAATTGTTTTTGATAACTCAAATTCTGCCCAATGCCCACAAGGATATGAAAAATGTCGAGACATTTCAGTAGCTCGACAAGTAGTAGTGAATGGAAAAAATAAGTTTCTCATTAATGGAAAGTTGGTTCAAAACAAAAAAGTCCAAGATTTCTTTTGCTCCATTCAACTGAATGTAAACAATCCGAATTTCCTTATTATGCAGGGAAAAATTCAACAAGTTCTTAACATGAAACCCAAGGAGGTGAGTCAAGAGTATATTATAAAAGGAATAATATTAAAGATAATTATTTCATCAGGTTCTCTCTATGGTAGAGGAAGCAGCTGGTACCAGTATTTACAAGACCAAAAGAGATGCTACAAAAAAATCTGATAGAGAAAAAGGAGGGAAAGGTACGGGAAACAACAGCGTTGTTGGATGAGGAGATATTGCCCAAGTTGGTCAAACTTAGGCAAGAGCGTACCGCTTATCAGGAATACCAGAAAACATGTCGGGATATTGAGTTTCTCATAAGAATTCATATATCCGCCAAGTATTTAAAGCAACTGGATGCCCTTCAGTCTGTAGAGGCAAGTGCACAGAAGATTGACACAAAAATATCCAATTGCCAGTCGACGCTCTCGAAGAATCTTGAGGAAATAGGCACAATTGATACTTCGGTGCAGCAGATGCAGCAACAGATCGATGATCAAATGGGTGGCAGTATCAAGGGCTTGGAAGCGGAACTTACAGCCAAACGAGCTTTGGAGGCCACTGCATCTGGTAGTTTGAAAGCCGCCCAGGGTACGATACAGCAGGAAGAGAAAAAAATCCATTTAGCCAGCAAAAGCATAGCTGACGATGAGCGCGCCTTGCAAAAAAAAGAAGCTACCATGGCCCAGGTGGGTGAGGAGTTTCAAGGCCTTAAAGATGCCGATGCAAAGGACTCGAAGGCTTACGAAGATGCCAAGGCGAAATTAGAAGCTGTTTCCCAGGGTTTGTCCACCAATGAAGACGGTCAAGCTTCGACACTTCAAGAGCAGTTGATGGGTAAGGAAACGGAACCATATATGGATAATTCATCCCTTAAAACAAATTTATTTTCTATATCTCTAGTGGCCAAGGAGCAGTTTAGCGAAGCACAGACAACGATTAAAACTTCTGAAATGGAACTGCGTCATACGAGGACGCTTCTGAAGGAACGTCAAAGTGAAACCCAAACAAACGACGCCGCCTATGAAAAGGACAAGCGTCTGCTAGATCAACTACAGGTGGAAATCCAACATCTCGACCGTCAAATGGGGGAAGTGAACTACGAAGGCGGTCAGTTTGAACAGTTGCGGGATCGCCGGCAGCAGCTCCAAGACGATGTGCGACTAATCAAGAGAAATCTGGACAGATGTGATGCATCAAGGTACGATCTCGTATATCAAGATCCCGAACCGAATTTCAACAGACGCAAAGTAAGAGGCATGGTGGGAAAGCTGTTTCAGGTAAAGGACATGAAGAATTCCATGGCTTTGTTAATGACAGCTGGCGGTTCGGTAAGTTAAACGAAGGTATCCATCAAATCTTATTTATCCTTAACATCCTCCTCTTTATAATCAGCTTTATCACTTTGTCACGGACGACGATGTGACCAGTAAGAAGATTTTGCAACGTGGAAAACTACAAAAACGTGTCTGCATGATTCCCATCAATAAAATCTCAAGGGGCTGCCTTAGTCAAGGTGTGATTGACTATGCCCAACAGAAAGTGGGCAAAGAAAATGCCCAGTGGGCCTTAGACCTGATCCAGTACGATGATTTCTTTGATCCTGTAATGAAATACGTATTTGGCAGCACTCTAATATGTAAAAATCTCGAAGTGGCCAAAGCTCTCAGCTATGATCCTCGAATCAACTGTCGATCGGTCACACTGGAAGGAGATATAGTAGATCCGTTTGGTACTATGTCGGGTGGTGCAGCCCCCAAAGGAGCTAATGTACTGGAAGAGTTACACTCGATCAAGCAAGTTGAGAAGGAGTTCAAACAAAAGGCAAATGAATTGCAGCAAATCGAACATCAAATGCGGTAAGTGGTAATTCTTACTTCTAAATATGTCGCCAATTGATTATAATGTTTCTTATTTACTTTTGTAGATCAATCGAACAAGTAGCTCATTCATATAACAAACTGAAAGAGAATTTAGAAATGCGACAACATGAGCTATCCATGTGTCAGAGCCGATTGGCTCAGACCACTTTTCAGCAGAATCAGGCAGAGATTGAGGAAATGAAAGAGAAGGTCACTGCATTGGAACAGCAAATCGCGGAATCCCGGGAGAAGCAAAAGACTTCCCAGGCCAAGGTTAAGGATATTGAGAGCAAGCTGGCAGATGCCAAGGGTTATAGAGAGCGCGAATTAAAGTCAGCTACAACCGAAATGAAAGCAGCCAAACAGAGGGCAGAAAAATCTCGGACCAATTGGAAGAAACGAGAACAGGAATTTGAGACCTTACAGCTTGAAATAACAGAGATGCAGAAATCTATTGAGTCGGCTAAGGAGCAACACAAAGGAATGGTAGAAGACCTCGAGAAATACAAATCCGAATTGCAGGCCCTGCAGCAGAACAGTTCCAGTGCTGCCACGGATGTGGCCCAGCTAGAGCGAGCAATAAAGACTCAGAAGGATCAATTAAATGCCCAGAACAAGGAAATGCGGAGCTTGTTGATTAAGAAGGAAAAACTGCTTAAGCAGAATCAAGAACTTGAGCTCGAGATAAAGAAAAGGGAAAATGAAAAGAACAAGATCAGCGGTGAGTCCAAGGAGGCCAAGAAACGAATGGATGCCCTAGAGGCTAAGTATCCCTGGATTCCTGAAGAGAAAAGCTTCTTTGGCGTTAAGAATACGCGTTATGACTACAGCAAAGAGGATCCTGTTGAGGCGGGCAACAAGTTAGTCAAAATGCAGGAGAAGAAGGACAAAATGGAGCGTACGCTTAACATGAACGCCATTATGATCCTGGAACGAGAGGAGGAGAATTTTAAAGAGACCGAGCGTCGCCGTGAGATTGTGGCAAAAGACAAAGAGAAGATCAAGAATATAATTGTTAAAATGGACGAGGAAGAGCAAGGACAACTAAACCGTGCCTGGACTCAGGTTACGAAAAATTTTAGCGGCATTTTCAGTTCCCTTCTGCCAGGAGCTCAGGCTAGGCTTAATCCTGTAATGACTAATGGTGCTTTAAGTGGCCTAGAGATAAAAGTCGGATTCAATGGCGTTTGGAAAGATAATTTGGGTGAGCTGTCAGGTGGACAGAAATCATTGGTGGCCTTGTCCCTTGTATTGGCCATGCTTAAATTTTCTCCAGCTCCACTTTACATTCTTGATGAAGTCGATGCTGCCCTGGATATGTCGCACACTCAGAATATAGGCACCATGTTAAAGGAGCATTTTACTGACTCACAGTTCTTGATTGTTTCCCTCAAGGATGGCCTTTTCAATCATGCCAACGTCCTGTTCCGAACACTTTTTGAGAACGGTGTGTCTAGTGTTTCTCGACAAGTTAGCCGGATAAACACAGCGACACATAAAAGTTAGATAGGTTGTAGGTAATAATTTTTTTGTATTAATAAATAAAAACTGAACGTTACAAAATTAAATAAAAAACCCTAGTGAAATACAAAATATTCAACGCATTTAAACCCGTTAGCAGCCCAATTTGAACCAACTGCTTTAGTGTTGAGAAATTTAAAATTGTTACGGGTACAACATACAAAATACTTTCAAAGAATATTATCTTAAATGGATGAATATTAAGCTGTTTCAAAATAAAAAAAGAAATTCAAACGGCCTCGACAGGGACTATTGTTGCAACGTGCCATCCCAATGGTAATAAAAACTCCGCTTCATAACCAATGAGATGATTAACTGATATGATATGTAGATATATATGTATGTATGTCTTTAAGAGCCTGTTGTTTGGTATTGATGGTTAAATGAAAAGAGCACCCGATTTTCGAATCGTCCACTACATAACATGTAAAATTAATGTCAAGAATATGAGAAATGGACAAAAACGACAAAGAATAAAACCGCGATAGTGTGACCATTTCGATGAAATTAAAAAAAAGCTAAGTTGGCAACACTCACTACAAGTAGCAATGTTGGAGGAGGCTACGAAAAATTAAAACAAGTTGAAGTCTCTTGTAAAAAAAACGAAAATTTCCTTCTTGAAATAGGCGGCTCCAGTCCGGAGGACAACCTTTCAAAATTTCCAGCCGACGTAGATATTTCACCAAGCTCGCCATGGTGAGGAATGCAATATTATATTGCTTTTCCCTTGCTTGTCTGTTGTACGTGTGTGTATGTGCGTGTGCGGTTTTGTGTCTCTGTGTGTGTGTGTGGGATAAAAAAAATTATAGACACTGGGACTCCAGCTGAGGCAAGGTGGAGGTCAACATTTGAGCGAGTGATATCATTGTAGATCTTATGCATATCCTTTTCATCTTATCCGAATTCCGTTCATATGTGTTTTGTTATTTTTATTATGATTTTAAACTTTGTTTATGATTTTAATGTCCCTTATTTCTTTAAGGATCGAGTGACAAAGCCGCAGAAGAAAATGCTTATTACATTACTGCGGGAAACAAAGTACATGGAGGGCAAGAAGGAGAAAGAGTGGTATTGGGAAAAAATTCAAGCAGCATTAAATACAATTGGACCTAAAAAGACCATAATCCAATGGAAAAAGGTGAGTTCATCTCTTCAACGACGAGAGCATCCATTTATCCTTTTAATTGCAGTGCTGGCGAGACATGCGCCTGACAACTAGGAAAAAATTAGCGGAACTAAAGCGTTGTCAGCTCTCGGGAGGATCGCCGCCTCCTGGCATTGAGTTAAATCAGGAGGATAACGACATCATTGACATCGTTGGCACTGAATATTTTTATGAGGAAATGAATGGAGAGCTCAAGCCAGAGAATTTCATGTCTGGCTTTGATTACGTGCCCGAACATTTTTGCGATGCTATTCTGACAGCTGCTGCAGGCCAGCAGCAACAGCAGCAGCATATGCAGCATCCCAAGGATCCTCAGTCCCATGGGCAAGACCACCATGGTCAGGATGGAGAGACAAACGATGCCCCGGGCTCGTCGAATGGTGGGTCCTATCAAGGTCAACTGCAGCAGTCTCATAATGGGACGGTAGGAGGAGACCATGTCAGTGGCAGCAGTGGGACTCAGGCTCATTCGGGAATGCCCCAACATCCCGCATTTCATGGTAGCCTGCATCCGCATCTTTTAAGGCGACAGCATGGCAGCAATACATCACTTCCCCGAGAATCCCCGTTTGAAGAGAAACTGTTGCAATTCATGCAAGATGCCTTTCCCAAGAAGAGCAAGAAGCGCAAACAGCGGGATCCAGATAGACTTTTCCTGCTCTCTCTATACGAGGAAATCAAGCGTGTGCCCGAGGAAATTCGCCTGGATGTCAAGTCTGAACTAATGCAAATTTTAAAGAAGTACCAAAAGAAGTCTCCCGTCAAGGCGGAAAAGTCTTCAGCATCTTCAACTTCGACCTCGTCGCAAAAGCAAAGCTCGAGTGGTTCTAGCAGCGCCAGCTCGGCGGCGGCCCATCTATCCCACAGCATGTACCAGTTACAGAAAAAGAGCGAAAAGGAAACCTCGCCTCAATCTCAAGTGGATCGGGTTGCCGTTACATCCGGTGCTTCTGCATCCTCTGCCGTCTCTCTTCATGCCGGGCAACAGTTGCCGCTATTCCAACTGCCGAAAAAGTACGAGGAGAGCGTTGTCGACAAGGATCAACGGAAACACGCGGAAGCGGTTGCCCACCAGCAGCAGCATGCCGCCCACCAGCAGCCGCCACCGCCGCCACCGAATGAACAGCATCTGCATCATCCGCAAATGGCACACAACATCATGTTTCCCTTAGCCCAGTTGCGCAACGAGCAATCACAACACCATGCCCACAATCCCCACCAGCAACAACAACATCCGCACCAGCAACAGCAGCAGCAACAACAGCAACAGCAAGCACAACAACAACATCACCCGCCTACCATATTTGGCTCCGCCCCCAGCTCAGATCGCCCGGCCATGTCCTACGAGAATGTCGGATGAGTGTTAAGCCGTCTGTGGGAAGCCACTCATCGCCCATCATCGACTCATGTGTCCCCCACGACGGCAGATGCGCACAACAACTGTTAGCCAAGCTCACAATCAGTCTGTGGAACTGTGTGCAACAATTTGTTTTAAACATTTCTATACTTTAGACTTTACTTTACTCCTGTTTTCCGTAAGATTCTCGTATGTAGGAGCCATCATGCAACGATCCTCATGTAAAATGTAAAACAACAATAACAATAACTTTAATTGTTTAAAATTCTATGTTTAGTTCTTGTGGGAATGCAACAAAAAACTGAATTTATCGATAGTGTACAACAACAAAAAATATACAAATAATATTAGACATAGTATATATTATATAGGCAAAAAAAAAAAAACGAGAATATGCAGCAAATGATATGGAAAATTTACTTGTAAATTCTATTAAAGCTCGAAACTTTTATTGTTAAAATGAAATCGTCCGCTAGAATTAGAGATTGAGGAAATAGGGTCCTCCACGTATACAAAAGTAGAGCCTAAAAAATGTATAATAGAAGTAAACTTCGGTAGTTATTTCCCAATTAATCATTGCTAATAGTTGAAATTCATAACTTTCATTTAACTTTAGGACCAGTTCACTTATTTTTTATAACTTTGCTAGGCTTGGTCATTAAAATGTCTTTCTTCCATATATTTAGAGCAAGTCTTACCCCTTAGACATGGGCTTGTGGGTAGCTAGAGTAGACAAAAGCAGGGAACACGACATGTCATAAAGAATACAAAGATTGTCAACTCGCATATTTATCTTATTTTTCCGCAGTTCACACCCGATCGTTAGTCGGTACGAACTTGTGCCTATGTATCGCCCGTCGCTCCTCCATCGTGTGCAGTAAAACACCGACAGAGATTACGAGATGAGCTGCAGCATAAAGCCCGAGAGATGCTTATCAGTTCAGTGTGACGTGTGTGTGTGGTGTAGGTGGTTAGCGGGCGGACAGTATCCATTCGTATTGGATACCCAAATGGATTGCTTTTGACATTCTAGTCTGGGCAGTCGAGAAGCCCAAAACGAGACGTTGTGCTGACCGCATTGTCTCAGCCTCCTCAACAGTCGATCCTCCTGTTGACCAACTCAGACACGGACTAGAGTCAAACTAAAACGCCTGTAAAAACGTTTAATTTAAAATACTAATTTTGAAATATACAACAAGGAAAAATGGCTGAAGGTACGCGCAAATATCATCAAGTGCAACAAAAAGTTATGTTACATTGTAATCTGGCTCAAGATCTTCAATTCAAACAAACAAACCACAGATCGCCTTCAGTTTCGATCGCATTTCATCATTGTGGATTTTAATACTCTTCTCACAAGACAATTAAGAAAAGAAAAAACCCGCATAGAAACAACTATTAATTTAAGCTAAACGGTTGGGGTAATTGATTTGGTTAGTGTAGAGTAGAGACTTTGCTAGACATTAAAATTTCAGAGCCCATCACCCTCACCCTCCACTTAATCGAAGGCTAAAATTTGTAATTAAATAAAAAAATTGGATTTCACAGTCAAGGCTCGTACTGTGCTATGGTACATGGCATTTTTTGGATTCATTGTCAACTATATGTTGCGGATTAATCTGAATATCACAATTGTGGACATGTTAGCAGAGAAAGGTAAGACGACGCCAATTGCGAATCTATCTCTCAGCAGCTCTTCGAATGCAACGAACTTTGTACGCCCGGAAAGATTGTCATTGGAGCGTGGGATTCTGGATTGGGCACATGTGAGTGTTGTGACGCACAAATTAATTTAGTTTAATTTTTGTAGTGACTAAAAATAATATGACTAACTGACACTTGCAGATATCGTATGAAAAGGAGGGTTTCCACTGGAATGAGAAGCAACAGGGCGCCCTATTGGGATCCTTCTTCTGGGCCCACTGGGTTTTGCAGATTCCTGGTGGAGTTCTGGCGAGAAAATACGGAACAAAGTTGATTTTTGGCTGGTCGAATGGCATTGGAATCTTCTGTTGTTTCATCATCCCTCTTGTATCCTACCTGGGATATAGTTATCTATTGTGGTTAAGGGTTTTCCAGGGATTTGTGACGGTAAGTAACAAAATTTTCCTTTTAATGATCCGATTCACTAAAAATATCTCATTCTTCTCTGCTGCTAGGGCTTAGCTTGGCCTTCCATGCATGTGATGACTGCTAAATGGATTCCTCCTAATGAGCGCAGTAAATTCGTCAGTGCCTATTTGGGCAGCTCCGTGGGCGTGGCTTTGTTTTATCCCATTTTTGGTTACATCATTGACTTGATCGGCTGGGAGAGTGTTTACTATGTGTCCGGAGTTGTTGGAACTTTTTGGTTTATCTCCTGGCAATTTTTGGTTTTCGACAGCCCAGCCGAACATCCTCGCATCGAGGAATCGGAAAGACGTTACATAGAAAAGTCACTTGGAGCATCCGTGCAGAATACTAGGCCGGGACCAACACCGTGGCGGGAGATAGTCACCTCGAGACCTGTCTGGATGAATGTGGTAGCCCAATGGGGTGGTATCTGGGGTCTCTTTACGTTAATGACGCATGGTCCTACCTATTTCCGGATCATACATCACTGGGATGTCAAAGCGGTGAGTGGCAATGAGAACATGTACACCAAAATATGAGATCTAAATATGGCAAATTGTAGACCGGCTTCCTTTCTGGACTCCCACATTTGATGCGCATGTTGTTCGCCTATGGCTTTTCAATGTTTGCCGATTACTTGCTTCGCACGGAGCGCCTAAGTCGCACCAATGTCCGAAAATTGGCCACGGGTGTTTGTTGTCTTCTGAAGGGTCTAGTGGTGTTGGCATTGGCCTATTTTGGTTACAATTCCACTGCTGCCATTGTATTGGTGACTGTTGCCACAATGGTTCACGGAGCAGTCTCCTCCGGTCCATTGGCCTCCGTTGTGGATCTTGCTCCGAATTATGCCGGCATAGTGTTGGGAGTAAGTGGGGCCATTGGCGGCATGCCGGGCTTTATCTCGCCCTTCATTGTGGGTTTGCTGACGCAGGGAAATGTAAGTGGTAATATGATAAGTCCAACATAGCGTTTTTTAATTTGATTTGAGTCTCTAGCAAACTATTGAGGCCTGGAAGCATGTGTTCCAACTGACCGCCGCCATGTTAATTGGCAGCGGAATTCTGTATGTCCTGTTCTCGGATTCGAGTCTTCAAACCTGGAATAGCGGCTGCTGCACTACATTGCCCGATGTCAATCTCAAAGAGCTGCAAGCCCTTGCGGAGGAGAAGAAGCCACTCAACGTGGATCCCGAAGTGGCCACAGAAGTCGATGATGAAAGCAAAACAAAACCCGAAAACGATGAAAAGTGATTGCACGTCATTTTTATTGGCATTATTCCATTTTACCTGTGCCTTTGTGTCGTTCAGGTCTTTCTTAGATAAGACTGGCAAAATATTTGCTTGCGGCTTTAGTCAGTGACAAGTTTTTTCTCTAGATTTTAAGCAATCTTGTTATGATTAGGTTTAAGGTTCCATGTGTCTGTTGGGACGACTGACTTTGTTTGTCGTCCAGTGTGCCTCCGTACTTTGATGATTTAAATAAAATAAAGTTGATAAAAGCGAAAGATTTATTGACTCGCGTAAAAGAAGTCACATTTTGATCATTTGGATGTTGCGTGTGCTAACAACTAACTACGGAAGCTTTAAGATTTTGGGATTTATATTTAGATTTAGAGTGGCGCTAACAACAGATTAGACAAGCATTTAGAACTATATACTAAAGTAGCAACTATATACCTAAAGCAAAAGAAACAGAATCCATAGTCTTTTCAATCTAAATCTTCTGTAAGTAGTAATAGTCCAATTTGATCGTATCTGCTAATATCTGAGTTTCTGAACGATTCTAAAAGAAATTCAAACACATTTTTCGGAATCTGTCTGTTTGAATGTTTCTCGGCAGATCATTGAGACATAGAATCGAGTAGATAATTTAGTTTCTCTGATATTATTGAATAAAATGATGGGGGAGAGTGGGGCTAATCGGCGCATTTTTTTTTTAATCCTTCATATATCCTGATCGGGAGCTCGTATCCTCACATATGAGAAAGGTTAATTCATTGTCCAACTATTGATCAAAGATATGTTTCGAAATAATTTACCGTTTCGAAGCGGTTTTTTTGAACATACCCCAAATTGGCGTTGTCCAAAAATGCCGGGCAATCTGTCGCATATTCTAGGTTTTACAAGTTTTTTATATAAAATAAAGCGATTTTTCGAAATAAAAACAAAACATAGTTTAGTATTAAAAAATTTAAATTGAATTTAAACCGGCTCGAGGTCAATCTTACAAAAGAAGATTATTTCAAAGGTAACACACAAAAAGGTGAGCAGGTTGTCTGTATAGCTATTTCAAGAACTACCAAGTTCTATCATCAGCAGACTTTGCTAAAGAACTCCAGAATTGCAATAGCCATACCATGTCTTCAACGCTAAAACTAGTTGGGAATTACATTGCCAACTAAATGAAGCGAAAAAAGCTGGCGAAGCCTACAATACCGAAGACCACCTTTTGTGCATTACCCTTAGGCGCTGTGAATATTAGTGTAAGAGCTTCGCCCTTAACAAACTAAATTCAAGACCTGTTTCTTTTTATACACGGTATATTGTACCATATAGAAAAAGGGTTTTTTTGGAATAAAATTCCAAAATAACGGCGTGCCTTCCGTTAGAACTTCTGGAGTTCTTTAGCAAAGTCTGCTGATGATAGAACTTGGTAGTTCTTGAAATAGCTATACAGACAACCTGCTCACCTTTTTGTGTGTTACCTTTGAAATAATCTTCTTTTGTAAGATTGACCTCGAGCCGGTTTAAATTCAATTTAAATTTCAATAGGTCGCAATCTCTAACCATTAAAAAATTTATTTAAAAAAAAAAACTTTTTACATTAACAATGTTGATCGGTTTAGACTTTTATTTATGATTGTTAATTTCAACGTTTGTATAGCAGTGTGATATAGTATTCTGATCCGTCTGATTCTGGCACATGTACTGTTGTTAACAATAACTATGTAGTTTACACTAAAAATTTTAAAACTGTGTGAATTTTTTCAAATAAACGAATTACAGACAATAAGTTAATACATGCAGCAACCTGTTTTAGTTATAATCAATCAAAATTAAAAATCTAATCAATGTTTTTTAAATCATTTCTTGGCGAAAATAAAATTGATATTTGAGGTTAAAAATTACATAATCCCGAAAATATCAGATACTACGAATTGGATACGTTAAGTTTATTATCCAAATATAGCCTATCAAAATCCGATCTTAGGACACTTATCACTTTTTAGATCGTTCTATTATACATATTCCAAGATAATGCTCCTATGTATTTCTCTGTATACATATTTTAATATTACTAAAAGGTATTCTACATATTAATTTACTTCTGGAACTTTGCCACGAAATGTCACATTATGTCAGACTTTTATTTAAAGCTCTCTTTGCATAATTTAACAATATGATACATTTTTCAAGATCAGACAAACATATTATATAGCTCTGTAACCAGCTGGAAATCGTCTCGGCACTCCGTTAACGATTCAAGTTATCAATGATAGTGAGCTTTGTTAGCACTGATGAATCCCCCTCTCTATTGTCAAAATTGTTTAAAGTCTTTCTGATTTTGTCAGTCATGTAAGTAGTATGAAAAGAACAGTACGCGTGTTTGATTAGATCTATCTACCATGATTTGATGAATAGTATATTTTACTATTGTATATATAAGGAATTTATGGGCCTGGAATCGATAGAGTTTACAAAGTACTTAATGAATACAACGAAATTTCCGCGGGTATATATAACTTTGTTGTTTTCCAAACAATTTTCAGAATATTAAACATACGTTTGCCTTATACAGTGGTTAATAACTATGTCAAATTTCATTAATATCGGGGGACTGTATCTTATAGGTACCATTCTGGTTTTTTATGTGATTATCACTTATCACAAACTTCGTAATTTCTCGAATTTGCATAATTATCGCTAAATCTGTGAAAGTTTATCAAAATCGGATGGCTAAAGCGTTTACGTTTGTAGGCTGTAGGCGGAAACTCTTCAAAGTTTTTTTTGTGCTCCTGGGGCAAAGCTGGTTTAAGCACATGAAACTTTAAAGCGGTTTAAATAACTTAGTATGTATATTTAATTTAATCAATTTAATTTCTTAAAGAAAGATTTCTAGGTAAAACAGTTTGCTTTTTCTTGTGTTTCATAATTAGTAAATTAGTAAACAAATGCGGAAGAAGGAACCTTTTTACACACTGTGCAGTAAAAAGTGTTTGCTTATCCTTAAATTTATATACATAGCTAATGAGATATGTTTAAAAAGGCAGCCTTTGCGCCCCTTTCCAGAAGTAAGTCTATGGTCGAGGTAGTTTTTCCCTGCACTCAAGTTAATAATTGCAATTTAAATCAAAACTGATTGAACCGGAAAATCGTTTACCCTCTTGTTAGCCAGCCGTGGTGGCTCCTGTCTCGGTCGCAGTCTCTATTCCTGCCCTTCCGTTCTCATTACTCATACCCGACGACATACAATTGGATGCGATGCGACCTTTCGTCTTTGCTATTTTTTAACGTACTTGCATTTATTTCATTGGCGTCCATTTCCGATTGCACTCCAGGGAGTCGTAGATGTCAGACTCGGACCTCTGTTCTCGGCTCTCCATACTAATCCAGTCAATGTCTTGTCACTTGATCCTTGAGATTGGTTGCTAAAGTCAAAAAAATGGAGAGAGCGAGGATGGGAGAGAGTGGAGAATCGTATAGAAGCCTGATGGAGATTAATTGGTTTCCCGTTACGTTTCGTTTGCTGTAGATATTGAGATCAATAATGAGATTATCGCACATCATCAGGCTTGGAAAATGTGAGACCTTTTTCTCTTTTCGTTTCGGATGCGCATTCGATTTTACATTCACATTCACATTCCCTTTATTTATTCATATCAGAAATAATCGCTTATTTAATCGCATATTTGGAATTCCCGTTGCCAATCCTCATTGAATGTGAAGTGTATTTAAAGGACATCCGCCCACCACCCACCATCCACACAATCTCAAGACCATTTTGCAATTTACATTATCGGCTCTTAAGAGAGACTTTTCCCAGTTGCCTGTAAACAACAGTTAGCTGGGAACAAAGACGACAGTGGAACAGGAACAGGAGTACGAGGATGAGGATGAGCAGGAGGAACTATGTGAAACCGAATGAAGCGCGGAATGACAAACATAATAACAAGTGAAAACATGGCCAAACAATGCGTACATAAAAAATTTAGCATGGATTTGCACAAAATTCCACCAAGTCAAGCTAAATTTATGCTTCATTCAAAACAAAATAAGGAAGACAAAAGGAAAAAAGCGAAATTCCCCGGCAGGAAGTAAATTCAATCGTAAACAACGCAATCAAAAATTCATTCAAACGAAGCATTAACGCTTATTCCGTTTAGTCTGGTTGTTGGGTGGATAGAGGATGGGCCGATGGCTCGGGTGGGGGATGGATGGGGGATGTGGGCTGATACTTGGTGGTTGTCTCATTGTCAGGGAATGCAACAAACAAACTCAGAGGGGCGTGCAGTTACCCGTGTTCCCGTACCAGCCCCTTCCCATGCCCCTGCCCTTTCCTATACCTGTTTGCCGTTTCGCGTTTTTTTTTTATTTTAATTTTCAATTTTTCCCTTCGCGTTTGGTTTTTTTTTTGCCACTTAGGCAGGTTACATTTATTATGTGGGCACGAGCCATGAATGGAGTTCTGTCTTTTTCCGGGCACGTCGCTTCATAATTTTCCATTTCCATTCCGTTAAATGGAAGGCGCCTCCAACAATAGGCATGTGTGTGTGTGTGTGTGTATGGGAGTGTGGGTGAGCTAGTGTGTTGCATATGTGGGGGGGAGTATATGTAAGTATCTGCGGCAATAATTAATTTGCACAACGAAAACATCGCAAATCCATTTTTTATGCCATAAATTCCTTTGTTCCCAGGTGACTGCATTTGGGTTTCGCATTTTTTGTTCATTCTTTTCCCCGGGCAACGGATTAATGGATGTGCGAACATGCCAGTTGAATTGCCAAATTCCGAGTGATATTCATGAATCCGTCTATACAGACGCAGGTTGTAAAGAAGGACATTGAAAACAGATTCCAAACAAAACTATGTCCAACTGAAATGGGGCGGGGATCACAAAGGATAATTTAGGTTGTACTAACTCTTTTGAGATACATATTAACTAATTAATCGAAAAGCAATATGCAACCACTAGGCCATTTCCAGGTGACCACACCCAATACTAAAACCAGGAGGCAATAGGCCGATTAACTTTTCCTGTGGTGCCTAACAAATGGAATAGTAAATGTTCTTGGCAAGTCTTTATACTCTTATTTCATTCATCAAGGTAAGTTAAGGTAAGACATCTTGGCCCACTGTTTTTCCTAGTTTTCATCTACGATCTTCAAAAGTCGAAGGTGTTTTTTGGCATATATCTTGGATATCAATTGAGTTCTGCATGGATATATATATATATATAATCTTAAAATTAAAGATGTAATATAAACATCCAGATATCAAGTCCAAAGTCATGGTTACAGAGTTGAAATTTTGAATATATTCCGAACATTTTGAATGTCTGTGACATTTAATTTTTTGTTTTGTTCAGAAGAAATGCTATATATATCAAAAATTTCAAGAGCGCTATATACAAAAATATCCCATACAAATGGCAAAGTCACAAATAGTGATTTTTGATCAATAACTTTGCTGTTTTCCAACTTATTGTAATAAGAATTAATATTTGTTAGTTTTTTTTATACATTTTAATGCCTATAAAAATCAATATCGAATGACTATATTATTATAATTTTAATACTTTTGACGCGATTGATTTACAATTAAACATTTAAAAGTTTAATCTATTTGCTAATAACTGCCAAATTTGATCAATATCGGGTGACTATATCACATAGCTCCCATAGGATCAATCGATGGTAAACAGTGACTTTTCTCAATAACATTGTTATTTTCTTAGCTATTTTGATAAAAGTTAATCTAAATCTATAAACAGATCATTAATAGCATGCCACGTGCCCCGCATAGCTCCAGCCTACGATCTTATGACGATCTTTTGCGTACACTTGCGACTTTTCGGATAAAGCGTTAATCCGTTTTGAGGGCTTTAGGTAAAACGACCAATAACTTGCAAGGGTGTATACCCTTTTTGGCTTATACATCAGAGCGGTGGGATTTATGGTTTTTCTATTTCTTTCTGTACGTTCATTTCTTGTTGTAAGTTCTTGCTTCTTCGAGTTCAAATATTATTTCCATAAATGGATTGAAGTCTCTATTTCTCTCTACATATTTTCTAGTTCGCCTTGAATGTTACTTAATAAAAATGGTTATTTGTCTAATCTCAGCACAATGAAAGGGTTTCTTTAAAAGTCTTTCAAAAACTATTTAAAGAACCTCCAAATTATTTATTTACTTCGATTCTAAAAAGGTTTTTAGTTGCCCATCTTTTGACTGGAGTTAATTTCTAGCTACCTAAGTAAGTTTTCTTTGTCCTTTTATCTCGCATCTTCGGATGCAACTCATTCATTAACATTAAATATTGAAGCCATGGCAATGGGAGCATCTGTAATCTTTAATTTACACTTCTTACTTAACAAGGAGGCAGATGTGTGCCCCTCCCAGAAATGAGCCAGCCCACACTTCCCCATGGACCATTCGAAAACATTTGCCCAGTCACTCAATCATAAATATTATTAATAATGTGTGCGGTTTGCGGTTTTTGCCAGAGTTTTGGCCAGCCTTCGGGCTAATTTAGTTTGGTTTTAGTTATAGTTTCCGTTTGTGCAACGAGAGCTAATACGAAACTTTTGCTTTGGCGGAAACTTATCCATACGCCGGGGTGGAGAAAGTTTCTATTTGAATTAGCAACTTTTATGTTCGAATTTTACTCACTTTCATTTTGAGAATAACTTCAATTCCGACCAGACACACACACACACACGTTCATCTCATTCAAAATGTGAAATATATGAAAGGCACTTAACAAATTTCTTCTACCGAATTAAAGTTGTCACATTAGGTAAATGAATGAGAAGGAGCAGACGGCGGAGGGTGGGCAACAGTTAAAAGCATTGAGCCAGCTTCAGCTTCAGTTCCAGCTCCATGGCCATGGCCATGGATGTTTTAATCTTGAGGAAATAACTTTGGCGACGGCAATGATAAATCATAAGCAGTCATCCCGCCCCATCCCTTCTTGGAAACAAAAAAAAAAAAAAATGAAAAAGGACCAATACCAGGAGCAGTAGCAGCAGCAGCAGCAGCATCAGCACAGCACAGCAGGACGAGGACATGCCACAACATGGAGCAGTAGCAACAATATGTGAATATGTTATTTGTTTTGGGAATTGTGAAAATCTCAACAGGTCCCCGCACTTTGCATATTATTTTTAATACGAGTTTTCGCCCGTAAGTCATGCGCATTCAGCCGGGGCCCGGGTTCGGGTCGTCTCAGGTCAGAGTTAGCCAATTTGAGTGTCCGGGTTCGTTTACAATTTTCCTGGTGGTGGCTCGCCGCAAGGAGTTACTTATTTCGGATACTTATGTTTATTTGCCTAGACATTAAGTGAAGGCTACATGTCATTCAAAACATGGAAACCAACCACATGATGTTTATCATTCGAGTAAATATTTACATTTGTGTGTGTGTGTTTTTTAAATAAAGATATTTTGTTTTGAAAATCGTCAAATGATGTTAAATTTACTGCAGATTCAAAGAAGACTAAGATTGTCTAAAATAAATACTACTTAGCAATCTTAATGATTTATATCCCAATTGAAATTGAAAGGTATCAAATATGTATGAATATGTAATTCCTAAAAGTATGCTAGACATTTATTATAAGCAGTTAAACCAGTTGTCGACTCTGTTTAACAAGAAGAATACCCACCCACTAAGGTCAGAGAAAATGGTTACTAAGCCACGACTCCTGAAATGTGGCTTATGATCTCTTTAATCAAAAACGGAATTACCTTTCAGTATAGCTTCATCCCGGCGGAAAACCCACCTACGACGGGGTTTGAACTCGGGAACCAAGAGAATTGCAGATTTAATAGGTCTTCACTGAGCCACAGACTAGGTTAAACGATCTCTTTAATCACTTTCAAGCTATTTGAGGATCGTTTTTAATCACACTATCCATCATAGCTTTCGTTTCGATGTTGTTTTCAACAAAATCAGCTTTAAGGTCTTTCGTTCATAATCATTTTTAAATCAACATCAAATTAGACGCATTAAAGTAATTTCTATTCGGTGGGTGGTAATTCCTTATCTATAGAAGGAATCAAAGTAACTTTACAAAATGACTTATTGGCATTTGTTTTTACTTTAAAATAAAATTGTTTTTTTCTTTTTTCTATAGGATATCAGGACTTGGGCATACATTGAGAGTGCTTTCTAATAATAAAAACTAATTGGACTGAGTTTGGATTCGAGGAATTGATTGCAAGTGGTTTACTCACTCTTCGTTACTTTGGAAATTGTAAAAGAATGGGGAAATATGTTACCGTTGCATACTTTTAGGCACATATCGGTGTATGAAACATAATGCGCTATAAATATTTTAGCCCAAAGTCCATTAGAATTATTTGCTTCTTGTGCCCAAAGTCAATTTAGTGCTCTGGCATTTGGTAAACCTAAGACTGCATTCAGATTGCATTATTCATGAATGCATGCAAATTGAATTGATGTACCTGAACAGCATTCACATACAACATGAGGAGGAAGGGATCGGGTATGGGGGTTATAGTTACTCTCTAGCATTGTCTATATCTGTCTGTCTGTCTGTCTGTCTCTCTGTCTGCCCGACTGTGTGTGGGTTCACGCGTCGATGTTGGCTTGTCAATGCGAATTACTAACTCTACCACAATAATGTCCATGCGAATCCTCCTTCTGTCTGTTCTCCAGAATTTACCTTACAAGTTTCTCCAATTCCCTCGTTGAACATTCATTCTGATTATGCATACACACACACATACACAGAGATAGAGAGAGAGATATGAATAACATATTTCTTCGGGCAAAGGAGTAACACGAAAACAAGCCAGGCAAACGCCTTGAAGATTCAATTAACCAGCAAAATCGAAGTCAAAGGCAAAGTGGAAAAGGAAGTCCTGGCCCACAATTCAAATGTTGATGGCACATTTTGGGCTTTATTAAATTATCATTCGATTATGCCATTATGTTTTCGTTTTCGATTGCATGTGGGATTGGCATCGGCATTGGGTATGCCATATCGTATTGTTTCGCTCCTAATGGCACATCCGGCGGAAGTTTAACCAAAACATTTGCCCACCATCTAGGGTTGGTTCTTCTGCCGCTGCTTCTACTGCTGCTTAACGCCAAGAAACCCCTTTTCAGCAAATGTTTTCTTTAAAATTTATAGATGTACAGTGTACATACATATGGTCATATCTCTCTTCATATACTTATGTACATATGTATATGTAGAGCTTTCCTTTTTATGCAGCGCAAATTGCTTTGTGCTGAAAGAGTCTTCGCATGAAATATCGACACTAATTCCCATTAAATGTTATGGTTATGTACACACGTAGTGCCATTTTGGGAATTTTAAATATGAAAACTGCTTAAATTGTCCACAAAATGGACATCAAAAACGTGGCCAAAAGAACGCAAGGGTAGAAGATTTCCACCCACAATAGGTGGATAGGTATTAAAAGTGAGAAAATTTTACCTAGAAAGTTACTTTAATAGAAAAAGGAAAGCAAACACATTCTGTGAAACATCTATTGACTTTTTTTAAGATTTGGAAACACTTTCAACTCAAAACTTTACAAACTGAAAATTGTCAGATACGAATAAAGAGATGAATGCTTTTTACCGCAAATAGTCCTCCGAGCAATGCGAAAATTTCTCCAATTTTGGCACAATTCACAATCAGCTGAACAGTTTTGAAATTCAGATCATCATCTCAGATGAAATACAAATTGTGTCATAAGATCAGATTTTGGTATACCTTTTCTTCGATTTTCAGGAAATGCCGACATAAGGAGCAAGCATGTTGTAGATTTTTTCAACAAAAAGAACGCAATTTTTGAAGTTTCCTTATATTGCCCCACATTGTGTAATATTGAATTGTGAAGAAAATGCTATTACTTACAAGCAACGAAAAAGGTGTGTAGGCTAAGTCCTACAATCTGAATTTATTTTCAAACATCAAATTTCAAAAGTAACACAGGCCGACATGATTTTTGCTGACGTTAACTTGAGAGGTGTTCTTAACTAATTCGGATACACTGATTCTGACTGCATACTTGGTTTTTGTCCATTACGTCCAGATTTTGTGAAATCTGGATATCTGGGGTTGGAAAATAGGCACCCAAAAGTATACTATAGAATGTTTAAACAAAAGCTTTCAACTTTTTTAACAGAATATCCTATGTAAGAAAATGAGTTCTTGTTTGCACATAGAACTAATAAACAATTTGTTAGACGCAGCAAATTCCCATAATTCTTTAAAATTAAAAAGCAGACAATTCTTGGAATCCCTATAGCATACTTTTTGGTTCAAATTTTACTCATTATAGAACCATATCCAAAGTGTAAGATATTATGCCTTATAACAAAGGAATAACTCTTTGATATTTTGTAAATTTCTTTTAAATCAAGCCTAAATTGTAAATAGGATAAAATAATAATGTTTTTAGTACAATATTATGCTTATATCATGGAATAATATATTGCAAATGAGGTCGAAATCCTGACGTGATGGAGAAAAACTAAGTACAGGGCCGTGATCAGCAACCCATAATTATTATACTAAACCTATTGAGCTTAAAACACTTTTTCGTGACCTCAAAAATGTCGGCCTGTGTAATCCGCCCTCTTTAATAGCCCCTATGAAGTCAGAACCGATCGAATAGAAATAAGGCATAATATCTTAAAAAAGCGCAGAATAATACCTATCCTTCTCTATTCAAGCATATATGTATAACTAGGGTTGATCTAAAATTGATCGAAGTAGAAATATGTGAAATATAATACTGTTTCCATTTCAAAATTCTTCTCTTAAAAAACCAATCAACATGCCCATGCTTTGAATCTAATTAATTTTCAATCTGTTAATCTATCAAGTCGTCCTGATTGCCCCAAAGAGAATCGATGTGGGATAATGTTGACTATATGTAATGTCAATTTAAATTGCTCAATGGGTTATGGGATACTCATTTTATTTATACTTTTCAAAGAGTTGTTTTTCAAACCACTGGCATTTTAGTTTTGAAAAATTATACTTGAATTTCAGAATTCTCATGAATTGTCTTTTACATTTCCTCCTCATTTGTGGTCCATTTTGCTATTCTTAAATTCTAAAAGTAAAAGTTGTGTAAAGTTTGCACAATTGTTTCACAACCCTTCGTACAAAGTGTTTTGTGACACTTTTATTTACTCACTTTCCCCAAGTTCGTTCGATGTGTATCCGGATCCGGATCCGTCAGTCACACAAACATCAATTGCGCCAATTTGCCAATGAATGGACACTTCTAAACTTCACTGACCGCAACCCTTTTTGTGCAGGACATGTGTCCTTCAGTTTGGCCTATACCTTTGGGTGTTTGCCAAACGAACGCCAATCAAGCGCAAAACCATTTTTGACATGCCTCGGACAAGCCGCCAAAGCCGCTGTCGACCAACCAGGAAGAGCACAGAAAGTGGACCTCACCTCGGACCAGGACCCACGGCAAGGACAATGACAATTCAATTACAGAAATGGAAATAGCAGCAGGCATAAAAATCAAATAAAAGCATCATAAACTCCTGGATAAGCAAATAAAATCAGTGGGCAATGTCCTGGCCCAATGGCTGCATTACAGAGAGGGGGAGACGGGGACACGAACGAACTGTTTCCGGTTTGGTTTTTGATTAAGTCCTCAACCCGGGGCCCCTCTATTTATTGGGTCAACAGTGTGCGAGTGATGTTGTTTTTGTGGTCATTTGGCAATTGGCGCCATACGCACGTCCAGGTCCCCAACTCCATCTCCATCTCTCCAGTTTCACCCTGCTCTTGCTCTCTCCGCCCAGCTTTTAAAGTTCCCACGCAGAGTCCAGAGCAATGGACAATATGGGATGGGTAAGTTCATGGCCAATGGCAATGGAAGTACACATCGAAATGAAATTAATTTCAAGTTCCAATTGACCCTTTTTACGTTTTCTAGTTTCCCTGGTTTCTGTTCTACGATATTTTTTTGCGGTTCTTGTGGTTGACACCTTTGGCTTGACTTAAAGCCAGGATCTGGACGAAATTACAGAAGAAAAACTGTGCAACTGGAACTGTAACTGTGTGTTGAGGCCATTGAAAATTCATAGCCAAAAATTTATTCATGGCCTGCCCCAGCCTGTCTCCTCCCAGACTCTCAGAGCATTAATATTTAAGCAGCGTCGTCGTCCGGCGGAGGCCTCCATCTTCCAGTCGAGTGTTTTTGGGGTGTGGATCTGGTTGCTGCGGCTCCGGGTGGGTCACCTTTGCAAAACTTTCTGCGGCTGGTTGCGGCAACTTCCATGGTTGTCAGTAACTAACAGGATATCCAGGACATAAGGGTCACATTTTTTACGGCTAAAAGTTTTCACATGCCTATCGCCAGGTTTTGATACGGTGGAACAAAACACAACAAAAATTCTTACAATTAGTCTCTTCGTTTTTAAATCGACTTCTATATATATTTATGATCTTGTCCCAATTCGAACTTTGCAGCAATTTCGTACTAATTAAGTTTTGTCCTCTTTCTTTCGACATTAGAAATTGGCCCGAATGTGTATAAATGGTTTATAACTTTATAAAACTTAAGAATTTAACGATAATTTGGTTGAACACCTATGCAATTCTGATGCCTGATGTGTATTCGGCAATTCTGAAACCTGATCAAAGGAAAGGAAGAAATTTCTCTACTATTTCCACTGTAAGGCATTGCGCCAAGGCATTTTCTTGCAGTTTGGTTTTTTGTGCCCTTGTCTAAGTTTATCCATCCTTTAGCCCTTTTCCTCTTTGCCCAGTGGAGGTTATTCGGTCCGCCGTCGTCGTCTTGGCCTGACACGCGTATAATGTCGTAATGTTGCAAGATGTTTCAACTATACACATTAATTTTTGATCAAATGGCTTTCGACTCGCTCGAAAATTGTCTTTTCGCATTTGTGAGTTGGTTTTCGATTTTAACACGGCATAAAATTGCTTCGCATTGGCAGAGAGAAAGGGTGGAAAGGGTTGGCAAGGTGTGGGCCAAGTTCCAACGATTCCTTGACAGTCCTCGTTAAATGTGACATTTCATTTTGAATGTCGAGCAAATGAAGTTAGGATAAATATTGAAAGTTGACGGTTAACCACAACAGAATCGGGAGTTTTCTTTTCAATGCAAATGAATTCTGTGGCATTGTGTTTTTTAATAAGTGAATTTTTTCTGTTTTTGCTCTTCATCTTGATGGTTCACGTTGTTCCATTTTTATTTTTGTTGTTTGTGATTTTTGAGGTTTTTTTTCGGAATTTATGGAGACGTTGGTATAAGGCCTCCGGGGCTGGGCTATTCGGCTAACAAAAATTCATTTATTTTCATTTATTGTTTCACATTTCCCCCAGGAAAAGGCGAGTTGCAATTACCGCGTACGGCACGGCGAAGAAAAATTCAAGCTAAATTTTCGGGGAGAATAAAAATTGTTTCTGTCGCCCAGAAAAGTTTGGTCTTTTCTCTCGAATTCCGTTCTCTTTTTTCTTTTTGTGTAATATTTTTTATTTGCTTTTTACTGCCCAGGAGTGTTCATAATTCTGTTGACTTGTCGTGTAGATTGTAATTTTTACTGCAGGACAAGCGCAAATACATAATTGAATAACAGCTCCGACATGGAAAAGGACCAGGCCGAAAGGACCGCGAACGCGGAATGAAGTCCTCCTAAGTAAGAGTCAACCAACAAAAAAAAAAAAAAAAGGAGGAGGAAAAAAGGGGTGCAAAAGGGGAAAGAGCGAAAAAGTTTTAATTCAATTTTTTCTGCGTTGTTAACTTGAGACGAGAGCGCACGACTCTCCGAAGTTGATTAATTTCGCATTTTTACGCTTGATTATACTACCCGGAAAGTATGTAAGTAACTTTTCTTGCATTCTCCGGACTTGTTGGTTTCTTCAACTCGCATTTTTCTCCGGCACGCACTGAACTTGGCGGCAAAGCCACAGCTACAGCCACAGACACAGCCATGGCCAAAAGCCAAAAAGGAATCTTTTTCGTGGCGTGCAAAAATATGGCTGTCGCGTTGAATCCTTTGGGAAATTTCGATATCACACTTTGTTCGTCATGTTCCTTTCTATATACATATGTACATATTACTCTCTGTGTGTGTGTGTGTGTGTGTGCGGTGTGGGCAGAGTTCATTACACATTCGCCATACACGAAATGAAATGAAATGTCGAAATGAGCAAAAGTAATGAGAAAATGCACAAGCCGAGAAAAGGCCCAAGAAAATGATTAACCACATGGGCAAGGACTCACTCAAAGGGAAACAAAAGGAAGTGGGTGTGTGTGAGTGTGTGTGCCGAAGCCCAACTCCAATAAAAATCATAATTATTACAAGGGAATCATTTCCCGGTTAGCTTCTTCCTCAATTTTTTTTTTCTTTTTGTGGAGAGGCAAGAGATTCATTTGATTCCTGCAAGGACTTTGGAAGTTGCTGCCACATAATCATGATTGCACGTGTGATTTTGCAATTAAAACAAATTAGTTACTTACAATACTATATGATATGATGTATCTATGTCTGTATATATCGAGAAACAGATTAGAGGAGAAAGCCATCGAGGGAGAAAAGAACTCAATCTACTAATTGAGTTTCGTTTCTCTATGGATAATTAATTGTCATCTAGTTTCTAATCAATGATTTTTGAAATTTATCTGTTTTTTTTATAAATTCAAACGTCAGTTTATTCAGATTGTCAATTAATCAGAGATTACTTTGCCACCAAAAGAATTTGTTTACATCTATGCAAATAAGGTTTTCATAGACTTCGCTTGGAGTATTTGGGGTGACAGTTATGGAGAAAAGTCAGTGTTCGTAGCAGCCGATCCGGCTGAATCCTAGATATACAACCCCTGTTTCAACGGTCTTGGAAAAGTGTGTGTTGATTCAGCCAGACGGATCGACAAACTGACAGAGTTTCCACATTCTATGCATTGCACATTTCTTGACCTCTTTGCAGGGGTATAAAAATATGGGTTTTTTGAGAAGGTTTTCTGTTTCCTTAATTTCATTTGTATAAATTCTTCTACGCTTGACCTCAACCACGAGCTGGGAAACAAAAGATTTGTTATCAATCATAAAGCTTGCCCAGATCATGTAGCTGAACCTTTAGTCCACAGTTTGCCAGTTCTTGTAAAGTTTGTGTCAATGGATACAAGTTTTGTTCATAAGCTTTTAACAACTAAAAAGTCCTTTTCAAATTTGCAACTTCTCTGTTATATGAATAGAAATGAAGTTTTTTTTCCCCTGTTTCTCTCTTTTCTATTTTGTGGAATGTGTCAAACATTTCGCATCGATTTGTTTGCCAAATAATGATCGATAAAGTTAACTCGAAAGACAATTTAACAACGACAATTGAATAAAAATTTAAGTATTTTCAAAACGCCTCAATGGAGGTATAAAACAATGACATTTAAAGGCGGGCTATAGATAGGTTAACCTTTTGTTTTTTTTTTTTGGAGATCTTATACGCTATACTCATTTGCTTTATACAGATGAAGAAAATTTGTTAGTGTTCATAAATAAACATTAACACTTAAGAATCAGCAGGCACAAAGGTTCTAAATTCGGGGAGAAAGTTTGTCGAACTGAAAGAATCTATTGATGGGGGCCTTTGCATCGAAGAAAGCAGAACAATCATTTGTTTTTGCAGATATAGAAATAGCGAAAAGACTGAAAGACCGAGACATGGGCAGACAAAAGATAATGAAACAAGGGGAAGGGTGAGGGGGAGGGTGAGGGCGAGGGGCGATTGCAATAAATCAAATGTATCCAAACAGCTATTGTTCTCACATCATATGTAAATGTTGCTGATGGGTATTGAGGCAAATACTTAATTATACGACACTTGACTCGATGATGATGATGATGGTTGATGGCGATGGCGTTGGCTATGGAAGGGGGACTTAATGCCAAATTTGCATACGATTGGAGGATAGGCGGAGATTGAGAGATTTGAGATTCCATGTAATTACCAGAGCGCCAACAAAACAGAAACAAAAACCTAATGAAAAGTCATCAACAATTAAGAAAGAATAAGAATATACATATGACTCATTCGACGGCAAGGCGAAGGTCGCCGTCAGTTTATTTGGTACAGAGATTTAAACATGGGTTAGCTACATATTATATAGGTATGTATGTATGTTTGTATATATAAGAGTATAATAAAAATATTGTATATAGTTGAGTTTTGTGTGTGTTTGTTTTGTTTCGTTCGTTTTTCTTTGTGGTAATTAGCAATTATAATTATGGTGAGCAATAATTTAACTAAGCAAAAATCACAAAAAGGTAAGCAAAGCAAGCAGGCAAGCAAAATGAAGCATAAAATCTAACGCCTAACCAAACCCTCGAAGCGTTGGACACGGGGAATCGGTTCCGCCTTGCTCTTAATCAAATACTTGGAGAACTCCGCCGGAGTGCGGAAGGCCTTGATGGGGAACTTGCCGAAGCGACCATTCGTCTTGGACACCACATAGTAAATGGGATACGGACCTGGGGTCATGGCAACTGGGATCGCTTGAGAACTCTCCCCGTCAGAGTCGATGATGAAGTGCAGTTGCTTCTGTTGCTTTTGTTTCTGCTTGGGAAAGGCTTTTAGTTCGTTGTTGTATGGATAATTCAAAGCAGGCTGCTGCGATTCTTCACCAGTATTAGTAGTGGAAGTGGAAGGAGCTGTGGACGATGCCATCAGCTTGGCTGGCCTAGGGCGACGCATGCGCTTCGAGTCCAGATATTGGCGAGGGCCACCCGGACGCAGAGGTTGGATCTGGAAGAGAGCCGAGTTCATCTGATTGCCCGTGTGATCCTGTTTCGGCGGCAGCTCCTGCGGCATTACACGTATCACCTTTTGCAGCTCGTTGTCTATGCTAACCACATCTTCTGTGATCTTGTCCTCGAGAGGCTCCTCCTCACTGCCCCTTATGGGTGATGCAAATAGAGCTCCCACTAGCAGGCAAATTAGCTGCAAAAGTTTCATTAAACATTCATTCGAATAGGAATACGAATACCATCATCAATCACAATTACCCATAGTTGTTGAGTGGCGAACATCTTGTTCTGATCGATAATGTTCTGTTTTTGGTTACCGTTTAACCGAGTGAGTTAGTCTCTTTGTGTGTGTGCGTGTGTGTGTATCCAATTCTAGACAAGATCTGTGCGCCCACTCCGCTCCAGCGACTTGTGTTAAATGCTGCCGTTTGACGACTGAATTCCAACCCAGTCTCCGATCTCCGTTTCTGATCGCTGAGCTGTAAGCTTTTGAGCTGCGGCTTTTCCCCATTGTCCCGCTGCCCGCTTCCCTCTGCCCCTTAGCCCGCCTAATGAAGTGTTGAAGTTAGGTTTTTTTTTTGCTGTTATTGTTGTCTACAAGCCAGAACAAATTATGAGCCAAATTTATGTAGAGGCAACTAACAACCAGCAAGAAAACAAAAACCAACAACAAACAACAACAGAATCAAATTGTTAGTTCTGTTGGCCTTTTGTCATAGCAAAACCGATCGTGCTGGCACAGTGGGCCAAAACCAAATGTTTTCAATTGGCAAATTGATTCTGATTTGTGATTACCTCATTGATATTGATTAATTTTTGCCGACGATCCACCCGGCTACCCCTGACACTGCCCCTTGCCTCCACAGCAGCCTCAACTGACGTTGTTATTATCATCATTATTTGATTGAAAGATATATTTATTTGTCGTTTTGTTTATTTTTAAGGCCTCATTAAGTATGCAATCGGATAATTATTGTAATGGAATTGTTTATGATTTTATTGTTGCAAATTGCGCGCGTGTTTAACTAAAATAATTAAACAAAGACCAATGAAGAAATTCAAGTGAAGTCCATCAAAACTGATAGATAACATGTTTTTAACGATGACTCATTATCAATATGCTAATATTTAACAAGATATAGTCAGAATATTTATAATTAATTATCGCATATTCAATTTTATAGGTCAAGGAGTGAGCAGAGTGATCGAAAGAAGTTCAAAAACATCACGATCTATTCTAGCCCACTTAAAAAACCAGAATATTAGCTAAAAGAAACGAAATGACGATTCTTCATCAAAGTTGATTCAACTTTTGTCTAACAAAGCAAAACAAAACTAGTCAATGCTTAAGATATTTTGGTTACTTAGTTTATACTTTTACTTTAATGGCTTAAACTAAAAGTAACATTGACCACTCTTTAAAGAGGTAATTGTTAAACCTATTGTGGCTCTATCTGTATCAATCTCAAAATATCTAAATTTGAAATGCAACTTACTGATGAGTTACAGTCTCTTAGTTTACTAGACCCATTTTGTGACATTTTAATATAAATTGGAATTACACAAGATGGAATAATCAAGAATTGCCACTTGAATGAAGAAGTAATTGGTCTTGATTTAGAAAAATTAAGAACTTTTTAGTCGAAACT
The DNA here is from genome assembly GCF_018151085.1 of Drosophila tropicalis. Lineage (NCBI taxonomy): Eukaryota > Metazoa > Arthropoda > Insecta > Diptera > Drosophilidae > Drosophila > Drosophila tropicalis. The sequence continues at coordinate 1,087,955 of NW_027173049.1, read as the reverse complement.
AACGTTTCAAAACGTCACCAATTGAAGAAAATTCAAACTGCTTTTATAATTCTCAACTGCTTCTGACATTTAGAATATGTTAATGCCAATACTTTAGCCAGAAATAGCATTAAATAGTTGTGTTTATATATAACTATAAATTTTTAAGTGTAATTATTAATCAAAACTGGATTTTATCATCAACAGACTTCGCCAAAGAATCCACAGTTGTAATGGCCATACCATATCTTCAACGCTAAAAGTAGTTGGGAATTCCAACCACATGAAGCGAGAAAAGAAAGGTTCGAAAAGTTCATCTTTAAATACAGTTATAATTTGTGATTTGTGTTTATGAGGTTTGGTTCCAGTGTTAAACTGACCCCAAAGTGACCTAGTCGGTTAAACTATTTCTCATTTGACGGGATTGGAATAGTCATCAAATCAATTATTAGCCACAGAGCAAACTGCAGGCGAACTTTCTTTTTTCTGAATTTCTTGCTCCTGTTGAAATTTCAATCGTAAAAATTCACTTTTGCCAAGGATATGAGAGAAAAAAAAATTTACTGCTTTTTCCCAAGAGCTTGAAGAAAAAAAAAACCAGAGGGCCGGGGCTAACTTCGACCGCGTCAAAGTTTGTATACCCTTGCAACTATTTTGGTAACTCTTTCCTTACCTATTAGCCATCAATGTGGAAGAACGTTTTATCTAAAAAGGCTTAAGCTTGAGAAAGAAAGGCCTACAATCATAGGAAATGACGAAGATATTGATCAAAGTCACTGTTTTCCACCGATCGTTCCTATGGGAGCTATATGATATAGTCACCCGATCTTTATCAAATTCGGCACAATTATTAACATTTATATTAAATTAAGAAATGTTTAATTTAAAAGCAATCGCGTTAAAAGTAACGAAGTTATTTACAAAAGTCACTGTTTTCGACCAATCGTTCCTATGGGAGCTATATGATATAGTCACCTGATCTTGATCAAATTTGGCATAGTCGCTTATAGGCGTAGTAAACTCTCTAATATTAAGTTTCACGACAATAGCTCAGAAAATAACGAAGTTATTGAGAAAGTCACTGTTCGTGACTTGGCCGTTTGTATGGGAGCTATATGATATAGTCACCCGATCTTGATCAAATTTGGCATAGTCGCTTATAGGCAAAGTAAACTCTCTAATATTAAGTTTCACGATAATAGCATAGAAAATAACGAAGTTATTGAGAAAAGTCACTGTTCGTGACTTTGGGGTTTGTATGGGAGCTATATGATATAGTGGTCCGATCCGGCTGAATCCGAGATATACAACGCCTGCAGTATATACAAGCCTACGTGCAAAATTTCAGCTCTGTAGCTCTTATGGTCTAGGAGGAGTTTGCGTTGATCCAGACGGACGGACGGACGGACGGACGGACGGACGGACGGACGGACGGACGGACGGACGGACGGACATGGCTAGTTGAACTCGTCTCGTCGTGCTGATCAAGAATATATATACTTTGTATGGTCGGAGATGCTTCGTTCTATGCGTTGCACACTTCTGACCAAAATTAATATACCCTTTTTGCAAGGGTATAACAACTCAAAGAAAGAAAAATCTGGCAGACACTTTTAGACAGAGTAATAAAAATTCCAGCAACAGGACGAAGACAATGGATAGCCTGTCTCAGCCATTTGCATTGCCATTTACCATTTACCATTTACCATCCTCAGCATCATCGGCTCCTTCATCTTGAGCTCCCTTTTTGGTGTCATTGAAAGCGCTTTTGTCGCGCCATCGATTGTTATTCAAAGCATTCAATAATCTGTGCCAAGACGGAGAGAAAGAGAAAGTCTGTGAGTGGAAGGGTTTTCCTTTTCCATTTCTAGTTTGCCAAGTGTTTGGGGAATTGAGAAGTAACTCAACAGGTTTTAGCTTTTAAGCCACCAACTCCTTGGGTGGGGGGCATGGGGTCCACAGTAATCGCTAATGGATTATTTAAAGTGACTTTAAAGCGAAACCGAAAACCTCAAAAGTATGCGACTCAAACATGGCCTAAGGACTGAGGTAATTAGATTGCAGCGTGCCTTGAAAAGGACATATAGGACGCACAGTGCTTGATGTGGGTCTAGCGGACCATTGGCCAGCGGTGACCGCAACAAAATGAGTCCTTCCCTGCGGCTAATGGACACACAAATCCGTGGGTATTTGTTTAAGGTTTTTCCTATGAGTATGTGTGTTTTTTTTTCTTTGGTATGTGTGAAAAACTTCTGCCACATATTTTGTTCTTTTTATACCCTTTTGGAGAGTAAACTGAATGGGTTAGATGTTTGTTACACAGAGATGGAGACGTTCCTCACTCGAATAAGTCAAATCGAATGAGCTTAAGAGGAAGGGTATATAAACTTCAGCATAGGTAGAGTTAGCTTCTTTAATATCTTTTATATGTATTTTGTGGTGGTCAGGCTAATAAATTACATATTAGCTACAAGGATCTCTATAATTTACGAGTGGGTTAAATTCAAGGTAATTACAGCCATCCAGAAAGGAGATAAAAAAGAGTGTCGGATCTGCCACCCATTCCCGTTTATGTACGTTCCCATTCCCAATTGGAGAGGGTAAGAAACCCGAGCTTAACCTCCCCGACATCTGAGCAAAATTGTTTGAAACTTTTGCTGACTCAGTTTGTTGTCAAGAGCCCATCTCCATGTGTGTGTGTGTATGTGTAAGTGTGAGGGGTTGAAAGTTCACCTCAAGTATGTGGTCTTCTTCACATTTTTGCGATGCTCAAAGTCACTTTTATTACATGACAATTACCCACAATCGCAGAAGCATGTGAGAACAAAATGAAATCGTAAAAAAGAATGAAACAACACTTTGGGCCGCAAATAATCGTTAGGCCACACCAACACAGGAGAGCAGTAGGAACTTTTCTCTAGATATAATGCCAAAAATAGATTTGCTTATCAGTCAAGGGAAAACTACTTCCAAAGACGACGAATATTTACATGAAAATAAAACTTAGCACAAACCTTAAACTTAAGCTTTAAATCTAAAGAATAAATATTACTGGGATCTCACTTGTCATGCATTTTCAAACATGAGATTTTACACAATAAAAACAAAATGCTCTTCAAATAGAAGTGAATACTAGACAGAAATACGTCAGTCTAACATTTATTTAAAAAAAAAAATGTTTTTTTTATTTAAAAGTTTTTCTCATGCTGATTCAAATTGTTCACAAACCGTCAAAGGGCAATCAAAGTTTTTGATTAAGGGTAAAGACGTTTATTAATGCATTGAATAATAATGAAAATCGGGTAGAAAAGTTAAGTTTTATTTGAAATAATGAAATTTTATATTTACAAAAGATTTATTTAGACTTATCCCTTTGAATTCTTTCACTTGAGGACTTCGTTAAGTTGCCAAAAACCTTAAATCAAATTCAAAAACGATACTCAATTTGACGAACTTACTCCAACACTCTAACTCAGATACTCTACCAAGTAAAAGGCCAAACCCTTAAAGTTTTAAAGATTTTTTTTTTTATAATATGTGTTTTTTATTTACAATCTGTCCTTGGACAATTAGTAAATTTGGAGATACATAAAACATAACAGGAATAGTCAACTCCACTGAGTCATCTCTAACTAACTACTTTAACTATACTCTAAGTTGTACAGATGAGTAATTAAATCTACTTAAGTATTTATACATGTAAATTATTACAAGAGTTTCATTTTATTTGGTAAATACATATTTAAATTTATGTATATGTATGTACATACATATGTATATAAAACAAAAGTTAAATTCTAAATGGAAGGTCTAAAATGAGTTCCGGTGGTTGTGCAGTCTGTCAATATATCTAATACTACACTCTGCTATTTCATCCTTTACAAATGGCATATTAGGGTCCTTGTGAATTTCAACATTGGAAACATACCAAGGTCCGTTAACAATTGTGCGTAGGGTTTTCGATTGATAACGTTGCATAATTTCAATATTTGATTGGCTCGCTGTTCCGCAAAGTTTTAGCGCATAAGTCCAAACAGGCTTTGATATTGCTTTGGAAAGTCTTACTTTGTTTTCAATGCTAAGATGGGACTTGTGTCGTAATAATTGACAATAAATTTATGTACTTAAATGTATAAGTATCTTGTTTGGTTTCTATTTGTGTAAAAAACATAAAAAGACAAACTTTCGAGCAGAAATTTCCATTTTTAAAAGATGAAATTCAATTATTCATAATGATTTGAGAGTAGACAATTAATAATTTATTACTTTACATATGTATATGTAGTTAGTTAGTTATTTAGAACTATCCAACTGGCACCTGTAAAACGATATTAAATCGATTTATGTCGTAAGTGAGTTAAATTTTAATATTGAAATTTAACTATTTAAGGAAGGAGGACTATTCCTTCGCTTGAAGCGTAATCGATGACAAAAACTCAAATTTCTTACGCAGTGTTAAATGTTAGTGTTTATCTTAGCCAATCGGATCGGATCGAAATGCTGATTTGAAAGGGTTAAATCAAAACCTTTAATTCAGAGAATAATTCATTAATTTATATGTTTTATTAAACCAATTAAATGGTAATGACTAATTTCCAATAATTTTTCTATTTCCTTTGATGATACAGTTTTTCAATGATTTGAAAAACAAAAAAAAATATATATATAACTTAGACAATTCAAGTGTACCTTTTATTTTCATCAAGCACGAAATTCTGAAATTACATATTTTTTGTTGTAACTTTTGAATAAAATTAGTATTCTTTTTCAAATTAAGGTAAACAATAAACAAATGTTCAATAAAGAAAGGTGCATTTAAATTTTGGTGATTAAGGTAATAGAAAAAAAGTTGTGCTAATTTAAAGTCAATAAAATTTAATTTTAAAGGGTGTACCTATTATTTTCATCATGAGTGTATATATAGAATAAGTGTTGAGTAATTTCATAGAAATCATGCGTAGAAAATTATTTTAAAAATAACAAACAAATTTATTAATAATTTTTCCATCAAAATGAAACTTACTTTTTTGGATTTTGATTTATTTAATTAAGGAAAAGGTAAAACTTATTATTAACTTCTTTTGTTTTAATTGAGATTTCAAAATTTTGGAGTTAACTTGACTTTATCTAAAAAGGGTATTCCAACTAGTTTACAACCGATTTATCTAACATTTATCTCGCAATCGTTTAATCAATCATTTACTAAATCTGAAATTTACAAGTAGTTAACCAATTGACTAAGGTAAATGAAAGACATTCGCTAGCTATGTACATAGATTTTAGCAAATATTTAATAAAAGAATTCGCTGTACCGTAAAAATAAATATTGGAGCTTCAAACATAATAAATTCGTTTGCGAGAAATGATGCTTTTGTTAGCCATTAAAATATTTAAAGAGTCTGTGGGAGTGCCTCCTACCCACTGGATATAATATGCTGCGAGAAGTGGATACGGTGCAGAGGAGGGAGCTGGGGCTGGGACTGCGGCTGGGCAGAGACATAAGTTGTGGGCACCTAATCCCGGACACACTCTAAAATACACGACTCTGGGTCGGATATGGCCCCACCAATGCCAATGGAGACTCCGCCCTGAATTGTGTGGGGTTTCACTTGAAAGTTAGACAACGCCTCGAACTGCGCAACTGCAAGAATTTTCGCCTCGTCCAGTTGGCGTAGAAGTCACGAGGCGGTCGAGGAGTGGGAAAAGTTGTGGGGAGTGGATGGAAGGGGGCCAAGGGGGATTGGAGCGATGGATTGAAGACTGTTTCAATTCCAAAACGTTTCGGAGACCGCACAATAACATATGTAGCCATGTAGGAGATGGATAGACAAGTGGTTGTGGGTAGAGGGGACAACATTTTTGCTTCGATTTGGTTGAAAACTGAATTTTCTTTTCAGTGGGTGGAAATGAATTTAATTCAGAGTTTTCCTAATGCATTTCCAACTGCGCAATTCGGCTCGTCCGATGCAATTTGCATCCAGAGCACGCAGAGGCAATTAATGCTAATGCAGAAGGTCTCCCATAATTTCGCACCTTACGGCCTTACGGCCGTAAAAACATTTCAGATGGAAATCATAATGATGATGGAGTCGTTGAGGGCAGAGCAAAGCAGAGCAGGATGGTAGGTTGGTTGGTTGGTTGGTTGGGATTTCGGCATGCAAATGGAACTTGTCAATGCTGCAATGTGGTGGCCATACTTCAGGTTTTTCATGTGTGTGAGTGTGCGAATGTGTTTGTGTGTGCCTGTGGCTTTCGGACCCTGCCAAGGTGTTGATTATGGCCTTTGATATGCAAATGAACCGGTTTTACACAGTTTCTCGTTTCATCCTCCTCCTCCTCTTGAACTGGCGCCCGCGTTAATGATGGCACTAAGTTTAGCCTCAGCCAGAGAATGACACCGCATGGCATCCTGTCGTATCATATCACATCACATATGACCAACTAAAGACTTGTAAACTTGGCCGCCAACAGCAAAAAAGGGTTCTTAAGTTCAGGCCGATTACGTGCGTGCTCCATTTTCAACCATTTGCCATATTTTCAACCCCAATTAGACTCATTAGACGTACATCCATTACAATGGGACTGGGAACTCACAACCCAAACCCTTGGCATCAACCTGGCCAAGCTGAGGAGCGAGGTGCGAAGCGTGGGCGCTGACTTTCGGAGTGATTTACGACACAAATTACGAGCTTAAATGGACAAACATGCCTAGTTTTAATCATACACTGGCCCAGCACACGGGATCCGAGGAGTCGGAACGAAGTGTCCATTAACGCGGTCGGGCCAAACTATTTACTTGGTCCCCGAATGGGCATAAAGAATGTGCGACATAAATTAATTAAATTTTTCTCACGTTGTGTTCACGCATTGTTAGCTCTGTGTTTAATTAACCCTGTTTATTATGCAAAACTATCCCAAATAACTCCGAGTGATAAAAAGGATATAACATCTAAATACACACACACACACACACATGCATACCTGGGTGTTCTACTGCCCACCTCAACTACTCAATGGGGAAGCATAACAGAAAAGGGTAATAGAAACATCTAAATTCCAACTAATGCACAAATATTGTTTGTCTGCAGTTAATGACCTTGGTCCCATTTTCATTTCAAGTATAAAACGAAGTTGTTCATAGTTTCCTTTATCTTAAACTTAGCTGAATATCCAGAATTAACTTTTCCTGCAGAAGAAATGCTTATGCACAATCAAGAAGAATGCAACATCTGATTTCTTTTGATTTTCAGTAAGAGTATATCTAATAAAGGACTAGTCCAGATGGACAACATCAAACAGAATCCCAGTTGATTACTTTGGACATTGACTGACCGAACCAAGGGTAAGGCTTTCGTGGAAAACACTGACAAAAGATGCTAAGGTGGCCATCAAATGACGAGAACCTTCAACTCTCTATCCTTGTCCTACTCTTCTTATTATTTCATCAGATCTTTTTTAGGGGAAATGGAAATTTTAAACCATTTGTAGGTACCAATTCTTTAAGATCAAACACCGATTTCATCTGAGGCAACTTCACCAAATCAGATCCACACGCTGTGGAAAAGAGCCTATAGAGCCTAGAATAGTTAAGGTGTTGAATGTCAAGAGTCCAAGGCCGTGCATATCAACCCTCGAAAACGTCGCTCATTTACTTTTCTTATATAAACTCCCCGGAATCCCTTTCACCAATCTCACTTTTGTCCTATTGACAAGTTAGTCAGTGGCTAAGTAGTTTATAAAGGGTTCTCCTTAGTCTTAAGGACGAATTAAGATCTCATCGTTAGTTTTCTGGTACATTCATTTAAAAACTGGATTCTCGAAGACCAAATGTAGGTCAAGCATTTGTTGTCAACGACCAAAATATTTATTTATTTTTTTTTTGGTATAAAAATTTAGCGACTTGGGGACAAGTTGCTATTGCTGCTGCTTAGAAAATGGCCCTCCCGGGAAATTATAAATATTATTTTCTTACTTTTTTTCAAAACGAAAAAGCAAAAGTAAACATGCTAGAAAAAACGCGTTTATTATGTATCTTTTTGTGGGCCTAATTGTAAACGGCCCAGCAATAGATGACACTTTATGTGTACTCTGGGCCGAGAAGTTGGAGAGTTGAAAATTTTTACTGCACTACGGCAACAAAATTGAATTAAAAACGGGGAACAATCCATGCGGAAATGGCAACGCCATGGGGGGCTCGGGCCAGCGAGTGGAACACGGGACTTAAACGGCATTAATTATGACACAGGCAGGAGGAAGAGCCAGTCGCCAGTCGCCAGGTTGACTGTGACTGTGACTCCGATTGTGACTGTTACACCTTCCCCGCCTCTTGGCCAACAATGGGACACAGACGGCTATAGTCATACGCTTATGGACACGCATACAGATACTCCTATTCACCCCTTTGGCAACTTGGTCAATTGTCAACCTGGCAAAAATTTAATTGACCCAACAGCAGCAAATGGAAAACTGACCAAAAGCCAAACGACTTGCCACAACTGACACAGTAACGGGGCAAGGGCAAGAGCAAGGGGATGGGAACGGGATTGGGAATGGGAATGGAAATGGTCAGGGATTTGGTGGCAATGCAGTCGCACGCATAACGTTAATTCCATTGCTTCTGTGCCGTGTGGCTGACTGGTCTATGGTACCGGGATCTCGTACTCTTCTTTTCATGTGCTCACCTGGGAGTGCACATTAAATAATTACCGCAAATGGGCTTGGCGATAATTTTTGCACCAACAAAACCCAACCGACAACAGCAGCAACAACAACAACAACAACAGCCACAACAAAAACAACGAGAACAACACAAAGTTGTAATTGTAATTGCGAAAACAATAAACAAATGTGCCACGCACTGGTCAAACCGACGGACTGCATCCATAAATGCACTCAGGGAATTCCGCCAATATAAAATACAAGCAAAAAAAAAAAAAAAATGCACCAATGAATTCGCATTTTATTTAATTATCACCGCCGGCTGAGCTTCGATTTTGGTTTGGTTTGGCAGGTGTTACCTCATGTCATTTTATTGCCTACTTTCAGGCGGCCAGCCATTTAAGGGAAATTCACGTTTTCAGTAATTTCTCGGTGCCTTCAGCTGAATACCCTTGACGACCCCTTTCCTCTCAACTCCCAAGACGTTCATTTCGCCAGAGCTATTTTAAAATTCATTCTCCAGCGTCAACCCGTTCTCGTTTTGGCACCTTTTTGGCCATTCTACCACCCAATCATTTCCCAATTAGTTAATATTTTTTGCTCTTGGCCTAAAGACATTGAAAAATCTTTCAAAATTAAACAACAACACAACAACAGTTGTACAACTTGTCAGAAGCTGAGGGAAGGAGACAAAGTTGTTCCCAAAGCTGTGTAAAAGGAGTAGAAGTGTCTTTTAATTTCTTATTAGCGGTTTATTATCCCCGCGGACATTCCAGTTGGCCCATTAATATGCACGCGGCCGACAAAGTACTTCTACTTCAAGCAAGATCTATTAATTTTAATGAGCAGACAAAAAACGGATTATGAGTCTCCTTAGTAGGCAGAAGGCGGCATAAATTACTTAATACTAATTTTGAAGCAGGTGTTATTTTTGGAATAGCAAATGAAGAGGGGGATAGCAAACAAACCCAGCTGTAGATGGTCTTGGCGACATTTCTCTAATTGGAATTCCGAAATAAACGGGTACAGTTTACAATGACAAAAGAGAAACAAAAATGTTCAATAATTTGTATCTTTTTATTGAAGGATGGAATAAGAATGGAACCACCCATCCAAATCAGCTAGACAAGATGGCTTAAATGGTGACCTGCCGCTAAAGAAAGAATTCATCGTTTACTCATAGTCATTAGTATTAGATGACCAAATGAAGAAGCAAAAGGTGAAGCAGGTTAGTTCCCAGGGGGTTTGTTATTCTGAGCTCTCTAGCCCGAGGCCCCCCTTTCTATAGGATCTGACCTGAAGACAGCTCTCAACATTTGTTGCTAATGTTGCTTGGAATCTAAGTTCCGGGCGGGAGTTGAACCAGCACTTCTTGAATTTTAGGCTGGCACTCTACCCCTTACACCGCCGTCCTGCTTGAAGACTATTCGGCGTTTTACCTATAATTCACCGAAGCTATAACTTTAAACGCAATTTTTCATGAAAATATAGAATAGTGCTATTTCACACCGCTTCAAATGACGGGGTATTCTACAACATATCCAAAATTCATCCAAATTGGTGATTCGCATACCTCTAGTTCAACTTGTTAGATGCTTAACCAGGGCTACAACTGACACACTGAAAAAACTAGTAGGCTTTGACTTATTAGTCACTTAACCAACACTATCCGACATATGTATAAAGATGTTGCCTTTGTTTACATTTGCTTACATTTTTCATAGCAATAATGTAATTTAGTGTGCGCCATGGAAAAATTTCCTAAAAAATATGTCAGCATATGGCAATCAATGAAAAAGCTTACAGTTATCCCTTTGCCCCAGGCTATGTGATAAAAATTGAGCTAAGGAATATATTATCCAACCGATAAGATGGTTGGAGGTCGTTTGAGATTGGATCTTCTTGGACTTCATCTAAAAGTATGTGTATGTACAATATTGAACATATAGTTAATGCTCTGGCAGCCGAATATTCCTCGAATTTATAATTTACAGTAAAATATTTGGCTACCAGTCCGGTCAAACAACGCGCCAAATAAAAAATAGCATTTGCCAACACTGAAATCTAGCTTTATCCGATTTTTCCACTATTCAATACTGATTTACTTGCCTTGGTTGACTTTTTCTAGATAATTTTTCATAGGCAAAATATATTTCAACTCATATATTCAATAGAGAATAAGAAGATATCTATAAAGAACTCAAAAAGTGGCTCATTTCAAGCTTTGTCTTCCCTGTTGATTTGAATTTCTTTATTCGTTCCAAGTCGTTGGCTTTACCCACTTTTTATGATGAGCTTATCTACATATATGATATTTTTAAGTATTGCAAGTAATTTCTTAAAAAAAGGGAAAGAGAAAAAAAAAAAAAATTTGCATAGTCAATTTACTTTTATTTCATTTTTTGTTTCAAATCTTTTCTTGCGGCAACAAATATTGAGTGTTTACGGCCTACCATACGACCCCACCCCCTGCCCGCCTATCCGGATTCCCCGGAGTCATGCCGTATAATGCGTTTGCATAATTTTAATCGCTCGGATCGGCCATAGGTTGGCTTTCGGATGAGATACTCCACTACTAGCTGGTGGGCTTCTTTTTCTTGGTTTTAAGATGAGCTGGCAAAACTGGAACTGGCAAATTGCTGTTGTGTGAATCTTTTATGGCCCTCCAGAGTGTCCTCTGTGGCAATAGGCAGGCCGTCGTATATGGATGTGAACTCCTGATTTTCAACTCGAATAACTACAGTTATCGAAAGCGATTAATATGCTAATTTATGTCGTTTTATGGTTCTAGTTTACTCGCACATATAAATAGATTGAGGGCGACTTTAAGTCCTTGAGAAAAATCTGTCAGCTTCCATTAAATTAAAACCAAATCATTCATTTTGGACTTAAAAGTACTCAAACTCAAATTGATATTGACACATTTTGTGCGTGAAAATATTTGACATTTACCGCCTCCTTTGGCCTTCTTCTCAGCCAGCCTTGGAGTTGGCTTAATGTCAATCAGTTTTTCATTTCAGAACTCGGAATGGAAAAGTGGTTTTTAATGTCTAGACATCTTTGGATGGAACCAGCATGACAAATGTGAAATAAATGCAAATCTCCGAACTTTGATAAATCTAATTCGATTCTCAAGCAAAAGTTTTCCACATTCATTTCCGCCCCCTCAAAGCAGCTGTTGTCCTTCTTCCTTTATTATTTTTACAGATAGTTGTTGGAATTTGTCTTCTGGTAAAAAATATTTATGTAATTTGTTTATGCGGCTTTTCATATTTCGGTTTTTTTTTCTTCCATTTTGTCATTGAAAATGAAATTTACATCATTTGTTTATTTGTGTGCCCTCATGTCCTGCAGTCTTTTAATACCCTTTCTTCACAAAGGGACTTTAACAGAACGTCAGCGGATGAGAATCTTCAATATAAAGTGTAATACTTACTCTAGATTTCATTGGTGATAACGTTCTTATACTTCTACTACTACTTCTACTTCTACTTCTTCTACTATTGCTGATTTCTTTGCCGTTTAATCTCACAGGACTGCGTTCTCTCTATGAGACTCATGTAAGCATTGACCTGTCTAGTTTAGTCCCTAGTTTTCTTATCTCACCGGTAACTATATTTGTTAGTGATAAGAAAGTTTTTGGGCAATGTTTCCTTTTAGTTAGAGTATATAATCTTCGGTACAAATGGAAGTGTCGCTGTCCTTTGGTCTGCTCTTTGTCTCTTGGGGAACGAGTCCGCTGCTCAGCAATTCATAATTTTTTTTTTTCAGAACCAACCGAAGGAAAAGGAAAAACCTCACAAATTTGATTACCACCCAAACAAAAATAGAAATGTGAAATTTTTTTGCACATTTCCTTTTTCTGGGGGAGTTTATTTTGCATTTTTGCTGCCTTTTTATTTTGTGTTGGATTTTCGTTTCTTTTTTGTTTGTTTGTGAAATTAACGCATTATATTTATGTATTAGATGCAAATGGCAATAGCCAAAAGGACCTTCACACATGGCTGACCAAAGGGTCAGAAATCCAATTTTGAGACAAGGAACTACGAATTGGAGTTCCCTTTCCGCATTCAGGGAGTCGACGTTTTTATTGCTCAATGAAATTGTCTTTTGCAATCAAAGCGAGTGAGTGGCCGTCTCTCCGTCTAAGATTTTAATTGGCCTCCAGTTTTGTTTTGGCCTTTGATTGCTTTTCCAGCGGTTTCGCAATCATCATTAGCCGCCTTCTGTGTGTGGTGGGGCACACAATCGGCTTCCCCTCCCCTCCTAAGCCCCTTCATGGCCTTTTCGATTTCACATTTGCAAACACCTTTTGGCAATGTGATTTTCTTGTTACCTTTTGGCATTGACGTGACATGAAAATCAACCCGAAATGTCTGTCACCATCAAAGGGTTCGAACTTTGATAGAATTTTGGGCAATTTTGTACACAAAAATTGCTTGGATTTTTGCGCATTAATATAGGAATAAATCAGAGAAAAAAGGGGGATTGTTGTTGTAAGGACTGCGAAATTGGGAAATGTGTCGTGTGTGCACGAGTTTGCACTTCAAATGTCGCTTGTTTGTGGGGCGGAGAGAGGGTTACATTAGGGTTAAGTTGAGTCACATGAGACCATAATACGCACAAACGTACATACATACTTGGCCAGGTGGTGATTGCACCAACAGTTTAGGTAAATGGCTTTTTGGCAGCCTGTCAATTTTCTTTGCAATCGGAATATCAAAGAGAGAGACAAGGTCCTTAAGTTGGTGGACTTGAATATTCTATCTGGAGTTTTTACGTACATTTTATGTACCTAATAGAATTTATCAATCGCCATACTTACCTAAAAAAAGGCAATACCGAAATGCCGCTCTTTAGTTGTCTCATAAGTTTTTTGTATCAGCTTTATGTTCCGATCTGAACTAAAATAAGGACTGCCGATTTTGTTTTTCTTCACTTGGTTTAAGCTAAAAACAATGGTCAGAAAAAATTACCCTACACGACAACTAATTAAAATTTCTCGAAGTGGTTAACAAAAATGTAAACCTTTAAATAAAGATATTCTTCGAAGGATTTCATATTGGAAAAACTAAAAAGAAAAACCTTGTGGTTTTACTCATGGACTGGACTACTTCGATCCGGCTAAGAAACAGTTTGATATCAATCAAAAGGTCCCTTAAACCAAGTTTTGAAAATTATCTTCGAATCAGATAACTTCCAAGTACATTTATTTAACTAATAAGTGAGTTTTAAATTATAGAAAACAATTAACTAAGAGACCAAAATCTCACACATGCTTATGCAAATGAAATGGATATAATGGCTTTCTTATCAATATGGTAAGTACTCTGAAAGTCCTCCCAGACAGGCTGGATTGTAGAAATTATCGATGCTCAAAAATATCATTACATTTTCACAGACTCAGCTTTAAATTTTGGGGGTAGTCTGAGCACTTTTGCAATTAAGGATTATTGTCATGTCCATTGGCAGTCTCTCTCTCTCGCTCTCTTTCGGGTTTCCGCTGTTTCTTCTCCTCCTCCTTTTGACTTTGCCGACTCAAAGTCAAAGAAAAGATGTGGTAAAAATATAAAAATTATTGATTATCAGCTTTGGCATCTCAGCGATTTGCTGCTACAAGCGTCTTTTTCACTTTTTTTTCTGTTTATATTGTTTGTTGTGCCTTTTTTTTCGCTTTAGAGAAGTTGGGAGGGAGCTGGCACAGAGCTGGAGCTTCGATCCCATCATTAAAATCATTGTGCGATATCGACACCTCGGCTACCACTTCCACTTGCTTGTAGACCAAGTTGGTTGGCAAAAAGCGAGATCGTTTCGCTTGTCTCGCAAGTGTTGTCAACAGGTTCTGCGGAATGTTCTCTTGGACCTCATCCACATCCATATCCTCGTCATCATCATCATCATCTTCGTTTGCCACTTCATCTTGGTATTGGTACTGGTCTTCGTCTCTGTCTTCCTGGCTGTGTGGATCGTTCATCATGCGGCGATGACAAGTGATCAAAAATGCAGCAAGCAATATTTTACAGCAGTTCGAGTCTGACACATTTTGCAAGTATTTGTGGTCCAAGTCCAAGCTGCTTTCTCCTTAATTGTCCTTATCACTTTGTCATTAGGTTCGCTACATTCGGGCTATTGGGTTTATAAATATTTATAAACTTAAGAGAGCATCTGTGTGTGAATGTGTGTGTCGAGATTTGAGATACTCGAACATTGATTAAATGTTTAACCGAATATGGTTGGGTAGTTCATAAATTTAAAGAAGTTGAAGCAAAAGAAAAGGGCCTACACTTCCACCTGCCCTTCCCCCACTAACTATGCCCCTCTTTTTTACCATCTCTCTCTCTCTTTCTCTCTCTCTCTGTGTGTGTAATTCTCTGTATTTGGTGGAAAATCAATTAAAAGTGTTTACTAACTGTTAATTGTTGTTATAACTAGTCGAATCCAACGTGTAGAAGACATTCGAAGCGAAAACGTGTAAAGTTCTTTGACACTTGCACGTGCCGCGAATCGAAATTCCAATTCCATCAAAATCCAAATTCAACTGACAGTCAGTCAGTCTCGCTTACTCTCGCTGATCAGGACGGCAAAGATCAGTTTGAACTCAGTCGTGACAATCAGCCTAAAAAACAGTGGCAACTATTGACCATTTATGGCCAGGGCTTGCCATTAAAAATTATTAGTAGCTGCAGCAAATTACGGATTAATGTTCACTGGCTTTGGACATCAGCAAAATCTTCACAAATCGTGCCTGGCAATACAAATTGAATTTCTGCACTGCGGTAAAACAAGTTTTTGTTGGATAGACTTTTAATAGACTTGCAGACGTAGGACTACAACTAAGTCTCAAATATTAAATTCATATATTTTGACGGATTAAAAGTACCCTTTATCATGATTGTTATAGCATAAGAAAAACTACCCTTGACACTCCTTTATTGTAAACGCCCTCATAGATCCGATTGGGCAGCGAATCGTACAATTTTTCGATATAATTTGAAGAAATGGTTGACCAAGCACTTTCTATTCCTTGAATCCAATCCGTGGTGGAATACTGGGTGATATTTAGATCCAGCGAGTAAGGCAGCCACAGCGTTTTGTGATCAATCCACGACTTAATCATCCGGTCTGTGTTTGAGAGGAGCATTCTCATGTTGAAATTGCCATTGCCGATTTAAAAACAAATTTTTAAAATGAGAAAAAGCTGTCTGCAGTATGTTGTTATGCAAGTTTTCATTGTTGTTGGTGCTCAAAAGTTGTAGCTCGAACGTGCCACAGTAGGATTTACCGATCTACCATGACACCGCTCACACGGCTATAAAGTCGAACCAATCGATGTGCCTCCTTCCCAAGATCATGGAAGTTTCCATCCAGCCCATCCATTTTACACTTGTCTTCATCAGAAAAGACCTCTTAGGGCCAATTATTATTCCGGGTATTCCTTGCCACCCTTTGGGCAGTTGCCTCATGGTAGTTTGATGCTTCTCTTAAAATTTATTTTCTGTGCGGATTGGAATTCCCTTTAATGTTAGCGCCTTTATAATTTCGACCATAGTTCGTATATAAAAGACTTCTCGACTTCTGCCTAATTTTTTTTTGATATTTCAGATAATGATAGTATTAAGTCTTCATAGGGATCTATTTTGGCTTTCTTTTCAAGCGATAAGGATTTTCCTTTACTCATATATAAATAAATAGATCACTTGAGCAGCAAAAAAGTTGACTCGCAAACTTGGGTATACCATACACCAGGTGAAACAAATATTTCAAATTTCGAAAACCAAATGTATGTCTATTAAATTGTTTTAACATGCTATCTCACTCACTCTACAAACACACGAGCACTCTAGCGCCGCCACTAGCCAACGGCCAATTCTGACCTTGTGGACCGCGTAGTAACATACGTTTATACGCATATTTTGCATGTTTCTAGTCCGATTTCAATAAAATTATTTGCAAAATATTTAAGAATAGAAGAAGAATAAAAAGAATAAATTCTGCAGGCGTAAGGGGGCGTGGCCGAAATTCCAATTAACTCTATACATTTACATACTACACGAGTATACATACATACATATGTATGTACATACCAAATTTGGTGACTCTAGCTCTTATAGCCTTCGAGATCTGCGTGTTCATACAGACGGACATGGCTAGATTGACTCGGCTGTTAATCCTAATCAAGAATATATACATATGTATACATTATAGGGTCGGAGAAGATTCCTGTTACATACATTTTGGCGACTTTAATATACAATTTCGCCCTATGGGTGTATGGTATAATTAAACTTAATGAGCTAACCTGATGACGCAAGAATTAACTGCACAGAAAAAAGAGAAGATTAAGCATAAAAAAACTGAATGTTAACAACAAAATTAGAAAATCTGAAGTTGAGCTATCCTGATGACGCGCAGTGTATGTATGTATTTGGATTATTAATCCAAAGGGTTCCATAACATTATATTTGCCGAAAATCTGTGGCATTTCTGGCATAATATGTATGGACATTGTTTTAAAAATACCAAATTACAATTTCAAAAATGATTCAAGTTTTTAACAAATTTTTTATCCAGTTTCGGAAGTGCCATTTAAATACTTCTTTCAGAGGAAGCCAACTTAAATTGATTAATAATATTTCGGTTATTTAGAGCTGCGTTAATAGCGTTTTTGCCATCCATCTTATCGATGTTGGATATAGTTTGCACCATCCCCCAACGATCAATTCGATCCGAGCACGTTTTTTATTATTATCGAGTATAAGATATCGGTATCAATACCGAACGTACTCGATTGCAAAAAGTATAAATTTTCTTCACATCCCTAGTTCCATAAGCTTTTCGGGAATACCATTTCAGTCATATGTAAGTTTTCCCTATTAAACGAAACTAATATTTGTAACAAAACTGCAAATGTCTTCAGATAAAATGAACAGCAAACCAGGTATGAATAATAAAATTAATAAAAATAGATGCTTAGACATGTCCATACTTGTGCGGATGTATTTATGCATCTAAGTAAGTACGAAAGTACAGTACGAAACAAATGCATGAGTACATCAAATTGACAGGTCACAACTGAGAACACGTGTTTTAGGCAATTTCTTGTTTTTTGAAATTTTACAGATGAAATATCTATTTCATTAAATGCAACACCTAATCCGATGTTTTCGAGTGTGGATGGTGGTGGGGTAGAGACTGTATCTGAGACGAATTCGGTAAGTATTCACATACATATGTACATACATACATATATTATGCAAAAAATCATTTCATTATCTTTTATAACAAAAAAGGATAATATTCCTCAGGATGAGAAGAATGAAAACGAAATGAGTATTGAACATCAACAAGATGAACCAGAAATTCCATCGAGTGTGGATGGTGGTGGGGTAGAGACTGTATCTGAGACGAATTCGGTAAGTATTCACATACATATGTACATACATACATATATTATGCAAAAAATCATTTCATTATCTTTTAAAACAAAAAAGGATAATGTTCCTCAGGACGAGGATAATGAAAACGAAATAAGTATTGAACATCTACAATATGTACCAGAAATGTCATCGACCCAGCGAGCTATCTTTCTAGATGCTCTCAATGCTGTCCTAGAGAAGGCCAAGAAAATAGTAAGAAACCTGGAAATACAACGGGAGAATGTGGAAAATCAATTGACAGAACTGCGGCAAAGTCGACTATCCTAAAGAGAACAAATGAGTGCGAAGGACATTTTAATAATGACAGCGAATCGAAGGACACTCTTATTTTCTTTTTTTTTTATTTAATTCAATCTTTGGGAAAAGTAAGGACTTCACTTTTTATAAATTTCGGTTTTAAAAGAAGTTCATTTATAATCATGCACAATTGCCTTTAAACATTAAACAAAGAATAAGATGGAAATAACTGATGAAAAAAAGCAGCAAAAATGAATACATTGAATAATTTAAACAATAACTTTCAAAGTTCTTAATTGAAAATTGAATCCATTATATAGGCTCTTAGTAGGTCCATTAAGACCGAACGATACTTTAAAAAGGAACGATGTCACAAACAAAATGACGTAACATTTAAGGATGAACCTTTAACTAATGTTTAAAAATAATGAATTATTAAGCTTTGCATATTTCATTTCAAATAATTCTTATTAATGGAAAGTAATAAACTATTTTGATTTCGAAAATTATGATTGTTGTTTGAGAAAAGATTTTCAGAGAAGATAAAAAACAGAACATTATGTCTGCCCAGTCCGAAAAGGTCAAATTGGCGAATCTTCTGTAAAAGTCAATAGGAAGTGAAAGTCTTAAAACCAAAAAACATTTTTTTACTGCCTTGATTAACAATATATGTATTTACTCATTTTAAGGTTGTTTTACTAATCGAGCTGGGAAAAATGAAAAGACTTGGGGTCATCTTGTTTAAAGAGCTTTAAAGAACGCAAAGGCTCCTCCTTTGGCTCAAATGGCACAGAAATTCCTTCAATTCTGTCGTCAGATCGAAGGGGTACGAGACAGGACAATTACCATAACCAGTGTTTGGAAACTAACTGTAAATGCATGTGGCAACATCCTGTATGCGTGTGTGTGTGTGTGTGCATTGTCTATCTTTTGTCCTATTGAAGTGTCCATTTTTAATTAACACTCTGACAATTTGACGCGAAATGCATTTGGCTGGTATTGGTGTGCGTCTCTTGAAGTTCCCTGTACCCAGCTCCTAACTAATGCACCGTTCTGTCACAGGATTGCCAATGTGTGCTTTGGCAATTTGTGATTCCCGGAATTCCTGATTGCAGTCAGTGTAGCCCGTTGAGCTGAAACCACTGCGTTGAATGTTTAGAATGCAATGGATGTGTCACAGCGGCGTGTGAGTGTGTGCAGCTTCCCCCAAAGAGACAACAGGGCCGGCCCCCTCTTTCATTGTGTTCCACCGCCTACCATCCCTGATAAATGTTGCATGCGCCTCTGTGTGTAACCCAATTATCGTTGAAAATTACTCACACCGCCTTCACATCGTCGTCGTCATCGTCATCGGCATGGATGTGTGCAACTGCTTGGCATGGTTGTAGGTCGGCAAAAACTCTGACAGTCAGAGGGGGGAATAGAATTGGAGTTTGGGTTTTTCGAATCACTCCTAGTTTCACTCGCTTTGCATAATTGATGACAAATTGAAATCATGTTAATGTTTATGAAGGTGGAATGAAGAATTCATAAAGTCATACATCAGTGGAAACCGAAGAGACAATCTTCAGACACATTTAGGAGATACTCCTACCTCTCTCTCTCTGTCTATCCCTTTCTGACAAATCTCTTGGCCATAAATTCATCAAGCCATTGGCAATGGATCAATTTGTGGTTACCATAGAGAGCTTAGCCAGAGTCGGCCAAAGGTCTCCCCGGGGTCGTATTTGGTGGCCGTAAATCGAAATGAGTTTCACATAAATTTTCAATTGGTCAATCGGCATGCAAAACCAAGAAAGACCGCAGCCAGGGGTAGGACTGGGAGCAGAAGGAAGGGACAATTGATTGCTGAACTTAGTCGGGCAGTTTAGTGAAAAAAGAGTTTCCCTTGAGTTTTGCATCATTCACAAAAAATTTCAAAATTAAGTAACACATTTATTTGTTTGTTTTTTGCAACAAAAATGCCTGCAACCATGTCGGCCAGTAGCTCCAAACGCAATGTCAACCCCGTGGATCTGATAAAGTCATTAGCGCTGTCCGGAGAAGGAGATCTCGATGCTGAGATCAAGAACTGGATACTTTGGGATCGCAACGATGCCACCTTGCAGCAGGTGGTCGATGCAGTCAACGACAAGGATTGGGAGGTTCTGCGAATCCGCCTGGGCACTCGCATTCCATTCGGCCCGGCCGGTCTGAGAGGCGGAATGCGAGCTGGCTTTGATTCCATAAACGACCTGGTTATCATACAAACAATACAGGGTTTAGCTCATTACCTGATAGAAACCTATCCCAGTGTCCAACGGAGAGAAAGCCAAGGGGTGGTTATAGGCTACGATGGACGGTATAATAGCAAGCGGTTCGCCCAACTGGCGGCCTCAGTCCTTCTCAATAGTAACTTTCGCGTCTATTTCTTCAATCGCATGATTCCAACTCCATTTATTTCGTTCTCCGTTATAAATTTAAACTGCCTGGCTGGCATTGTAATCACTGCATCGCAGAATCCCAAACAGGACAACGGATGCAAGATATACTGGGCGAATGGGGCTCAGGTCACAACGCCCATTGACAAGAATATCCATGATGCCATACTTAAAAATCTCGAGCCAAAACCCTCTTCTTGGGATCTTTCGATTTTGGACGAGAGCCCACTTCTGAATGATCCCTATCGCTTAGTCTATCCAAAGTACTACGAGGCTTTGAAGAAACTTCTGCCACCTGTCTTTCTGGAGACTAACGAGTGCAGTCAGTTGCGTTTTGTCTATACACCATTGCATGGTGTCTGCTTTCCCTTTATGAGAGAGGCATTTTATCAGGCTAGATTGAAGCCCCTGATTGCAGTGGCTGAGCAGAAAGATCCAGATCCCGAATTTCCTACGGTTGCCATTCCTAAACTAAAAGGTAAGCAATTGCCACTCAATCTACAGATGCATCTAAAGCTAATTTTTTCCTTTCTCCATAGAGGGCAAGGAAGCTTTGGCCATGGCCATAAAGAAAGCCGAGCACGAGCATTGTACAATTGTTTTGGCCAACGATCCAGATGCCAATCACCTGGCGGTGGCCGAACTGGATCCCAAGGGCCGGTGGAAAATCTTTAATGGAAATGAAATTGGAGCTCTACTCGGCTGGTGGGCAGTTGAGAGCTATCGCACTAGAACACCCAAGCCGGACCTATCCAATTGTGTTACCATTTCCAGCACGATTAGCTCACAAATTCTATCGGCAATTGCTCGAGCAGAGGGTTTCATTCATGTGGAGACATTGCCCGGCTTCAAGTGGATGGCCAATAAGGCTCTGGAGCTACAGGGCCTTGGCAAAACGGTGCTCTTGGCATTCGAGGAGTCATTCGGTTACATGTTTGGCATGAACCATGCCGACACAGATGGCATAATTGCAGCCACTCAATTAGCCACCATGGCATGCTATTTGCGCAGCACTCGCAACATGACACTGATTGAGAAATTGAGGGAGGTCTACGATCGTTATGGCTACCATGCCTCCATCAGTTCATATTTCATTTGTCCTGATGCGGATCTATTAATGCAAATCTTCGAACGATTGCGCAGGTTTGACGATGATCAGCCCGGAACTTATCCACGATGCATACTGGATGGCGAATTTGAGGTAAGGCATGTAAGGGATCTGACAACGGGTGTGGACACTTCATATGCTGATCGCAAGGCTCGACTTCCTGTTAATCCCAACATTCAAAATATAACATTTACCTTTACCAATGGATTCACCATCTCATTGCGATGCAGTGCAACTGAATCCAAGATGAAGTATTATGCGGAGATATCCGGTCTGCCCGAGGATAAGGAATGGGATGAGATGAATGATAAATTGTATCGCATGACTGCTGCTGCTATAGAGGAATTCTATCAGCCTAGTTTCCATGGTCTAGAGCAGGGTCGGACAGATACTTAAAGTCAACCTCTTGGCGCATCCTTTAATGTACTGACAACTCATTAAAGTCTCGGAATATCTTTCGGCTCAGAGGTCACAGAACGCCAATTATGCGTCTAGGGCAATTGTTGTATATGTGTCTGTGTATGTGTGGGTGGTGGTTGTCTGTGTGTGTGTGTGTTTGTGTGAGGGAGCAAAATCATCATCATCTTTTTGTTTTCTCACCACATATCACAGACCACAGCCTCATATGTACATACATACATAGGTATTTGGGCGAAAGTATGTGGCAAGACAAACAGTGAAATTTTATAGTTCACCAGCTAATTGCACTCTGGGGGAGTTGCTATTCTACTTCCACCTACAATACACACACTGTGCCACATACATACATCCAAGCCTTGTAATCGCTTCCGATTGTGCGAATCAGCACAAGTCGTTGCCAGTTATAATGAAAACTGTGATTAAGACGAACGCTTTGCGGAGAATGGAGCAGCAGCAGGAGCTGCCCCCTCCCGCCCTTCTTGTTGTGTACACATGAGCCAAACTGGCTTCAAATTTATAGCCAAGAGTAGACTTCAATTTTTTGGTTGTGGGTAAGAAAGTGGGAGTTATTCGGTCTTTTTCACATATTTGCTTTACAGGTCAAAAGGAATATTTCAATAGCTGGAAATGAGCGCAAACACAGGTAAACGTGAAAGGGCAGATCCCAGAGGTCGTCACCGAATTTGTGTGCAAAACAAAGGATAGCAGAGGCACACACACACACACACACACTCGTAAAGCAAACAAACTCCTCAACCATTAAATTTTCCCAAAATACAAAATGGAAAAATATATTCAACGCACACGAATTAAATATTAATCATTGTCGACGTTCTGTTTTTTGGCCTGGCTTGCGCTCACCTCGGATTGGGTGGGGTTCAGTTGGGTTGTTATCCCACAGTTTTACATGGTTTAGTGAAGACACGGCCAAGGTTAGTGCATTATTAAGCACTGTTTATGCGACATTAGGAACATAAAAGGACTCTGGCTAGAGGGGCGGATTCACTTGCATGGAAAATGTACATACATATATAGATATAAGTAAAATAAATGTCTCTTAGGCTTAAATTTTAAAATACCTATAAATTTGGCTAAAAGATATGCGGAAATTGCAAATGTTTGGCTGATTGATAAATTGAAGTGCGGGCTAAAACAAAAATGTTGAATAAAAACTAGTTCAGTGCCCAAATTCGGATTTTGAAATCGTATCTTAGAAATAGTTTTAGAAATTTTATCGGCCAGTCTTTCCTATATGTAAATGTACATATATGTATGGGGTATACAATATTTTGTATTATTTAGCGTTTATCTTCGTCCTCTATCGTTATCTCTAGTGTTATTTGATTGAAAACTTGCATGAATCATTGCATCTTAACACTATTGTTAGCAAGTAATCGGCTAATTTGGATTACTACTGCATTATTACCCAAATACTGAATTATAACAAGTCATTCTCCCTTACATACAAACAGTGGTGGTCACAAATCTATAACGTTTTCAATTTTCGGACTTTAGTTCTGATTCGCGATGTAGTTAGCTTAATTTTACTGTTTATACTTCTATCTGTAATAATAGGTGGAATAATCGTGAAAAGCCAAGATTAACATTTATATTTGAATACAATTACCAACAAATTACAAGAGAAATTCATTTTATTAAATTATTTATAATTTGATCAATTTAGTTGGTTACTGTATTCAAAAAATGTTTGGTACATTTTGTCATCCCATTCTCACACAAAATTACCCAATTTAGTCTGGTCAATTTCTTGCACTTAAAAAAAAAATGATTATATCGAAATTGTTCAATTTATCCTTAATTCTCGTTGTGTGGTTAATCGAAATTCCTTTTAGATTAATACAAGTGTAGGAAATAAAATTAACCACGTTAGAAATGGTAAAACATCGATACACAATAGATAATAAGAAAGATACTAGAAAAAATTTCTCAGTCTTGAAGGCAGAAGTTTTAAATTTACAAAACACATTAGGCATACATATGTACATATGTAAACATTGTACATGTATGTATGTTCTTTTTTTTGATTGCTCTGCAATGAGATCGAGTTCAAGTTTGTGTTATTTTCATATATCGATAATATTGACTATCGACTTTTGAGCTATCGACGTTCGACGATGCTCAGGGTGGCAATCCTGCCACATTGTGAGACCAGAAAAAAAAAAAATTTGTCGTGCGACTATAACATTCGATGTCCTACAAAAGGTGTATAAAGAACAATTGTGCACAGTAAGTACACATATATCGTAGATATACAATAGAATCTATGAGAATGTCCCATATCAAACGATTGCCAAGCAGCCGAATCTCAATCATATTAAGATTCAAGGTGTAAACACGACCATTTTGGCAAAACTGCTTGATCAGCTGGTCGAATATAAATCACAGCAGCTGGAACATTTACACATTTGCAATGCCGAAGGTATGGATGGGCGAATGCTCATGACATTCGTAAGGAATTGCGGAAACAGCACTTGACGCTAGCCTATTGCCTAAATTTAACTAACGCTGTCATGATGCGGCTAGTACTTGGCTGCCCAAAACTGCGACTGTTGGATCTGTCGCTTGGCTTCAAGCTGTCGAAAAAACTACTGCATTCCAATATCAAAAAGATGGCCCGCCTAGTTATGTACCAGAAGAACAAGCACAAGTTGCCCATCCCTATCTATGGGGAATTCTTCACCGAAGAATCAATCAGAAGTCACCGTGGCCCGGCTACCTCTAATATAATTAAGATTTCTTCTTATACATTGTATGTATGTATGTATGTAGATCAATGTTCATATGAGTGCCCGAGAACGTAATCAAAAATCGATATCAGAAATTTGTTTTATTTATCTTGAAATTGCATTTATAGAAATTTACTACAACATACATACAACATACATATGTACATACATATGTACATACATAATTTAAAATTAGGTTAACCCTGCTAAATATACATACATATGTATGTACATATACTCTTGGATTGAGGCATCTCTAGGATATGCAAGTCTCTAGTTTAGGAGATGCCTCCTCTGATTCAGATTTATTTTATCAACCTGTGTTATTTTAGCTGTCTGCTTACACTGAGGTAGAAGTTGAAACACTTTGGAACCCAAGGGTATCGAGCACCGAGTAGTAGAATTGTTTCAGTTGCAAATTGTTCTTGAAATGTAATTTATTAAATTGTTTAGTTCTTCATTATTATTTGAAGGACACTCACTCTCAACTCGAGATCAGTCATATCGTATGTCCTTTCGCTTCGTTTGCAATTTGCGTTTTGGAACATCTTGGCCCTTTGTTTCGCATATGTTACTGATATTCCATTACACTCGGAACAGGAACACGAACAAGAGAGTCCAGTAATGATGTTGGTGGGCAGACAAAGCGGCCGGCCGCAGGGTAAATCACCCCTAACTCGGATTCATGCTGCAGGGGGTGGACGAACGAGCTCAACTGCAACAATGGCAACTTAAATTCGCATTTGAAATGAGGCTGGTGATGATGACTCTGCTTCTGCTCCTGCTGCTGGTGGGATAAATTGATTACGTTGAACCACTTGCCACTCACCAATCATCAATTTCAGTCCATATGCGAGAAAATCCTTTCATAACGATAACATTGCGGGCCGTTTATTCTTTTTTTTTTTTTGTATGATTTGAAGTGCGGGTGACACTTCAAAAAATTTGTTCCGAGTTGTTAATTACGAGCATTTGTTGTTGACTTTTGTTGGTTTTTGCGGTTGCAGTTCCTCCACCCTCCGAGTAAAGTGAATACTTCAATTGTGACCAGAAGTTTACAACGTTGAAAATTATGCTTTGACATTCGAATTGTAATCTCACTCATTGATAATAGTCTGTAATAGTTATCTTACGACTATTAAGATTAGCAAAGGATTTACTCGATCTACAACAACATCTAGACACGGAAAGACAGCGATTCAAGAGGATCTTCAGAATAGTTGGACACTTCTTTTGTCAGTATCCCCCTTCGAATAGACCTTGTAACAAGATAGTATCTAAAACAGGAAACTTAGAACTTTAGATTCTTAAAGTTGGAAATGAATGCCGCCAGTCTTGTCTATAGGTACATATACTATATCTATATATACAGTGGTGGTCACTAGGTTATCACGTTTCTAATTATTGATTTCTCTCTAATTTTATGAAAAAATCTTGTTCAGTAGTTTGTTGATTATTGTATTTAGATAATGCTTTAGCTTTAGCCAATTTTTTGCCAGATGCGTTCCAACAAAAAACTCCCATATCCAGCTGGTCAATAGCTTAGTAGTCTTTCTAAAATCTTTAATTATATAGTGAGTGAGACATGTGTACCCGTTGAAGAAGTTGTAGATCTACGAAATCTAAGATAAACTAAAATCGATATTCTTGGTTTTTGTTTGTAATTCTTTAGGTCTTTTGGCTTGACGACGTTTTACGACACTAACTTATACTAAACTACTTTTTTGTTGGTCTACGTACGAAAGTTAATTGAATTTCCCGTCGAATGAAACATGTTTTATAAAAATCTGGCAAAAATTGGATAATTTTCAACGCCTCCCATATGTAGATGTATGTACATACAAATCCATATTCAATACGCTAATGAAAACAGAATTGAATCCTAGAATCGTTAGGATACTTTTCAGTTGAAAGGAATATGTAAGGAATTGTTATTCTAAAGATTCTAACTAATTTGTTTTTTTAAGTAAGGGTATGCTGATATCAGAAGCCCTTCGATTTATAAGTTTGACATTCGTTCGTTTTGGGGAATTGGAAGTGTCTATCTAAGACTAAAATATTTAGAAGGTATTCATCATTTTTGTGGCAGCTGCAATCTGAATTCTCTCCCTCGATCTCTCTATTGGCGACCTACTTCGGTGTTTTTATTGTTGTTTTTCTCAACTTTTGTCGCATAAAAATGACAACAAATTAGTTTGACTGCCACGCGGTTTCCCGCTGAGTTTTTCACAGTTTTGTTTTCGTTTTTTCCCCGACTTTGTGTCCTTGAGTATTTGCCAATAAATTATATAGAGGATGCTGTCATTGCACAACCCCTCACTCCCCTTGAAAAACCCAGAAAAGGGGATGGGCGTGAGGGTGAGCGGTCGGAGAGTTTGCCTTTGGGTCTTGGACGTGTTTGATTAGCTTTATTAAATATGCAAACAATGAAATTTCGTGAGTTTTTTATTTTTGTTAAAAAAAGTGGAAAAAAGAATTTTTTTGAGTATGTTTTTTTTTTTTTCATTTAATTGCCAGAACATTTCTATTAAATGAAGTAAAAATTTAAAATGCATAGCCCACGATACCCTCAATAAAAAAAAAAAAAAATTGTTAATGCATATGAATTACTTTACCGTAATAAATAAAACTCGGCGCAGACAAATTAGAATGAGGCGGATCCTTTAGTCCTCTAAACTTCTCAATACAACAAATCAAATCTCTAGCCATGAATTCATAATTTTCGATCCGAGAAATTTACATGATTTTGTTAGGAACTGAAGCTATTGCTTTTGTGCCATAAATCCATGACACTGCCAACAATTGTCAGAGCCAATAAAAACAAAGTGTTTTAGCCGTTTGTAGTTAAGAGAATTCAGAATCGATTAAGAGAGAGAGAGAGAGAGAGAGATGGAAAAGCCACAGTAAAAGCAAAGAGAACAGCTTGCGTTTGAATATGAACTGCTTTATCGACGCGCGCTTTTTCTCTCTGAATTCAAATGTCTCAACTGTTAAGATGGCCAGGCTAGAGCGAGAATAGAACAACAATTGAATGGGAATATCATACATTTTATACACTCTTTAATATTGTGATTCGTTTCTTCGATTTTCAAAAGAATCATAATGCTAAATATGTTATTATAAGCCAACTTTAGAAGCTCTCTAGAGAGTTCTGGAGTAAAGGTCAACAGAAGGGTTATATTTATTACCATTTAAATTAAATCTATATAGTGTACATACTAAATGTGTTTAGTAGAATATTGAAATTTGTCAATGGTTTTTACATCAGGCTCTAAGGGACCATTGGGACTAATATCTTTATTAGTATGATAGGCCAAAGCAAAAGAAAACTTTAATCACGGCGGAACCAAATTTATCACATATGCATATATGTATGAGTTTATATGTAAATGTCCATCCGTACAGTAGTCTCTCCGTTCGTATATACATATACATATATTTAAGATATTTGTATATCTTTGATTTACCTGATCGGACCACTATATACAAAAGCTACCAGGGGAAAACGAAGACTGTATAACAACAGCAACTTTAAAACGTTTCTTTTAAACCTTCTACAAATTGGATGACAGTGTGAAATCTGAAATACAACCAAGATAAGCCGTGCTAATGTCAGTTTAACTTAGGTTTTCACTCTACTTCCTCCAAAGGACCGTAAGATATACATATATACATATGTACATAGATCTTGGTATGGTAGCTTTCTTTAAAATTAAATTAGGATCACTTATCATATATAAAGGATGTCAATAATAGTTCTAATTTAACTAGTTTGTATGTTAATCTAGCTCTAGGAAAAAACACTATAAAATGATTTTAATAAATAACTAATAAGAATGTTTGTTTCTTTGGGTTTTGCTAAGATATCCAAGAAGAATTCGATTTGTTTTATCTAAGCATTCCTATTTCTAGGGACATCCCCTATTACGCGAGCAGATTTTGTGAAATTTAGACAAAAATTATATAGTGTCTACATTTCATTCTAAAATTGAGGTTCCTAAAAGGTTCAGGTTGGTTTTAAAGTTCATGTTAGATTTTCAAGAGTGCCTTCGCCCCAGACGTCTTAATAGAAGACTTAGAAATATTAATAATATTAAAGTGAAGTAATACTAGACGAGTTTATAGCGCTAGAATGACCTACTAATTTACATTGAATGAGAATAATATATGGTCCATGGCTTTTGGTGGGTCTCAACATTGGGTACAAAGTTTCGATTCAACAATTTATTGGCAATTCTCTGGCAACATGAAGCGAAAAAAGTCTCCAATCTATTGGAACTTCGAAGGACCGTGAACTTGAATTCTGTTTGATTTGGATTTCCTTGCTTATTGTCATCCATTTTGGGCCGACTACTGGGTGGTTGAATGTGGGCAGATTGAGTAGTAGTCATTCCTTCTCCCTGGGGATATGCAACGGAAATCTATGTACGTATGTATGTAGATGCTAATGTTGTATATTTTTTGGGGTCGAATTTCACCCTTTTTTGGCCGAGGCTGCCAGGAAGAAAAGTAACAAATGAACAAAGTAAAAAAAAAAAAAAATTGTCAGGGTAGTGCACATATTGTATTTGTGTGTGTGTGTGTGTACCCAAAAGAAAGGTTCATTAGCCGCAGTAATTAAATTTTGGCTACAGCAAAATGGTTATAAACAGACAAATAAGAAGGCTTCTGTTCTTAAAGCATTGCATTCTCGTTTTTTGCTTTTGCCATCAATTATTCTGCAGGACTCACTTGAAGGATTTTGCTCAGCTAACTGGACATTGTTTAACAATTAACCGAACAAGTTGTTTAACTTTACCTAAACGATTTAAGTCAACAGTAAACGAAGTGCACTCCATGGCCACTCCAAAGCCAACCTTAAAATCCTTCCCTGTGCAACCCAACTGTCCAAGTGAACGTCACTTAGCCTGGTCCTGGTTCTCGTCATCATCAGCATGAGCTGCTTCCGCTTCCGATGACTGCACAGAAAAAAGTCAAAAAGAAAACCATCAAACTAAAGTCTTTACCGATAGTCGAAGCTTAAATACTCTTGACAATTCTGTGATACTATTTAACCAAATTTTTCTCTGAGTTAACATAACTCATAAGATCAAATAGGTAATCCATCTATAACCAATTACTAAGCTGACTTATCATGACCAGGCTGCTTTATCTTTCGAAAGAAGAAGCTTGAGGTTGTATTGACACAAACCAGTTGGGAATTACAACAGTTTAAAGTGAAAAAGATTCACATTTGTCTCTCATCTAATATTCGCAAAGCGCTCTCAGAATCGATGTACCTGTTGAGCAAGAGCATAGCAAAAATTTTGATTTTTTTCTTGTTCCTGTAGTCTGTCCCTTAGCTTCAGCTGAAATGGCAAAAAAATTTGTCAGGCAATTTTCAGTTTGATTTCTTTTTTATTTCTTTCCTCGCTTCAACTCGCTTCATCTCGCTTCCTTTAACCATATTGTTTGTTTATGTCCTTTAAGGACAAAAATTCCAACTCTATGACAGAGAGGACGAAACAGGTATGCTGGAATGGAGGCGGGGATGAAAGCTATTCCCCCTATGCCCACCCACAGTCAACTTCAATAATTAAATTTGCGACATATCCAATGCTCGCTCAATGGAATTAACTGTTGTCAATTATCCATGTGAGGACTTGCCGCCGCTTTCATGCCTCTAAATAGCAGAGGAGCAGAAGAAAGAGAAGATGGAAGGAAAAAAACAATCATCTTGCCCCGACGACAATAAAATGTCACTTGGATCGGCGACATCGGCGCTCGTGTCCAACTGAATTTGGCATTCGCCGGCGGTGGTCACTCACTATCCATGTTGGAGTCGCCGTCCTCTGGCCAGGTGGCGTCGATCTACCGCATTCAATGGACCACACAAGATGCTTAATTTGTTGCGCTCCAAGTTGTCTCCGCTTGAGACTCTTACTCGTACTCTGACTCCCTATCAATCAGTGGAGTCAGTTGCAAGTAGACTGGACTGGAGTGGAGTGGAGTGGAGTGGAGTGGAGTGGTGTGGAGTGGATGAGTGGACTGCTTTTTCTTTGTTGCTTCTGGTTTTTGTTGTACAACCAACGCCAATCTTTTTGTGTTGCATCAAAAATTCAGAACACGGCAACTAGCTATGTATGTTTGTATCTCATTTCAGTCGATTCCATTTGAAAGTCGTTTTTCTTTAAACTTTTTGCGTATATACAAGTCAATGATAGGGCAGTTGGTTTGGAGAATTTCCTTTAGGAAACGCTTCTGATTCAAAGTGTTAAACCCACCCAAGAAAGGTTCAAGTTTTTAAAAAACCTTTCGAATAGATCAAATTTGTCATTTGTCATGGACATCAACGGATTATAATGACGTTCCTCTAAGATAAGTAATCGGTAGTATAATAGTTTCACTACATAACCTCCCATTCTTTCCCTGCACAAATTAGACATTTAGTCAAAGTTTGTATTAGTGAAAGGATTGAAAAGAAAGAGAAGGAGAATCGTATTAAGGATTTGTAAATCGATTGTCAATGCCTAAGAAATCATCGCATCGAGTAGTTTAATTTCGATCCCATGCTTTGCTTTTCAATCTAGATTCTGATAGTCAAATATGTATTTCATCAACTGTACTCCATTTTGATCAAAGTCGATCACATTTGTATGGGACCTTGATCATCTAGCCTCTGGCATTTGGCGACCTCTAAAGTTAACGTTTACCGAGCCATGTCTAGAATATGGCAAATAAACTTTCAATCGAAACTTGTCATCACAAAATAAACTTACTAATTATGTCATTCCTCTTACTGTTCGTCAGAATCTCTAATTACTTGTCTCTTCTATACAGAATTAACATATTTTTGGTCATAAGTAAAATTAGCCTGTTCGAAGTTCAAAGAAGTGAATGGGGAAGTTGAGGTCCACTTGGAAAGAAATGCATTTCAAGTGATTGGCCGATCTTGGGCTTTTTTCTTTATGAATGTCATATAAAGGGATAATGAACATAATTATTAGTCCTATTTTATTCAACTTTTAAATCTTTTCACCCTAAATGATCTTTAGTAAAATAATAATTATCAAAATAACATTTCTGAATATCTTTCATAGCCATCTTTTATGGATTTTAGTTTAAGATGAAGCTCATTTAAACATGGGTCTAAAATTTTAATGAGCTTGTTTCAGCCAATGTGGGCCCCTTACATATTTCAACCCATTTTCCATGATTCTCATATGTGATACATTTTAATGAAAATATGTCACTGTCAGAATGAGAAGTTGCTCAAGTTTGATTCAATGTCGTCGCGAATAAATTCATTACATTTGCACAATTACGTGGAATAAATTTAAATAAAAGTCCATAGAGTCGGAGTCAGAGTCAGATTCGGAGTTGGAGGCCTGAAGAAAAGTGGAGAGCCAAGGATTCTAAACGAATTTACCCGTAAACCTCAACATAATCAAGTAAATTAATAGCCAAGACAGAGTTTTGCCAGAGTTACGGCCCGGACGCACTGAACTCGTTTGGAGAGATCAAAGTAATTAATTATAATAATTAAAAACTTTTCCAAAAAGCCTTGTACGCTGTGAACTTTGGTGAAAAGTTTTCCCCAAAATTTGTTGGTGGCTAAAGGATTGAGGGTGTGTGTGTGTTTGTGTGTGTGTGGCATGTGCGAGTGTGAGCCACGAAAGTGCGTGCACCTGTTGAGATTTGGCTAATTCCCTAAGCAAATAACATATTCATATCTTGTCCTTTGCTAAGGCTTTTCATTAAGCAGCCTTGCCGGGATCACGAGCACATAGTTTGGCGCTGTGTCAACGACTGCGAGTAGTTTTTTAATCAACGTTAACAGCCTATGCCGCAGCAGCACTTCATCATCGTCATCCATTCCGCTTGGCTGAGCTAATACGCTAAAAGCATTTACCAACACTGCCACCCTGCCCGCCAACCACGCCCACCCAACCAATTGTTTGTGCTCACCGGAGCAGGCGCTGCACTTTTTGCGAGATTAAACCCAACGCCAGAGCAGATGAAAAGGCTCAGGAGTAGGAGGAGGAGGATGCAATCATCTAAAGTGTCTGCCAGTTGAAACCGCAATGAATAAACTTCTGTCAGGTTGGATGCAAGGCAATGCAGCCACTCGGAAGCAATTAATCGACCAGTTTGAAATATTTTAAAACTACATCTTTACTGCTCCAAATACAATTAGATTTTCGAAAAAAATAAAATAGGTTAAACTTCTCTTCCCTTAGTACTGTGTCTTCTGGGTCTGTGTGTGCAGGTTTCCGCTCTGGTCGGTGTGGCCAGTTAGGGTGGTGGTTACCGAGTTGCCAGAGGCATCTGTTTGTGTGACAGTTTGATGAATCTGGGTGATGGGTATGCCAGCGGAGCCAAAGCTGGCAGTGTTGCTGGAAATGGAACCGCCGGTGGAGTAGGAGGGATTGTAGTTGGCTCCATAGCTGCCAGCATTGTTGGTTCCATAGGCATTGTAGTTATTGGTGCCATAGGCACTTCCACTTGTTGGTGAATCATCGCTGAAACGGTTCTGAATGATTCTGCAAAACAGGAGGAAACAAACGGTTTAATGAGGCAAGTCCTGGTCATTAGAATGTGCACTGGGCTTACCCTCCTACAGCAGGAACAACCTGCTGGGTGTAGGATTGTCCCGAGGTTACAGAGCCATCGGGATGCTGGACAACCTGAGAGGTTGAGGCAAAGTTCTGGCCATTGCCCGACGACGAGGACGACGAGGAGGAAGATGACGACGATGAGAAGACTTGACGACGCAAACGTCTCAGAATATGCTCGTTGACGGGATGCACGTTCGACTGATGACCCTCAGAGTCCAATGTGAAGAAGGCCCGTGGCACGAATTGGCCAGCTGCAAAAAGAAAGTGGAGTTTGAGTACCTCAATCGAATCGAAAGAAAGTTTCGCGTTGCCATTTCAGACCGGAGACCGAACTAATTGTCAATTTTTTACTACTTTTTCTGTGTGTGTTATGGAAAGTTTTTGGGGATTAATAAAGATTATAACGTTACGTTTTGATTTCTTGCAAAAAAAGACATCACAACCAGTTTGTCCAGTAAATCAAACTCCAGATCTAGCCAGTTTTTTAAAGGTTTATATGTATTTTGTATACGGATATTAACATATACTTCGGGTGGCTAATAAAATTATTCATTAACTTGATAATAACAATGATTGAGCAAAGACAGAACAAAACATCCGAGTCTGAACCGGGTGCGATGATGTAATCCCAAAGACTTAAACACCTTAAACACAATATAATCTCAGGTAATACAACTTACCGGAAGAGGCAGAAGCAGCCGCTGCGAAGAGGGCAAGAGCAATCAATGTGTATTTCATTATGTTGTTTAATTTATCCAAACAAATGCCACGACAAATCTGTAATTGTACAGTAAACACAGATGAGCACAATAACACACCAAGAGCTGATGATATCAGCAATGATAATATGATAATGATGCCCGATGCCGTCTAGGAACAATCAAGGTGGGCACTCACTCACACACAGCACAGCTGAACGAAAGACTCAGGCAACGAACGAGCAAGAAAGAAACCGGCAACACAATTAGACGGAATCTCAGTGGGTTGAGCACACGTAAAGTTCCAAAACGACTAAACTTTCGATGCCCGTTGCTTGGGGCTTTTATATGGAAATTATAGAGCTGACGTAGTGCCAAGACGAAGACGGGGAAGAAGCTGTCAAACAACTCAAGAGAAGAGCAGAGAAGAGAAGACACCGAAATGCGAAAACCAAAACGAAATAATGCTAAGAATAACAAAGAAATCTTTACACAAAAGTCATAAACCTAAACTTGAGTTGGATGAATCATTGCGTTTAAAGGGTTCTAAAAGAGAGAATTTTATTAGTTAGTTAAACGATTATTCTCTCAACTCTCTGTATATGTTTAAAGTTTATACAAAAACTTCTAGATGCTAATAAAAGAAACATGCAAAACCAGATCACAAAAAATAGTCAAATAAGTTTTGCTATTTTTTTTTTTTTCGTTTAGGGGGGATTTTGTTGAGGTTTGTTTTTCCTGTTTTGTTTGTTTTAATTTACTTTATTTACTTGCCACTGGCTACTTTGGTTGTTGTTGTTGTTCAATATGTCCACAATGTCTTCGTCTCCATGGAGCTGGGCCACAGTCTTCTGTGGCCAAGTGATCTTGACGGTGTTTTGTCATTCTGACCTTATTCGTTTGGTCTTCTTTTGAGGTGGTACTCTCCTTTGTATATGTATATATGTACTTTGCCCAGGGCAATAACCTGATTGAACTATATGCTCAATGGTTTTTCAATTCACTATATTCTCATAATTTATATATTTTCATTTTTTATTCTGTTTTTTTTTTTTGTTTGCCTTTGACGTCTTTTATGGACTACACGCGTTAATATTTTTTGTCTATTCATTTACATGTTTGATGAATCGAATTAACGAAATTTCGCTTAAATATTAAAATATGTTTAATTTAGTATTTTTGGGAATTTCTGGTTGAAATCAGCTGCTTATACAATTTTGCCATCGGTTCAAATGTACCCAAGACGAAAGAGCGCAAAAAATTTTTATTCAAACGACATGCGACGCACAGTTGGGCCTCTGCTCGGATAGCGTTGCAAAAATACGTTTTTTCATGATCGCGTTTGGCAAAAATGATATATGCAATCGATAGGAAATACTTCAGAGATTATGAATCCGAAAAATTTTTGAAATCGGTTGAGATTCATGGGTGCTAGAGGCGCCCAAAGTTGAGACTTTTTTAGTGAAAAGGAAAAAATGATAATTTTTAAAAAAAATCGCAACTTTAAAACTGAATATTGGGCGATTTCAACAATCGATCTTGGATTTTTTGGTTTTATCTGAAAAGTATGTTCTTTATTAATAGCATGTTTTATAAATTTTAATAATTACTTAAATAGTTATTGAACTAGAAGCGTTTGAAAAATGTACTAAATATTGTCATTTTTTGAACTTTGATGGAATAAAACTAGCAAGACTCAACGAGTATCAATACCGGACTACATACACTAGGTAGGTGAAATATTTACCTATCAGATGTATATAGTCCCAATATGCGGAGACCTGCGACAGCGATGCGTAAGCTATAAAACTAAGGCAACCTCGCCTAAAAAATGCGCTGCAGGTATAAGGAAGAAGAAGAGCGCATGCGTATTGGCATGTCGCTTCTTTGTATTTAAATGATAACATTGCGTAAAGCTGTTTTGCAAATACTACCTTACATATATGCCTTTCTACAATGATAAATTACTAATTATCTGCTTTGGAAAAAATGACAAGACTTATTATTGACAAGACTTGTTATTTAAGTTGATGAAAAGTTTGTCCTATTTGTGGGTTGGTCGTTTTTATTTCCGTTTACCTAAATGGATGTAAATATTAAGTTGTTTACCTAATTAATACAAAAAGGGTAATACCGAAACACGAATGATGGAAATACTTCAAGGAGATTTTTTGAAAATGATGAAGTGACATCTTTTATAACAGGTGTTAGTCAAGAGATCATTAAAAGGTTGGCTGTCATCTTGAATGTTATAAATTGCAAGGAAATGGTAAGTGGTGAAAAATTTGCCGAATATACTTCAAAGACTGCTCATCTCTTGACTGAATTGTATACGCAAAAAAAACTTACCCCAACGGTACATAGGATTTTGGCTCACGGAAAGGATTTAATAGAATATCAGTGTTTACCACTTGGAGAGCTATCCGAAGAAGCACAGCAATGTAAAAACAAGGACTACAAAAGGTTCAGATACACTAATACATTAAAAACTTCTCATGTTAGACAAAATGAAGACCTTTTTAACACGCTAGCAGCCTCTTTGGACCCACTTATTGCATCACTGAGACACGTGCGATCACGAAAGGATTTGGAAAATAGCAACTTTAGTCCCGAAATGTTGAGTTTATTAGATACTGATGTAAATATTAAAAATTATTTTGAAGAAAATCACCCGTCAATAGCAAATTTTTCAAAATTAACCTAAAAAAAAAATTAAAAAAAATTTTTTTTTTTTTTTTGTAATTATGTTAAAATACAAACTAAAACATTACAAAATGTTACATAGTCGTCTAAAACTATGAAAAATTCCATTTGTGATTGAAAAAACCCGGGTTTCGATCCATTTTTAAAGGAAAAACATGCTTGGAAATATTTTCTGACTTTGACCTTGAATATTACAGCACCACGAACACCTAGCACTTTTGACAAACATTCATTTTGAAGCTTAAGGTATTCTTTATCACATTCTTTTTAAATTTTTGAAATCGATTTATTGGTTTAAACGCTATGATTTTTGCAATGCTAAATGCCAGAAGGCCCCACTGTGCGACGTCAAAGTGTTAAACAAACTCTGTTATATAAACAATAGATGACTGTTTACTTGAAGGTTTGACGATTCCTCATACTCTGCTAAATGGGTTGGGTATATTAACTATTTAAATAAACTTTGACTTACAAGGAAGAATAAAATGAAGTAAGTAAGTCGACACGCCGACTTGCGTATACCATACACCAGGTGAAACAAAACAAACAAAGTTTGGTAGTTGGTAGAAATAGATAAGATTAATTAGTCTGCCGAATTTGATTGCGATAGTCAAAAAACTTCAGGAGGAAATCGGTTTTTTCTAAATTATGGAGGCGGAAGTGGGAGTGGCAAAATATGAAAAGATGTATACTCTGAGCGCATACTAAGCCAGTGGACATACTAAATTTGGTGACTTTGTTAGTTTTTGGAAAAATCAGTTTTGTTTAATTTGACGGGGCTGAAATGGGCGTGGTAAAATTTTTAAATAGCCAAATTTTTAAATAGCGCGTCTATTAAGCTAGTGTACATACCAAATTTGAAGTCTCTAGCTGTAATACTTTTTAAGATAAACAGTTTTATGTGATTCCTGGGGGCGTAAAGGGGCGTGTCCAAAATTCCAATTAACTCTATACATTTACATACTACACGAGTATACATACCAAATTTGGTGGCTCTAGCTCTTATAGTTTTCGAGATCTGCGTGTTCATACAGACGGACGGACGGACGGACAGACGGACATGGCTAGATCGACTCGGTTGTTGATCCTGATCAAGAATATATATACTTTGTAGGGTCGGAGAAACTTCCTTCTGCCTGTTATCCCGGTGTATGGTATAAAAATGTTATTTCTCTATGATCACAACAGAGTATACATTCCGGGATAGGGTATATAGCGTCCTCGGCTATTCTTGTGGCATCTGTCCCATTTCCCCCATTTCTTGAGCATTTCACAGTTTTGACAGTTTATTTTATCAAATCTATTTTTGAATTTTCCACACGTTTAACACAGAAAAAGAAAAAGAAATTAAATAAAACAAAACCTTTCCACA
The DNA here is from genome assembly GCF_018151085.1 of Drosophila tropicalis. NCBI lineage: Eukaryota > Metazoa > Arthropoda > Insecta > Diptera > Drosophilidae > Drosophila > Drosophila tropicalis. The sequence goes on along the minus strand of NW_027173049.1, from coordinate 1,049,579 downwards.
GATAAGTAGAGTGACTGGCCAATTTTTCCCGCCTGCTCAGAAAATATTCCCCTGACATTTGTTTCCGCAAATACAAAAAGTAAAAAAAAGAACGATTTATTATTTGCAACTTCGACTTTGCAACCGGCCCTCCACATTAATCATTTGCTGTGTCCGAGTTGTGGACATTGGTGAAACAATTTTTTTGGGCTTTTTTGCTGCAGTTGTAACGTGTTGAAATTACAGACACAAAATTTTGGAGAATGTGTTAAAAAATGAACAGAAAACACAAGGAGAAATAAAATATTTCATTCACACACACGGACATAAATTTCCTTTGAGAATAGATCCGTTTGCTTCGAGACAGACGAAAAAGTTCAAATGCTGATGAGCGAGGGCTGCTGCTGTTGTTTCACTTCTCTTTTTTGCGACCAACAGAGAACCAGGGGCTGGGAGGAGGAGTGGCTAGGTGATTATGTTTGACAGCCGGCCTGGGACAGAGAGAAGGCGACCTGGACACGGGACACAGGACACGGGACATGGGTACTAAGTGCAATGTGTCCAAAAATTGGCCTTAGACTTTTGTGGTGATTTATGGCCATGATATTTCTGTATTTCAAATTTTTAGCAACTGTCTGTCTCCCGCCTACTGTCAGTTCGTCTGTCCGCCATTTATAATTGCCGAATTAAGAGAATGAACAAGAATTTCAAGTCATGTGGTTTGCTCTGCCATTTTCATTTCGTTCTTTGTGTGACATTAAGCAAACCTCTTGAGAAATCAGTTTTCCAAATATTAAAAATATGAATAATTGAAACAGCTGCAAGTGAATGAAAGAAAACATTTACAAAACACATTCCCATTTCGATTAATAATGTCATAAACACAAAAGCCAAAGACCAACTCAATTGTAAGCCAAAAAGTATGCTATCGAAATGACTCGAATATCTTCTCCATGAATGATGATAATAAGCAATACAAAGAATCTACTAAAGAAATGAAATGCCTGAAATTACATTATCCAACAATATTCAGAACTCTAGTAATGGTTAGACTTTACTAATTAGTTCAGGTTTAGACTAAGCAAGTGTCTTAATTCATTCGCCTATTTCAAAATCGAAAAATAACCCACAATTTGGAACATCGGAACTTAAGCTGTTTTATTTAACTTAAAACAATTTTCCAAATTAACTAAAGTGTGTTTAGAATTTAAATAAAGTGTTGCTTTTTGGGCCACCAACTATGACAGTAAAGGATTCTTGCCCAAATTGGTTATGACCTAAGGTGGGCGCAATAAGTAAATGGGACAATGCGTTGCTATCTTTAACAACCGAACCGAATACTATATTGGGATGCGCTGATATTTTCTTTCACCGCTATATTTTTATTTGCCTTTTGTCCCTGCTGCCTATCAATAGTAGGCGACCAGAACGGGATTTTTTCCGGGTCTCTCAGTAACTTTTCCACTTTGTTTTTATTCCTTCCAATATTTTCTGCAATTTTGCGAATGGACATTCCCACAACAAGCAGTGCCACGATTGTCCCACACTCTTCACAGGATAAAAGTGCAAAACTAACTATTTCTGTATTAAAAAAAATGTGGATTTCAGTTCAAACTTACTTAATTTCAATAAATTTAAAAGTTTAAGCAAAATTAACAATTGCAATCGCGAAACTCAACACTGGCTTCTAAAAATCGCGAAAGTCTTTTGGTACTTTTCCACACTTTTTATTCTCATCGCTTAAGCACACTGCCGCCGTAATATAGGAGAAAAAGAGAAAACGATAAACTTAATTTTTTGGACAAAATAATGCGAAAAGTCTTTGTCCCATTTCCTTATTGCGCGCACCCAACAATTTATCGTTGTGTATGGCTGCTATATGATATAGAAGTAAGATCCATCTGATGATGTCATTTGAACTGTTATTGTTAAAACTCGTTCATATACCGTTCCAATAGACCTACATAGGATAATATTATACTGCCTCCTAGGGTAGCATTTCGCCCGACACGAACAAACGAATAACACACAAGAAGTAAATGCATTTCTAGGACATCGATCAAAGTGTGACACTTTTATATGGTTATAATATTTAGAGTTAAGCTCAGCAATAGTTAATGTAGATATCTGTTGTATGTATCCTGAACAACAGTCAAGTCCCTAGACGTCTGGAAAGGATTCATTTGCTTGATCTTAGTTTTGGACCACAATCACATGGTTAATAAGGAAAACACGAAAGGTTATAATTCTTTAATTTACATAAGTCGTCTATTTATGTCTAATCACTTTTAATCGACAGATTATCCTTATGTCAATGGCTCATTAATGGTCTTTAAATCAGTTTACCAACTAAGAGAATAACCAATCACTCAAGCTAGACGTTCTCGTTTTTGAGAGAAGGAATGTAATTCACATAAATTTGACCGATTTTGTGAGTTCTCCAAATGGCAAATTGTCCTTTTTTTCCACTTTCATTTTCCATTTTATTGATTGACATTTTCATTTCATAAGCCATATTTATTTATATTCAACATAGAGTTTTTATTCTACCCTCAAATTGATTTTCAGTGTTTTGCGTTAACAAAATAAGAGAAGTCTGACAAATTCTGTACGAGATGTCAGCGTGGTAAATTAGCCCTCTCAATGGAGAGTAGGGTTTCGTTTATACTTTGTGCCTTCCACTCGATGATTTCTCCAGTGATTTTAGCGCAATCAGTGAAAGAGCCTGGCAGCCCGGCAAGGACATGATTAGTTTATGAATAGAAAAACTAGTGGAAATCAAGATTCGCATGCCAAGTGGGCACACGGAATGAAAGTTTAATGAACAAAAGGACCAAGTACCAAGGACAAGGCCTGGAATTTGATTTGCAGTCGGAGTTGATGCCTACGTGATGGTCAAAAGACAAAGTGGAATATAGTGAGGTAACTTAGTAGTCCTGTCCGGCATGTTACACATGTATGTATGTTTGTATGCCCTATGCCATAAGTTACTTTTGGAGCATTTCTTATCTCAACTAGGACAACAACTTCATATTTCTTTTGTCCCTGGGAAAAGCAAACAAAGAGCAAACATTTACAAGCCAAAGCTACTGACACACGCCGTAACGTTGCCCGATACCCGATGATTGCATCCGCCCAGGAAGCTGTATACATGCAGCCATCCTTCCTTCCTGCGGGTCTTCCTATTATACCTACACTGAGGCGGGTATCATCCGCAATTTTCACGCCCACTTTGTTTGATGATGACAAATCTAGTTGCGTGTTTGGCGATTTGCGATTGTTATCAGATTGGCTTGGCCTTTTTGTCGTTCTCCGTTGCTCCTGTTCCAGTTCCATGGTATAATTATGTTTGTTTTCCGATTCCGATTCCAGTCTTCCTCGCCGCCTTCGCCCACCCGGAGCACATCGTTTAGGTCACGTGGCCAGGGGGAACGGCTGCGGCACGTGCTAATCGGCGGTTGCATGTCCCAAAATGTTGCAACAACCAGCTTACCAACCAATCAACCCCCTGTTCCTGTTGCTCGTCCCATTTCGATTCGCTTACAACTCTGATAATTGAAATCGTTAAGCTGGAACAAAGGCCTATCCGTTCAATGGCTTCATTTATCAATTCTCATAGAAAATGCGAATATTTTGGCAAGGCCAAGATGATGGGCTTTTAAAATGATTGCCATACTTAATTTTTCGACTGTTAATTAGAAATACTGAAGAATTAGATTAATGAAATATGGTTAATAAAATGCGTCAAACTACACGAGAGTTCCTTTTGCTGTCAAATGCAACTTCTGCCAATTCCCAAATGTGATGGTTAGAATCTTTCAATCGAAACGTTTTTCTAAAGTTCATAAAACACAGAAAAGTGTGGCTTTTTTACTGAGCTCTGAAGTTTATCTCATTGTAATTATTGTTATAAGTATAGGATATAGTTGTAATCTACCAACCTAACCATATTTTACTAGCACTAGCAACTACGGCCTTCGGCTAGTATACAGCACACACTAGCCTGGGATTCATACCCGGATCCTCATTGTTCAGTTGCCTAAATGACTGGGCCATTTAGACAACTCATCTACCGAGGAATGCCTTTTATAGTATTATTGTTTACTGATGTAAGGCTCCCAGGATCGTTTTAAAGTCTCTCCTTACATCTCTTAACCATGCACTCATAGGGCTCAAATGTGCAGATAACTCTTTCCACATGAATACATTTCTCAAGACAATAAGGACGTGTAGCACAAAGACCATAAGTAGTGGAAGAATTCCGTGAAAAAACTACATCTGTAACATAAAGACGAAGCAGGCTTATGAAATTAGAATGAGAAAACTATCAGAACACCTTTAGTTTGTTTCTTAATCTAATTTTATTGATTTGTTTCACTCTCAACACGAGTTAATAGGAATCTCGACCACACTAATTAGCAAACAGATAGTAGGAAGTTTCATCTTGGAAAATATATTGACTAAAAAGTCCATCAAAACTTTAAATTTACTTACAACTAAGTGGTTATAAAGATTAAAAAGAGTGTAAGGATTAATAGAATAAGAGAATAAGAAAAAAAAAATGTTAATCCAATAAGCCTTCTAATAAGTTGTATCGATTGGAAAATCTTCCATCAAAACAGCTACCTTAGGATTAAATTGATCCTCAAGCCGATTCGTATAAAAGAATCCAAACTCGGGGCATAGCTTTCCACTCAATTGCAGAGAGTCTTCAAATATCCTAAAGTAAAACCAACTATCAAGTAGGATCATATTTGGAAGGATCTCTGTTTTACAAATAGACTTAAATGTTAAATCCATAAAGCTTTAAACTTGAAAATCATGACATCTTCCTTACATCAGATCTGAATGCTTTTCATGACAGTCCACTTAATGTTTTCCTTGTGACACTTGCTTATTGTTTAAAAGATTGCAAAAACAAATCAAACAATGTATGACTTAAATTACATATTTTTCGGAAAAGTGATTTAACTCATTAGATATTAATTGTTGAAATTAGAGAGAAGTAAACAAACTACCAAAGGAATCCTTTTGCGAATTCCTGAACCCTGAACCCTATACACACTTGAGCATAAGGTTTACAGCAAACAGAAAATCCTTGAACTGCTTTAAGAAGCACCTGGTTTATCACTCTTAGTTTTCATTGGCTGTCAATTAAAATTATTTTCAAGTAAACTTGGCTTTAATTAGTCTACAAATTTCGGGCACTTGCTTTAACTTAATTTGATTAAAGTGAAGCGGGAGAATATTTCACACGCATGAGGCTCGAATACAATGGAGTGTCGCCCGGTGAAACTCATAAATTATGAATAAAATCCTTACACACACACACACTCACACACACCCGACCTAAAGAAGTGTGCTAAATATTTAAATACTTGAAAACCATAAACCTGAGTATTTAGAAATTAACTTTTCCAGACAAACCACACACACACACGCCACCAACATGTGTTGTAAGTATGTATGTGTGGACTTTTCAAAGGGAAGTGTGCGGCTCAGTTGACCCTTTTGGTCTTTATTAGAAATTCACACTAATGTGCTTGACTTAATAATAATCAAATTTATATGCATGGTTATGCGTTTGAGGAATCCTGCAGGACTGAGACTGAGTCTAAAACTGAGACTGACCAAAAACAAACTCGAGTTTGTGTGAAAAGTGTCAATATACGATGTGCAGAATGGAGAGAGTCCTGGCGAAGGCATTTGGCCGACTTGAGACGGTCCAGGGAGTCCGAAACAAGTAATGCAGGCGGCTTGGCCAACAGAAAAGGGCTTCTGGGAAGCCACGCCCTCTTCTGAAAACCGTTATGTGTTGTTTTCTGTTGTATTTGTTGTTTGCTGCAGACTAAATGGCCAAAAGGTTACTCTCCTGGGAGTCCAAGTCCAGTAGCCTCCCCATAATGATGAGTCTTGAAAATTTTCACAAAAATTAATTATGAATTTTAAGAGATAGGCAAAAGTTGTTTATGCTATTTTGACAAGCATTTCGTTTTTGCAGTGTTTTTTTTTTCTAGTAAAATTGAATTACAAACGTCCTTAAAGATAGAATCAGAGACAGGAATAGATAGTTAGAAAGGGAGAGAAAAGGTTGCAGAAAAAGATCTGGGTATAAAGACAATAAAAACAAATTACAATTACAAAACAAAGTACACATATGACCAATTTTAATACCCTTTACCACTAGGGTCAGGGTGGGTATATTTGATGCCCACAAAACATGAACAAAACACCTTCAATGCCCACCCTACATGTACATGTATTTTTGATTCGATCTAGATTTCGTCTAGTTGTTTTATCAGTGCTATTTCGTCCTCTTTTGGTCCAGTATCCAGGTAGGAAATTCTTCATTGATCAATGAATTTTCTGACCGTCGAGTGTGCCAGATATCAGATTAACTAATTTAGTTTTATATTTCAACTACTTTACATAAATACATAAATGTTTTTAAACAATGTATATAAACTTGACTAGTTGTTGAAGTAGACAATTTTTAAACGAAATCACGAAAATATATCAAAATATATCAGTTGGATATGAATTTCTTAAAAACCAGTTGATATATATTTGTTACAGAAGTATAGAAGATTCATCCGAATGGTTTTATTCAAATAGCTCAACGACTAACAAACATCTGGATAAACTCCTTACCCTTGACTACATCCGTAATTAGGCACTTAGAATAGGTCACAAACGAGCTTGTAACTTCCATTTGAAGATTTTCATTGGGTTTTTGTTTCGAATTGGTTGTAATATTTAACAGGGTATCTTAAGGTCGTCAGGCCGAAACACATGAAGGATGTTTATTGCTTTCATCCATACGCATATAAATTAACATTTGCAACACAAAAAAAGGACCTTCAGCGAGTAACCCCTTAACCAGCCATAGGTAAGGCCATGTGTGGCCAGGCGAAAGGGGGGAGAAAAAAAGGGAAAAATTGAAATAAATTACCAAAACTAAAGGCACAACTGTTCGCATAATGAAGTCAAATTATATTTTCAGAGCGGTTCGACGTCTCGATGGGCCACAACGAGCTGGGCGTTATCCTTAAGCGAAGGGTGCGTCCTCTTCGGTAGGACGAATGGTGCTTCAAATTATGCAAATCGCATTCAGGCAAATACATGTATCCATTTGAGAGAGTGTGTTTGTAGGCATAGGTGGTGTAGCCATGTCGAACTCCAACTGGGCATCGGGGCGTTAATGCTGACATTAGCGTCAACAAGCATATCCCAATCCATTCATTCCATTGACATTGTCCGGAGCCTTGGTCATGTCACCTTCTCAACGTGTCCATGTTCGTTCCGGCGATGTTATCATTTAATTCGTTGAAATTAACACGAACATTGTTAACTGTAAATGAGCTAATTAATCTAGTAAATGTGTCGCCCCGACTCCACACCCCAGTTTGCAGTCATCCATAGCCCCATCCACCCATCCATCCACCAACTTCACATGAGCTCCAAATGGTGTACCTACTCAACATCGCCTGATGCTTTTTGTGGTTCTCCAGAGGATCCCACCTGGCTAAAGGCACACGCATGTCGATGCTCCTCCACACTGCCACTCGTAGCCATGCCCCTCCCACACAATTCCCTCCCCTCCCTGCTCTTCTCTCGCTGTTTCTCTCCTTTGGGACCTGCACTAAAATCCCCAGAACAAAACCAAATGAGATGCATGGAATGTTTCGCTCGAAACGGATCGTAAACTTTCCTTAAATATGCTCTAAATAAATTATTTATCAATCATGTCCAATGAAAATTTTTAATTTCAAAGTCCATGGAAGAGGTAGAAATGCTTGAAATTCTTTAAAACAGCTGAAAATGTTTACATAATTTTAGAAATTCAATAATATAAACTTACTAGAAATTAAGATAACTCAAGATATCTGTTCAACTCTTCGAACAGTCTCATCACCTTGTTATTAAATTGGTCAAAACTATATAAACAGAATCAAAACGTTTGGAAATCGTTTTTTACAGTGGTGGCCACAAATTTATGACGTTCTTTTTCACATTAGGTCTTGTTTTCTTTGCTCCTAAGTAAACTATATGATTGTATCAGATGACATTTTTAATTTAGCCCCAATATTCGATTTTAGAGCAAATTAAAACACTGAATGTTGTAGGGAACTTTTTAGTCCTTTGCGCGAGGTCATTTTGCGGCACTATTTTGTACTAAAGTACTTTTTTCCTTGCACTACGAGAGAAAGTGAATTGAATTTCCCGTCGATTGACAGAATTTTCATTAAAATCGGATAGAAATAACCAACTTTTCATCGCTATCAATAAGGGGCATTTTTATGCACTGGAATTTCAATATGATAAAGAAATGTGTTTTTCGTTTGTAAATGATGTAAACTCTGTACGTAATTCCAAAGCTAAATCTTTCAGATATAACGTTAATATATTTGTAGATCAGACTAAAAAAAACCGTTAAAGGGAAAACTATATACCTATATATATATCCTTTCAGGGCATTAGTTCCAAGTCAAGTGAACTATCCATAAACAACTGAAATCTGAACGAATATCTGAAATTTTAAAGGGTTTTTAACTGTTTTGTTTTGAATGTAAATTTAATAGGTATAATAAATATTTAAATAGATATCTTTCGCTTCAAATTTCAGTACATTGGAGAATGTGAAGACTTCTTATTATATGTCATTCGTTTAAGCTTAATTACGTCTCTTCAAAAATGCAGATCCTGAATAATTTTCATAAAAGTAAGTGCATTATACTTATTCAGACAATCGCCTGTAATTGTCCCATTTGTCACAAAAGTATACACCAGAGAAAGTGAGACAGAGAGAGAGAAAAGGACAACAAAATCGACAAATTATTGTTTCCAACTTTACCATATGCAAGACATTCACAGAGTCATAAATAAAACTGAAGAAGGAAATTTGAGGCGCGAACATTTTAATTAGTTTCCTTTTATGCAGCAGAGACTCGAGTACTCAAGGACTCTTTCTCGTGCTGCCAAAGGACCAATATGCAAATTAGCTGAAGTGACTAATGTGAGGGCAAAGGCAGCGTTTGGGATGGGGAGTGGAGAATATGTGATACTAACACACCATGAAAATAAATCATATTTAGTTTCAGTTTCTCTTTTCATTGCCTTTATGACGATTTCTTCAAGTCATTGCCTATTCAGGAAATCTGTTGTTATCGAAAGATTCTCTCCAAGGACCCAAACCAGATGCCGATGCCAAACAACTGACAACATATGACAGTTGCTTTGTCTATCATTCAAACAAACCATACCAAAGAAAGACCACCAAAGATTCAATGAAGCATTTCGTAGGAAATTCAGCTATTCAACTATTTCCTAGGCAAAGCTCTACCCCGCCATCCGCTCGCCCTTCTGGTGACCAGACCAAAAATTTAACCAAATCAACCCAAAACAAATTGCACTTGCCGCAATCAGAAAAAATTAACCCAACCCCTTTAGGCCCTTTAGAGGACTTAAACTACCAAGTGCTGAAGTGTTTGCCACTTGAGTTTGGAGTTTTGGTTGTAAGTGCAACTTGTTAAAGGTCGAGGGGTCGATACAGGGAAAGCCTCTCTCTTCCCGAGTGCGGCACGTGGCAAGTCTAGCAAAAAAATAAGAAGAACCAACACAAAAGCCAAGTAAATTTAATTAAATTATCTCCAACACGTGTTTGACCAACTGCAACGATTTTGCAAAACAATTGAAACCAGTTTAAATATTTACAAAAGCATTTGCTAAACGTTCTCGTGAGGGTAAAAAAAAAAGGTTTCGTTTACATAACGAAAAGTAAATATAGTATGGTATAACCCTCCATCCTTCGATTTATCATTTCCCACAGTCTTTGGCCGCTTATCAATCAGTGGAAGGGAGGGAGAGGGAGATGCCTGAGGATCTGTTCCCTCACAAAACAATTTCATAAATATTTATGTCCGATCTTTGCCCGTGATAGGCTTTTACGATTTCAGCTTCTGAGGTGTGTGGCAAGTAGCCAACTTTGAAGATGGGAAAACGACTTGCCTTAAACATGAAATCATCGACTGGAGAATCAAACACACACACACTCACACACACACACATGTATGACAATTATTTTTTGGGAAATTTTATTTATAAACAAATGTTAGTATTTGGTCAATTGGCTCTAAATGGAAATGCAGTTCATTAGATTGCCATACCAAAAATGGCGAATGAAATATTAAACAACAGATTTCAAGTTAGCCAAAAGAAAATGTTTATTCAAGTTTTATTTTGACTTGAAATCTTTTCGGCAAAGAATAATTACTTTGAATTTGAGTTTCACTCAGCAAAGGTTTTCACTTTCAGATTGGTATTCGCTTGGTTGTTCACATTATCAAGTGACTACTGTAACAATATTATCATTATTATTTGTTAGAAAGTATAAAAAATTATACACTTAATTACTGCAGTCCTCGGTAGATGAGTTGTCTAAGTGACCCAGTCATTTAAGCAATTGAACAACGAGGATCAGGGTTCGAATCCCAGGCTAGTGAATGGATGTAATTTTCGTCTAAGCTGAAGGCCTTAGTTGCTAGTGCTTGTAAAATATGGTTAGGTTGATAGATTTCAACTATATCTTGTACTTATAATAATAATACTTAATTACTTTTAGTTGTCATCGACTTGACTTGGTATATAATATTTCAAGATTTCTAAAGAAACAAGAAACTGTTTCATTTTATTAACAGAATTGAAACATAACTTTCCTCACTATAGAGATAATAATAACAAAACGTGGTACTAAATATATAGGAAATGTATTGAAAATCGTATGAGTTAATATCTTTGCCGATAAGCAAGAACTTTTCCAAGCAGATTTCATCTTCGTGATCTCTGGCGATGGGGGCTATAATGGTTCCTCCCTCATATGAACCACGGAAGTGTCCTTTAGGTGAATCTAGGTGAATTATTTATACTAATTTGTTGTCTTTAAAGAAAGGACATATCTGTGTATACTTTGAAAGGCAACTTTCCCAAGTGACCAACATGAATGACTTTGCAGCCAGATTAACCAAACTTGTTTTATCCATTGCTTCCTGTAAAATGGAATTCTTAATGCCTTTGTCAATTTGGGTCGAATGAGAACAATATTCCAAACAGTAAAACGTTCAATTTACTTCATCACTACAAATAAAATAAAATATCATTACAAATATTATAGATTTATTCCTGAAATCCCTATTTCTTTACGTTCAATATACAATTATCTTATGTTTAATGAGTTTTTTGCGGTTTATTTTTTATATATATCGTTAATATTGGTAAAAATTAATATTTAGTAGAATTCAAAGTATTTGTTTGGGGTTTTAAAATTCAACTGATTAATTTTTTAATTTTTGAACTTAAATATACGGTTAGAAAGTTCTAAGAAACTTCAAATCTGTTTTAAAGTTAGTTGGAGCTGCTTATTAACATACAAATTATAAAAAACTCAAGTATTCTGAAATGTTTAATGAGTTTGTCTGCCTTTCAATCCGATTTGAATGATTTCCTCTTCTAATCTTGGTTAAAAGTCAATTGACACATTAATTGGCGAAACAATTGTAATGATGAGATGACTTTGGGCTAATCCCCCAAAGTCTACTGGCCACATTTTAATTGTCGGAACTGGCAGGGGAGAGTTAGGGTTATGACGGGATTAAGTCGCCAACAAATTATTTAGCAATAGCAAAACAATTCAAAATTTGCTTTTCGAGTGGTGACAAAAACCAACAAACAAACAAATAAGCAAACAGTCCAGATAGAAACAGAGAGTGACAGACAGACTGGGAGAGAGGTGGTGAGGGTGAGGATGAGGATGCGGGGTTACACTAGCATGACAGCTGTCACAGGCTGCTGTTGCAATCCCCTTCCCCTGACTCCTCCATAGAGAATTGGGCGTGATAAAAGGGGTTAATCGAACGGCCCTTGGACCAACGGCAAAGACAAGGGCAAAGGGGCAACTCAAAGCGGCCCAGTGCGGAAAAATTCAACGGAATTTTCTTGGCGGCCAAAAGACTTTCGTTCGTTTAATCTTTGCTGGCATGTATTTTGGTTAATTAGCGATGTCTGGGGACATGTCCGTTTCTTTTTTTCTTTTTTGTTTGGGCTTCGGCTAAATTCCTCGGCCCAATTGACTCCGAATGTAAATCTTTTGGGAAACATTTCAAAGACCAAAATAAACCCGATAAGAAGAGATGGGAAAGAGAAGGGCCACGTCCAGGTTCAGGTAAACACACTTGCCGTTGAGGTTTTCCAAGTTAATGAGATTATTCACGCCCCTTAAAAATTAATTCACAAGAAAAGGCCAGCGGAGAGACCGAAAAATGGCCTGAAAACCGCAAATGCGGAAAATGCAAATTGTTTTCAAACGAAACTCGAACCCGAAAACCAAACCCCTGTGACATTTGTCACATTCTCTGTCCCACTGACGAGGCGTGACAATTTTGTGGGCGGTTTCGCTTATGTTTGTAATTTTCACATAGCATGACTCCTGACTCCTGTAATCCGACAAGAAGCCGGGAATTGCCATGGAGATACTCGAAACTGTTTGACAACTTACTCCAGGCACAGATTGAACGATTGAAGTGTTTTCTTTAAGTAGATAATGTGTGTGTTAAGGCTCGAAATGAATGTCCTTATACACTTAGGAGATTTCCTCTTAAGCACTATGTTTATCTAAATCTATCTTAATCTAGTTTTTAAAAAGTAATCTGGCATAAGCTTAGTAACTAACTAATCGAAGACTATTTTCATGAAGTTTACCAAGTGAAGCTTAAGAGCCCAAGAGCTTACTGAAAATGTAAACATCACACTATTGATAGAACTAGTTGGGAATTACAACTAAATAAAGAAATAAGTAGGCAACATCGGAAGAGCAAAGTCTGTCATCATCACTTGAGTCAATAACTTAACATTATCTTATTCCAAACAAAAAAACAAGGCTGAAGTTCGTATAGTTGAAACATTATTTAAGTGTTGTGATTTAGCTAAACGTATTTAGATTTGACTATAAGAACCTATAGAGATTCCATTTTATTTGAACTGCGGGGGAGGAGGAGTTTTGAAACTGAGAGTTTAATCTCAGTGCCAATGTCTGAAGAGCTATCTGTTGTTGGGCAGTTTCTTGGGTATTGCCAGGAATTTAAATATCAAACTGACGGTTTCATCGTTCCCATCGTTTCACTTTATAGAAGAGCAGTAGCCACGCAGCGGCACTGCTTTGCCGACAGCTAGCCTAAGAGAGTCATTTGTGGCAATCTCTCTCTCTCTCTCACCATTGCTCTCTCTCTGTTGCTTTGCCTCCCTCGCTTAAGTGAAGTCTGACCAATCAGAGGAGGGCAAGCAGGCAAGCACATGACATTTTGTTGCAATTCCCAAACGACTTTGGTTAGTTGGCCGCAGTGGGAAGGCGTTGACACTTTTCTTTAGGGTCGGCACCAGGTGGTAAAGTCCTCCCTCTACCTCTTGCCCACGTCCACGTTTTGTTGCCTTGTTCGCTGGCTCTGGCAGTTTGTCAGCTTGCCATTGATAAGCCAGTAAAGCACGAGAGGGACTTAGATCTTGGAGCTCCTCTGCAAACAATCTGCATGTCTGTTGCACGCCCCCCAACGGGAAATATCCGAACGTCTGTGCGAGTTTGTGCCAATTCACAGTGTTCCAAAGTCCCACAACAGGTCCTAGACCCACCATCAGATTAAGCTCCCTCTGCTCTCACTCCCTCCTGCGCACCCTCGCTCTTGTGAGTTGTACTCTTTTCCTTACTCTCTCTCTCTATCTCTCTCTTTCTTTCTTTCTTTCTGTATCCCTCACTCACTCGCTCTCGCTTGGCTTCGTCGCTGTCGCTGGTGGATGGTTTGTTGCTGACAGTTCGGCTCTCTATGGACAAGTTTCTATACGGGAAAAACCACCACTCCCAGCGATAGGTTAGATTTCCATTCGTCCTCAGACGAATTCAGATGCCTTTCTTATTGTTATCGTCCGGGTCCTCACCCTCGCCTGTGTCCCGCTGTGTCTGTGTGTGCACTCCTGTGGCGCAGGCTCGTTTCGTTTCCAACTCTCGTTGGTCGTTCGCCCAGGTCCTCTGTCGACGTCGAGTCACAGAGCTCTGCGCAGTTGTCTTTCGTTCGGTTAAAGGCAGAAGCTGAAACTGAAACTGAAGCTGAAGCTAAGGCAGCAGCAGCAGCAGTCGCAGCAACAGCATCGGCAGCGGATTCGGATTCAGTTGGGGTTTAACAGCCACTCGGGACGGTAGCGCGCGCCGCTTAAACTTGTTGCGAGACCAATTTTCCGAAAATCCCAAATTCTCTGCGGTGCATTGGCCATAACGACAACCCACACACACCACACCAGGTGCCCAGCAAGTGTCTCATCATCGCGTCGGTTTGTTGTGTCTGTGTGCAATTTGCGAAAATTGTTTAGTGACAAAGCCATCAAAGGCTCGAATCAGATCCGTCTCAGGCATCATCGATTGATTGCCCATTCGCGCTCGATACGCCCCCCAGAGACCCAAAAGACCCAAAGCCAGAGCCAAGTGACCCAGACAATTGACAGTGCCCTCCAGTGTGTCATCGCTTACCCACGATTTCCTCCAACGCCGCGTTAGCCACAACAGCAATCACCACGGCTGCCACCATAGCATCCACGCCCGCCTCCAGTAACTACTCGAAAGTCAGCGATTACCCGTACGCTGATCTTCACCAGCATCATACGCATCACTTCGCTAGCACAGCGCCCCTGACCAGCGCGGAAAGCTTCAAGCTGCGTTCTGAGGAGCCAGTGCCGGGCTTTAGCTCGGCCTCTCCGTGGCCCACGCTGGAGCTGGGCATGGAATGGGGACGCAAATTGTATCCGTCCGCCGGCCCAAGATCGGCGGGCGGTCTGATGTTTGGTCTCCCACCCACAGCGGCAGACATGAACCAGCCGCGTGGCCCAATGACATCCCTTAAAGAGGAACCTCTAGGTGGCCGATGGGCCATGCAGCCAGTCGTCGATCAGACCAAGTAAGTCAAACTGTGGAACTTATTCCTACAATTCTATGATCCAAAAGTGTTACCAATTTAAAACTTAAAAATATCGCCGGAAGTGTTATCCATCCAAACGTGATTATTAAAAATCACTAGATAGGTTTTCCAGATCTCATTAGTACTTAGATTTTTACGAATCAGAAGAATGTCCAACGAAGTCAAAAACATTTAGTTTTATATTTTGAATCAATAAAATTTTAAAACTAGTCAAACAGAATTAAGGAAAATAGATTACATGGCTTAGTTAATATAGCTTATTTACGGAATTAGAGAAAATAGTTAGTCCTTACTACTTGAGCTGGTACTTGAGTATTAAATCAATGGGAAGGTGTTTTAATTTAAGTTAAAATTTAAGGATTTGGAAAAAACTCCTTAGCATCTTTGAAACTGCTTAAGAGAATAATGAAATTTTTAATTCAGGAATTAAGGAAAATAGAATACACGGCTTAGTTAAAATAGCTTATTTACGGTTTAGAAAATATAGTTAGTCCTTACTACTTGAGTTGGTAGTTGAGTGTAGGAAGGTGTTAAGGAAAAACTCCTTGGCATCTTTGAAACTGCTTAAGAGAATAATGAAATCTTTAATTCAGGGATATTGATTTTGACATTGACATAAATTAGGTCTTATTCACTTGATTTACTGAACGATTCTAGTAAGGTTTGGTAAACTACGATCGGCACTCCTCAAACCCCCTGACAAACCCCTGCCCCCTGCCCATACTCAATACGAATTCCAATTTCTTTTTTGGAAGCCAACAACAACTTCATTAATCTTTTCTCTCATCTAATCAAAATCTCCAAAATGTAATACAAGTTGCTGCAACATTGCCAAAATTTCACAGCAACATTGCCAAAATGTTGCGGCAACAAAAGTTTGCCACAAACAAAACAAGAAAAAAAGGAAGTAACTCTCCAAAAACGACAAAAAAAAAGTTACCAACAACAACAACAACAGCAACTGTTTGTTTACTTTTTCGGAAGCCGGCATCCAAGTCCCATGTCCATGTCCAATACAAATGCCTCGGGGAGCTATTCGCAAAGGGGCTTTTTATGGCCAACAGGACGCACAAACACACACACACAGAGACACGAAACTCTCCCCGTATGCCCCCTCTCCCAAAATACAAAATGTTTCTCCCTTTTTAACTAGATTCGAATTCACTCAAAGATCTCACTCAAAATTTTGCGGTAGACGCAGGCATCTTTGTCCTGAGGGTTGACTTCTGATGCCAGAAAGTACCGGGATGAGAATGTGCGTGAGCTGGAGCTGAAGCAGGTCCTTTTTGGTCTTAAACTTTGTGTGGGCTTTTTGGCTTGCTGGCTTTTGCCTGCTCAAAGGGATGTTTCACTTTTACTTTCGCTTTTGCCTTCAATTGAATTACAAGCTGGTTGCAGGTCTCCCCTCCCAATCCTCCTCCCCCCCGTTGGCTCCCCGGCAAATGTCTTTTCTTTTGGGGGGGGGAGGTGGACGGGCGATGAAAATGGACTGTTGTTAGCTAGAGAAAGCTTTTTTCTTTTTTGGGAGTTTTTGTTTGTTTAGTTGTGTCTGAGATGTTTCTAGCGTGAGATGTTCACGCCGAGAAGAAGTGCGCGTGTGGCCGAAATCGAAAGTGCGTCCTCGACGACATTTGCCAAAATGACAGCGGGTTTTGTTCATTCAGCGACGGCAAATCATCATCATCACAATCAGCACAGCCAGCACATTGTTGGCAATCATCAGCAACACTTGCAACAGCAACATCAGTCACAACAACAACAAGAACACCAACGACAACATCAAGAAGATATTCAAATCGAAAGCAATTCAAACAATAAAATTATGCGCTGTGAGACGAGGTAAAACTTGAAAGAATAATCTAAAATGGCCCAAATCAGATTTCAAAGAAATTCGTCATTCTTAAAATATCACATCCTAAATATCCTTTTGTCATCAAACGTCGTCTACGACATTTTCAGTAAATGGTATATAATCCAGGTGTACTCTGGTTTATGTCTTTGTCAATTTGAAATCGATAATATTCCAATCATCATTTTGGAGAGCTGGAACCAAAATTTGATTATTTAAACTTTCCCTAACTATATAGCAAATTTCCTAATTATCAGAAGTTAATTTCTTAAACTCAACTCTCCCTCTCTCTTCTCTCTCTTTTAAAACATTCATTTATGGTTATTAACATAAGTTGTAGATACTAAAAAAAATGTTTGAAATAACCGTGTAAAGGACCTTAAAGGGTCCTAATCCTTTCCAGAACCCTCAAATTCAAAGCGATTTAACTTTTATATTCAAAGTTGACAAAAAATTCAACAATTGCAATACCAATTGAACTTTTACTGCCATTTTACAAAGTTTGTTTTATCTTCTTCTTTAAAAACACACACACACACACGCACACGGAAAACACAAAGAGAAAAGAACTGAAACATATTGTTGCTATAAACAACAAAATGCATATAAAATTGCAAGCGAAACAATAATTTTTGTGGGTCATAAATCAAGGAAATATTTGGAAATTTATATCAACAAAGATTGTCCTGAACACACACACACACACACACACATACATATGCAACCCGTTAGCTGGCAAAGTAAAATGGCCAAAAAGACAATGCAACACCATGGGCCATAAAATGTGTTCATTCAATGTGAAAGTAAATACTTGAATGTGTGTGTGAATGTTGCAAATAAAGTGTACATTTTAAAAGGACATACAGGAGAGGAAGGGGCGGGGACAGGGACAGCTTTCCACATGTCCTGACTCTAACAATAGACAAAACGTGACCAGGAATTGCCCAACTGCTGGCGGTCACCTGGGCATCGATTTCCGACAATTAAATGTTGGCATAATAAAATCAACAGCAAAACGGCCACAAAACGTTTTTCGCAAATTGGCGGCAAAAGCAAACAGAAAGTCAACCAGCGAAGCAGCCAACCAACCGACCGACCATCCAGCCAACTTAAAAAGTCAACAAACCAGGCAAGGAGACGGCAAGCTTAGTTGGCTTAGACTACTGCGGCGCAAGGGGATTGGATTCGCTGTGGGTGTGGATCCGTATAGGAGCAGCCATCGCAATGGCATCGCAGTCGCAGTTTTTTATTTGCTCGCTTTGGATACTTTTTAAACGCCAACATAACAATAACCTTTCACCAAAATGTAACATGTCTGGCATTTATGTGTCGTACTCGCATTTCCCCTCAACACACTCGATTCCAATCCCTCCATCCATTTATTCATCCGCCTGCTTCCATCACCTGCCTTCGTTCTGCTCCTTCTCCTGATTATTTCTCACTTGGCATTTGTTAAATCGCATTGACTTCCCCCTGGCCCATGAAACTTTTTCTAATTCAATATATCTTCTTTCGAAACGACTCAATATTTCCACCCAGAATATTTTATTTGTTTTAAAAACCCATTTTAATATTCAAACGATGCATAAAAAAGTCATAATACATCAGTTAACAGGAATTCAAAAACGGAAAATGTCAAAAAGATTTTCGTAATCATCATTAGTTTCAAAAGATTTGTTAGTATCCTTCTATTCGATCTGATCCAAAGATTTTAAAGTCGGTAACAGTTTTCTTGGTACTTCTCTGAATGCATCTAGTAAGGACTAAACAAGTTCCATCAGCTGAGTTTTAGTTAGACAAAATTCTGAAATAGAAATCCTTATCTCGTATGGGAAAATACTTAAGATGCTCCTATCTATATTTTTCTATCTCTGATTTCGTTTAACTTACTATAATTCAATGCTTTGTGTGGTTTTGATAGATAAACTCACTGGTATTGAATCTGTAGCTTGAGCTCTAAATGTAATTGCAATTTCAGTAGGTTTTCGGCATAATTCTGTAGCGATTTATCATCCTGGAACTAACATTAGCTGATGGCTTTTGTTTAGCCTCCTTCCCCACTTTGCTGGCATACATATGAATGTCTGTCCCTGTCCATCTACTTGATGGTGTATTAGCCTTTGGCAAATGTGTATATAATTGCAGGACCCTCGAGTGTAGGTTAAGGTACAGACATGTGGCGGATATATTTTTCCTTTTTGACATTACCTGAATAAATAATACGGAAATCTGATAAAATCAGCATTTTCTAAATTAAATTGTTCGTTATGCATACGAAACGCAAGAGCAGTAGGAGTAGGAGGAGGAGAGGGCATCGACTGAACTACAAGTAACTAAAGAAACTGCAGGAACTGCAAGGGGTCGTCCACGTTCGGTAGTTAGCATTGTCCGGTAATTGTCCGATGACAGCAAAAGGACACAACTGAAGTCACGACGAGGTTAGCTGTAGCTGTAGCTGACATTTAGCATATGGAAGGGAAAGGACAAGCCTTTTTGGCCTGGCCCTGGTCCTTATAATTATCTATACAGTCTGTTTACTTGGCCCATATAACATGAATTTTTGGTCCCCTTCTGGCGGAGTCTCTCTCTTGCTTTGTGTGTGTTTGCGGTCTTTGTTGTGTGTTAATTCCTTTATTCATCAGGATTATTGTGTCACGTTGATGTTGCTTATGCGCTTTTAATGATAGTTGTCACTGTCTACTCACCACCGGCTGAGGGACTGACTGACGGACCGACCACTGTCCACTGACTGTCACTCCGGGGTAATTGCGTTGGGTCCCAAAAAACTAAAGAAAATGAGACAGATATTAGTCTAAAGACTCATCCGGACTATAGTACATAGTAGCCAACTCTTGTTGCTGGCAATTAGACTAGGTCTATGTTTACTTTCAGTAATGGCTTAATTAGGCGACCCATTTGACTGACATTTTTCACTGACTTAATCATATCTCTTGTGTCCTTACAGCTTGGGCATTGGTCGAGCACATTTCGAGAAGCAGCCGCCAAGTAATCTACGTAAATCGAATTTCTTTCACTTTGTGATTGCTCTCTATGATCGTGCCGGACAGCCCATAGAGATTGAACGCACAGCATTCATTGGATTCATTGAGAAGGACTCGGAGTCGGATTCCACAAAGACAAACAATGGCATTCAATATCGACTGCAGTTACTCTATGCGAATGGTAAGTACGATTTGTTTCAGATGGATAACCAATGGAATTACAATATCAAATTGTCTTGTTATATTTCCAGGTGCCCGACAGGAACAGGATATATTTGTTCGTCTCATCGATTCGGTGACAAAACAAGTAAGTAGCTTGAACAAGATGAGAATTCTAACGACGGGATAGTTTTAGAAAAGACCTTTCCAACTCATGCGATTTCTTTCATTGATTGTTTCATTAATTCCTTTAAATTCCATTATGATTCACAAACCGAAAGCTAATTATAGAACAATTTGCCACAATTCTTCTGGCCGATAAGATTTAATTACTTTTGGATTTCCCATGTTATGTACTCGTTAATTATTAATATAGAAAACTCGGAAATTTCCAATGATATCAAACATGAAAAAACATAAATTGTGCCAACATAATGGATTTCTGACAATTTCAGTTTCATGTGTTGTTTTTTTTCGTATCGATAATTTGTGGACGAATTTATTGCGTACTCCGCCCACGAAAGACATTGGATAGAGAGAGAGTGAGATGAAAAAAAAAACAAACGAGAGACGATGAAATAAAAGGCAAACTGAACAGAAATGTCTATAAAAATTTGTCACTCGAGAAATTAATTGCCCTTGAAAAAGGCACAGGACCAAGACACACACACACTCGCACACACGCATTACGCCAACAACAACAGAAGCAGCACAAAAGCTGACATATGGTGCACTGCAGCAGGATTGTGAGCCTTCTGCCTGGGGCCCTGTCCTAGCACCCACAACAAAGCGCATTAACCATGTTCAATTGGTTTGCTAACCTAACTCTAGCCCGGGTTACACCCCTTTCGTAGGGCGCGACAACTCGGACTCTGACTCTGACTCCGTCTCTAGCTCTAACTTGGACTCTTGGCTATGAATGGGAGTTCGTGTGAATGAATTGCTCGTTTGACGACTCAATTTATTGGCACTACGAGTTCTAGGCACACACAAACACACACCAGAAGGGACAGGAAAAGGCACAGGGACACACTTAATTAGCCATGACAATCAATTTCGAATGCAACTTATGCTCGAATCAGCAAAAACGAAGTGCACACGGCTTAGCCAAGTGGAAGGAATTAGTTTTCGATTGCGTGAGCTAAAAAAGAGAGAAAGGCGCAAACCGAACCGAAAAAATTGTCAAAGTCAGACAGAAGGTGTAACTTTAAGAGTATTGAAATTAATCCCAGTTAATGTGAGTGCAAAATGGGGGGAAAGAAGCATCAACAGAATGTTCTCAATGAATTTAATTTAACATATGGAAAAGTGAGTGGGGGGAGAGAAGAAATGCTTACAAAATTTAAACATTGATTGATATTAGCAAATCTGAAACGATTCTGTCACAAAATTTGCCACATAAAATTGTAACTCTTAATCAACTATTGGGGCAGGTTTTCCACTGAATCTTCATATCTCTATCGCACCTACCCTTAAAAATTAAGCGGACAATTCGTGGCTCGTTTTTGAACTGGCAAAAGAACAATCATTTTATCGGATTAGTTGAGCCTTACCGAACCTTTTTGTCTGATACTTTTTGCATACGCGTGCCACAGCGTTTGCTGGGAATTTTAAGAGTTTTTTGGTTATCTGAAATGTAAACTCGTGGCGTAACAGGTATGAACGCATCCAGCGGGTGGCTGGTTTAGAAACTTGAAACTATAGGGCTGAATCCGATTAAAGTGAAATTTTTGAAGGCAGGACAATTGTCACGTGCCGATGAACCCTTGCCGACTCCACCACCAAGCAGCAAGCAACGTCGTCAGCTCCTCTGATTTTATCGCGCAGAGTAGGCAAGCACGGGTCCTGCCTGTTTCGGGAAAATGTAGCAAATCATTGTCATAATCATAATTACATTCGATCAGATAACCAAACCAAAAATACCAAATGCTATGGAGGGAGCGGGCCAGCGGGCCAGAGGGCGGGCGGCCAATTGCAATTTGAGCTAACGACAACGATTCAATCGGCGGGCCAATTCGCTTCATTTGCGATCATATTTCATCGGGTCGACCGACCGGGTCCAGCATAAAACAATGGCAAAACAAAATGGCAAAAACTGTGCGACAAACTGGATAAAAATCCTTTTTTTCCGGGAGGCATTTCAATGCCAAATTTAACGCTTATCGCGATTTACACGCATTATGATGCGTCCGACCAGTGCTAAAACAACAACAACAACAACAGCAACATCAACAGCAAAAAGCGCAGCGAAATTCTAAACCCATAAAAGGGGTTGAGGTGAAAGGGAGACAGAAATCTGTTCTCTGGAACGTCCGATTAATGCAGCGCGATAAGCAAGGCCTAAAATGATGTTGGTCCATCTAATGAGAAGGACGAAACGACCAAAACTCAGGGCTACCCGAAACCAGTTTGGTTAGACGAGAAAAACCGTTAAGTGCATTTTACATGTTTCCTTGGTGCAGCCCTGCGATTTAACAATGGCGAAAAGCAACAGCAACAACAACAATTTTTGATTTCGCCAATCATTCATCATGCACTTTCATGCCAGCCCGCTCTTAATGTATGTATCTCTTTCGCACTCTTTATGGATTGCCTTTAGGCTTTTGTCTACATGTTAATTAAGCGATAATATTAATTTGTATGTCAACACTTAAAATATAAAGTTCAGAGCGCAAAATGTGCGCTGAATAACGCATTTTACATTTCATTTTATTGCCAATTGTTGTTACTGTCTGTTGTTTTTGTTGTTGTTGGTCGCTCAATAAATTCAACAGATTGCGCGAAATCTCCACATTTGCATCTCTTTGGGTTCGCTCGTATGTGTGTGTGTCTGTGTGTGTGTTTGTGTGAAGCCCATTTGCCGCTGCCTCTGTCCATCTCTTTCTCGCACTCAGCAATGCGATTAAAAATGCTTTCACGGCAAGTGCATTTGCTGCGGTTTGATGCGCCGAAAAGGGACGGATGAGAAAGGAACAAAAAATGTCAGGCATTAAGTGGTGGCTCGTACTCTGAGATACCCTCTTGCAGGTGTGGGAGGGGCGTGACGCAAGACTCTGCACGGGTTCTCTCCAAATATGCACAATCAACTAAGAACGTTCAATTTATTTCTCATAATTTGTCAGAGCACAAACATCTTTTGTAGGAAACGATTATCGCCTATTTTGGTTTCCATTTACCACTGCCTTTATCAAGAGGTCATCTTTATCGCCTCACTTCGCCCGTTCTCCACATCTTAATGGACAAAATGTGTTTCACATTAAATCGATACGGGACTTGTCAAATAGTTTGTTCAATATAAAGAACAGATGTCCATACAAAGCCCCGTTATTAAGAGAACTCTTTTTTTACATATGTACATATGTATGTATGTATGTATATACCCCTTGCATATATAGGGTAAATACATATGAAACTAAAAAATACAAATGTTAATTTGGAAATGATTAATACATTTTCATATCAAGCATAATGCATAATGAAATTGTTTATATTTATGTCAATTTAAATATTGGCATCCTCTATGTGAGATTCCTTAAATTCATTCAAAATATTTACCTCTCTCTCTGTCTCTCTCTTTGTCAAAAAAAGTGCAAATTCATATTTTTTATTACATTTTGCAACATTATGCTTTTAGTCCTGCACCTTTAAATTATGCAAATTTCGGGCTTTCAGGCACACAACCAACAAAAAGCAAAAAAAAAATACATGAAAAGGGTTCTCTCAGGCCGATAGCAACTGCATATACTCGGATAGAGTCCTTTGCAATGGTCACCTTTGTTTCATTTTTTTTCCTTGTGCCTCGAATTTATGCCTTTTCCTGCATGTACTTGTGTGAGTGTATCCAGGGCTGCCTGCACTGATAAATGAAGCTTTAATAAATTAAGAACCACCCTCGATTCGGATTTTCCAGGTATACCCAGTACCCATAAAGGGGAACGGGACCAAATTTATGTCACACGCAGGAGGAATCATTTGAGACATGATAAAGTTAACGGGATGAGTCATTAGCAATGGAATATCTGACTGAAAACATTTTAAACACCTTAATCGATATTAAAATGAATATCATAATGGAAAATGGACTTTGTTTTTACAACATTTGAATTGATGGCAACGTTTGTTACAACAAGGAACCCATAATTCAGTTAATAAAGATTTCATAGCATACTTATGGGAACTTTAAAATCAAATTATTTCACTTTCACACAACTGAAAGTACTAATTTGTATAGCAAAGGGTATTCCCAAGTCGACGAGCCATATTAGTTTATATGTTTCCTTTTTTTTATCAGTTGTCTCTTTTGTATGTGATAATTTATCTTGTTTGGTGAGATTTTTATATTTTTTTTAGCGTTAAAGTTAAATATTTATTGCATGTGAATGATGCGAGGTACGAACAATTTCGCTTTATTCAAAAAAAAAAAAAAAACCATAATAACAATTTGCCAACAAGGAGAGGCAAACAAAGCATTTTGATGGAAAAACGTTTAAATTTTTTAAAAGCCATCCTCCGCAATGGCCCCAACCATCGATATCCGAACAGCTTGTCATCACTTCATCACTCGGTTTTTTGTCCATTCTGTCGGTTTTTTTTTGTTGTTTGTATCATTGCCGTTTGTTTTCCTGTTATCCTGCTGCTGGGGCTTCCTGCTCCTGTATGCTGGATGATAAATCGTAGTTTAAACGCTTTTACTCCAGTTTTAGTGGCTTTTCGTTTAGTTTGTTCGTTTTTTTTTTCTATTAGATGAGCCATTTAGCAGCGTTTTGCCAGTCAGATTTCCTCTAGACCTTGCCTCCGCTTGGTGGGGGGCAAGAGACTAATTGTTTTGATGATTGATGGGCTTTTGGGGGCAGCTTACCATAGGTTTAGGAGGAATCAAATGTCATAAGATGATGCTCATATGAGTATGTGCAACATGTTACTATTTCTAGTTGTAACCCGCAGCTGTCCGTTTAAGTTTGTAAAGTTTGTCTACTATGGAAGAAACATTGAAAATCCATTAGAGACGGACAACCAGGAGACAACCAAAAGGCTCTGAAAAGGGACACGCACGGATTTCGGCTTCTCATCTATAATTAGCTGCACTTGTCCCACACAAACTCCAAGGACACTAAAATTGAGCTAGGGTATTGGCTGTCAGCCGAGAGCGTCATCCTTTATCCCATGGATATATATCAGTGTAAAGACACACATAGTTTTTTGGCCATTGTTATCCCCGACTTAACCAGAAGAGCTTCTGTCCGAGTCGTTAATGTTTTTTTGTGCCTTGTTGTTTTATTATTATTATTTTTTATTTGGAAATGAAGGGGAAATTATTATTAACCTGACAAGCGGGATAATAAGGGATGATCATAATTTTACATGTGCCATCTAATGCCCATTGCCCGCGGGGGGGTGAGAGGAAGGGAGACCTACACATGTACATATGCGAGCAAGGGAGGAGATGAGTTCTACTGCCTGAAATTAATTTCTGATTATCTGTTTGGCTGGTTGGCTCAGCTTCCGAAATCCTCGGTTACATATGTATGAGATGACGTCACGAGTGGCAGGAACAAAACTCACTCGTCCTTGACGTAACAGCAAGTGGCAGCATTATAATTTCTATTTATCTCTTTTGGTGGATGAACCAGGTTCCAGGTTGTAACCAGACTGATAGTGATGAATGATCCCGCCCGATCCCCTCATCAGCATCTTGCTGAGCAGCGCATATGCCATATTTTGCCGGGATGAGAGTGTTGGATTACGGCGGGCAGCAGCAACCCGCTTTAATCATTTTTAAATTAGAGAGAACTATGAGCCTTTTTGTTTACTCGCCCTCGCCGTGCCCAGTGACACGGGCCAATCCATTTTGCAGTGGTTGGGTCGTTTGTTTATCTATTTGTTTTTATTTCCCTTCAGAAGGCGGTGGGAGACTCGAGTGGTTGGGAAATTGCAGCAGATTGTCTACTCAAAGCGACTCTTGTTGCACTTGCGGTTACTGTAGCTGTTGCTCTCACTTTCAACATCGAGTGGCGGTTGGCAACTGTCTGCGGCACATGGCATGATTTTGGCCTGACACTAAAATGTTTTCCTACCCTCTTCCTCCGCCCGGCTCCAAGCACAACAAACAAACAAATAGAATATACATACATATACTTTTTGTTAAGCAAATACCCACATATTCACATGTTTTCCGACGTGCTTGTACCACCTCCTTCTGTCGGTTATGATTAGGCAAAAATATTGACCACCCGCTAAGGATGGGGGACCCCGTTTAGTCCTTCGAAGCAGTACCATGTTCAGCCAGAGGAGTGCGTCAATATTTGCTCATCAGTCCCATATGTCGATTTAATACTCAGCAGTTCCGAGTCCACAGACCAATGTCGGCCAAGTTCTTTTTACTCCTGTAATTAGCATTTATGTGTGTTTGTATTTGTCTTATGATATGAGAATAGTTGATATGCTTGAGGGAGTCCTGGCTTCGCTTAAGGGGGGGTAGTCGGTGTCAATAGCAGCAGGATAATAACAGGGTCAAGTTGAGGTGTAGGTGAACGCAAGCTGTGTGTGGGGGGGAGGAACAACTAAATCAACAATGAAATTTCGATGGTTAAATACTTAAGGTGGACCCTATTTGTTTAACGTCTATGCAGGTAGGCATTTAGTTAATTTGATGTCATCCAAGGGGGTTTTTTTTATAGTTTTTTACCTATATATAGATAATACGATTTGGAGAGAAGAATCGGAGCGGAGTTGTGACAGTCTACAAACCATAAATATAATACTTTTCTGTTTTCTTTCAGGCCATTATCTATGAGGGTCAGGATAAGAATCCGGAAATGTGTCGGGTACTTCTGACGCACGAAGTGATGTGCAGGTGAGTTCTCAACTAACTATAAACCAAATTCTAAGAACAACAAAAAAAAAACAAATTCCCTCAAATAATCCGCAAATAATTTTTACCAGAGAGGGTGGAACTTTCTGCAACCCACTTGCCCAGCCACCCCCTGGTTGACTGGTCTCCATCATTCTCATTGTAATCCACACCTTTGATTCCTTGGGTATTCCTTTGGCAAGTCCCCAGAGCTTTGGTTAAGCATTTGTATTTTGTTTGTGCCGAGCTTTTTTTGCTTACTTCTTTCTTCCTTTTTTGTTGTCTTGTCTGTTTGTCCTGTTGGCCGAGACACTCCAATTGCCAGTTGTTAGAGAGTTTCTCATTTGTTTTTAAGCGTTTTCGCGTGATTTTCACAGTGCTTCATGCATTTTGTCTCCTCTCGAGTCTCCGGGTTTTGTTTGGGCTTTTGCGGCTGCCTTTAATTTTGTTGATTTTTAAGCTTCGCTGTGTCCTTCGTTTTATTTTTACGCTCAAACGCACGCGAGTTGAAACGTATAAATGGCAGGCACTCGAAGTCCTTCTCCGGAGAAATGCCGGATGGGGGGGATTGGACACCCGCTTGCCATCTCATATCTGTGAAAAATTCACCCTTCTAGCACCCCCGTGGCAGTTGAAGGTTGCGTAGAAATAAAAACGGCGCAGCAAAAGCACCAAAAAAAAAAAAAAAAAAAAACGGGGGAAAAAAACGAAAACAGAAAAGAGAATTACACAGCTTCGCAACCCCCCGCACACACACACACACACACACATCCCCCTGTTTGGCCGTATTCCCGTTGTCGTTGCCGGCCGGCCATCTTTTATTATTTCGGATTGGCACCCAGTTTTTATGTTTGCGTAGCATTATCAAAACAAGGGGACAACAACCAGAACACACACACACACACACACTCTGACGAGGGGTTGACTTTCGACTCCCCGTCCAAGAAAACTCCGTCTCCGTCTCCTGCTCCTGCTCCTGCTTCGTCCCTGCGTGCAACTGTTACACAAAGCAAACAACTCCAACAAAAGCTCTCGCATCGGCAATGGCGTCTTCTTTATCGTTTTGGCTTTTCGCCCATTTTTAGTCATCCATGTTTATGTTATGCGTGTGTGTGTGTGTGTGTGCCCAATCAACCCCCCCAAAAAGGATGACCCTCATCCAGAAACTGGCCAGCGGCTGTGCGGTCAAAATATTACGCAGCCATTGAACTCGCTCCAAAAAAAACAAAACAAAAAAATCCCCAAAAAGAGAAAAGAAAACGAAGGCAGAAACTAAAAATATGTAAAGATCTTTGATTCAGAAGATCTTAATGTAAGTTTATAGATTTAGATAGTTCCAATATGAATGAATTATAAAGTTATGTAGTTTCCGTGAAATGGAAATGCGCCATACTCATCTGAAACTTTTGAATTTGATACTGTTTCTGTTTCATCTCTGTATTCCTTTTAAAATGTTCCAGTGTTGCAAAGTTGTTTATAAATTAAATTCGTTTTCCTGTACTTTTTTTATTTGCAGCCGCTGCTGTGATAAGAAGAGCTGTGGTAACCGCAACGAGACACCATCGGACCCCGTCATTATTGATCGGTAAGTAGTCACACACAGTTCATGTTCGACGACATTTTCAATCCACCCAACCTATCACCTCCCCCTTCCATTCCACCATGCCTGTTCTCTGCACCATGACCATCATGTTTGGCCCAGCTCTCGGCTCCCAGTTCTCTTCATCTCTGTTCCATACAAAATATGACATTTTAAGCTGCTTTTCATCATCGGTGGCTGGCTTTTTATTTTGTTTTTGCCTGCTTTGCCTGTGTTATGCGTATCGTTGATTTATTGGCATTATTATCAACTGCAATATAAAACATGATGCGACGCAGAGCAGAGCAGAGCAGACGAGACAGCCCACAAACCGACAGAGGGAGAGAGAAAGGGAGCTCTGGGAGATGGAAAAAGAAGGAAGGCGATTGTGTAGGTTCAGAAATTTAAAAATATATATATATGTATATATATATATAGAACAAAACGAAACCAAGTTCATCAAAAATGGCAAAAGCAAATTCTATTTTCATAAATTGTAAATTGAGACGAAGTGCACAACACCCACAGAAAGTTCGCGGCAATCCGACACTGTGGTGTACCCCACCCCGACTTTTCTCCTCAATCGTCCTCGCCCCTTCCCTTCGGAGTAACTGCCTGTCACGTGTCAGGCAAATTATGTTAATTGTATGCATCATGCCCAACAACGCACATCCTTATGGACTTCCATTGCGGAGTGCGTCGCTCCTAATTGGCTTCGGAAATTATTATTAACAAGAACAAGGAACATAATATTTCCGTACAAATTTGTTTCGAATTAAACGTGAGAATAGACGGGTGGAAATACGGAGATAATACCTCAGAAGGTGAAGGATCTCAACTCAAATCGGTTGTATATCCAAACTTCGTAACATAGAGACCTAATACGACTTCATCAAGGATATTTCGCCTTATATTCATTGAGTTGTTAAACAATTTTCCAGTCCCCAGGCCCCCATTCAATTGAACCACACCTTATGCAGATGATAATGATCTGCTCTTAACTTCAATTGGAGGTGGATGGGACTTGTTGTCCGCATGTGTAATCAGTGTGATTCCATGTAAAACATTCATCACTGGTGGTCCCGTCTGTCTTCCAACCACAATCTGCCATCTGTGTCTTTGCCATCTTAGACGGTGTCCTAAAGTATTTGCCTATTCTAAGGAAAAAACCTTGAGCTGGGCACGAGTAGTCCAGACTTTAATGATTCTATTATTACCACAAATGCTAGGGAGTTGCGTTGAAGTAGAAAACGGAAACGGAGGGCAGAGGAGTGGCTATAGCTATGGCTATGGCTATGACTGCGTTGACACAATCAGACCATAATTGGTGTCATAATTAAATTTAATTGATTGGCTTGCTTTTTGTACTTGTTCGTTGTCCATTTGCAAATTAGGAAATTGTTAAAGAAAAAGCAAAAGCCAAACAACATCGGCAAGATCAGAGTCCAAACACAAATTGCATTTATGATCTTGTTAAAATTGCTTCGCATCGTTCACATTGGACAAAATGCCAATGTCATCACTAGAGCCAGAGCCAGAGTCGGAGCCGGAGTCGGAGTTAGACCCATTTGGAAGAACAGTTACTATTCCAGAGAAACGTTAAGAAAAAGAACGACTCGTGCCCAGGTGGCAAGACACTTTGAGCTTGATATTTACGATTATTAATTCATTCATTTTTTTCGCCTATTTATTCGCCTTGTTAACCAGGCCATTTCGGATTGATTAATCCAGTAGATCTCAGTGAGAAGAGAGGTAGTGAGAGGGAGTGAGGGAGCACATATCAAGAATTTTCTGTCCGTCCGATACCGTCCAGTTGCTGGTGCATTTTGTCAATTGGCTTTGAGTTCCAGCAGCAAGCGCATATCAATCACCAGGACAAAGGCGGCATGGATCAGACAAGTTCTGTAACTGCTTCCACCCCGCTTCACATATTTCTCCTGCTGAGGCTGCAGCTCCACAGATTCTCATTGATATGCCAGTAGATCATGCCGCCTTAAAGCCAACGAGACAAACGTCTGGTGGGATAATCTATGTGTTCGCAACTAAATTTTGTTCGACCTCCCCCCAATCTGGCTTAAAGCGCTAACTTTGCTGGAGGTCCAGCACATTTTGCCACTCCAAGCTGTGGATCCGTCGGTATCGAAAGCCATCATTCGATTTGATTCCAAACGATTCGATTCGCAACTGAAAACTTGTCACCGCAACGCGCAACAATTGGAACTGATTGAAAATTCCGACTTGGACTTGCATTTCAAAGTGGCTGGTTATAAAGCCTAAGCCAAAAGGCAAAACTCTTGATACATATGACAACAAACCAGGCAGAGACAACACCACCAACCACCAACCGCCAACCACTAGCCACAAGGTAACTGCAACGTGTGCCGCAAGAGGCAACCACGGCGACAAGCTGCCTTCGTTCGATCTGCACATGTTTTATTGATGAATTTCTGTTATTCATGCAACAATCTGCAGTGGCTCACAAGACGAGCGGACTTTGGAGAAGCCGAAATTGTCAACACAATGCGCCTTCACAGGCACAGTGGGACAAACACTAACAAAACGCAACGTATTGTTTGTTTTCTGAAACTTTATATTCAAAAATATATCTGGACTCAGTGATCAGAACTTATATCGAACAGAGATCTAAAGATAAGAGTGAAATTCGATTGCCTAGTTCAAATTCCAACCGTTTCGCTAGGTCTTTGGCCACAGTTCGATAGATCGGCTGGGATTTGCAATTACCCAGTGCAGGTGAGGGCTCAAGTTTTAGGCTTTTGTCTCTCTGATCGTGGTTCCTTCGCCTTTTACTTATTTATGATTTGTGAGGACACTGCGATCGTTGTGTGTGCCTGTGTGTGTGTGTGTGTGTGTGTGTGATACGCATTTTTGGTATGCACTTCGTGTGTGTTCCATATAATATAATTAAGTGAATTTAAAGCCCAACTCTGACGGTGGTCAATCGCTTGTATATGTTGTTGTGGTATTCGTGTTGTTGTTCTGCCGACATGTTCCACGGTTTTTTCACACATTTTCGTCAATCGAACTATGTGCGTCTCTCTTGTTCGATTCCGATTCGCCATTCCGCTTGTTTTGCCTTAATTTCATTTCGTTTCATTTCATTTTGTATGCCCATCTGGCTACGACTGTGTCTGTGACTGTGGCTCATGCTCTCCTTCTCCTCCTTATGCGCCATCATTAGGAATGATGGAAATTATGGTCAGGCATGCAATTCTCAATTGTTATCAAGAGCTATTAACCGTTATCGCGTGACAAACGCCCCCCGCTCCGGGTTCGCGGCACAGTACGACATTGACTTTTTAATTTGAGTAAATTGTGTGCTCGGCACTTTATCAAAAAGCAACACCAACAACAACATGATAACCCTACCCATCTGGCTGCTGGCCAGAGCTGGAGCAGGAGGCTAAAATTCAAAGAGTGAAGCGAAATACAAAAACAAAAAGTCAATCAAACAATCGAAAATTTGCTGTTTTTGCATTTATCCACGTCGTATTTCGCTATTTTCTTCCGCTTTATTTCAATTTTCTATATTGAGACAAAAAATTGTGAAATAAACTAAGTGCAAACTCATGGACAAAATGTGGGCGTCCGCCAAATAGAATTGACGTTTCCCGTTGTCCAATATGCAAAAACTTGGGTAAACACAGTCGCTGCCCAAATAATTAGACCACTTTCCTATAAAGACTGGCAGAAGCCAATCAAGGATCAGAGAAAAGAGAGGAGTGAAATATAAAAACAAGAGATCTTAGCAAATAAGAAAGAGTCCTAGTATTACATTCTGTCCTTGTAATACTGAAAGAATTACAATATTATGGTTTTTATACCCTTGCAGAGGGTATTAAAAAACTGGTCAGATGTTTGTAGCGCACAAAAGGAGACGTTTCCGACCCCATAAAGTGTATATATTCTTGATCATCATGACAAGCTGAGTCGATATAGCCATGTCCGTCTGTCCGTCCGTCTGTGCAAGTCAACTTCACGCCGCTATCTCAAGAGCTATCGAGATGAAACTTGGTATTTGGGCTACTTATATCCCGGAGCAGATAAAGTATGAAAATTGTCAGGATCGGACTACTATATCATATAGCTCTAAAAGAAACATTTTCATGACAATTGGAATATCCCCATGGAATTTACTACGGTGATAGTATTGGATATAAAAACTCAGATTCCAAAATTTGATCGGATAAATAGAACACAAGTTACAGTCAATATAAATCGGTTCAACCGCTTCCGGCCAAGGACTGCAAGGGTATATAAACTTCGGCATAGCCGATGTTAGCTTCTTTGATATTTTTAATTACTAAAGTTAGTCAAGTAACTTCTGAGCTTTCCAGCTAAATATAGAGAGCAGTAGATCAACTGGCGGATCAGTTTCAAAACTTGTTGGATTTTCCAGTTTTAACATTGTATATAAGAAAAGATCGATATTCCTTTATTTTATTGATTTAGTCTTTTCTAAATTTATTGGGATTGGGATCCTGCGTTATGTGTTATGGTGTTTGGTGTACCGACTATGTCCAATAATTTGTGATACGCCTGTAATATTGACGGTGTGAGTGGGGGGAGCAGTGGGAGGAGATGAAGGAAGAGCCATTCATTGCATGCCTTGATAATCGCAATTGTGCTCTAAAAATGATGACAAAACTCCTGTTTCTAGTTGCCTCTCTTGTCGCTGTCGCTGTGTTGTAGTTGTTGTTGTTGTTTTTGTGGTGGCTACAGTTTTTAATTTTCTAAATGCATTCAGGCGAGCTCGAGCTCAGGTTAGCCCCTGGCCAGGTGAGGTTGAAGAGGGTGACTGCAGGATGAGGCAGAGGGATGACTACGATGCGGATGAGTGTCCTGGCTGCACGATACACACACACACTCACACACACACACACGAACACCAAATGCGAATGTGAATGTAGCTGAGCAGGCGGCCACTCAAATATTCAAAGCGACGACGACGCCAAAAATACAAATAAAAAACAAAAAACCTAACGCCAGACACAAATTTGACGGCACTTGTGGTCAGCCATCGACAGAAGAGTCGTATGAAATATTGGACAGACGGACGACAGACAGACAGCGAGACCAATAACAGTTAATTATCGATAAAGATACACGATACTAGACATATATTTTGAGGCTTTTTATGAGCAACTCATCCAGTCGAAAGGACGACTATTTCTCCCCCATCGTCGCAAGTGAATGGAAGGAAGCAAATTTTTTAGCTAGGTGCACTTTGATTTGCACCTCATAAATCAATGGGAATGCCGGAATTTCGATTTACAATTTTTGCATTTCAAAGGAACAACGAATCGCACAGAAATTTGCATATTTTGTTCTGTCTATTGAAATTGAATTATTAATGCAAATTTCTGTATGCCTCTCACTCTCTTCCTCTCTCTCTCTCTCTATCTGTCTATCTAGTTCTCTATCTCTCACACTCTGCTTTTAAGTGGCGTGAAAAGTCAGAAATGCAAAAAATATATGTACGTAACTTTTGTCTCTGGGGAAATGCAGTTTATTAAATCATAAATATCTATTTTCCGCAAAATTATAGAAACATTCACAAATTTAAAAGGTGAAAAAGTAAATTGATATAATTTATCTACTGAAGTAGATTCGAGCCACATTAATATGATACTTCAATCTGATCCCATTCATGTAGATTAGCTGAAAAGAAAAGGTCCAGACAGTAAGTCCGTCCTGTAATCTCAAAGGAAACTGAAGATATTTGAACATAGAATCTTCTTTCAGGTTAACAAACATTTTCAAGAGACTTGTACTTTAAACCACAATTACCCACTATATAAATTATAAATATAGATGTTGGCATATACATATAAGGGTAATGTGTGTGTAGTCTGCATAATTGAGATTACCGCGATATGTATCTAAAATGCAGAGATCTATAAAGCAAAAGGATGAACCCGAACTTGAACCCACGTAGTTGCCTCCACTTCATTGATGTCTATGATAGTGAGTTGTCTCATCATTGCTTTAGCCATTTCTTCGGTCCCTTACGGCCCGAATGCATAATTAATAATATTAAAAGCGTTAACTGACAGCCCATATAAAGACACATCCTCACACAGACACACAAAAACACACACACACACACTCGAACACTGAAATAGTTAGCATAATTTGGCTCATTTCAATGAGGTCGATAATTTGATGGTTCAGTAAGTTTTCCAGTAAAAGGCTGAGAAAAAGCACAGAGACCAAGAAGAAATGTTCTCTTTATCGATGTCTGATACTTAACCTCCATATGTGTGTGTGTATGTGTGTGTTTGTATGGCTATAATCAGTTTAAAGATGAGGAAATCGTAAAGGAAAATCGAGAAAAATCCTTTGCCCGCCATGTATTCCCTTTAAGTTAACAACAACATACAACAACACTTGAAGGGTATTTCCCTGGTCCCAACGGCATGACATTGAATCCCAGAGCAACCCCGCCACAAACAAGAAAAGAAAAAACAGAGAGAAAACCTTTAGCAAACCCAAACAAAACCCACACATCCCAAGGATACGCATTCAATTCTCCAAAAATTCATTGTAATTCACTCAAAGAAAGCTCACTCAATTTCCAACTCACTTTCGCTCTCTCTTCATATCATCTCTCGCTCTCTGTCCTCTTATCCTTGTCTCGCTCTCCGTGGCTCTCATTTAGCTTAGGCGAAAGTGTTTTCAACAAGTTCAAATTGTGTTTTTCCTCCGTCCCAAAATAAGAAAAAACACCCTCTCAAAGTCTATTATAATACAAAGGAAGGCAAAGAATGAAAGAAAAGCTATGAACTCTCTGTTATCCTTGGAGATGAGGGTGTAGTGAAGATGTTCTCCTCGCTTGCTGCCGCTGCTGCTCTGCCAAGCGTGGAGCGTTAAGCCGAGAAAGAGCATAAATAAATAAAGCCCAACAACAATAGAAAATGGTGAATCCTCCCCGTTTGGCCCCCCATTCCTTGCATACGCATCCCATTCATGTCGACGCCATGTTTTGTGTTGTGGAAAATGCCAAAAGGCATGGAAATGGCGCGAAAGTAAGTTTTCGCATTACTTTTGTAGGCCTTTTCCCTTCCGCTTTTCCACTCCATCTTCGTCTTCATCTTCCCAATTTCATCTTCACCTTCATCGTCTCGGTCGGTCGTTGTGCCTCTGTTTTGTGCGTGTCATTGCCATTGAGTTTATGCGACAATAAAGTTGAAAATTTTGAATATTATCGTTAGTGAAAAATTAGCGCCAAGTTCACCTGTTCACAGTTGGCCTTCTGTATGTATATAGTGTAGCGCAGCGTCACATCCTTGGCAGAGCCTCCACTCCACTCCATTATTTTGAGCTGTCGTGCGCCAAAAACGCTTGCGGCGTCTCACGAGCCTGTTCACGCCGTTCAAAAGATAATATCGACATGGAAACGGTGCTCGTGGGGGCGGGGGAAAATTGTGGGGAGCGGACGCCAAAGCGATTTATGTTTGCTGAAAATTCATCATTAAATTTGTGTGCGAGATGCAAAGATAAAACTTGGCTTTATTGTTCGGTTGTTGATTCACAAATTTTCAGTTAATCGAGACAAATATGAGAAGGTTCAACTTTATTTCAATTGCTTAAATAAAAAACTTGATAAGAAGATAAAGTGTGCTAAGTGTTCCAACTAATACATGACAATAGATTTCGTAAATTCTCGAGAATCTCTTCCCAATCATTGTGAAATGAATCGGACTTCATAATACTCTTAGGAATGTCTTCGTTTTGTAGTTTTCACTAGTTTCTTTTGTGCCCTTGAGCTCATTATCCTTTCCTAGTTTTGTATTCCTCTTGAATGTAATCTTTTCCTCAATTGCACCCGATCCACCTCCAATTCAATACCACTTAAGGGCAGAATTTAAAGACTGCCCCATTCAGCAATTGAACATCATCGAAAGAAAGGAATAGCACCAAACCGGCTCCATCTCCCACAAATATGAATGACCAATTATGCACTTCGTTGGCTCTACGTGCCTGAGCTGCCAATAGACCCCATGGACGACCCACAACTGCCTCCAGTCACCATCCTCCACTCTCTCTCTCTCTCTTTCGCTGTGTCCTGTGCTGTGCCCAATGTCATGTGCGAACATTTGATGATGCGTAGCTTTTCATTAAATGAAAATTTCGCGTTCGCCTTGCTGGGGAAAGAGCACAGAAATACGGGAAAATAAAAAAGAGAAGCCAGCCGAAAAACAAAAGTGCCAAACTTTGTTGCCAAGTTGGGAGACACTTTGATTTATTGGCAGGACGCGAGCGGAATTTTTAATTGTCCACAAGCGAAATCCATGTCCAAGCTTAAATTGAATCGGCAAAGATTCTTCACGACTCCTTTTTGACTGAAAGAAAATCCTTAGAGCATAATGATGATGCGAGGCCCAGCCTGGGAATTTATGCATCCTGTCAGGATATTTTGAAAACATTGTAATTCAAGCGGAGAGCACCGAGACGCCATCAATGCTTCCGAGAAGTCAATTAGCTGCCCATAAACATGCATCATGCCCGGGCGATGATGTCTCTTCAGAGATGTAAATGAGTTAACCTTCTCCTACGACTCTCAATATCCACTCGATATGTATTCAAATTTCAAATGTTGCATCTGTGAGGGTTTTTTTTCGTTTGGTTCTTTGTTTTGTTGGTTCATGTAACTCGATATTGGATCTGACAGATACACGACCTCCTTCCCCCTCTCCGTTCCACTCTCTTGTCTCTGGAGGGATGAGTTTGGGATGGAAAGAGACTGGGGATTGGAACGGCCTACGACCGTGTGTTAATGATGCTGTAAAAAAAAACATACACACATCTGTTTTTATTCCATCGACAAGTTCAATAGGCAGAACAAACAACAAATAATAATAATAATAATCAAATTCAATATTAATATTATTTTTGAGTTCGTTTCTGATAACTTAAAAGTTCTTATCGCTTTGTTGCATAAATTTGCCTCATATCAACCCATTTAAATTCACTTTCTATCGGATTTTAGAAATCGTCGACACTTTTAGGAACAAAACGAATTGTAAAATTTCAAAGTAATATTGAAAGAGTAATTAAGAATATTGAATCCTATCTAAAATTATATCCAAGCAGAAGTGAGAATGTTTGTGTTCACCTGGTAAAAGGCAGAAAAAAAACGTTTTATTCTCTCATCACATCCAATCTTAAACCAATTGGGAATTAAAACAGAAACATTCACGCTGCACCATTAAATAGAGTTTGTTAAGTCTCTTTTTGAGTAGTTTGCTAATTCGTCATTTTCTTGTAAATTTTCAATGTTCGTAACCCTAACTTGATGTTGAAACTTCTAGTTCCTCCAATAATACTTTGATTGGTTCTAAAATAGTTATATAAGATCATCTAAGACTACCATTTTTGAATCTATGTAATGTTTTTTTTACCCATTTTACTCAAATGTCAAATCAAGAGTAATTTTAGTATAAGAACAACCGTACTTAAAAGTAATTTCTCTCTAGTGTAGATTGTTCCTTGGGATCGTAAACTATTTTTAGAGACTCACAGAGCTATCAGCACCCAGTCCAAATTTATGACTCACCATATGCAGATGCGCTTCTGTTTCCTCTTACACTTTCACCCCATCTCTCTCGATGTTCATCCTCTTTAATAGTGGGCGTGGATTGGCCCACTAATTTGTCCAATTTGTCGAGTGAAAAACACCAGAAAAAACATTGGAATATTCCACCTCCTGCTGCTCAACGAATTAGCGCAACATGCGACCAGCAGCAGGAGCAAAATATTATTTCAGCAAATAAAATCAGTGAGGCAAAGGGAAGCACCAGAAGCAGGACCTGGAAGCAATTGCTGCTGGGAGCAGGAGCTGTGGAGTGACAATATCATGTCGCTGGTGCTGCTGCTACTGCTCCTGGTGCCCCTGGCATTGGTATATGTATAAAGTATTTTACCATTTAAATGCGCGACACACGGGTGTCAATATCGCATATCCTGCCTGCAGGATATCCACACCAGCACCAACACCAACAAAAATAACATACTGTCACCCCAAATTCCCCGAGTTCAGCGCTTATCGCATGCTGTGCGACCTAGACTTCCATGCCTCCGGTCATGATTGGCCACCAAAATGACAGAGAGCAGCAGAAGGCGGAAGGACAGGGGCAAGTGCAATTCGCTCTAGGGCGAACATCTGCCCAAAAAGAAAAAAGAACGGCCAAGCCGACCGACCAACCGATTCCAACTGCTAAAAGACACAACCAATAATTAGCAGCTCATAAAGTGGAAGTTTTTTCACTTATCGCCAAGAAAAACATAATACCTACATATGTATATATTCCTTATATAGTTTAACTGGACATTTACTTTAATCTACACTTTCCTCTCTCTTTTCTTTTCAGGTTTTTCCTTAAATTCTTTTTAAAGTGCAATCAAAATTGCCTGAAGAATGCCGGCAATCCACGGGACATGCGAAGATTTCAGGTAAGTTGAAAGGAAGTTTAAGTTAGTATTTAGGAAGATTTAATACCAAGACTGTATAGTAAGAGGGCGAAACAGTTTGAGATTAGACCTTTAGATGTGAGAGATCCTTAGAATAGGCGATTTTTCGAGCAATTATTTTGAGGATAACAAACTTCAGTATTGTTAAAAGTCTATTATAGATAAAGTTATCTTGGACTTGAGATAGATCAACGATCTGGTTTCCTTGCGAATTACCAAGTGATGAAACGGATTATTTAGGATTAAAACTCAATTGACTTCATTTCTTGGATTGAAAAGACATTTTTAAGCCTTAGTTTGTATTAAGCCTTTATTAGGAGCTCATATCCGCAGATAGCAGCGTCAGTAAGCTCTCCATTAAGTCCCATTTAAGTTAATCAATTTAATTTAATCGCTTCTCTTTCTTTCTATCTTCGTTTCCCGTTGAATTACAGGTTGTCATTTCCACTCAAGTGGCTGTGGATGGGCCATTGCTGGCGATCTCGGACAACATGTTCGTTCACAACAATTCGAAGCATGGGAGACGTGCCAAGCGACTGGATACAACGGAAGGTACAGGCAACACATCCCTGTCCATATCCGGTCACCCCCTAGCGCCCGACAGTACCTACGATGGTCTGTAAACAAAATTCCAATTATTGCAACATTTTTCATTTTGTTCTTATCCCTCGATCAGATAGTTTATAATTTCTATGATTTGATTTGTGTAGCAATTGGCAAAACTCTGAGAATTTTCATTTGGATTTCTCCTTGAACCCTAAAAGACAATCCTGCATGTTTATACTTATTCTCCCTTTGTCTTTTGCAGGTCTCTATCCACCTTTGCCCGTGGCCACGCCCTGTATTAAGGCGATCTCACCCAGCGAGGGTTGGACAACGGGCGGAGCCACTGTCATAATTGTCGGGGACAATTTCTTCGATGGCCTTCAAGTGGTTTTTGGCACCATGCTGGTGTGGAGTGAGCTGATCACCTCGCATGCCATCCGAGTCCAGACCCCGCCAAGGCATATACCCGGTGTTGTGGAGGTGACGCTCTCCTATAAGAGCAAGCAGTTCTGCAAGGGGTCGCCCGGACGCTTTGTCTATGTCTGTAAGTAATCGACTGGAATTGTCAATGCCCACATGTCTAACCGTAAATTTTTCTCTACAATGCCGTCTCAAGCAGCACTCAATGAACCCACCATTGACTACGGTTTCCAGCGCCTGCAGAAGCTTATACCGCGCCATCCCGGCGACCCGGAGAAACTGCAAAAGGAGATTATCCTTAAGCGCGCCGCCGATCTGGTCGAGGCTCTCTATTCAATGCCCCGCTCACCAGGTGGCTCCACCGGCTTCAATTCATATGCTGGTCAGCTGGCAGTCAGTGTCCAAGACGGATCGGGCCAATGGACCGAGGATGACTATCAGCGCGCCCAGTCAAGCAGTGTGAGTCCACGAGGCGGCTACTGCAGCAGCGCCTCCACGCCGCACAGTTCGGGTGGCTCGTATGGCGCCTCGGCTGCCACTGCAGCGGTGTCGGCCTCAGCTAATGGTTATGCTCCCGCACCCAACATGGGCACACTGTCCTCCTCTCCGGGCAGTGTATTCAACTCCACGTCAAGTAAGTGCAATCGATTTACACATCTTTTTGGGTTAACAACGAAAAAAGTCCATAGATCTTTATCTAACTAGTCAGGAACTGAAATCTTTTGAAAGGTTCATTGGTCAACAGAAGAGCAGAACAGATTCTTATTTAACAAGAAACTGATTCAAAAACTAAATCGATTTTCACAATTATCTGGCTCTCCTCTAAGACCTAGTAACCTCTTTCAAACTATTTCGGAACTTTCGAACCTCTGTGATCGAATTTTTGGTAACTTTTATGATGATTTGTAAATTTAGTTTGTTTTTTATTATGAGAACAAAATTAAACACTTACACACACCAATATGTAAGCCATAATATTAACCCCTCCCCCACTTACACCCCCCGAACAAACAAAGTGAAAAAGACAAAAAGAGAAAAAAATATGCTCAGCCAAAATGTTGCATTTTCGCCCATTAATTCCAACAGTGTCCGTGTCGTCGACCTGGCATCAGGCGTTTGTGCAACATCATCAGGCGGCTGCCGTTGCTGCCACCCATCCGCATCACTATCCGCATCCACACCAGCCATGGCACAATCCAGCCACGGCATCAGCTACTGCGGCGGCCGTTTAAGCACTCAGCCA
The DNA here is from genome assembly GCF_018151085.1 of Drosophila tropicalis. Lineage (NCBI taxonomy): Eukaryota > Metazoa > Arthropoda > Insecta > Diptera > Drosophilidae > Drosophila > Drosophila tropicalis. The sequence continues at coordinate 1,008,450 of NW_027173049.1, read as the reverse complement.
GAGGATGACAGTGAAGATGAGGATGAACAGGGGAGCAGCACCAGCAACAGGAACAAAAACACCATCAGAGCCAATGACATTTTTGTTGAAATTAAATACTCCAAACGACCAATCGCCCGACCGCCCGCTTATCTACCCAAAGAACAGACACGAACCCATTCAGTTACACATCACATATCGGACAAAAAGTTTTCGGGAAACGGCCTGGGAATGGGTGAAACCGGACAACAGCGAGCGAGCCGAGTCGAGTGGATGTAATTGAGCTTACACCTATGTACACTACTTCCACATCCAACACCACTACCACAACATGAAAACTACACACGATTAACGGTATTTATGATTTCCTATTTTAAACTTGGGATTTTATCATTTTTGTTGGGATCGATTCAGAAAATGTGCCTTCGAAATTTTGGATTACCCACAGGATTTCCTCACACCTAACCCCGATTCTGTTGTCTTTCTTTCCAGGAGTTAGCAGTTTAAGCTTCAATCCCTTCGCCCTGCCCACCTGTAATACCCAGGGCTATAGCACCAGTCAATTGGTGACCTCAACCAAATAATACTATTATTAAAAGAAAAGCATAAATAAATTCGAGGGCTCCCTCATCAGAAAATACACATACAAATATACATACATCAAATATCTATAACATTTGAAAAGGAAAACGAAAAGGAAAACAACAACCGAAAACAAATGATAAAAAGAAGAGAAGCTCGAAAGTGCAATAAGCCATGCAAATGTTTCCAAAATTAATTAATATAGTTATTATATAATTAATAGTATAATTATTGTATAAATGTGTCCTAGAGTAAGTTGTTTATTTTTTGACTATTTATTTTTATTCCTAACCGCATATCAAAATAGATCCAGAAAACAAAATCTACATACATATTGAAAGGCAAATGCATAGGCATATCAGAATAGGTCTAACTGCTTGATTAATCATACATACCTACATATACATATATACAAACCTAAATACATATACATATATGTAAATTTTAAATTAAACTGTGAATAGAACAAATTATACCCCAAGATGATACGATAAATACATATTATACCAAATGCAAAAACGATATGAAAATCAATTTTGGCTAAACACAAAAAACAAAATAACGAAATAAAATGCTTGTATACGATATATACACCCACACACACACTCACACACACATCCCCACACTATACACGCCAACATTTTTTGGAGATCTACTAAACCAAATTACATAAAGACATACATATATAGTTAAAAGCCAGCATATCATTAAAAAAAAACACTTAATGGAACTGACACAGTAGACACATAAAAAAAAAAAAACCGAAATCAAAATGATATACCTTTGTATGCTTAAATTCAAAATCGGTATTACATTTTCATACGAATAAATAAGTACTACCCACTCGTAATATTCCAAAAACTTTTTGGCAAACATATCGTGCACTTAGGTACTTCACATTTCACCCAGATTGTATTTATAAAAGTCTCATCATAAGCTCCCTTATGCAAACAAAAACAAAAACCCCAAACAAATTCAAAAAAATAAAACACCAACGAATGATACGAATATATAACTTTTGCTATAATCCCCCCAACATTTGTTGACTAGAGTATTAAGCTTAACGTAAACATATTGGGTAAGTTTATTGTTTATTACTCGATCTGTAGGTTTGGTTTAACGATATGGCGATATATATATATATATATATATATATATATATATACGTGTATATGTATATATATTTAAATATATACGAGTCTATGCTTATAATTCTAGATCTACATGCAGTATGAAAAACAAAAAAATACAAAGCAAATCGTACAGAATAATAAACCGCATCGAATCGGAGTAACTTAAATTATAATCTTAGTAAACCGCTCTCTGTTTTTGTAAATCTTAACAAGTTATTAAAATAAAAATTTATTTAAAATCATTCAAATTATTTTCCTTCTTTCGTAATTTGCAATAAAAAAAAATTAAATGAAATAAATGTTGTCCTTTCAACTAGTTAGATAAGTGACCCTAGATAGGTGGCATTGGCATTGTTAGTACCATCCGAAGATGGAGATGTCTTGTCTTGTGCAGCGGGCTGATAATCCTTATTATAGAATCTCTTCGCGAATGAAATGGGACACCCCATCTGCCCTGATGTTATTGTTCTCATCTTGAGCAAGCGTCATTTCTTCGGTTGGATCGGCAGTAGACTCCGGAGTATTACTATTTAGAACTTCGCCGGTCCGAATAAGTCCGATACGGTGCAGTACCTTCTTGGTGTAATCGGGGTTTTTTACAATAATCTCATTTCCTCCAGCATCGGTGAGAATGCGATTGTCGTACTTCAAGAAGTATCCACTTTCATTTGCAATAAACTTAATCTCATCGTCAGTCTCTGAGATCGGGATTTCCTTATCCAATTCCACAGATACTCGTTCATCACGAGCAGCACCAGCAGATTGCTCGATAGTTCTGGTTTGATCTAAAGTTGGTAATGCTGTGAGTAAAGTAGTGGAATCTTTAGTATTAGCTACGGTTGATTTGCCGTCATCAAAACCAGGTAAATCGTTTTGAGCATACTCATTACCTGACTTCTTCTTATCGACAACAGTCTCTCCGACTTCTGACATCCAGGCTTTATCGCAATCAGCGGCACTGTCATTGAGATGTTTATTTACAGCTGCCAATTGTGGCACCTTTTTGTCATCGCTTATTTTTTTTCGCTTAGGCTTCTGACTAATATCCGAATTAGGAGTGCTTTGGCGAAACTTGGCGGAGGCCATATCAGGTGCATTATCAGCTACTTTTGCTCTATCTCCTGGTCTTTTGGACTTTTGATGGATCCTTATGTGATTAACCAGCAAATTCCACTTGGAAAACGGCATGTCACAAACACGACAAATAAATTTTCTCGGATGTTGCCTGGCGTGAACTGTGATATCAGCACGAGTGACCGTTTCCGTTGCATTAGATGCTAGGTTTGTAGTGACGTTAGGCAATGAGTCTCTTGAATTATTGGATTCCATAAGCTTCATCAAGCTAGCTTTGACTGCACCGACATCACATTCGGAGCTAGTATTATCCATGACTAGTTTGTGATTCCGATGCATGTGGTGGTTCATGGCCACAAATTGAGTGAAAGTGGCGGAACATTGCTTGCATTGGAAGCTCCGCTGTGAGGTGCACATTTTTGGGACCTTGGCGGCACTCTGGTGTGGAGTCGTCGAATGATCTGATTTAGTTTTAGCAACTTTGCGTGGTCGTAAGAAATAGCGGCCAGTGGTTCCTTTCGTCGAAGTATTTCCGGATCCCGTAGACGGGTATTGTCTCTTCAGTGGGACGGTGGTCAATGTCTGGCCCTCATCTGTATTAAGAGCATATTTTTTATCTAACAAACGAATTAAGCTCGTTTTCACTTGATCTACATTGTGTTCCAAGCGATCTAACCAGTTGACTAAACTCGTGCAACGTAAGCAAACATAATCCTCTTTACAAATAATGATCGTGAAACCCTCACCCACTAACTGGGCCAATTTATTTGGAAATCCCGTAGATGTTCGCATGGTGTACATTTCGGTCAGAGGCGTTGAAGACTCACAGGGATCGTCACATACAAAACAGCGGACGACTTCACTGCCAGTGGAGTCTAGATTCGTGGCAATTTTCATTTCACCAGATCTGTCGCTGGCGACTCCAGTCTTCCGACCAGAGGTTCTTACAGCTCTTAAATTACTCATATTGGCAGATGCCTACTTGGCTTTTCAGCGGTTGGATTGTCGCTATAATTAAAAGATTTTATTTCAAAGGAGCACACATTATAATTTTGATTTCAATTGTGGTACGTACGGATGGAGGGGCGTGCCTTAAGCTGCAAAGTTATAGTTCACGTTGATGCAGGATTGTTGATAGTCTGACTTACATATGCAAATCCTGGGAAATTTTAATACAGTAACCGTTTTTGTAAGGGAGAAGTTCAGAATAAAAATGAAATTGTGTTTCCTTCAAGGGGAATTTTTCGAAATCATTAAGAGCAACTAAACTTTGCTTATTTTCTGAAACTTGAAACAGTCGGTTTATTGGCGTACAAGTGTTGGCCAACTAGAATAGTTAACAAAATTGTCGGAGCTTAAGATGAGGTTCTTGAAGGAAATATTTGCTAGATATTTACTTAAGCTACTCGGGATTAAAACAGCCTTAAGGTACATAAATTTGATTTCAGACAAAAGGGAAAAATTTTAATAATTCTACTTCGGAAGCACCTTGCTTTATTGGCTACCTTATTTGGAACTAACAAAAAAAAATATATTTATTTTTTTGGGGAACATAGCTAAAAGTAGCTATTTCCGGCTAAAGAGTTTTCAAATATTGAGATGGTGTTGGAGATGACACAAATCAGTGCTGCCACACTTCAAAGATGAACACGTGGTTTTTAAAAACAATTCTGGTAACGCCATAACCGAAAAAAAAAACCAAAAGGGTTTTAGCTGCTCGAAATTTCAGTGCTGAAAAGTTTTAAACGGAGGAATGTGGTGTGGTGTTGAGTGTTAGTAATAGCATTTTTTTTTTTTTATTATGGCAATGGTATTGTATACTAAGCTCAGTCAAGTATTCGTATCTAAGGGTCCTCTATATTTATCCTCGTTTTTGCTGTATATTCAATAATAAAATCAAATCGTTTTTTTTACAGGATGAGAGAAATAAAGTTAATTGATTAACTTAATGTTTTTATAATAAAACAAAAGTATTTGTCTCTTGAAGTCTTTCTATTATGTCTATAACCAATTTTTCGCACACAATTTATTCGTACAGTGCACATAAACCCGTATTTTTGGTAGGAAAATGACCCATCACAAATGTTTTTAATATTTTGTTGTTCCCCCCTTTGCAGCTATGACTGCTTTCAATCGTTGTTGCATGCTTTTGACCAAATTCGAAGTGTCCTTTGTACTAATTTTAGAAATTTTAAAAGAATCCTTGGATGTTATGTTTCCGAATTCTTTTCTCAAGCAAATTCCACACGAGACTGTGGTGGAAACTTTAACTGTTTGCAGTGGTAAATAAACCACTCCTAAACACTATAAGCGGTGTGCTTGGGATCATTATTCTGCTGGAAAATAAAAAGTTTTTGGATCCAAATCAAGTTTTATAGCACTGGCGTGTAAGTTCTCTTCCAAAATGCTTCTGTATACGCGTTGATTCATTTTCTGAACAATAAAAACTATTTGAGTAGCTCCAGCTGCGGATATACAGCCCCAAACCATCACATTTGCCCCGCCATGTTTTACTATGGGTATACAGTTTTTTGCCTTCATGGCCTTATTAATTTTTTGCCATACTTTTGGTGGTTTGTCGACTCCGAAAATATGATTTGTTTCGTCAGTAAAACTTACATTTTCTCAAAAGGAGTTTGATTCCTTTAAATAAAGTTTAGCGCACTTCAGCCTCTTTTTAGACCTTTGGAAAAAGGGTATATTACTTTTGGTCAGAAGTGTGCCACGCATACATAGAAGGAAGCATTTTCGACCATATAAAGGATATATATTCTTAATCAGCACGACGAGACGAGTTCAAATAGCGATGTCCGTCCATCCGTCTGGATCTGCGCAAACTCCTCTGACCGTAAGAGCTACAGAGCTGAAATTTTGCACGTAGGCTTGTATATACTGCAGGAGTTGTATATCTCGGATTCAGCCGGATCGGACCACTATATCATATAGCTCCCATTTAAACGCCAAAGGTACGAACAATGACTTTTCTCATTAACTTCGTTATTTTCTGAGCTATTGTTGTGAAACTAATATTAGAGAGTTTATTCTGCCTATAAACGACTGTGCCAAATTTGATCAAGATCGGATGACTGACTATATCATATAGCTCCCATAGGAACGATCGGTCGAAAACAGTGACTTTGATCAATAAGTTCCTTATTTAACATGGTAAGATTGTAGGCCTTCCAATAGACTTTTTCCTCTTTGACGACTTTAGGTAAGAGCAGATTAACAAAATAAACTTCGGCGCGGTCAAAGTTATCCCCGGCCCTGTGGTTTTTGTTCGTCTTGGATATGTAGTGGTTACAACGAGCAACTCTATCGTGATATCCATCCTTATGCAGTTGCAGATAGTCTGAGGACGGACATCTTTTTCATTTTATCGTGAACACTTTTGCATAGTTATGTCGAGGTCATTTTTGGATTTTGGCCGACAGAAGCTACTATACTGCGTTGATCTCGTGGTGTTCCATGATTGGTGCCAATTTAAATTGAAGTCTTAATAATACTTTGTCGGATGTGTCCTATCCACTAATCTGCCTATTTTCTGAAAACTAGCACTTTCCAAAATGAATTAATTTGCTGTAACATTTTTGCAGTTACAACTAAAAAAACTTCGAATAGCGCGATCTCGAGGTCACAACTTATAGATTGTGCAAGGGGGGTGCATGTAAATTAGCAGAGCGACACTAGACACATTGCTGCAGCTAAAAATTGTCGTTTTTTTGTGAACTTTCGATTTTTAATAGAAAAAAAATCTAGAAATTTAAGACTCTAACATTTCATCCAAATTTTCGTGCCAGTCTTCAGTACGGTGTACTCCCAAGCAGTTGTAATACCAAATTTCCTTTTTACTTAACATTGGCAACACTTAAGTTATACTCTGTCAGAGCCTTTCAATCTCCAACGTATTGTTTCCGTTTAATTCGAAAACGTCAAAGTCCTGTTAGCTGATCATAAATTATGTGCCAAACAGATCTTTTTCCTTTGCGACAATTTTAGTTGTCGGACCTTCGAATTTATCCTTTAAACCTTTTGTAGACCACAGTACTCTTTGTAAGTTACGCAAGTTCATTCTGGCATGAATAGCAGTTGTTAGTATGATGATGACGATGGATCTTCCCAAATAATTGGAATTGGTGACCCATTTTGTTACGTGCATTAAGTCCAGCGTTCGAATTGTCTTGCATTTGAGCGACTGTCTTGAACTTTTGAGAGTTAAGGAATCTATCACAAACAAGAACCATAGAAGTTGTAGTCAGTACTCTGACAAATGAATGTGCACATATGTATGTATGTATGTATGTATATACATATATAGGAAAGATTTACCACTCACCTCGATATATATATCCTTCGGCATTGTTCTTCTAAATTTAAGAAAGGTAAAATCAAATAGAAATCTCAAATAGAGAGAGGTATTCCTCTTCAAATTTAGCAACCAAATGGTGGCCAACAACGTAAAATGAGGTACAGTAGAATATGGTTTTAACGACTCCGCTCATAACGTCCATCCGGTTATAGCGACTAAAGTTCGAAGAGTGATTGGTTGGTCTCAATACAAACTTCTATAAAAGGGCCTCCGGTTAGTACGTCTTCCGGATAAAACGATGAAAATAGTCGGTCCCTTGAGCGTTGTTATAACCGGTTTCTACTGTAACTAGTCTCACAACGTATTTGGTGGGCAAAGATGATTTCGCATTGATTCTAGAACTTCCCATATTAATTTGTTAAATGCAGATTACATTGCAAAAATAATACAAAGCGCACAAATCATTAAATTATTTAAACAAGTCTCCAAGAATATTCATAATCAAATATACTTGCAACGCCGCCCAATCGAGCTGGAGAAGACACAGAGCGATTGCTTATGACCAACATTAATGACAAAATTCTTACTCATCTAGAGATGAGCCAGGTAGCTAAAGCTCTGACTATTTTACGAAAATTTGTCCAGAAGATCAGTCTGCCAATGTTATCAATATGCTGAAGTTGCTCCGAGTTGAGCCGAAGTTAGCTTCTTTCATATTTTATCCAAATAAAATGAGCACTTGCTCAGTTTTTACTCAGTCCTCAACATAAAATTTGTACGAAAAAATGTTGCATACTTCCAGGCTGAAAATAAAGCAGTACAAAGCAGTGCATAAAAAATTGCTAAAATTTCAAGAAGAGTTCAATGGCTGTTGGTTTTGTTTTGAAATTCCAAATTGAGTTTGAGATGGGAGGAATTGTGAAATTGAAACTTGCAATTTATCGAAAATCGAAATTCAAATAAAATGGAGATAAAACAAAACAATTTTACTCTCTATTTTACAATTTGTTCTTCTTCTTCCCTCATTCCCAAAGCAAAGCAACACACGCATACACATACACTTTATGTAGCGTTGCATCTGTGTGTGTATGCATGTACTCTGTTGATGACGAAGGACTTAGTAGACAGCAAGCAGCGCTGCCGACAGAGCTGGGAGCAGAGCCGATTACACAGGCCGACATGATTTTTGCTGACGTTAACTTGAGAGGTGTTCTTAACTAATTCGGGTACGCTGATTCTAACTGCATACTTGGTTTTTGTCCATCACGTCTAGATTTTGTGAAATCTGGAGATCTGGGGTTGAAAAAAAGGCACCCAAAAGTATACTATAGAAAGTTTGAAACAAAAATTTTCAACTTTTTTTACGGATTTTAGAATATTTTGTGTAAGAAAATTAGTTCTTGTTTGCACATATAACTAATATACAATTTGTAAGACGCAGCAAATTCCCACAATTCTTTAAAATTTAAAAGCAGACAATGTTTGAAATCCCTATAGCATACTTTTTGGTTGAAATTTTACTCATTATAGAACTATATCCGGAGTGTAAGATATTATCCATTATAACAAAGAAATAACTCTTTGATATTTTGTAAATTCCTTTTTAATCAAGCCTAATATATTAATAGGATAAAATAATAATGTTTTTAGTACAATATTATGCTTATATCATGGAAAAATATATTGCAAATTAGGTCATTTTGAATAATTTGAACGCATTTTTTTCGAAATCCTGACGTGATGGAGAAAAACTAAGTACAGGGCCGTGATTAGCAGCCCCCAATTACTATAGGAGACCTATTGAACTTCAAACACTTTTTCATGACCTCAAAAATGTCGGCCTGTGTTATTATATTGACTGTAACTTGTGTCATATTTATCCGATCACATTCAAATTTTGGGATCTGGGGTTTTATATCTTATATTATCACATATGTAAATTTCATAGCATACTCGATTTTTATTATGAAAATGTTTCTTCTAGTTCTTTTAGAGCTATATGATATAGTGGTCCGATCCTGATGGTTTTCATACTTTATTTTTCCCGGGTAATAAAAACCCCGAAAAAAAATTTCAGCCCGATAACTCTTAAGACGGCTGAGTAAAACGCATACGCACAGACGGACGGACAGACGGATATGGCTATATCAACTCAGCTTCTCATGCTGATCAAGAATATATATACTTTATTGGGTCGGAAACGTCTCCTTCTGTGCGTTACAAACATCTGATCAATTTTTAATACCCTCTGTAAGGGTATAATTAGGATAATTCCTGATTGTAAAATTCAGGAAGGAATTACTGAATTCCAACAGTATGCAGACAAGTGTCGAGGAAAGAATTTTCATCCGCCACAGTGAAACATTGATAAATATTTTTCATTTACGGGGCAGGAGTCTTCGCTAACTTGACCAGCGATATAAATAGTACAAAACCAGGTCCTTAACCAGGCACTTTGTGCTAGTGTACTGTATAAAACTATATAGAATACTAGTGCAATATATAATTAAGCAGCAGACGAGTGTGATTCTAATTGTTAGCATTGGTAGATTTTTAAGAAACAAAAGAAACTCCATCCAATTGTGAAAGCTTTTGATGCTTTTCGGGAACAGATTGAATCTAAACAATTTCTGTCTTAATGGTCGTTACATATTTTTTTGTAGATTGTTAATCAATCTTTCTTTTCTAAAATCATTTTCGTTAGGCTTACAATTAGACATTTTAAAACAAATGGCAACCAGAATATTTAACCTGATGAGAAATAATAAGATAAACCGTTTATTGTAATTTGTATAATATCTAGGAATATATATTTATATATATACGCTTATATTAAATCTACATGTTCATTACGGGAGTTATAGTGCAGACTAAACAGAATAAAACCGCAAATAATCAAAATTCGAAAACTAATTTAGTTAAAGAACTATCACGATTTATGAATTTGAAATAGTTACATAAATATCAGTAAGCTTAAAGAATGTGTCATACATATGTATATGTTTGCACTTAAATGAATGATTAAAAAACAAATTTTTTTAACCGAGAGTTTAAACACAAATATATTAGGTATAATGTCAACCCATTTAATAATAGGCTGCGACCTATAATAATTAATATTTAATTCTATTCCTGCTTCGTGGAGGGATTAGTCTCGCTCTCCTTGAACAAAATTTCTTGGATTTTGGATCGCACATAGAGTTTTCGATTAAGCGACAATTGCCGCATAATGGGTACCAAGCTGAGGGCAAAATAGTAGTCATCATCTTTGGAGTGCTCGTCGTTGTTCTGCTGAATAATATAGGTCAATTGTTCGCTGACTGAAGTCAAACGGTCTATTGACTGTTCCAGATTGTTCTTCAGCGATTTTGCCGAGTTTGAGGATGAAGTGGAGACCACAGTGGTCACCATTGGAGTTCCAACGCTAGCACTGGCACTCTGGGATCTGCTTATACTGCTAGTGGGATTAAGTACAGTTGTCACTTTTTCACTAGTGTCTATCATTTCCTCCTCTACGACTTGAATAGGACTGTAGCAGAGCGGATCCTCATTGTAGATAATGTCCTTAATATCTTCGCCGATTTCATCGCCTTGATCGTAATCCTCCCACTTTTGCGGCAACGTTCCCACTTCCGTGGCAGAAGAAGTGTTGGCTTCCAGCGATACTTTTGGCTTGGCCACACGCAACGACGGCAAACTCTGCTTGGCTTTGGTTATACGCACAGTTTTCTCTGAAAGAGAAAAAAAACGAAAACGATGTATTGAATGGAAATAACTTCAGCGATGGACGATAGTTTATTCACGTTATTGCCCTCCACTTGCGCGCCAAATAAATACGAAACATTTGCGATGAATGGAATTGCGTATTCAAGGAACCCTGTTTGTTGGCTTTACCTTTCTTGATTGTGACCGGAGTACGCGGCTTCTGTGATTGTATTGGACTAACTACGACCTCGTCGCTGTGTTTGTGACGCAAGTGAGTCCACAAATTTGTTGTGTTGTTTCCCTTTAAATTGCTGGACATGCCCCCACGCGATATATTATTGCCACAGTAGCGGCATATTGCAAAATTCTCGCACTCTTCATTCACATCGTAATGCTGCCACACAGAGCTAATTCGAACTTTAGGCATATTGGCAATGTGATTTTGAAATGAGAATTAAACAATAAACCAATTTTCCACAAGCAAAAAGAAAAATTGTGACCCAGTGTGGATAAACACTTAAGTGTACACAGTGTTGGAAAACGATTTTTTTTTTAGCCATACATACATACATATATATGCAAACAAAATAAAAGAAAAGAATCGGTAATAAAATTCTATAAATAGAAGAATAAATGCCCTTGCACAGCTATATTATACTAACATATGAAATTTGCATATTGCAAATTGATGTATTGTTTGTTTGATGTCCATTCACCTCCCTTGCGATGACAGACATTGCCCCGTGTCCGTGCCGTGTCCACCCACCCATCTTTATCTACAACATTATCCGGAGCACGCGTGGCAATGAGGGTGACGTGCGTGAATTAATCTCAAAAATACAAAAGTATCTTACCGTTATGCGGTGTGTGAAGGCACCTGTGGCGGAGCAGGCTACCTGTTCCTGTTTTCCCACTGTAGGACAACAAATCGCCACAAGTTTTGCAGCAAGCATAGGGTTCAATCCGGTCATCACACGAAACTAAATTAAAAAATCTCCAAACGCAACTTTTTGTATTTCTTGGCTCAACCAGTTTACATCTTTTGTCGCCCGACTTGAGGAGACTTCTCAATTCGGATTTCTTCTCTACATGCATCGCTATCCGCTTTAATCACAATTTAATCAAAATTTAAGAAGTTAGCACACAAACAACACCAAAAGCAAAATAAAAAATATCACGATATAAGTCACGCACAAAACAGTGTGGTAAAACTTCTTTCAGGAAAACAGCGATAACTACAAGTTTTGAATAATATAAGCAAAACTTTCCTCGAGGAAGCCGAATTTAAACATTTAAATCGAAATTTGTTTTGTATTATTGAGATATTTGGAAAGTTATGTGCAGATTAAGTGATTTTGTTTCAGTTGGTAAACCTTTTTTGACATTTTAGGCTTGGGTAATGATTTAAACTAGCAGTATTGGCAAACTGTAGTTTAAATTCTTGGCGCCAGAAAAATTACGTTTCACGACACGAATTTTATCATTCATTTTAAATTCAGCACATAATCAGTTAAACTTTAAATAATTGGCGACTACAGAATTTATAAACTTAAGCACTTTTCAGTTCGTAGTCCAACAAAAAATGCCTATGTTAATCTATTTTGCAATTATTTTTTGCTAAACCTTTTTAACAACTAACAAATAAATACAAATACAAATAAAAAAGGATTCACACAAATTATGACTCCAGTAAAGTGGTGCTCACAAAATCATAACAAAAAGGTTTAAATAGAGGACCCTGTATGAGTTCTTGCGAAAGTAAACATGGGGTCCTTTTTAATCAGCTAAAGTTGTGCTTTCTAATAATAATACAAAAAATCTAAAAGTATTTCAAGCTGTGTAATTTTCTTTAAATTAAACTACAGTTTGCGTGTAACGTACGACTCAAATACTGCCGTCCGAAATGACGCAAAATGGTTTTGCAGTTGCCTTATATAGATAAAACAAACAAATTCCTATTAAAAGGTATATAACAACTCATGTCACATTAAAATGTCGATTTTCGATAGGTTTTGCTCCGAAATGTCGATTTTCGATAGTTTTGCTCCGGAATGTCGATTAACCGATACATTTTGCTCCGGACTCGTGACTTTGTTATCGATTTGCAAATCTCATCTCTATCAATTTACCAAACAGATAGTTCGGGCACACTGGTGGTAGAAATTGCTGTTTTTTCGTTGACAAGAAATTGAGAATAAAGTGTAAAATTAAGTGAATAATGCTGTGAAAAAGAGCGCAAAGCGTGAGAAATGCATTTGTATGATAAATTAACAGCAAAATAACTGCGAAAATAAATTCAATCGACCCTGTTTCACACACATCCACAACAGCAAAATCTGTTTTTTTTTCGGTCATCACAACCTGACGTCAACGCTGGCGTCGCAGTCAACTTCGCAGTGGCAGCCCTCCAATGAGAGCAGCGCTGCTGTCTCACAGTGAGCTGTAATGTTGTCTTCACAACGAAAGAGCAAAAGAAAAATGTTTTCATTTAGATGTGTTAACTAGGGAAAATTGGCAACGGTTGTGTTAATTGTACATCAAATATATGAAAAGTGTTCACGGTCAAGAGAAATGTGCGTTCGTTTGTCGTTTAGAGCAGTAAATCGCAACAGCTGATGGCAACAGCAGCGAAAAGAAATATTCACTATTATTAACAGTGTACTGTAAACACTCTGTCTTTGTGGCTGCAACACCCCGCGCTCTGCTCGCCCACTGCAAAGTTGGCCCGCTTTGGCCCCCTTTGAATGATTCACATTTTTCTTTTGCTAGTTTTTACTCAACTCCCCTTCCCTTCGACTATTCATTTTGTTGTTGTGATGTGTTAAATCGTTGTTGTTATTTTTGTTGTTATTGTGCGTGTGCGCAATTAATTTTTGCACAAGAAAATTTCAACAAAAAAAAAACAACAAGAAAATAAAAATAAAAACCAAAAAAGAAATGTTTTTCTTCTGCTATTTAGGCTTGTATTTGGCCTGAAGTGAAAATTCCAATAAGGAAAAACCAGAAGCTAAAAGGAAAGTGTGTGAAGAAGAAGAAAGAAAGTGAAGTGAAGTGCCAAGTGCAACAGCAGCCGCAGCGGAGACTGGGAAAGACTGGGCGTCGGATAGCCAGACTGTCACCACAGACTTTTCTCCCGCTTCAGCTCCCCCCGCTTCCCATATTTTCAGCATGGATGCCGAAACACAGGAAATACGACAGGTTAAGAAATAAATATTTTTAGTTGAAGACTTTTTGTTACCCCTTCTCTTTGCCTGTTTCATCCTCATCAATCTTTGCTCTGTTATTTGGCAGGCACAAATAGAGCGCACTCATTAACATTCCAGCGTTAGCAGCGCATCGGCAGCGGCAGCGGCCTCAAACTAACTAACTCCCCAATGCGCTCATCAAACGCTGTTTCAGTCTCGGTCGCTGCCTCTGCCACTGCCTCAGTTGACGTTGGCCAAGCCACCTACTCTCTTTGCCAAAATGGTTGCGCTGCTTACTTTGCCTTGCCGCTCCCACTTGTGTCCGCTTAGGTTTTAATATGCGACCGACACCTACTTAACATTTGACTGGTTTTTTTTTTCGTTTATGTTTTTGTTGTTTTTAACATTTCTAGCCATGAGCTTGTCTCAACCGACAGAGGAGAGGAGGCGGCGGCGGGAGAGTGGTTAACTGAACTGTTCAATCAACTCGAAAAAAATAATAAAAGAAAAACTGCAACAATAACTAAACTTCCATTCATAAAAAGAGCTGAGTGTAAGCTCCCCCCACAGCAGCCGGAAAATGATTTGCTCCCTCGACTCCTAAAGTTTAATTTTGTTCGATTTTTTTGTAGCTGCTGTTGCATGACCTAATCGCTATAAACAGCAGCACACGCATGCGAAAGAGAGAAACCGCCATCGAAAGGTGGAAAGAGTAGAGAAGGGGCTGTCACCCCCCGCCAACCACTCATCATTCTGAACAACTCCCTAGAAAGTTTAAGGCCTCCCATATGTGTGCCTGTGTGTCTATGTGTGTGTGTGATTCTTGCTTAAGCAATTAGCAGCGGATTATGGATCATATGAAAAAACAAAACCGAAAACCATTCAAAAATAAACTTTTAGCTCCAAATTACACTGGATAACACATTTGAGATGTTTAACTAACTTAGTCTGGAAAAAATTTCTATTTAACTAATTTTTTTGTAAATTTAAACTTTTATCAAAATAAGAGTTTATCAATTCAATTCAATTGAAGTTAATAATTGAAGTTGTTTAAAAAGTCACTCTATTGAATAATATAATAATTTTAGACTCTCATTAAAGTTGAAGCATCCTAAGGACTTATAAAGTTATGAACTGTATATGCTTACTATAATTTTAGTAATTTCAATACCCAAAAACTGTTGCATAGTGTTAGCTCTCTCGATTTGTTCACTTGACTTTATCATGGTTTGCCCAAATGCCAACGATAATAATGAAATCATAAAAACTTTGCAATTTGAGTTCTGCTCGTATCTAACACACAAACACAGAGACATACACACACTCTCCCCACATTCCAAATAACATGTGGGCGGGCGTTTTGAGATGATAAATTTGTCTAAACACTGAATGAAATTTGAGTTACTTTGTTTTTTTGTCGACTTCTACAAAAAGCAAAAGTAAAATTAAGCATTAAAAAAAAAAAAAAAAAATAGAAAAAGCTCGTTTGAAAAATGCATACAAGTTTTTCCGGTTTCCCTCACTGGTGACAGGAAGCAATAGCACCTGTTGTTGTATTGGTCAATAGTTCGCATAGTTTGAATTCGACCTACGTCAATTTTCGAGTAGAGTCAAATCAAATGACCAAAAAATAAAAAAGAAAAATTTACAAATTTGGTTCGAGACAAAAATTGATTCTTGATGAATTTAACAGTTTCTGATGATTTCATATTGATTTAGTAAACATTTTCTGTTCTCTCTCTCCTTTCCTCACTATCTGTGTAAAATATTTACTTTAGGTATAAAATTAAATAATCTCTTGTTTAAAATAGATCCCCAATAAGCATAGTTACACATTTTCGTTATCAAGCAAAGTATTTACCTAGTGATAAGAGCAACCAAAATATTTGTTTCTTTTTTCCCAATCGCTCCCTGCCGTTGGGTTTTGAGAGTTGCTACATTTTTCAATTAGGAAATAAAAACTTATTCATCTGAGATTGCAGGAAAAAAAATCAAATTATGGTTTATAAAATGCAACTGGGCAAATTGCAGCCGGCGGCTCGCTCACACTTGAGAATCTAAAAACAGAGCAGAAAGGCGTCGTCGTCGCGACTGTTGGCTGTTGCTGCCTTTCATGCTGAGTGACCATCATCCCCCAGACCTCCAGCTCCTTCCCCCTTTAAAACGTACATACACACACACACACACACCTGGAATACAATACCAGGCTAAGGAGGAGCAGATAAAGATAGAGAGAGTCGGACGGCGGCGCACGCCAAGCTAAAACCCACGAGTGAGTTTATCGAACTCATATTGAAAGATTCTACGCATGGCTTCACACACACAGAAAGAGCAACAGGGAAAGAGTGCGAGAGACAGAGAAGAGGAGAAGAAGTGCACTTAACAGTTGCGCTACTTAATTGCAAAGCAAAGCTGCTCTTTTCCCCACACACCCTCCAGTCAGTCAGCCAGACCCAGCTGGAGTTGATTCTCTGATTTTGGCCTTGGCTTGAACCAATTTCAAAGCGTTACCAATCAAAAATTTTCATTCAAGAGAAAAGAGAATGACTGTTCATTCACGTACGAACTCAAAATTGTTGTGAAGAAAAGCTAAATCATGAGAACCGATAGTAACGAAAATTAATAATAATTAATAGCACTAAATTTTAAAATGTCGGACACATTTTGGTATTTTTTTGATTCTTTTGGACAACATTTAGAAACTCTCTTTAAGACCTTTGGGAAACTGGAAGAAGACCATTAAGATCAGTTTTAGAAATTATTTTTAACCATACTCAAATGAATTGAGAAGTCTTTATTTTAACTCCATCTCCATTTTAACAGTTAATCTTCTGACAATGACAAAAAGATTTTATTTGATTAGCACTTTAGCCCATTTAAGTTAATACTATTAATGTTTAATTAATTTTACAGGCTCGTCAACGTGCTTCCGTCAAATGGCTGCTCTCAAAGGCCTTTAACAATCGCGTACCGGACAATTTAAAGGAGCCGTTCTATCGCGATCACGAGAATCAGGAACGCCTAAAGCCACAAATCATTGTGGAACTTGGCAATGCCACTTTGTATTGCCAAACATTGTCCAATCTGTATTCAGATCCCAATTACCAAAGCTTAAATCACTGGTCAATATTACAGACGCTAGCGCGCAAGGGTGTGGCAGTGGCCGAATCGTCGGACATGCCCATTACCGAGACGGTATTAATTCAAACGAATCCGTTAAGACTTGTAAGTAATTCGAGTTGGATCAACCTGCAGACAGTTATCTAATTGTACACTTTATTTTTTATACAGAATGCCCATATGTCTGTGATAGAATCGCTGATGGTCTTATATGCAAGGGAAATATCATCGGGTGATCGTGTTACAGCCGCCATACGAAGGTAGGAAACGATAGACAATTATTCAAAACTCTGGTCATTTGTATTTTAATTTTTATTTTTTTACAGAATATCTGGCAGCAATTATCAGGCGCCACCTGGCCAAAACTATGAGCAGGGTCTACTGGCCTGGATATCCCATGCATGCGCAGCCCTCAAAAAGCGTATTGTAAAAGAGGTAGAAACTGGGCTACCCGATGAGAATGTAAGTCTTGCTTCACTGAAGTCACATTTTATCGCAAACTAATCCGTGAATGCATTTATTGCAGGGAACGCGGCTACAGACGCCAGATATACCACCAGTGAGAGATTTTCAAGATCTGTGCGACGGAATTTGCCTAGCACTGCTTATCTCGTACTATTGCCCCAAAGTGGTACCCTGGACATGTGTGAGAATTAACTATTTGCCCGCGGTCGAGGATTCCATTCACAATATCCTATTGGTGGCCAATTTCTCCCAAAAGCATTTGCCATATGGCGTATTCCACATGACGCCCGAGGATGTGACCTTTATGCGCGGGTTAGAATACAAAAAATCCCCCACTCTCTTACTTGCTCTCTGACGTGTGTTTTCTTTTTCCTTCTGATATGCAGCTCGATGAAACTGAATCTAGTTTTGCTCTTAACGGACTTGTTTAATCTGTTCGAAATACATCCAGCGAAATGTGTTTGTTATCCAGGAATGGATGGTCAAGGTAAGTGTGGGTCAAGTAAACCCAAATCTCAAAGTCTCAAATCATTGCATCGCATCTCCTGCTTTCCTTTCCATCTCAAGCTCAAATTAAAGATTGGCCTATGTATTATTTCCAAGTGACGCATGCAAAAAGTGTTGTCCCAAAAGTGAAGTTCTTTTTTTTTTCAAGTATTATTTTTATGTTTAATTTGCGCTGTATGTTTTTGTATTACTTCTTTTACTTTTCGTTGTCCCAATCCTAAGTTCTTGAGTCTTGTTTTGAGCTTTTGAAGCTTAGGTGTTTCACCGAATCAGACACCCCTATGCCTCTCGAAGGATAAATTAATCAAAAGGAGCAAACGTAGATCCAGTTAACTTTTCTGCGGTTTTTCGTTCGTTCTTTCCCTACATTTAAGAACCATTTGATAAATCCACAAGTGACAACAATCTTGGCATTATCTCATCCATTTAAATAGTATTTATTCACAAAAAGTAGTGTACCAATTCAATTATTAATGACAAATCAATCTTTGTACTTGATTCTCTCTTTTTTTTTTTTTGTTCAACGAATTACAAACCAAACCGCTTGCTCTCTTCACCAAATCAAAAAATAAAAATTATCCGCACCCCTCGACGCAACACACATATGCAAAATTCTGTGTATCTCACTTAGATGTCATCGCCAGGCGCACTCTGGGCGCCAATGAGCACGGAATCTGCCATCGACGGGGCCTCACAATGCAGCCTGTTATGCCCATTCCCGATTTACGGAGCGATCTCGACCAGCCGCCCGTAGGCTCACCCTCGAATCGGCCACCGTTTCAAGGTTTTTGATCTAAAAAAAGACACACAATTTACTATTTCTCTATATTTTGAGCATTCTTCAGAACTCTGTGTTTTTTTCTTAAATTCATTTTTCCTGTGTTTTGTTACTGTTTGTTGTTATTTGTGTATGAATTCGAATTCACCCCTTCCCTATAACCCTCCTTTCCCCGAAAAGAAAGAAAAAACTGAAAGGTGAATTCAAGATACCATTTGCTGCATTTGCCTTCGTTTCATGAATGTGTGTCTGTTACCATTGACTTTGCTTGATCGGCTGCCAAAATATTATTCATCTCCTTAATTAATTGTTAATTGACTTACCTATGTTCGGTCTTGTAGTTAATCCTAAATATATTAGTCACTGTATACATTATATAAAATAAGAATCCATTGTCCAATTCAATCAGAATTGTTAACTATGCACATGACCATATTTGAAAACATCTCAGCTCACTTATGCACCTGCACAGGATCTACAAACATATACAGCCAACGGTCGGTGCATCCTTTAATTTACAGGAAAACGCCATTTTTTTTTAAAATTATAAACATCGATATCCTTATTAACTGGTGCAGTATTCAAAATGATTCGAAATTAAAAACGAAATGATTGATCATTTCCTTGGAAATGAGGATGTTGTACAAAGCGATCGACAACATATACATATATATGTATGTACATATATTACAATGATAAGTGTCAGTGTATAATATTGATACATTGAAGAAGATGGCCAAAGGAGAACTTGATTGACGAAAACATTGTAGATTCCTCTTGTATTTGCCGATTTGTGATATCGAACTGTTCGCACTAAGTAATTAAAGTTTCGCGGCACCGACCTGTCCCAGCTTTTTGATGATTTATGATTGCATTTTTTGATTGAATAATATAACAATTTATAAAGTTCATTTACCTGATTTTTCTGTTGCTTAATGTGCATTTTGTTTTTTGTTTTGTCTTTTTGGCACCGCTTGCAACCAATTGTTGTTTTATTTTACATATTTGTTTTCGAATTAAAAATTTTGATTTTTCATTTTGCTTGTTTTGTTTTTTAGTTCCGCACATGAATTCATTTGGCGGCGGCCTAAACCGTAGATCAACTCCGCCCACTGAATATCAGGCGTCGGCGATTCAGTCAAATAATTATGATGGAAATCATGCAGAAGGTAAAATTTTTATTTAATTTTCTTATTGTTTGCCATTTTTACTCTTTTATTTGGTTTATATTAATTAAATGAAACAAGGAGAATCAACATATAAACAAACATTCTGTCATTTATTTGATTTTAATTATGTGTTTAATTTGTTTTCTTTATCTTTTTTCCACCCAAAATCCACACATGCTTGCCAAAAACAATTTACCTCAATTACCACCACCACCACCAACAACAACAACAACAACAACAATAACAATTGCAACTGTGCCTGTCCTGCTCATTGCAACGCCTTCGCCTCTGCCTCCGCCTTCGCCTTCGTAGCTTTCGTCGTGCACAAGTCGCGTGGCATTACCACACTCTCATCAATGCACTCGCAACATCAGCAGCAGCAGCAACAATATCACCAGCAACCGCAGCAGCAGACACAGCAGCAGCAGCAGGAGCCCTTGGTTCCAGCTCGCTTGCGGCAAGCTAAAGAAAAATCCAATGTCGAGTCAAAAGCGGATGAGAGAGGTTTGCTTTAAGTCTAGTTTTTAATTTATATTATTATTATTATTTGTTTCCTACTTTTTTGTCTTTAATTTTTTATTAATTACTTCGAATTGTAAATGAACTTTGAATATTTATGTAAGACTTGAATTGTATGTGGAGCATATAAGATTCGTGACGACTTCAATTCATAAAAACAATGAAAAAAAAAGGTTGCTAGAGGTTTTCGAAAGAGAAATTTATATAAAGTTTCGAGTTTCGGATTTCAGAATCTAAGTTTGTCGACCAAATCCAAATTTCCGACAATTTTAGTTTAATTTTGTAAAAGAATTATTATATTTCTTCAAACGAATCTATATTGCACCACGCAGATAACTAAAATTGTTTTTATATTTTAATTTTCTTATTTGTTTATGAAATTTGAAAATGTTTTGTTAACACTTTTATTATGATTTTTAATCTCGAATGAAATTAGGCGATTTTGTCGCGGCGGGTCGACCAAGTAACTGGGAACAAAGCCGACGCCCAAGTTTTGCAGGTATGAGAATCAGCTGAAATCAGCCAAGTATACCGGCCATATGTACATACATACATACATACTAATGTTCCATGCATCATCATACATAGTTTCCATTTGGTATCCATCCACATGCCCTCCATTAACCAGAGTTCAGTTGAATGTTACTTGATTTTTTATAATTTTAACCCTTTCTGTTGGTCGGAAGTAAATGCATTTTAATATTGTCATATTCTGCAAACATTTTCAGGGCGTCGCTCGCGTAGAAATTCCTCGAGCGAAGATTCCCAGTTGACCATAGAGAACTTTGGTGGTTCACAGGATCAAATCAATACGCTGGGACGTTACGAGCGCGAACGTGATAGGGAAAGAAAATTATCCAACACAAGTGTGGGTGAGTATAGTGTAGAGTTGTGTTATCTATGGTGTTCTTTAATTAAATTTATTTTCAGTTGAACCTGCCGTGGCAATACGCTCTTCGATTGCCGATGCCCGGGGAACGCTACAACTGGGGTACGATACGGATTCGGGCTCGGAGAAACAGGATCGGGAGACTGAGAAGTATTCAATGCGTCGACAAGCCAGTGTCGACAATGTGCCTACGGTATCGACAGCCCATCATAATCTATCGAATGCGGGCAGTCCATTGCCGCAGGCACGGAACAAGCAACATTCCAGCGAGAAAGACTACAGCAACAACAGCAGCGCCGGAATTGCTGACCAACTCTACAACGATGTTAGATCGACTTATGGGGATCCCGAAAGTACACCCGTACGTAAGTCCTCCACCAGTAGCATGCCAGCCAGCCCGGCTGCTTGGCAAATGGAAGTATGCGATGAGGATATGCGTTCATTGGAGAATGCTACCAAGCTGTCCAATATTCGAATGAAATTAGAGGAGAAACGGCGTCGCATAGAGCAGGACAAACGTAAAATTGAAATGGCTCTGATGAGGCATCAAGAGAAGGTATAGATGCACAAGATGTTTTCAATCCTTTACTGATATCAATTGTGCCTCTTACTCTTTACTTTAGGAGGACCTGGAATCGTGTCCTGATGTCATGAAGTGGGAGACCATGAGCAATGAGTCAAAGCGAACACCAGATATGGATCCCGTTGATTTGGATAAATATCAGGTGAGTCTGCGTTTGCTTTTCTATAGCATTACTCACAAAATTATAACCCGAGTTAACCCCAAGCAAGAATTAATCAATAATTTACGCATTTGTTGTGTCTCTTTTTTTCCCCTGTCCTATTCCTATTCTGTGTCTGTGGTTTGCTTAAACATAAACATTACAATGAATACTCACATACACACCATAACACACACACACACACACTGACTCCTACTCTAACATTTGCCAATCTTGGATGTGGATCGTAAACAGCAAAGCATCGCCATCATGAACATGAATCTGCAAGATATCCAACAGGATATCCATAGGCTAGCCACTCAGCAAAGCCAAATGCAGGCCCAACATCTTCAGGCCCAGCAGCTGATGCAGGCCCAACAGATAGCCAACATGCTGAATCAGGTAAAATCACCCCGAACCAGCCCCGCCACCTGCATCACTCCGCTTTATGTTTATTTATTATTGACTATTGATAAATGTTTTGAGTTATGTCCGCTTACTAACTGAATGATTGTTCCAATTTGTTCCAATTTTTGTGGCATGCGCTCTGGCAAATCCATCATACAGCAACAAACATATGGCTCTCAACAGCATCTCGCTGATCATCATTATCAGCAGCCGCGAGCTATGCAACAGAATTTTGGCTCATCACCGCATCTTCCACAGGCCTACAACGCCCCAGTCAGTGCATATAGCTCCCGTCCGCCCAGTCGCGATCCCTACCAGCAGCAACAACCTCCACCGCCCATGGCCATGCCCCAGCCGATGCAGTACGTTAACGAGCATGGGCAGTATATGTCGCCGCCGCAGCCCGCCCATGCATACATGCAGCCGCAAAGCCTCTACAGCGACAATGGCGGCGGTCCCTACAATCACAATCACAATCATTCACCCTATGGAGCGCCGCCGCCCCAGTACAGGAATAGTGTGGTCTATGATGAGTATGGCCAGCCGACTAATCACTTCTATTTGCACGAGACATCGCCTCAGCCACCGCCACAGCGACGAACTTGGGCTCATTCGGCAGCAGCTGCCGCCTATGAGCAGCAACAGCATCAGGTCCAACAGCCATTGGTCGATGTGAACGCCTGGCAGACACAGCAGAAGAAACAAGGCTGGCACAATCGACCTCTATCTAGTGCAGGCGGGGCGCCGCAAGGAAGTTTTGTGCTTCATCAGAATGGGAGTGGTGGAGGCGGAGGGGAACTGCAGCATCTTTTTCAACAGCAGGCATCGCCACAGCACAGCCAGCGGCCAATGAGTGGAGCCAATGGTGTCCAACGCCAGCAGTCCTTGACCAATTTGCGCGACAATCGCTCGCCGAAAACCAATCCTCAGCCGATGGCTATGCCCATGCAGATGCAGCATGAAGACCTAATGGCTCCGCAAAGCATTTGTTTTATCGGGGACGAGGAGGACGTGGACGAGTTGGAGCGCAATATTATAGAGTCAATGCATTCAACCCGTATCTCCGATTTTGTGGTTCAGCAGCAGCAGCAACACCGAGGACATCAGGGTCAGAGTGGACGTGGTAGCAGCTCAGAGGATTACGACAGCGGCGAATTAATTTCTAATAAGCTGAACATAACCAGCGGCAATCTCACCTATCGGATACCCTCGCCATCGCGTCCTTCCATTCAAGCCAATAGTTTTCAGGATCCTCGAGGCGGTGCCGATCAGGAGGATTCGACTGCTGAAAAGGGTTTCTATATATCCTTCGATGATGATCAGCCTAAGCGGCCTAAGCCTCCACTCAGAGCCAAGCGTTCGCCAAAAAGGAGACGCCAGGCGGTGGCAGGGATAATGTGGACAACCAAGTTGTCCTCAAACGTGAATCGCTAAGTCAACTGCACAACATCAGCATGAGCAGCGAGGATGCCAGCAAGCAACCAGCCAATAATGCCAGGCACAGCCGGCCCAACAACAACATCTCCAACAGTGTCAAATCTAATCCAAATACCAATTCTGGTAATGCAACCTACAACAAATACACTGATGAGCCGCCAATTCAATTGCGTCAACTGGCCGTTAACACCTCAGAGCCGGGAGGCAGCCTGGAACGTCGTCATTTGGAGGATCTGACCAACCAGCCGCCGCCAATGCAACAACAGCAGCCGATGTCACCCACACGCCTGCAGCACAGCAGCAATACTGCCGAGGCTGCCAAGAATAAGGCACTGGTCATAGGAGCAGATGCAACTAGTTTGGATCCGGTAAGGAAATTCGTCTTTCACTCTCACACTCTCGTTTCCTGTCAAATTTAATCAAATTGATTTTGTAAATTCGTTCAGATGAGATTAAGCTCACATATTTAAGTTAAAATTTTAAAAGTCTTTAACGCGATGACCTCGGATTTTTTGGTATTTGATTTTAAATTGCGCGATTGCGGCGAATCTCTTGCAAATGTATAGTGAAAGAATATTTTGGAATTTTATTGATGAATGGATGTTGTTTCAATGGTTTGTTATCGTTTTAGGACTCGGTCGACGAAATGGAACGTCGTAAAGAGAAGATAATGTTGCTCTCTTTGCAACGCCGACAACAGCAAGAAGAGGCTAAGGCTCGCAAAGAAATCGAGGCGTCGCAGAAAAGGGAAAAGGAACGAGAAAAAGAGGAGGAACGAACACGCAAGAAGGAGGAACAAATGGCGCGCCGAGCGGCCATTTTGGAACAACATAGACTCAAAAAAGCCATTGAAGAAGCAGAAAGAGAGGTTGTTTATCAGGAGCACTTTTTAGCCACTTTAAATATTAATTAACTATGTTCCTTATAGGGTAAAACCTTGGATCGGGCGGACATGCATGTGAAACTGCAGCCACAAACTGCGTCCTCGTCGACCCCACGTTTAAGGCAACAGCGGAACACACGGCCCAGGCCCAAGACTATACATGTGGATGATGCCAGTGTGGATATTAGTGAAGCTTCAAGCATCTCTAGTCGAAGCAAGAAGGGTTCTGGATCAAATTTAACCGGTAAGCGTGGCAAAGGCACCATTCCTTCCAAAGCTTTAACACTTGACCTAGACCATGGAAATATTTGTCCCCCTATATGCAAATGCTATATATAATGTTTCGTTTAGTTTCTCAGCATCTAACTTGTGTTTAATCTGATTTTCCATCTCTGCGGTCAAGTGTAAGGTTTCTCAATTATTATTATTATTTCTAACCATTTCGGTAAACCGATTTTCGCTTTAATGCTCGGTTTTTTTGAGTTTTGTCCTATTCCTATTTGGTTTTTAACATCAATTTCTTTATTTATTCTGTTATGTTTTATAATTTGGCAAACAGGCTACGGTCAGCTAAGTTCAAATTCAATGAAAAGAGATTATTATAGGGGATCGCAAGATTCCCTTACAGTCAAAGGTAATTTTTTGTTGTTTTTTGTCTACAAATTCATTCATTGTTTATATCATTGTTTTTATTCTTTTTATCAATTAAGTTATGTTAAGCATGCATTTTTGATTTTACCTATTTGACGTTGTTTTTTTTTTTTCTATTAGAATAACCAACTTTTTTTTGATTCCATTTATTCGTTAGTCTCTTTATATTATCTCTTTCTTTAACATTGTTGTAAATCGAAAATTTCGTACTTTGTTAATATAGTTGTAAGTTCCCTATGTGGCGTATATATTCTTTACTATTACTAATCTCGTTTAAACAGAATCTCCCGATGATTACCCCAGTACAAGTTCAACTCCGATTGGACGAAGGGGATCGTATAAAACTTCCAGAGGTTGGTGCTGGGTAACACGCCTACTAATTGTTTCTACTCATTCTTTTTACTTTGTCTATTTTCCGTTCTCTTTTGAGTTCTGGTCTAAAAATTGCTAGAAAAGATACCATTTAAGTTTATTAATAAGGTTTTTTTTTGTTCTGGTCTGGACTTGTGATTAACACGAAAAGATATATATTTATTGTTTTTGTTTTAAGTTAGAATTATACATATAAATTCGCTGAGGCGTGCTTTAACACTGCAAAATGCTAAATTTCACATAAGCTAATTTCTAAGCCGCCCACATTCTCTCAACTAATTCAAATGCAACTAAACTATTAACTATGTATTTTGCCAGTGCACCCACATGTAAGCCAAAAAATATGTATGCACCAAGGGAGGGGGCTATAACCAATTGTTTAGGACTTCTGTGTGGGTTTTGATCAGGTTGTGGATGGGTTAAACTGAAAATCAAACTGTCTTCTTAATCATTTGGATTTAATATGATGGTGGGTTAAGTGGTGTGTGGGGGATGAGGACGGGCATTGTTGGGGTGAAACTTATAAGTTAGATTTTATTTCATATATTTTGTGTTTACGTTATTTCATCATTTGTGACCAAATACCAAACCGTTTTAAAAATCAACAATTCAATATACTTTATTATGCACTTGGCTCCGTTGCCTCCGGTGCCGCATTCCTTACAGAGCCAGCCGCACTCCCAGAACGGGGCCGCACTCTGTCGCGTATATCGGTCGCTAAGGGGAGCACACTTAATTTCCGTGGCCGAAAGTCCAATTCTCTAATGAATTTGTGCGGTAAGAAGCGTTTTACAGCTACAAAAAAAAAAAAAAAAAAATTAAATCTGAAAACACAGCTGCTTGCTTTTCCCTTATCTATCTCTTTACTGTATCCTCTTCTCTTTAATCTCTATGTATTATTCTATTCTATCTTAATGTTTGAAATTTGGTTTTCGGAATATCTTGTTTTCAAAATAGTGCTTATTGTTTACGATTTCCATTTTTAATTTCATTTGGTGTTAGTTCTTTTGCGTTTTCTCTTTTTGTATATTTGTCTTATTCATTATATTTGAATTAAATTGAGTTTTCTTTAACTTGTCTTCTACTCTCTATCAATATATATATTTTTCTTTTAATTTTTTGATGTGAAAATATGTCAAATTCGGGTTGATGGTGGTGGTCTTTTCCACATTTGTTTTTGGTATCTGTCTGTGTCAGCTGATTTTTTGGGTCCGTCAGCTGATTCTTGTTCTTCTGCAAAACTTGCTTCAAAAATTCGCAACTGGTTCTGGCCTTAAAATAATTAGCCTTCGATCCGCTTTTGGGAAATATAGCAAAACAACAAAAAACGCACATGCACACAAATACGCCTGTACACAACACACACACACACATAATACAAAAAGGTCAGGCAGAAAACACATACATACATACACCGCTCACACACTCTCTCACAGACACACACACGCATAAGATATATGTTAACCATTTTCGATTTTTAACCCAGATCATGATCAAATTTAGTACTTAAGTAATATCTATCATAACGATCTCTACTACAAAATTGCTTTAACTAAATTTTGTGCACACATTCTCTTCTTTTATTTCTCTTTCTTTTTTCAATCGAAAAATGTACAAAAATGAATTCTTGAAATTAACCGCAAAAAAAAAAAAAAAAAAACAAACAAAAACAAAACTGTAATCTAAACCGAAACAAAATGTATTAACAAAATTTGAAATGAACTCATCGCTCGCTCCCATCATCGACGTAACTTTGTGACAATTAACCCGAAACGCATGGCCTCCGCATCGTGCTCCTAATCCTCCTACTCTACTCTTGTCACAACAAACATTCTCTGTCTATCTGTGTGCGTGTGTGTGTGTCTATCTCTGATGATGATGATGATGATGATTATGATGCATGTTGACTGATGACGCCTCTTGCTTACCGGTTAGACACAGATTCGGGACTGGGACGCGCCACTCCGCCTCGGCGTGCCCCATCGCCAGGAATGGGCATGGCCAGCATGGGAATGGGCGCATCAGGTAGGCATATGCCATCTCCATCTGGACCAGGCTCATTGCCCCCAGGTTTGATATCGAAACGTCGCGGATTTGATGATGGATCCAGCGATTTCTCATTAACTCCGAATTCAATCATGGAATATTCGGGTTTGTACAACAACAAATACAGAAAACAACTTGAAACCATCCTCAGTTTGTAATCAATCACCATCAAATACACCATATTCTGGTCATATTATCATCATGTATTGCATTATGTGCCCCATTTTGGAAATATTTCTTATAATCCAGAAAACAACATTATCCATGCTCGTATTATTTTGTTTTTTTTTCATGATTTTTCCCATTATGATTTCATTCATTACAAATTGGCATTATAAATCATATAATTTTATAATTCATATATTATATACATACATATCTACATATATGATTTTCAACACAAGCGATATACCTATATATCTATGTATATGTATAGACATATAGGGCTGCGACAGTTATTTGTGTGCGCGTCTAAACAGAAATGTGTATTCCTTCGTTCTTCTACCTATTCCGTTCCGTTTCGTCGTCAAATCCACGACTTTCGATGGTCAAACAAAAGAAAGAAAATATAAAAGTTATCCACGAAACCCAAAAGCTTTCCAATATACATATAAACATACCTACTAAACCCCGAATCGGTCCAATTGATCACTTAAACTAACAAAAATAAAAAAAAAGTCATGTGCAAAATTGCAAGCAATCTTTATACTTAAGTTAATGTTGTTTTTTTATTGTTGTTTCAATTCTTTTATTTGAGTTTTATTTATGGAATGTTCTTTTATTTTACAATATAATGGAATGTTTAAAGTTAGAAAATCCAACTAGGTTATAACTAATGCACTCCAACGAATATTGTTTTTTTTTTTTTTTTTTTTTTGAATTGCATAAGTATAATATACATATTTAACCTGTTAAAGCTATTCCCCTACCTTCTTGGAGTGCATTTTGTAGATTTTGCTCTATATTAGAGTACCTTAAACTCTCCCATTTGTTGCACGTGTTTAGATTCCAATGATCTCGAAGCTTGCGAAGACGAATGAAAAGATGTAGTGTCTGCAAACTAAAGGCAGCAAGCGCTAATTTATTTGCTCTTTACCACCGTACAGGTCCGAAACTGTATAAACAACCAGCGGCCAAATCGAATCGTGGCATTATTTTGAATGCTGTGGAATATTGCGTATTCCCCGGGGCCGTTAATCGAGACGCCAAACAAAAGGTTCTGGAAAAAATCGCAAGATCAGAGGCCAAGCACTTCCTAGTACTCTTCCGTGATGCCGGCTGCCAGTTTCGTGCCCTCTACAGCTATGTGCCGGAAACGGATCAGGTGACCAAGTTGTATGGCACTGGGCCTAGTCAGGTTGACGAAGTCATGTTCGATAAGTTCTTCAAGTGAGTGTATTATATAACTACGAATTATAACAGCATTTCGATTTTAACAATCTTTTCGATTTTACTCTGCAGATATAACTCAGGTGGCAAATGCTTCTCACAAGTGCACACAAAGCATCTGACCGTTACCATTGACGCCTTCACAATACACAATTCACTGTGGCAGGGCAAGCGAGTCCAGTTGCCGAGCAAAAAGGATATGGCGCTTGTGATCTAAATAATCATAATGAGCGCCTGGCGCAGCAATTTCACAGAATTCAAAATTATAAAAACAAAAACGCAGCAAAACCAGCAGACAGGAACTTAAGCTTTTCTACGCAAATTTCCGCATGAAGAAGAAGATGATGATATGGAGGAAATCTAAAAGTGAAAAGCAAACTCTTAGGAAAAATGTATGCAAAACATTTTTCTATAACTTAGAAAAATTATGTCTGGGACAGGGTATCTGTAAATGTAGAATGTCTATGGCTTAATTAAAAATTGCACGTGTTTGTTCAAGGGTCAAACAAATTTGGAATTCACACTGAAGCAACTATTGTAGTGATTCATACAATGCGATTGAATTTAATCTAACTTAATTTATTGTTCCAAATAATGAAAAGAAACCCGGCCTGAAAACAATATCAGAGAAAAATATTATGTAAAAAACAAAATCATGAAACAAAAGCAAAAAACTTTGTAAAAAAAAAGAAAGGAAAGATCATAGGCAACAAAAGATAATGGAATTGTTTGTATTTCTTTTTTAGTTTTGTCTTCTACACAAATTTAATAGTATCAAGATGAACAACACCAACAACACGATTTGTAGAAAATATTTTAAATTTTATTAATTTGTTTTATATTGTTATCAAGTTATTCAAGTGAAATTTGTTTCGCAAATGGAAATGAAGATGGAGATAGATTGGGAGACGGGCCATCAATTGAATTTCGCAAGTCGACACTAATTTTAATGCCACTTAGCTATTTATTTTAACACCTATTAATAATTACTTTTTATGCATATTTAAAAAGGCAAAACAAGATTACCACATAAATAATACAACTAATATCTAAAGATATATCAATATATGCAACAACAAATGAAAGACTTTTGACTCAAAAATGGAAATTCAGTTTTATATATACAAAATATATAAATATACACACGAAAATATGAATATCATACATGCATCATGTGTTCCTCGACCAAGTCAGATCCTTGTTGTGCAGTAGGACTCTATCGATGAGCAGATATATATACAAGCATATATCTCAAATTAATTGTAACTTTTCCATTAAATTGACTTTGAAAATGCATTTCTAATTTTCTTCGGGGTCCTCGAAAATTGAAAACTGCCAACAGGAGCATAATTATCTTAAACTTAAACCAATCAATCGATCAACCGCTCAACAGCTGCATACGCATCCTTTAATAATCGCCCACAACTGAACGGCAACCCATTCTCTTTTTTTAATATACATAATTAAAAACGACAACAAAAAAACATTAAAAAAAGAGCCTAAAAATCTAAAAATGCATGTTCGTATTATTATTTTTTATATAATTTACTAAGTAATTTTCCTTCGTTTTTCTTAACGATATTAATTTTTGAATTGCCTATTTATACACAAATGTATTTTTTATCTAAATATTAATTGTAATTTGTGAAAGAAACAAACTTAACGAATTAAGTCGACAAACAACTAACTAGGACATATAAACCTAACTACCGCCATTATGGAACGACTTTTCTGTGTCTGTCTCTGTGCTAATCCTGGCATGTGGCCTACATACATACATACATATATGAAAAGTAAAAAGCTCGTTGGGGGAAGGGAGGGACAGATCAAATTTATATAATATGTATAATGTATATGTGTGTCGGCGCAGTTGCGCCCTTGGCGTGATATGCTACCAATATTAATGAAAAATAATATTAATGAGATCTAAAACAAAAAAAAGAACATTATTATATAAAATGTAATAAAGTTATTTAAAATGATTATTTAACAAATTGCATGCAATTGTGTTTCAATTGGTAAACTTCAAAGTTTTAAATTAGCCATCAAAATATGTTCTCAAAATAAGCTGGATTTCCAAACGGCAGAAATTCAACCAATAGAGGTTTCTTTTTAAACCATTCTATCTATCTGGCATCTAAAAAAAGAAAAACCTATGGAATCCCAGTCGAAAAATGCCATCTTATGCTGTTCTAAAAGTATTTAATTGTTTTCTTATAACTAAAGTGAAATCTCTTTTACATTTTAAAGTCATCGCGCATATCATTGTAGCGTAGGACATGCTCCTTAATCTTGGAACCATCTACCCATGTAACGAAATCTTCGAGATTTTTAGAGACCAAGAATGCTGGATCTTTGATCATCTCAGGTCCAACACGCACGTGGCCATGCTCAATCATATCCGTGGCATGCTTTAAATGTTCCGACATTCGTACTGAAATTGAAAAATAAAGAAATTTTTAACCCATTCGGCTGTGGTATAATTACTCACATTTGACCATAATAACTGGTAAACGGCGGCGACAAAAATGACTGGCTGACGTCTTGCTGGCAGTCTCCAGGGTAAGTTCATCATTGGCCACTCCCATGGCGTGCAATTTGTTAAGCAGCATGGCCGAGGCTTCGGCTTTAAAAGGGTCCGTAGCGTCTAGTTTGGCTATCTTTTCGGTGAGTTCGCGAATCTCACGCGCCAATTTGTTGTACCTAAATCGAATAATGTTTAAAATGTTTAGTTAAAACCACAAAATAATAAAACAAAAAAACACAGAAACAGCTTCGGTCCAGAAGATTTTGCGACAAAGTGCAGTGGCTCCGTGAGAACCACCTAAGACTCACTTGGTGTAATCCTCCCGCTTTTGTATGTGATAACGTCGCAGTATCTTATTCTCCTTACTGCTGTTGTCAACTTTCCAGGTGATAAAATCAACCTTTTTCAGCAATTTTTGCTCATGATATTTTAGTTTTCGGACCATGTTGAATGTTTATTGTTATTGAAATTGACGCACATGTGTGTCCAGTGTTGAGTAGTTCGCTTGCATAAGCAGCTGTTCAGAGCGTTCTTTAGTGTTGTGACGGATACAAATTTGTGAAAAAGATAATGAACAAGGCATCAAAATAAATAAAAAGATTTGTAATGTCTGCCCCGATGGATGAGGATGTGAGTGCTCCGGCAAATACATCGACTGTCAATGAGGAGGATCCGTTGTCGGAAGAGCGTTTGGGTGAAGTGCGTGAAGTGGGCAGTCAGGCCGTGTGGAGTCTGTCCTCCTGTAAGCCGGGTAAGCGTAAGCGTCTTGAATTGTACTCATCTTTTAGCTAAAACATCCTATCGCCTATAGGTTTTGGAGTGGAACGGCTGCGCGATAATATTATGGACACTTATTGGCAATCTGACGGCCAACTGCCCCATTTGGTCAATATACAATTCCACAAGCGTACAAACATCAGCCAAATCTATATTTACACCGACTACAAGTTGGACGAAAGCTATACTCCCTCTCGAATATCCATCAGATCTGGAACCAACTTTAATGATCTGCAGGAATTGCAAGTCATCGATCTAAGTGAACCCACTGGCTGGGTGCAAATACCTATTAAGGATGGCAATGTCAAGTCCATACGGACATTCATGCTTCAAATTGCAGTCATATCCAATCACCAGAACGGTCGCGACACTCATATGCGACAGATTCGAATTCATGCTCCCGTCGAGGGCAAACATTACCCATTGGAACTCTTTGGTAAATTCAGCACAGTTGATTTCCAAAAATTTGCCACCATTAGATAAAAAATTAAGTGCTCCTTGTATTAAAAATTAACTTTAGTTAGAATTGCTTTGTTTATTTTCGATTGCATTAAAATGATTATTAACTTTTAGTAATTGGTTGTATGCATATTTTTGGTGTTTCTATTCAAATGCCCATTACACTGTATTGTATGTAAACATACAAGCCACTAAACTTAAGTACGAATTAACAAATACGTTTGCAGATTATCGTGTTACTATTAACGCAAAAGAAAAAAGAAGTGATTAATTAATGCCAAACAAAACGAAGTGCAAGGCAATTTTTGCATTGTTTGTTTTTTCGGTTATTTCTATGATTTCTTTGCCGCTTTTAGTGTCTTGAAATGATCTTTTTCCTCGATATTCTCGGGCGGTTCACATTCATAGGAGGTCTTCATTAACAAATCCTCGCTAAAGGCCTCTGTCTTCTGTAAATAATTTACAATCTGAGACAGCTGATCAAAGGGGCAGTCCAGTTGTTGGCAATTATAAAATCTTTTCAATTCGGAGCCCATCAAAAAGCATTTCTCAAAATTAATTAGTCCATTTGCCAGTCTATGGGAGGAAAAACATTTATAAAATAACTTAGTAATAATTTTTTGTTACTTACTTATTTTCATGGCTTTTATATATGGCCAATAAATCCTTGAGAATCAACTTAAAATAGGGTATAAGGGCACGATCAATTTTATTGGCCGTGGATTGTTCCGAACGCCAAATGGCTGTCTTCATGGTCGAGCGATAATTGCTGTAATTCGAACTGGAATCCATTTGGTGCTCTAATCCATTTAATTTTGTGATTCCTTGAACTTTAGCCCACTGAGAAATTAAACATAGGTTATCTTTTTAGTAAGTTGATATATTCTGACTACAGAACTTACGGTCTTCTTTAGTCTGACTATGGCAGTTCTTTGAAGGGATTTCACTATGGCCATTAGACTATTGAAATTCCCTAGATTAAAACACTCCAAGGCTGTGTCTATCCAAAAGTCAATCATTTGAGCACGTTGAGATTTTTTTCCAAGCTAATGTAGTAAGCAAACGATGTTTAGTCTTAGATTTTCAGTGAGAATTAAGATTAAACGCACCTTAAGGACTTCAGTGGCTGCCAACTGACTTAGGTGATGAAACCATTGAATATAGGCTTCTATATTAACTTCTGTTCTGCCATTGGCACTCAATGTTTCAGCCTTTGTCTGTTCAAGATTCGATTGCAGCTTTCCTTGGCTGAGAAGGTCCACAAATTCTTCAACTTGTATTTGCGATAGATAGGCATATTCAATAGCGAACAGTTGATGGGACAATTCGAAGGGATTGCTGCAAATGCTAATAATGTTGTCCGGTTTGTAAAAGCGCTTCAATGACTTAATGCTGCTTTGTCGACCCAGAGAACTGCTCGAGGACTGTTTGATTAGCATATACCGCAATTGAATTTGCCGATTAGACTCGATTTTCTCCAATCGTTGGGGTATTCCCATTTGTTGAAGGAAATCCGGCTGCTTGTTCAACTCGTGCATAAGGATTTCATTGTTAAAGTCGCAAGGACAGGTCTGCACCCAGCGAGTGAGTAAATGAAGAAAGACTGTGTCCTGATACTTAACTGACGTTTTAGATATTTCGGCAAAAAGCTCGGCGGGAGTGAGAAACAATCGCAATGTGACTAACAAGGCAAACTCAATGTTCTCATTTTGCCGTTCAAACAACATTTGAAGAAGCTCATTGAGTGTTCCCGCCTTTGGCAGATCTTTGGCATACGATAGCTCTTCATCAGGGTCTTTTTCTCTTAATCGTAATTGTTGGTGCTGGAATCGAAAATCTTAGTTAGTCTCCTCAAAGCATTCTCTTTCCGTTTCTAGCATTGCCTTACCAAAATGGAATTTGCATCGGATTCATCATCTGCCGAACTCGTAATGTCACAGTACATGGAATCAGTAATGGTATTGTCCCCCTTATTGGCATATGGGGGACCACCCATAGATACACTGTGAAATATGCCATCGTGGCCAGAGTCGCAGCTACTTATATTCGAGCTTTTGTCCCCTAGAGTCGTTGATGATGCAGAGCCAATAGCCGAACTAGTGTTCGACATTAGCGACACATTTGAGAAGGTTTGATTAAGCTGCCGCCGAGGACCGTCGGTGTCCGTCGCTTGGGAGGAGGCAAATGTGGAATTGGAGCCATACTTCAGAGCATTCTCTGGTGTGGCCCGATTTAATGCCGACTGCTGTTTTGCGGGCTGCCAAATTTCTTTCTGATGTGACTGGTGATTGAAGTTCTCTTTGGTTTCCACAGTGCGCTCGTCTAAGATTTGGCCATTGCGAGAAACCAACACTTCCTCAGTGGTGGTAACGGAAGACTTGACGGTTAGGGAAGTTTCTACCTCAATCGGCTGCTGCGCCAGACCGGCGCGGAAGAGAAGCTGATTTAACTGCTCCACCGACGGCATTTGGCCATCAAGCAGCGCCCTCTTAATTGCATTGGCATCATCAACTGGTATGCCGTCCAATTTAACTGGCACCCCATTGATGAGCAAAACCTCTTCCTGCTGCAAGGAAGACGAAGTTTCACAATCGACAATTTTCACATCCTTGCCGAAAAGAGATTCCACTGCGTTCATTATATCCTCATCCATTTTGAGGAATATGCGATGTTGGATGGGGATGAGAGGATGGGTTAGTATGTGACACAACTGGTGCTGGGTGCAGGTGGTGTTGTTGTGGGCTTGGCCTTAGGTTGGTATAAATGCGAGACGATGACCCCAAAACTAAGCTGAGCTTGGCTGAGGGGACAAGGCAGGGCGGGGCTCTTTGGGATCAAACTCAATGCACAATGCACATTTCTGTAACAAGGGGAGAGGAGAGGAACAATATTAGTGCCAGTTGTTGTTATTGTATTTGGGTTGGGCTGGGCTGGGGCCTGGTTGCCTGATGTATGGTCCATTATCTTGGCGTTTTGCACCCACCTGTAGGAACATGTTGTTGTCAGCGGTTGAGGGGGGTCTTTCGTTCCCAATATTCGAGCCATTTCTATGGTTTATGCATTTTCGTTAAATTGGGTCTGTTTAGTCTATTTTGTGTGTTTCTTTAATTCTAATTTATTACCCCCTATTTTTTGGCAAGTAACGGCCACACTGAAACCCGGGTTGCCCTGGTCACACTGTCGATGTTCTCTCTTCGCGATTTGCGCGCCGATGCTTTTCGATACTTGTGATTTGAAATTGTTTTTTATTTGTTTATTTATTATGATAACAATTAAACTTTAAACTATTGGATAGCTGCACTCGAGAGCAATGCCACAGAAGTTTTTGCCTCGAGGCAATCGGAAGTAACCATCCTCACCCCAATTTTTATCCCAGGAATTCTTGACAATCCAGTAATCCTGACCCTTCTCGGAGCCATATCCCACCACAAGAACTGAATGATTGGGTTCATCGTCATTGCACTTCTCGTCGGCATATATGCCGCTCTTATAGAGCAACAAGCTCTCCAATCCATTTAAAGAGCAAGCCAAAGGACCCAAAGTAGCGATAACTTTTTTCATTAGAGCCTCATCTTTTGGGGGAATCGAGGCAAATCCAGTGATCTGAGCACCTGACAGGGAGTTCGTATATTTGCAGGTTTCCTTGTTGTCTATATAAGGATATACATCCGACTTCGAAATACCACGCTGCTTCTCATTGATAAAGGCCATGGCATATTCCTGATATCCACCGTCGCAGCCATTGAGACCGAAATCCAAGGAACCGCAATCCACCAGATTCTGCTCAGAGAGATTTGGCAGTGTACCAGTTTTTCTAAAGACATGACCCTCTATGGCACCCGTAGTAGCGAATGCCCAACAGGAGCCGCAAGTGCCCTGATATTTCACTGAGGTAACTCCACCTTGTTGGCGCCAATCAAATGCATCTGGTATATTGCCACCTGGCTGCACAAGGGCACTCTGACGACTTGCAGCAACCTTAGATCTATTAAGAAATTAAAGGGAATAATTAAACATCAATTGCAATATGCAATTCATTTACTTACTCTCCCTGGTTGGATTTCCTAAGTCCAGTAAGTTGGGAGAGAAATTCGGCATTGGTTAAATCGGAAAATGCATTCACAGCCAATTTGTATGTGGAAGTCCCTTGACTGAATGCCTTATTACCAGCATCCACCAAGTTTTTGCGGGCGGCAAATACATTTTCATGCAGGGCTCGATCAGCTTCATTCAAATATGTCTTTCCCGATTGGGTCTAAAGGAATAACATGTCGATAAGTATATGAGAAACTCATGCAGGGATTCCAAATGATATTTACCAAGAAATCACCGAAATCTTGCACATCTCTCAGAGCTGGAGGCGCAGGCAATCTGCTGGCTATTCCTGCAAGTCTATCTTGAACACGATTGGCCACGTTGCCAAGAGCTGCGCCCAATCTTTGACTTGGTCTCAATCCACCAAATTGCGCTGAAGCCAAGCCGGCCAGTATCAAGGGAAGTGCCACCAGCAATTTCATTACGACCTGTAAAAAATAGTAAAATATTTGTTTCTTATTGTTAGTTCATTATTACGTAATTTCACGATCAGATTAACAACTTTTCGATTAACAATTATAACTATTTTATTCGAAACATAAAACATTGATAACCACTTTATTTATTTTTGTAAAATTTTGTTCTCATTCACTTTTGGATGTTTAAAAATACAATGTTTTTGTTTTTTAAATTTACAAATTGGTTCATCATAAAATTGTTTGAATTCGTTCTGAGTAATCGAGTTTATTATTAAGTTTTTCACTACTTTTATTTAGAATTGATCAGCACCACTTGTTATTAGTCTGTAACTATTTAAGTCACAATACTAAAATTCGTCTAACCTCCCAGATAGACGCGATTTAAATGACTGTTAGACGTGTAGGCCTATCAGAGCCATTTTATACGTCTTCTGCAAATTAACATGTAAAATACAATGGATACCATATGAATAAACAATATTTTGAAACGAGTATTTCTTGGAAATATATTAATAAATAACTGGATCTAAAATGACTTAATTAACAAAATTCAGAACTCATCCTAACCCAGCAGATCCACAGAGCTCTGACCCAAAGCAAAAATGTTTAATATATGTATATGGGGAATTACTATCATTAGCTTCATCTTGATAGGTGTTTAGCATATATTATTTAACATTGATTTATATCTAACGACCAAAGTTGTTTTTTTTGCTCAATGAATGTTTGTTTACATTAATTCGATTAGATGAAGACCTTACAGGTTTAGAGTTCAATAGCGATTACATCTGATCATAGACATCGATGATGTGATTATTATAACCGAACCTGTCAATCAACAAACAACAATCTACATTTGCGAGGGCGGCTTAATAAATGAATAAATCATTTAAGTTTGAAGTGAATTTATTAAAATATACATTTGACTTTCTTCGAGTTATGATCTGATTATTTGACTAACTTTAATACCTTTTGCTATCTAGATTCTTCTTTTATATAGATAGAATTTCCTTTTGAAAAATTTGAAATGTATAATTTCATCTATTATATAACAATAAATATATTATAAGTTATTTAAAATGTAGTTTTCTGTTTTTATACTCTTACATATTAGTTTTGTGTGCAAAAGTAACTTATAACTGATATAACTGATATATTCTCATTGTCGTATCTGCCCGATCAACAGAACTCTTGTTTGGCATTATAAATTGCAGACTTATCAGTATCGGTCCACCATATGAATGGCCCTTTTAAATAAGACTTTTTGTTTTTGAAGGCAATATTATAAATCTGTAATCTGTAATACTTTTCTATATCCAAACGGCTCCAATAGAAACGATTGATTAGGTATATATTTTTGATTACTATCTTTGAATTTCTCCAAACTGTTATTATATGATTTGATATTTCACTGTTTAATGTACGCGGATGACTATATGACATAGCTTCTATCCATAGATACAAATGTACATACTAAACTATCTAATTTTAATTCGATTTCAATGAAAAATATGTCATTCGACGGGAAATTCAATTCACTTTCTTTCGTAGTTCAAGGAAAAAAGTACTTAAGTATGGGGACCAAAAATGTCCATACAAAAATCAGATTTTCAATTGGCTCCAAATCGAAAGGGGCTAAATTCAAAAATTGTCGTATGCAGTTTACGTTAGTTTTGCTAGATCTACAACTTCTTTAAAGATATTAAATGTCTACCTTTAATATTTAAGATTTTGGAAAAAATTTCTTAAATATATGCGCCCCACAAAACAGACTTTTTTTTCTTCAAATGCACCTGTGAAAAAAACGGATTAAACTATGAATACCATTTTTACAATTCATAATCTGAACACAATAACCAACAAATTACAGAAAAAATTATTCCATTAAGTTTTCTAGGAGCCGAGGATATCGAAAACAAAAAATACGTCTTAAATTTGTGTTCGCCACTGTATGTTATTTTAAAGCTGTCTTTATGTAGAAATTTCCGTAGACTTGTCAAAGTTTTCCTAGTCATAAATTTGGAATTTGTATAATAAGTACACATTTCCTGTTTTCACGACACATTTTTACACCTTGAAGAAGAATTTGATAAGATCGACATTGGGAATTCTAAATTGCTGCATTTTCATTTGAAGGTTAAAGTTCAGCATTATAATAATTATGGATTAATTTTCACTGCGGGTATTTTTATATTGATTTAAGTTTTACACGTTATCAAGTATAATTTGCAGTTTGTCAGAAGTAATAAAATTGATTTGAAACCTGTTCCAACTTAGTTACTGACTAACCTCTCACGTTGACTCGATGTAAACGAATACCTGGTCCGTCTCCTCAACTATAGACTTTTATATAGATACGCTCATATGGCTAGGAACATGTAAGAACCAGGGATGCAAATCTCAAGAATGATGAGCTTGATAAGAAGATTCTCTTCATGTGTAAGTCAATTTTATTGTTCTCTCACTGGCTGTCTCAATATTTATTTATAAGCATTAGAATTACAGAAACAAATTTCAATAATACATAATGAAAATTAAGTCACTGATCCCAAGATTCAGTGATAATGCTTAAAGATACACAATAATCCCCTGATCAGATTCCATAGAGTGAAAGTCTCTCAAGGAAGGATAGAAGAAAGCATCTTCGAGTCCAAACAAAGTTGGGATCTTCTTAATGGGGATAAGGAATGTATAGTCCTTTCTCTTCTAATTTTAACTCACACTAAACTGCATCAAACTGGAGGGATTCGGGTCTGAGCCGGTTTGCAGGTCTCGCGAATACAAATTAAAATATTATAAATGAAACATTTTAATTTTCAAAATGTTGTTTAGAAAACTGGATTTCATTTGGGTTAATTAGCAAACTTAAAAAAAAACTTGTTTTTGCTGAGAAAAATATCAGCAACATTGTGAAGTTGCTTTATGGCCCATCAAGTGTAATAAAATTCTGTTTAAGATTATAGTTCCGATTTAATTTGCATTTAATCTTTCTATACAATGGGATAACTGCACTCCAAGGAAATGCCGCAGAAGTTCTGGCCACGAATCAAACGGAAGTAACCGTTCTCACCCCAGTTCTCGCCCCAGGAATTCTTGATGGTCCAGTAGTCCTGACCATTTTCGTTGCCATATCCCACCACGAGCACTGCATGGTTAAGATCCTGTCCATTGCATGTCGCATTGTTAAAGATGCCCTTGTCGTAGTGCAGCAAAGCCTCGTCGGCGAATAGAGAGCAACCCACGGGACCCAATGTGGCAACGACTTTCTTCAGCAGATCTTCATCGTTCGGGGTAATGGTAGCCAATCCATGGACGTAGGCCTCAGCCTGTTTTTCCGTGTATGAGCAGACATCACGCTTATCTACGTAAGTGTATTTTGCCTCCGATGCAATGCCTCGCTGAGCTTCTTTGAGGAAGGCAAAGGCGTATTCCTGACAGCCCCCATCGCAGCCATTGAGTCCGAAGTTCAATGGGCCGCAATCCACTAAATTCTGCTCAGAGAGATTTGGCAACTGGTTAGTTTTCCTAAACAGGTGACCCTCAATGGCTCCAGTAGCGGCGAAAGTCCAACACGATCCGCAAGTGCCCTGGTTCTTAACAGGAGTGACTCCCCCCTTTTCACGCCAATCAAATGCATCAGGAATGGGCTCCGCTGGCACTTCAACTGCTTGGCGAGCTGCAGCAACCCTGGATCTGTAATTGATGGCAATCTCTTTTGAAATGACGAATTTCAACTTAAGATTTTAGTGACTTACTCGCCCTCGGCAGACTTCTTGAAGCCAGTCAACTGTTTCAGAAACTCAAGATGGGTCAAATCGGAGAAGGCATTCACAGCCGACGTGAAGGTTGAGGTTCCCGCGGCAAAAGCAGCATTTGCAGAATCCACCAAGTTTTGGCTGCCCTCAAAGACACCCTGACGGAGAGCTTGCTCGGCTGCATTCGCATATGTCTTACCAGTTTGTTGCTTTGCAAAAGAAAGAAAAACAATCCAGGTTATTCCGAGATGCCCATTGAAGTCAGTTGGTGTCTAAGTACCAGAAAGTCGCCAAAGTCTTGCACATTGTTGAGCAATGGAACTTGGGCTAGGCCTCCGCTTATGGAGCTAAACCCTTGCTGGGCTCCACTAGCTAAAGTGTTTAAGCCTCCTGCGAGACCATTAGCAACTCCTCCAGCAACATTGCCCACGTTGCCCAGGCCGGGCAGTGCGCCACCGCCGAAAAATCCCTGTCCAGAGGCCAGTCCCAGACAAACGGCAAGCACAAATACCGACAACTGCATGATGTCCCTTAAGATCGAAGGAAAAGAGATTAAGGTGAGTACTTAGTACAGGGAAGTTCAGTGCAAGCGCATCGGAACTGCTGATAAATGAGGTCTCGACATTTATTTTTAAAAGCCGGAAGGCTCTTCTCAAATTATTAAATTTATGGAAATCCAAAATGCAGTTTTGAATTAAAACAAAACGAGTTTTTCGTTTAGCACATTCACAATTCGATTCAAAACAAGTTTATTCCTTTTGCAATGAACAAATTAGTTCAATAGAAGAGTTTATTGTCTCTCGATCGAGCATCGAATTGAGCACCAACCTTTCTCGAAGACTATCCCCGAAACTAATAACACAATCCGAGTGAACAAACCTCGCTTTTATAGCCAATCGAAGACTGCGTTTTATCACCAAATGAATTCAATTAGTGTATGAAGACAACATCATAGGAACGAAATGCCGGTTTTTGCATTTTTTGACGCAAACCAAATATATTTTATGTACCTATACCCATACGAGTATATATCTATATCCATTGAATATAGTATATCCATTGACGTAGTTTTCAATCCCTCTAAGAATACATATCGCCTTGTCATTTGATAAATAGCTGCATAGCAATCAATGACAATAAAAACGGATTTCGAATTTCGAAGATTGGGACTTGTATTAATTAATGAGGTACAAAGTATTTTACAATTTTTCAAATGGGTCGCCTCCTTCTTTTAATTGATCCTGCAAATGATCTTGGCCAAAGAAATAGACCTATTGGAATAGGAATAGGAATATTCTGCAGGTGCAAGTTTTGTTTTCCCTTTTTCCCTTGATATAATTGGAATTCCCAACTAGTTTTAGCATTGGAGATATGGAATGGGCATTCAAAATCTGAAAATCTTCTTGAAATAGATATACTGACAATCTGCTCGACCTTTGTCCTGACTATGATGCAAAATCTTATATTTTGAAAAGATTTTTCGACCTCAAGCCGGACATTTATCTGATTTGGAGCTCTAGATTAGCAGTACTGGATCTATCACACTCTTTTTCGCCCCTTTCGTACTTACTAAAACCACAAAATATTCCCCTAGACTGTATATTAGAATACCTCAATTGGTCCAGCTAATTCTAGGTACAATCCAGGTCCAAACTGGGCAACTACATTTTGTATTTCTTCATTTCTGTCTTTCAATTATTGTCATTAGAATTAAAGTACTTTTGAGAATAATTGGATTGGAGTTTTGAAACTAAGCATTATTTGTCCCGAGACTCATTCCAAGTCGTCATATTAGACTTGATTGTATTTTATTTGTTTCAACTACGCCCATGTCGATGAAAGTGTTCCAAAAATAGATAAAAGTAATTAAATTTTGTTTGCAGTTTTTAAGAGTTTTCAATGTCAACTTGAATTTCGACTGGGCAAAG
The DNA here is from genome assembly GCF_018151085.1 of Drosophila tropicalis. Taxonomy (NCBI): domain Eukaryota; kingdom Metazoa; phylum Arthropoda; class Insecta; order Diptera; family Drosophilidae; genus Drosophila; species Drosophila tropicalis. The sequence goes on along the minus strand of NW_027173049.1, from coordinate 965,168 downwards.
GCAAAAGGAATTGTATTATACAAATGTGTTTCTATATGTCATAACTACATGCATATAATAACTAGTTTATGCTATTGACTTAAATAATTATAAACAGTCAGTCGTGTGAATATTCATTAGGATCGAGCAACCGGTTTTTTGTTTGGGTTGTTTAACCATCTAATTAAAGTCTCTTAATCTCCTAGTTTTTGGTCACTGCGATCGAGTTCCGGCCGGTCTCCTGGTTCTCTTCGTGTATGGGTGTAGCCTCACGCAGAAATACTATTGGCTGGGACAAATCGACGGGAGGTGAGGCCCAGTTTTGAGTCATGGCAAAGCGCTGCGAAATCGGAGTGTACATAACATTAGCAATTTGATTTAGTTGATCAGTAAGTTCCAGCTTACCCCACTGGGTCCGTCTATTGAGCCATGTTGAGGCATTGCCAGAACCAAAGTGATGGCCGCCACAAAGATCACGAAAACTGAAATCAAAATGCTCTTCATTGCCTTCCAATGCAATTGCCGAATTCGCTGTAATGCCAAATGAACTGGGGACAACGTTTTTTATACCTAAGCAGAAGGAAAGGAAGGAATGTTCTCATGCAATCGCTTCCTGATCATGAGCATTATCAGCGGATTGGATATAAATAACTGTCAACCGTGAGAGAAGCGGAGAAAGATGGGCCCGATCGATTACCACCTGGTTGCGGGGTTAATACTTTTGCTTTCGATGAAAATTAAGTTAAGTGAATTTGGAGAAACATTTGTTTATTGCTTTAACTCTTTGTTTGAACGTGATGTACCCCCACTTTTGTTGCTGTCGTTGTTGTTGTTGTTTGTACTTTTTGTTATTAAAAGAGAAACGTTCGTTGGACTCTTTTATATGTACATTTCAAGGTTGACTTTACATCTTCTTCTTTATTAACCAACGGCAACAGCTAAAGCAAAAGCAACATCAGTCAACAAAGCTTCAAACAAAGTCAGTTAGTCAGTCAGACAGACGGACAGACATTGCCATCTCTTAGCCGACCTCGTCCTTCTCGTCGTCGTCGTCATCGTCGTCGTCGTCGTCGTCGTCTGCATCTTAAGAAGAATGGGGCTTGAGATGAAGAGATCAGTGGCCAGAGTGAGGCGGGACGCAGCAGTTCTTGGGTTAATGTGTTCTGGCCACTGCCAGTCGACGTCGTCGTCGTCTTCGTCGTCGTCCTCCTCCATCTACCATCGTTTCGACACACATAAAACTTGATGCGATGCGTCTGACTCCTCTGCCTCCACACAATCCTCCACCTCCTCCTCCTTCTACTCGTCATTTCTTTCGTTAAATCCTCTTTAAATTAAGAAAGATGATTTGCAGATTTGTGATGATGCAGTCACGCACCAAAGAGCGAGCTATGAAGAACAAGAAGAATCACCATATGATGTAAGGTCGGCTTAACGCTATGTGGACTATGGCTCCAAATGTAATAAAAACCCAAAGGGCAAAGCTAACTTCGATTATGCCGAAGCTTATATACCCTTACACATTTTCATTTAACTCCCTTACAACAGGTGAAAATGAGAAGATTTCGAATTAATCAGGTGTATTCAATAATTCATTTCGATATTACTTTCAAACTCAATCTTTCCTTTGGGAGCCGGATGCTAAAAATTTTAAATCTTATCAATCAGTTGAAAAAATAATACAAATATATATATATAAAACTCCAATTTCCACCGATCCTATATTTTCGAAAGATTGTTCCTATGAGTGTAGTGTTAAATATCGGTTCGATCTGGCCAAATCTTTATCTCTAGCTTTAACAGTCTAAACTCTCGAAGGATGATAATGGCTATCAGAAGATCACGAAAAACTTAATATACCCCATTTAATAGGGAAGAAATTTAATAAATTTTAGGATTTTTTAAGTGCCGTAGCAGTTAATTTATGATTATTAGACTTTCAACTTAGTCATAAATCATCAAATAGTTTATTTCACAAAAAAAAACAACAAATTTTTTAAGCAAGTTCCGCTGAAATATATCAAACCCACATGGATTTTAAAAATATCAAAGAAGTTAAATTCGGCTATGCCGAAGTTTATATACCCTTGCAGTCCTTGACAATAATAATTTCACATGTTCAAAATTTGTTTTCTGCAACTCAATTCATTAATATACAAACAAAACAATTTTACTCTTCATACTATGTACAATTTGTTCTTCTTCTTCCCTCATTCCCTAAGCAAAGCAACGCACGCATACACATACAGTTTATGTAGCGTTGCGTCTGCATGTGCTCTGTTGATTTGATGATGACGTAGTAGGCAGCAAGCAGAGCTGCCGGCAGCGATTGAACCGATTTATATAGACTGTAACTTGTGTTCTATTTATCCGATCAGGGTCAAATTGGAATCTGAGATTTTATATCAAATTCTATTATATTGGTAAATTTCATGGGGATACTCCAATTTTTGCAAAAATTTTTGTTCCAGAGTTATATGATATAGTAGTCCGATCCCAAAGATTTTCATACTTTATCTCACCCGGGTAAAAAAAAGCTCCCAAAAAAAATTTCATCCCGATAGCTCTTAAGATGGCTGAGTAAAACGCGTACGCACCGACGGACAGACGGACAGACGGTCAGACGGACAGACGGACATGGCTATATCGACTTAGCTTCTCATGCTGATCAAGAATATATATACTTTATGGGGTCGGAAACGTCTCCTTCTGTGCGTTACAAACATCTGACCAATTTTATAATACCCTCTGCAAGGGTATAATAAAAGGCCATGACTTATTCGACTTGGAATTGTTAGTTTCTTTTGCTATCTACTAACGGACACGATGGAGGAGTAGATATAGCCGTAGTTACGACCGTTCATCTAGTGTCTAATTGTAGGAATTTTTTAACTCATTTCTTTTTTGTGATTTTGCTCTTTAAAGGAAACTTATTAATTTAAGCTAATGCTGAATATTGTGTTTTTATTGGTTTCGAACAGCTTAATATGGGTCTATTAGATTGAAAGTATTTTACTATGTAATTACTATTATTATTGTTATTAATAAGTACAAACGTCTATCCAGAACTGTCGAAGCAGTCTCCATAGAGACCTTAAGGGAACCATATAGTCTCAGTTGTCGTTTTGCAAAGGTTTACGAATAATTCAATTACACAAAAAGTATGAGAGTTATCAATTTGCATTTTTTTTTATTTGAAAGATGATAAATAAAATCAAATTAAAAAATATTTTTCGCTGTTGTTTTTGTAATTCGTTCTAAAGTTGACGAAAATTGTAAAACAAAGCCCATGATTGGGACGATTTTTTGAGAACGGATTATCTAAAAGAAAAAAATGGAGCTATATTAAGAATTGATATGGTTATCGCGTATACTAGGATATTTGGGATAGGTCACTATATAGGGGAGTAAGGGGGTGTCAAAGTCAAAATTTCGAAAATCTACCTTTGTGACCCCTTTTTTGGTTCTAGGTCCTTTTTTACCGATTCAAAGTATCCTAGTATACGCCAGAATTGTGGGTATTAGGAGTAATTAAAAAAAAAAAAACGATTGAAAATCGATCTACATATACTGATGTTATCCTCCCAACCAGTTTGAAAAAAGTGGTTTCGAGATAATCGCGTTTAAAGTTACTCAATATGCACAAATGATGTGATTTCATAGCCGACCTACCTACCTAGTGTTCTTTTGACTTGAGAGATCCCAAAGTATGGCATTCGGTACCTCTCCAAGGTCACCCATGATAATGTACTGACACTCAAACTGCTGGACAACAGGATGCAGATTAGAGATGAAGTCACCCACTTGACCTGCCATTTAGACCAGAGATGGACTGGTGATTCGACACCCATTTTCATGATTACTTTTCACAATATTGTCCTTTTAGGATAGATCGCAAATATAAACAACTTTGTATTTCTAATTACTGTTATTAAATAATATAATTACAATAATAAACAAGTAACGAACATCAAGAAATTTAATTGCATTTGCTAGAGAACCCGATTATATTATATATCATTAGGTGATAATCTTAATTTTTATGTGCTGATTATGGATGATAATAAAATATCAGACATTAAGTAAGTCATTAATAATGTTACCCTTAACATTGCAACGATTTCGATTAGTCAGTTTAACTCTGTTTCTACATATAAATATAATCTATTCTTACTAATTCTTGTACCAAATCAGACAATAAACACCATACTATTAATATATTTAAAGTCCAGAACTGGATAAAGCGGCGTCTGACCTTTAATCAAAAGTGGCCAACGCAAAGACTCAACCCCAAACATATAAACCACAGCAGGATGTAATCATATAACCATGTCCATCTGTCCATTTCGATCAACACTAACTCCTCCTTAATCCTTAAACATTGTACTGCAATTTAACTTGTGGTTTTTTAAATACTTAACTATATTTTTGTTAATATCTTTTTATCTACCAATCATAAGTTGGCAAATGGACGCGCTTTGGTTTTCCTTTCGAATGAAGGCATTATTTGAGTGTTGAAGGATTTGCATGCAGGTGACTTCTACCTCCATGGTACTGTACAGTAGTTTAGTGTAGTCAAAAGTACTTTAAAGTATTAGCCGTTACGACAAGTAGTGCCTTATTTGAGAGAGCCTTTTCCTAAAAGTCAAAAACCTTAACAATAAGGGGTATTGTTCTCGCACTTGTTCTTGTAATTTCGAAATAAATGTAGAATAACGAAAAGTACATTCCACGCTCTTGACCTCCATGACTTATTTTCGCATCCTTACTGCTTTCTTTAGGTGACAATGATTCATCTATAAAAACTAAGGGGAGAGTGAGGGTAAAGTAAGGAGTAAAGACATCTATGGCAAGTACTCATTTTCAGAATGAATGATTCAATAGCTCCAAGCCCCTACATTCATGCAGATGTCTAGAATGAATCCCTTATCATGGTTATGTATGTATTCTTTGTAATTGAAAGGAGAAACCAGTCTTAAATTATGTGCAAAATGTTTGTTTTTTTCTTTATTTAGTTTTCGTTATAAGTATGTAAATTACTACAGGGAGAAGGGAAGGTGCCTTTAACTTTGATTGTTCTGAGAGTCCGCAGAGAGAAGCGTCATTTTGTCCTCACTCCTTGTTCGCAAAATGCCCATTCCTCAGTGGAACCCCGATAGTAAAGTTTTAGGTCACCCCAAACACACAACACCAAAAGCTTAGTCAACTATTATGGATTGATAGTGATTGTTTGTTAGTTCAGTTGTTGGGCACAAAGGTTTTGCCCAGGACCCGCATAGCATTCGAGTAGTCCGAGTCGATTTGCGGTATGATCTGCTGCTCATTGGGACGCAGGGTGCGTATCAGGTCGCTAAGCGAGAGGGAAGACTGTGGGGTAATCTCATCCTTGGCACGCTCCTGTGAACTGGTCATTTTCTCAAAGTCCTGGGCAATCTGCTTGAGGCGCACCTCAATGGCTGGCGACTCCGTCGAGCTGGGCAGAGCATCAATGTGTCCCGAAAAGTCAGCGTCTGCTTCCGCTTCGGACTGCTGGGGCTCTGCCGAGGTCTGCGATGGCTTTTCCTTTTCCTGTCGCTGCAAGTCTTCATCGTCAGTTTCGGCATCGGCTTCGTCATGGTGCTGCAACTCATGGGAATGGGACTGCAACTGAAGCTGCAGCTCCTCAATGGAGTGCATCTCGTTGTTGTGCAGCGCATTGTCGTTTAGTGGGAAAACATGCTCCTTAACGTCATCGCCATTGCCGTTCAGTTCGCGAGCGTGCTCATTGAAGGTGCCGCCATCGTGCTCGTGCTCCTCATCCGAATCCGCATCTGTCTCGCTCTCACCACCCTCGGGCCCCTCGTGTTCGTCGTGCTCCTCGGCATCCGCCTCCGCCTCTAGGTCGGCATCAACGTCAACATCGGTGGCATCCGCATCGGAATAGGAGCGATGATCGTGATTCAGCTTGAACGACATGAACGATGGCTCAGCAGCGCTATCGGCGGCAATTGCAATGGCTGGCGATGATTTGGCCGCTTTGGCCGCCGACAACAGAGAGCCTGTCGAACTGCCAGCTGAACTGGTGGATAGCAGGAGGGGGAAGTGGTGTCGTAGTTGCTGCAGCGGCATGCAAATCCAACAGTGAGGCGGGGGTTCTCGGAGTAGTCGAGGTGATGGGGCGTCTGGAAAGAACACAAGAGCAGCAGAGAGAAAAAGAAGAAGCGAGAAAATGTTTTTTTTTTTCATTTTTAGCTCTGGAGGCAGTTTTTCAATTGATTTTAGCAGTGCAGATCAGAAGGCGGAGTTAGTGCGATTAGAGCGAGCTTTAGGCTAAAGTTAGTTAGTTGAACACAAATCTTCATGACAACAACAACAGCAACAACAAAAAGAACAGCAACAATATCATCTAAGGAAAGCTAAGCCCCAAACCACCAAAAATTTCGGCGACAGATTCGCCAGATGAGAAAAAATATTATTTGTGTTTGTGTTTTGGTTTCTCTTTTTGGCGCTCATCTGGGAAAGTTTGAAAACATCGAGAGATTTGTGCAATCATTGTCCTTTGAACAAGGACTTTTAGGTGCCAACTTGAAGCTAGATTGATTGCAAAAATTGCTTAGACATTTCCAATTTGTAAATCTTTCCCAGTGGCGTCTACAAAAAAAAAGGGGAAAGGTTGATCTATTTTTTTCTTTGGTTTTTAGTTAGTAAAAAGTTAGCTGCTAGCTTCGCATTAGTCTTAATTTTTTTCTGTATTATTATTTGTATGTAATTCATGTGTGTGTGTGTGGGTGTGTGTGTGTGGGTAGAGAAATGGTAAAAAAGATTTTTAACGATTTGGGGTTTAGCTCACCTATTTTTTTTGTTTAGTCTGATTGAATTTTTTTTTACTTTTTTTGGATTTGGGGTTCTTTAGTTTTTTCGATGTGTGTGTTTGCTTTGTGGTCAACTAAATTAACTTTTATTTAATCACGTATAAATATGCTTTATATTTTAGTGCTTAATTAAGGACATTTGTTTAATTTGCCAGTGGGGCAAAGTTCGTATAGCGAAATTAATTATATTATTTTTATCATTTTTATTGATTTATTTTTTATTATGATGTTTTGATGTGTCTGAATTTTTTTGTTTCATTATGGTTATATGCTTTTCTGATTTAGTGGGTTTGAAATTTGTTTTTTTTTTTTGCTTTTGATTTTATTTAATTTATTTTTCTGGCTCTTTAGTAGTCCTTTTGTTGTCCTTACCCCTGCGCAGAAGACACTGGGATGCTGCCATAGTTGTAGTAGTAGCAGCGAGTCTGTTCACAAATGAAGTCCTTGACGGCCGAACAGTCCTCGGGCATCCATTTCAGAGTGGGCTGCTTCAGGATAACGCATCCTTTTTCGGCGCCACTGCTGCTACAGAGAGAGAGTTGCGAAAATTCGTTAGAACTCGAGAGCAAAAAGGGTGTGTGTATGTGTATTCCCCAGATGCCCCACCCCCACCTCACAAGGACCAAACCGCTCCAAACAAGACTTACCTGTCCCGTGCTGTGCGCTGAGGGGAAGTGTTGCTGTTGTGATCAACGGGATCGAGGAGGCCAGCCTGAATGGCATCGGCCGAGTTTTCAAAGAAATCAAAGGTGGCATTGAACGGTAAACCGGTGCTCATCCATAGGAACATGCCCGTGCCCAAGCGATTTCCGGATGTCCAGAAATCATAGTTGCCATAGCCGGCATTCTTCAAATATGTGGTCATGGATTCGGCCTTCTCCTTGGTTTCAAACGAAGCCAACTGCAGGCCCAGTGATCGGCAATATTGGTAGGCCAAAAAGTAATTCAATTCCGGTGAATAAGGATTCATTCGGCTAATGAAGTACTGTACGCCATCCAAGTGTATGGTAGTGATGCGTTGACCTGTCGCACAAACCCAGATAACAGATTAATCAGATGAAAAAACTATTTAAATCCTATCCTTACATCAAAGCGTTTCTCTCATATCAGATTCGATGACTAATTGTCTTAATGATATTGCAATTTTAAGTACTTTTTGCTGTTTGCAGAAATGAATTAAATGTGAGTCAATTCCAGGGGGGTCAATAAACTTGCTAAAACCAAATCTGGAGCTCACATAGAGACCTCGCTCTGAATACTTAAACATTTCAGGTGGAGGGGAAATGAGAATCGGCGATTGCGTAAACCCGTAACGGTCTACGAATGCGTAATATCATTAAATAGGATTACCAAAAATAAAGCAGCAACAAGGAAGAAGAAGAACTAATAAAAAAAAGAACTTTAGACTTTTGTCGGTAGTGTCTGATTCATTACCGTAATAAGACTAACAATAATAATGATAATGATGATGACCAGGTCTCTGACCTTCCAGGGGAGAAGGAAAGACCCAGCTAATTACGTGAAAGCTGATGAGATATAATAGGCCCGATGATGACATTAATTAGCTCGATGGTCAAAACCAAACGAAGCAACGACTGAGACAGAGAGTGATTGAGAGAGGGAGCGAGGAAGCAGAGCCTAAGAAGAATAGAGGCAATCTTTTTGGAAATTCTTAAAAATAAAATCACTGGACACAAGATGATAGATGTATGTATGTATGTATGAATGTTTGTGTCTGCTTTCATTCAGACTCGTTCGGACAATGCAAGATGACAATGACTTTTGGCCCTGAGGGGGGACAAGCAGCCGCCGTCAACCATCGACGAGCAACAGGTAGCTAAAAAAGGTCTGACTGAGGTCCAAGTGTATATAAGAAAAATAAACACCCGATGCCAAAGAAATTTACGTTCTTCTTTTTGTTCGATTCTCTCTGATTCTCTAGGCGAACCGCTGGCCCCTCTATTTATGGCACTTGTCATGGACTCTGGGCTCTTCCTAGGCCTGACTCTAGCTAAAGGTATTGGTTCGAGGGCCAATATTTGTTTCTGTCTCTGTTGGTGTCGCGGTATATGTATGTATATACACACATCTATACACATAAGTGCTAGCTGAGTGTGTGTGTTTATTTCCGGCAATTTAAATGCAAGACACATGCAGAGTCCAAGCCGAAGGTAAAGTCTTGGGTCTTCTCTGTGATTTAAGGCAAGCAAAATATAAAAAAAAAAACCCCTGATGAATAGATGACGTTTTTGAATAGACTTAACTCCTCAGAATTATAATTTTGTTTCTTTCATTATCATATCGGATGAAAATATCTGTTGCCAATCTAAGACCGTACATCAGAAGTGGAAGAAAGGTTAGCATTCTGCCTCGTTTGCCTCCCTGTTTGAGAGATAACAAGAAGGAATTGCACTTAATTTGACACTGACTTGGAATCTGCTGACTCTGTGATCCCAATAATTGAGGAGCATTTTACCCCGGGGCCAGGTTTAACTTCAACTCCATTCCGAACTCCATCCTCTACTATAATTTCAGGGTAATTACCCCCTCTTTTACCCATCCACAGATAGATAGATAGATAGCTATTGGATAGACCAAACGCGAATCTAGCACGTCTCTAATGATGCCACTCACAGTCAGGAGAGCCAAGTGAGGCCCCCCGAAAAGGAAATGATGGTATGGCTAGTTATTTAAGTTGGCACCTAACATCCCTCCGGCTGAAATGATTATTATGGACTGGCACTGGGACTTGGGGAGCAGTTGTTGCTAGTTGGAACTTCTACTACAATTGGCGCTCAAGAAAACGGGACCAATGCAATCAGAATTGGTCTGGGGTAATCGATCATGAAGAAAAAACCCACTCACAGAGCCAAGTTAATGACTCAGAGTCCCAGGTTATACATATGTAATAAATGATGGGAAGCAAATTATCCGCTTTTTTGTTCCTTCTCTCGCTCTTATAAGAAAGTTTTTATGGGACTATTTGAAAAGGCATTAAAAGTGACATGAGACATTATGAATATTTTCTTTAATTTTCACATCTGATCTTAAACACTCTTGGAGAATTAGCATAACATTTTATAGGTTGACTAAATCTTCAGAGTTCTAAAAGTTGGCAATTGGATTTGTAGGGTTTTTTTTTTTGTACTAACCTGCAGCGCATGCCAAAAGGCTAAGCAAACAAAACAAAATGATTTTGGCCATTTTCTTGAAGTTGTTGGGTGATTTGTCAAGTTAATGCTAACTTTTGGTTAATAGACGTCACGCGAGGATCTAACTGAAGATTGAGTTAATAAGAATTCTCGGGATCGGAATCACTAGACAACACGACGCGTTCACTGCAAGCCTTCGCCTTTGACTGAACACTGAATGATCTGGCCAATATCAGGCAACCATCCAAATGTCCGCCAAGAAGAACTGGAACTGGAAGACGTCGACAGAAGGTGATGACGCTGAGAAAGAAGAAGAACGCCAAGAACAATTTCAAATTCCAGGTCTCACAGCTTAACTTCCTCTTCCAATGAGCGCGAGTTGGGAACGAAGTGAAACGAAACAAAGGTAAAGGCACACGCACACACACACATGCATGCACAAACACAGCGAACGTTCTCAAGGCGTGAGACAAGAGAAGCCTCTTTAATCCTTGCACTCAGCAAACACTTTTCGGCCGTTAAGGAGGATTTCGACTTAAACTTGGGCTTTGAATTTCAAGTTCTATTTGCTGTTCTATCCAAGCAAAGGCAAATTTCGAGAAGGGGGTTCAGGTTGTTGGCTTAAAAGGAGACCATGAATGAATGACAGCAACAACAAGCGATAACAACAAAAACATGTAAAGAAGAAGAACAACCTAACCCGAAAGAGCGAACGATTGGAAATCGCTATCTGCGCGCGTGTGTGTGTGTGTGTGAGTGCTAGACAAAGAACGCAATAAACCAACAGCCGCGAAGGTACAGACAATCGGGCCAAAACCGAAATACCTACCAACACATACATACAAGTAAATACATGTACATGCACGTCTCCCTGTCTCTGTCCCCCTCGTAGAAGCCATCATTCCAATGGGAATCATTGGAGTCGAAGTCATTGTTAGTTTTATTCTTTCTCCCACAACAAGTTGGCTTTGGTTTTAGGGTTCTTCGCGTCTCTTAACTCTTACCTGTCCCCTGTTTTCCATGTTCTCCCCCCGACCCTTGTCATTTGGCTCTCTGTCGCAGCACGTTTGGCGGTTATCCCCTCGCTCTCCAGCCACCATCCTTTAGCCCTATCGAATGCGCGGTGGTTCCATTTCCATTAATTTGGTGCGCTATCGCAGTTAGCCCGTCGACTCTCTGCTGCTCTGTGGTTCTGCTTCTTTCTTTCTCATTCTTGTTGTTGTTGATGTTGTTCTTCTTTTTCTTGTGGTCGGTCGTCTCCCCATGGAAGAGCGCGAAATGTAATAATGTTTCTTCTCTCTGTTTTGCATTTTTGACAATACCTCCGTCCATCGGTTTTGTTTGTTTGTTTGGTTTCTTTTTCTGCGGGCTGCCCAGAAGCGCAGAGAAACGCGAAACGACTAGAATAGAAATGGAATGTTTCCACACGTATAATTAAAGTGTTGGATTCTGGAAAGGGGGTATAACAAATGACTTAAGCCCGATAATTGGAGAAGCTTTTAAATTAGTCAAAGCGATTAAAAGAATTAGCCGTAGACAGATTGAACTGAGCCCGAAGACTTGTGTATCCATTTCTATATGTTCATTTATGTATGTAAGTCCAATCGGAAGAATCAGTTGAAAAATACTTATAAGATCATTTTACTATGGGATAAGAGACTTAATACTTGTCCTTTCAAGAGTGTAATGGGCTTTATCTTCCCCAATTTATAGAGCCTGAAGGATTGGATGACCAAGTAACTTTCTTGCATCTAAGAAACTATTTAAACTCCAGGAGGCCAAAACGGGACAATTCTCACTATGCACAGGGAGAAGTTTGGACCAAGTTCATGTCAGAACTCTTTAAGCCCTGTTAGCCCACATTTCATCAATTGTGTTCTTTTTTCAAGTAATCAACACACTTAACGAATTGTATTAAAAGGGAAATCCACGTCAGCTAAAGCTATAAAAGTCCTACAAACCGGGCATAGTTTAAACTGCTTGATCTAAATGAAAATTTGGAAAATGCATTAATGCACTTTGCTTTTCTGTTTCAATTCCTTGGCCTAAAGCTCAATGAACCTTTATGAAGCCACGTGTATTGCTTTATTATCGATTGTTACTAGTGTTCAGGCACTTCCTTTGTAGCAGTAAAGTCCTCATCATCCTTATAATCAATAGGTAATCAAACTGAACACATCGATCGACTGCAGGGGAACGATCGGGGTGGGTGGGTGCACGAACATAATTATAGAGACCAAGTACAAGTAAATATAATAATGGTCAAGTGATTAAGAGTCATGGGAAATGGATGGCATTAATTTTCCCAGTTGGAAGCTGTGATCCAAGCGCAGTTTCAGCCTCTGCAGGTAAAACCAATGCAATAGCCGATTCGATTTATTATTTCGTTTTCAGATTGGGTGGTGGCCAAGGACCGAGGGAGCTTTATAGCCCTATTCGCTGTGCGTGATTATTGCAATCGAAAATTCTATCGAAGAACAGCAAACCGAGAGAGTTGAGCCCAAGTTGAGATTTTGGGACGCCCTTCGTGAGGTTGCTCTGTGGCTTTGCCTTTGCCATTGCCATTGCCTCTTTTTATTTTCCTGACGATTGCCGCCGGGGCGACGCCGACGCCTGTCGACGCATATTCCAGCTTAATGTGACCGCTGCGGATGCTAGTTTGGCGTCCTCCCCCTCCACTGCCCCACTTCGCACTCTCCCCCATCCCCATCTCTCATTCGCCGTCTGTCAGAAGAATCGGCAATCTGGATTGGGGTCTGCTGGAGCTATTTGGATGGCCTTCGCCTTAGCACACAGCATTCAATTCATCCATCTATACTTGTTGCTGTTGCTGCCGCTGCTGCTGGTTGATCTTTCTGATCTCCTTCACCATTTGTGTGTGTGCACCTTGGCGTCATCTTCTTCTTTAGCTTCTTTGTTGTTGTTGTTGCTGTTGGTTCTTGGCTGTTGTCTCCTTTCTTGCTGTTTCTTTTTTGGTTTATTTCATTGCTAGTTTTCGCTTTGCTTCTGCTGCTGCTGCTGCTTCTTCCTTCCTTTTTCATCTTTATTTTTTATTTTCTTTTTCTTCTTTTTTTTTTTGTTTGGTCTAAAAATAAACCTGGCACAAGATTGAGGAATTTAATTCGCCTTTTGGTAGAAATCCTCCAGTTTTTCGCAAACGGACTTTGGCAACGACCAAAGAGTTGGCTTTGGCCTGACTTCGTTTTATGAGTGTGCGGTTGTCTGCATCTATGTATGGCTCTGTGTGTGTGTATGTGTGTGTGTGTGTGTATCCATATCCACTTTAGCGTCAACTTTAAGAAACGATGATGATGACATGGTCATGGCATGATATAAAAAAAAAAAAAAAAACCAGCAACAACAGTAAGAACAACAACAGCAACAACAACTAATATACACATTTTCCGCCTGACATCAAAGGATTAAAAAATACACACATACATACATATGTATATATACATGGATATATTTGGATTTACTTTGTGTCAAAAGATATGACATGATGCATCTTTCCGCTTGCCTGAACTTCCAATTAGAAGATGAATCTCTTCCTTTTCTCGCTATCTCTCTCTCTCTCCATCTCTTTCTTTTCTTGAAACTCAGTTGAAGGGTGTCCTTGATGGACGAAGGTCATCAGCATTTGCATTGCATATGGTTATAGATGGATATACATATGTATGTACATGTGTGTATATGTACATAGATATGGATATTATGACGAAGGTGGTCAGGGTACTCCCTGAGAGTCGTGAGAGCCAAGCCCACAACATCATAAGCATAAACATGATCAGAAAAACTGATCAGGACTTCGAGAACTTCCTCGATCGTTCATACATAAATTCATTAGTCTTATGGAAATTTTTTTGGTTAGTCTCTTAATAAAGTTATTAAAATATGCAGGAAATGTCCTAAAGCATTCGCCAATAAACAGTCGACACTGAATGAATGTTTTATTTGGCTAGAACGTATTCTACCAATATCCATACCATAACCAAAGCAAGATATTAAAGATATAGTTAATCTGACCTACTATTAATACCCTGTAGACTCCCCTGAAGTATGGTAAGATTAATAGGTATTAAGAAAATCATACACATTATTATTTGAATGATAACACAGGCCGACATTTTTGAGGTCATGAAAAAGTGTTTGAAGTTCAATAGGTCTCCTATAGTAATTGGGGGGTGCTGATCACGGCCTTGTACTTAGTTTTTCTCCATCACGTCAGGATTTCGAAAAAAATGCGTTCAAATTATTCAAAATGACCTAATTTGCAATATATTTTTCCATAATATAAGCATAATATTGTACTAAAAACATTATTATTTTATCCTATTAATATATTAGGCTTGATTGAAAAGGAATTTACAAAATATCAAAGAGTTATTTCTTTGTTATAATGGATAATATCTTACACTCTGGATATAGTTCTATAATGAGTAAAATTTCAACCAAAAAGTATGCTATAGGGATTCCAAGTATTGTCTGCTTTTTAATTTTAAAGAATTATGGAACTCTACTGCGTGTAACATATTGTTTATTAGTTTTATGTGCAAACAAGAACTAATTTTCTTATACGGAATATTTTAAAATCTGTTAAAAAAGTTGAAAATTTTTGTTTAAACTTTCTATAGTATACTTTTGGGTGCCTATTTTCCAACCCCAGATCTCCAGATTTCACAAAATCTGGACGTGATGGACAAAAACCAAGTATGCAGTCAGAATCAGCGTACCCGAATTAGTTAGGAACACCTCTCAAGTTAACGTCAGCAAAAATCATGTCGGCCTGTGTAATTAGTTAAATTTAATAAATAAACAGTTAAAGAAACTAAAGTTAAGGAATATTTATAACTATACGTTTGAGGTATAACTTTATGGGTCACCCAACACCTAAACCTGCACGTTTTCATTAAGACTTACAGTGGCGGCAAAAAAATTTCAGACATATGTACATTTTTTGAACTTAAATTCTGATTTCATGTAAGTTTTATATAATCTTAAATGTGTTAAATTATAGCTTTCAGTTGAGATGATCTACCGTAAATTTTGTAGGTATATCTTCAACGGACTTTTTCTCAAGTAATTTTTGATGAAAAGTGCCAAAATTTGGATGCGGACAAAATATGCTTTTCAAATTTAAAATTGACAGCTCAGCTTTGGATCATAAGAAATAGTTTTAGGTCTAGTAAAACAGAAATAATTTGTATACCACAAATTTTTAATAAAGTATCCAATTTGGAACCAATTGAAAACTTTAATTTAGTTTGTATTTTAATTAATTTTAACATTAATTTATTTTAATTTATAACTACACTTAACCTACGAAAAATAGCGAATTGAATTTCCGTCGAATGAGATAGTATTCATTAAAAACGCATAAATAAATAGATAAACTTCGTTGCATCGTAAAACCGTTAAAGATACATCAACTCAACAAAATGACCAATTTAAGGATTTAAATGAACAAATTTAAACTCTTCATTAAGATTATATAAAAGTCGCGCGAAATCCAAATATCTGTATCAATTAGTTTTATGCATTTTTATACCCTTCCAAAAAGGGTATATTAATTTTGGTCAGAAGTGTGCAACGCATAGAACGAAGCATCTCCGACCAAACAAAGTATATATATTCTTGATCAGCACAACGAGACGAGTTCAAATAGCCATGTCCGTCCGTCTGTATCAACGCAAACTCCTCCTAGACCATAAGAGCTAAAGAGATGAAATTTTGCATGTAGGCTTGTACATACTGCAGGGGTTGTATATCGGGATCAGACCACTACATTTAGCTCCCATACAAACGCCAAAGTCACGAACAGTGACTTTTCTCAATAACTTCGTTATTTTCAGAGCTATTGTCGTAAAATTTAATATTAGTTAGCTTATTACACTTATAAACGACTCTGCCAAATTTGATTAAAATCCAGTGACAATATCATATAGCTCCCATAGGAACAATTGGCCGAAATCAGTGACTTTTGTCTCTAACTTCGTTACTTTCTACGCGATTGCTTTCAAATTAAACTTTTGTCAGTTTTATGTATCTGTTAATGACTGTGCCAAATTTTATCAAGATCGGTCGACTATATCTTATAGCTTTCATAGAAACAATTGGCGAAAAACAGTGACTCTGATTAATAACTTCGTTTTTTCGTATGTAAGCCGTTTCGCAAACTTTTTACTTTAAAGAAACCCTTTAAAACGTCAAGCAAAGAGTAACAAAAAACTTGCAAAGGGTATACAAACTTCGGCGCGGTCGAAGTTAGCCGCCACCCTCTGGTTTTAGTTTCTGTTAAGAAGAAAGAATAAAAACTCGCAGCATTTCGATACTTCAGTTACAGATAGTAAATAGTATGTAATAGTATTGAGTAGATACATATGTATGCGAAAGTCGAGGAACTATAGTACCTATATATGTACATATATAAGTATCTTTAGGAAAAGATATATACTACATACTGTACATGTATTTATTGCTGAAACAATAATCGGGGAAAAATGTTTTTAAATTCGACTCGGGCCTCTGTGCTTGATCATTTTGAATAATTTTTGGGCTCACTTCTATGTTTTGGCATTGATAGCAAGTCATAACCATATCAACGGTAAATAATTTCGATCACACAAAAGGCAAGCCAAGAAAAACCAAATCCAAATGATCATGGGCTATGGGGATGGCCTAACTGGCAACTGTCCATGGCAATCAAGGAGAATGAGGACGAAGAAAATTTGGCATCAGCAACAGCAGCAACAGCAACAACAGCAACAACACAATTTTGAGTTCTTCTTTTGTCTGTGCTTCACGTCATTTCGAATTCCATGTCAAAAGGTGAAGCCAATTCAACGTTTCTGGTGAACTGGGCAAAAAAATCACGACCAAATGGCAACAACAACAGCATCAACAACAACTAACTAACTAACCGCATCAACACGAAAATCACGTTGAATAGAGATTATTTCAACTAATTTGTGACTGTCCAGCTCCATGCATGGCATGATCTAGTCAAGCAAAACTACAATAACTATAAGTATATATGTACATATATATAGGTAGGAATAGGTATGTACATACATATGTTTCTGGGTACTTACTTATATAAATGGTTGTTTTGTGTCTTTCTCATGTCTCAATTCGATATAGAACAAAGCTAATCATATTAACTCGTTTCCACAGAGATCGATGTGGGCGGAAGGGGGGACGACAACAAAATTTCTTCTCATGAATAGTTAATGTCTTCTAATATGTCCATTAGTAGGGGAAATGGGAAATGGCAAAGCGTTCTTAATGAAGAAGAATAGAAATTGAAAAGAAACCAAAGACGGAAGTTAAGCAGGAGTGCCAAGATTATAGCCAAGTTGTAAGACCATTTACCAAATTAAATTGCCACTGCCAACATCTGCGGGTACAATTGTCCGGGTCTGTGCCTGTGGGTAGAGATGGGGATCGGGGGTATCGTGTGGGTGAGTTCAAAAAACTTTTCATGAACCATGACTAACTGAATGACTGATAGCTGAAACGCTAAAGTGCCGTGCAAAATGCTCGATTCTGCACTTGACCAACGCATCGCAAGTCTTCCCAACGACCACATCTTCGTATGTACATATGTATATGTGTCCAAGAACCAAGTCCAAGTCCAAGAGCCAAGTCCAAGACCAAGACCATGTTGAAGCTACACCACATAATTACATACTCTGTTTCGATGGCCAAATGCCGCCGCCAGCTGAATTGTGTTTATGTCGCCTACAACCCAAGCGGCTGCAGATGCAGAAGTGGCTGAAGTTGGCTCCAACTTTGACTGTTGCCTCATATACTTTTGTATGTGCTTGCCCCCACCTTAGCAGATTTGGCTGTGTGTGTTTCTCACGAGCTTGGAACATGCCGCCAGTAGCTACATTGAGCCACAGGGCGAGGGCCCCGAACACAGCAACACGAGCTTGATGACGACCAAGACCAAGACAAGATGACTATTATGTGGGTAGAGGTCGATACATGGGCGTAGAAAGGGATCGGCACTTCTAGCAACAGATCTTTGGGGACAAAATCAGTTCACTTTTTCAAAAAACGACATTAGGTAGAAATAGAAAACTGTTTTTGATTACCCCATCGACTGCAATTCCCAAGGCAGACGCCCATGCTCTGAAGTTCGTTCTGACTTTGGGCTCTGGGTCTGCCTCTGGGCTTCCCATGACTTCTAACTAACTATTTAGAATTTAATAGTGCTTAACACTAACAGAAGACAGAGAGAAAAGGCCACATTAATTTGGCAGTCAAATAAAATGAAATAGGGAAATTAAGTTAAGAGACAGCCCTGCTAAGAAGATGATTACATGGCACAATCGAAATTATTTATAAACCTAATGAAGGTCGAGAAAGACAATGGCTTTCAGATGATTTGCCCCGACCTGGAGTCGAAATGAAACGGACATGGAATATGTTATAACATGTATTTGCCACATCTCCAAGTTGGTTAGCCCAAATATAGTATAAATTTTGTAGGATTGAAAAATGTGCAGTGTACAAATAAAACGATAAGAATAAATTGAACAGGTCCATGGAAGCGAGTGCCCAATGAAGTTCGATGCCTTTTCTCCACATTTCCTATCCGATTCTCGAGCATTGGATAGACAACCTTGTGGTGTTGAAGGTACTGGGTCAAAGCGGCGGTTTCGTTCAACCGTAGAAGTGAATTTACAGGATTGTCGGGATCCTGCATCCTATGACCATCGCCGCCTGATATCAGAAAAGTGGACATGATTATACGGTAGACCTTGTCCTTGTGCACGCGTTCATACAAAGGCACTTTGCAGGTGGTGCAAAGGGCTTCCAGATTTGTGATACGTTTCCCCTTTGGACGATTGTAATTGAAATTGACCCGAAGTCCGGACACCTGAAGGAAACCACCATCGTTTTCCTTGTTGCGCAATTTGGCGGAGAACTCCAAAATATCTATAAGTTGTCTACCCTTTACGTCCGTGTAGGCGAGTTCACTATGAAAGGGCAGAGCCGAAGCTATATCTGCTCCTGTCACTACGCCAGATTCAATCGATGCCCGAATGGCACCAGCGTTGACAAAGGCAATGGCCGCATCTGTCCAGTCTGTATCATTCATTTGCTGCAAGGCCCGGGCATAGACAAAACTGTCGGCTATAAGATTGCCAAAGTTACATTCCTCCTTGTGGCAAGAACTAGCTTGCCCATTCAAGTATACCAAAGTGGTGCCCACCACATTCTTTTCGATGTCATCAATGCTCTCCCGTCTGCTTTCTAGAAATTCATTTACAGCCTTGTCCTCAGCTACCTTCTTGTTAAGTAGAATGGGCGACCCGCTAAATTTCAATAGAGTACCCTGTTCATCGAACTATGGAGTAGAGGAAATCGGCTCAGATTAAGACAAAAGACCAACCCGGAAGGGGCTACCTCTAGATCTAGTTTACCCATATATTTTGTATAGGCAAAGGCCTGCACCACCGGCACATTGATACCGTTTTTCTTGGCCACTATTTTCGGATAATGCCCGGTCGGTATCTCTTTATCTGGCGGTGCACCTGTATAAAGAAATGTCTGCGAATGTCCACCTACAACAACATCGACGTCGGGACATTTTTCGGCTATCTGCTGATCCATGGCATAGCCCGAATGGCCCAAGGCTATTATTATGTTGACACCCTGGCTCACAAGTCGACGGGCCTCGTTGCTAGAGCGAGTTAAGGGTTAGATACTATACATACATATGTCTGCTCACCATATACTTACTTGATGGCTTGAATCTCCTTGGAAAACACCAATTTAGTTTGCACGGACATTTGCTGGGTGTTTGGCGTCAGATAGCCCACTATGCCAATTTTCGTGTTAAATTTGCTGATAATCACCGACTTTGTTAGTCTCTGATGGTTGTGTAGTTTGGGCTCCCCACTGGTCTCTATGTTACAGCAGACAACGGGAGCTGTGACCTTATTGAGAAACGGCACCAGACCATCGACCCCATCATCGAACTCATTAGTGCCTAGTGACTGCGTCAAATGAAAGTGATACATGTACTTAGCAGTCGTTCGGATTAGGTGAACCTACCAAAGCATCGGGCTTTAACATATTCATCATTTCAGCAACCATTTGGCCATGATAGACCGTAAACCAGGCTGTGCCTTGAAAAGTGTTGCCAGCATTTAAATACAAAACCGAACCATTAGATCTGGCCTCTTTTATGCTACATTAGGTGGGCATCAAAATGCATACATATCTCTCAGTCGATTGCAAATGGTCAACTTACATGGTGGCAACACGCGCAAAGCCCCCAAAGCAAAGACCCATCGCGTCGTCGCTCTTTTTACATTTTCCGTAGTTTGCGGCTACGGGATCATAGCGGGCGTGCATATCATTATTATGGATTATCGAAAACTTCACTCCAAGAGCTGGATTAAAAATTAGACACAGGAGGATAATCAATAAGCGGGGCATATCTAAAATCAAAAATCCACATCTAAAAACAGAGTAACTTTTGTTTATTAATATTTCTTTGGCGTAAATTTTTTTGCATTGGAAAATTTGAAAGTATTTGAACAGAAACTATGATGTCAATTCATAAAAAAAAAAAAATTTTTGCCATCTCAGGCAAACTTCTAGATTCCATCCAGCCTAAAATTATACCACACTCTGTGCGGCAGTCTTAGCTAAAGAGTCGCATCACTCCCAGTGAGGCCAGCAGCAAGGCAAACGACTGAAGAAGACCACTGGCCGCTGATGTTTGCACAAATTTAATGCGCCCCTCGATCTCCGGATAGACGCTATCGCGATTCTTTAGATACTGACCAACAACGCCTCGGTCATTCAACTGCAAACGGACCGGAAGGAAAGTGATTTTGTCGTCGGTTTCATTGAAATTGTGTCCATCGCCGCCATGGAACAAGAATTCGGAGATAACTAGATTATAGCTTTCGCTGTTGTTGAGCGGCTTGTAATCTGGCACTGGGCAGGCGGCGCAACGGACATCCACAGATACAACACGCTGACCCTTGGGTTTGTTTTGATTGAAGATCACATGAATGCCCGACACCTGCAGGAAACCACCATCGGAATCTGTTGATCGCACAGCAGCAGCATGTTCCAGAGCATTACGAAGGGTATGACCCTTGACTCTGACTACATAGAGGAGATTACCCCAAGGCAGAAGTGTCAGAAGATCATTCTCTGTGATAGTTCCATCCGATCGTTTTTCAATCGAGCTGCGAATACCTGATGAGGAGAAAGGATTGTAAATCTCAATCTTCTGAAATCTTGTTTAATTACTTACCCCCGCCTTGAAGAACAGCTATAGCCGCATCTGTCCAATAAACACCGCCAAGATCATCCAACACCCGACTGAATACCATGGCATCTGTTATTAGATTGCCCATATTACATTCCCTAGCCCGACAAATCTCTTTGCGTCCCTCCAGCAACACTCTTGTATGACCCACAATTGACTTCTCTAGTGCAGTTACATTTGCCCGGTAAACCTCGAGTAGATCCAAGACATCTTGAGTCTGATTCACTGAAGCATCCAGTAGAATGGGTGAGCCATCAAATTCAATTAGATTGCCTTCGGCATCGAACTGCAAGCGTTAGAAGAAAAAATGTTGTAAATCTATCTCAGTTTTGGATCCCCTCTAGAACCTACCTGCACATGAAGTTTACCTAAATACTTTGTATAGGCGTAGGCCTGAACAACTGGCACCATTTTGCCACTTTTCTGTCTGATCAAGTTGGGATAGGGACCTTCAATTTTCTCCGCATCGGGCTGGGTACCATTGTAGAGGAAAGTATTCGTATGTCCCCCTATGACTATATCGACATCGGGACAACTTTTGGCAATTTCCAGATCTTTTTTATAACCAGAGTGACCCAATGCTATGATAATATTAATTCCTTGGGCCTTCAATTTCTTGGCCTCGGCACTGGAACAAGAATAAACGGCTTAAGATTTATATACATATTTAAACTTTGCATTTACCCACTTTATGGAAACAATCTCTTCAAAGAAGTCCGCTTCGCAATTTAGAGTCAACTTCTTTGTGTCTGGCGTTAGATAGCCAATTACACCGATTCTTGTTCCATTCGTTTCCAAAACTGTTGAATTGGCCAAATGCTTGGCAGCTGCCAATTGGGGAACATTGCGCATATCCAAATTACAGGCCAACACAGGGAATTCCACATCATTGAGGAAGGGTATCAGACCGGCGACCTGCTCGTCAAACTCATGGTTTCCCAAAGACTTGAAAGTGGTTACAATTAATCAAACATCAATTTAAATCTTTCTTAATAACTTACAATGGCATCTGGTTTAAGTTTATTAAGAAAAGCACTGGCTATCTTATCCTTGAAGATGCTGAACCAAGCTGTGCCGGCATAGGTATCTCCAGCATTTAGGTAAAACACTGGCGTCCCTCCCCTTCGAGCTTCGTCCCGAAATTTACCGACTCTGTAACAAAAAGACAACTATTAATACAGATGTTATGGAAAGATCTGCTTGATCTACGCACTCATAGGCCACTCGAGCGAAGCCGCCATAACACTTATTCGATCTGGCCTCCTCCGGCGTGCAAATGCCACTACTCACACTCGTCTGCTCAAATCGGGCATGCATGTCATTATTGTGCAAAATTATAAACTCTGTTGCCACAGGGGGCTTGGCATTGGCATTGTGTATGGGATTGGCATCAATACTGTCATACTTGAGAAATGCAAGGGCCAAAATCATCAACCTTGGCAGCATCATTGAGGTACTGAGAGATATACAAATATATTGTTTATCTTTATGCACTTATTAACTGTTTTGTAAATCAAACAAATTGGAAATTAAGTGAATCAAATTAAATCTCTTTAACTAATTCTAAGAACAAAATGTAGTTCCAATTAAATACAATTTACATTAAATGCTAAATTGTTTAAGCTCAGATTAAATTTGCATTACTTTTCTTAGAATAGTCAATAAGTAATAATATTACAGCTCTACAAATTTATTAATAGATCTACCCATTAAGGGTATAAGTTTGTTAATAATGTATCAAAAGTGGGCTAATTATCTAGATGGGAATGAAATTCCCATGTTTTTACAAGCTGAAGTACTTTAATGGGACCTTTTAACTTGGGTATTAGTATATGAAAAACTTGAAATATTTGAAAAATTGAGGATTTGATTTTGGTTTTAGTAATTACTAAACTATCTAAAATATGTTTTCAAAGTCAATAAATCAATCCCTTTAACGGATCACACTATTAAGTGAATGTTCTGTCTACTTAATTTGGTTTAATATTACCTATTAAAATTACTTAATATTTTCCGTTAAACCAAATTAAGTAGTAGTAATTCAAGGATGAGAACCTAATAGTGTGAAGGTTATTTTGTTCGATATAATTTTGGAATGACTCATCCAATACATAGTAGAGAAGAAAATCTGCAAGGCCAAGAAAATGTAATTAACAAATCAGCTTATACTTAATTACATGGGTTAAATATACCTAATTACAAGTTAAGCTTACTTTGTTTGGTTAATAAAAAAATTATAACTAATTTGGTCATTTTTAAAAAGAATCGAATTTTCGTTTAAACTGGTTCTTAACACAAAATTGTGGATCAATTGTTGTCTAACAACTCCACGTCTATATACATACTATATACATATGTACTATGTCTTATTTGACATGACATTTTACGAAATTATTTCCCAAGCTATTAGTGGGGAGCAATTAAAGTTTATGGATATATGTTTGCTTCATGTCTACAACAGGCAACAGCTTCTCTGCACGTGGGTGATGGAGCTTTGAAAATAACAATTTGTAGGTAGGTACATACATATGTATGTATATACTATATAGGATACTTAATGAACTTATCTGAGCCCCAATGACAACGAAAATGAAATGAACTGCAGTCATACAAAGTAAAAAACGAACGAGTTGTTAATTTCGTGTGCATTTAAAATCTAATTCATTTTTTGTTTACACAATCAAATTTTTGCGCAAATTGCACGCTAGCCATGTAGACAGAAGTGCCAATGACTTGGAAAAAAAAAAAAAAAATTGACATAAAACACCAAATAAAAAAATTAATTTATATAAAAAAAAGATCATTAAATTTAATTGGGCGGCTTGTCAAATACCCTTTAGTTTTTCCATACATAAATATTGATAAAACTTTGAAACTTAATTTAATTTAAACTTTAAACTTATGGATGGTTATTTTATATACATACATATATAATATGATTTAGGCCAATTTATTTAAAATTAAGAATAAAATCTCAACTAATTGGATATCGGATTTTTAGATTTTTGTTAATATATTTATTAAATATTTGTTTTTTTCTTTTGGAGAATATAGTTTTTCTTGTTCCGATTTAAACAAACAAAACAAGGTTAAATAAGAATCTTTATATTCTTCATATATTGAATATGTGTCTTATATATATTTCAACTTCTTGTTATGTTGATAAGAGGTATCAAAAGTTGGCGACGAAATCATCATAGTTGCCGTAAAGATTTTGTGTGTCTTGGATATAATAAGTGGAAAAAAAACTCTTAAAACCCGATAGTCCATGCTCTCCGATTCGACCTTAAAGCATAAATTAAGTTTTTGTACACGTCAGCCAAGAGTCGCTATCATTAATTTAAAAACAAAAGTTTTGCTAAGTAAATAATTATTGCGAAACCATAAATTATCGGAAAGAATTTCTTTTTTGAAAAGTAAACAAATATCTTATTGTTTCGGTATCTCAAAGTCTACATACATATGTATGTACATACATACACATGTGTACATATGCAAGTATGTACATATGTATGTAGACAGGTGCAGGCACAGCTTGAGCCATTGGGATTTTTTGAAATCGAAAAGAGGAATTTAACTCTTTGGGTTTTTTATTCGCACTTTTATTTATAGAATTTTACAATAATAACTTTGCGGTCGCGGCAAAAATATCCATGCATAATAGTCGGAAATAATTCACTTCATTGCCATCATTGAAAATTATCATGATTTTATTTTTTTTACTCCTATTTATTATATGTATGTATACTTAAATGAATTTGATTGACGGAAACTAACAATTCTACGATTGTTCATACTCGTTTTTTAACAGAGGGGCAAAAGATTGTTTGTTTAACTTTGTTTGTGATTTGCACTTTTGCCAAATTGGCCATAAACAGGTGACAGCTAAATTTCATGTGAAATAAACACTAGCTAACAAGCATCTTCCAAGTAAGTAAACCGTTTATACATACATATATAAGTACGTACTAAATGTGTGGGCCAGACAAGCGACGATCTGCTAATTGAACAACCGTTGTCATCGATGTTTTTTTTCAAACTAACTCTCACTCACTCTGCTGCTGCTCACTCGAGGTGTTTTGCTGCGGGTGCCACTCGCACTGCTTGCTCTTGTCGGCATTTTAATGATGATGTTGTTGTTGCTGTAGTTCTTGTAGTCAGTGTCTCCGGTTTGTTTTTGCCGGCGATGCCACAATCTCGATCAGTTGACACCCAATTGTGTTTGGCTTGGCTCACCCACACAACAGGTGAAGCTAAACACTCTCGCTCTCTCTTTGTTGCTCTCATTCAATTTGTCTAGCCACTACTCTCCCGCTTGCTGTTAAGCTCTCTCCCCAATACGTCATAACATTACGTTACTCTACGTTGTTACGTAGCCCCAAAAAGTGGGATGCTGCCTTATCGCACAGACACCTAAGCGTGTGCGTATGCTCTCTTCGTTTGTTTGTGTGTGTGTTTTGTATGTACAAATGGAAGCCTCACAAATGAAACGAAATGCATTCACTTGGAAGTTCGTTGAAATGTATGTATACATTTACATACATACAAACATATGTACATATCAAGGATCTTGTTAAAACTTAATATCATGAATGCTACATTTCCACATAAAATTATCTACAGAAATGAGGATTAATTGTAAAGTAACATTTCTAACAATTTATTTAAAATATAACATTTCCATGATACGCTTTTTTTTTTTGCAATTTTAATAATTACATATGTAGGTACATGTACATATGTAGGTATGCATTTACTTAGCGCACCGTAAAGACAGGTAACAAATAAACAAGTTTTACTTTGCTCCACTGAACTTAAATTTAAAAAACAAAAACATTGCCTATCTGGAAAACAAATTTTCGAAACCCATGTATACATACATGTTTGGTTTAGATATTCTTTTTGTATCAATATTAATATTTTCAGTTACATTTCTAAAGTTAAAACACGTCTTGCTCAATTATAATATATAAAAAGAAAAATATAATATAAATAATAGACTGTTGATAAAGTCAATAGAAGATCTGAATAGACCGCGCATTGTCTGTATTTAGGTATCGCTATCAGATATATGTAGAATACATGATCGACAAGACTGAATTGACGCGACTGTTAATGTTGATCAACAATATGCATGTACATACAAACATACATACGTAAGTATTCACAGTTTGTCAAAAAAGTGTTTACACAAGTAAATATTTCTTGGTTTTTTACTTCAAGATGAAAATAAAACCATTAATAATAAGTTTTTCTAAATTTTTTTTTTTTTTGAATATGTTAGAATTTTTTGGTCTTGTTTCTTTATTTCTTAACATTGGAAATATTTTTCTTATGTAAACATTTTCTTGTCAAACTGTTTGCACTTTAGAGTTATAAAATCTTTTTCTGTACACATTCCAACGAATCCAATACTACATACCATTTGGATACATTAAATAATTTTAAAATTCGAATTAAAAATTAAGATAAAACGGATTTTGTAAACCCTTGCAAGGACTGTCAGGCAGTCGTTTGTAAGGCAGAGAAGGTGATTTTTCCGTCCTAACAATCTTGATCAGTCAAGAGACCAAGTCGATAAATCCATTTGTGATGAATAAAAAACTTGGAGAAAACAATGGAAGTTTGTTGAAAGGGTATATAAATATATACCCAATATATATATATTGACAATGATTCTTAAACAAAATTGTTTGAAATTCCATGTTTACAATTCCATAATCATAAAAACGTTTATTTGTTCCGGCAAATTTTTAACCTCATCTGCCTTATAAAGGCTCTTTTGAATACTTAAGGACCTTTCTAACCAAACTATTTCGCGAACTATCGTGAAACGTTGGTGTAAGTAAAAGTTGGTCAAGGATATATAATCGTCGTCTAGTGATTGACGGTTTTCAGGTCATCTTCAAATTGTGTACAGTAAACCCTCGGTTAACGAACACAATTCAGCTTAAACTGTTATTGAAACATAAAATGTGTCACGTCTTTTAAGGAACTGTACATAATCTAAGTTCAGCGTTCTTTAAAAGTTAAATTAAACTTCTTAGGGAACTGAATATTTATTGGAGCATGTCTTAAATAAAATAAAAGAGAATTTGGAAGAAAATTTGCTTGTATAATTGGTAAAATGTTCACACTAGACATCTCTATAAGGTATTTTCAGGATGTTTCCTGTTTGGCTGTTTAAAATTTTACGTGCGAAACTTTGTTCGTTAGGCGAAACTTTTTCTTAAAAAATGTGTTCGCTATCCGAGGGTCCACTGTATATACAAGTATATTCCAGGAAAAGAAAACACCCTATCCCAAGTTTAAAGACATAAGAAGATGCCAGGAACGAGAGTTTTTCCAAGTACAGTGAAACCTCGATATAACGAACTTCGTTATAACGAAAAACCCAATATAACGAATTTTTTGTTAAGTCCCTTGAAAGGACTAAGGTCTTACATTTCAGTACCTATAGCGAATCAATAGATATAACGAATAATTTTGCGATCCCCCTCAGATTCGTTATATCGAGGTTTCACTGTAGAAGGTTCATCATATATTTTTTATGATCGGAGTTTTTTCTTCTTTCTTTTTTGCCTGCAGGTACCAAAAATCAATGAAATCACCCACTGAAATTTTTATGACTTTTTTTGAAAAGTTTTGTTCTGTGTATTGAATACAAAATCTTTAATGTTAGAATCTAACTGTTTGCATTAAGAGAAGTTAAATTGAAATACATATGTATGTACATTTAAATAAAGTTTTGTATATTTTCATTTGAAACAAAATTTAAAAATATTGAATCTAAATTCGCTGATTAAAATATATTACTTAAAACAGCTTTGTGACTAGTCCTGACAGTAAAATCAGTGCCATGGAAGCCCATAGATGTGAGCCCGAACCGGTATCATCCTTCTCGATGATGACAATTCGTCCTTCCATTTCGGGATACACATAATGACGTCGCTCCAGATAAGCAGTGGTGGCACCCAAGTCATCCACCTCTAGTTTATCCACAAGCTCAAAGTTATCTTCAGTCAGGATGTAGCCATCGCCTCCATCCAAAATGAATTGAGAAATAACCACACCGTATTGGGCAGTGTCATTCAGATTGCTGTAGGATGGAACACTACAAGCTGCACATAGAACCTGAGCTGATATTACACGTTCTCCCGCTGCCTTGTTGTAATTGTATTCGACCCGTAGGCCAGACATTTGAAGGAATCCTCCGTTAGAATCCCACGTTCTTACTGTCGCGGAATGTTCTAAGGCATTTCTCAAAGTTAGACCCGAAATCCGGATGACATAGAGGGGATTCTCGAATGGAAGAACTGTTAATACATCGCTGCCAGTAATGTTGCCATCCGCATCTTTGTCAATGCTGGCTCGTATGCCTAAAAGGAAGTGGGGACAACGATTAATCAGACATGACACGCTAAAAAAAAAACATAAGTATAACCTACCGCCTCCTTGAAGTAGAGCTATAGAAGCATCAGTCCAGTATTCTCCTCCAGCGTTTTCTATAACGCGTGCATAGACCATGGCATCGGTCAACATATTGCCCAAATTGCACTCTCTCATGCGACAAATGTTGCCACCCTCTAGACTTACTTTGGTATAGCCAAGAATCTGCTCTTCCAATGCAGTCACATTTGGACGATAGACCTCGAGCAGCTCTAAAAGATCTTCTTCCTGGGCCACAGAGGCATTAAGTAATATGGGAGCTCCGTCAAATTCAATCAAATTGCCCTCAGCATCGAACTAAGATACGAATACAATTCAGTTTATTGCATGTTCGTTAAAATTTGGGAAATTTTAACTTACCTGAACATGGATTTTGCCCAAATACTTTGTATACGCATAGGCTTGAACCACAGGAACCTTCTTCCCACTAGCCTGCTCCACTGTGGTCGGATAGGGACCACGTACTGCCTCTGGATTAGTGTCTGAGTCATCGGCAACCGGCTGACTAGCATCTAGGAATGTATGCGAATGACCACCGACAACAATATCAACCTCTGGACAATTTTTGGCAATTTCCTGATCCTTCTGATAACCCGAATGACCCAAAGCAATAATAATATTGATTCCCTGGGCCTTGAGCTTTTCTGCCTCGGCACTAGGTTTATAGAAGAGGTTTAATGATAGTCAATTAATCCTAATCCGGAGTACTTACTTGATGGATTCGATTTCCTCATTATATTCAACATCATTCTTAAAGCTTAGAAACTTTGTATCGGGTGTTAAATAGCCTATGACACCGATTCTAACACCGTTCGTCTCTAGAATAGTTGAATTTGCCAATTGTTTGGCGGCAGCCAATTCGGGCTCATTGGTCAGATTCAGATTACAGGCCAAAACAGGGAATTCCACATCATTAAGGAATGGTAATAGACCTTCCACGTTCTTATCGAACTCATGATTACCAAGTGACTGAAAGAACACGATTAGATCGACAGATTAGATCAAAGTGGTGGGGTCTTACAATGGCGTCTGGTTTGAGCTTATTGAGAAAAGCACTAGCTATCTTATCCTTAAAGACAGTGAACCAAGCAGTTCCTGTGTAGGTGTCACCGGCATTTAAGTAGAATACAGGAGTGCCTCCAGCTGCGGCATCAGCCCGATATTGACGGACTCTGAAAACGAAAAGAGAGAGACGAGTCAGAGCCGAGTCGGAGAATCGCCGCATTGCAGTCTACTCACTCATAGGCCACTCGAGCAAATCCACCATAGCATTGATCTGTATTCGCATCCTCTTGGGAACAGGTGCCGCCATTCACATTGGTCTGCTCAAACCGGGCATGCATATCTAATAGTGGAGTCTATCTGTAAGTGGAGTCGATTGCAACAATTGAGGAACTTACCATTGTTGTGAAGGATTATGAATTCCGTGGCCACTTCGGCACGTGGCTGATTTATGGGATTAGCCCCAATCTGGGCAATAATAGGCAGGCCCAATAAGGCAATAAACCAAAGAGTAGCCATCATGAATGGAGCACTGGAAAGCGATTTAATCAAAGTTTTGCCAGTTTTTTTTTTTTTTTTAATATCTGTGTACTTATTTCAGTTTAGTTTTTATAGAAGCTCGAAAAAGAAATCGCGAAAATAATAATTCTGTTTTATTGCACGTATTAAATCTAATCGCTCTGCTTATCAAACTCATCCACATTTCAAAACACAAATAAATCGGACTATGTGGGTTTGTGTGTACTTTTTAGTTATTTTTTGGTAGGGTATACAGAGAAAACCTTTTGTATTGAATATGTTAATGAAGTTTACTCTCCATTTCATTCAATGTATCCATCACTAATTGCCCTTTAATATACTTGAGTTTCAGCTCGACTCTCATACTCTAACTCGGCGCTACCTGCCAACGGAATCGCGCTTGTTACTTACATGTTCTCGTCACACGATCCACAAGCAAACTGGCCCGAAATGTGTGGCTAACAAACCGTTAAAACCCGAAAAATGAAACAAAAACAAAAATAACAAAAAGGCACACATAGTTTATTGTCTCGCTGAGTTGGCTGATTGTGATAAGTTTCAGGTACTGGCCGATTATCATGTGTTTTTCGGCCCTGGCTCCTCTCCTCCCAACGATGTTGTTTAACTGAAAATGGTCAGCGTCATCATATCAGGAGCTGACTTATCTCAAACACACAGACTTGCTGAGGGGAGAGATATTATAGATAATCATGAATTATGTGCTATAGTCATTAATGAAAAGACAATAAATAAAAACGTTTCCCGTTAATCATTGAACTGCATAGGGTATGTAAGGTTCGTCAAATGGATCAAAATTGTCAATCAACATTTGCCATATACATATCTATATATGCCAGTCATTTGATATATCCCATTGTGACAATCGCTTCCGTTCTCGATCAGATACAGATACAGAAGCCCAATTTATTAGCTCTATTTCTCAAATTAGTCGCGGTCTTTTTGAAACTTTTGATTTCCATGGTTATACCAAATTCGGATAGGTTGTCACCTACTAAATGCTGAATAAATGAATCAGACTAATCACACAATGGTCTAAACAGTTGGTCAAGCAGATCTGCATATTCCCACGCAGGTTCCATGCATTGACGTCGACTCTGATTTGGACTTCTGCCTCTGATCGCAACGCCTGGCCAACGCCTGGCCCCTCTGGCATTCCCTATAATAGAAATTTTGTCATAAATATGCACATAAATTATTTAAATCAAATTCAATTGATAACAAAGACGGCTCTTCATATGCTCTTTCAGAGTGTCTCTCTCTCAGTGTGCCGGTCTGCCAAAGAAGTTGCCGGTTAGATGATTTCAAATTTGTTATTGAAAATAAATATAATTCTAATTGCTCACACTCTCGAGTGTGTGTTGGTTGAGTGTGTGCGTGTGTGTGTGTGTGTGTGTTTGCGTGTGTTAATTCATTCGATTTCAAGTGCGATCACAAGCACATATTGTACCTCAATTATCTACTGCTGGGCCCTACTCTACTCTTCTCTACTCTACTCTACTCTAGTCGTTTAGCTTTAGTATACATATATGAACATGTATATATGTGTGTATATGGACGAAAGTTGATACAGAAATAAATACAATATATATATTTAATGATATAAATACTCGTACTTGTTTTTCTGCTCTTCGTTCACCACATTGCTGGGAAATGACAATTCTGTTCGATGGGCCCAAACAGCTGCCCTCCATATAGAATATATGTATGTTCACGAACATATATACTTACATATATTTATATACTAACTATATTTTTACTTTGGCTGATTTGATGGATTGCCCATGGACCCTGAATTACTAAAAAAGCAAAAACAAAATTGAGTATTTTTAGTATGCAATACAAAACTTTTGCACTTATTTTAACCTAAGTAGTTTTTATTTACACCAAAAATTAGTTATATAGAACATGTTTTAATTGGAATACTAACAACCAGAGAATTGTATAGAATTCGCAGAACGACTTTTCCCATTCTTCTGAATAAGACCAATCTTGATTTAGACTGAGAAAAAACTTACATATGTACATCAAAGCAAAAATGGAAATATTCGAATCTTCAGAACATTTTTATATCATAAGGGAAGAAAATGGAACCCATATATATATTTTTGATCAGCCGAGCTGATCTCCACACAATTTGGATGGGAGGGAGATAGTTCAACCAAGATTCTTCCAGTGAATTTAAAAGTCTTTGTTCATACATATTATTTTTGAGTGAGTGCTTATAGGAGTGAGAGAGATAGTCTGCTTTTATTGCTAGTTAGTTAGGATGCTTAGAGCTTTTACTGAGCGACTGTTGCAGCAATATTTACCTTTACCCTTCCTTTTTGGGGCTTGGCAGCTCAATCTACAATAAAAATATAAAAGTCAATTGTCACACTTGCATGACTCACAGAAATACTCATGACGGCATACTAACTTCATTTAATAACTGTTATTAACACCCAATGCGCATTGGGTAGATAGTATAGACATGATGATAGTAATTCGTTCTACCATCTTCTCGAAAGTTAAGCTGGAAAACAATAATTTTGCGATGCATCTGTGGAGATATTCTAACTGAAATCTTTTCACTCACCGCCCGTCCGTCTGTCTGTCCGTATGAACCAGCAGATCTCGGAGACCATAAAAGCTAGATCCTCCAAATTTGGTAAATAGACTCGTGTAGTATGTAAAGTGATCAAGTTTATTTCAAATTTTTTCCACGCCCCTTTCCGCCCCCTCAATTGAAAAAACTCAATTATGTCCCGTATTTTTCTACCTTATGCAAATTTGGCACACTTAAATGTAATACTAATTTCCAGCAAAATACCAAATTTGATAAAAATCGGACAAAAAATAGTCGAGTTATGCATATAAACGTTTTTCCATAAGGCCGCAGTTGGCCGTTGGCTGGTGGTGGCGCTAGGGTGCTCGTATGCTTGAGTGAGCGAGATACTAAGATATGCTTGATGAAAATACATTTGTTTAATTAAATTGAAATATTTGCTTTACTGGTGTATGGTATACATACCTAAGTAGGCGAGAAGACTTACTTCATTTTCCCATTCGTCGGAAGTAAATGGTACCCCGACTGCGACTTTTCTTGAAGAGTCCCTTTTGACACCCTGTTATAACCAGTTTCCAGTCATAATTGAGTCATATTATTGGAGATCGCTTTAAGTTTTTCTTCTCTAATCTAATCATCTTTTAAGCAAATGGGGGATTTCATTTAAGTCGAGTCTTCTTTGAGTCTCTCTTAAAATGAATCATAAATTGATCATCCAAATGGTGTCTTCCAAGTAGGAGGAATACAACAAATCTGTTTGGACACATTTTTGTTGCTGCTATAGAACGGAATTCTGTAATTCAGCAATTGAAGGCGTTTTGCATAATTTGTTATTCTCCTTTCTAAACTGAAAACTAAAAAAATTGAATAAGGGATTATATTGGTTTGTGTTATGATTAATTGTTTATATGAACCTACCCCGATTCTACACAAACGTTTTTGATATCCTTTTATGCTGTTAAAGGACATTTTGGGGTGTATTGGGAATGCACTTTTTCACCTCTAAGCATTTATTTCAGTTTCGAAAATCTATTGGAAATGTTGTATCCATATGCACTAAGTACTATAAGTTTCAGATCAGATTGTGTTTAAAGTCAATAATCTTTATATACTAACACATTCTAATTAGAGATCGGTGTAAATTCCTATTTGGTTGGAAAGAGAATGAAGTCACAAATGAAATATTTAAAATTTCAATGTCTCTTTAAATATCTTTACATACCTTATAACATTTTCATTTCACACATTTTAATTGGTGTGCTCACTTTGATTTCGATAGGCAAAACTGGGCATGGCAAAAATTTGAAATAAACTTGATAACTGTACATTCTACACGAGTCTACATACCAAATTTGATGGATCTGTCTCTTATAAACTATGAGATCTAGGTGTTCATACGGACGGACGGACTTGGATTAATCTTCTCAGTTGTTGATGCTTATTTAACTTTTCTTCTAACATTGTATAAGAAGTAATTTTTGTCCGAAATATGTTTTAGATTTGATTAAGTAGTTGACAGAAAATGTGATTTTCCACACCGCCTAAGGTCATACACATTAATATACAAATGTTGTATTGATATTAAATTTAAAATTTAATCTACATCGTATAAACTTGGCTTAATCCAGTTGAGTTACACCAATATATTCTATATCTGTTTTCGATTCTATATGTATATAGGTATAAGTAATATCCATTATTACTTTTAATAAACTTTTCTAATAGTTCGGGGAAAAGAAATCCGAAAACTACAATATAAATATTAATCCTACTTACTTAGATCTAAATTTGAAGTTTTCTAATTATAAAAAGTATCTATACATATTTTGATTAGTATGTTTAATAATATAATAATACAACACATTATAAGCAAGCCGCATTTAATAATAATAATATTATAAATATTTAAATTTAAGCTTTTAAATGTAGTTTTAATATCATTTATAACAGTTTATTTTGAACTATTTACAGTCCTTTGATACAGTATTTGAGTTAAGATTTAGTAAACTTGCTGCGACTTTTGATCTAGACTTATATGCCTGGGTATATAGAATCTTTAATTTTATGTTCAGTGTACCGACGCACACACACATACATATATGCAGATACACATATGTACATACATACATATTGATATAGGTGTGTGGCACTTAATAGCACTATGGCTACGGCAGGTCAAAGCAAAGAGCAATGAAATCGAAGAGATGAATGTTGAAGCGTGCCAGCTGCAAATGCCTGACTGGGCCAACCAAACCCAACAGACACCCTACACTGTCAGGAGAATTATTGAAAGTAGAGCAGAGACGAGTCGGTTAGGTCGGAAGTCGGCGATGAGTTGCCGCCACGAGACAACAACAAAACGGAAAAGGGCAGGAAAGGGAAGAGAAGGTACGGCAGTAGGACAAGGTATGTACTATATGGGCAAAGGGGAAGAGGAACAGAAGGCAGGGCAATGGCAGAGGGTAAACGAAGACAGGCTGCAGTTAGAGATGGCTGCGGCAGCATATTGTCAGGGGTTGTTGCAATAATATCCTGCTCCTGCGAGTGTATCCTGTTGCCTTCCCGCTTCAGCTGCCGGCAGAAAGACGAAATTCAAACAGCTGCAACAATTTTTTGTTTGTGTTTTTTCTTTTTCGAACCCCCGGCACGGCACATCCCTTAATGCGGACGAACGCTTGCCACTATCTCTCTGGTTCCTGTCCCCTGTCCCGGTTGTTATCCCGGGTTGGGGGTTGCTTTTCAACTGGACGGCTGCGGCTGCGACTGCGCCGAGAGCCAATGCTGGGGTGCATTCAGATTCAGTCATTGCGATCATCACGTGAACGAAGGTTGTGCCGCGGATCTAACAGAAACCCAGCGAAAAGAAGGATTCGTTTTAAATAATGTCGGGAAAAATAATTATGAAACGCAAGTGGAGCCAACAGGCCGAGGAGCAGCAACAACAGCAACAGCCAGAGGAAGATGTTGAACAAAAACGTCACCGCCCTGACTCGAGACCTCTAACGCCACCTGCAGAAGCACCAGATACTCCCCCTAACGAAGAAGATGCCACAGATCCACACAGCATTCTATTCGAGGCGCTGCAAAAGATAATGGAACTGCAGGCAGAACTTGAAGGTTTCGAAAACGACTTGGACGAGCGAGAGGAGGACGAAGAGGAGGATCAGCAAGAGGCAGCTCTTAATGCCGAAGTGGCTGAAAACTTTGAGCACCCATCGCCTGCACCCGTTGCTGCCCCGCAGCGAAGTCAGGCCGAAGCTCTTGGTTTTGCCATGTGCGCACGGGAAACTCTGCTCTTCCTGCAGAGCGAAGGCATCTCCACCGAATCCGTCCTATACAAGGCGCTCCTGGGCAAGCTAGTTGGTCAGAGCGATGGCCTTCTCCAGGCGTGAAACGGAATCAAATCGGCGCGAGTGTAACCAAAAGCTTTCTAGTCAGCGATCTCATTGCAACCAAAAAACAAAAACGAGGGCTTAACATTTAAGGGATTTCCACTCGGAAAACATAATTTTACCTAAGTTGTTTACTCTAGTCAATTATTGTAAAGCAATTAAAAATAGCACGTAGAAAATAAACACAAATATCTTTAAGACTTGTACTATCACTGTGTACATTTTTTTAAGGACTCACAAATTATTAACATTCATTACTCTGTTGACTTACTCTGCTGAAATGGATTCCAACAAATGGGCTACTCGGCTTCATTACTTTTAAATTCAAATGTGTAGCCTTGCCGATATGTAAATATGTATGTACATATATATGTATGTATGTATTTGATCTGAAGTGGATATGTCTGCTGTCTGTATGAAAGTGGAGGAAATTAACAGCTGACGAAAGTTTGATCGGATTGAGTTTGTTTTTGTTGGAGCATTTAATTTTTATTGACGTCAACTAGGGAAGCAGTCAACAAGAAAATATTTATTTTCTGCCATTGCATTGTGGTCCTGATTCACTTTTTTTTTTTATCATAAACTAACAATTTTCCAAGCAACATGCTTAGTAAGACTAAAGAATAAAATAGATCAAGGGTCAGGGGTCATGCGTTTAATGCGTTCGCCAAAAAACAAGAACAAATTTGTGTAATTAATGAACGCAGAATTATCCTTTTCGGGGATGTCACAGAAATCGCCTAACGCCTAAGGTCTGCCCAAAAGTATGCTATACATTTTTTAAGGAAATACCAGGGGAACTTGGAAATCCATAATGAGCGCGTTTGCGTCTGTATTAGAGGTGGGCTGGTACCCGTGGGCATGGGCTGCAAAATCTAATTTCGGGTTGGGTGCGGGACATAGCCATGGGTTTGGTCGTTCAACCCAAAAAATTCATTTGGAAATATAAAAACGCAATTGTGAAATATTTAAATATTTCCTTTTCTCAATGTAAGCAATAGTTTAATAATCTACATTCGTTAGAATTTTACACAGCAAAGAGAGTTAATAAAAGCATTTGGAATTTTAATAGATATAAAAAGCACATATTTGGATTTCAAAACTTTTGTTTATTTTAAATTACCACATCAACGGTGATTTTAGTAACAATCGCAGTCACGTTAACGTGAACGGCGGTTCTTTAAGAAACTCTGGTTCCGACCGCCATCCCTGGTTCATATACTGTGATCTCGCACCCCTTCCGCGAATGTAAACAATGCAACCGAAGTAATATTTGTAGTTTTCATACAATAAAATAGTAAAAAGGGTGTAGTTCCCAACGGAAAGCTTGAACAGAACACCAGGCGCATCTACTGGCTGCCGCCAGTTGAAACTCTTTCATAATAATCATATGTACTTGCACACATACATATGCATGAGTGTGCGCAAACGACTTTGCCTTCGCAAAAAGTTGGGGAGAAAGGAAATAAAGGACTTTGCGCAATTTAGTAGCAGAAATAAGGGAATTCGATGATATTCGCTCGAAGTTGGTTTCAGGTAAGATTTTTGTAATATTTTGCTTTTTACGAAAAGTGTTTGTTCTTAGACGGGAACTTAATTACGTACTTATTAACATAGTGGAATATCCGTATCAAAATTGATTTAGTTCGACTGGCTGACATTGGAGCGATTGGAAAAGAGTGAAAAGATTTCATAAAACAGAACACTTTTAGGGTAATGGACGATATTAATAGCAATCCTTGTAAGTATTTTTGGGCAACATACCTAAAAAGCAATAAAAGACAATTTATATTTGTTTGTTTACCGTTACAGCCAAAAGAAGCTTTGATTTCAAGAATGACTTGTGCTACACAGAGGACCACATTGTAGTCCAGGAGTTGTATCTGTATGCCATACCAACAGAGGTAAGTGCATGCCCACCCGTTTTAAACTCCTTTTATTGGTTTCAAATGTCAATTCCAATGTTTCGCAGCTGAAAGAGGAAGAATTGCTTGAGTATTTTAATAGTTATGGAAAAGTAAGACATCTGCATCTCTATGCCAATGATGGATGTTGTCCTGGGCAAACTGATTCGGATTCGTCAGGCAGGTTGAAATCACATCAGCAAGAGAAGGAGGTGAAAACTGGACGCGTTCTATTTGTCAATCCACTAGATGCAGCCAAAGTGTTGCTTAATAAGATCCATCATGTCAATGGGCGTCAATTCCAAGTCACGGTCGCTCACAGTTGGCTTCAACCGGAAGGCAATGACATTTTAGAGCCACCAAGTAGTCAGCCAGAACAGTCGCATGTAATGAAGGTTCCGGATGATTGCCTAGTCCGAATTCTAGAACTTCTTCCGTTAACCGATCAATTGCGCTTCCTACGATACTGCAGTCGATTTCGAGATATACTGCATCTGGATACAAGAACTTTACACAAGTCAGTCGTAATCGACAATTTTAAGTCATTATCCGAATGGGATATACGTGACCTCTTTATTATATCTGGACGATCTATTCAAAGTATTGAGTATAACTCTTTTCAACTGAAAATAGATTTCGGACGCTTTTTAAATTATTTTGAAACAAATTGCGTGAATTTAAAGTCTTTGACGGTTAGGAGGACTAAGATAACCCCTAAAAATTTGTTTAAAATGATCGACAATTTAGACGATTTGGAAATTATTGATTGCATACTCAATAAAGACAGCTTGGCATCTTTGAAAAACATAAAAAAGTTAAAAAAGCTCTGCATTTGCTGTTGCGAACAACTTAATGGAAATGTAGGCAATGTCCAATGCCAGCTGAATGATAGGAGTTTAACGATATTGAAGGATTTAAAACACTTGAAAACTCTCAACCTTTCGAAAAATCCAGATCTACTAGGCGAACTACAACTTCCAAGCACCATTGAGACTCTGTGCCTTTCCGAATGTAAAAATGTGACACCTAATAATTTGATCCAGATGTGCAAGTCTTTACCGAATCTAAAGGAACTGGACATCAGGAGTATCCGCAATGTACCCTCTGATATTTATGATTATCTGAATTCAATAGAAACATTTACTTTCGACATTGAAAGGAATACAGAATATAGGAAAATCGCAAGATTGCCTAATCTCAAGAGAATTCAGATTGAATACATACACGCGGGTAATGCTTTGGAAAACCTTCTGGCTGAGCTTGCTGCCATAAAATCACAGCAGATAGAACACTTTGAAATTTCTGAGTTAATGGACGTGCGTAAGCCAACGCTTCTCCAAATGGCAAAATTAACTGGATTGAGGAAACTTTATTTATATTCTGATGCCATGGACAACAATGTTCTGGAAGAGTTTACAAAACTTAAGAAACTGGAGAGTCTCTGTTCAATACCTTTTGACGTATTTAACGATACTGGTATATTGCGTCTAATAAATGGCTGTCCAAAACTGAGACATTTAAGTCTGAACAACTGCTCCGAGCTGACGGAAAGTCTCGTGCTGGCCATTATCGACAATGTGCGACGTCAAATAATGAACAAGGAGAACCAGCGTGAATTGCCTATCTATCTTTTTGTGCAGGACACCAAGATTAGAAAATCAATTGAGGCTCATCCGGACGTGGCTGCCAAAAATATAATTAAGCTAGTCTTTGATTGTTATTGTGATTGTTTCTTTGGTTGATTCATAAATATGTGGGAATTTAGATAAATCAAATTTGTTTTCAAATTTCATTTGGCTCCAATATTTAAGCTTATTCCTTACAGAATCCAGAATACAGGTTCTATCAGGTCTAAGCCATGTCAGGAGAAAGAGTTCTGTATGCCTATGCTATTGTTTATCCTTGTACTATTTATCAATTTTACAGGTCTGATTTCTTGTCTCCTGGGGCTAAATGTTCTAGAAATGAAAAGTCCCTTTAACAGGCTTCCATGCGAATCATCTTCGTACCTCAGCCCTCATCAGCAGTGCTTTCAGAAATTGACTAAAGAGTTTAAATTATTTGGTTCAGCACGATAAGACAAGTTCGTATAGCCATGTCCGTCCGTCTAGATTTTTATGGTACAGGCATTGTAGGTATATACATATATATATCTCAGATATAGCCATATCGGAACACTGTTTCATTTTGTGTCCTTTTGAACCGTTCATTAAGGGGAGTTATACATTGTTGAGTCATAAAATTCGATACATGTTTCAAGAATGTTTCTGCAAATTTTCATGTAAAATTATTAAAAATTTCGAAATTTATGGTCCGTCGAATTCACATTGAGATTTTTTACAGTGTTCTCAATTAGTGTCCCCCATTAAAGTAGTCTAGAATCATTCAGAATATTGAAAAAAGTTCGTGAAAAATAATAACATTATTATTTTTCAAAACATTTTGATTCTAGTCTACCTTCAGACTGCCTAGATTAGAAAAATATTTTCGTTTTTGGTTTGGTTTCAACCCTCCTTAAAGAAAATTACTGTTCAAAATCAAAAACAAACAAAATTAAGATAAAACTGGTCAAATTTCTACTTAAACTGTGCTGTGTTAGTATTCGTCATATTTTTTGTTATTTCATCATCCTTTTCCCTTTCCAACAGATGACACAAATGCTCGAAGAAGCAAAAGCTCTTTCCCAAGCTTTCACACAATCTTGAATCATTCTTGAAAAGAGAAATCAGTCTTAAAAAGAACCTCTTTGAGTGAGCAAATACTTACTATTATTATTGTAAATTTACAATTAAACAATGGTGCAACAATAATAGGGAAACAAATATGAACAAATTTTGAACAAAAATTCAAAAGTACAAATATGTATAATGTTAGACTCTTAAACTCATTCGATTTCCGATACTCTCACCCAGGCGAAGCCATCTTTAACGAATCTTGTTCACTCAAAGAGGACTTAAACCAGGAGACCGGGCGTTGGGACAGTGATCCGGCTGTCTGTCACTTCACTTCATTAGTACAACATAGAAAGAAAAAAAAAACTTATTTTTTTTTTTTACATACTGGACTTGGAAACAAAATGCCTCCATTTGATTTATCCACGAAGTAGAACACTGCCGAAGTAGATTTAGAAGATAATTATAAATATTTGACTAAACTTTACAAGAAGAAATAGTTTATAAAGTTAAGGTAGAAATAAAAAGAGAGAGAGAGAGAGGCGATCTCGAAGATCTGGAATATATTCCAATTTCTAAAAATAAATCAGTGCGCTAACCTAGCAGCCAGCTATCGACTGAATAAAACAGACTTTACGAAATGGAATCCTTGCAATGCAATCCTTGTAAGTAGTTTTGGGCAACAAAAACAATATACGACAATTTACATTTGTTTGTTTACCGTTACAGCCAAAAGAAGCTTTTATTTCAAGAATGACTTGTGCTACACAGAGGACCACATTGTAGTCCAGGAGTTGTATCTGTATGCCATACCAACAGAGGTAAGTGCATGCCCACCCGTTTTAAACTCCTTTTATTGGTTTCAAATGTCAATTCCAATGTTTCGCAGCTGAAAGAGGAAGAAGTGCTTGAGTATTTTAATAGTTATGGAAAAGTAAGACATCTGCATCTCTCTGCCAATGATGGATGTTGTCCTGGGCAAACTGATTCGGATTCGTCAGGCAGGTTGAAATCACATCAGCAAGAGAAGGAGGTGAAAACTGGACGCGTTCTATTTGTCAATCCACTAGATGCAGCCAAAGTGTTGCTTAATAAGATCCATCATGTCAATGGGCGTCAATTCCAAGTCACGGTCACTCACAGTTGGCTTCAACCGGAAGGCATTGACATTTTAGAGCCGCCAAGTAGTCAGCCAGAACAGTCGCATGTAATGAAGGTTCCGGATGATTGCCTAGTCCGAATTCTAGAACTTCTTCCGTTAACCGATCAATTGCGCTTCCTACGATACTGCAGTCGATTTCGAGATATACTGCATCTGGATACAAGAACTTCACACAAGTCAGTCGATTTCGGCTGTAGACGATCCGAATGGGATATTCGAGACCTTTTTCTCATTTTTGGACCATCCATTGAACGAATCCGGTATGACGCTTCTTGGGTAAAAATTCCTTTTGAACGATTTTTGGATTATTTTAAACCGAATTGCGCAAAGTTTAAGTCCTTTACGCTGCTTGTGACTAAACTAACTAGTGGGAACATGTTAAAAATGTTTGACGGCATTGACAATTTGGAGGATCTGGACATTTTTCGATGCAATCTACATAATGACTGTTTGTTAAGTTTGAAGAATATAAGGAAACTAAAAAAACTGTGCGTTCGCGAATGTTATCAGATTAATGGAGATGTAGAAAGAAGCCAGCTGACTGATGACAGTTTGGCGATATTACAGGATTTGAAGCAATTAAAAGTTCTCAACCTTTCCTGTAATCGTAAACTTAGAGGTGATCTAAAACTCCCGAGCTCCATCGAGACTCTGGATCTTTCCGGTTGTGATGGAATACTTTCGAGGAATTTTATCCAGATCTGCAAGTCTTTACCAAACCTAACGAACCTCGACATCAGCGGTATCAGCAACATACCCCCGGACATCTACGATTATCTACATTCAATAGAAGCATTGATCTTTATAATTGAAAGGAACTCCCCAAGCAAAACAATAGCGAATTTCCCTGATCTTAAAAAAATTGTAATTAAAGATATTTACTCACGGAATGCTTTTGACGAACTCCAAGATGAACTTATTGCTCAAAAGTCTCAGCAATTGGAATACTTTGAAAATGATAGTTGTCTCGAGTATTATACAGAACACCTCTTGAAATTAGCAAAGTTAAGCGGATTGCGGGAACTTCATTTTTATGGTGAGGATGCCATTGATGATGATATTCTGGAAAAGTTTTCCAGCCATAAGAAGCTGGAAATCATTTCATTTGAGGGTGGTTATCCAATTAGCAATGCTGCCATTTTACGTCTAATTGCTGGCTGCCCCAAGTTGAGGAATTTAAGATTTCAGGAATGCCTACACCTGACGGAAGATTTAGTACACAGAATTATGGAACACGTGGAACGTGAAATTGAGAAGAAGGTGAACCAGCGTCGATTGCCTATCTATATTTATCTGCAGTCCTGCAAAATAAGAAAGTCCATCAATACTCATCCTGACGTAGCTAATAATAATATACTTAAGATTGTCTTTGGTATTTTCTAATTTAGTTTATATCGACGGACGCATTTGAATTTGTTTTGGGTCCTGGCAATTAAGTTATTTTGTTGTTTTTGTCATAAAAAAAAAAAAAACATTTCGCGGGAATAAAGTAATTTAAAACCTTTGCGTGCCCAAGTGACATCAATATATTTTATGATTAGATGAGCCTCTGATGAGTCAAGTTTGTCCGTGGGACTATTCTTTTATGCCAGAACAGAACTCTCAATCAAGAAGTCCTACTGCTTCAATTCGTAGTCGATGATGAACCTG
The DNA here is from genome assembly GCF_018151085.1 of Drosophila tropicalis. NCBI lineage: Eukaryota > Metazoa > Arthropoda > Insecta > Diptera > Drosophilidae > Drosophila > Drosophila tropicalis. The sequence continues at coordinate 921,568 of NW_027173049.1, read as the reverse complement.
GTAAAGGTGGCCGCCTTGATCGAAGATTTTATTTTGTTTTTATACCATGCACCCAATGGGTGAAATGGTATAAAATGGAAAATCGCCAAAATGTATGTAACAGGCACAGGAAATTTTTTCCGACCCCAGAAATTATATATATTCTTGATCACGATCAACAACCGAGTCGACCCATGTCCGTCCGTCCATCCATGCGTCCGTCTGTATGAACACCTTTGTAGATCTCGGAGACTATAAGAGACAGAGCCACCAAATTTGGTATGTAGACTTGTGTAGTATGTAAATGTAAAGAGTTAATTGGATTTCTGGTCACGCCCCCTTGCGACCCCATAATTTACATAAAACTGTATTTCGTAAAAAGCATAACAGTTAGGGATATTAAATTTGGTATGTTTACTGGTATAAGTATAAGGCGCTAATACTTCGTTTGTCTTCAATTTGATTCAAGTTTCTTTTTTTCAACTGCCATAAGCAAGAAAGTTTCCAAATGCTTTTGCGTGAAACAGTTTCTCAATCTATTTTTGACATATTTTAACTTGGAAAAAAATCTCTCTTAAAACTCAATAAACAGCTGTTTGCAAGTTTGAAATTCTAGTAGCTTACAGAGCATGTGAATGCCAGGGGTTCCAGCGCCCATCAATTTATTATGGTACAAAAGTGATTCTTACTGGGAACCGCGTACAAAGGGTCCTAGTGACTTAAATCTGCTACTCTACTACATGAAATTTCATCTCGTAAATAAAAACTTCTTTCAATTCTGAAAATTTCTAAAGTCCGAGCCTGAACTCATGTGTTTTCAGGGTTATTGTGGATAGCATAGCCTATGAGGCATGTTAATACAATTCAATAGACATACATTTTGTTTTACAAATTTTAAATATTTTTCCGCTTGGGGCATGTTCGGCGAAAGAGAACTTCCCCATGGTAATAAGTACTAAAAAATAATCCTATTTCGTTTTTTATAATAGCTCTATCAAATTATTCACTCAGACCTTGCTTAAATCATATCCAATCGTAATCTGATCAGAGTCGATATAATCGTTGTAACCCCATGTTGCATACACTTCGGTCGGGCCAAACCTATTTTGACTTACAATTAGAATTATTTATACTATATCAACCCATTTCAACTAATGGCAAAGGAACCAACGCGCCCACGCCCGCAATCCAGGAAGAAAACACATTTAATATACGAATTGGAGAACTTTTTGGCGGATCCGGAGAAAAATCACAAAAAGTCTGTTGCTGATGCTTCGTCACAATTCAACAGAAATAAGTATACTTCGTCATAAAACTAAGTGATGGCGACGAAGAATTTCAAAAATTTTCAGATCTACCAAATTTTCCATCATTTCCTGCCTGAAGAAAACAGAAGCTGATTTATTGATTGATTTAACTCTAGTCGAGATGAGATCGGACACCCAAAAGCGATAACTCATATGACTTCAAAGATTTTTTTATAATCATTATAATAATATGCATTCATTAAAATTTTAGAATAAGAACGAGAATTAATATAAACATTTGGAATTTAGATGCTTCAAATTTTTATTCAAATCAGATCACCATATCAACGGACTTAAGTAACAGTCGCAGTCACTTAAACGTGAATAGTGGTTCTTTAAAAACCACTGGTTCCGGCCGCCATCCCAGGTTCATATACTGCGACTTCACACCCGAATGTAAACAATGCCAGCGAAGTGATAATTGCAGTTTTCCTACAATAAAAGAGTGAAAAAACTCCTCGGCTTATTTACATACATACATAGGTATATATATGGACAATATTAAAGCTTTAGATCCAGACCGCGTAGTACTCAAAGGGAAGCTTGCGTAGAGCCGCAGCCGCCGGCTGCAGCCAATCACACTTTCACTTAATCACATGTACTTGCACACATATGTACATACATACATATGTTTGTATATGTACATATATGTGCGCACACGACTTTGCCTTCGCAAAAAGTTGGGGAAAAAGGAAATAAAGGACTTTGCGCAATTTAGTAGCAGAAATAAGGGAATTCAATGATGTTCGCTAAAAGTTGGTTTCAGGTAAGATTTTTGTAATATTTTGCTTTTTTACGAAAAGTGTTTGTTCTTAGAAGGGAACTTAATTACGTACTTATTAACATAGTGGAATAACCGTATCAAAATTGATTTAGTTCGACTGGCTGACATTGGAGCGATTGGAAAAGAGTAAAAAGATTTCATAAAACAGAACACTTTTAGGGAAATGGACGATATTAATAGCAATCCTTGTAAGTATTTTTGGGCAACATACCTAAAAAGCAATAAACGACAATTTATATTTGTTTGTTTACCGTTACAGCCAAAAGAATGACTTGTGCTACACAGAGGACCACATTGTAGTCCAGGAGTTGTATCTGTATGCCATACCAACAGAGGTAAGTGCATGCCCATCCTTTTTAGCTCCTTTTATTGGTTTCAAATGTCAATTTCAATGTTTCGCAGCTGAAAGAGGAAGAATTGCTTGAGTATTTTAATAGCTATGGAAAAGTGGGACATCTGCATCTCTCTGCCAATGATAGATGTTGTCCTGGCAAAACTGATTCGGATTCATCAGGCAGGTTGGAATCACATCAGCAAGAGAAGGAGGTGAAAACTGGACGCGTTTTATTTGTCAGTCCACTAGATGCAGCCAAACTGTTGCTTAATAAGATCCATCATGTCAATGGGCGTCAATTCCAAGTCACGGTCACTCACAGTTGGCTTCAACCGGAAGGCATTGACATTTTAGAGCCGCCAAGTAGTCAGCCAGAACAGTCGCATGTAATGAAGGTTCCGGATGATTGCCTAGTCCGAATTCTAGAACTTCTTCCGTTAACCGATCAATTGCGCTTCCTACGATACTGCAGTCGATTTCGAGATATACTGCATCTGGATACAAGAACTTCACACAAGTCAGTCGATTTCGGCTGTAGACGATCCGAATGGGATATTCGAGACCTTTTTCTCATTTTTGGACCATCCATTGAACGAATCCGGTATGACGCTTCTTGGGTAAAAATTCCTTTTGAACGATTTTTGGATTATTTTAAACCGAATTGCGCGAAGTTTAAGTCCTTTACGCTGCTTGTGACTAAACTAACTAGTGGGAACATGTTAAAAATGTTTGACGGCATTGACAATTTGGAGGATCTGGACATTTTTCGATGCAATCTACATAATGACTGTTTGTTAAGTTTGAAGAATATAAGGAAACTAAAAAAACTGTGCGTTCGCGATTGTTATCAGATTAATGGAGATGTAGAATCAAGCCAGCTGACTGATGACAATTTGGCGATATTACAGGATTTAAAGGAATTAAAAATTCTCAACCTTTCCAGTAATCATAATGTAAAAGGTGATCTAAAACTTCCAAGCTCCATCGAGACTATGTGCCTTTCCGAATGTAAAAAAGTGACACCTAATAATTTGATCCAGATGTGCAAGTCTTTACCGAATCTAAAGGAACTGGACATCAGTGATATCCGCAATGTACCCACTGAAATTTATGATTATCTGAATTCAATAGAAACATTTACTTTCGACATTGGATATCCATTTACCCAATATAAGAAAGTAGCAAGATTGCCTAATCTCAAGAGAATTCAGAATGCATCCATGTCCGGTGGCAATGGTTTGAAAAACCTGCTGGATGAGCTAGCTGACATAAAATCACAGCAGTTGGAACACTTTGGAATTTCTGAATTAATGGAGGTGCGTCAACCAACGCTTCTCCAAATGGCTAAATTAACTGGATTGAGGAAACTTTATTTCTATTCTGAGGATGCCATGGACAACAATGTTCTGGAAGAGTTTACAAAACTTAAACAACTGGAGAGTCTCTGTTCAATACCTTTTGACGAGGTTGACGATAATGGAATATTGCTTCTAATAAATGGCTGTCCAAAACTGAGACATTTAAGTCTGAGCAACTGCTCCGAGCTGACGGAAAGTCTCGTGCTCGCCATTATCGACAATGTACGACGTCAAATAATCAACAAGGAGAACCAGCGTGAATTGCCTATCTATCTTTTTGTGCAGGACACCAAGATTAGAAAATCAATTGAGGCTCATCCGGACGTGGCTGCCAAAAATATAATTAAGCTAGTCTTTGATTGTTGTGATTGTTTTTTTGGTTGATTCATAAATATGGAGGGCCATACGCCCTCCTACGCCTCCAGAATTTACATAAAACTGTTTTTCTTAAAAGGTATAACAGCTAGAGACTTCTAATTTGGTTTATATACTTGTTTAGTTAGCGCGCAGAAATTAATTGTTCAATCTTTTTGCCACTCCCCGGAATTTACATAAAACCGATTTTCTTAAAAACTATGACAGCTACCGACATTAAATTTGGTATGTAGACTAGCTTAATAGATGCGCAGATATTGGCTATTTTACCACGCCCACTTCCACCTCCGCAAATCAATCAAAACTGATTTTATCAAAAACTAACAAAGCTAAAGCTATGTACTTACACTGGCTTAGTATGCGCGCAGAGTATATACATATATTTTCATATTTTGCTACTCCCACTTCCGCCTCCATAATTTAGAAAAAACCGATTTCCTCCTGTAGTTTTTTGACTATCGCAATCAAATTCGGCAGACCAAACTACCAAATGTTATTGAAATCGGACTAGAAGCATGCAAAATATGCGTATGAACTTATCTTAAGAAGCGGTCCACAAGGCCAGAATTGGCCGTTGGCTAGTGGCGGCGCTAGAGTGCTCGTGTGTTTGTAGAGTGAGCGGGATAGCACATAGTATGAAGCATGTAAAAACAATTTAATAGACATAAATTTGGTTTTGGAAATTAAATATTTGTTTCACCTGGTGTATGGTATTATACGCAAGTCGGCGAGTCGACTTACATACTTACTTACTTCATGTTGTCTACAATATTCTCATCACGATAAGAGTCGCTTATCTCTTGCTGTGTATTTTTCGATCGACAATGACAGAGAAACATGTCCCTCCGATCTTTATGCTGCAGTCATTGTGCATCTCAGATTCAGCCATATCGAACCACTTTATCAATTTGCCCCCTTTTCAAACGATCTTAAAGGAAAAATTAAAACAAACCTGGTCAAATTTCTGCTCAAACTTTTGGATATTTCTTCATCCTTTGGTTATTTCATCATCCTTCTCTCTATTGATCAGAACACACTTGTGCTCGAAAAAAACCAAACTTTTTAAGCGCCAGGAATGCAAAGTTCTAAATTCGGTTCTCTCAACCAAAAGCCCTATCCCAAGCTTTGAGACAATCTTGAATTATTCTTGAAGAGAAATCAGTTTTGATAAGAACCTTACTTATTATTGTTCTAAATAAAAGTATGCCTAATCACTTTTATGAAGAAGTGGATATCGCGAGGTCAGTTCAAATTAACGCAAAACGAGAGGGCCGGGACTAACTTCGACCGCGCCGAAGGTTGTATACCCTTGCAAGTTTATTTTGTTCATCTTTCCTCAATCCTAATGGATTGCTTAAATACTCTTTCATTGAATGCGCTCCTTTAGCGTTTTCCAAGCTCATTTCAGCTATTCCACTGAAAGGAAATTAATTATATTATTTTTATCACAACTTGAAAATCATTTGCCTTTACCTGCGCACTATTTTTAGTTTTGATTCCAGTTTGTCGGCATATCGATTTGGATTTTCAATCAGATGCGTTTGCAGCTCTATAAGTCCTACCATTCCAGCCACCGATGTGGAATGACTTTTTTCAAGGGCATCTCGTGCTTGAAAAAGAGCAATAAGATATAGAAAGAGCCAGGTGAAAATTAATTTTGTTTTCTTTCCATAGCTAACCTTATTTGGAATACATTTTAATTTTGTAGTACACAGTTTTCTTTGAGTGAAGCTGCCATATATATTGTTGATGAAACTTTTCGAAATATTTAAATAGTTTAAGGAAGCTTTGTTGGATTGGGTAAATTAGTTGATTCTCGGTTAGGTTTTTTCAGTTTAGTTTTTTATTTGTAAGTAATCAAAATAATGAAGTATCCGCCACTACCACCTCAACCAGAACGTGTTCGGAAGGAACTGGAACGTGTTCATGTCCACCGACATGGACCTAAGCAAGTTAGGCTGGGAAAAACAAATCATCAATATATACACTTGTTGTTGTACAAAGGTAAAACAAAAGCAGAGGGCCGGGGCTACTTCGACCAAGGTTATTTTGTTAATCTTTATCTAAAAAGTCTAATGTGTGCGAAAGAACGGACTACAGTCTTAGCATAGCAAATAACGAACCCAGTCGTTTAAAGTCTAAATTTATTTCGGTTCAGATTTCGGGCTGTATCCTTCCCCCCAGTTAAAACAAGGCATTTCGAGCAAAACTGGTTCAAAAGTTTGCCTCACATGACGAGAACGTTGCCACACAAAAAACGTCAAAATCTTCTAAAGTATTTCCAATTTCGATCTTTTCAATACTCCGGGCGTTCAGAACCCATGCTACGCTACTGATGTACACACACAAATGGTTTGGAAAGGACATAGGGGAAGCAGGGGAGCTATAACAATATAATTAGGGACAATCATTAAAGTAATGCACTAAACAAACGCACTAAGCCGAATTGCGCGAAGGTTAAGTGCTTAACGCTGCTTGTGACTAAACTAACTAGTAGGAACATGTTAAAAATGTTTGACAGCATCGACAATAGAATAGAACTGAAGAAGGGTGGGAATTGGTACGGGAGTCGGAGCGGAGGCAGAGTTATCTTATGGAACCAGCCGAAAGGCGTGCAGCCAGGCTTGAGCATGAGCGTTTGCGAGCCCGAGAGTCGCGGTCTTCAGCAATACAGTTGTTTCACCTTTGTTTTCTATACAAAGGATACTATAAAATTGATAAGATATTTGTAACTCGGAAATAACAATTTCTGAAGAGTAAACTAAATGATCCTTTTTGGCTTTTGCAATACCAAAACAACAAAACACTTTCGTTCAAAATAAAATTTAAACAAATTTTTCAAATCTACCAAAGTATTTCTTAGTGCCGAAACTCTTAAAGCGTCAATAAAATAAAACTAAAAAATAAACTAAGAAAGGAAACAATTATTTTGTTGTCATTTTAAGAGAATTGTGGCCAATTCCTTTGTAAACTTTGCGAGGAAGTATAGTAAATCAAAGCAATTTTAAAGTTGAAAAAGACAAATAAAGTTGGGTCCGACAATTGGACAAATTTTCAACTAACGTAAGTTCTTATGCATATTGATCATACAAAAAATGAAAAGGAATTACAATGAGAGGATGGAGTGGTTTGTAAGTATATTGGAGGGGGCAATTGGGAGTCCGATTCCCCTGGCACTTCCGACATGTGAAGTCCTTTCTGGCAGCTAAGAGATTTTTGACGCCAGCCTAAAGAAAGAATGAAGAAAACGGAGCTACATTAGTTTTTGTAATATATTAATTTATTTTTATGGTATTTTGTTATTTAATTTTACATATAATATAATTAATGAGAATATCTCAATCGCAATACGTTTTATTTCTTTGAATTTGTTTGTTACTTCTGGTAAGTACATATATGTAGGTTGATTTATTGAGTTTATATTTTGCTTTTTATTTTATTTTATTGTAGTTTAGGGCGGGGACATTTTTATTTTGAATATTTGTTTTGTATTTATTTGTTTGTTTTAATTTAATTTTGTTGTGTATTCGGTTTAATAACAATAATTAATACAATAAATATTTGTTTCCTTCACATTAAATTTGGGGTGTATTTTGTTTTTGTTGTTTGTTTCGTTTATTATTTTGTAATTTGTTTTAAAAACTCGCTTTTAATTGTTTGCAACAATTTAACGTTCACAAGGTATTAAGTAAATGTTTCTTTAGTTTTGCTTTTAATGCAACAATTGTTCATTTTTATATTGATTTTCTTTTGGACAAAATACTATTTAGTTGTATTAAGTGCTGTCACTTAAAACATATATCAGAAATGAGAATTAAATATAATTAGGCATAAATTATCTTTTAGATAACCTTTCAAAACATTTGGCACTCCTTTTAAAAACTAAATCTCTATATAGAATATAGTCCAATCGTCCATACAAAGACATTACACAAAATCAAATTCGATATTGTTTAAATAGTAAAAATGTATATATAAAGTTGGTAGATACAATCTGGGGGAAGGGGTAATTTGTGTAATTTGAGCTCTTTGACTTTTAGATCGCGTAATTTTACTTTTGTTTTTTTTTTTTTTTTTTTTTTTTGGCATATTTTGAATCGAATTGAATATTATTTTCGAATGGAATAAGTACATGTATTTGCTTATATTATATATTCCGTCTTGAATTAGGTATTATCATTGTTATTGTTAGTTCGTTTGATTTAGTATTTATATTGTTATTGTTTATTATGTTTGTGTTGATAAAGTAATCATTTGCAGCAATACCCACAATTTTGGGCAATAATTCACAATAAACATTGCATAAACATATATGAATATATGTAATTATATTATTTTTTTTACGATTTTTATATAAATATTTATAATATATTTGTTGCTTCGTTTAATTATCAGATTAATATCAATATTACTTTGTTTAAAGTGTCATGATGTCTGTAATTTTTAATTGGTTTGTTTTCATGTTTTAGATAGTATTAGTGTTGAGTTTGTTTAATTTGTTTCTTTCCTCTTGTTAAACATAAGCATTAGGCTTAATATTATTACAATATTATGATTATTCTCTTTAAATCTTTTGTGTAAATATTATATTTTGTATATGTTTACGATTTAATACATGCGTATAGAAATAAAATTATGTTTTCAAATGTGACCAATCATATATATGTTTATCTATATGTATATATGTAGTTGGCTTAAGTAAATCTCATAGATTTCATCCTCTTCGCTTCTCTTTTCTGCTTGTTTCGTTACTGGTTTCTCTTTCTTTTCCTTATCGCTTACTGTTTGATGTCAGTTGTATTTTTTTTTGTTTATTTGTTAATTTGTTGTTTAATTTATTTATGTTTTAGGTTTAGTTGAAAATATCTTGGTTCCAACTTTAAGTTGGAGGTTTATCTATTAACGCTTTGTTGTATGTCGTGTAGGTTTTTCGTCTAGATTACAATAATTTGTTGTTCAATTATTCAGGCTCTTTGAGAATATCTTAAAGATTTTTTTTTTTTTTTTTTTGTTATCCTTTGTTTTGTGTGTAAATATATGTATATATATATATTAATTTATTTATGTGTAAGTATATAAAATCCTCTTGACACAATGGTTGCTGTTGTCGACGTCTGTCCATATCCTGGGCCAACGCAAAAGTAAAAGTTTCAATATTTGTTTTGTAGATCTTCCTCTCTCCTTCAACTCCTTTCAACGTTCTCATCCTTGCACTCCATTAAATATGTATATTTATGTATAAGAGTATATATAATATATCTATTTATATATACATTGTTATGTGTAAATATTTCTCCCATCTATTCTCTTCCTATGAAAAGTGTTTGTAATGTTGTTGTTGATGTATGATTATTCGTATTGGTTGTATCAGAAAAACTGCACTGGCAAGTACGGAAATGTAGTACCAATATGAAGCGAAGGATTAGCAGGTCTGTAAAAGAATGTTATGTTTAGAAGAAATATGTCAATCAGTGTGCGAGTGTGAGCGGAAATACTTTTTGTATACATATGTATGTGGATATGGGGATTAATGTATCTAAGCGTATGTATATATGTATGTACTTTTAACTTTCTTCTATGTAGGTGTGTAATTGGAGAGAAAGTTTAGGCTTTAACGTAATTTATTGATTATGTCCAATTTCAACTTGTAGGGCAAGAATTGGTGGAGTATAAGACTCTTGCATTATTTGTTCACTATTCCAGTCCAAAACTTCAGTTCACGTTAATGAATTTTTAGTAACTGTTTGATATGATTAACCGAAAACTTCATCGAAGCGAGAAAAACCAAATTGAGAATTTGTCTATATGAGATTACAAGATTGCTGGTTAACTTTATAGGTCTTAGGCAATATTTATACTGCACTTTTAAAGTAAATTTTGATTTATTTGAATATTAGCCATATGTATTTAGTTTCATTGCTAGAAGCATTTAGGATAGAAGTGTGGATGAGGAAAGATGATAAAGGATATAGAGATTGGTGCGTTTAGATTTGGTTAATACCTTACTAGCAGCATGTTGTTGGGCATTGTAGCATTTGTGGTGTTGTTGTTTTTATTGTTGTTACTGTTTTTACTGGCTAAAGTGTGATTGTTGTTGTTGCTGTTGTTATTAATCTTTTGCATTTCAATTTGGTTGATTGCATACGAAGAAATGGAAAATGTTGTCATGGTCATATCATTAAAGTTACTGGTATTGCAATTATTATTGTAATTGTGGGTGGTTGATAGCTGCTGCGGTGGGAGAATTTGTTTTTGTTGTAGTGGATGCTCTTGTTGTAGTGGATTCTGCTGTAAAACATATTAAACAAAAAAGCTGGTTTGAGATTTTTTCAAAAATTTTGTTGAATATATTGGCTAGTTTCCATTAAATTTATGATGAACCAACGAAAATTTGATGTGTATTAAGTTATGGACTGGCAATTGAGTCGAACGATTTTTGGCGAGTAACATACCATTTTCAGTTTCTGTAGGTTTTTAAAAGATTTACTTATGGTGAAACAGCTGACAGCCTCCGGTTTTTATCTTTTGAGATACATGCAGCAAAATCAGCTTCTTGATTTCCAAGTTTTTCTACTATTTATTAACCAGATAAATCGCAATTTTTTGCTCTAAATATATCCTCTATTGACCTTAAGTTGTTTTCGTAAGGCAATTGGTGAGCTGTTAATGTTAAATGTTGTTGTTTCTATTACCTTGTAGTTGCCATTGGCTTGAAGGATGTGATTGGTATTAATATTCTTGCTGCTGCCATTGTGGTGGTGGCTTTCGTTTGCTTTATGGTCTTGGCCACGACCCTCGTTGGCGCTTTTGCTCGTCTCCAGCAAGTTTCACCTATTAGCGTGAGTGCGATTGTGACTGGGATTCAGGCCTGAGGCATTGCCCACACCTACACCACCGCCTGAACCATTTGGATTCGACTGTGAGCCAATGCCAGCTGTCGCATAGTTGGGTGAATGCTGGTAATATTCCCTACGACCGTAATCTGGATCATATTCGGCTGCGTCATAGTGACGTCCCAAACCGCCGCCTTGATTAGTTATGTTGTTAACACCGCCCAAAATGCCCGTTGGTGGGCCATGCCCATGAGCTGCCGCATAGGAGTAGCCATCGTAGGGTTGATGCTGATCATAGGGCGACCCATCGTCGTAGCGACTGCAGTGTGAATGGAAATGAAATTAAGCGTGATAATACTGCGTCTAGCATATACACTCACCCATATGTCTCATCCATGGCCGTTCGAGCTTTTTCTAATATTGACATGACCTTTTGCTTGGGTGCCAGGACATTTTTACTGAATGATGTTGCTTGATTACCTCTAAAGGAAACGAAACTCGAGTTATAAGTTAATTGATAATGTTTATAGTTTTATTTACCTATAACTGTGATGAGTAGAATTTTTGGGACCACTTCCAGTACCAGCTCCGGCTCCAGCAACGGCACCCATGCTACTAGCGCCACCTCCAATCCCGGATATATGTTGTACCTTCTTATAGCCTTGCTTAACTTCATTATCGTTTAGCGAAGTGCTATCCATTAGCTCCCGCAACTGCTCTTGCCGTATAATATCGTTGCTGTCGGGTATTAGGTATTTTCTTAATTCTGCCATGGCGTAGGCAATGCGAGCATATGCCTCTGCGGGCGGTGCTATTGTCGATATCTCCACATGGAGGTCACTGTTCAAATGGGCATATTTGGGATCTTTGGAGCTACGCAGCTCCTCCTCTTTGATGCGATCTCGCATGGAGTTTCGACCCAATACGGTCATCTTGCAGAGAGTCTCCTCTTGCAGCCTCCTCAAAGAGTTACCCTTTGGTCCAAGCAATTTGCCGACAAAATTAAACTTCGGATGTTCTCGAATGGGCACCAGGACACGTTGGGAAATGCGTAATGGCTTCTCTCGATAAATATCGGCATATTTTTGGTCCCTTGATGGTATCTTTCCGGTGGTCTGCACTTTCTCAATCTCTATAGTGAATGAAAAGTTGTGTCAAAATAAGTATTATGTACAGAATCAAGGATCAGACTCACCGCCTTCAATGAGCTTCTCAGCAATTGGAAATTTTCTATCCATGCGATTTCTTTCAGCCATGCAATCCCGTATGTACTCATTGGCCTTCTCATTTATTTGAGCATTACTAGCGTCAGCTCCTCCACCGCTAACGCCATGGTGATCATGTCCCGAACTATCGCCATTGTGTGGTCCACCAGTGCCTTTTCGTGGCTTATAGTCTTGGTCCTGGTCCTCAATGGGAGCATAGCTTGAAAAATCACCATTGCCATCATATTTATCGGTCATGATGCCGAAGCGGGAATTCCGTTTATTTTGTTTTGGGTTCGCTAGAAGCAGCTGGAGTAAAAGTGTATAGAATCAAGTAACAGGGATGACAGTTAACCCCTTTTTAATCTCCTTTTTTTGTATTAAATTAAATTGCAACCCACACATACACTCGCATACACGTTACTTTAACTCTCTTTCCCACATACATATGTATGTATGTATGTATGTACATATGTATGTATGTATGCACATAAACGTTCATTAAGAGAGAGAAAAATGGGGACAAATCAACCACCGATTAATTGAAACCGGTAAATTTCTTTATTTATATTTCGCATCTAATTATTCATTCACTTTTTGTTTATTTCAATTTTCATTCCGTCTCAGTGGTCATCCTCCTCAATCACCACATCTCGCCCTTCGTTTTTGTATATCGGTCTTGCTGTTGCACTTTCACTTTTCATTGGGTAGGCAATTTTCACCTATTTTTTTTTCTGTCTGTCTGCGAGTGTGTGTGTATGTCTAAGCACATTGCAAGTTGCAACAAAATTACAACTGCTTCGCATAATATGAAAATAAAGTTTAAATTTGTTTTTCAATGTTCTTACTGCCGTTTATATATGTCTCTAATGCACTTTTGTTTGTTGATGATAATAATATTGTATATACATATATATATTTTTGTAAGCAGGAAGATCTTAAAGATTTTCGGATTCTGCGATGTTTTATGACATTTTGTAAATAAAGTTGTTTTTTAATTGTAATGTATGTTTGTTAAATTGCACCACAAAAAGTGATACCCTACGAAAATGCAGCAAAAGCATCGAACTTCGAACTGCAACCGATGATCCGAACTCCAACCGATGAGCCCAACCGATGAGCCCAACTTAAACTGAAGAAACATCGATAAAAAAACATCCATGTTATCGATGATTCCGTATAGTGTAAAATATCGATTGGTAACATGGCGCCAGAATCAGCAGTCTTAAAAAAGAATGTCGACTCCGCCAGTTACCTACCAGTTCAAAATTTTTGTTTTTTATACAATGATTTTCTGTTCAAAAGGTATAAAATCAGGAATTTAGTTGAATGTTTATCATAGCTGAATGATACGAATTACTTGCGCAAAATTTAATTTCTGAAAATCTTGTTTTCATCAAGGATTCTCGTCAACCATCTTAGAGCAACACGTTATGGATATTTATCCATGAGTATCCCATAGTGCAAACTAGAATTTAAGTGGTGATGGCGATTCAAAGGGCTTTGTAACCCGCAAAGTACGGAAGAATCGGGTTACTTCAGTTAAGATCAGTTTAAATCGATTGAATGAATTACCCGGAAGTAATAATAAACATCAAATGCCAAATTACCTGCCTGATTATCATGTTCAAAAGCTCGAGCTGAATTTGTCTTTCCGAATTCAGTCTTAACTAAGATCTGACTTTAAAATTAAATAGATTTCAAATTCAGGTTAATAAAATTTAACAAAAAATACCACGAAGAATTTGTAGAACTCATACATAAATGTGTACATAATACTTATTTTTGTTGTCAGGAACGGACAGACAAAAAATTACTAACACAGCTTAAAAATTAAAAATGTCCAGCACGGAGTGTTAAGCTTAAAATTTTAGAGGGTCCGGACCCTCTAACTAAACTTAAATTAGCTGCACTCCAGCTGTGCCTTTTGGTATTCTAGACACCTCCTTATGATGCAAGTGACTCCAAGTGCATCATGTGTTTGTCACTTTCTCAGCAGATGCAGCATTAGGGATAATGACAGTCGGGACTCTATCCAGGAGCCTTTGCAAAGTAGATAATTTGAGATCACATGGGCATAGAGAGGATTCAAACACTTCAGTTTACTCAGATTTACATATTTTAAAATGGCCACTTATCAGGTCAATTCAAACTAGTTAATGTAATACTAGTTAATGTAATTCTAGTTGATATATTTGTATTCCTTTATGATACCCATAATGACTTTTGATTTGACCAGCCTTCAGTTGACTAAACTTCAGTACAAATTTGTGTTTAACAAATTGTGTTTCAAATCAACAATTGTGTTTAACAAATGTTCATTGAGGATATGAGTGTTTTTTGTTTGACAAGAACAAACAAAAAGCTTTTATGAGCCAGTTTTACAAGCTCATTTGAAAGCTTAACACACACTCGTCTTGACTTGGCAATCTGATTGGAGTCCCCAACATTTGAAACTTAAGCTCCAACTAGTCTCCATCAGTCAGCCGCAGAGTGTGGACTTTAATTTTTGGGGCAAGCGGTGGCCGGTTTTTCATTTTATTCTCCAAGTTGTCGTTTGGATGCAGTCATTAACAGACTAGCTGTAGTGCGCTCTCCATTTCTCTTTTCGCTCTGCTCAAAGAAAAAACACCAAGACAATTGGAAATCGAAAAGCAGTGAAATCTGATTTGAATTTTAATCAGTTTGCCTTTTGTAATTCCACACAAAACGAAATGAACAAATTTCCGTCCAAGGTTTGGCAGGTTACAACCTCAACCTCAAGCACCACAGTTGTCAACCTGAGGAGAAAAGTGGCGACACTCAGCCGCAAAAATTCAACAGAAGCAGCAGCAGCATGTCCGCATTTGCTAGGCACCGAGGGTGGGGAGGGAGCATCTAGCACTAGGGAGTGGCAAAACGCATTGCCCTACAATGAAATACCAGGACCAAAGCCCTTGCCCATTTTGGGTAACACATGGCGGTGAGTAAACAAAAGACTTAAGCAACGAACTGGCGAATTCCCCTGATAACATTTACTTGACCCACTTATGCTTGGATGCTCGATTGAAGATTCAATTGAAATTTTTGTGGCAGTGAGAGCGAAAATAGATTCCATAATTTCGCCAACCAAAACGAAACTGGTTTTCTGTTGGTTCTCATTAATATTTACTAAATAGTAAAACTGATTCTTGTTAGTCATTTATAACTTTAACCACAATTTACACCTCCTCCTATTAGTTTTGATAATCATAGACATTTCGGTGTTCCTTCATCTCCAATCAAATGGTTTCCAACAAAGACACGATCGATGACCACAACGTAAGCCATTTGTGGCACGTCATCTTGTTCATTAGCGTTCAATTAGCTGGCCATTTTCAAGGTCGTCTATTTAGACATGTGGTGTGACTTTTTGATGCAGAATAAACAAAACAAAATTTTTGCATTTTATTTTCCGAGTAAAACTTTTACTTTCTTTAATATAATACGCTAGTTTGATGCCAATAATTGGACAATATACCATATCGGATGTGGCCAAAATTTCATCTCTACTCCATGAACGTTATGGAAGAATTGTGCGTTTTAGTGGGCTAATTGGGCGTCCAGATCTGTTGTTTATCTATGATGCCGATGAAATTGAAAAGGTAAGCAAGAAAACAACAACAAAAAAAAACCTATAGCCTTAACGCTTGGTTGACTGCATTCACGACGGCGCAGAAACTTAAAGTAAATTACTGTAATTACCATATCACAAATTTTCAGTGCTATCGCAGTGAAGGTCCCACACCTTTCCGACCATCGATGCCCAGTCTGGTGAAGTACAAGAGCGAGGTGCGCAAGGATTTCTTTGGTGAGCTGGGCGGCGTAGTTGGAGTGTAAGTGGAATGAGTGAATACGATTCAGACATGGATATCCGTATTGAACATAACATTTTTGCAGTCATGGTGAACCTTGGCGCCAGTTCCGCTCGCGTGTACAGAAACCTGTGCTGCAGCTATCGACAGTCCGACGTTATTTGCAACCATTGGAGGTCATTACCGAGGATTTCCTTAGTCGTTGTGAACAGCTATTGGATGAGAAGCAAGAGTTGCCCGAAGATTTTGATAATGAAATACACAAATGGTCTTTGGAATGTGAGTCGTTAGAGTTGAAATCACTTCAAATTGTACATTTTTCAATGGTCTCTTCTTCAGGCATTGGCCGTGTAGCCTTGGACACCCGACTTGGGTGCCTGGAGTCTAACCTAAGGCCAGATTCGGAGCCGCAACAAATCATTGATGCTGCCAAATTTGCGTTACGCAATGTGGCCACATTAGAGTTGAAAGCTCCGTTTTGGCGTTACTTCCCAACGCCCATATGGACACGCTATGTGAAGAACATGGACTTCTTTGTGGGGTAAATTTCAAAGCTGTTTCTAATCCTGATTAGTTTTTTGTTAATAAACAAGTTCCTTGTAGGGTCTGCATGAAGTACATCGAGAGTGCCACGCACCGTTTGAAAAATGAAGATCCTAGCCAACGTGTCGGCGAACCATCATTGGTGGAGAAGGTTATCATGTCTGAGAAGGATGAAAAAATAGCTACAATAATGGCTCTTGATTTGATTTTAGTTGGGATAGATACTGTAAGATTCCAAGTGCATTATCATGACATCCAGTAAGCAGTTTGTTCTTTCAGATTTCGATGGCTGTCTGTTCGATGCTCTACCAATTGGCCACACGGCCTATGGAGCAGGAGAAGGTACATCAAGAACTGAAACGTTTACTGCCAGATGAAAAAACACCTCTAACCATTCCTTTGCTAGACCAAATGCATTACCTAAAGGCTTTTATCAAGGAGGTGTTCCGCATGTACAGTACTGTGATTGGCAACGGCCGAACTTTGCAAGAAGACAGCGTGATTTGTGGTTATCAAGTTCCCAAAGGTATTCAAGCTGTCTTCCCCACCATTGTCACCGGCAACATGGAAGAGTATGTCACAGATGCAGCCACATTTAAGCCTGAACGCTGGCTGAAGCCACAGCATGGTGGGGATTCTGATCCAGGCAAACTGCATCCATTTGCCTCTCTCCCCTATGGCTATGGAGCTCGTATGTGCTTGGGCCGACGATTTGCCGACCTGGAAATGCAAATCCTGCTGGCCAAACTGTTGCGCAACTACAGATTGGAGTACAATCACAAACCCTTGGACTATGCAGTGACCTTTATGTATGCTCCAGAAGGGCCGCTTCGTTTTAAAATGACTCGCATTTAAAGTTTCTTCTAGTCAATAAGTAATCGTTCTTTAGAAATATACATATTTTGTTTTTTTAATCAAAATCATTCTTATCTCACTCTTCTTTTCTATCTTACATTCATATGTATGGAATATGTTTTTACCATCAAATTTTAATTTCGAAAAGTAATATATGTACGTATTTACTTACTTATACATACATATGTACGATGTACATACATACTTATGTATGTAATAGAGGATTACAGGAATTTGATCCTTTAAAAGCATTATGTGAACACATGAGAAGAAAGAAATATTCAGAAATATGAGCTATAATTTTTAAATATTAGACGATATATGTAAGTTTTATTCTCAGATGCCACATTTCGCTGCTACTACAGTCCCTGTTTATGGCAAAAGGCATTGATCCTCGCAATTGCAGGAAGTACTTCGAGCCCCGTCGACATGAGAGGAATCGAATCGTTTTCGTCAGATGTTCGCCTAAATTTTTGTTCACTTTGAAATTTTCCTCCCATGTTTCCCTCGAAATTTTCTTTTAATCCTGAAATTGGCTTCGCTGCCAATTGTTTCTTTGTTTGATACAAAAAGTGTCTTTGCCTTTACTATTGCTAGTTTTGCGGATCAATGAAGTGCTAAAAGTTGACCCAAAGTGGCTTAATTTCTTAGGTCTTCAACCTAAGTCGGTCGGACGTCTGCATGGGATTTTATCACCGACGTTTTTAATAGGAATGTTATAAGAAAATGTTTGAAATTACTTTTATATACATACGTAGAAGTAATCATCAAATTCAAATTAAAATCATTCGTATTAACTAACATTAAGTGTTAGTAACAGTCTAGGCGACTGTGAAACAAGACGTTTCTCTTGGAACCACTTGCTATCGAGCTTCGACTCCGCGCAACTTCGAGTTAAATTCCTGCGACACGAACACGACTTTAGTTAACTTTAAAATATTTCATTAAAGTACATTGATTCATCCTTTTACGCTTTTCTGATCAGTATGTCGAAATGTAAAGATTCTTTATTATTCTGTTGAAATCTAATGCCGATTTCTCACTTTAAGCAAAACAAATTAAGATTATATTAAATCAGCTACAAGTTCAAGTCTTCAACTTAAAAATATGTTTAACACAACGAAAACTTAAATATTTCTCTTTCAATTACAAAAAGTTATAAAACTTAACAAAAGTGGTTTCCATTAAGCAAATGTTTTCAAACATATGAAGTTAATTTAGATTTAAACAAATAAAAAGAGCTCATTCCATTAATCTGTAATTACAAAAGTTCTTAAAAAAAAAAAATGTTTAAGTATTTTTCTTAAAAATAAGTTTAGTGGAACAAAATGAATAACATATTTTTTCTTCAATTAGTAAAAGTTATGATTTAATCATAACATGAATCTTAGCGAAAATCTCTTCAAGTTTCTTCGTCTGTCAACCAAACGTTTTCAAATATATGTGTAAAGTTAGTCTAGATCCTAACAAACAAAAAACAGAAGCTAGTCTAGATCCAAATAAAGAAAATTTAACGAATTATAGCGTCAATCTATAAACACAGAAGTTTAAAAAAATATTGAGATTACATTATTTTTACAATGTACATATTTTATAACTCTCTTATCATTATAAGAGACATAACGCAATCATAACAGAAAGTATCATACAATTCTGTTATGGCCTTTCCGGTAAAATTTCCAACAAGTATATTCGAATGCTTTCTAAGACCATTTAAAATTTGTATGACATAATCCTTTTTTGTATCATCGTATGCACCAAGGACAAAGTTACTAAAGTGAGCATGTGAAGTGCCGCCATCCTTACGTTCCATATGAATGTATAATTCATGTGGGTTATCCTTGGTCAGTTCGTAGACGTGCAAGAACTGACAAATATCTTCAGTTAATATACCATTATCCATTATCCAACGATTAATGACCGTCCAACCTGGACCAGCTATATTATTTTCAATCATAAGAGCAGCGGGAGCTGAACGATGTATCCAAAGTTCTTTTTTCATTATTTTCTGTTTATCCTGGTGCTTAGTCTCGTCCTTTGCTTCTATTTGTTCTATGTTTGTCTTTCTTTTCTTAGCAGAATTGTTAATGGGCACATCAACCTCATCCATTTCATCGACTTCAATCAATTGTTGAATCTGTATTTTAAGACTTTTTATTTTTTCATTGGCGCTCTTGAGTTGATCTTTGTAGTTTGATATTGTGTTCAAATCGTTTCGTTCCATATTAGGGTTTGATGGTTCTATGGGACTTGTCAAATCAGGACTTTTCTTTAAAGCCAAAGTGATAAGATTATCGATTTGGCGATCTTTCAATTTGACTGTATTGACATAATTATCGATTTGATGATCTTTTAATTTAATTGTATCAGCGGCTTGCTGTAATATGCATTTTATATTTTTGCCACAGTTTCCTCGGCACTGATAGTTCAGCATCTCGAACCCATCCGATATCTGAAATCGAGGTGGACACATTTTTTAAATGACCTATGCATTGGTTAAGTATTTATACATGTATGTATGTACATACATATGTATATTTACCAAGTTGGACTCAGTAGCAACCTCTTCAGAAAAATCTTCCGGATTTGACATCATCAGATTTAGCATTATTTGATCCATGTTAGCTTCAATAGTAAGAGCTTCAGTTTGCCCTAAATTTCAAAAAGGAACAGTAAAATACGATATTATGCATTGATAGAATGAAAGAGAATGAAAAACGCTATTCCATGCAACAATTCGTGGAAAAAGAAATCGGTAAATTAACGGCTGACCAAAGTAAAAAAAATGTTTGATGAAAAAAACATGTTATAGAAATGAATTAAATCTTAATTTGCTTCAACTTCAGTATATTATTTTACCTGACAACAGTAAAACACTTTTTCGATAAAGTACGCAAAAAGAATGTATAAGAAACTTTATTGAAAGGAGAAAAATAGCCTGCTTACTTTTGGAAATGTTTGGTGCACAAAACAACTTGTATAAATATACTAAACTGTAAATTACCGCCTCACCATGCAACAAAGCTAAATAGTGGCGGTTAGAGTTGGGCAGGACGAGAAACAGGGGGTGGCAGTGTTAAGTAGGGATTTTGTTTTTTGAATTTGAGAGGGGTTCCAGCGGTCATAGTTCTAACGACCAACGTTTGACAAGGGATAAGCGGGGATGCAGGGATGCAAGATCACAGTGAGTGAGCGTGAGTAAGGAAATTGATTCCTTTCATGCGTTGCACACTTCTGACAAAAATGAATATATGTACCTCTGTTGCTGGAGCCATATCCCAATAAAAAGGGGAATTAGTACATTTATTGGCTGTTTACCAATTGACACCCAGAAAGGGAAAATAAATAAGAAAGAAATAAATTTTTAATGCGAGTTTAATTGATGTCATGTCGATATTTAATCATCGATAAACTCCTATCGATTAACGAATAACTATAGTTCCTTTTGCCCCTTCGTTGGTTCCAGCTCTACTTGCAGGCAAATTGAATAACAAAAAAGGAGTTCATATTGATATTGGTAATTTACAGTGAATTACTAAATGATGATAAGGAAATGCCAGCCTCTGCTGACTGCAGCGAAGCCTATACTTCTGTTGCGAAGTTTGGGAGTGCAACCCGCTCACCAAGTTATTTTTGATCGGAATACAAAGCGGTTGCAAAAGGAACGGGCTGCTCTTAGGTAGTTATATTATGAAATTGTAATTTAAATTAAAAAATATTTGTGATCCAATTCCATCTCCTTCAGTGCGGACGTGGCACTTTATGATTATCTAAAGGAAGAGATCGGATTCCGACTTGCGGATCGTATATTTGATATTAAGCGTGAATTTAAGGCAGCAGCTGACATAGGATGCAACCGGGGCTATCTCTCTAGACACATTCTAGCCGAATGCGTTGAACATTTGACTCTAACGGACACCAGTGCAACAATGCTGGAGCAAGCTGAGGGCACACCCGGCCTGAAAATGGCGAAAATACTCAAGGATGAGGAAGATTTGGATGTGGGTAAAGATGATGACATTCAAATTTTTTAAAGCATTCTCCGTTTATTCTCGTTTAATCGTTGTTTAGTTCGACGATAACTCTTTAGATTTGGTTATATCAAGCTTGAGTTTGCACTGGGTAAACGATTTGCCAGGTTGCTTTGCCAAAATAAAGCAATGCCTTAAACCGGATGGCGTCTTTATAGCATCCTTATTTGGCGGTGACACTTTATATGAACTACGCTCGTCTCTGCAACTGGCCGAGTTGGAACGCAAAGGTGGTATATCTCCACACATTTCACCCTTTACTCAAATCCGAGATATTGGATCTTTACTGAATCGAGCTGGCTTTACCATGCTGACCATAGATACTGATGAGATGGTAATAGGTTATCCCACAATGTTTGAATTGATGTGGGATCTTAAAGGTATGGCCGAAAATAATGCGGCCTTCAATCGACCCGCTCACCTGAGTCGTGAAACTATGCTAGCAGCCAGCGCCATATATCAAGAACTCTATGCAAAGGCCAATGAAACTGGTGTACCTGCTACATTTCAAATAATCTATTTTGTTGGCTGGAAGCCAGGTCCAAATCAGCCGCAACCATTAGAACGTGGAACAGGCGAGGTATCACTCAAGGATCTGGGCAAGATAATTGAAAAGGGTGGCAAAGTACAGACTGAGACGTGATTATACTAAATTAATAACAAATTTAAATAAAAGATTATAGCCTGTTTTAGTTAAAAAATAAAAAAAAAAAAACAATTCATGCATCTATTGAAATTAAAGAAACCAAAATATAAACAAAACGCAGCTGATTCCTCAATGTAGCGGTTGTGCAAAGTGACATGAATACCCTTAATTAGAGCAGCTGTTGACACAGGGCTACCGCAAAGCATCAATACAAAATTTGCCAACACTAAAATGTTTAGCCAATTGCCCTGAAGTGAATTTTTTTTTGTCACAGATTTACTATTAGAGAATCTAAATTATTTAACTCTTGGGAAAAACTCTCATCTCTTAGAAGCGTAAAAGATTACGGAAACAAAACTATATTCCCGCTTTGCTGTGGTGTTTATTTTATTTTTCCGCATAGCGTCTTAGATATGAATCACTAGCCATGGCGTCCAACAACTCCAACTCTTGTGTCGAAACACCTTTGGCTCCCGAATGGCTGTCACAATTGGAAGACCGTCGCGAGCAATTGAAAAAATCTAAGCTTGGACACGAATCTGGTGCGGGGGCTCCGTGTACCGAGTGCTTGGAGAAATGCCCAGGTCTGGATCTTCATTTCTGGCGAAAGGTTTGCCGAAACTGCAAATGCCGCAAAGATCAGCATATGTGCCAGGACGATGACGCTTCAGGTTGGGCGCAGTTCGAGATTTTGGGTCAAATACGTGCCAAGCCAGCTTTTATCAAAATCAAGGCTTTGGCCAGCCAGCCAGTTAAGTTGGAATGGGTGCCACCAAATGCTTCACCAGATGTGGTCACAGATTATATGGAAAAATTGGGTGCCTCGCAGATTCCAGTAGCTGGTAGTGATGCTGCACATAAAAGAAAGCAGCAACTGCAATTCCAAGTGCCCGCCCATGATCTGGACGCAACCCTTTGTGACAGCTTGACCGAGACAGAGGTCCAGCAGTTGCAGCAATATGTCCAGAAGTTGCGAGAACAATGTGTGGGTCAGGGAATTGTTGTGAGGGTGGGCAGTCGCCTTCTGCATGGTCAAATCGAACAAGTACCGGCTATTGTTCACATGGAAAGAACTTGGCAATTGCTGGGCGTTGCCCCAATAAATGATCAGACGCTAAGTGATTTGCTCTCCAATCCCAAAGTGGCCCAGGCTATAGAAGCCCCAGCCAATGCCCAGCCGAAGCTATTGGTGGCATTTTCCGAACCCTTGAGTGACTCGATAGAACAGTTTGATGGTCTTTGTGCCGAGACTAAAGATAAACTCCTGGGTTTAAGTCAACCGGCTCTAAGAAGTATTGTCACTCATGGTGTAATCTATGACAAAGTGTTGGGCACACTCCAGGTAATTAAAATCCGATTTAATTAAGACATTTTAATTAGTCATTTTATTGTTTTTCGTTACAGGGAAAAAACAACATCATCTCTAGGGATCCCAAATTGGGGCCAATTGCTGAATTCCGCAAGGAATTTAACACGAATCCACAATTTCGAGCCGAGATCAGTACCATTTGTCCACAGCTGCCACAGCCCATGACGCCAATAAAATCTTCACCGGCCACTCCCTTCAATTCGCCCTTGCCGCTTAAGAATCCAGTCCAGGCCCGTTTTGGTTCACAAATGCGTCAGGATACGCCGATGCGACGTGTAAAATTTGGTAATGTTTCAACAGTAATTTATGATTGCGGTCTGCCTGCTCATATAGACTATGAAAGGGATCCGGTCTTTGGGCAAATTGTGCAGGCGGAGCCCTTGAAGCAAGCGTTGCAAGCGGCTCGTTCTGGGCATCCACCAGCACCGCTTGTCCTGGCTAGCAAACCAGCTAATGTGGACAATCTATATCAGTTGTCAGGGCTAACACCTGTCACTAGAAATCAATTACAGGACGTCGGTGTTGATAAGCACATGCTCCACTCAGCAGTGGTCAACAGACCCTACTATGATCAATTATTTGGAGCCCTGGAAGACAAGGGAATCGAGCATGATCATTGCCAACTATTGAAGCCCTTGAAGGATGTCAACAATTGGCTGCTCAACGATGAGCAACTGCTAGAGGATATCGAAAAGGTGTTTGCTAATATGGCAGCAGCGGGAACTGCTGGAGACATTGCCTATGGCAAGCCTTACGGGAATATTCCCGCCTCGTTGAGTAATGATTCCGGATTCCAGTCTAAGCCCTCAACACCGGATCTTAATGCGGCACATGGAAAATTCTCATCCATTCCAGGCATTGAGGATATGAACATGTATCCCAGTTGTCAGGGCCTTGCCGAGCAGTTTCAACAGCAATTACAGATACAACCCAATTCCACCTCCATGCCACCACCACCGGCACCGGTGAGTTGCCGTGACTGCAATTTACCCATTCATTTTGGTGAAGTGGCAGTTAAGGCAGAACGTGCCGGCAAAGAGATTGCCTGGCATCCGGCCTGCTTTAAGTGTAACACGTGTCGCGAACTTCTGGCAGATTTGGTTTACTTCTTTCACCATGGTCAGGTATATTGTGGGCGCGACTTGGCCATCAAATTGAAAATTCCCCGTTGCAAGGCATGCGATGAACTGATCTTCACCAAGGAGTACACTGCCGCAGAAGGATCAACATTCCACATTAAGCATTTCTGTTGCTATCGCTGCGATGTGCCGCTAGCCGGCCAACAATACATTCCCGATGAGAAATCCAATATGCCTCTGTGTCTACCGTGCTATGACAGTTTCTTTGCTGTCCCCTGCAAACGCTGTCAATTGCCCATTGGACCCTCCGTTCAGGGTGTGTGCTGGAACAGAATACACTGGCATGGACCGTGCTTTATATGTGCTGGTAAAGATTGCTCCAAGTCATTAATTGGAGGACGGTTCTGTGTTAAGCAGGACATGCCCTTTTGCAGTCCAGCATGTGTGCGGAGCATAATATCATAAACAGTATTTTTCATAAAAAAGAAGAGAAAACCACAAACCGATCGATAAAATATAGTACGACTTAATATTAGAAGACCGACAAACAGGACTTTGCTTTATAAAATCAAATTTGATCATGACGAATATTCTATAAACGGCCGTAGAGAGGTTCGCAGACACTGTACTGGAAATTCAGATATTTTCATGAATTTGAAAAATATTCCCTCTATAGTCCCTTTATAATATTTTTCTCGGCTACTGATCGACATATTTATTCAAATATTACCGCAACGAAATACAAACTAAAGTATTGGATAGTTTACCAAACATTTAACTGAAATAGTGATTCCTAAATGGACCTTTTAGAAAGTGCCTACAACCACGATTTTAGCCGTGCCAATAGCAATTTATATTTACTAATTATTTATCTACACAAACAAATCTTTATCGAGTATTATATACAAGGACTTTTTATAACGCACATTTTTTAAATAAAGTTTTTAACACTTTTAAACAAAGAATTTGTTTTACATTTTTTAGAAATTGCTATGGGATTCTATTTAAGTTTTGCAAGAATGCGGATTATTTCAATATTCACTTGAGAAGTGTGAAAAGCCAGAACAAGAATTAATTTTTCACCGGAGCAACAAAGATCTGGTGTCGACTGCAGAAAGAACCTACTTGAATAGAACGTAGATGTCACTTTAAGCCACTCAACTCGGACAAATAAGAATGGCAGATTCTTTCACAAATGTGAGTCTAAGTTCAACAAATTCCAAAAATATTGTTGAAATATATATGTATGTATATATATATACATACATATATTCCTAAGGTTAATGATTAAAGCTTCATTACTAGAGATGCGTTTTCAGCCATCTTCCGTTGTCTTGTTTGGTTTTGGCTCATTTAAAGAATTCTTCTTTCCTCCACAGTCCAACAAGTTCTAAATAAATTAACCAATAAAATGTTCCTTATTGAAATATAGAGAATAAAAGCAGTTTGTATTTACAGGTAGTCCATGGCAAAAATATGTGTATAAATTTGTGCTAGGCACTGTCTTTTGATATCATAATTGATTTTATACCAAAAATACTCAGATTTTCTAACAAAAACATATTTAACATATGTACATATAACCTCGTTGGCACGAAAATAAGATGTATTCAAAAGATTCGTAAAAATATACAAAATTTCCCATACATGCATGCAAAGAAAGAGATGGAAGATGTATGGGAAATTTTTCTTACCTATTTATTAATAACGGGAGGTGTTGAAAACTCGAACTGTTGTCGGAGTCATATGAAACAGGTATCATTCGACGGGAAATTCAATTTACATTCATACGTAGATCATGAACAAATTTTACTTTCGATTTCCCGCAAAATTAATGCTGGGGGTAAATTCAAAATTTGTGTTATGCAGTTTATCTTAGATTACCTAGATCTACTACAATTTCTTCAACCAATACACAAATATACATAACTATAACATTAACAAATTTGAGAACACTGTGTTAAACTGTTGAACAGCTGGAAAAGGGAGCTTTTTGTTCAGACACAACTGTAAAAAAACCATCAAACCAAAATCATACAAGACGACTTTTACGTGTAATTATCTGAATACAATTATCAAAAAACTACTGAAATCTGATATCTTCAAAAATGGAGAGAAAGTCAAATTTAAAGTTAAAAAAACCAAAACGTGCTGTTAAGTAATATGACCAAAGGCATTATCAGTCATGACGGATCCTTTTTATTGATATCCTTATTCTTAATATGTATCCTTTATGTAAATATCATGATCAAGATCATAGATATATGTAGGTATATATAATCAAAAATGATTTTTTTTTTTGTCGTTAACAAAGGGAAAAGAAAACACTTTAATTTGTTAATTTTTACGTATTTGCTGGTAGTTTTTATTGGTAATTGCATTTTTCTTTATTTTTTTGTTTGTTTGTTGTTGTTTTGTTTGTTTTATTAATTAATTTATCATAGTAATTCCCTTTGTTTTTCTATATGTATGTATATATGCATGTATAAAGATTTGTTTTGTTTGTGGTTGATTTTTGTTTTCCCCATTGAAGCGAAACAAAAGAAAATCACATTGGTTTTTCATTAGTTTTCTTCTCCATCATATTCTCAACCGTTCGAATTGAGAGTTTCATATTCATTTATGTATGTATGTATGTATGTATGTATATGTGGTAATGGTAGGTTGTATATTTGATTTGATAGTTTCCCGTCATCTAACGAGTTCATTTTTAGATTAGTTTGCAATTTGTTTCAGTTCATCATTATATATAGATTGTGTATGTATATTAAGTATTGGTAGAGTTCGTTCTTCTGCTTGAGGCATCATGGAGCTCGCCAGTAGCTGCCATTTTGTTCTTGTTCTATATTGTGAATAGGAAACTTTTTCGAGCGGGAGGATTATGAATGAATTCTTCAGCATGATTTCTAGTTTTGAATTTCGTTTTGATCTTAAATTAACACTAAAGTTGCTTTCCATTTTTTGTTGCCTTTTTTGTTTTGTTTTGTTTGTTTGTTGTTTCTTTGTTTAATTAATATGTATTAATTACATTGATAATTAGTTTAAATATAATTTCTGTTCGTAAACAATTTTACATACATGATAGGATTTTCCCTCTCTGTCTCAGATTTCTTTTGCTTTTTTGTTTCTTCTTCGTTTTTTAATGTGAGTTTATGTAATTTGCTACAACAAAAAACTATGCCTTAAAATAATACTTTAGTTACAAAGTAAGGGATTTTTATTGGGGGAGGGGGAGAAGATTAAGGATACCAATATATATATATATATATACATTTATAAATGTTTATACATACATATATATATTTATGTAGGTATATCAACTCCCCCCGCACAAGTTACAAGTTTTTGTATTTTACTTGCTTTGCCTTAATTTTGTTCGCATGTAATTTTCTTTTCCTTCTTTCCTTTTACATTAATATTATTATTATTTTTTCATAACTAAAAACAATTAACAAAAGGAGTTAAAGAGTTGCAATTAACTGAAGTTTGTTGTAACTAACTTGAAGGTTTGGGTGGTGGCTGTTACAGTAGTGGTGGGGGTAGGGAAGTGGGAGGGGATAACTAAAATTAAAGCTTACATTAATAGTGAGGAAGGGAAGGGAGGAGTGGCGGTGATGGATCGGGTTGGTGGTTGGGTTAAAGGAAGAAAGGGCATATAATAAAAACACTAATTACAAAAATTGGTTTAATAACTAATTAAAAAAAAAAAAAAAAGGAAAAATTATATCCTTAAACCTCATTCATTATATCTCCGTATCGTCTTCGGGATTAGGATCATCATCAACACCAGCATTGGCATCTTTCTTTCTTCCTTCCTTCCTCTCTCTCTCTCTCTTCCTTTTGCACATATCTTAAAGCTATACACAAAAAATTGTTAAGTTAAATTGTATATAAAGATTTCTTTTTCTCCTTTATCCCAGATTGCAGTTGTTGTTGTTGTTCTTCTTATAATGGTTTTCAGTTTCTTAGAACATTATCCTTGTGCATAACTGCCAGGCCCAGTCGGTGGTCGGTCGGTGTCAACAATTCGTATAGACGCCTTGTGTGTAGTACAATTCTGTGATCCTTTCCGGCAGTGTGCTATATAGATTCGTGATCAAATCAAGTGGTAAACGCGACCACGCCTCCTTAATTCGAAATATCAAATCATCTTTCCGTGAGAATTTCCGTCCACCATCGAAAACCTCGCGAATAAGCCAACCCCAAATATTCTCCATTATATTCAAGTCATGGGCAACTGTTGGCCATTTCTGGGTCTTGAGGCCTTCGGCATTGAGCAATTCCTGGGCAGTGGGCAGTGCGTGTGACATCCAATTGTGATCCTGGAGCACGAATTCTGTGCTGCCACCCAATTTGCTAACGATATTGGGACGCTCACGCAGTATGGCCTCAATGCAGGACTCGGGACGCTGTTTGGCTGATGTCACCTCCAAATGCAGAGCTCCACCAACACAGATAACCAGGTAAATGTAGACCGAATTGCCCCGCGGACGCTGGGAAAGAGTGCGCTCATAATTTCTTAGGTCGTGGAAGTAATAGGAGAAACCATCGGGACCATCCAAATTGAAGCGACGCTCATCATGAAAGATGACGCGACGCCAATGCTCCTCGCTCCACACAATGTATGTGTTGGCGAAATTTAGACGCTCCGTTTGATTGTATTGCGAGAGGACTGGCTCCGTTTTTAGTTTCTTGGCACAGTTCGTGGAACTGGAAGCGTTCGATGAGCCGGCCGAGCTGCTCGTGGACGTTGCTGATGAATTGGAGGCCGAGGAGGAGCTCGACGACGAGGATGATGATGAGCAGGTGGCAGGATTTGCTGCTCTTAGCAAAGCATTTGCCGCAGCAGCTATATTAGTTGTATTGCTGGTCGTGCTTGTCGAATGGGGATTTGTCGATTGCGCCACTTGTGGCGTGACTCTTGATATAATGTTGGGCGACACACTGGAACCATTCGATTGCAAGGTGGGGGCATGACTTGAGGCGGTGCCGCCAGTACTTGAACTGGCCGCAGAGAAATTGGAATTTTGATTCAAAGCGTGCACAGGTAAATGATGATGCGATTGCTGTTGCTGCTGAAGTTGCTGTTGATGCTGTGTCTGTGATTGTGTCTTCTGAAGATGCGAGTTGCTGGACAATTGAATGCTCTGCTGCTGTTGCTGCTGCTGATAGTAGGGATGATGATAGCTTATATGCTGCTGATGCTGATGAATTGTTGGCTGTTTTAATTGCAGTTGCTTCAGCTGTGTCTGGGATTGAGCCAACAGTTGCTGTTGCTGCTGCTGGTGATGATGATGGAGCTGCTGCTGTTGCTGATGTGAGGATGTTGTTGTCGTGGCTAACATTTGTGGCTGTGGGGCTCCTGGATGCTTTAAATAATAGTGCAATGCCATTAGATTATTGTTTGCTGTCGCTGCCGATGTTGTCGTTGCAGTAGACACTGCTGTGGGCATTACACCAATGCCCATTCCACCAGCTGCAACGCCCACGCCTCCTGTGACCAATTGCACGGCTCCCGCTGGTTGCTGCACAGCAGCTGCGGCCGCAGCCGCCGCTCCTATGGCCCCAGCACTAGCCGCCAGGTGGGCGGCGGACTTGGGATCATAAATGAACTTGTTAAAGTTCTGCAAATCATCTGGACTCAAGACAAGTGTTTTCATTTGGAAGTCGAATCAACTGTAAAACAAAACAAAATACAACATTTTACCATTATTATTATTTGTTTCAAAATTCTATTACTTTTATATGATTTTTCACTTTAACGTTAACACTATTCTTAGTAATTTATGAAATTAAACTTCAAGATCCAATTTACCATTTGAGGGATTAGAGAAGGATGGATTAGAAGGACTCGAAGGCGACCAAAATGGACCAAATCTGAGCCCTTTATGAAACTAATCTTTACAAAAGGCTCAACGAATTTCGACAAATATTTCAAAAATATTACATTTTCAGTATATTAACAATAGTGGCATTACTTTCGTCGTCGACTGCATTATAGTCTCTCAAGAAACTTGCACAAATTTCGATTTCGATTTCAAACCATTTCGTGGGCGATTTCGAAAACAAGAATAAACTCAAAACGATTGAAATTTCAAAATTATGTACACAGATTATTGTGTCGATGTAATCGGTTTCAAAATTTCCAGGATATACACACAGGAGCACCGAAATAAAATATTTACGAACCTACATATATGAAATGTTAACAATGTAATTTATTTTTGTATGGACATTGTTTTTGATTGATTTTTTACCTTTAAATCTTGAATAAATGCAGCTTAATATTGAGACCGATCTCTCGGTCGATGGCTGGCACTCTCTCGCGAACGCTCGCTCTTACTCGCTTCGCAGAGCCCTCTCTCTCTTCGACAATGAGCGATCGCTGCTTGTGCGTGCGTGTTATCAAAGGGCTGCCTTGACTACGTCTGTCTGACTGGTTGTTGTTGGTCGATGGTTGTCGTTTCTGATTGCAAAACTCTCGTACAAAAAAGATGTCGGTTTACTTTCCCACCGTTTCAACCGGGCACGTACAACACACACACACGAACATGTACACAACACGCACACACACAGTAACAATGTCTGGTCTCTCTTTCAACTTTTTCTTCGGTGTAGTGTGTGTGTGTACGAGTGTGTGGGTATGTTTGTATGTGTGAGCTCTTCCAATATGTTATCCTCTTTTGTTGAAGTGGTTTTTCTTGTTGCTGCTGCTGCTGACTGTTGCTTGGCTTGGCAAATGTTTCCTTGTTTCTTTATTCTGCGTTCCGCCGATGGCTTTGCTGCTGCTTTTAGGTATTCCGCTGTCGTCGTCGGCGATGTCGATTTTACCTGGAATAAAATAAGGCAGGCAGGTATAAGTATGTGAAACGAAAGACAAAAACAAAAAACGACTCTTGTTTCACACTTTGCATTGTCGCACACACTTACACACACACACACAAAGCATGTGCAATATTAAAAAAATAAGAAGAAAACAAAATGCTTTGGTGAAATTTTGGAACATCTGTTCAGAGGTTTCAGATTTCAGGTCGGCGGTTCCCTATGTCTTTCCTTTGGTTAACAAAAAGTAAATAAAAGGTCGCTCGGTCGTCCATCTTCATCTGCTCTTTCGTTCGTTCGACAGAAATGAGAGCACACAGATGTATACGGACGAAAAAAAAAAAAACACATTTGCATGTGTGTGCGTGCATACAAGTGCAATTCTTTTTTTCGGCAATTTCACATATTCTCATTTTTTGCTTTCTGACGGGCATCCGCTTTATTTTTTTCAAGAGTTCAGATACCAAGATGGAAAAGTCCAACGTGGTGTTTGTAAGGGTCACTAACTAGGATCATTCGGGGTCACTAAAAAAAGCTTATGAGATTTAAATGAGGACGTGCATCTTTACGTCTGTGGAGTCCGCCGTATGGAACTAGGCGAAACGTTAAACGCGAAAGAAACAGGAAAGTGCAATGATGGGCTCCGGGGAATAAAAGTATCCTCGTCCTTACAGCTACCACAGGGCGAGTTAAACGGTAGCTCAGGCCGTCCAGAACAATTTTCTTCGGCATTGTGTTTCAATGTTTGCCTGAGGGATCCATATGTTAATTCGACTCAGATTCTATTCTCGCGAGCTTCCAAGATAACGATACTAATTTCTTCAAGTATCTGTTCCTGATCAACGCCCTGCAGTGTCGGGGAGGCTTCGCGGTTTCGATATATCGTTATCGCTTCAAAATATGTACATATATGTGTATGTATGTATGTATGTATATCCGAGCCAGCTCTGAGTTCTTGAAACCACCATTTCTTACGTACTTCACCCAGACTTTCAAAAGCAAAACTTACACACAGCCAATTGAATTAAAATATCATTGTGTAATACATATTTTGTATATTACATAAAATAATCCTTAGTTCAGATTCTGATTTTAAATAGTTTTCAATCATAGTCTTTTGGGTATCTAATATTCTGAATTTTCTATTGGAAAACTGTAAATATATTACATAGTTTGATAATTTCTTGAAAGTCCTTTCATCTATGGGAACGCGTGCCAGTTAGAGCTACCAGTAAGAGCTTTTATAAGGGTTTTTGCACTTTCTTACATCATCTATTTACGTGTTCAACAAAGTAACAAGCTGACTAATTGATATTCCAAGTATACATATGAATGTACATTCCCATATAAAAAATCATATATATTAATTTTTGTAGGCGTAATTTAATTCGATTACTTGTAATAGAAATTTATGACCTGCCCATGTAACTATTTGCAGAAATATCGATTAGAGATGGTTGGCTATCTTTATTTTTGTTTTTATCCAGATGGCGTTGGTGAAGATACCATCACAAAAACATTTGACTCAGGGGAGGACAACCATAACGTTCATTTCCAGAAAGAAGACCCACACAACGAAAAGTAATTCTTCGGTCCCGGGGACCCCAACAATTTATCGGCAAGGAGCCTGATAAGTTTTGTGCTTGAATACCTAAATTCACGAAAAATGCCAATGCGAAATTTTGAGACACAAAGTCCATGGCCGATCTCCAAGTGGTATTTTTGCATTACGAGATCAATTTTTTGTTGCAGTGTACGGCTTTTTATTTAAACCAAATGTTTTTTGTAAAAATGGGAATGGGAATGCAAAGTGCAAGTGGTCATATTTACGCCAAAAAACACACATTCTTTCTCTTTTACGTAGTTTCATTTTATATTGTTGCTGCTCTTTATGTTGTTGTTGTTGTGTTGTTGTTGGTGATGATGATTTCTTTTCACACAAATAGAGCGATAACATTTGCGCTACTAGGCCCCAAACACGTAGATTGTACCACACTCGCACACTAGTTACATACACACACACAAACACTTGCTCATACATACATATGTTATGTATGAAAAAAGATTGTATTTATACGTATTTGTAGTTGTCTTTATCATCTGACGGACGGACAAACGGACGGCTTTGCTGGCCACGCGCACGCACATGCCCCACCAATCTCTAATCCGCAAAGTGTACAAAATAATAATAAAATTTCAGAAAACTTTGTAAATTTTCTATTTTACCCCCGACCACCCCCAAACTGATAATAATAAAATTAAAATGACGACAGGGATGAAAATTCCAGTTTTTCAAATACATTGAAGGGAAGGGAAAGAAAAGCTGCTGCTGTTGTGTGTGTGTGTGTATCTGTATAGGGTTGCTCATGCTGCTGGAGCTGCCGCTGTGCGGATGTCAACTGAAGGACTCTCTTCCTTCTGGACTGCATTCAACTCGGTCGGCGGTTGATCGAAATTACTGCAGAGCTCTCTTTCACTCTCTGAGCCCGCAGTTGCTGCTGCTGCTTCCTGGCAGGGGCCAAAAGTTTCTCTCACTATTCTCTTTGCCTCTAATACCGGGTCGAAAGTTCATTTCGGGCTAGAAGACCTTCAATTTGCCACCCGATAGAGAAAAATACGGAAAGGAAAATGACGCAGCACAATATACGCGAAGAGGGTACTAAAAAAACATCTGATAAAACATCAAAACATAGCTTGGAGATATCAATAAGCTTTTCTTTTGTTTACCCAAATTCGTAAAAACACCTGATCAGATCCATTTGACTTTTTGAGTCACACCTTAAAAAAAATTCTTAAATATTCTACCAGCTGATATAAATTGTTTAATACAGCTTTAATACACGGTGTACAGGGTATACAGACTACGCGATTAGGTAGAAATTTGTGTTTCAAACTTTTGTCTGTTTGTAAAATTCCAGAAGAAACGTAAACATTTTTTTTTGAATAACCTATCAATTAAAAATTTGTATTTTTTTTTTTTTTTTTTTTTTTTTTGGGTATTAGAAAGTATGTATGATTGGAGAAGAAAACTGGCTTGACTACAATCCACATTAACATTATCACACCAAATCTTAGAATGGTAACGTATAATGCGTTAAGATTCAAAAATTGGTATTATAACAAGAATAGTAGAGTGAAAAATTAAAAATTTGAATAAAAAAAAATATTGATAGACCAAATTTAAAAAATGAGACATAGTAAATGCAATTGCTTTATCAAACGTTTTCACATAAACTATAAACATTTTTGTATACCCTGTACTAAGAAAAAAAGGAGAAAATGCTTGTTTATTTTCGAGCAGGGTATAAAAAGGTCGACCGACTTTTTTATCTCGGTTGGGCCATCTAGGCATTTCCTATATCTGACGTTACATGGCGCTATGATAGAGCAAAGAAAGAAGAAAATAACAAAAAAAAAACAATCTTATCTGTTATACAGAAAGCGTATGTATTTACCCTTGAGGGATTTCAACTAATTAAATTTACGAAATCTGTGAAACAGGTGACTAATCAGACAAAACATAACGCGACAGTTCAACTGACTCACGGATAAAAATTCCTCTCCAACATCAGGAATAAACACAAAATGAATCAGAGACCGAAAAGCATCAGTTTTTTAGGTTCAATTACAGATTTCATTGTCCTTAAACAGATTGCAAATGGCACTTGTTATTATGGCAAAATGGTTTTTGCAATTATATTGGTGGAGGACAACGACGCCGCAGCCGCCATTTCGGTTGAAAATCGAAAATACATACTAACATATGTACATTCATATATGCTCCCCATTCATGTACCGTTCCCGTTTCACTTTGCAATGCTGGTGCTAGTGTTGTTGTTGTTCTTGCAGCAGCACTGCACTCGCCAAAGTTTCCCGTTACGTTGCATTTTCGAAAAAAGGAGGCGAACGGAGACGGAGAGTAAATGAGAGAAAGAGCGTGAAAGCGAGAGAGCAATAGACTGCATATGGGGGGGACACAAGAGAAATGTACATGTGTGTGTATACATATGCGTTGCATACACACATACATGCATACAAACCTGATACATGTGTAAAATATCCAAAAATATAAAACGAACGAACCCAAACCAAAACGTTTCGACGTAATAAAATCCCTTGCAGCGCAAAAAGCAGCGACGCCAACTGCAACGTCGACGCTAGCAGCAGCGCCACATGCTTTTTTTTCTTATGTACACACATATTTATAAATTGAGCCGAGCCAGAGCCCTTATGTGTTCAACTCTCGACGTTATGTACAACAACCCAACCAGTCAGTCTGTCCGCTGATACGAACGTGCGTGAGTATGTGTCTGCCTGTGTATGTATATATATCTACATATACATATTTGCGTATGTGTGCTTGTGTCTGATGCCATCGTCGATATTGAAAGTACATGCATATATGTATGCTTATGTATAATATCATTTTCGTCATTTTGCTTTTCTCTTTATATTTTTTTCACGAAACAAATTAAAATTTTTTATATATTTTTTGCTTTGCTCACAGAATTTCTTCACAAATTTTGTATTTCAAATTTTTTTCTTTCTCATTTTTCCAAGTATTGCTGACACAGAGTATAGATTCCGTTTGCGTTGCGTTTGTTGGTTTTGTTTTTTCTTTTTTTTTTTTGTGCGTGATTACGCCATTTTTCTTGCACGCCCATTTTAATTTTACCTTTTTTTATTAAATATTTTTGGATAATCTTATTAGGCACACGCGTACACTTAATGCCAGGGTTATTAATTCGATTATTTGTATATATTTATTGACTATTTTATGGGGATTAATATTGGTTTTGTCTGGTTAAATGCATCACTTTGAAAAATTCGATTTTACAATCTGCGTCTGCTAGGTAGATCTGGCAATACATTGATGACACCATCGATAGTTTGTCGTTGTTTTGTTATCGCTTTTATCGAGTGGCGCCACTATCGATGAACTCCCAGCCCTAGTACGGATTTCTGCAAACACACGATATTCAAAATTTTGTGGCGTTTTCAGAATATTTTGCAAAGGGATTATCTTTTTTAAATATAAACTTCTTTAAGTATTTGAGAAACGTACATAACATAATTAATTTTTCTTTAACTTCTATGGATTTTAATTTTCAAACGGCCTGGTCTTAAATATTTAGAGAATCTGTTTTGTTTTTTCTTTGCGCTGTGAAATCACTAACAATTTGTCCTAACACGCAGTGAGTTTTTAGGGATATCGAAATTTCAATATATTAAATCTTTTTTTTTGTATGCAAACGTTTTTTATTTTTATTGCAACTATAAATTCCTACCCATTCGAAAAACGATGAAATGTCCTATTTATTTAACGATCAATTCAGTAATGTTTAGTTTTAAACGGATTACAGTTACATATCTCTGTTGAAATATGAACAAAAAGAATGTCTGAAAAAAAGAAACACCTAAATTTGGATTTCAATGCGCATTAACCTTAATTATTTGAGTGTTTCTTCCACTGATGAAACCGAATTCTATTTACAGCAATATTTAAATCCAATAACTGATTTTAGAAATGATTAGTATTACAGACGGCATAATCGACTTCACCCTGAGTGCCTAAGTGAATACATCTAGCTACTATAAAAAACCCTTTGTAAAAAATGTGTGTCCACTTTTGTATTTACATAATGAAGCTAATATGAGAAAGATTGGTCAGAATATTATAGATACCGTTAAAGATCATTAACTGTGTAACATGCTCAAAAATTTGCATGATGTCATATTATTAATGTGTCGATATTTAATTTTTTTCACAAGCAGATATGCATATAAAAGTAGAGTTTATTGTATTTTAGACACTCGGATTCCGTTTAATTTTCTGGCTTCCATCCACAAAATTATTGGTGACATCAGTTTTCGTCTTGTGCTTGAAACATACAATAAATGTTTTTATGTGCAGTTTAAGTATATTTAGGAATATCTAGTAATAAATATATTGTTCGTTTTTTGTTATCTATGCTGATTTAATCTGTTGGATTTTGGATGACAATAAGTATAAAATCCTTATCGGGTGCTACCATGATCTCATGTTTTTTCGAGCGAACCCTTAAAAATGTCATGTCGTTAGAAGGATCCAGGTCTCTGACCACACTTCGAGCCTTATCGGCTAGCTGACTCATAAGACCAGCATATTGCACAGTTGTTGTATTGTCCAGAGTCGACTTGACCGGAATACCTAATTGGAAGTTGAACACATTTTGTTTAAAGTCAAATCCAATTTCGCCTACACCATGCCACGCCTCCACACTACTCACCTTCGTTGTTGACGACAATAGTTCCAACAACACCCTTATGACTCTGAATACGCTTTAAAGTTTCCTCCACTTCTTGGGACTATGAATAGGATGAAATTAATAATCGGCATATATTGTTTACCATTATGCTTACCATCTTTACAAAAAATTTGGAATGGCTAAAAACAAAACCTAAAAAATAAACTTTGTTTGTTCAATAATTACCGATGGGACTAATACACGGCCATTGGTAAAAATACTTTTAGTAATCGATTGTATTAAAATCGATATAAAAAAATACCAAGATGTATAATAGTTTAATAATCGTTCTTTAAATTTTATTTGAATGGTGGTGGATACTGGATTGAGGCCTTAGATACAAGACACTGACCCATTAACCAATTTAAACAACAGATAACTATAGCAACTTACCTTAGAAACTAACAAAAACCCAACCAACGCAGTCTTTGATCCAGTATCGACACACTCTCTTATCTTATATAGTGCAGAGCAGGATGCTACATGGTTCAGAACAACAACGGGTAATATTATTATTTTATTTTTTTATGTTTATTGTAACGTTTTTTACTTACATTTTCTTTTAAGCCACCTAGGTCTCAACGTTATGTGGAAGAAGCATTTGCTCAAATACAGAAAAAGAAAAACATTCGTGATATACTAATTTTGAACGATCGGGGACATCCAATAAAAAGCACTATGGATCACGATGCAGCTGTGGAGTTCGCAGGACTTTTTCAAGCATTGCGGGGAAGGTTAGAGAGAGGTATGCAAAAAATAGATGCAAAAGACGAATTGGTATTAATGCGCGTACGCACCAAGAGTCATGAAGTTTTATTAACACCAGATTCGAAAATAACCGTAATTGTTGTGCAAAATGCATTTGATCATTTTGAAAAGAAAGTTGTGGGAATAGATAGGCATAAATAAAAAACTGAAAATGAAAGAAATTCCTTTTTGCATCTTTATTATTTTTAAATCGCAATGAAATTTGGTTGACAAGAATTCCTACAGCTTTTAACTGTCTTTGGAAATCGCGGACTGTCCATCACTACTTGGTATTATGGAATGTGGTAATTCTGGTCACTCTTTCGATAAATTCGTTTCTTTGATATTCACTATGGCAGAGCGAATTCATCGCAAGCAGGCGAGGTTCGTGTGTGTGTGTGTGCAACAGAGACAGAATAAGAAACGCGGCAACGGCGATTAAGCGCAAACGAAAACGGGCAAATACGCAGCAAATAAAAAAAATAATAAAAAAATACAACAATAAGAGCTATACACGAAAACAACAGCGGCAACAAAATCAAATTGTTAAAAATTGTTTTAACCAATTTTATTGCGTGTCGGTTTTCAATAGTGTTTGTGTGTGTGTCTGTCAGAGTCTGCCAAAGCTAGTGTGTGTGCGTGTGTTTATAGAGCATCCGGTAAAGGTAAATGCAGCGACGCAAAAATGTGCAGCCTAACGCAGCAGGATTTACACGATCTATTGGAAATTTTCGAAAAAAAGTCATTCGAGGCGGTGGCCTTTGAGGAAGGATCGCCGGTGAGTGCGCGTAACGAACGTAACGAATCAACAAAATAAAGGATAAACTCATGACATACATTTAGGCGCACGTGCTTTCCACTTGCAAGGACACGTCACTAGCTTTTTGCCGCACCCTGAAAGAAGATTGAGTGAAGGAACTGAAACAGCAAAATGGCTGCCAGTCAAAAAACAATTTTTTCCTTTGCATTTATTGACATCGATGCGGCGTCTACATGAAAACTTTCACTTATACAGGCCGCTTAAGCAGCCAACTAAAACGCCTCTCTCTACCTTCCATTAACCCAAGCACAAACACAGGCAAACGGAAAATTGCTTAAAAGGCTTAACCCTTCACTGATGTTAATTTTTATTTGTCAGTACATAGTATGTATGTATGTACATACAATAGGGCTGATCTTTCAACGCCCAAGACATCAATGAAGCATTTGTATATGAAAGAGGGGGGCCGATCTTTTAATACACATACAACTTGTTGATACCAAATAAAGTTTACAGTAATTTTTCTCACGATAACCACTCTTTGCTCTGTTGGCCTCTCTCTTAATTTATCTGTATCTTTTGTTTTTGTTTTGAAATAATAAATAGATGTAATTGTTTAATTATAACTGAGGCATTTTCACTGTTTTATCAATATAAATATTTAATTGATTGCGTCACCAGATTTTAATTCCATGGCGTCAAAATGGGGTTAAAATGCAATTTTCTTTGCTCTAGTTTACCGTTACATTTTTTATTATGTAGTTACCGTTTAACTAGCAAAGAGAGAGAGGGAAAGAAAGCGAAGAAACACACTTGTCACGCACTTGCTCTTTCTCCCTTTCCATCTCACGCTTTCTGCCCTTCAATGTTACTTACTGCCTATCGTCAGACAAATAATTTACATATATTCTCACCCCCCACTCTCTCTAAATGCAAAAGCGTTTAGTTTTAGCCGGCTATAACATTTGCTCATTTACATGTCAAAATGCTTACATGTATGTTTAGGTTTTTGTGTGTGTGTGTGTATGTAAATGTGTGCACTTGGCAACAATAAAAAAAAAACTAAACTTGGCACGTAGCTCACGTCTCCCATTGACTTTTGTTTTTTCAGCAGCATTTTTAAATGTTTGACTTGCATTACTTTGTTGCAGAACAGAACAACAAAATGAAAACTAATCAGTTGAGAAATGGAATGCCAAACCTCAATCTTTATCAAACACCTTTATCGTCTTATCAGTTATGCCAACAACAACAAAAATCAAGCGCCACAATTTATATACACTTTTCACACAGTTTTAAATATTGACTTTTACAAAAGCTTGGTGACATTTTAGCATTTTAAAAATAATTAGATGGCTGTGAATAATTTTTATTAAAAGTAAGTTTTATTTTGAGTAAATATGCATCTTTATTGAAGAATATCGTGAAATTTAATATTTAATTTAAGTTGAACCTTTCCTCGACTGAGTTTTAAACATTGAATATAAACTCTTATAAAGTGTATTAACAAGTTCTATATTGACATTAAGTTGTACAAATAGTCAAGTTGACTTATTCTTATCTCATTCATCATAAAGAATGAGTATAAAACGATGAAAAAATAGAAAAGCAGCGGCTGCACCTTGAGATCAAACTGACAAAAATTGCATTTCTCTTATAGATTGCAAAAATAGATGCACGCAAGGTTAATTAGAGTGGAATTTATAGACCCAAGCATGAGCAAATACTGAAAACTGAAACTTTAAGAGTCCTTGGAATAAAATAAAAGCATTTCCGACATTTTATGCATTGCATTCCCTTGCAGGCAACCTGTTGGACATACGCCTTTTAAAAAGATTAGTCCTGAACCCCCATCGTATGAAGTGAACAACACAGGCTCTTCTCTTCTCCCCTCTCGATCCTTTCACCGTCTTCTGTATATACATATGTATGTAACTTAATTATAAATGTCAAGGAAATGACAAAGAATAGGAGATATTGTCCTTCTCTGGATAGACAGAAATATAAAGAAAATGACTCTTCGATATTGTTGCACATTTCAAGTCTCATTTTTTATTCCTTAGTAAGGATAAGTTCAAAGAGTAGGGGAAATTTCTAAGTGGCTAAATGGGTAACTCGGACAGGTCTGGACACATTTTGAATATAACAGACATCATCTTTCGGTAGGAAAGAACTTTTAAAATAGAACTCTTTTTTACAACAGTGTACCTGAAAAATCTTCGTCAAAGTAAAAATGAAAAGTAATATTCAAAAATGGCAAATATTTTAATCAGTGCCTAAAGACGTAGGCACTATCTGCTAAAACCGTCACAACTGATACGGAGGCTTATTTAGTCTGATCTTCAGGATAACGTTTCCGAGTAAATAGCGCAGAATATACATAAGTGGATATCTGCACCTGGAAATTGTAAGACATAATTTTTATCTATGTATCTAAAAACATATGTATCCTACACAACAATATTTAATTTGTTTTAATAGTAAAAGTATCAAAATTTTTGAACGAGAACCCAATTTTCGTGTTAAAGCGTCCGCTATTTTGTCAAAAATGTCTTTCAGCCGTCGTGTGTATAAAATAATTTTCTGGATAAAGAATTTCATTCAAGTGACACAAATGTATCTATTATACATACATACATATAAGCCAGCCCTTTGTCTCTCTCTGTTGGTCGGTAATCGAATAAGTTAGGATCCCCACATGAAGGAAGGGTATTTAAAGGTCGGTGACCTTTTTGCTAGACACTTTCTTTGTCAACGACAAAATATTTTTTTTTTTGCTATGTGTGTAATTCCGCACGTGACAAGAAAAGAAAAAGACAAGAAAAGTATTGTTGACTCAACATCAAGATGTTTTAAAAACACTGATTTATTTATTTAATACAAATATAAAAAAAAAAAATTATCCATTATAATCGATATATGTATTTATGTAGGTAGGTTATCAATAGACACATTTCTGCATTTATGCAATAGACACAAAAAAAAAAAAAAAAAAAGTTTTTTTTACCCCTTTTTTTCTAGTCCTCCTGCATCGACCGCCGCAGTAATTCATCTAAATGTTCTCCTTCCAACTCGAGCCGTTCGTAGTCTATAAACCCCACATCCTCCAGCTGGTTCTGGGCCCACAATATCAGCTTAATGAGAAACATCATTTTAGGCTCACAATTCTCAAGCCCTGGAAATAGTTCTTCCTGCTGGCGTTTCCGGCTTTCATCAAATTTCTCCTTTGGCAACAGGGCCAATGTTCGATCCTCACAGATAGATTCCAATCGCTGATGATGTTGGTGGCCCTGCATTGGGAAATTCGGATTCTTCTGGACACTGGATTGATCCGCTTTGCGTTCTCGTATA
Source organism: Drosophila tropicalis (assembly GCF_018151085.1). Taxonomy (NCBI): domain Eukaryota; kingdom Metazoa; phylum Arthropoda; class Insecta; order Diptera; family Drosophilidae; genus Drosophila; species Drosophila tropicalis. The sequence continues at coordinate 879,070 of NW_027173049.1, read as the reverse complement.
AGCTCAATCAGTTGCATTTGCTGCATATGGAAATACATATAATTGTCTGTCTCGAATAGCCTGGGATATAGCTTTTTGGCCACCTCCATGGCGTATTGAACACGTCCCGCACGTACGGCATTTCTTATGAGCAAACGATCCTCTACACTATCCAATTGGGGATGTTTCCCTATACCAGCTTCAATCACATATCGTTGAGCAGTCTCTTTGTAAGCTTCTGAAATTCAAAATCCATCAATATTGATACATACATTTACCATTATCTCGTAATCTCATTTGAGATCCTAAAACATACGAACCTCTTACCAAATAGTTCATCACTAGCCGATTAATGTCCCTCTGCCGGCATGGAAAGCTTTTCATGCGATCGCACCAATTGAATTTCTTTTCCTCATTTGCCATGTCTTTGAAATTTTCCTTTTGGGTTTACGCTTGAATTCGAGTTCGATTTCTTAAGTACCTTAAAAACACAAAAACAAAAGTCATTGTTCAGGAAAGAATTGACGCGCATTGATTATGCAATTCTCTGTTTGATTGCAAACTTTGAGCTCATTGAGCTTGGAGTTGTGTAATCCGACTTATCTCTAGGGGTGACAACTGATTAAAAATTAAAAACAACATTTAAAGACTACAATACATTATTAATTATAATTTAAAATGCAATAAATATAATTTTAAAAAAATAATAAGCGGGGTTAAGTAATAAAAATAATTAGCTCTAAGGAATTTTTATCCTTTTAAAGCCAAGGGAATTGAAATCAAATAAGGAATTGCATAGAGCTTTCAATTATAAAAAAATTTAAATTAAATAAAATTGAGGTTTATACATTAAAAACATTTGAATTCCAAATTCCTTTCCAAGGATACCTAATAAAGGAAGTTCTGAAATTGTTTTAAAAATCCCATATAAGTATTTATAAATAGTTTAGATCGATACCCTGCAGTTCCTCATAACCTAAGGAATTGTTAAGAACCGAGAATATCCGGTATATCTTTTGAGTTCATTTGATTATGTCTTTTTCCTGTGAGAGTAAATAATTTGAGATGCTTGGAAGTTTAAATGACAAAGAAAACGTCCAGATATTCGTCCTTTCTATTTCTTCAGATGAAATTTTCCAAAAATAATTCAGATTATAGTATTTGGGAGTGAATTCCACTCTTTTTGTTCAAATTTAAATCTGCTGCACTGCTTCCGATACAATTTATTTTATAGCCAACTAGTTTTTGGCAGCTCTAGCCATTAATCTGCCAATTCTAAAAAGGCCACAATTGGCGAACGTTTAGAAGATGGTTGTGTATTTCTTTTCTATTTCAAACAATTCAAAAATTGTTATAAGAAATCGAAAGTGTCATAATAGCAACATTTTAAACGTATTTCTATTATTTATCTATAAATTTTTGTTTTGCAATGAGCAAAACAAATATGTATGTATATGGACTTATGTATTTATATTTATAGCCCAAGCCTTCTTACCCCATCCAACTGGCATTGTTTGTGTGTGTGTGTGTCGATGCAAATGCAAATAATAGTGTGCGGGTGTGTGTGGATCTACATATGTATCTCTTCCTCTCCTCTCAATGTGTGTGTGGTGGTGGGCGCCAAAATAAATTTTCGCTAAATGCTAAAAATAAATGACGAGGTCTTTTTTAAAAATATATTAATTCACTTTCTTTAACATAACTTTTTCTTTTTTGTTCTTGTGTGTGTATACCCACCTGTTGTTGTTGTTTTTGCTTGGCGTTGTTGTTATTGTATTTATTGTAATTTATAATCCTTTCACATTAAAACCGCAAATTACTTTTTCCTTTGGAATAAATTATATCCACTAGACACAAATGCATCCTGAATATGGGCCAATATATTAAACAAGAATCGCGATTCTCCCACAAAAAGGCCAACAGAAAATACAAATTTCTTGAACTCTTTTATGCAAAAGTGTTGGAAGAAGAAGATTTGAAAAAAAGAAAACACACGGAGAGGGCTCTATTGCCGTAATTGATTGTTGAGGAACTCCGCGAAGACTGTTTTCCTTCTAGCTGAGATTCTGTGTTTCTATGTGTTTTCTGTATCCCCGCCAATGCTTCCAGTCTGCGCTGCTGCTCCTGCCGCTGCCGCTGGACTCTCAACTGCACTTTGGGGTTGCAAGAGACTTTCCCATGCAGTCGGATGGTTGGTTGACATTACCAATCCCTTGTACAGTAGAGCCTGGCTTGTTGAAGTTAATTCGCAATGCGCAGGACGCGCCAACGCCTTTGCCTCTTCGGCTGCTGCAATCCTGTGCCGGCCGGCTGAGCCAAATGTGGGTCTCTGCTGCACTTCCTAGGAATGGGGGCATACACTGAGTCTCTGTGTGGGCGCTTTGGAATACGCTGCACAGGAGCACATAACTTGAAGTCAGCCAACGGAATTTCAATGCAGCCTGGAAGGTAAAATTTAGCTGCAACACAAAGTCACAAGAATGCCATGGCACAGTGGCTATTACATGTCTAGGAAGCCTCTGAAACGTTAATCAATTTTTATCTTTGCCAAATAAAAGTTTTTTTTACATGTCGCAACAGTTTTAACAGAACTCGTTTCCTATTATCCGTCTTTTAAATCGTAAATCTTTCGAAGAAGATTATTTCATATTCAAAAGTCGCCACCATATCTTGAACTTTTGAAAATTAGTTTTGAAATAACAACTAAATGAAGCCAAACAAAACATTGGCAAAGGTTACAATGTCAGAATGAAATTTGTAAACTGTCTGAGATCTCGGGTAAATCGGTTTGATTGGCATTTTCTTTTGAAAACAGAAGAGTTTTCCCGAAGGATAGGAGTATCAAGAGATTTTGACTCTTATAGGAACTAAAATACTTACCCCAGATTAGAGTCTAAAGAACGTACATACATAGTTGTATAGAAACCATTTTTTACTAGCAAGTATGGCCATCGGCTTAGATGATAACTACATCGATACAGTAGTCTGGGACCTGGATGCTCTTTGCGTTTATGACTGGGCTACTGAGTCAACTCATCTAAGAAAGATATAAACGACGATTTAGTCGCTTAAAAGAATAAAAACCTTAGAAATTTAATTTTAAATCTTCGCAATTTTTATGGGGATATCGATCTTGGAGAAAAATATTTCTTTTCGGTAAGAACAAGGGAAATTAAGGAATATTTCCCTTGATTGCTTCCCCAATAATTCGTCACTGCTGTTCCTAGGTTTCAATAACGCTCAATTAACACTTTGCAAAAATGAACTATTAGCTTCGATCGGAAAAGTGTAAAGTCCCCTGCCCTAGTTTTTATTCATATGAAATTGTTTATTGTACGCATCATATGGACTGATTCATTCATATATGTAACTATGTATGTATATATATATATTTATTTATTTATATGGATTACAAATCATAAGAACCTCAACAAAAAGCTGTTTTCAATAAACAAAGAGCTCTTTATTCAATTTTTTTTCTTTTTTAGTATCCTTTTTCACTTTATGTTGTTGTTTTGACTCTATTACTCAATGAATAGATATAGTCTCTTAATCATTATTAAAAGCAACTAGTGTCTAAAAACTGCTCCAAAAGTTGATGCACCTTTTGGGCATATCTGATACCACAGTGGCCACAGATATCAGATATCGACTCTGCCCATTTTTATGATTGCCTGTTGCACATTGAACTTTACAGCCACGCTTTCTGCACCTGTCACCCGCCGGCACGCCCCTCCAAATTCATCTCATTGGGACGTAGGTCCTTAATAGTCCTCAGCGTGCGTGTGTCTGTGTGTGTGTGTGCATCGCTTCAAATGTGCGTGGGTCGGTTCGCAGACACTTGTGCCAGGTAAACAGCATGAGCAAAAGCAAGAGCAATCGTTGAGGCAGTTGCAACAGCTGCTGGAAATGCTTAACGGGACTGCAGCAGCCCGGGCGCATGTCCGGCAAAACACACACACGCCCACAATGAGCCAAACTTGATAAAGGGCCAAATGAAGTTCCATGGCTACTTCCATCATCATTCATTCCTGTCTGATAATTTCCCCACGTTTCCCTCACTAACCGTAACAATTCGGAGTCGACTGAGATTCAAACCAATATGTTGGTTGGGTTAACTGCGATAGCAACAGCCGTGACCATGCACTCATGATTTAGAAGGGAGTTGGCGGAATGAAACACTATACCCTATCGCCCAATGATTGTGATGATGATGATGAGTTGCTGCTGCGGCTTCATGAGGGCCTGCTAACAGTCAGATAAAATCGATAATAATTGAAATGATGATGTAGAAATAAACTTAACTACGTTAAGAGAACAACATGACAATTATCTTTCCTTTTTTTTTTTTGTAATTAACTTTAAAATTTACTGTGTAATAATGGTGTTTAAGATCTCTTCTCTGGTCTTTGTCTAAGAAATGCACTCTCTTGAACGCCTACAAATGAACTAACTGAACAGGAAATCATAAAATATGAAATGCAATTGAAGACCATTATTGCGGGTGTTGTGCGATGGTGAGTGTGTGTGGGCGGGCAAGAAACAATGCAAATCTCTTCCTGATGGCCATCATTATCACAAACCCTCACCTACCGCCCATCCCACCCCATCCACATGGATTTCAGTGTCATTTGCTTTGCTCAATTACAGAAAAAAATTTGCATTTTCCGTTTAAAACAAGTTTGAAAGTTGTTATGCATATTAAAATCTCATTAATAACCGATCAATGATTAAGTGAAAACTTGAACAAAAAAAAAAAAAACTAATCGCATCAATAGGAGGAGAGATTATTTACAGTTAGAGATGATGAAATGAATAGAATAGAAAGTAAACAAAACACATTAACGAAAGGTTTGCATCAGGATTTATACATAGTTGAAATCTTGAGTCGAAATATCCTAACATTGCTTAAATTTCAATCACAATTCAATTATCCACACTCCATTTCTCAGTTTTTTTAATATTTCCTAAATCATAGTCAGTCTAAACATTCAACGTGTCGTGATCCATTAGAATTTTGTATAGTTTCTGGTCTATGAATTGATGCGTGTTGGTAAAATGGGATTTTAGATCATTTTCAACAAATCACTTCCTAAATACTGACCATAGAATTAAAAAATATATTGTACGTACTATCAATGTTATTCTAACTTGCAATGTTATCAGTAAATTGTTCTATGTATGTATGTATGTTATTTACATGGGGTTATTAACGATTAGCAATGTCAATGTGGTTTACGCACACACACACACACACACACACAAATGTTATAAATGATCTATTCGACCTTTCACCACAGAAGTTTTTATTTTAATCGTTTTCGAACTTGAACTTTAAATGCTCAAAGAGGGTTAAAAGCCTTATCTAAAATATTTCTCATATTATCTACTTGGACTTTTATACCGTACTGTACATGTATGTATGTATATCTGTCACTGTCTTTAACTTGTTTGCTCATGTTACTCGTCAATAAAGAGTTTCAAGACGAATGCCGGCTTGATGATGAAGAAGAAGAAAAAAAGTGCAACACATTTTAAGCGTAAACATAAATCATGTAAACACAATAACAATAACAACAACAAGGGGGGGAAAGCAGAAAATGGAACAAGGTGTGGTTCAGTGGCCCGACTTTCGAGTTTGCGTTCGAGTTCGAGTTCGACTTGAATAATTCATTCATTGAAGAAAAGCAATTTTCCTTGTCCGCCGTCGGCGTCGGGGCTCCCAGATTGATGAATATGCAACACGATTTTGTATACAAATAAACATACATACATACGTACACGTACATATGTACGTATATTTTGTTGTTTCCAGTTGTCGTTTCGTTTTACTTTTTGTGATTTTTGCCCAAAAATGCTGTTGGCCTGTCCCTGGTCTGTTGGGGTTTGTCGTCTTGGTTTTCTTTCAGTTTTTGTTTCTTCAATTTCGCTTCTTTGTTGTTGTTATTATTGTGGTTGGTGGTGGTGCAGCTGTGTGGCCGATGCCGCTGCATTAAAAACGATGCACAGAAACTGTGTCGATGGTTTCTGTTTGCCCAGCATGGTTAAAGTCTTTAAAATCCGGGTTTGTAAGAAAACTGCATTGTAAGAAGAGTTGCGTTTAAGCTGTGAACGGAGACTGAAACTACTAAACATTACACTATTTGGGTCAGAGACTGATGTTGTTGATGATGATGATGATGATGAAGATGACGATGATGTTAATATTATTCACATGATGGCAATGTTAATGATGTTAATGCATATGGATTGTATAGAGGAGCTGTTGCTGTAAGTTCGACAAAAACTATTTCGCGCGTTTGTTTGTTGTTTTTAAGTTTTACAGCGCCTTATTAACAGGCGCACAGCGAAAGAAGCTCAGCAACAACTGCACAGAGAGAGAGAGAGACCCCCCACAATCAGGTTACAGTTGCATGCTCTGCCGCTGCTTACAAAGAAACAAAAACAACACAAGAGCGCAATAATAAAAAAAAACTGCAACAACACAAGCAAGCAGTTCAATATTCATACATCCAAATGCAGCTACGTGTCTGTCTGTATGTGTGTGTGTGTGTGTGTGTACAAGTGTAACGTCATCGTCTCCAACTTGCTAGTGGCGCTCGCTCTCCTCTCACTCTCTCTCTCTCTCGCATACAATGTTATCAATAAATCTGTTTCGGTATCTACAATTCCCACTAGTTGCGCCCACTGTATCTGTTCCTCTCCCGCTGTCTTACTCTCGCCAACTAACAGTTGTGCAAAGTTTTTCCTTGCTGTAAGCAGAGCTAGCGGCCAGGCAACCCGTCCGCACCCCCACCAATCACAATCCCAATCGGAAATGGAACACATGGAAAATGTATTTGTACATTTGTCATGGGAAAGATGCATATTTGGCTTGAATACGTGTCGCTAGCAATCTTAAATATGGTTTTTGTATAGTATTTGTTAATACAACAATCTAAGCTATGACAACTGCAAATTAATGCAAACAGGTGAAAAGGTAAATCACGAGATTCCAATTAGTTTAAGTTTCTGCTCTATTTCAACGAATTCCCCCCATGCTCAGCCAAACTTAAAATGACCTTCATGGAGACCCCCGCGTCCCATCCCTTTCAACCAGTCTGTTGTAATTGCGTTTTAGTTGTTTTGCTCGTTTGTTTCGCTCTGCATAGTTTCAACGCGCTCCCTCTATCTATCTCTATCGCTCCGCTACACATGCACACACCTGCACACACACACACAGGGACACTGAGTATTTTCGCCACCTTTGTTTTGCTCTGTTATACTCTTTGTGCGCAGTTTTGTCTTGTTTTATGCACATTTCTTTTGTTGTTTAATTTTTGATACCCTGTGGTTCCATTCCAGGGTATATTAGCAGCAAGTAATATAGATATATACATACATACATACATACAACTTTGCAGATATTTGGTAATGCTCCAAGGTGGATTCTTTCATTTGTGTTTTTGTTATGGCTTATTGTAAGGTATATTTAATTCGTTATTAAAGTTTATCATTGTATAAAATGTTTTGTGCCAAAAACCTGTTTCATTTTTTCTGTTTTTGCCAAGGTGTTTGCTCGCGAGCGCGTTTGCCTGTTAGTGTTTGTGTGTGCATATGTATGTATGTATGAGAGAGTTTGTTGTTGTTTGTCTGGGACAGCTGGCTAGTCGACTACTGCGTTTCCCCTCTCTCCATCGTCCACACTAATGGCATGCTTGTTGGTCTATTTTTAGGTATTTTTGCGCTTTTAAACAAATGATAACCAACAATAACACTATGCAACAAAATGAAGGGTATTGAAATCAAACCGCACCGGACCTTTTTTTTCTGAAAGTACATGTATTGAATAGCAAAACCCTATTTGGGTTTTTCAAAGTTAGCTCGTTTTTTTTTTTTTATAGCGAGTTGAAATTTTTCATTTGGGGGTATTTTTTAGTTTGTCATATGAGGTAAATATGACTTATATATCGATTTCTTCTTCATTCATTCGACCTAAATCATCCTTATTTATTGTAGAAATATTGTTAATGGTTAAATAAATTAATTTTATAAATGTTATATAACACAAAATGACTTTTTCAGCTACAGTTCTAGAAAAAATTACAATTAAGCCCTTTTTTAAAGTAATTATGGACGTATTTTTAATTTATTGCTATTTTTTTGTGAAAATAATAATATTTTGGAAGTATTTTTAATTTATAACTATTTTTTTGTGAGAATAGTATCAAGATTAATTTACAACAACAAATTTAGACATACATACTTTCCATAAGGAAAAAGTTTGTAATGATTTAAGTCTAAATTGCAAGATTCTCGTATGTTTTTAAAGCGAGGCAATCTAACGGAAGATATATGTACATACATATGTAATTTATAAAAAAAAATTCTCCGTTCGGATTCTAATAGAATATAGTTCAAAGTATATGAGCGATAGCCATTGACTCCGGTAAGTAACGGCATATACTCAAGCACAGCTTACAAAACTTACAGTAAGCTTACTTACTGTCGTAAAAATCAGTATTAAGAACAGGTGCCCGTAGTTTAAAGTCCCAAGTTTAAGCAAAATGTGCAAGTGTCCAGCAAATATTAATAACTTCTGCTACTGTTGCGGACGTTTTACCCCGGCGAGTGATAAGCACGGATCAGTTAGTGAAAATTTTGTTACGGCATTTCGACATTACTTTAATTGTGATGTTATACTGAATGAATCGTGGGCGCCAAACACAGTTTGCAGAGCTTGTTATGTCGGGTTAGTTAACTGGATGCATAAAAAACAAAATAAAATGCCATTTGGTGTACCAATGATGTGGTACAATCCAGGAGAACATGACCCAAAAAATTGTTATGCTTGTGCCAATAATGTGGCTGGACTTAACAAAAGAAAGGCGAAAAACAAAGTCTACGTGTCCGTTCCGAGTGTGCAACTGCCCCTGGATCATTCCGAAAATATTCCAGTACCAAAATATTCAGGCGCAGACAATGTTAGTCTTTACCCCGATGCGACTGTATTTGATGATTATTCCGAGTATATCCCCGAACCATCAGTATCAAATCACCCAGTTCTTATAACACAAAGCAAGTTGGATGAAATGGTTGCAAAATTAGAGCTAACGCAGAGAAAATCAGAAATGTTAGCATCTTTTTTAAAATCCCATAACTTGTTAGCAACGGGTACAAGAGTCACAGCCTATCGAAATCGCAAGGAACACTTCAAAAAGTTTTTTACGGTGATCAGTACAAAAATAAAAATTGGAAACTAAGAGCTGAAAGTGAGAAAAAGGATGCCAACAGAATTCATAAAGAACTTGTATCTCCAGAAAAAATAATTTTCCCTCCACTTCACATCAAACTCGGAATTGTCAAAAATTTCTTGATGGTTGTCGGTAGAAGAGACGCTGTATTTTGCTGTTTACGACAAATCTTTCCAAAGATTAGTGATGCAAAATTAAAAAATGGTAAGTCATTTTTTTATATCTACACGAATACTTTTGACTTATATCAAATGTTTTAGGCGTTTTGAATGGACCTGATATTCGGAGATTGGTAAAGTCTGAAGATTTCAACAAAGTTTTAGCTGGCGACGAGTTCATTGCGTGGACATCGATAAAGGAGACCATCGTTGGGCTTTTAGGCAAAAATCGTTCGCCTAATTGTGACGAGTCCGTGAAAAGAATGCTTAATTCATTTTCAAAAATTGGAGTCCACATGTCGCTGAAAATTCACTTTCTTCACCACCATTTGGACCAATTTAGTCGACAGCTATCGACTGAATCAGATGAACAGGGAGAGCGGTACCATCAAATTGCCTTGCCTTTTGAATTAAGGTATCAGGGAAAACGAGCTCCAGATGCTATACTGGCAGAAATATGTTGGTGGACTAAGCAAATATTTCAATTCGAAGAAGATCAAAGTCAGAATGAAGAAGTGCAGGAAGATGAACGCGACGGAATGGAGTTCTCCACTGACGAATCGGATTACTTTGATCTTGATAAAGAAATTGAACCACAACCAAAAAGAACTCGTTTCTAATTTGGCACATTTCAAAGTTTATTTGTTGTTGTAAATTAATCTTGATACTATTCTCACAAAAAAATAGTTATAAATTAAAAATACTTCCAAAATATTATTATTTTCACAAAAAAATAGCAATAAATTAAAAATACGTCCATAATTACTTTAAAAAAGGGCTTAATTGTAATTTTTTCTAGAACTGTAGCTGAAAAAGTCATTTTGTGTTATATAACATTTATAAAATTAATTTATTTAACCATTAACAATATTTCTACAATAAATAAGGATGATTTAGGTCGAATGAATGAAGAAGAAATCGATATATAAGTCATATTTACCTCATATGACAAACTAAAAAATACCCCCAAAATGAAAAATTTCAACTCGCTATAAAAAAAAAAAAAAAACGAGCTAACTTTGAAAAACCCAAATAGGGTTTTGCTATTCAATACATGTACTTTCAGAAAAAAAAGGTCCGGTGCGGTTTGATTTTTGGTGTTGCACAGTGTAAGATATTCACCAAAACAAAATATTGTTAAATTGTCGTGAATTTGTACATTCGTATAATACAATATGTAGTTTTCTCAATTGAAAATCCAATTCTTTGAATATATTTATTATAGATGCGAGCTTATCGCTATACATATGTATGTATGTATGTACACATGTACTTATACATGTACATATTACTCCAGGGTTTTCCAGATTCCATTGAACCCAAAGCCAAAGCCAATAGAAACCAGTTGTAATTTGCGCATTCTAATCTGTTGCTCAGTGTTTTTAATATATGCAAGCAAATATATACATACATATGTATGTATGTATATATTACAATTACAGATTTCAAAATTTAACTAACAATAAGTATATGTACATATGTATAAGTACATTTTTAAATGCTAACCTGAAATATTCATTAATAAAGTAATTTTTAGGAATTTACGGGGTCATTGAAATCTTACAAATTTATGGATTGTCGAGCTTGAATGAAATTTCAAAAAAATATACTTAATGAGAAAATACATTAAAAAATACACGAATGCAAACTTTCGTTTACTCCGAGTACTCGTTAATGAGTATAATATTTAAATACAAATCATTTTGTTTTTTGAATACTATTTAAGGAATTTTTAGAAACTTTAAATAAACAAGAATATAGACATAGTATTTAATGTATTGGTGTAACAAAGTGAATTTAAAGTTGTTTAATTTTACCATGTGGTATATTTGGAAAATTATTTCCTTATACTTTTCATCATGTTAATATTAATTTTGATCAATTAATAATTTTTTGCAGGAGTACGCCATCTCCAAAAAATGTGAATACCTGTTCAAAATGGACTACAGCCTGATTGAGCTGGATAACACGAACGGGCTGCTCAGTCCACGCTATCCTGGACGCATACTCATACCAGAATACGAGCACGGTCATATGGCTAAGACGTTGATACCTGGTAATGGATTATTTGGCGGCGGAGGAGGATCCTCGGGGACAACAGCCACAGCAACGCCCCTGAATAGCAGTGCTGGAAGTAATTGCAGCAACGGCAGCGATAATGGTGCAGGCGTGGGTATCCAGGCATTCGTTACCTTTGCCAATCCTCTCCAGAAACAACAAACACAGCAGCAGCCACAACCACAAACGGCTACAACTCAGCCACAACAGAACACCATATATGAGGATCAGTATGATATACAAAGAATGCGGGAACTGGTTACAATGGCCAAATATGCAAGGTGTCGACAAAGATTCGCTGTGCCCGTGATCATGTACAGGGGCAAATATATATGCCGATCGGCCACATTATCGGTCATGCCAGAAACATATGCCAACTACGCCTACAATTGCCTCAGCGGCGGCACCTATGCCCCGCCAAATGGTGATGAGAACGATGCGGACTCTACAGATGAATCTTTGATCAATCATATCAATGATCAAACGCAATTCAGTTACGATGAGGTGATCAAAAGTGACATTCAACTGCTCCATACCCTAAATGTATCCACCATAGTAGACTTAATGGTTGAGAATCGAAAGATCAAATATTTTATGGCGTAAGTTTCGTATGTCTTTTAAATACTTCGTAAATCTACATCTAACGGTTTGTCTCTTTCAGTGTCTCCTCATCGGAGAAAGCCGATCCGAATAAACATTACAAGAGCTTCAATTTGCTATCCCTGCCCTACCCTGGTTGTGAATTCTTTAAGAAATTTCGGGACAACAACTACATGGCCAAGAATCTGCATTATAATTGGAAGCAGTCGTTCAATGATGCTAATATTAATATACCCAACTTGGGACCGGCTGCCGATATTGATATTATATGGCCAGAATATAGAGAATGGGATTTGGTTACCATAACGCAAAACTATTTACGTGCCACTCTCAAGTATATACAAGAGGATAATTCTGGACTTTTGATCCACTGCATCAGTGGATGGGATCGTACTCCGCTATTTGTATCACTAGTCCGTCTGTCACTGTGGGCCGATGGACTTATCCATCAGTCACTAAATGCTCTGCAGATGGCCTATCTAACATTGGCCTACGATTGGTATTTATTTGGCCATCAACTGCCCGATCGCCTTAAACGTGGCGAAGATATTATGTTCTTTTGTTTCCATGTGCTAAAATTTATAACCGACGAGGAATTCAGCATAGTGGAGCACAGGAAAAGGACCAAGACATCAAGCAGTAGTGGGAGTAGTGTCATTGTCATCAAATCCGACTGCTGTGAAGATGAGCCGCTCAAAGAGTAAGTAGAAATACTCATTGGTTGACAAATTTTTGTACTATTTTTAAAATTCTCCTCTTTTGTTTGCTTTGCAGAGATTATATTTTGGCCTTTGATCAAGATAGCAACGACAGCTATTCGAATTGTTCAAACTGTGATATGTCCATTACCGACAACTTTTATGCCACATCAGTGCCACAATCCACAGCCACTCCTGCAACAAATAATCCATTGACCAATCGTTCGCCAAATCCGAAACGTTCCCGCACTAGCCCTATTTCAGTGCCTGGATCAAATGCCCGCCAGCGCCAGGAATCGACATCTTCGAACGGCAGTTGGCAAGTGGTAACTGATACGGGTTCAATAGATTCCATGATGAATGGCAGTTATATGATGCGATTTGTGTCCCAGCAACAACAACAGCAGCAGCAAACGGCCTTAGATGGCGTCAGCGGTGGCGGCGTCTCCTCTAACATTCCTATATGCAATGGCAGCAATGGCTATCATTGTAGCATACCCCATCATGGCAGTGGAAGTGGAAGCGGCAGTGGTGGCAGTGGGAGCAGCAATAGCATAACGCACGGTTTCGCAAATGGTTCCTCCAAAGATATTGGCGTCGGTGGCACTTCGATGGCCTCAAAGCAGTGCATCAATTTGTAAGTCTTCGAAATTTATGACTATTCGGCCGTTTATATAATTGTGCATTTTTTCCCATTTCCATTTAGACGCAAGCAACGTCTTAATGCTGTCCGCGCCATTTTTATTCAGGCATATGGAAAAACAATTGGACTGAAATTCAAAGAAGGCTCCTCCATGAACCTGGCCACCTTTATAGGAAACTTGGCGGATCAATTATTTTGAGACTTCATGCCCGCCTCCGCCCCCCCGCAATACCTTTCCGTCTTGTTGAACTCTTATTTGTTGGATTTTTATTTCCTATTTTACTCCATCCTTCATTCTTCTTCCCACATGTTAGTTTGCGTGTTATGAGTGTGTATGCGTGTGTGTATGTGCATGTGCTAAGCTTTTTTTTTTATATAAAATGTTAATTTTGAAATGTTCATTATTGTAACTGTTGTTGAGAATTTGATTCATTCATTGATCGTATATTGTAGAAGTTCAACTATCTCCAAGCTCTGCAGTTAATCCCGAGCTCGCCTCATACACCGGCTTATTCGCAGATCGCAAATCGAAATTTATAATAATCCAGATGAGATAATAAAACAACAAATTATAAGAATGGTTTGTGTTGAATCGAACTCTATCTTTAGGTTGTAATTTATAGTAATTGTATTTTTTAATGATAATATTAATAAAAAAAATAAAATAAAACTTATGTGCATTTGATATAAAATTTAAGCAGCTATGCTTCACCTTCTTCTTTTCATTTTGGCAATAGGCATAAAATCGTCCATATTAAGACGTTTCATCAAAACTCGCACATTCTTAACATAGTATTTGGCGCTCTTGATAGGCACAAATCGCACGGGGGGTTTATCGAGCTTAGTGCTATTAATGGGTGCTGCTGGAAGAATGGATTGTGGCGTGTGATCCATTTCATCTGGAGGCTCAACTTTAATAATACAGGACGGCGGTGGAGACGGCACTGCCGCTTGCAGTGGAGAAGGTTGCTTGGGTGCAGCTGGTTCAGAAGAAGATGGGGTCGCAGTGTAAACGCTGCTTATTACTAGATTCGTGTGTTCGTTGCTAACTATATTATTTTTGCCGCTTGTTGCCGCATCGGTGGACGCGTTAGTGGAATTAAACGAAGACGGATGATTAGATGGTAGAAACAGTCCACCCGCTGGAGTAGCCAAACGATGCAGTGTATCTGATGGTAGCTCTTTCACTCGTATGTCCTTCAAAAACGCATCATACTCAGACTGTATAAGCTCTTTATCATTACTGCTGGTTAACATTGGAGTCTTTAGATGCAATTCAGTTTGTAAAATAGCATCCACAATCTCGACTTCCAAACGTCTACGCTGTAACTGGGAAAGAGCCTCCACAAATGGCAATTGATCAAGAAGAAAACCCCCGTATAGAGCGTTTTTTACATTATTTGGTTTTTGGGCATTCAGCATTTGACTGATTTTTTGAATAATGGTAGCCAGCTCTGGGGGTATGTTGGTAAAGTGTTTGGACAGAGTTGCCAATAGAGGCCGTAGTATATCCCAACGCCATTGCAATTCCTCCACTGAAAATGGTGCACTTAAATTAAGACTCTCGTAACTGGCATTAAACCTTTTGGCTATCTGTTGCCATCCCCACTCGTCGTAGTCAGCATCCTGTTTAAAGAACACACATTTTCAAGGACAACTTTACGCAGGGGTGCATCTTGTAACTTACCTGCTGCGGACGAACTTGCTTGCTGAATAGATAGGGATACATGTGCAATAACTCTAAAAGCCGTAGATCGTTGAGCACTATTTGACCATTTTCATTTTTGTTAGTCATATTTAATTCAATTTGAGTCGACAAATCGTCTGAGTCCATCTCTCTTCGGTTTATTGTTAAGTGTGGCTGCAATTCCTTCAAGTGTTGAAAAACACATCCACTATTTCTGTGTCTATGTCTCGGCTTCTGCTTACGAACTCTTGTTTATCTGGGTGACCCAAAAGCAATTCAATTAGTCGACCAAATATTTACCAAAATCGAATGTGTTTGTGGTTTTATCAGTGTCGATGTAATTATGCCGCTGCATATATTTTCCCTTATTTCATTAATTTAGAAAGAAAAAAAAAAAATTTTTTTTTTTAAATTAACTTTCTGGCAACGTCAATATATTAATTGTCCGTTTACCCATACTGGTATTTTAATTCGGTCGTTCCCTAATAACACTGATCTTGGATTCGCTAAATGAAAATGGATTTGAACTGATCTTTGAGTATCTCCAAATCGGATTGACCCGAATCAATTCAAGAAAATTTGGTCAGAGATTTAATTTTTATTCTCTTTATTCAGTATAGTTTATAACTTTGCTGCTAACAGTGAGTTCGAATAAGTCATATACATACATACATATGCTTTAATAGTAAACAATTTATCATTTCAGGATATTAAACAAGGTAAAAAAGAAATGGGGGCCATAATCTCAAATTGGATTAAACAAGCTCAATCTTTAATTGCGCTCTGAAATAGATTTTAATGAATGTAGAACTATAATTTTACTTAATTCAAAGATTATACAATTCAATTTTTTTTTTCATTTGGTGGCATGTGATTAAAATTAGATCTGTTTAACTCAATTCAAATGTATTTATTATAAATCAAATGTCTACATACATACATATATTATTCTCCACATAGGACGATTTTTAATCCTAGGG
Organism: Drosophila tropicalis; assembly: GCF_018151085.1. NCBI lineage: Eukaryota > Metazoa > Arthropoda > Insecta > Diptera > Drosophilidae > Drosophila > Drosophila tropicalis. The sequence goes on along the minus strand of NW_027173049.1, from coordinate 863,034 downwards.
AATACTTGGATCGATAACAGCTTAATTTCTAATCGAAATGTGTACACGACTATCAAGTATACTATTAAGTATCGGACATCAAAAATCGTTGTAACATCAAGCGTTATTGAATAATGCCGTCAAGTTTCTTTTGAAAATGTGATTTGTTGTTGTTATTTTAATTTTTGTAAGACTTTTAGACAGATAGCGCAGTTTTTAAAACCGATTGTGCATTGGGGCTGTTTTTTGCACATCTCTATTATTTTTATTCGATAGTATCGATAGGTACAGTCGAATAGTCACAGTCAGCTGCTCTATCTGTTAACAAAAACACTTAAAAGGGGACCTAGATAAGCAAAGGAATAGAATACTGAACTATAATACTTCATAATAAAAACATTTTCTTAACAGTTGAAAACTGGACGAATCTCAGATTGATTAATTGTACAAGTGATGGATAGCCAGGTAAGAGGGCGAACTCAATCGAGTGTCAATTGATAGAAGTGCCGTGAATTGTTGATTATTAATTGTTTATAAACATACGAATGTGCACATATGTATATATTTGTGTGTATGTGAGATATATATATTGGGCTTGTGTGTGCTTAGGTATGAACAATGGCAAGAGATTGTGGCGCGGTGTCGCTTCACACTAATTAGTCGCGGGACTTCGCCATTCGTCGGGCTATTATCAAAACGCAGGCAATTGTGATAAATGCAAATACTACTCGTACGTGAACAATTTTTATTCATTTGTTAGTTTCAAATATTCGGAAATGACGTAATTGTTATTGGGCAGGTTAAGGGGGCGTAACTGGAATCAACTCCTAACTCTGCCAAATTTTCCAGGCACCCATCGACGATCTACTCTTGGACATTGTAGACAATGTTTGGCGCACAGAAGTGTTGCCTTTCGATCAGATTTTAGTACCAATTGAGAAATTGCCCGATCCAGAGGCCGATGGTGGTGATTCACATTTAACTCTTAGCGAACAGGTGAAACATTTTAAAAGATAAGGTCTAGAACAGTTTAATGTACACACTTAATTCACAGGAACAAAAGTGGACTGATTTGGCACTTGGTTCATTGGCGCCCGATGCAGCTTTGATTGACCAACTGAATATAACAACCATCTAACCAACATTAATAAAGAGTCCGGCACGGGCGACAATTGCCTCGCCCACGCTACTAATACCGCAAGTTTTATTAATTACACCACCATAATGATTAACAACAACAATAGCAGCAGTTCCAGCAATAATAGTAGTAGTAACCATCAACATTTACACTCGCCCACTAAACTAACCGAATTCGCAAGAGATTTTGAAGATAAACCTGAATCCCTATTCGATCGAGTCGTCACCAAAATCCAAAATGTCTACAATCAGAGCTACAACACGGTCAATGATATATCTAGCGGCACCAGCACCAGCAGCAGCACTGGCCAAGTGGGCAAATCCAAATTTTATTCACCACCCTCTACAGAATTGGCAGCACCAGCCACGGATTTGGACTTAAACAGCTCATCGTCCTCCAGTCTGGCGTCGAGTCGACCACAGCCTCCCACAACACTTAGTTTAAGATCATCAAGCGAGACACGAACCATAAGCAGTGTTGAGGATGCGGAGGCAAATGAGCAAATTGATGAGCAGCAACCTTTGCCCAGTGATGCCAATCAGGGAAGAACTGTAACGAATGTCTTGAAGCATATAAGCAGTATTGTGGCCTCGAAGAATAATAATGTAAGTGAGGTGATAATTTGAACCATTCCAATTAATTTACCTTAAATATATTTAAGGATTTGCGCAATTATAAGGACACCGAATTCCAAAGTTTTTGGATGCCGGACTCGAAGGCCAAGGAATGCTATGATTGTGCCCAGAAGTTTTCAACATTTCGCAGAAAACATCATTGCCGCATTTGTGGACAGATATTCTGTTCCAAGTGCTGCAATCAGGTGGTACCAGGCCGAATAGTACGTTGTGAGGGGGATCTGAAAGTGTGCAACTATTGTTCCAAAATAGTGTTGACTTTCCTAAAGTCATCCAGCTCGACCATTGGACAAGATTTGCAAGCTTTGCAACAGCATCTCAGCAACAAGTTGGAGGTGCAGGATGGGGCCACTGCAGCTGCTGCTGCCACTACCATGCATCGACAGCAACAGCACCGGAGAGCCTTAACTCGTAAAACGTCGCTGGGTTATCAGGAAGAGCGCTTTACCTCGCAGCCTGGCTATACTTCCACCTTGACCATGGACGACCGCAAAAACATATTGCAACAGTCGAATTCGCTGATCACACTGCACGAGGAAATGCGTCGTGAGTTGCCGGCCGCCCAGAATTGTGGACAGTTATTGATTGAGTTCCTCATTACTAAGAATAAATCGGCCAATGAGGCGCAGGCAGTGGCCATATTAAATGCAATGCTAGCGGCTGGTTTTCTTGAACCCATTGTACAGGATCCTGAGCAGACGGATTTCGAGGCAAATTTGCACTATAAATTTGCAAAGAGCACTTTGAGTGGAAGCAGAAGTGATGATACTTTGCAGCAATTTGCTGCGTCAAGTGTGGAACCGCCGCAACCTCCCAAATCGATGGATGTTAGTCTCAGTTTCCAGCAGAATGCCGCCCAGGACATTGAACTAGAGAATGCCATGGGCTTTACAACAACCACATCAAAGTTACTTGAATCCTATTGTGATCACGAGGATCAACTGCTGGCACAGTTGCTGCGGGCAAATAATTTAGATCAGGAGTGGGGTAAAGTCTTGCAGACGCTTTGCTCCACGGCCGCCAATCATTTCAAGCCGGAATACTGCTCAAATGATCTCATGGATATACGAAATTATGTGAACTTCAAGAAGGTACCTGGAGGCAAGCGTAAGGACTCCACTATTGTCCATGGTGTGGCCTTTTCGAAAAATGTGGCTCACAAGGATATGGCTACACATGTGCCATTTCCACGCATTCTACTGCTCCAGTGTCCTATTGTCTATGAGCGCATCGAGGGTAAATTTGTGACCATTGAGACAGTTCTGTTGCAAGAAAAGGAATACCTACGCAATGTCTGTGCCCGCATCATGAGCTTTTCGCCCAATGTGGTGCTTGTGCATAAGAATGTTGCTGGCATAGCGCAGGATCTGTTGCGATCCTATGGAGTCACCTTGGTGCTGGATGTAAAATTGTCGGTTATGGAGCGACTATCTCGTACCCTTCAATGTGACATTGTCAGCTCCATTGAGTCGAACATAACAATGCCGAAATTGGGCTATTGCAACGAATTCTACATACGGAGCTTCAATAATAATGGAACTTCAAATGGTGCATCTGGCAAGACTCTGATGTGCTTCGAGAAGTTAACCAATCCACGTGGTTATACTTGCCTGCTGCGTGGGGCCTCCAATGCGGAGTTGATTCGGGTTAAGCGAGTGGCATCATCTTTACTTTTTGCCCGCTACAATTGGCGATTAGAAATGTCCTTTTTGCTTGATGAATTCGCTCAGCCTCTGGGGCCGAAGCCTTCCATATTTGACTCCAAGGAGTCCAGTCCAAAATCAGAGATCGAAACCGAAGAAAAAGATGTGGATCATCGGGTTAAACGCCCAGCTGTCGGTGAACGTAAATCTGAGGATAAGATTATGGCGGTCATAAGCGAGAATGTGGCCGATTTTACAGATCCTTTGCGTTCCAGCTCACCAGCAAATGCTGAGAAGGATGGCGATCCAGAGGGTCAGCTTGTTGAGTCCTTGGCAGTGGAGACCCGCTATGACAATCGTTTTCGAAATGCTCTCAGTTCTACTTTGCTTTCGGTTAGCCCATTTTTGACCTTCCCCTTACCCTACCTGGAAACGGAACCGGGAAGGAATTGCAAGTTAAGAAAACTATTTCCCACCGAACTCTACTTCTCAAAGCAGTGGTCCAAGCGCCATGAGAGTGGCATTAGTGCATCCAATGGTGACAAGGAAAATAACGAGCAACAGCAGCTGCAGCTGCAACAAATACAACCGCTGCTGCCAGCACATGACTTTCTACGAATGAAAATAACTTCCCCGGCCAGCAATCGCGATATACAGTCCAAGCTGGCAGAATTTCGATCCTTTGGCGGTCGTTTCCCAAAGGGCAAGGCGCCAAGTGAGCATAGTTTAAATTATGGTTTTTGTAGAAATTATGAGTAAATTCCATTTCTTTCAGTGTTAAGACCTAAAAGAAGAGATAGAGGCAATCCGGATATGATCATACAAAGGCCCCAGAAAGTCAGCGAGGAGCAGTTATATAAGGATGCACTCGATCCGCAGAATCATCAGCGTTTGCCTGTCTTATTCTGTAGCTTTCATTACAATCCCAAGGGCGTGTCGTCGTTTTGCAAGTTGCCCATGTTGTTGGACATGAAGTTCTATGGTCAACATGATATAATGTTGGAGGAGTTCCTGCAACGCTATTGTTGTCGCTTTAATTCAATGTGTCCCAGTTGCAATTTACCCATGCTGGGACATGTGCGTCGCTATGTCCATTCTCTTGGCTGTGTCCATGTCTATCTCACTGAAGATCAAACACGTTCGGATCCCAAGCGTATTTATTTTACGTCTTGGTGCAGCATTTGTAATGCAACCACACCATCGGTTCCCCTCTCGGATTCATCCAAATGCTTGTCGCTGGCCAAGTATTTGGAGATGCGTTTCCATGGACATGCCTACAAACGGCGACCAACCATTGATACAACTCCCGAAATGCAGAATCCCGCCAGTTGTGAACATTCCCTGCATCGCGACTATGTCCATCATTTCAGCTTTCGCGGAGTAGGCGCTAAATTCCAATACAAACCAGTTGAGGTATGGGAGACCGGACTGCCTTCGCTGATTCTGCAGCTGGATCAACCTAGGCCAGCCAGTCAAATCGCCAACCAAGTTCAGGAGGAGATTAAACAGTTTTCAGTGCGCGGACATGAAGTGTACACGAAAATTCACGAACGTATAGCCGATTTGGCTATAGAAGATGAGAATTCGCTGCTGATGCAGAACCTCAAGGCACAATTGGCCAAGGATCAGTTCGTTTTCAAGCAAAAAATCGAAATAGTGCATACGCTTCTGACAGAGCAAAAGGCCAATGTCTATGATATCAATGACGCCCTCATTTCATCCCGTCGTGCTTTGGCCGATAGTATTGATCTATGGGGGCCAAGGCTCCAGGAGAGCCAGAAATTGTCTATGAACAAGCAGCAGCCGCAACAGTCAAAACATACCCACGTTGATGCAGGGACTATTTGTACGGAGGAGTTGAGACCCGATGCACAGTCGGGGGATTCGGGAGAAATCGTTCCACCACCATTAGCCTCAGCAGAGTGTCCTAGTGAGGACACAGAAGTCCCAGTGTTAGAAAAAAACTCCACCCTTACCCAATCGAATTCTGATAAGGATAAAAAGTCCATTAAACAAATCCTTACACAGCTTTTGCCTTCCACCAACCAAGTGAATCCTCTACAATCGCCCTTTTCAGCTCAAGAGCATCTGACCATGCCCCTGGGCGCCATACCCATACATGTGCGTGAAAATGATCTTAGTTCAGTGATTGCTTATTGCCTAACCTCTACGGATTATCAGCGAGCAGTCGAAGAGTCATTCAATGCGGGCACTGGCACCGCTGACGCTTCGTCCAGTCCACAGCTGAAACGGAAAATGGCCATGCCAACAGCAGAGAGCGATATGGAGGATAATGCTACGCAGTGTTCCTTCGCTGCTGAGTCGTCCTCGGAGGATAAGAGCAAAGCAGGCAGCAAACCTTTATCCCCGAGTCCGCATATTTCCCTAATGTTCAACGATCAGGGCAGTCAGTTTCAGTGTAAAATCTATTTTGCTCGCGAATTTGACGCGATGCGAGCCAAAAGCCTAAAACCGCCAAAGCTGGACAAATCTCTGTATCGCAAATTGGAGAAGAGCAAAATGCGTGAGGAGCTGAGAATCTCACAAAGTCGTACGGGCTCCGAAATGGAGTTGGTACGCAAACCCAGTGATCTTGTTGGCCCATCTCCAATGCTCCAACGCGGCCAGGACGACCAACATATGGACCTCGAAGAGGAATCCCGAATCGCTCTGGCGCGTAGCCTTTGTAACAGCGTTCACTGGGAGGCACGTGGCGGCAAATCAGGTTCCCGATTCTGTAAGACATTGGGTAAGTTTGAAATGAACATTATTGGCTGAGACAGTGAGATCACATACTCGTGATCCGGCGGGATAGAAAAAAGAAATACTCTTCCTTAACCTGATAACACTCAAAGACAGTTCGAATGTCGTCCTGCTTTAATATTCAATACATGGCCAGTAACTTTTCTGACTTTTCAGGAGTATTTAATAGTGTATACTAATTGTAGTTCAATTTTGTACTTTACTTTATACTGTAAATTTGAACTTAGGGGTAAAAGCTTTAGTTTTGAAGCCTTGCCATAACATTCTGCAGCACCCATGGAATAAAATTTCTATATCCTTAATGGGGATCAACAGCCGCATCGAACTAGTCAATCCGTTTGCCCGTCCGTTCATAAGAACTTGCAACAATGTAATATACATTCAAAGCACATTAAACATAAGCATTTTAATTTCTTATTCATTTAGTTAGTTTGTTGCGTGGTCTCATTTTGATCCTACCTCCTTCAATTAGATATTTGCTAGAATTCTAAAATGAGACAAATTTTGAAAAAGTTTTATTTATAAGTTTGATTATATCGCTAACAATTGATTTGAAAAGCAGTCGGCATGGACCGATAAATATTTTATTATTTCTTTAAATTTTAACCAGTTGCTCATTCCTATTTACAGATGATCGTTTTGTTTTGAAAGAGATGAATACCAAGGAAATGACATTGTTTGAACAATTCGCTCCAAAATATTTCGAGTATTTGGCCAAGTCACAGCATTTACAATTGCCCACGTTGTTGGCCAAAATATTTGGAGTCTTCAAAGTCAGCATTAAGAAAAAAGAGTAGGTTTTAAATTTGAAACTTTGAGAGATGTTGTAACTAATATTTTGACCTTTGATAGCTTCTTCGTGGAGAAATCTCTTTTGGTTATGGAAAATCTTTTCTATGGCTGTGATATTTCCAACAAGTATGATTTGAAGGGCTCCGAACGTAATCGCTTGGTGGACACGACTCATCAGAATGGTGAAATCGTTTTGCTCGATGAGAATCTAGTCCAAATGTCCTGGTCAAATCCTTTGTATGTGCTTTCACACAGCAAATCTGTACTCAAAGATGCTATTCAAAGGGACACATCGTTCCTTGAGCGAAATGGAGTCATGGACTATTCACTATTGGTTGGCTTGGATAAAGAGAACAGCGTCTTGGTTCTTGGAATCATAGGTAAGATGATATACATTTTGTATGCCAATCTAGTATCTGATTCTCAATTCCATGCAGATTATATACGCACCTTCACCCTGGATAAGAGAGTGGAATCGATGTTCAAGCAATCCGTCATAATGGGCGGTGGCAAGGGCAAAGATCCGACCATTATATCGCCGGAACGTTATAAACAACGTTTCATTGATGCCATGGATAGATATTTCTACACTGTGCCCGATCGTTGGGAGGGACTTTCAAAAGTCTAATGCATTACAACCTCATAAACAAGCCGATATATCCGACACCTGGTCAAATTGAATTAGCCTTGACCTGCAACCGCTTGCGGCGCACCCCCGGAAGCCGGTGCCGGCGACGTCGCTGCCGCTGTCGCTGCTGGTCATGACAATTGAAGGGAAAAAGCAAATTGTGTAAAGTTGCGTGTTAGGCCAAATAGAAAAACGGAAATTATTATCATGAAGGCAACCGCGTTGCGTTGTGTTGCGAAAGTGAAATGAAATTGTTAAGACGCAAGCAAATCAGCTAAATGTGTGCACCTCAACATGAATTCATTATCGAGATGTCAGAGGAACTAGGTTAAAGTATATTCAATACACAATTGTGACAGCTGCTCCTTAAGAGAGTGAGTTCCACTGCAGCTGCCAGTTGCCAGAGACACAGACTAGCAAAGTGCTGGATTGCATGTGGTGTGTTCTCCTAAAAAGACCTAACCCAAAAAGAAAAATGAAAGAACGAAAGAAAGCAAATTAAACTCCGTGCCAGTTGGTGTAAAAGCAAAAGTGACACCTCAAATCACTTTATGCTTTAAGCGAGGCGGGTGGAGAGGTGATGGAGGAGGAGTATGAACACCCGAACATATGGTTCGGCTCCTCGACGTCGGCTTGGCATGCCTTGCACACATTTCAGTTGGGATTTACGATCTAAGCGGTCAAGTTGTGCGGTGATTCGCGGCAAGAACTAAGCTTTAATGGCTTTTGGTGGCGACCCGAGGTTGACGGTGGCCTGCCTGCCACTGGCAGCAAGGCCAAATTTGTCAGATGTTTTTGCTATTATTGTTGTATTCCATTCGGCTGTAAAGTTATTAATCTTTAATTAAAGTGCACACACACGTACACACTTCCTTACCTCAACACACACACACACACACACACCCAGGACATACCCGACCTTTGCCCTCCAAGCAACAACTAAAGAAGAAGAAAAATGGCTATTGCCTTTGATTGGAAAAGTAACGATGGGTAAGAAAAAGAAAAGAGGTGGAGTAAAGAAACTTATTATTCTTCTGAAATGGTTCGTGCTTCGTATTTGGTCTTTGTTGTATTATAATTATCTCTCTAAGTAATTGTTTCTTTGATTCATGGTGTAGTAAATTTTGCACTGGCTTATAAATTCATATAGAAAACGTAAGAAATTAACAAAATTAAAAGCCTTTATTTTATTTGCACAAAAAACGACTTTTTTTGAGAAATTGCAGGAAATGTTCACTCAATACCAACTACTAAAATGCCTGATTAAAGCAATATCCAACTTTTGTGTAATCCGACAATATAATTATTTATAATATTGTTAGTAATGATGAAATAAAAGAGGAACCACGAATTGCGAATACTTTAACTGAATATGTTCAATCATTAAACTGACTTTGGCTTTAATCGATTGATTGTGTGTGTGTGAATCTGTCGGAGGGCAAGTCTTGATTCAATGGCTTTGTGGTCTAACTGGGCTAAATCTGGTAACCTTTACTTTTGTAGGACTTGGAATGTGGAACATAAGTAGAAAGAACAGAAAGTAGAAAAAATGTATAAAAAAAAAGTATATTCAGATTACACCTTGTGAATCCCAGAAAACGGTGGCCATTAGCTTTCATTTCTTTGGATCACTTTGGCCAGGTAAGGACGTCTGTCTCTGGTGGATAGCAGTCGATCCATGTTGTGCTTGCACCCAGATTTCAAAATATCTTTTGTCTTGTCAATCTTGAATCGATGATCTGACTATAGGTGCTTGCTATGTTTATTCAAGACCCTAATACTCTTCGGAACGCCATGCCTTTTAACTTCACCCGGTTCGGACCACTATATCATATAGCTCCCCTACAAAAGCCAAAGTCACGAACAGTGACTTTTCTTAATAACTTCGTTATTTTCAGAGCTATTAGAGAGTTTATTACGCCTATAAGCGACTGTGCCAAGATCGGGGGACTATATCATATAGCTCCCATAGGAACGATCGGTCGACTTTGATCAATATCTTCGTTATTTCCTATGATCGCAAACTTATGAAGGCTTATGCCTTTTTAGATAAAACGTTCTTCCCCATTGATGGCTAATAGGTATGGCTAATTGACGCGGTCGAAGTTAGTCCCGGCCCTCTGGTTTTTATATTGCGTTTTACTCTTTAGTTCAGTTTTTATCACTGAGCCCAGAACCGGGAGAACTATTGCATTTTAAAAGGAGGTCTATTTCAATCGAGTGTTAATTGAGAAAATATGTGTATTTATTTTAGTCAGCACTTTGGGACAAATTAAGATGACCATTAGATTATACGTCGGGATGAATGCGGCCTCCTTTTAGCTAGTTAAAGCCACAGAGCTAAAACAAATCGCCAACAGAAACACTTGCAAGGGTATACAAAATTCGGCCGAGGTTGCCCTTTGATTTCTTATCTGCTGCGTTACATAAGAAAGAAAAGCTATAGGTTTTATCAATAGAGTTTATTAAACTTGCTTCACAGTGTACACTGTCTTAAGCTCTTTCGTCCAATAACTCTTGCCATAATCTAATTCTCCTAGTTGGAAATTCGGTATTTACGCGCAATTCAAATCCACTTGGATTGTACTTATCGTTCACGAATTCATGATATTCACATATTCCGTCGGGCTGTGATTCTAAAAGACCTGCATCGCAATATTTCATCGGCGGGGCATCGACCATATAGCTTCAAGGAAAAAGGCATTAAGTAGAAGATCATTTGCTTTTGCAGGTATATTTAGAAACTCACCCGTTGCTGGCAAAATTGACGAAGTACCTCACAAACCATTCGATTACTTTGGCGTCTCTGGAATCCTTGGGAAAGTCGGGAAATAAAATGGGACTACGGAACAAGTATATCAAATCATCGCAATGAACAACTCCATATATTCCGGTCACATTCGCTTGGGTATAAAGTGAGGCATAGCTATACGGGCCCTTGTAGTTAAACCGGTACATGTATACGGGAAACCTGTTCGACGGCCTATTAGCGACATACCATCTGATGGCGTCATAGAGAGAATGCTTGAAACCTCTGTCGGTGACCACCTAGTGAAATTCGATACTAGAATGAAATCACAGACATACATAAATGAGTTTGTTCCCACTTACGTCCATGAAGCCTTGCCGGGTCCTAGTGTTTATGTGATTAACATTTTGAAGGTACTCAAATACGACACTATCTGTTTTATCCCTTGTCGTTCGTGGACTAAACCATGTGGGCCACTCCAATAAGGCTTCGAATAATTGCTCAAATCGGTCATTAAATTGACGAAGTAATGTGTCATTATGTATGATATTGACAACACGTACAGCTCCTTCATCGGGGACGGTTCCGATAAGCCAAGGTCGTTTTTGATATTCATGTCTTTTTATCAGCACCTCTGGCAAAGCAGTTAGAAACGCGCCCTCTCCTGGAGGCTCTACGACCGCACGGAAGTTGGTTAGGGGATCCACATCCCAATATTTAAGGCCATCGCCGGCATTGATTAGTTTTATAACATCGAGTTTCCTTAGGGCTTCAGTAATTTCGGATGTAAGTAGAAGGTCTGCATGGTCGATTCCACATAGTTCCGCAAGTTTTCGAGCTTGTTCCTCAGGGTGGTTGTTAATGGCGAAAGGAACGTTCGCCGTGCCACTCATGCTTATCACTCTTTGGAAGAGATTGTTAGAGAGGGGACTTAATAAATGCATATGGGTGGAAACGCCTCCAGCACTCTGACCAAAGATGGTCACCTTGTTCCTATTGCCACCAAAAGAGGCTATATTATATCGGACCCAACGTAATGCCAAGTTCTGATCTTTAAGACCAAAGTTACCAGGCATGTCGCTATGTCCAGTGGACAGAAAACCTAAGGCAATATACGTTAATTAAAAAAACAAATAGGTTTTTGTAACAACGTACCCAAAGGTCCCAGTCTATAAGCCATTGTAACCAAGATTACCTCCTGCGTGTCCATAAAATACTCTGGTCCAGTTATATAAGGACCAGCTGAACCACTGAAGAAACCACCGCCGTGTATATAAACCATTACGGGTAAGGTATCCGAACGAACCTGCAAAACAAGGACACATTCATTGTCTGTTGACGTTGAGGAATTCTTGAAGACTCACTTCTGGTCTGTAGACATTTAAGTGGAGACAATCCTCTTCGCCGTATATTATCGGAGTAGGTAACAGATAATTCTTTTGTATGCAATCCATTTTGGCCATAGTAGCGTTATAAGTGCCCTTCCATTTCGGTTTATCCTGGGGATTCTAGAATTAAAGCAACAAAAGTTCAAGCATTACAAGTCATTGTACTTTGGTAAAAATATTCACCTTGAATCTTAGCGGTCCTATAGGTGGCTTGGCATAGGGTATGCCCATAAAAGCTTGAAAACTTTGCGTTTGATAGCCATTCATATGAGTGCCCCTGATGCAACCGACTCTTGGAGGGCACACAACCAATGGGTCATGATTGTCGAACGCCGAGACAAACGTAACGTAGACACAGATGCAAGCCACATACAAATGTGACTTAAACATGACTAATTTAGTAATAAAAAACAATCCAATTTTCAACCTATAGATGGGACAACTTCTCTTATGGGGACAACTTCTCGTATGGGGATCGACACTATGTCTATGTCGGTTAATAAAACACTTTCGCCTTTTATCCCTAAACTAACCAACTAAACTGTTGGTTAAGCCGTTAAATTTGCAATTCGTCACAAAGTTATACAATTCAAATTAATGCAAATTTTGCAGTTATGTAAATTCATAAATTTCTCAACTCAACTTCTAGATAATTCGACCCTCGATTCTATCACGACGAAAATATCACTAAAATAATTTCCTATATTTTCTTTTGATTGTAGTGCAGTGTGAATCATTTCAATCCTTAGAAGGAGTTTTACAGCTTTAGTTCTAAGTTCATTCGTCTCAAATCTAATTCAATTAACACGCTTCATTTTGTTGCCTTTCTATTTTACGGCTTTTACTTTTTTATGGTTTAATAGTTTTAATATTTTCAATAGTATTTGTGTGGGTGCTTATTGATTATGTAAGTATGTACATTCGATATTTAAAACAATAAACTTGATGTCAATAGGTTTATAGGTTTCTTCTCTCAGCTTTGAGTATAGATCGTAACTTATTCCGATCAGGTGCATAATATTTGGGGATCTATTTCCAACTGTCTCCAAGATAAAGTTGGTGTTCCAGGTGATCCAGCAGACGGACATAGCCAAGGCGAAACGCTGTATTTTTCATTAAAATGGTATTATTATATGAATTTATTTTTAAATTTAAGAACTACAATTCGAATGATGAAACAAACACTTGTAAATGAATTATTCATGGACTCATCGTGTACCATACAAAATCGACATGAACGAATTGCATATAGACCGTTCTTTGCTGAACTCAGATTGTTACACTAAAGTCAAAAGGTATTTATTGAGATGAATTTCAGCCACAGAACCATAAACAAACCCTAAAATCGTGGTCCATATTTCATTCGTACCACATTTTAGAATGGTTGTCGATGACATCAAAATTGTGTGTGAAATGTTTGTTCTTATAACTGTGTGAACGGACGAATACCCCGAATTGCGCCCAAATAAGTATGCTATATAGAATGCAACAACAAAATTTAGTCATATTGATATCATCGTCGCCCTGAAGCAGACAAGTCATTTGCATTGGCTAAAGACCCTTTGATTAGTCCTTAAATTTCGTGGTTCTACTGTTTTCTCTGGCAAGGTGAAGTCTGTCAGATCTGAATTCCAAATACCAATTTGAGTGGTGTGATCTGCTTTACCCTTTTGTAGGCTTCTCTGTGATTTGATGAATGCTTATGTGGGTTGAGCAATTATTGGCGTTTTTTCCAATTGTCCAAGTAGTCAATTAGTATATCCAGATTCTCTCTTCTTATGAGTCCAACCAGCTGGGATATATCAGTGTCGGGTTCTGTTCTAAATGTTAAGCAAAATTGTTTAAATAAGTTCATGAAAATGGAGTTTTATTAAAATATAAAATATAATGATAAAAACCTTCTTGGAAATTTCCTTATCGGACTACAGGGTCCGTCAAATTGCTGTCGATCTCTTTTTCTTACAACTTAACTTACTGGCTTGCTTGCAATCGTATCTTACCTCCTTAAAAGGAGGTCATCTAGATCCATTGCAGATGACGTCAAGGTATGTTTTTCCCATAATTATCCTTTTTTTTTTCAACGTCCTTTCAGTCGTTCCTAGCTCAGTACTCTATTGCGTCTGATCCCTTGGATCTGATCAATCGTCATATATCATCAATTGTTAACAGAAAATCTGATCGTCTTTGCTTCAAAGTATTTTGTGACCCCAATGGAACTTAGTTAGCTCCCCAGTGTGGGACCCACACTTCCTGAAGTTCAAGGCGACCTTTCGCCTTCCCTCTTATTAATCTCTCTTCACTTTACAGCCGAAGACTTGTATTTGTTATACTCTTTCTTCGTAAACTAATCAAAGGTAACATTAGCTCGTCTGAATTAAATCTAGACTAAGAAGCTTTTCAAGATACATATTTGCTCATTTTTGAGCAACTTTTTTACTTTTACTCTCTTCATTTTTTCTTAGCTCTCTACCCTACAGAAATCTACAACAAAGCCGCAGAGAATACTCATCTTACCTTGTGCAAATAAAACTCCAGTTTAAGCCTATTTATTTTGTATTTAATCATTGATTTATAAATTAAATTCTAAATGCAAAGTATGCTTGCGATATCAAGAGACATTCAAATGTAGGTAGAAATATTTTCTTACATAAGTTTCAGTTCAGTCATGTCGCCTAATTCAAAAACCTTCTTTCTGGAAACTGCTGCGATTTACAAATCGCTCGCTTCTTGGAGTTTTTTACACTCTTTGGTCCAATAACTTTTGCCACATGTTAACTCTTTCAGTTGGAAATTTGGAACTCACTCTCAGGTTGAAGCCACTTGGGTTGAACTTATCGTTCACAAATTCATGATAGTCACAAATGCCGTTGGGCCGTGATTTTAGAACTGACGTAGTGCATTCTCCGAGTGGCGGAGCATTGACAGCATATCTACAACAAAATGAGTATTAAATATCATAATCACTTGCGTTTGCAATATTACGACAACTCACCCGTTTTTGGCAAAATTAACAAAGTACCTCACAAACCATTCGATTACCTTGGCCTCTTTGGAATACCTAGGAAAGTCGGGAAACAAAAGGGGACTACGGAACAAATATATCAAATCATCGCAATGAACAACTCCATATTTTCCGGTCACATTTGCTTGGGTATAAAGCGAGGCAAAGCTAATAGGACCTTTGTAGTTGAAGCTGTACATGAATATAGGAAACTGGACTCTCATCTTGTTTGCAGCATACCATCTGATGGTGTTATAGAGAGGATGCTTGAAACCTCTGTCGGTGATCACCTAGTGAGAAGGAAACTGGGATGAAACCACAAGCAGAAATAAGTTGGCTTACACTTACGTCCAAAAATCCAGATCTTGTTCTATCGTTTAGGTCATAAATACCAGATAGGTATTCAAGAACGACACTATCTGTTTTATCCTTTGACTGCAATGGACTTAACTTACGGGGCCATTCTAATAACGCTTGAAACAAATATTCGAGTCGGTCATTAAACTGACTACGTAATGTGGCATTTTCCATTATATTGACAACACGAACGGCTCCTTCTTCGGGGACGGTTCCAATAAGCCATGGACGTTTCTGGTATTCATTTTTTCTCATCAGCAGACTTGGCTTAGTAGTTAGGAACGCATCCTTTCCTGGCGGCTCCACTACCGGACGGAAGTTGGTTAGGGGATCCACATCCCAATATTTAAGGCCATCGCCAGCATTTATTAGTTTCATTGCGTCAACTTCTCTTAGAAGCGTAGCTAGCTTAAACACAGGCATTCTGAATGCATTCAAAATAAAGGCTCGACTAGCAACTTTTCGAGCTTGTTTCAAAGGATTTTTGGTAATGGCAAAAGGAACATTCGCCGTGCCACTCATGCTAATCACTCTTTGGAAGAGATTGTTAGAGAGGGGACTTAATAAGTGCATATGGGTGGCAACGCCCCCGCACTCTGACCAAAGATGGTCACCTGGTTTTTATCGCCCCCAAACGAGTTAATATTATTGCGGACCCAACGTAATGCCAAGTTCTGATCCTTAAGACCATAATTACCAGGCATTTCTTTAGTGCCAGTGGACAGGAAGCCTAAGAAAATGGAAGTTTATTAAAAAATTAAAATATGTAAGTTCGAGAAGCAACATACCAAAAGGTCCTAACCTATAAGCCATTGTAACCAAGATTACCTCCTGCGTGTCCATAAAATACTCCGGTCCAGTTATATAAGGACCAGCTGAACCACTGAAGAAACCACCGCCGTGTATATAAACCATTACGGGTAAAATATCCGATCGAACCTGAAAAACAAGGACACATTGATTTTCTATTGACGTTTGAGAATTCTTGAAGACTCACTTCTGGCCTATAGACATTTAAGTAGAGACAATCCTCTTCACCGAATATTATCGGAGTAGGTAATAGATAATTCTTTTGTAAGCAATCATTTTTGGGCACTGTAGCGTTATAGGTGTTTTCCCATCTATCTTTTGCTTGGGGGCTCTAAAGTGAGAGTAAACAAATTTAATGCATATCCTGATAACAATCGCTTGATAAATGCTTGAATACAAGAATAACGTTTATAGGGATGATCTTTCTATTTTGGTAAGATTTTTATTTTTGAAGCCAAATAGTTTTATTGATACTCACCTTGAATCTTAGAAGCCCAACCGGTGGCTTGGCATAGGGTATGCCCAAGAAAGCCTCAAATAATGGAGTTTGATAGCCTTTCATGGTAGTGCCCCTGATGCATCCAACTTTTGGTGGACACACAAGTAATGGGTCCTCGTCGTCCAGCCCCGCGACGAATGCAACGTAGACACAGATTGAAACCACGAACAAATGTGATTTAAACATGACTAATTTAAAAAAAGCGATCCAATTTCGATCCTATAGATGGGACAACTTCTCGTATGGGGATCGACACTATGTCTATGTCGGTTAATAAAACACTTTGGTCTTTTATCCCTAAACTAACCAACTAAACTGTTGGTTAAGCCGTTTAATTTGCAATTCGTCACAAAGTTATACAATTCACATTAATGCAAAATTTGCAGTTATGTAAATTCATAAATTTCTCAACTCAACTTCTAGATAATTCGCCCCTCGATTGTCATGAAAATATCACTAAAATGATTTTCAATATTTTGTTTTCATTGTAGTGCAGTGGGAATCCTTTCATTCTTTATAAGGAGTTATACAGCTTTAGTTTTAAGTACATTCGTCTCAAATCTAATTCAATTTATTCGCTTCATTTTCTTGATTTTTCTATTTAACGGTATTTAAGTGGTTTTGGCTTACAATTAGAAGATTTCTTATTTTTGTGGTATCTTTGTAGGTACTTAATAATTATGTAAGGACAAACAATCTGAAAAATTTCGCGACTCTTAAGAAGTTTGGTCAAATATAAATTTACAAGCTTTTTGTAACCCAAAGACTTATAGAGTATCGTCACCTCTTTGTTTAAATAATAGAAGAATTCGTATAACTTGGCTATTTCGGATGCAAATATTTATAACACTTGGTAAACCGAACATGAATGTATAACAAATACTAATAAGGAAATTTGTTTGTGGTAATTTTTATTTATAAAAGTACAATACCTAAAATAAGTATTTTGATAAGAAAACTTCTGAGTTTAGGCTATCGTGCCGTTCGCAATAAAAAGAAATGTCCTGCTAACAGATCCCAGTACAGTTTGTTTGAAAACACTTTGCTCACCGAAAAACTTATATTTTTGATCTTTAGACTCAATGGTAATAGGTTTTATTAATAATTCTTGAATTATTTCAATTGTGTGCGTTTTTCGTTTTTATTATACATTAACAAAAATTCTAAAATAGTTTAAAAAAAATATCGATGTAGCTAACTTCGGCTGTGCCAAAGTCTATCTACCCTTGCAGACCTTGGCCATCTTTTTCTATAACTCAATTCATCAGTGCACAGACAAAACCTTCCAAATATCATTTCCATTTCTTGTTCTTCTTCTTCCTTATTCCCTTTTACATGCAATGCTGGCAGCGCTGCCGGCAGCGTTTGAACAGAGCCGATTTATATTGACTGTATGTTGTGTTCTATTTATCCGATCTGTTTGAAATTTCGGGATCTGACGCTCTATATATAAAACCATCACATAAGTAAATTTCATGGAGATATTCCAATTTCTTCATTATTGTTTCTTGTAGAACTATATGATATATTGGTGTGATCCTGACGATTTTCATACTTTATCTGCTCCGGGCTATAAGGAGCTCAAATACCAAGTTTCATCTTGATAGCTTTTAAGATGGCGGTGTAAAGTTGATTTGCACAGACGGACCGACAGGCATGGCTATATCAACTCAGCTTCTCATACTGATCAAGAATATATACATACATATACTTTATGTGGTTGGAAACGTCTCCCTCTATGCGTTACAAACATCTGACCAATTTTATGATACCATTTGCAAGGGGGGATGTTCTTGCGATTTCTACACAGTTTCTCTTAGTTTTTTCATCCCTTCAAAATTTGCGAATAAGTGTAAAACCACAGGAACGAACAGAACAGAACAGAACGGAACGAAAGATGGGCCTTTGTGACAGCTATATAATTTAGTTATCCGCTTTTGATCCAACTCGTCGGACTCATTAATAGGTTTGTATGACCATCACGTCAAAAGGAACGAAATCGGTTATAAAAGTTATTGTTTTCGACCGATCGCTGGGAAAGGGAAAGAGCATGAACAAATGAATTCATCAAACAAAAAAGTTGATAACAATTGCATCAGGTTTTTCATGATATATTATAGAAGAATGTATACACTTTTTCTTAACTTTACCATGCCTTTAAAGTCTGCTAATAAGTGTACTGTATGTGTTACTCTTTCCTCACCTATGGTCTTCAAAGTGGGAAAAACGTTTGAGAGGGTATGTGTGTCTTGTTTTGTCCCACTGCATTTTCGCCATTTGTTTTGTCTTAAACAAATACAATATAATCCGATGTAACTCTTCGTGTTGTAAATTGTGATTCAACTTCTTATCTGTAGCGGGTTGATGGTGTTAGCATTGACCTTGACCTCGACACGTTGTCACTGTTATTGATATTGTTGTTTGACATAATGGCATATTCTTGTTGCCGTTGTTCCTGTTGACTGCATTACGTATACGTCCCGTGGCGTGACATGGAAATGTGAGAGCAATTAAAACGCTATAAATCTCTGGTCATAATTATGTGTACGGGCTAAAGTTGAAGTTATTCGCATTGTAATGGCCGAGCGGTCGAATGATTAGCATATTTTAATGGGGCCTTCGTTACGGCTAGGGTTGGCTTGTTGTTAAAAATAGCCCATGTCCGAAGCCCAAAGGTCATTTGGCATTGTCAAGATTAGTTAACCAAGTTTGCTGGCTTTACTTACTCCATTTTTGCTCTGTTTTGCTTTTTTGCCATGGCAAAGAATTGGGTCACCTCGGCCGACGCCAACATGATTTGCTAGTTTGCCCCGTCTTTGTTCTTGGCTTCTGCTTGTGTCTGTTTCCGTTTCTGATTGAGCAGACACGCACACACACCAGACGAATTTCCCCAGCCAATTCCTCTAAACCCACCCACTCGGCACAGCCAGGAGTAGTCCTATCCGATTGTCAGTGGATTTTGGCAGTCATATCATGCAACACCACACCCTTCTACCTTCTGCCGTCTGCCGTCTGCCTGCCCCTCCCCCTCTCATGCACAATGAATCCTTTTTGGCATTTGTCTGGCCTCTTTCCTTGCCCTTTCATTTACCTTTTCATGTTTTCAGTTATGCATATTTCCTGCCACCTGCAAATTCTTTTTTAAAAACAACTAAACGTAACTGCTAAAGTCCACCATTTACATAATAAAATATGTAAAACCTAGAATAAAAAACGCAAATTGCAGGCCAAATAGCAACAGGTGGCTATTGTGGTCATGCCACAAGAATCGTGCCATAAATTTTCCCAACGAAGGAAAGCAATTTACATGCAGAGAAGTGCATCAATTAAATGCAACCTGAAAAGTTTGTACAATTAAACAAAAAGGATAAAATTAAAAGGATGAACTAAGCAATTTGTTATATTTTCGTAGCATACTTCAGGGAACTACAAACTAACCTAAAACAGACATTGGGTCTTTGTCGACAAAATGGAAAATATATGTTAATGTAGACAAGTATTTTAAATCAAACAATTTGTTAACTTTTCTTTTTGAAAAAATCTACTCAAAGTGTCAAAGGATTTTGGAGTAAAAAGTTATTTCGACCCTACACAGCGCCTTAAAGTCTGTTCTTATTGCCCAATTTTGCCCATTTCCTTTTTATTTGGTAATTCCAGTCCTTCTTAATGTGTGGGTCAATAAATGCAATTTTTGTCCAAATTGTTGGTAAAACGAATTGAATTCACGTTCAAAGTAACTTTTTAGAAATAAATTATCTAGCAAAAGGCAAATTTAAAGGTGATCCGATTGTATATATAAAGAAATCGGAATTCTAGCTTTACTATTGTAGTATATGCCAAAATTAAATCTGGCCCATTGTGCAACCTGGGTCGCAACCTTTGGGCCATCTATGATCTATTGGGCAAAGAATGAGCCACTTCTGACATATGTACATAGAGTATTTTTGGAGATTTCCAATGTCAGTAGACTTAGTAACATGAAACAGAAAAAATAGAAAAACTTTAAGGATCAAACTAACCTCGCCCATATCTACATATATTCCACATAGATCATCATAGAACGTTTTCAGGAATGGATTTGCTTTTCCTACTCGGGAGAATTTTGATTACCTATTGATTGACATCGATTTGATTTCGGCTGCCGCTCTATGAAAATGTTTCCTAAGCCAGACAATTTTCTAATTTGCAGCAATTTTGCTTAGTTTGTTTGCTTGAGCTAGACTGTGTATGTGTGGGTTTGGGCGTGTGTATCCAGCTCCTTGGCAACTTGATGTTGTCTGTATGTGCTGGCACGCCATGGAGCTATGGTCTATGGACTGACTGAAGTCGAATAATTTATAAGGCGCCTACTTGTGGTACGTGCCTCCTCCAACCCTGTTTAACCTAGGCAAATGGAGGGATTCCTGTTTTTTGCTTGGTTAATTTATTTATTTGGTTGTGGTGCCAACGGTGGAAGACGGTTGTTCAGTTTCTGTTGAGGGACTTGGCCTTACAGTCAGAGTCTGTCGTTATTGGACTCTCCTTTACTTGCAGAGCCGAAGGTGATGGCTACAGTTGGAATCGCTCTTTCTCGGAACCTGATCTATCTGCCAATCCAAAGCTAAGTCGTTTCACAATCAAACATCCGCACGAATATATTGCTGTTGATGATCTGAAGTTCTATCGTCGGCGTAACCAGCCCGTCCAGTTGCATACCCGTAGCAATATCTGTCTGTACAATCGGGATGAGCCGTTGACATCATTTGGCTCTCTAAAGTCAGAGTATCGCAGGCATTTCAGCTGCGCAACCCCATCGAGACCCAGATCATTGTTAAGGCGAGCCACATCGCTGCGTTTGGAGGGTTTGATGCAGCTTCTGTCGGAACATCAGGATAAATATCACTGGTTCACTGCAGAGGATTTACAATTGCAAGTTAAATCATTGTTTGTATGTCAAAAGCTGTGAGAATTTGAATTTTTTGTATATTTTGCAGCTCCCGCACTTTTCCCGTACGCAATCCGGAGAATCTGCAGTTGCCACCCAACAACAATATGAAAAACTCGTCGTATCTGGCATATCCCATGCTAGATTCGAGTTCCAAGATATTGCCACGTGAAATGTTTCGCGAGGAGGAGCAGCACAAATCCCATCTGCAGATGAGAGATCAGGCGGCAGCTCGTGAGCAACAGGAGCCACCACCATCGGAGTACAAACGCCAATATGTACAGCAGTTTCCCATCGAGAAGGCCCATTCTATACCACAGATGACAAGCATCAAAATTCAGGGGGAAGCTGATTTTGTGGCTGTTCCCGAATATCAGGATAGCTTTAAAATGTATGCCAACTATTCGAAGAGTGCCCCCATCAAGAAGGATGACAATTTGCGCATCTCTGGCGAACAGCACGAACGAAATGTGCCCGAATATCGTGACAAGTTCATTGACCCACCCAAGGATATGGCCAAAGAGAAATCACTCAAGACAGACGATCATTTGCGGCCACGTGGCGAGTTTAGCAAAGAAATTCCCGAATACTATGAGAGCTTCCGTGATCCCAAAATAACTGAGATGCCTGATAAGGGCAAGCCCCGAGAGCCCTTCCTTCGTCTCCGGGGCAAAATTGAATTCAATCCAGAGTATCGTAACAATTATATTGACTTTCCACGATCCCGTCCAGTTGTAAATAAGCCGGCGTCCACCTTTCGGTTACCTAACTCCAACTCTAACTCCCATTCCCATTCAATCTCCAACTCCGATTCTATGCATAGTCCACGTCAAGTGGATCAGGAACCTGGTAGTTGCCCAAACGTTCCAGCTTCGGAGGTCACTGCCACCCCGGAATACCGAAGAGCCCAATATAATTATCAAATACGAGAGAGACCAACTAAGGAAAGTAGCGATGGAATTCGCAGGAGTTCGGACACAACGCCTCCCCATTCTCAAATGCATCATCAGCAGCACCCACAGGCCACCTATAAACGAAGACCTTCACGACATGCAGCACACCACGCCCCACCTCCGCCTGTTGCCCGTGTTTTCGAGGATCCATCGGCGTCGGTGGGTGCCAAAAAACCCGTGCGTTACGGCAGACGTGCTTCCCTATTGCAAAATGTTAATTGCCGCGAAAACTCGTCCATAATCGAAGGCAATCCCAAATATGCCGTTGGCGGTAGACGTGGGCCCAAACACAACTCGACTAGTCAGCAGGCAACTGGTTCGTTTGTGGTCCTCGAAGATGCTCCATGTAAGCCTTCCAATTGGATGAAGAAAACGTGGTATGATTAGTAGATCTAAGATTAAATCAAGTGCATTATTCATTTTAAGAACTTTAGAAAATAAATCAATTTCTTTTGTCCGTAATATTGTTCTCCAGTTTGAATTCCGCCGTAAGAAGATATGAAACATTTATTTGGGTGTTGTGAGACACTATTTTTGTAGACGTTTTTAAACATTTTTTGTTTAATAATGGAATAATTCTTTGTTTTTGCCCGGATTTCGGAATATTCTAGGAAAAATTTCGGGAATACAGACTAACAACTTTTTCTAACCCCTAAAGTATGCAATGCACCCGTTTGAACTATGAGCCCGACGCATTACTATTTAAAATCGGATGCACTTTCAATTAAACAATGTAAAATATTTTTTCGAACCTATTTTCCATATTAAGGAAAAACGAGTCTCAAAGATGTTTAGAATTTATTGCTTAATCTTTTCCAAGTTTGTTAGAAGGGTATTCAAATAGTGAGAAGATACCGCCATGGGAAATAGTAAAAGGCAAAGAGGTAAAAAAAAGGTATACCATCAAAACGTAAACAAAAACGATTCTCACTACGAACACGTTGGAAGCGATTCTAATCTTATCTGTGACCCTAGGCCGACTCATTGGCCAAATGATAAGTAATTTGAGAGAACGGGTGAGGTATTCACGGTCTGCTTACTCATAACTAGGTGGTAGTATTCTTTCGGATTTCGCAAGCTTCAGATGTAGTGTAGAAACGGAGGAAATCTTACAATATTGGCATCATGGATGCAGCCACTCCCCCATCCCACATTTTGGGCTATACAATTCGAAGCCGAACACGAATCTACGTCTCGTATATAACACCCATCTGCCTAGCTCTTTTGGTGTATCTAATGCAAACGGCATCGGATTTGGCATTAGGGTGTCAATATATAATGCAGAAAGAACCTGGTTTTGGAGCTGGCACTTTGATTTTGGTATTCATACCACCGATTCTCACGTTTATCTTGGTCATCAGTTCCAAGGAGCAAAGCGAAGGAGCCACTTTGGGACAAAATAAATGCTTTGGCCTGTGTGTAGGCTTGCTCAAACTTTTGCTTTTCCCATTCTTTGTGGTATACAGGTAAGTGGCTGGATAACGTACAAGGTATCCGTTTTCATTTCGATATTTGGAATAGGTTCACAAAGCGACTATTTTGGTCCGTCGAGGGACTCTACCACGACGACGATGATGTAGAACGCATGAAGTGTCTGGCCAAGGCGATGCAGACATCCAATATAGAGCTATATCTGTTGATTCAGGCTTATGCCCAAGCGGCACCACAGATTGTATTGCAGCTGTATTACATGCTGGCCCAGGATATGTTCCGCAACTATGAAACGTGTAGGTGAAGTCAAATGGAAACTAGACTCTAGAAAATCTTTAACTAAAAATAGTTGCGTTACAATTGTAGCCACTGTGCAGGCACTGTCACTGGTCTTCTCAGCCATCGATCTGGCGGCCATAACAACTAGCTATCACCGCATTGAAAGCCAGCGTCGTGTAGGTCGACATTATCCCTGGGCTACAACGAAACAGATCGAAACCCATCAAAGCCGTTTGGAGCAGAATGAACGACTGTGCAGCGAAGCGGCTTGTAAGAAACGAGAATCGGAGCGCACCATAGCTAGTTTTCCTGAATCCGAGAAGATCATGGCCAATTTTCATGCTCGGCAGCGTCTCGAGTCATCACCGAAGGTAGCCACCCATGAGCTGCACTTTAGAGGCGAAGACGAGGTGGATAACGATGGCTTGGAGACAATGGAAACGAAGGCGATGCTCCACAGTGGACCAACATTGGGAGCGGGTAATGCCACCGATGATGATAAAATCGAAGAGACTAGACCTAAACTGCGAATTCAAAGGCCTTACCACGATTTGAAACACTTGAATAGCATTGAATTGATTGACTCAGTGCCCTTGGATCCCATTGAAGTGTTGGATTCAGTGCCCGAAACACCAGCTCCACCGCCACCTCCACCAGCCACTGCTCCACCTTCTGTACCAGTGCTCAGAGCCAGGGAGACGGATATGCGACGCCTGACGCGTCCCTTCTCTCAACTAGAGACATTTAAGGACATGCTGCTGGTTAATGCCCAATTGTATATAAAGGAAAATGTGCCACGCCCGCCAAAGCTACTCATTAATCGCCTTCACGACGAAGAGGAAAAGACGGAGAACAGTCCACTGCTCCCACCAACAACCCCTCTGTCCAAGGGTACTCCACTCACTCCCAAGGATGTGGTGGACTTCTTTTTCCCAAAACCTACGAAAATTGTCAATGGCATCCAGCAAGATGACTTTGCTGCTCGCACAGTGGCTTTCTTCGGTTGGTTGGCCTTCATAACGATGCGAATGCTGTCTCTAGCCACATTCTGCATCTTCTACCCGCGGGCATTTTTCATTGTATTGGGAGTACACTACGCCCTGATGTTGGCTGCACTGGCTCTGGAGACACACTGCCGTGCCACCTTTAGTCGCACTCTATTCTATCTGGTATTGGGCTATATCTACATATTTGTTTTAATAGAGTTCCGAGTCAGCTTCAAGAGTCTAAGACTATGGTATGGCTGTTATCTGGTGTTGACACTGGCAGAGAATATCACCATGTCAGCGATTTGGTACGCCAACGAGGAATTTGAGTCCTGGTGGTTCGGATTCATATGGGAATGGATTATCTATAGTGGCATTTTATTTTTGGCCACCTTGTTGGTATACTATTGTATATTGAGGCCTAAGGATGTTTCGCTCATTGTCGAGGACGAAGACAACGACAACGCCGTGGAACAAGCCTAAAACTATAGTTATCGTTGCCAAGTTACTACGATTGTTAGGTCTTCCAAGCAGGCCTTTCCATTGACATTGACTATAATATACTTACATTAAATTGTCACAATCATTAGAATTAGTTTTACAATAAATTATTTAGCTTAGTTTTAAAATGGAGAAGTTTTCACATAATGAAAAATTAGGTACAAATGCTCCCTGTACGAGCGAACTGACCGAAACGCAGTTGAGTTTCGCCCCACCAAAGATCAAGAAAGTTATGCGTAAGTAAAATTTACCAGAAGAAACATTCTTTTAGGGGAATTTCAAACTGCAAGAAAAGTTTAAAAAGTTTATTAATAAAGACCGATCAGTCCATTAAAACATGTTCATCCAATAAATCTAGCTCCATGTATAAACAAAGCAGTTCTGTGGTCTCTACTAAATCCTTTCCCACCTATTTCGGTTGGGTAATGTTTACACATTCTCTATTCATCATTTATCTTTACTGGTTAACTATACCCATACCCATTTCAAGAACAGGTTTTTGTGTCTTTGCGAATACTTAAGATATTGTATAATCAAGTTGCAGAGTTTAAAAAGATTATAAAAGACAGGTACTAACTATTTAATACCAAAGTATTAAAGTTTGTATTTCTATCCTTAGCTACCCGTGCTAATCGTATGGAGCAGTTTCTATGGCAGGAAATGTTCGAAGAGTACAAACGTCAAAATGCCCAACCCGTCGATTTGGGCAAGAATCAGACGGAGTATTATGACCAATATTGTAAGGATCTGCCGGTGGAGGATGAAGACCGAAAGGAGGTTGTGGATAATAAATATCCTTTATATTGTACCACAGCCATAACTTTGTGGAATCACGATGGTGATGCCACTAAGACCTTTAGAAAATCATATTCCATTACTAGGCCCATTCAGGAGTGCTCTGAGAAGTTTGCCCCATAAAATGTACGAGATGCCAAATGATTTCCAAAGTCTAAGAATTCACAAGTATTATTTTTTTTCATTGTTCATTTTCAATTAGTGACTGTGACGAAGAATTATTAAGACGAAGATTTGTTTGAATTAGTTCCCTTATGTCCAACAGAACTAATAAATTTCAACTTACCTCAAACGAAATACTGCTAACGATAACCATTTCTATCCTTTATCAAATACACTGATTCTTTGATGTATATATTGCTTAATGATTTTTATTAATAATTAATTGATTTGCTCAAAAGTTCGAATAAACATTTTTCAGATAGCAAGATATACTTTAACATATAAAATTAATTGATTTTTGTCAAGCAATTGTCGTACAATTTAAAGTTTTTAGTTTAATATTATAATTACCGACTATGCAATATTGTAATTATAATATGCAATTTTTAAATTTCCTTGCAATTGTCAACTTAGCAAAATTTAATGGAAACTTTATGTTTTTTGCCATTTATAAAAAACGAAATAATTTCAGGCTAAATTTTCGCGCCAAATAAACAATTGCAAAACTAACAAGTGTTGAAAAAAGTGTTGCAGCAATGCGACGGTGGCAATACAGGGAAGTGTTGAAAAATTAAAAAATTCTATGTGCTGGCAAATACTGGGAGCAGTGTTGAGTAAGGTAGTAAAGTACCCGCTGACGTGGTGTCGAGTAAAAAGTAGAAATAACAGGGTGCTGGCTGGCGATTTAGTTTGTTTAAAGGATATTTTAATTTGATTTCCTATAGTTAATAAGAAGCGCATTAACTAGCGCAAATACATTATAGAAGAATGTTGAACTTAGGTGAGAAAAAACAACAGTTTTTAATTTTCAGCGCTCTTCGCCACATAGAAAAAGCAAAGCAAAATCAAACACCGGTCGCAGTCATTCGTTTTATCTCCACTATAGCTATCTCTGTCGTACACTAGCCGGCTTTGCCTTTTGGTTTTACTTGTCAATTGAAACCTAATCTAATCCATAGTGCTTTACAACATTCCAGCAGGATTGACAATTCTCTTTGTGCTTGGCACTTGTGCGGCTCCGACGTGGAGTTCACGCACTGTGGACAGTCATTTGGGACCCAAAGATCTCACCCGCCTCCAAAAAGTGTTTGTTGACGGCTTCGCATCCAGTGATCTTCAAGCGATATTTTTCTCCAGCCTTAACATAGAGTCCACCGATCCTTCCCAAAAAGATGCATTATGCAAGAAGATTGTTGACTTGCATGCAGAATCCAAATTGAATGTAAGTTAAAGATTAAATGTCTATTATTTTATTTTCTCTCTTTTACATACCACGTGTCTTTAATGCCATTACAGAGCTTTGAAAAGGATTATTACCTGATTGGGGCCAACAAGAACTTGCGTTGTTCGACTAAATTGGACGAATCGGTGCTCTCGAAAATCTATAGCGCTCTGGAGTCCGAATTAGGCAGTAGCCAAGAGATTTACTACCGCGTCAACACACAGAAACAACTTGGAGTTCAGATAAGTGAGGCGAATCAAAGCAAGTTGTACAAACGGCTGCAGGAATTGCTTAAAAAGGATGATACACTGAGCGGTTTGGGCTATGCCTTCAATGCAGCTATCCAATTGGGAGGCGGCAGTGCAGGTGCTTTTATTGCTAGTCGCGTCGAAGATGCCATCGTCCAGGCGGATGAAGTTGACGGAACATTGCTGCAATTTGAAGGTGGACTTAGTATTACAGCTCTAATAATTAATGGCGCTTTTGGTGTGACTAAGGCCTATGGCAAGCCTGCCCCCCGTGTCTGCAGTTCAGGCTGTCAAGTTTGCCAATTACTTTTTAAGTCGTCGCTCTGTCCAGACAGCCAAGGGAGCTCATGTGCTCATCGAGGCCCTTAAAACTCTGAGTAGTGCCGAAAAAATTGCACCTGTTTGTGTACAATTGATTGGAAATGGTCAGCTGGAGGCTCAATCGCCATCACTAAATGTGGCAGTGCTCGATTTGTTGGGCAAACCCTTGGCTGCAACCCCCCAGAACGTACAGGTCAAGATTTCACTGAAGAAGGACAACTCTGTGCTGGCTGAGAACGCCAAACTGGTGTCAAAATCGTCAGATAAAACTACCTATGTCGCCGACTTGTCTAACCTTAAGCCAGGACGTGGCGCCTACTTGGCTGAAGTGAATGTGGATGGTGTTTATAAACAAAAACTGCAATTTAAGGTTCTGGGTCGCGTCAAGGTTCAGTCTCTGGAAGTTGGCATTGCGGAATCCGATGCCAGTGCAGCCACCCGAAAGCAAAGTGTTGTCTATCCAAACAAATTAAAGGAGATCCTTTCGGTGGACAGCACCCAGAAACTATTGCTTAAAGTTGTTCTAGTCGAGGAGAGCGTTACCAATGGCAAACCCATTGCGGTTCAACAGGCCTTTGTGCGTTTGTATAATGAAAAAACGGACAAGGAGACAATTTTCGTTGCCGAACAAGATAGCAGCAAGGCCTATAAATTCGATATGGATGTGGGTAACAATGGCAAAAACTTTAATTACCAGAGCGGCACCTACCAAGTATATCTGACTGTAGGAGATGCTTCGCTCTCTAATTCCTTCGAGTGGCTGGTGGCCGATGTGCAATTGAAGTTCAACCAGGACAGAGGTTCGTACTGTCTCGAATTGCAGTTTAATCTGAATCTTATTAAGTTTATACATCTTTCCAGAAGTCAGCCCCAAAAAGACTGTAACTGGTCCCTTGCCGGAGATTATTCATCTGTTCCGAGTGCCCGACAAACGACCACCTCGCATTGTGTCGGACATTTTCACTGGTCTGTGCATCACTCCTTTGGTTCTGCTCTTCGTTTTCTGGGGCAAACTGGGCATTAATATCTCCAATCTATCCTTGTCGCTCAGTACAATTGGTTTCCATGTGGGCTTTGGTGGCATTTTGGCATTGTTCTTTGTTTTCTGGCTGCAACTCGATATGTTCCAAACTCTACGATTGCTGATACCGATTGCAGTATTTACATTCCTTTGTGGCAATCGTTTGCTGCGAAACCTCTACGTCCAACGCACGAATGCCAAGAGTTCAACAGGATCAGCATCAGGAGCGAGTCAATAATTGATCAGTTTCTCTCTATTAAAAAAACGCGATCAGAAAAAAAATTCAACTTTAATAAAGCGATTTAGTTAAGCTCTAAAACAATAGACAAAAACTGAGTCTTTTCTGTATGCAAACATTAAATGGACTTTAACTTAATCAATGTAGGACTAATGTTTGTTCTATACCATGGAATTAGTTCATAAAAATGTATCTATAGAAACGTCGAAATTTCATTTGATTTAATTAACCAACGCTGCTGGTTTGGCGTAAACCATTTTAGTATGTTTCGGTATCCATGAGTATTCAAAATGCCTTGGCCATTTCTTTGAGGTTAAAAAAATTTAATATATAAAATTTTGAAATCTTTCCAAAACTAAAACTACTTTGGAATTACAGCTGGACACAAAAGGTTGAGTAAGATAAATAGACATCCGAATGAAAAATCTCGTAGCCGTTCTAAGCTTAGAACCAATATAATTTTCAATCAATCGTAGTCGGTGGCTCAGTGGAAACCTAAATCAATCTGCATGTAAATACATCATTGTCAATTTCTGTTAGGTTTATCGTTTATATAGAACCAACATGTCAAAATACATACAGAATTGAAAGAGACATTTTGTGTTTTAGTTAAATATTAATTTATATAATGAAGTAGTTTATTTGACAAAGAGTAAAAAAAGCTTTAATAATACATGTTTAACACTCTGTGTTCTGGTATTGTTTAGGGATTGCACAAATTCATAAAATTTCATTATCGAAATTGGAGTATAATCGTCTAAGCGAGAAACATTTGTTTACAAAAAATAGCCAATACTAGAATATATATTTACAAACATAAGCGAAGGCAGTTCTACTGTCTCTTACAGGTGAGCCTTCATGAAGGGTTTCAAGTATTTGTGGAAACCCTTATTCACTGGCTCTTTGTTGAGTGGATTCTTCTTGGTCGATTCAAAAATGTGCTCATAGACATTGCCATCGTAAGCACCTAGGGCGGAATCCAGGACTCGATCATGCAAATCAAAGCTATCCACCAGAGCGACAGCATTTGGGCGTAGTTTCTTTAAGCAGGTCTCTAGACGGACTTCCAGCTTGGTCACATCTTCGTCTGTGAGATTAATGAACTGTAAAGTGGAAAATTAAATTAATCCCTAGAACGAATTAGTTAAGTAATCTCTAATTCCTACTCGCAGGAAATCGCCAATACGACTGAGACAAGCATCGACGAGATAAAGCTCAAGAACCACTTTGAGGACATCTGCTAGGGCTGGCGACACCTGACCGGAGACGGTTACGAGTTCTGTGTACGCAGATTGAGCCAAAAATGCGCGGCCATGTAGCTAAAATAAAAATTAATTTCTTAGTTCCATATTTTATCGTCTTAAACATTAACGTACATCTGCTGCAGCAGTTAAAAAGATGCCACTGAGATTGGCTGACACTTCGGTGCTGTAACCCTGTTTGCGTCGCGATTCAATTTGTTCATAGGCAATGCGAACTTTGCTGCAATATAAAAGAAAATTACATAAAATAATCCAAGGTTAATGTCTTTAAAGTTTTCTTAGATACTCACTTGGCTGCAACAAACTGAAATGCCTTTACAATGGACTCCAGTGAGCCATCGAAATTAGCAAAGGTCTTTTCTTTAACTGCTTCGTTGATGTATGCCACAGTTGGAACTAGCTGCTCTCCGTTAAGTGCTTGTCCATATACCTTGACCAAATACCGAGCAGTCTGCAGTAACATCACAGTGTTCTCTCCTTCATATGTGCACACAGCCGTTGTCATACCATAAATGGTTGGGAAATTTGAGCAATCCATATAGCCGTGACCACCGCAGGACAAACGACAAGTTTCCACACCAGCAGCGGCATCGGCGCTGCAGATGGCCTTTAGGCAACAGGAAAGTGCGTGCATTTCGGGTAAACGATCCAAATTGCCTTGTTCAATTTCACCAGAGAGCACATTGTACATATTCCAAATGCCATCGCCAGTGGTTTTGAAAACAATCGCCTTTGCTATTTGAGGAAACAGTTTCAATTGTTGTGTGGTATGATCCATAATTTGGGGCTCAGGCTGATTGGGATCAATGGGACTTTGACGACGAACAGCCGAATAGCGGGTGGCGATTGTCGATGACTTGGCCAGGCTCTGGGCAGTATCGCGAATTAAGGCGCAGCGTACAAACATCTACATAAGGAAAGATTTAACAATAATTCTAAACAAAAATAATATACAAGATAGATTTTACCATAGTTCCATAGGTGAGAACAGTATTCTTGGGAGCCACGTAAGTACCATCGGCTAAAACCTGTTGATTCTTCATCAGCATATTGTTTAGGGGAACACGCACATTCTTCAGACCCAGATAACCATTGTTAACAGCCTTCATGCCCAATTTTGTACCAATGTCACCAATGTCGATGCCCGGCATAGGTTCATGAGTCTCAGAGTGACGCAGTTGAACAATAAATGGAGCCAGTCCACGGAATTCACCTTTGGTATAGAGTTGCGCCACCACAACAGCATGGTTAGCTGTATGGCCCACTGTGAGTAAATGAAAAATCACAATTATAAAATTAAATGCTCTGTTTGTTAATATATAGAACTTACATCCTCCTGGCCACCATTTGTAGGCACTTAGGGATGGTGTATTGATGACAAATTCCTGCGTATTGGCATCATAGTCGGCACGTGTTTCCAAACCACGTAGAAACGTTCCGTGACCCAACTCTGTTTGGGCATAGGTACCAATAATCTCACAATCCCATGCCTTGCTTAGCCACTCAACTTGCTGGTCCATGGTACCTTGGCCCATAATCGTAGGCACAAACATTACATAGTGAAGGGCAAGAGGATTTCCCTCCTTAAGTATAGCCGCACCCAATGAGCCACCCAAAAGAGCACTGATAGGAAGAGCAAGATTTATTGAAATATCCCGCGATATGTAATTAATTGATTTGACAACTTACTTGTAGGTATCCACACCATCTTCACCATCGGCTCGTAGCTTACGGATCTTCTCGCCAATGAGACACGCCTTACGCAAACTGTGCTCATACAACTCCTTGTGCGACAAATATGAAATGGGTAGATCGTCCTCAAGGGCTGGATCCTCAAGAAACATTTTCTCTGAACAAGAAAATAATCAAAGTTCACATAAAATATTGATATTTACTTCCAGAAGGAGTCAGAAATGGTTCACTACTTTATTAGGACGTTGATAAGATATGAGGGGGATCCTGTAAATGGAATACGTGACCATGACGATGACATTGAAGATTCCATTCGTCATACTAATAACAATCTTTACTTTATAGTTGCTAACGTGACCATTAATAGGGTACCATGGAACTCACAATGTTTGAACGATTAAGCAAGCAAATCTGTCAGATAAAGCTATCAGCTATTTGCAATATTTTATTTTATAGCCAGCTCTCAAGTGCTCCTAAAAATACATACATGTATGTATAGAGATACCTAACAACATCCAAAGTCTATGGGTTATTCTAATAAATTGATCGAGATGCCGAAGTGTGGCGTCGAGAGTTCAAAGTCTCTGTCAGGTCATGATTAAGCCATTATTAATGGGTTTTTAAATTCAAAAATTTACATTGATCCCATGAATGAAGTTTGCTAACGAAATGGCAAAGCAAAACAAAAATTCGAAAATACGATATAATAAACATATGTACATACATACATATACAATACAGAAATAAAGATATTTTCACATTTTACACGCATTAAGTTTAGTTAAATAAACTAAATAGCTTTGTCATGGGCCGCCGCAGCAAAATATTATCCAAAGACACCGATTGTGAAATCGTCGATTGAGAGAAGATTTATTCTCTCTCTCTCTCTCTTTCTATAAAACAGATCTTATACGAACAACTGCACGAACAAGTACAATTAAAAAAAAAATTATTTTCCGTGTTCGACATTGTGATACCCATTAAACTATAAGATTTAGCTTAAGTAATGAAACGGGACATTCTCAACAGGGCGTATTTTTGGGAAAATCCGATTATTTTATACAAATTTCAATATCTGGATAAAATATTTAAATGTGTATAATATTCCCGGTCTTTCTTAGTGTTGGCTTTTCGGTAACTCGATATACCCTTTCAAAAAATGCATTAGTGTAGGGTAATTCACCAAAAAGCTTAGCTTACCGAGGGCTTTCTTTTCCTTGTATTTGTCTTCACCGCCAGCCCAAAAGACAGAGAACTCGTGGGGATTAAAGGTCGCAGTGTTGCGCTCCTTTTGCAGGTCGGGATTAA
Source organism: Drosophila tropicalis (assembly GCF_018151085.1). Lineage (NCBI taxonomy): Eukaryota > Metazoa > Arthropoda > Insecta > Diptera > Drosophilidae > Drosophila > Drosophila tropicalis. The sequence goes on along the minus strand of NW_027173049.1, from coordinate 829,309 downwards.
CTTTTTGTTGTGGCATTTTTCCTCTTATGTCTCTAACTTTGCGTGTCCGTCTTTCTTTGTTGAACGGCGATTATAGACTGAAGCTGAGTGTGTGTGTATGGAGTAGAGTGCTCACTTGGAGTATGTTCATTAAATACTAGCACTCGAGGAATCGCTACTGGACAGTGGGCAAAAAAAAAAACGCAACGAATTCAGATTAGCGGGCAATACTTGTCTAATCTTAAACCCTTGATATTTGAACATGAACTTTAACCGATGTACATATGTATGTATGTGCGATATATGCGTAATCAGCATTTAATCGTTGTTGTTTAAGTGTTGGAATCGCGGGAAATGTTTTTGCTACCGAACTAAATAGGAATCAGCATAAGAAATGCGCCATTCAGTTTGCCAAAGGCAATGCCGCTCTTAACATCACACTTGAGTTTTAAACAATTAATCGATAAACTGTAGTTTGAATTTAAATAATTGGAACCGGATTAAACCCTAATAAAACTTAAAAACCAAACATGTAGTGTTATTTTCTCTTTCAATTAAAAAAAGTGTATATAACAGTCGAGTTTGTTCAAACAATTGTGTTTTGTTTCTTTGTTTTCATTTAGTCAGCTGTGTCCCAGGGCTACCATTGTACCATGGCTGCAGCAAATAAAACTCAACAGGGCTGCAGAGTTATTGTGCGTAATGAAATAAAAATGAAACAAAATTTGAATTTAATTTTAAATCGAAATTTATTCATTTACTTAACATTAGAGTGCACATACATACAACAAATCTTTGGCTTAATAATTATTTTTGACTTGATTATAATTAAATCACGAGTTAATACAATTACACTATGCAACAACTTTGAAGTCAGCCATTCACAAATGATTTTGTCTAGATTGATTTGAATTAAAATCGACTTTTGGGTTGCAAAATGTGTGTGTGTGTGTAGGTAGATAGATCCGTATTACTTTTGGTTAGACAATAATTACAACATTCAATATATTTGAATTGATGACCAATTTCTCGGCATCAGCTGAATTATAGGGTGTGAACGTGATTGGGGCGCTGATGATGATGTTGCTGACCTCCAGGTGCCTCATAGCCACACGCTTGATCCAGGTCTAACTGCATGTCCGTGGGATACCACTGTCCAAGAGAAGGCTGTATGGGATTTTGAGCCTGCTGCAGGTGGACATATTCAGAATGTGGCTCATTGCGTTGAACTTTGGCATAGGACTGCGGTGCTTGCGATTGCCAGTCCAAGCGGGACGAATTGGATGCAGTCGATGAGGAGGAGGAGGAGTTGAAGGAGACCATGTTGTTGCGATTGCTCTGATGGAACTCAAAGGGCCAGCTCTACAATGAAAAGACATGCATAAATCATTTAATATGAGGAAACCGCAACTATAAATGGAACAATATGACGACAACCCAATACGATCCCAAGCCAAGCGCCCTTTTTGTTTGTTTATACAAATTTGATTGTTTTTAGTGCCCGTAATGATGTTGTTTTCATAGATCAACAATAACATCATCGTCGTCATCTTTAACGAATCTATAAAAACATAAACAGCCCAAACACTTGCGGACACCCAGACAAGAGACACTTAGGCAGACACAATCAGCCCTCAACTTATTTGGGTTCGAAAATCTTGCATAGGGGAATAGCAATGGGAATGGGAATGGGAATGGGAATGGGTTGTTCCCAGCATAAGGCGGCGCGTGCGAGAGTGTGATACATACGCAACGGATCCTATCTAAATGCAAACAAAATGCTTCTTTTGCTACCATATGGACGCAAGGCGCACTGGGCCGAAGCCCGATCCGACGTAATATTTGCTCAAAATTTCACGCATTCTAAACCAAACAAATTAAATAAACAATTGCTTCTATTTAGAGAAAAGTGATGTCTACTTTTGAATCTGCAACTCATAATCGGATTGAAGAGCCCCCATCCAAAAAAAAAAGAGAAAGATTCCTAACAAGAAAACAACAATGTTTAATTACAATTATCTAAGGAAATTCTCTCTAGCCGCAACGACAGTTTTTCCCTTGGATGTCATTCACTTTGGTCGCATCAAAGTCGAGCATCTTTAAAAATAACAGCAAAAAGAACTAGCAAGCGACTAACTAACGTTGCCACTCTGGCACCTTGTCCGTCTGCCTCTGCCTCCTTCGTCTTCGTCTGCGTCTTCGGGAGCCTGTCACTCATATTTAATATTTTTCGAAAATTCACAAAAGTATCCGATTACAGGAAAGCAAGACAAACTGAAATCACAAAGAGTGGTTTCGAATGTGTAGGTACCTTCATATATAGTACACATCGGTTCTAGTGGGGGGCCTGGGACCCCACCTTTCAAATAGCAGAAGCTAGACGGAATAGTGTACTTGTTGAAGTCCCATTTGAGCAGATGTTGCCCAATCAATACCAAATTTCGACTAATATATAGTAGAAGTTGCCTTACATTTAGAGACTTAAGGGCCATTTTCGAATCTAAAGTTTTCTATTACTATGGTTTTTCTCTAAAAAATTCATACAAATGTAATAGGATGAGTATTAGTAGCAACTTATTTTCATAGTCTGTGAAATATTTGTTTTAGAGATAGCTCAAACGGTCTATTAACATTCAGTTAGGTACACACTTTGGCTAGTAGCGGTTCACCTCGGAGAAATTGGCAATGAAAGGGCGGCCATAACACAAACTAAAAAGACTAAACTATCCAACATGCAGTATTAAAAAATTTATAATTACAGCAAAAAAAAAAAAAAAAAAACCGGGTCCACCCCTACTACAACAAAAGAAAGAAAAATGAGTTATGTTCTTTGGAAGAAGATAAACTTTTTAATGAACCCCTGGAACCGATTTTCCTTTTTTGTGTGATCTCTAAATCCTCATCGATTTATTGCATCTACAACTTTGTATATAGGTTCATGGGTAATATGACGATTGATAATGGTTACCTCTCCAAAATATGGGACTTTGCATTAAAATGATCCTGCAACAAAACTGCTGACCCTAAGGTAATAAAACTCAATACAAGGACATACTCAACACTAAAAAACCATTGGAAAAGTATAGTCACCACTACAACTATATGAAATATGGCCCACGATCATAATGAAATTTATCATTAAAGCATGGAACAAAACTGACAAATGTTTAATTTTACAACAATTCGAATAATAATTATAAAATATATAAAACTAATAATAACTTTGTTTTCATAGTTAAAGGTTTCCTTACTTTTGCTAGAAAAATGAGGCTAACTAGGCTGATTTTTCCACTGTTCTTCACCTAGATCTCCGTCGGGCGGACGGACTGAGGTCGGAGCTAAATACTCTCTTCTGTAATCTACCGCTTTTAGACGTATTCAAAATAGTTGTGGAATTCTTCTTGGTAATTGGGAAAATGGCAAAATGTGTCCACATTTGGATTAGGTTCTCCTTGTCGAATGCTAATAACACTTTTTGAAGATTTTCAAAGATTTTGAATTAAAAAATTAATTCGAATTACAAAGTTTTATAAAATATTTGATTTTGAAAATTGGTTTGTCATTTTTACCTTACAATCTCTAACTACGATATATCACTTTCCAATGAATTTAGATAATTTAGTAGATACTTTGAGGTGCTATTGGAATTTCCAATCAAAAATTAAATAATGTTTTTTCTTTGACGATGTTTGTCTTAAAACAGGTTCAAACATTAAACTTTTACTAGGAGATCAATTAGGAGACTCAATTAGCCTTTGGGCTACGGGCAGCTATGGAGCTGATCTCATCTACGCCTATTACAGCGTATGTCTGTATATGTATCCCCGGCTGACACCTGTCACCTGGCATTGACGTGGCCCAGCCCGTAGCTACCAAGTGATATGAATTCATTCAACTCGAGTGAAATGAATGCAATGTTAAGTAGGGCCAGTGACATCACTTATGAAAAACGAAATTGCAATTATTGTACAATGGAAAACTCACCATGCCGCCGCTGTGTCCGCCATTGTGAAAATGGGAAAAAGTGCCACTAATAGCTCCGCCTGCCCCACCACCGCAATCCGTCAAGTGATTCGTATCTAGCCCATCTGCTCTTGGACTGCTGCTGGTATGATGATGGCGATGATGAGGATGATGATGTTGATGATGGTTGTGGTTGTGGCTGCTGCCAGTCTCGACGGCCGTAATTAGCTGTTTAATGTAGAGCGTTGCCAAACGCAAAGTGTCCAATTTTGAGAGCTTCGTGTCGGGCGGAATATTAGGCAATTTCGTCTTCAGGCGACCATAGGCGCTGGATAAAACTCGCATTCGCATGCGTTCCCGGGCATTTGCAGCATTGCGTTGCACTGGAGGTTGGGAGCCTGACGGAAATATGCACGAAATGGTTAATCAAAATATCTCACACAAAAAATTCTGGCACTTGGGCTTACTCTGCGAACTGGCATCTTCGTCAAAATCATCGTCAAACATTTCCATGGGACTAGGTGCTCGCTTTTTACGTGGCATTATGAGAAATTTAACCAACTCGAAGGCTTTTGCACTTTTCTACACTTTCTTCTTAACAAGTTACGCTCACTTCACCGTACAAATTACCGCGCAGCAACTGATCCGTAGCACATTTCGAACACATCTGCTTAATGATCTGAGAAAATCCTGCTTTTTACACTCTCCGCCTAGAGATCGGCTCGCGTTCCCATCTCTTGATCTATTTTTGGTGCCTGAAGGCGGTTCTTTGCTGCAATTGGCGGAGCTAACCCAAACACATGGTGTGATCTAAATTTTCTCTTCGACGACATTGGTCCAGATCGACAATACAAATGTTCATATGTGTGCACATTCTTCTGTATGTGCGCTTGTTAACACAAAACACAAAATGAAAAGATTTTGGTTTATCTTCAAAATTTGTTTATTCTTGGGTATCCTACAATGAAGCAGCAGATCGTTGATCATCCCAAAATCCTTAAAGGATGTCATAAGCGAGTGGCTGGCGTGTGCCACAAATATCGCATATGGCACCACCTGGATACAAATGATATTGAACTAGACCCAGATCTTACATTTTTTAGTGCTTTAGATATAAATTACCCTAATCTACTGACAGAGTTCAGCGACATTAATATTGATCAATTTAATGGGAAATGAAAAGGCAGGAAATTTCGTCTTAACCCACTTTTCATTGAACATTGCAATTGATTTAAATTTTAGTTTATTTAGTGAGGATTTTAATATACATTAAATCAGTATTAGTTGAAATAGAGTTGAAAACATTATTACTTACTCCTGTTGCATCGAAGATCATAACGAAATACTAAACTTTTTAGCACTCCAATGGTTATCTAACTATTGTTTATTAATTTAACATTCCCAAGTGTTTAAATTCATAGAACCTATAGCAATTGGACATACTTCTCCAAAAGAGCTCTTATTGGAAATGGAAAATCTTGTTCTACCCGACACTGAATTGCTTATTTTGTTGGGCTCACTTCTCACAAATTTTCCTGAAAAAGCAAAAAAAGAGACCCATAGTAAATTGTCCTAACGACTTGTGTATAGCATTATTGAATTCATAGGACATCTAACTAAAGCACTCGATCTGCTCACTTACTATGTGAGTCTATATACATAGCTGAGTGGATTCCTACTAAATATGCAAATCTGTTGTTGTCGAGTTCGAACCCCGATCGACGTAGGTTGATCGTTATATAGCCAAATAGATTGTCCAGATCTGGTCTTATATCTTTTGAGTTTTAATATAATATAAATCAAAGCCTATTAGCCAGCGGATTAGTCTTCTCTAGTTGGAAAAAGAATCTAAATTGACATCGCCTGATAAAATTGGTTTCCTATAAACAAATTTTGATGTCCGATATTTCCTCATAGTTTTCTTTTGATTGAAAGAGATTATATTAAGAAAGCATAAAGTGTTACAAGAATTGGAGTTAAATGAAATAATAAGTGTTGTCATTTAAATATTAAATTTTCTTTAATTTAAATCCGTAATAAGGGAAGGAAATTGGACTGATAATTCGTTTGTGATTAGATCGAAGGCTTGTCATAGTCAGGTTTCAGTTTTTCAGTTGATAATTATGAATTGGGAGAATGTTGTGATTTGTTTAGGAAAATAATCTAACTGAAAGTCTATTTTTATAAAATTGGAGCAATTCTCAAACAAATTTCGCCATATGGTCGATAAGGCAAGGCATTGAGCTGTCTTCTTAGTGAAACCAGATTGAACGCGTGTCTTCTGCTAAAGTTGAATTCGGTTGACGTAGTGGACATCAGAAGCGAAATGATTAAGCAGTGGCCACACCCCACAATCTAAAGATGGGGGCACAGGTTTATCATCATGTTGTTCCATTCAATGATCAAACGAAATTCATCTCATATGGCTTAAATAATCAGCAGCGTCCGGATCGAGGGTTTAGTTTAGATTTTCGATTCGTGAAGCGTGGCTGCATCGTGGCGACATGTGGCGGAAGAAGATCTTCAAGGAGCTCGCTCGAGGTCAAAGACAAGGACTCAGCACAGCCAGTCAGAGTCAGTCGGTGCCAGGTTCGGCGGATGTGGTTGTAATCGGCGGCGGTTCGGCAGGATGTCACACACTGTACCATCTTGCCAAACGTGGGGTGAGGGCCGTCCTCTTGGAGCGTGCGCAACTCACAGCTGGAACCACCTGGCACACTGCCGGCCTGCTGTGGCGTCTTCGTCCCAATGATGTGGATATTCAATTGCTGGCCAACTCGCGAAACATGCTCCAGCAATTGGAAAGGGAAACGGATCTGGATCCTGGCTGGATACAAAATGGTGGAGTTTTCATAGCCCATAGCGAGACCCGATTGGATGAGTATCGGCGTTTGGCCTCAGCCGGCAATGCCTTTGGCATTGAGAGTCAAATGCTTGATCCCTTTGAAACGCAGAAATTGTTTCCGCTGCTGGATCCCTCAGCATTTATGGGCGCACTGTATTCGCCTGGCGATGGTGTCATGGATCCGGCTATGCTGTGTGCGGCTCTCAAAAAGGCGGCCATTAATTTGGGATCGGTTGTTATTGAGAACTGTCCGGTTGATGACCTTTTGATGGAGCAGACTTCCGCTGCTAGTAAAAAAGTGATAGGCGTGGTCACGCCCTTTGGGCAAATCAAGAGTGATCTTGTGGTTAATGCTACTGGCGTTTGGGGTCGCGATTTGGTGGCCAGACATGGTTCTCATTTGCCTCTGGTGCCTATGCGTCACGCGTATATTGTGTCCGAGTCTATTCCCGGTGTTCGTGGACTTCCTAACATAAGGGATCACGACTATTCCACCTATTTCCGGATTCAAGGTGATGCCATTTGCATGGGCGGCTACGAACCGAATCCAATTTTACTTGATCCAGTGCCCAAAGACTTTCATTTCGGACTCTACGACCTGGATTGGTCTGTGTTTGAGCCGCATCTCGAGGGCGCCCAGAAGTTGTGTCCTCCTTTTGGCAAATATGGCATCAAGAGCACCATATGCGGCCCCGAATCCTTTACACCTGACCACAAACCTCTAATGGGACCAGATCCTTTGCTTCGTGGGCTTTTCCACAATTGTGGCTTTAATTCAGCTGGCATGATGTTTGGCGGAGGCTGTGGCGAACAATTGGCCCTCTGGATGATCAATGGTCAACCGGATTTGCCGATGTTTAGTTTCGATCTTCGTCGGTTCACAGCCGATCAGGGGCGGGCGGTTCAGTGGATACGTGAAAAGTCGCACGAGAGCTATGTAAAGAACTACAGCATGGTTTTTAAACATGATCAGCCTCTGGCTGGCCGAGATTTTCAAAAGGACCCACTTCACGATGAGATGTTAGCTAGTAATGCCTTTATGGAGGAGAAACAAGGATGGGAGCGACCAGGTTTTTTCCTACCCACGAACGAAGTGAGTGCTTTAGTTCAAACCTATGACTGGTACGGCAGCTATGGACATCCTCGTCTCCAGAATGGCAGATATGAACAGGTCCTGGAAAGCGATCTCAAGTATAGTCAATTTCCTGATAATCATGACTTGGTAAGGCCCATTAAAGGATACAAAATTGACAGCTTATAGACTACGTTTCTCACAGATCGGAGAAGAGGCATTGGCCTGCCGTAACAATGCAGTGGTCTTTAATATGAGTTATTTTGCCAAACTGTTGCTTGAAGGCCCCGAGGCTCAAAAGGCAGCAGATTGGTTATTCACAGCTAATACAAATCGGCCAACCAACAAGTGAGTAAAAGCATTATGGTCTTTGAAAATTGTTCAAGTTCTTCTTGATTCATTCTAGGACTATTTATTCCTGCGCTCTTAACGATTCTGGCGGAGTGGAGGCAGATGTGACCATAAGTCGTCTAAATTCAGGTTCAGGCCGTGTTTACGATCCGAAATTTGAGGGCCAAGGTTATTACATAGTAGCTGGTGGTGCCTCTGCCTTCTACACTTATAGCATTCTGGCCAGTGAGATTTTGCGACAGGGATTTAAAGCGAATCTGCATGATATTACCTCAGAAATGGGCGTTATATCGATACAAGGACGCAACAGCAGACGTATCCTACAGCCTTTGATTGATTTCGAACTTACGGATACAGAATTGCCTCCCAATGGCACGCGTCTCGCTGTGGTAAATGGCGTTGGACTGCGTATCCTGCGGGTCAGTTTTGTGGGTGAACTTGGCTATGAACTACATGTGCCCAAGGATGACTGTGTTAACGTCTATCGTGCTGTGATGTCGGCTGGCAAAGGATACGATCTACGAAACGCTGGCTATCGATCGTTGTACTCTCTAAGCAGTGAAAAGGGCTATCATTTGTGGAGCTACGACCTGCGTCCAGATGACACACCTCTGGAGGCCGGCTTGGGCTTTACTTGCCGTAAATCTGGCAATGATTTTAGAGGTAGAACGGTGGTGGATAAGCAGCGTCGCGAGGGCATACGCAGGCGTCTAGTTTACTTTACACTCCGTGATCAAGTGCCCCTTTGGGGTTTGGAGGGGGTCTATCGCAATGGTGTACCCGTGGGTTTTCTACGCCGGGCTGAGTTTGCCTATTCGTTGGCCAAGTCACTGGGTCAGGCTTACATTTCACGACCAGATGATGCAATTATTGACGCTGACTATGTGAAGCAGGGTGAATATGAAATTGATATTCGGGGAAAACGCTACCGGGCCGATTGTCATCTGCGGAGCCCATTCGATATCGATGGTCAGCGCGTTCTTGGTAATTATACGTAATGCACAGAGATAACGCGTCTTTTTCTGGGAAAGCCCAAGGGCTTGAGTGAAAGGTCCCAGCAGTTGGGTCAAGTGGCACTTGTGTCTATCTGAAGTGCCTCGGGGAAAGCCATAAATTAAATTTTCCCCGAAAGGAAAGGTCGCTGGTGTCTGCTTGTGGTTAATAGCTCAATTAATTTCACTGTCGAAACTGAAAATATTATGACATAATACCAGCTAGACGTGGTTCGGATTCTTCGAAGGGTTGTTGGTTTCAGAAAACAAAACTACAGACACATTGTCGCCACCCGAACCAGACAGGCTGTCTGGGATATGGAAAATTTAATAGAGTCCGTTCGTTTAGAATTACTTTCTCTTCATATTATATCCTTTACTTTGTTTCTGGTAGTTTTTGAATAATCCTCTTATGAGTAGCGTCAAATGGGGAAATGATAACACTGTGATAGACACCACACCAAACTCGAAGGTTTCACCCCTACTTCGGGTCTTGCGAATCAAAGTGTATAATGAGTTTTGTAAGTTGTCACGATGGTTTCATACAACATTTTTGTAGATGTTCAAAGCCATTAGCCCTTTTTCATAATTTTTATAACCTTTCTTCAACAATGTTTGTTAGAATTCTGCCAGCGTATTTCAGGCTGAGGTTAGCCGACGGCACACAGTTGGGCCTCTGCCCGGATAGCCTTGCAGAAATCAATTTTTTCATGGCAAAAATTATATATGTAATCGATAGCGAATACTTCTAAGATTATGAATCCAAATTTTTGAAATCGGTTAAGATTCATAAGTGCTTGAGGCGCTCAAAGTTGAGAACTTTTTTAGTAAAAGGGAAGAAATGATAATCTTTAGAAAAAGTCGTAACTTAAGAACTGAATATTGGGCTATTTTAACAATTGAACTTGGATTTTTTTGTTTTATCTGAAAAGTATGTTCTTTATTAATAGAATGTTTCATAAATTTTAATAATTACCTAAATCGGCATTGAACTAGAAGCGTTTACAAAATAAACTAAATATTTGCGTTTTTTAACTTTGGTCGAACAGAACTAGAAAGGATCAACTAATTGTAAGATCAAAGCCGGACTACATTCACTAGGTAACATTTGAAAGAAAATGTTAATATGGGCTTGAAACTAAAAACGTATATAGAATAATAATAATAATATTGGTATTGGGGTAGTCCCTGAAACCATTTTCAAGGATGGGCAATAATATTTTGAAAATATTCGAAACAGAAGGCGATTTTTAAAAGTGAGTTATAGTTTGAGCGAAAAAAATAAAAATGAAGTAAGTAAGTCGTCTCGCCGACTTAAGAATACCATGCGCCAGGCCTTTTGGGAAAATGTGTTTACATCTTGTCCGATTTGGATAAAATTTGGTATGTTACTGAATATTAATATCAAATTTAAGTTTGATATTAAATTTGATGGCATAAGGTTTCTACCTTACGGGAGATAATCGAGTTTTTTAAAATAACAGGGGCGAAAGGGGGCGTGGCAAAAATTTGAAATAAACTCGAACACATTACATAAGCCTACATACCAAATTTGTATCTCTTATAGTTTTCGAGGTCTAGGCGTTCATATGGACGGACGAACAGACAGACGGACGGACGGACGAACAGAAGGACGGCGGATACTCTGTGGGGTCGGAAAGCTTTCTTCTGCCTGTTACTTACATTTTGGCGACTTCGAAATGCCATATATATAAGTATATATTCTGAACTGGAATTTATTGTATAAACTTCTGATCAACGATCAATGATACGAATTTTAAGCTTGTATATAGGTTTATTTCCGTGCTTTTTGGTCTATATAAATTGGGGACCCCAATCATGATGAGTAGATTATGAATATAATACCTACTATGTATATATCCCTTTATAAATCAATTCAAATCGCATTTTAGCGCTTCTATCAAATATAGTCAAATATATCAATTCTTTGTAAATAATAGTAGCTTTAAACTTGCTAATGAAAGAGAGTGCGAAAGAGGGAGGAAGAACCCGACCAATCCATAGCGAGAATGCGCACCCTCAAACCTGATCCCACTACTGGGTTGCGGATGGTACTGCTCATCTCCACGACCTCTCCTTGACCTTAGTTGCTCTACATTTGAGTTAACTAAGCTGAGCGAGAATAATAAAAGAAAATTCATTGGAAATACTCTTCCTTGCAACTAAAAAATTGCATATTTCTCGATCAAATCACTGTATCAAACAAGCTGTGACCCACTGTGTACACTTATGTATGTATATACATAAGACAATATTTGGTCAGTGTTTACGTTCATCGTTTTAGTAGAAGCTCATAATTAAACATTGATGATTAAATGCCCATGTTCATATGTAGATACCCTTGCAAAAAGGGTATATTAATTTTAATCAGAAGATCTCAGATCTCCGATCATATAAAGTATATTCTTGACAAGCACGACAAGGCGTCTGTTAGACGACATGTCCGTCCGTCTTTCTGTTTCAACTCAAACTTCTGCTAGACTGTTAGAAATTCTGCATGTAGGCTTGCACAGGTTGTATATCTCGGATTCAGCCGGATCGGACCACTATATCATACAAACGCCAAAGTCACGAACAGTGACTTTTCTCAATAACTTCGTTAGTTTCTGAGCTATTGTCGTGAAATTTAATATTGGTGAGTTTATTACACTTATAAATTATTGCGCCAAATTTAATCAAGATCGGATGAAAACAGTGACTTTTATGAATTACGTCTTTACTTTTAAAGTTATTTCTTTCAAATTAGACAATTCTTAATTTAACAAAGATATTAATAACTGTGCTAAATTTAATCAAAATCGGGTGACTATATCATATAACTCCCTTAGGAACGATCGGTGGAAAACTGTGACTTTGATCAATAACTTCGTTAAGATTTTAGGCCGTCCATTAGATTTTTTAGGAAAAGATTAACAAAATAAACTTGCAAACCCTGGACCTCTGTTTTTTTGCACAGAAATATTTCATTCATTATTGATTTCATTTAAGATTGAGAGGTAAAACGAAAACGAATCATTAAAGATTAAAGAGAAAATCGAATAAAATGGATGGATCTAGTTATTCTAGTCAGTGACAATGACTTTTTATACCATACACCCATAGGGTGAAATGGTATATTAAAGTCGCCAAAATGTATGTAACAGGCAGAAGGAAGCTTCTCCGACCCTATAAAGTATATATATTCTTGATCAGGATCAACAGCCGAGTCGATCTAGCCATGTCCGTCTGTCTGTCCGTCCGTCCGTCCGTCCGTCCGTCCGTCTGTAGGCAACACGCAGATCTCGGAGACTATAAGAGCTAGAGCCACCAAATTTGGTATGTATACTCGTGTAGTATGCACATGTTCAGAGTTAATTGGAATTTCGGCCACGCCCCCTTACGCCCCCAGGAATCACATAAAACTGTTTTTCTTAAAAAGTATGACAGCTAGAGACATCAAATTTAGTTTGTATACCCGATTAGTTAGTGCGCAGAAATTAACTGTTCAAACTTTTTGCCACGCCCCCTTACGCCCCCAGGAATCACACAAAACTGTTTTTCTCAAAAAGTATAATAGTTTAGTTAGCGCGCAGAAACTAATTGTTTAAACTTTTTGCCACGCCCCCTTCCGCCCCCGGAATTTTCATAAAACTGATTTCCTTAAAAACAATGATAGCTACCGACATCAAATTTAGTATGTAGACTAGCTTAATAGACGCGCAGATATTGGCTATTTAAACATTTTGCCACGCCCACTTCCGCCCCCGCAATTTAAACAAAACTGATTTTATCAAAAACTAACAAAGCTAAAGTCACCAAATTTAGTATGTATACTGGCATAGTATGCGCGGAGAATTTATATATTTTCACATTTTGCCACGCCTACTTCCGCCTCCATAATTTAGAAAAAACCGATTTCCTCCTGTAGTTTTTTGACTATCGCATTTAAATTTGGCAGACTAATTTATCTTATCTATTTCTACCAAACTACCAAATTTTATTGAAATCGGACTAGAAACATGTAAAATATGCGTATGAACGTATTTTACTACGCGGTCCACAAGGCCAGAATTGGACATTGGCTAGTAGCGGCGCTAGAGTGCTCGTGTGTTTGTAGAGTGAGCGAGATAGCACATAGTATAAGACATGTAAAAACAATTTAATAGACATACATTTGGTCTTCGAAATTTGAAATATTTTTTCACCAGGTGTATGGTATACCCAAGTCGACGAGTCGACTTACTTGCTTCATTTTTTTTATTATTCTTCTACAGCTTCCACAAAATACTAGATTAAGAATAACAAATATTACACAGTGGACCGCATTCTTGTTCAGGAGTTGTAAGTAAAAGTAAACCCTACTTTTGGCCTGTATAAGGTTTATTGTTGTTTTCCAGTTAAGTGAGAATGAGATACTTAGGCATTTGAGGAGTTACGGCAATGTGCTACGACTTCAGCTCTTCGACACATGCGAAAATCCGGAATCGTCGGAACGAAAAGAAAGTTCGGATAAAGAATTGAAGTTGGATATGCACTTGATGCAGCCAATGTCTTACAACGTGAATTTTACCTTGTGAATGGACATCAATTTGAAGCCAAACCTAGTGACAGTTAGCCTATGGATCTTCAGAATCAGAGCAGTCGCATATAACGAAGATTCCTGATGATTGCCTAATCCGAATTCTTGAATTTCTACCGATGATCGATCAGTTACATTTCCTACGATATTGCTATCGCTTTCGAGATGTATACCATTTGGATACGCAACCTTTGCACAAGTCAGTGGATTTTTACATTCTTAGGTCTTTGAAATTGTGGGTTATTCGCGATTTTTATACCCTTGCAGAGGGTATTATAAAATTGGTCAGATGTTTGTAACGCACAGAAGGAGACGTTTCCGACCCCATAAAGTATATATATTCTTGATCAGCATGAGAAGCTGAGTCGATATAGCCATGTCCGTCTGTCCGTCTGTCCGTCCGTGCGTATGCGTTTTACTCAGCCAATTTTTTTTCTGTACTTTTTATTATCTGGCGCAGATAAAGTATGAGAATTATCAGGATCGGAACTACATATGTGATAATATAAGATATAAAACCCCAGATCCCAAAATTTGAATCGGATCGGATAAATATAACAGAAGTTACAGTCAATATAATAATCTCTGCTCTGCTCCCAGCTCTGCCGGCAGCGCTGCTTGCTGTCTATTACGTCATACGTCATCAACAAAGAATACTTTCAAATAATTTGAATGGAGAACGGAAGGTTTTTCCAAATCTAAAAGACCTTAATGTGGTAAACATCTGTTCCATACTCTCGGCTATATTAAGTAATCTAACTTCAATCGAAACTTTACGTTTGGACATCGATAATGAAAACAATTAGGAGAGTATAGCCGATCTGCCTAATCTTAAGATAGTTCAGATTAGATGCATAGCCGCGGTTGACAAATTCGGCAAATTCTTCGATCAGCTGGCGGGTTAACAAATCTGATGCTCCTGCAAATTGGAATACTGAGCGTATTGCGGAAACTTATCATCTGGCTTGCGGGTGCCATTAGCAATGATATTCTGGAGGAGTTAACCAACTTAAAAAAACTTCAGTTGATTGCCAAATCATAAGCGACTCTGGCGTATTGCATCTGATACTTGGGTGTCCAAAGTTGAGAGAATTAAAGTTAATGTATTGCTCAAGGATAACGGAATAGCTGGTGGACGACATAATCAACTATTTTGAACGCCAGATTGTGAATAAGGAGAACGTGCGTCCCCCACCCACAACGATCAGAGAGTCAATCAATACTCAACTCGATCCAACTTCGAATAATATAATACAGATTCGTTTTGTCACTTAATTTATAACATTATAAACAGATAGTTTAGACTTTAAGCAAGAAGAAAGTAAAAATTTTCTTTGTAGCACTTCTAGAAGGCGGTAATCCTGTCCTTGCAGTGATCACAGCAGGGAGATTCGGCTGTCATCTGTGTAGAAGATTACAGTTCTTCTATGAATGCCCAAATCATTGGCATATAAAAAACTGAAGCACAACAATGAAGCAATGATGATCAAGGCCAATTGTGTACTATCGGTATGCACGATCATCTTTCCTTCAAGTTTAATAAGGTATTCTTATCCGACAGACTGACTCTGACTCGGCCATCGCTGAATGACTGATAACCGATACAACGTCAATCATTAAACCTATCAATAACTTTATAACTCAACTAAAAATAATTGAATAACAAATTTTAAACTAACTATTCCATTACCACACATTTCAAACGTTCATCAACGACTTCTATTTGTCTGTTTTTGAATGGTTTCTTTCCTGTTCCTGTTTTCCAAGTTTTTGCCCAAAGAACTTCCTGCCGAAACCTTGAAAACATGGACTAAAGTCTTTTGGAATCCGTGTTTTTCCATATTTCCATATTGAAGCTCTTTAAGTTATGCAGTTCTCTACAAATTCACACACATATTTTACCAGTATATTAAGTTTGACGTTTTTCCTCAACCCAAATAAACTTGATTAATTACTAACTATCTAAAGCCATATGATCTCACTGGCAAACAAATGTTATTTCCGCCTATTTAACCAATTGGATACAAAACACTCGTTCTTCAGTCATAAGTCCTTGCTAATCCCTATGGAAGTCATTAAGTCTTAACTTACAAATTATCTCTCTGAAATCTTGAACATCATTTTGTTCTCTTCGAACATCTTTTAAAAATTACCTGGATCTTTGATGTGGGAATGGGATTTTAGTGGGTTTATATATTTCAACCAGCCTTTAGACTCTTGATAGTAACTCCATTGTTTTCCCTATACAGCATTTCCAGTTCATATATTTGCATAAACTTTTACGTCAAATGGCTTATTAACGACCCTATATAACCAGGTAACTCTTGATTCAATGTTGTATCAGTGTCACCAAGACCAACTTGTTTTTCAATAACCATATTATAATTTACTTTGGAAGATCTTCAGTATTGAAAGTTTGAAGTTTGCGAGCTGGTTGTGTGGTCAGCGATTCTATTTGACTTTTAACATAATTAAATCAAATTAATGTTTAAGGTTATTTCTTCCAACACTTCAAGACACATTCAGGATCGCCATTTCCAAAAGGAGTGAGCAAGCCTATTGAATGGGCTGCTGCAGTCACTGCTTTGCCGAAACTTTGTTGCAAAGACTGTTCAAACTCCGGCCATGTTATTCCTACATAACAAGCCATCCGATGCCTTGGCCCAAAATCGAGTTTTCTCCCTTTCTACTACTTCTTGGGTATATACATTTAAAAGTACTTGTGAAAGTAACCTTAGAATAATTCATCATTTTAAATCCCAAACACAAGTACATCTAAAAATCTTTCTTAAAACAAAGAAATTTATAAACATACATAAAATGGATGCTCTTAATAGCACTTCTTGTAAGTAAATACATTTGGAAGAAAGCATCTTCTAAAGTAAAGAAATCTAACTTAACAATATGCCCATGTTTATCGTTCCAGTCGAACAGAGCTATTTTTTCAAAAATGACTTGTGCTACACGGAGGACCACGTTATAGTCCATGAGATATATCTCTGGGACATACCGGCAAAGGTAATTTTTGGACCAGAGGAAAAAAAGTTCTTTTGTGAAGTATATATTGTAACATTTTTCAGCTGAAGGAGGATGAGTTGCTTCTTTATTTCAATAGTTTTGGAACTGTCGTGGGTCTGCAACTTCATGACAATGGCCAATATAGTCTCTTACATCCTCAGGAACCAGACGAAAACACGGAGATACACAAACAGCATAAGAAGCTTAAAACTGGATGCGTTTTATTCGCCGATCCGCTGGATGCAGCCAAAGTCTTGCATAACCAGATACATTATCTGAGCGATCATCGGTTCCAAGTCAAGGCCAGTGATAGTTGGCTTCAACCAGAGGCGTATACAACTTCAGAGGATTCGCATATAACAAAGATTCCGGACGATTGCCTGGTCCGAATACTTGAATTTCTACCAGTGATGGATCAGTTACACTTTCTAAGACACTGTAGTTTTTATAGAGATGTTTACCATTTGGATACACGACATTTGCACAAGTCGGTATTTTACTATATGCCTGAATCGTTGACCATGTGGCAAATACGAGACTTTTTTCTCATATTTGGAAACGGTATTCAAAGTTATCGAGATGACCTTGGACGTTGTGAACGGTTTTACAAATTTTTAGGAGAGAACTGCGTAAACTTGAAAATCTTGGAACTTTGCAACACCCCTTTAAGTCCGAAAAATATGCTTAAAATATTTTCCAACACCAGCCAGTTGGAGAATCTCAGGTTGAACCGTTGCGATCTGAATGGAAGCAGTTTTGTGGCTTTGAAGAATTTAAAGCATCTGAAATATCTAAGCCTTTACGATAATCCAAATCTCAGTGGTTGTCTAGAACTTCCAGTCTCCCTTGAGACTCTGGACCTTTCTCGTAGCTTTCAAATACCGCCCAATAACCTGCTCTCGACATTGAAGCACTTGAAAAACTTGAAGAACCTCGACATTACGGAAATCCGCAAAATAAGCCCATATGTTTATGATTATTTGAGTTCATTAGAAACTTTGCACCTCGACATTGAAACGCAGACGAATTATAACAAAATCGCCGAATTGCCTAATCTCAAGATAATCAAGATAAATGACATAACATCGACTGAAACATTTTCAAAATTTCTGCATCAGCTGGCCAGCAATGCGAAGCAATTGGAGGAATTGGCTATTTACGAATCGAGGGTCTTAGATTTTGAATTGCTCGTCCAAATAGCACAATTAGGACGATTGCGGAAACTTGTTCTATTCTGGCCGTGGGACATTAATGAAAATGTTTTGTACGAGTTAGCCAAGCTAAAAAGACTCGAGAGCTTTCATCTAAGCGATTGCCAGCATGTTAATGACGCTGGCCTGTTGCATCTGGTAAATGGCTGTCCCAAGTTGCGAGAGATTAATCTGAGCTATTGCTACAAAATAACGGATGACCTTGTCTTTGGCCTTATCGAGAATGTGCGCCGTAAAATTCTAAACGGGGACAACGAGCGTGAGTTGCCGATCCACCTTCACGTTAGGGCCACTTATGTGCAAGATTCAATCCAGACTGACCCCGAGGTGGCTTCGGGTGATATAATTAAGATTTTCTTTTAATCGCCCACTTGAAATAACATTTAATTTTGAAACAAGCAAATCTCAACCATAAATATATATTTTGCTTACAAAAAGCTACCATACATGTATCATTACTTCAATATATATTAGCAGATCCAGCTGTGTATTTTGTTAAGTGATATAAACTATCGTTTTTTGTGAACTAATATTTCCTTGCAACTTATAATTGGCCATGATCCATGATTGAAGTATTTAACGGTGTATATGTCAGCACGACAATTTCTTCTTTCAACCTAATCTTTGTTTTCCAAAATATTTCTCAGAATTCGTAGTCTAAAAACGGAAGAATCTTCGAATACATGTTATAAAGTTGTCCATCTTGACCGATTTATCAATTTTTGGCACTATTTTGCAAGCAATTTAAATGTTTTTTTCAAACTATTTCTGTTTTCCATTTCACATGTGTCCTTCAATCCGTGTTGATGAATTTTTTCACTTTGGAAGCTTTAATATTATTAACTCTTCTGAATTGGATTTTGTAAAGTCTTATTTAAATTATACCTGGCACACCTTACGTTTTCGTTAAACTAACAATAAGTTTAGGAGACTTAAGAAAAAATCAATTGAAATCAATTCTCTGAGCATTTTTATGAGACAATTAATTTTTGTTTGAATTAATCTTTTTAGAAGAATTTAGAGGTCTCAAAAATATCGGTGAATGGAAGAGATCACAATTTTCTGGAAACATAAATTACGTATACGCAACGCATGCCAGCTAAACTAATTCAGAATTCGAAATTATGTTAATGATGAATTTGCATTGGTCAAATATTTCGACCGCGTCAAATAGTGGGTCTTCAAAGTGGGAAAAACGTTTTAAAGGGTTTCTATAAAGTCTAATGTTTGCGAAAAAACGAAGTTATTAATCGGAGTCACTGTTTTCCGCCGATTGTTCCTATGAGAGCTATAAGATATAGTCACCCGAATTTGATCAAATTTGGCAGAGTCGTTTATAAGTGTAATAAGCCTACTAATATTAAATTTCAACTTATGCAAGCCTACATGCAAAAACTCTGTGGTTCTTACGGTCTAGGAGGAGTTTTGCTGATCCAGACGGACATTGCTATTTGAACTTCTCTCGTCGTGCTGATCAAGAATATATATACTTTATATAGTCAAAGATGCTTCCTTCTATGCGTTGCACACTTCTCACCAAAATTAATATGTCCTTTTTGCAAGGGTATAGGAACTTTGGTGCGGAAGTAGTCAGCCCCGGCCCTCTGCTTTTGGTTTCTGTAAATTTTCCTTTTTAATTTAAAACAAATTGTGATGCAGTATCTTAATGAAGAGGAAATAAATCCACCTATAACTTATCATTTTCAGTTTTTTCTATTTTACCTGTAATATATTATAAAGAGAACAAACCGAATACAAATGAGATCCTGTTAGGCCCGATTCCCTCTGGCGATCATCCACCATGAAAATTTCAGTCCTGTTTTGTTGTGTTTAGCAAAATCAATCTAACTATTCTTATGAATAGTCACGTAAGTACATATGTATGTACATATCGACCGTCGTACACACTTTGCGTGGACCTATTTGCATTGGGTCTTGAAAAGGGTAAGACGATGTAATAATTTCTAACTTATCTTCAAAGTGCCGGAAGTAACATACTCATACATATGAAAAGAGTTCGAAATAGATTCCAAAGATCTTCGCATAAATCCCCTGCAATCGCTATCGAGTTTCTAAGATCACTCATCGACTTAATTTTATATCCACTGCCGTCCCATGGATGAAGTGCAAAGTCATCGTAGTGATCGTTACACCCATCGTTACACCCAATCCGAGACAACGTCAATAGTTTCATTAAGTGATCCGTTTTGACATTCAAAACGTCTTTTGAGTATCCAAGCAGCGATATAACTCTTAATGGGCACCGTCAAGGGTTTCCATCCTTGCATGGACGTGGTCAGTACCAAAGGTTTACATTAATAATTGTGGATTAACAAGTCTTGGATTTCTTTTTTTTGGAACAAATTAAGTTTCAAAACTGGTTTTTTAATAATGTATTTATTTAGACTCGCATTTGGCTAATCCATCTTTGTACATATTCTAAGGACAAGGAGTCCAACAAAAAGTTTTGATATTTACTTCATCTAATGGAAAACTTTTTGCTTTTGGACTTTAAAGAGTTTAAAACATTAATTACAGTGTCGGGTTATTTCTTCCATTACCATTTGTAATAAAATAATATATAACGATATTAGCTAAATTATAATTCTAAGCCTGTGACTGCGCTGAGTAGTAATTAAACCTTCGGAGTTACCTTTATACTTTATATCTTTATGATTCATTCCAGACTTTTGAGCTGCTGATTGATCTATGTATTAATATTATTTATTTTCGCCATTCAGGTTTTCTTTGTTATTACAAGGCAAAAAAAAATTAAATCAACTTAAATACAATATTTTCTTTCAAACTCTAAATATTGGGACTTATTAAATTATGCCAAAATAAGTTTTTGTTTATATGTATGACTATTAGATAATTATAAAAAATGAGCTCAATATTATTGTTTTATTCCGTTATTATACAGTAAAACAAAGGCTCAAGTTTACAACTGAAAATTATTTTCACAAATTATTATTACCGACATCCACATTTTGCACGGACAGCTTTATTCAGTAATGGAACGGGGAAGAAGTTGATATTTTAATTTTTGTCTTATCATTAAAGTGCATGACGCAATACAATCGCTATAATCATAAAAGTCCACAATAGATTCGAAAGAAATTCCGCAAAAATCTTCTACAATCGCCATCGAGGATCTAACAGCACCCAACGATTTTATTTTGAAATATTGATCAAGTTCAAAGTTATCATAGTGGGCAAATGAAGTTCTTCCATCCGTTTTTTTTAAGTGAATGTATAATTCGTGGGGCTGATCTTTAGTGAGAGAGTACACCATATTTGAGGCAATATTAATAGTTTTTGCGAGTGATCCGTTTTGACGTTCACGGCGTGCTATGACTAACCAACCAGGACCAGCGATATCATTGTTAATGGTCACCGTCGTGGGTCCATAATTTGCCAGATGAAGTGAAGATTTATATTCTTTGATTTCTGGCTTCTCAATTTTTGTTTGGTAATTTTTTATCAGAATTTCATTCTGGTTAATTTTTGATGTCAGTTTATTCTCCATCTTCTGTTTTTCAACTTCGAGCATCTTTAGTTTCTCGTGGGACTCCTCTAAAAACGTATTCGCCTCTTTGAGTTTAATTTCGGCTTCTGATAGCTGCGCGATTAGACTCTCTACTTTCTTCTTGGACTCCTCTAAAAGAGCATTGAGTTCATCTTCTCTAGCTCTAGTTTGATCCGCCAATTGATTCTCCAGTTGTTCTTTTGGTATTTCAAGGCTCTCATTGGTCTTGTTCGAAGGAGCATTCGCCTCCTTGAGTTGCTCCGCGTACTTTAATACGAGGTCCGAGATTTCCTTGCCCTTTTCAGCCATTTGATTTTCCATATAATGTTTATGTATATCCAGACATTTCATTGACAGTGTTGATATTGTCCTTACATGATTATCAATTTGACTATCTTTCGATTCAATTTGCCGATCTTTCGATTCAATTTGCTGGTCTTTTAGTTTAATCAATTTGGCTGCTTGCTGCAATAAGGACTTTAGTTTCTGATAGCAGTTTCCCTCACATTGGGTGTTCATTAACTCAAATCCATCAATAATCTGTAATTTATGAGTACAAATAAATATTTTGTTTTAAATCTACTCACTATATACACTTACCGAACTGGTCTCCGATGAAGGATCTTCTGGAGAAGCGTCCACATTCGACAACATCAAATTGAGTATGGCTTGATCCATTTTATCTACAAAATTGAGGAAAAATGTTACGCAGTTGTGACCGACCAACTGTAGACTATTAAACTCGTTGAGTAAGCACGTCCAATATATAGGTACATACATACATTGGTGCAACGGTATCTACCTACATTATATCTATGTATATATTTGCAGACATCTGCCGTTTTAATACGTGGATTTGCTTCTCTTACTCCTCAACTTAAGTAGGTATAAACTTGGTTTTTATTGCGGAAGTCCCGAAAATAAAAACTGCCTGATGGAATACAGCGAAATATGTCTGCATTATTATATAATTTCAAAATGTAACCGAATGGTTGTTTTGATGTAAGATGTGGTCTATCTGAGTTAATAGCGTCTTCCATTACACAGGCCGACATTTTTGAGGTCATGAAAATGTGATTTAAGCTCAATAGGTCTCCTATAGTAATTGGGGGGTGCTGATCACGGCCCTGTACTCAGTTTTTCTCCATCACGTCAGGATTTCGAAAAAATTGCGTTCAAATTATTCAAAATGACCTCATTTGCAATATATTATTCCATGATATAAGCATAATATTGTACTAAAAACATTATTATTTTATCCCATTAATATACATATTAGGCTTGATTGAAAACAAATTTACAATATATCAAAGAGTTAGTTCTTTGTTATAATGGATAATAGCTTACACTCTGGATATACAGCAGTTGTATAATGAGGAAAATTTCAACCAAAAAGTATGCTATGGGAATTCCAAGAATTGTCTGCTTTTAAATTTTAAACAATTCTAGGAATTTGTTGCGTCTTACAAATTGTTTATTAGTTATATGTGCAAACAATAACTATTTTTCTTACATAGGATATTCTAAAATCTGTTAAAAAAAAGTTGAAAATGATTGTTTAAACTTTCTATAGTGGCTATTTTCCAAAATCAATCTTGTTCTCATCTATTTTGTCTTGTTAATTATATGTACATATACATATCTATCCTTAGCAAATATTAGTTATTTAGGATACATACCTGTTCAGACGTAGAGATATTTTTTATTGGCTCTTGAAGCAGATTGTTAATCTCCTGTTTTATTACAGCAATTTGTTGTCCACGTTTGCGCTTTATGTTAGGTAGATTTTGAAAGATCTGGAAATTACATACCAACCATAAAATGCTGACTAACATAGAGCTGGCCAAAGCTTCGATTGGTGTTCTCGATACGTCGATGGCTTTGCAATTTTGGAAACTATCGATGTTTGACCATCACTGTCGATAGTTTTTTATTCTGCCTACAGTGGTTGCCAGACTTCAGTTCTGACTTTCTTTAATTAATAGTAGTAATTGTTTGGTGATTATGACGAACAGGAAATCAGTCAAATTAATATTTCGCCATTCATCCATTCGTATTTGAATTTAAACAAAAAATAACTAAATATTGATATTAAAAGAATCGCAGGAATTATAAGAATTTATTTTCTTGCTGCACTTTGCGGCATCTATAAAATCAGCTCTTAAGAGATGGTAAATGGTGCCATGCCAGTGTGATCCGGTACTTCACATCCACCGTGAATCCCAACCGTTCCGCAGAAATGGATCGAGTGGGAAATGGAAACCATCCCCCTTAGAGGTGGTATATGATTGCAAGTGGCAATCGGGTATTAAAGTGACCTCAAGCACCATCCAAATAAATGCGAAGTTCTGCAAATCCAAATAATTAACTGTGCGATGAAGAATATGTACATATTGTAAGATCTCATTTATTTATGTTAAGAATTATCGTTCTGCTCGATTAAATTTAGATATCTACACATATATCGCTGTCAGTATTTTTGTGTATCGATTGTTAGTATTAAGTCAGTATGTCGAAAATATCGAGATGTGGCCTAAGGCCACTCTGGAAATGAGCCTCTCTCTGGTGACGCTTGACTGAGCTAGACGCACAGCTGCCGAAAAAAGAAGTCTTTTTATATACATAAGAGAACTAATAACACAGGCCGACATTTTTGAGGTCATCAAAAAGTGTTTTAAGCTCAATAGGTCTCCTATAGTAATTGATCACGGCCCTGTACTCAGTTTTTCTCCATCACGTCAGGATTTCGAAACAATTGCGTTCAAATTATTCAAAATGACCTCATTTGCAATATATTATTCCATGATATAAGCATAATATTGTATTAAAAACATTATTTTATCCTATTAATATATTAGGCTTGATTGAAAACAAATTGACAATATATCAAAGAGTTAGTTCTTTGTTATAATGGATAATAGCTTACACTCTGGATATACAGTAGTTCTATAATGAGGAAAATTTCAACCAAAAAACATGCTATGGGAATTCCAAGAATTGTCTGCTTTTAAATTTTAAACAATTCTAGGAATTTCCTGCGTCTTACAAATTGTTTATTAGTTATATGTGCAAACAAGAACTAATTTTCTTACATAGGATATTCTAAAATCTGTTAAAAAAAGTTGAAAATGTTTGTTTCCAAATTCATAATGTTCTCATCCATTTTGTCTTCTTAATTATACATATTAGTTATTTAGGATACCTTTTCAGACGTAGAGATGTTTTTTATTGGCTCTTGAAGCAGAATGTTAATCTCCTGTTTTATTACAGCAATTTGTTGTCCACGTTTGCGTCTTATGTTAGGTAGATTTTGAAAGATCTGGAAGTTACCTACCAACCATGAAATGCTAACTAACATAGAGCTGGCCAAAGCTTCGATGGTGTTCTCGATACGTCGATGGCTTTGCAATTTTGGAAACTATCGATGTTTGACCATCACTGTCGATAGTTTTTTATTCTGCCTACAGTGGTTGCCAGACTTCAGTTCTGACTTTCTTTAAATAATTGTAGTAATTGTTTGGTGATTATGACGAACAGCAAATCAGTCAACTTAATATTTCGCCATTCATCCATTTGTATTTGAATTTAAACAAAAAATAACTAATATTGATATTAAAAGAAGAATTGCAGAAATTATAAGAATTTATTTTCTTGCTGCACTTTGCGGCATCTATAAAATCAGCTCTTAAGAGATGGTAAATGGTGTCAGTGTGAACCAGTACTTCACATTCACCGTGAATCCCAACCGTTCCGCAGAAATGGATCGAGTGGGAAATGGAAACCATCCCCCTTAGAGGTGGTATATGATATATCTACACATATATCGCTGTCAGTATTTTTAAGTGTCGATTGTTAGTATTAAGTCAGTATGTCGAAAATATCGAGATGTGGCCTAAGGCCACACTGAAAAGGACCTCTCTCTGGTGACGCTTGAATGAGCTAGACGCACAGCTGCCGAAAAAAGAAGTCTTTTTATATACATAAGAGAACTAATAACACAGGCCGACATTTTTGAGGTCATCAAAAAGTGTTTTAAGCTCAATAGGTCTCCTATAGTAATTGATCACGGCCGTGTACTTAGTTTTTCTCCATCACGTCAGGATTTCGAAAAAAATGCGTTCAAATTATTCAAAATGACCTCATTTGCAATATATTATTCCATGATGTAGGCATAATATTGTACTAAAAACATTATTATTTTATCCTATTAATATATTAGGCTTGATAATATCTTACACAAATTGTTTATTAGTTATATGTGCAAACAAGAACTAATTTTCTTACATAGGATATTCTAAAATCTGTTAAAAAAGTTGAACATTTTTGATTTAAACTTTCTTTCGTATACTTTTGGGTGCCTATTTTCCAACCCCAGATCTCCAGATTTCACAAAATCTGGACGTGATGGACAAAAACCAAGTATGCAGTCAGAATCAGCGTACTTGAATTAGTTAGGAACACTTCTTAAGTTAACGTCAGCAAAAATCATGTCGTCCTGTGTTACCTTTCACATGGCACTAGAAATTCAAGTCGGACCACAGTTTTTTTTTGTCATGTTGAAGCTATAGTCCGATAAGTTCCTAAATTATGCTTTCGACCAAAACAACAATTCTAAGAGCCTTTTTGTTTCTTTGGTGTGAGTGAACAAACTATAAGAATTAACAAACGTATGTAAAAAGCTGAGATCCTGCCAAACTTCTTAAACGTTTTTTATAATTCCTGTTCGATGCGAAAATATAGTAGTATAGTATTGTAGTTTTTTAACGTGACACTTTCACATTATCTTTTGGATTTTTAAGTTCCTATAAAATTAAACATTAACGATGATTATACATGAGTCTTAATATATACATATGTAAGTCCACGATACGCCGACTCCTACAGAACAAGTAGAACCATGCCCTGCACATTGACCAACTATGATGCAGCAAGACTAGACGCAATACCAGAAACTGTTCCGGGTAGTATACCCCTTCTCATTAAAAGTCACGTTGACAACACACACATCCCATAACCCTAGGAAGTACATTGTGACCCATATTAATCCACACTATCCACTTGTTCCATTAATGACTTCCTATACCTAGAGTAAGGACCTTAAACCTTGACCCAATATTAACTTCCTATCATATAGCATAAGCACTTTTCTATTCACCTTTGTAACCAACCTTTGTGTATCCGCAGGATCATGGCAGGGAGACACGTATGATAGACTCATAGCTGGCTACCGAGTAGGGATCAGACTCGCATTTATGACTCAGGCTCGTACTTAAGACTCGTAACTTGTATATGTTTTTTTTTTTAACAAAAATATGGTAATATTTGGTAAACTAATGTCGTATGTCCATAAACAAATAAGGCCACCTTGAACTTTGAAGCTGAAAACTACAAGATTTTGCCAAGTATAGTGCTAAACTACCGTAGAAAATAGTAAATGAAGTAAGTAAGTCGGCTCGCCGACTTTGTTTATACCATATACCAGGTGAAACAAATTTTTTTAAATTTCGAAAACCAAATGCATGTCAACGAGCACTCTAGCGCCGCCACTAGCCAACGGCCAATTTTACCCTTATGGACCGCGTGGTAAAATACGTTCATACGCATATTTTGCATGTTTCTAGTCCGATTTCAATAAAATTTGGTAGTTTGGTAGAAATAGATATGATCGCGATAGTCAAAAACCTACAGGAGGAAATCGGGTTTTTTTAAATTATGGAGGCGGAAGTGGGCGTGGCAATATATGAAAATATATATACTCTGCGCGCATACTAAGCCAGTATACATATGTACTTAATTTGATGACTTTAGCTTTGTTAGTTTTTGATAAAATCAGTTTTGTTTAATTTGCGGGGGCTGAAGTGGGAGTGTCAAAATTTTTAAATAGCCATTATCTGCGCGTCTATTAAGCTAGTCTGCATACCAAATTAAAAAAAACAGTTTTATGTGATTCCTGGGGGCGTGGCCAAAATTCCAATTAACTCTATAAATTCACATACTACACGAGTATATATACCAAATTTGGTGGCTCTAGCTCTTATAGCCTCCGAGATCTGCGTGTTCATACGGACGGACGGACAGACGGACATGGCTAGATCGACGCGGCTGTTAATCCTGATCAAGAGTATTAATACTTTAAAGGGTCGGAGAAGCTTCCTTCTGCCTGTTACATACATTTTGGCGACTTTAATATACCATTTCACCCTATGGGTGTATGGTACAAAAACATGGCAAAATTCGATGGTTTCACACTATTTCGGGTCCTGCGAATCGAACTGCATCATTAGTTTTTTAAGTTATCACGATGGTTTCATAAAAAATTTTTTGTTGAAGGTTTTCATCAAAGTTGCCAATTTTTCAAAAAATGTCTTTTTTAAAGTTGCTTCTAACTTCTAAAATATTATTTTTTTTACAAACTTTCTTTAGCAAAGTTTCTTAGAATTGAAAGGGCTACAAATGTTGGGAAGATATCCTCTAAATCCGTCCGTTCCCGAGCTTTGTCACAAAATATAAAAAAAAAAAAATAGAATCGTGACCCTTTTTTTATAATTTCTTTCTCGCATTTAATCAAATTGAATTTTTTTAGATATGTTAACAAAATTAAACCAACTGTATTTCTTTAGTTTTTCAAAAATATTTATATAAAAATTAAAAATATAAATATAAAATATTTATATATATGGGTATATATATACATATATAAAATATTTATATAAAAATTAAAAATATATAAATATTTTATATTAATATATACCCATTTTCCTGCACCACAACATACATATATAACCCCTTAACTTAAAAACAGAAGTATTTCCTAATTAGATTTAGAATGAAGCAATAAAAAGTTAAATTCAAGATCGTAAAGATGAATCGCTAACACATCCAGATATCCTTAAGAAAGGTGTGTTTATTGGGATGTAGACCACAAAACAACAACGAAAAAGTAAGAAGCCAGGTTCTTTTTTTAAATTAATAAAAAAATAAACTATCCAATCACTTTTAATGTTTTGCATAAAAATGCAAGTACATCTAGTTAGGGAACCATCACATATGTACATACATATATCGATATGCATATATGTACATAGTTTGAAAATCCGTCTTACAGTTCAATCCTTTCTTTCATACATATTCGAAGAGGTAGACTTTAGAACAAGGTTGTCCTTTATAAAGCTCTGTTTAAATTCTGTTAGTGTTTTTTGGAACATTATCTCCATCTTAGTTTGACTTTTCAAAATTTCTACCATTTGCTTCGAATTGGCCAAAACTTGTTGACGCAATTGCACTATATCTTTTGTTAAAGAATCTTCAAGTATGTCAACTATTTTATATAGCCCCTCGATCTGTGATTGATAATTATATTCCAGGTCTTTGTCTGTATTTTCATCAGCGGTTCCAAGTGGCGTGTCCTTGTACTCTTGGCCATTGTCCGAGATTTGACTCTCCTATAACGAATAAGTCTCTTATCAAAAGTAATTTAATAATTTCCAATTTTATTTTCACCCACCTTGTGGTCATCCATTGTAATTGACGAATTCGTGGAGGATTTTTCGCTAACCAAATACAACACCAAAGCCACTATTATAATATAAAGCTCAGCATTGGCCATTCTTTATAGTAAACTAAAATAATTTAAAGTTAATATTTTAATATTATCTTTTTGAAAGCTACATATAATATATACAAATCAATGTGATTGTACATACATACATACATTGACGTTGCCTACGATAGACTAATTTGCTTGCCATGCACTTTCGAGACAGATTCCATTGTTTACTTTTCATCATTCGACTATAGATATGTGCATATGGACAATGCATGTGCATATGACGCATAATATACTCATATACATATATACAAAAGTTTGCACATTTCTGTTTTTTGTGATATTGATAATGCTAGCTGCCGTTTAATTAAGAGATTAAGTACTTACTTTTTCTTCTATTTGGGAGTCCCAAAATTAACTTGAAATGTACGACGCACACTGTTTTAATTTCAACGTTATCGATAGGTCTATCAATGGTTTTGTGACATGGCTATCGATGGTTCACTTTGACTCACCCTTAGCACTTTCGACTCAGCCCTTAGAACTTCTTCACCTCCTTAGCACTGTTACTCTCACCCTTAGGTCTATTACTCGTAGCCTTATGACTTTTAATCGCACCCTTAGGACTTTTACTCTCCCCTTAGGACTGTTACTCACAAAGTGATTTTTTAAAATAAAACTGTAAAATGGTGAAACGGTAAAATTGCAAGAAGCTGGGTGTCCTTTAATAATAATACAAATACACAACAATGTATGTAATACAACAATTCCTTAATCGTATTTTTTTTGCCACAAATGCTTTGGGCTAAGATTATCGAGACTTTAGTCCCTTCTTCTCCCATTTCCAAAGTAAAAACAGCATCATCCAAGCTAATTTCCGAAAATTTAAATGCATATATATAAATAAATATAACTAAAAAAAACGAGTTGTGACGATAAATGTGCCACCATCTCGGAGGGGTCATCTTTATGCTCTTTTTTGGTTGAAGGTTGAAAGTCTTTACTACGCCTAAATAAGAGACTTGCAATGCTAAGAAACAATTTTAAAGCTTGTGATTCAACTCGATTCAAACCGATAAACGGAAGAAAGGTGGTAGATGAGTCGCAGCAGAACGAGATCCTTTGCATCCCTAGCTTGCAGTATCTGGTTGGGTTGCCTGCTGAATCTCTATCTTTAATTATTTAAATTCGCTTTTTTAGGATCTTTAATGAAACTAGCATTAAAACAAACAAATGGCGCAGTCGTTTATTGTTTGTATTTATAATACCCTGCAAAATTAATTTGTGTCTGAAGTGAATATATGTATAGTATATGTATATATTCTTGATCAGCACGACTGGACGAGTTTAAATAGCCATGACCGTCCGTCTGGATCAACATACACATACACATGGATGGGAAGATTATATCAAATATGTAAATCCACACGGCAAAGTCTCGTAACTTTTCTCAATAACAATAATAAAAGGATTTTATACACTTATAAGCGACTGTGTCAAATTTGATCAAGACAGAGTGACTATTTCATATAGCTTCCATAGGACCGATAGGTCGAAAACAGTGACTTTTATGGCAATTTGGATAGTAAGTCTTGGATTTAGTGGGACACTTAGGCAGTCTCGTCTTCGAGCTGATGGCATTAAGAAAAGCATAAAAGATAAACGTTCTATTGAAGAGTCATAAACTAACAATAAGTGTCACTCTTGACCAAGTCGTCCCGCTGACCTTGATGCAATCTTAACACTCTTTTGATGCAGGGTTCAACAACCTGTTCCCTTCCTTTCTCTTGACTTTAAAATACTATAACATCAATATATCTCTACTTGATAACTCTTTCGGATCAGGTTAGTTTAGTTGCCAGTTCAGTTGGTTGGCTGCTTCTTGGGGGGAGGTGAAACAAATTGGCTCCACTTAAGCGGGTGCATGTTTTTGGTTTCGGAGGCTATTAAGTTGAATGTATACGACATATGAATACACATGATTATACAAATATTCACATTCACGTGACAGACAGAAGGAAATTATTTGTTCTTTGCCCAAAGCAGGGAAGCAGATTCGTTAGGTTTTTGCCCTCTTCTGCTCCAATTTGCATTTCCGGCTTTTCCATTTGTTAAATTGCAATGCGGCTGTCTTTGTTTCTTTTTCCGTTTGTGTGCCTGTGTCTGCTTCTTGCGCTCTTTTTGTGCACCTACATACTTGCATTAAATATTTAGCAATATCAATTAGTTGCTTGCCCTCTGACAAAATGCTTTAAACTAATTTTGCACAAAGAGAACGAGAATGGGTGAAAGCGAAAAAGCTGCAATTAAAACCATCTGCTGTTTGGGTAACTTTTTGCTGCCAATATGGCGAGCCATGTTACGACAAGGAACTTGGCAACTTGAAAAATAATAAAAAGCAATACGCAGCCAGACAAAAGCATATTGCGAATATTACGCTAATTGGTGACTGCAATCAAAATCAAAGTGGGCCCGTGTCCAGACCAGGACTACCACCAGGACCTTCAAGTGCGAAGCGCTAGGAGCCAGAAATAGTTGTTGCTTTGGCCATATACCTCGTTTGAGGCACGTTGCGCGGCAGATGCGAAAAACTCATGGGTGGAAGGAAAAATGAAAATTACTTTTCAGGGTTCGAACTTTAAATCACTTCGAATAAACTATCCTTAAGTGTTGATCAATACTTCGACTTCCTTTATCTGCACCTGTGAGTTTAATCAAATTAGATGTTGAATCATAATTATAAGCTGAAACTCTTTTAACTTTGTATATTGTAAATGTTATTCATCTGATGTTTTACAGTCCAAACAGTTAACTCAATTTTTTTTGTCATGATCTCAGCTTGATAAAGACTTAACCTGAGAGTCGTTCTGAGGGCTTTGAACAAGAGTATGATGTATGTGATTACTGTTAAATACATTCACAAAGACTGCTGGCTTCAAACTCGTTAATACCTTTTGACTTAAGTGGTTGCTAAATAATTCAGTTAAAAAATTATATATAAATAAGCTTAAGATATTTAACATCGTGTTTCCTTGTAATCGAGTCTAGGGAATTAGTGAGAAGAAAGAAAGAAGTCGTTGAGTCGACTTCGGTATTCCATTCATAATAAAGGTAGATTTCAAATTTGTTAGATCTATCCTTTATAGTCTCAGATATCTGGGTGCATGGTATAACCTATTATCACTGGCCTTGGAAAACTTGCGAAGAATACTTCTTACCGTTTCAAAATGCTTATTTCAAATCGGTTTAGAAAATAAAACAACGTACATAATAGAGTATTTACATTGGAATAGTGATCCTTTATCATTATATTGGATGGATGGATGGATCCATTTTTACTATCAACACAAAGCTCTAAAATGTTATCTATAACAAAGTTTATGAACCTTTCCAACATTTCTCTTCCAATTCTAAGTCAATGGAGGGACAGCAATGTCTCGATGTCTAGGGTATGTTCATTAGTTCGCTAGTGACACTTTAATAACCCCACTAGGAAAGCCAGCAGAAACGGAAATGGGTGATATATGTATGTATTTGGATTGAAGAATGAACTTTCACTCGGGCAAACCTTGAGAGAAATCAGAAATTCTCTTTGAACAATTTTTATCGTATTTTCTCGGGCCTCATTTGGGGTAAAATTATAAATGAAACACATGCATAATTTACTTTACTTGATTAATGCATGGGGCCGCACAGAGTTGCTCACAGGATTCACAGCAAGGAAGGATAGGAGCCAGGCGAGAGCAACTCAAGCTGTAGGATTTACGTCAGATTTTTTGACCAGAGCAATTGTCATCTGTGTGGCGGTCAGAGTGACCCATTTAAGCAGACTGACTGCAGTTGCATCAGCTCCTTCCATCGGACTTAAGTACATAAGTCGGCAAATGCAATGACGAAGCCTAAGGACTGGCAAGAAACTACTGCACAGATTGCGGCCACCGAGATTTCCTTCCGATATGCAATGCTGTTAAATTGTGTGCCATTATTATGATTGCCACCATAGCGCGGGGATACTCCGACGTGTGTGGGGGTCGAGGGTAGGAAAGGAGTACAGCCCAGGCAGGATATGCAGGCGCCAGCAGCATACCCACACACACACACATTGAGGATGTCACCAACGTATTCCATGTATTTCATTATGCTGCTGCTACTTTTCTCGGGTATACACAATTTCACATGAAGATTACCTCTCTCTTTTGAGACTTTAACGATTTAAAATTCGAAAGGACTTTCTACTCTCACTTCAGTGACTTTTTGGCACTTAAAAAGTTTATATCGAATATCCAATTATCCTTACACAATGTCTTTGTTAGATGTATCCAAATTGTGACATAACATTTTTGAAATTACAGATACAAATTTGAAATTTACTTAAACTCTTTTCCCTGAAGGGATTATGGAGAGGGATTTCTTTTGGATGACATCGATTCTATGTGAACATTTGATTCTGATAAACTGAGATTACATTTAGATCAGTTGGTTGATAGGCCTATTCTTATGTCGTTCATGGTCAAAGGAAAAAGCCAGAACAATTATATTTAAAAGAGTATTTGGGTTTCGACTTTTGTGGGCAAAGTGGTCATGTTGTTATTATTTGTTTCGCTTATTTGTAGTCCAGAGTAGTTACAAGCAATTGTTGTAATTGTTGTTGCCACAGAAGTGAGGCAAGAGTGGCAAGCGAGCGCGTTATTCATCGAGGGCGCCCCTCGGAAAACCGGAAGTAACACTCAATGGGTAAAATGTTGCTGACTTGCTTACACGGCGTATGCACATTATGCAAAATCCTGGCCAGCGGCACCAACAGCAACGTCCATTCAGCAGCTGACAACTTACGCACCAGTAGATGCAACCAGAGGTATGTGTGAGGTTGTAGGTCCAGGTGAGCGGAGAGAGGATGGCTGAGGCGGAGAGAGGGTTACATTTTGTTGTTTGCCCTGCACTTAATTTCTGTCTCACTCGGCTTGGCATTTATTTTTGCACGTAAAATGTGCCAACGTTATGAGAGGTGGATGAGAGTGGTGGACAGAAGGATAGTGGAAAGAAAGGATGGCACCATTGCAGTACGGAAGTGGTCGGCGTTCGCGTGCGTTGCATCCTGTTGGCAATTATGCAGCAGGAGCCAAAAGCCAGAGCCAACAACAAACAGTTACAGCTGTTGCAGCCTTTCTCCTTTGCAGTTGGTTGTAAGCCATTTTAATTGCTTCTCTCTCTCTCTCTCTCTCTCTCTCTCTCTGTCGCACATCTGTGACCACCTCCCACCCATTATACGGTCTCCCTTTTTTCTTTTGATTTTCAGCTATTTTGTTATATGAGAAACATTTTCTACTAAGTGACGGTTCGTTTGTCAGTTGTGTGAGTTGCCGTTAGTCTTTTCATTATTCATGCTCGCTCTCTAGTAAGTATCCTTTCCCTTCCGCCCCTCTCAGGCTGCTTCTTAAGTTAACTTTTCGCTTGTGCATCTCCTTCCGTTTTCCATCTCCATTCGCCTCGTTCTCTATGCGGCACTTCTGGCCGTGTTATTGTTATGGAGCAACCATTTGCCGTGGCTAACGAACTAATGTCGAATGCACATCAAGTGCCATTCGTTGCTGCTTCCGCCAGCTCAATGACCACGGGTCAACAACAATACCTGGTCCGTTCCAGCCAGGTTAAGAAGACGTTGCAATTAAGCAAAAGGTACGAGCAAATTCTAACTTCAAGTCGGACAATAGTTAGTCCTCTTTGGCATTTTGCAATTTAAAATGGCAATGGCATTCGGAATGGAAATGGCAATGGGAACAATGGTGTCCAATGACATATAGAACATGTGTAATCTGAGAATAATTGCTAAAAAAACACAAAAAAAAAAAAATTTAAACGGAGTAGAAAATGTGCTACGAATACGTTGAGACTGAACAAAGCTTAAACTAAACCACTAAAATGGTTTATAGAGTCTGGCTTTCTTTTGTAGGTACTAAAAGGAAATTTTAATTCAAATAATACGAAATCATTTTTAGTTCATGTACGCAAAGTTTATTCACGATTAAATCCAACTAATGAATGATTTTATTTTATTTTTTTTTTTTTTTTTGAACAGGATGTGTTAAAGAATGACTTATCGAAATTTCAAGTTACTAAATAATAACTTGGTAATAGGTAAAAACGGTTTCTCATAATAATTTAAATATTCTTAAAGTCAGATAAATCAGACAACGAAAATATTTGAAAGGTAGTGGAAATGGAGTAAAAGAGAAGACTTTTCGGAAGATTCCACCTCTCTTAGAGTTCCTTTTTTTTCAATTTTCGGAACAACTCAAGTTGGAACTCATATTCATGGAATGAAATATTTACATTTTACAATGTACATTGTTTGATAATGACATATTCGAAATATTAGTATTAGGAATCCAGGTATCATCGGATTATCCACCTTATCACCTAAAATTTTACATTGACTACTTACTTCTACTACCTACTTGGTAAATATTGCATACCAAAATGGCTTAGCTATAGTATATGGTCGATTATCCAGTAAATCAAAACACCTTTTATTTTCAAATAACAAATACCAAACTTTCGCTGTGCCCAAGTTTATATACCCTTGCAGTCCTTGCTCATAATATTTTTACATGTTCCAAACTCTTTCTCTATAATTCAATTACTTCAGACGGTTATGGCTATATCGACTCAGCTTCTCGTGCTGATCAAGAATATATATACTTTATGGTGTCGGCAACGTCTCCTTCGTTGCGTTACCAATGACCAATTTTATAATATTTAAGTATAACTTTTGATGCTTAAAAAGTTAAGCAGCACTAGATTGAAACGTCAATTTGGTTTGATACTAATTTGGGAAAATGTTAGGATTGGTTCTAAGTGGCGTAAGAGATGACGCAAGTCCTCAAAACACGTCCGTCTTGTTCTACGCGCACCAATTCTTTTATTCGTAATCCCTCTAGATCAGGGCCCGGCACAAAGAGAGCGCTAGAAAAATGTAGTTGTATGTGTGCACTTGCTTGTCTGCGTGTGTTGCTTTACACTACGCAAAATGAAAGTTGACAAAATTTTGCCTCAAATCAAGAAAACGAGTACAGCAGCTAAACTGATGCAAGAGAAAGATAGAAAAACAAAGTAGCGATCAATTTTTTCATGTGTCATCTCTCAACAAAGCGACATAGACCTGCTTGCGTCGAAATGCTGAAGAAAACTAAATCCATCTTGATTTTTTTGTGTGAGGACTTCGGCAGCCGTTCGGTTACACGCATACGAGGTGCCGAACGTGTTCGTCCCCCGGGGGATATGAGTGCCGGGCTCTGCTCTAGATCGCCTTTTTTTACACGCTCACGTTCTCTCTTTGATCGTCGTCTCGTCTCTCGTCTTCGTGTACAGTGGGATTGATGCACATCGTAAACGCACATCCCATATTCATGAGTCACTGATAGTGATACAATCTGTGCTGAGGTGTCACGGCAAGGTTCTATTATAAGGCAGGGTATGAAAAGGCGAGCATTAACGCCATGAAATCAAAAACTGTTGTACCAGCCAAAGTGAAACAGTGTTCCCGTGACCATTCGCAAAGAGGAAATCTCAACGCTGACTAAACCACAAGTGACCAAGAAGGAAGCCCGAATCTCAACCCGGCTGAAGGTAACCTAGTTCCCCTCCCGAAATATGCATACATATTATATTTTTATACCCTTGCAAGGCCTTGCAAAAAGGGTATATTAATTTTGGTCAGTGTGCAACGCAAAGAAGGAAGCATTTCCGACCATATAAAATATTTTTATTCTTGATCAGCACGACGAGACGAGTTCAAATGTTCATGTCCATCCGTCCTATGACATATAGCTCCCATACAAACGGGAAAGTCACGAACAGTGACTTTTCTCAATAACTTCGTTATTTTCTGAGCTATTGCCGTGAAATTAAATATTGGTGAGTTTGTTACACCTATAAACGCCTGTAGTAAATTTAAAAAAGATCGGGTGACTATATCATATAACTCCCATAGGAACGATCGGTGGTCAAATTGAAATTTTACAAATGGTCCCAAGTAAACGTAGCATTTGACATTTGATGTCAAGATGCCATATTGGCATTTGTGTTGTCTGCATACTTTGTTAAAGAACTCCGGAATCGCAATATCCGGAGAACTAAATTGAGTCAATTATTGAGTTTGATTTTGTTTGATGCGGTCCTTCGCACCAAGTGATCGGTCTGTACCGATTTAAAACGAACGCTCACAAAAGACAAGCAAGCTCTTACGTGATTATTGATGATCGCATGTTTTCGTTAAGCTTTGATTGAGCGGATCGAACCTTTTGCTTCAGCTAACGAGAGTGATCGATCCGAGTGAGTGATCTGCTCGCAAAACGCACAATCGCACCGCAATTCATATCGATCTTGTAAGTCAAATCATGTGCAAGAAACCCAAAGTTATTTCGGGTGCATTCATTCGGCTTAAACTGTATTTCACAAACGATCACTTCGGGTGGTCGTTTTTCCAAAAACAACCAAGGCTGCGACTTGTTCAAGAAGCAGATTTTTTCGTTTCAAGTACCGAGCAGAGTAAACATGTTGTAAGAGAGCTGTGTAGCGAAATGATCGGAGATTTTATTGATCCTGCTTAATCACTATTTAAACTAGTTGCGAATTGCAACTAAGTGAAGCGAAAAGCTTACAATACCAAAGTCCATCCTTTTTCATAATCCTTTTGTGTGCTTTATATTATCTAATTAGTTAGGGGACAATGTCCAAATCACGAGTTAAGTATAAATCAGCAATGTAAAGATCTGCCCCTCTGAATCTCTCTCCTATTAAAGGAGCTGAGTCTCCTGATTACTTTGGCAAGCTAAAAACTTAAAGAATTTAGAAAAGACTTGAAAACTATAAGATCGGAGGGAACTCAAGTTTCTCTAGGTTAGTAATGTTTTGATAGAATTTTAACTAAACTAAGTTTAACTAGTAAGTTGGTCAATTAATCTCTCAGTGTGGTTAATTAATTCACATAGGATAATATGCTTGCCTGACCTGGTGATGCAAACCCAAACTTCTTTTTCCTTATGATACCAAGAATACCAAGAAGACTTTGTTTTCAATGTTAACCTGGTCTCCGGTTTGCCATGTCACGAATTTTTTGGAATCCTTTCAATTTATTTAGTGTTAACAATTTGCAATTACCAAAAATACTTCGTGACATACTTAACTATTGCGTAATAACTGAACTAAATCTGCTGCAACTAAATTGGTTAATTTAAATTCATAAAGCGGCACCGATGCACAAAACCCACACACACCACATACTCACACACACACACATGCACACTCTAAACTGATTTTGCGTGGTCATATTGTTTAAATAATTGATTTGGACCTCTGATTGTTGCTCTCTAAGTGGGCCAGAAAATAAAACGATTTAAATATTCAAAACAACACTCAAACATGCATTTAAACATTCACACAGAACCTGGCCCCTAAAAACACCGCCCCCAACCCGTCCCCCCCCGTTCCCACCGACCCCAATGGAAAGCCAACAAAGTGACTTATGCGGCCATTTGTAATATTTTGTTTTTTTTTTTTTTTGTATAATAAAATAAAGACAGTCCGACGACTGGTCGGTCAATTGGTGGGTCAGTCGGACAGGCAAATGTGTTGTATATTTGCTCTTTTTTATGATATCGTCAACTTGCAACGTCCCCGCACAGGGCTCCCGCTCCCTGGCTACCCCCTAATCTAATTTGGCAGAGAACATTTTTGGCCGACCGCAGGCCAAAAATAAATGAAATCATGAAATAATAAACTGAATTAGGTGTAAATTGTTGAGAGGCAAGCAAGTGTTTTTATTCCGTGTTGTTTCTCTTCATTCCGTGTTGGTTGCCAGGCGTTGTTAAAATCCAATTTGCGGAACCGGAAATATGGAAAATCTGTCAGAAACACCAAACTGAAAGTGAAAATGTTGCAATAAAAAACGAAAAACGAGAGAGCATGGTAAATTAATAATAATAATTAATTGTCAGAAACTATGCCAAAACATCATAAATAATTTATTCTTTGGTCTATGGACTATCTCATTTTTATTTAACTGTGAAAGTTGTCCTCAAACATTTCAGAAGCGCATCGACTCAAGGATACCCTGTGCAACTGGGTTCAAATGTGAGACAAAGTCCCATTATTTTGCCTAGGTTGGAATTTCCTTCTCAGCCTAGTCAAATCCTAAGGAATTTGTTTCATTCCCATTCAAAGTATTACCAAGTGTTTGGTTAGGAAAATTTCGGATGAGCAACACTTAATGGGCCGTCCAGGCATGCTGGGTCCCACTGTTGTCTCATTGGATTGCAGGGTAACCAACTAGGCTCCTGACCCATTATGTACTCCCAACTGTGTCTCTATGTTTGGCTTTGTACTGGATATGTCGTATGTAGCGTACATTGTACGTGTCTGGATGGGGCGGGGAGGAGAGAAAATGATTGCGGCATTTCTGGCGGAGTACACGGACTCGATTCTCTTCTCAGTACCATAAGTTTGAGTATGTTGTTCAGCATATACAAAAGTTTTATAATAATTTGCGCTACAAATTTGAAATTGTAATGCCAACTCATTAGAAAGTTTTTGCGTTCGAATTTGTTGCTTTCGCTCTTGTTTCACGTACACACACACACAAACGAATGAACGTCTGTAGGACTGCGGTGTGTGGGTTATTTTCTGATTTTCTACTTACTTTATTTTATTTTATTTTGTTTTTGTTCCCCTTGTTTTTATTATTATTCTTTTGCCATAAAATTGCCTACCATGTGAAAAAAGTCATGGCAATGTATACGTGTGTGTGTGTGTGTGTGTGTGTGTGTGTGTACCTCTGTGTGCGCAAATAAGTTTCGAAACTGTGCCACTGGATACGCTACAATTAAGGCTTATCAGTTCGAATGACATCAATGTGCATTCTGAATTTTGCATAAAATGTTGAGTTATGTTAAGTCAGAGCTTGAAAGAATCCCCTTGAAGTGGAAATAGAACGAAATCAACAGATGGAAATTAACTTTAAAATAATTGAACTTTATTTGGTGATCCTTTAGTGATCCTATGAAGTTGGTCGACTAAATGGTCGTAATAACGACTTTGGACTTGAAGCTTCTTCATTTCCCAATGATTCACCCATCGTACATACATGAAAATTTATAATATTTAATATTATTGATGAAGGATAAACGGACAGTTAAGGATTATTGTGAAATGGAAACTGGATTCTTACTTTATAGAGAAATTGAACGTTAGCTAATAAATTTCTCAATTAAAGTGATGATGATAATGGCGATTCGGTGAGATTTTGAAATACTTTTGACTATAATATTATTGGCCTGATTTCAGTTTTGAACAAACGCAGCCCCACAATATGCTTACCCAGGGGAATTGCAGTGTATTTTGGTTAGTTGTGCCTTTACTTTATTGTTTCCCCTTGCGAGGATTATTGTCAAATTACATATGCAACTAACTTTTTGATAAACAACTGAATATGAATCGAAATCTGAATCCGAATCAGAATGAGAATGGCTTTGACCTTGAGAAAAGTATATAGATTATCTGTTATGCATACATTATTTCTCAACTTTGCCAGTTTATTGGTCTAAAAACCATGTTAACAGAATGAATTATTCTATCCGGCTTTATCTTTTTTCTGTTTTCTTCTTTTTTTTTTTGTTTTTTGGGCGGGGTTGTTTGCCCATTTTCTGCTGCTGATCTTTCAAATGAGTGTATGAGAGATTTCCTGCATTTTTGTTGATAATCAAATTTTAATTAGCTGAAATTGCATCAAAAGTTGTGCGTAGCAGACAAGTTTCTATACATGTTTCCATAGGTGTTGTTGTTTCTCTTTCTCTGCGAGTGTGTATGCGTGTGTGTGTGTGTGTGGCATGTGAAATTAATTAGAGAAAGACTGAGAGAGAGACAGAGAGAGGAAGAGAGAGAGAGACTCATTAGCATGTTGTAGTTAGTTACTCTCATAGCTTGTTTATTTTGGCTGGCGGCGAGACATACTACATTCCTTTACTCCACAAAATTCTACACTTGAAAAAATTCAGCAGCACCATAAACTTTTGAGACTGATTCAACCCAAAAATAGGCAATAGAAAATTAAAATCCTTTTGTTTTATAACAAATTGTTTATTAGCATTGTTTGCCAACATAAGTTATTTTTCTTACTCAGGATATTCCAGAATCTGTTAAAAATGTTAAGAAACAGTTGTTTCAAACTTTCTATAGTATACTTTTGGGTGCCAACACCAACCCCAGATCTCCTGATTTTACAAGATTGGCCGTGATATTAGTGTATTAGTTATGAACATCTCTCAATATATATGTAGCTAATTCTCATTGTCACTTTAAAATGATAACTCTTCAGATACTTTAAATTACTCAATTAGGTGAAGTTTGAATAATACGAATTTACGTTAGTAAATTGATTGCTTTGTCCTTATTAATGACTGTCGAAATAAATCTTAAAACTATCTTTAACTCCTTAACAGTAAATTGTCAATATGCTTATGATAAGGATCATAGAGAACTATATTTAGTCACTAAGTCGTTACTAATTAACGAGATTTTAATAAAAGGTTTGAAAACTTTTTCTTAGTTGGAAAATATTGAAATATTAGTTAAAATAATTCAATTTAGAAAACTTTTATGGTGATTTGTTTGCAAGAAATACTTACCAAAGCAAGAAAATCTTTTGTTATCCTTGACAAAAGACAATGGCAAACATTTCTGTCCCTGTGTGCGTGGCCTATAACGTGATCTGTGTAGTCAAAATCAATATGAGGAGTAGAAAATTAACTAACTCTTTCTTCTTAATTATAAGGATAATTGTTTTTGGCATGCCATCAGCATTAGCAGATGTTGCTTATGATAAGTTAATAGCTCTGTAAGGATATGTTTATTTTGTAAAATTTTAAAATCATTTAGATGTAGAACACCTTCATAATTCCTAGTAATGAGCTGTTAACGTTGTTGTTCCGGTGAGTGAAGTACAATCAAAAGGACTCCGATTTTGGGTGATTTAGAAACTGGATACTTTATTTCAAAGTGTACAAAATTTGCAGTGGCTTAACCGAATACCAGAGATTTGAAAAGTTCAGTGCCCTTGCATTCAGCACACAAATACGGGAAACAAAGTGGATAGTTGCAGCAAATCTACGGCAAAAGTTGCAGTTGGCATACAGCATGAACGACACCGAAAAGGCGAAAAACAAGTAAGGAACAGTTGTGAATCCAAGAAGGATCATAGTTTTATAATGAATGTTGAATCAACGTTGTAGCTATGTATGCAGAAGTCGCTTATTTTACCTCCTGGGTAGGAAGTTTTGGTGTGAGGCATCACTGTTAATTGAGTTCTTGAACTTGTCGTTGTTATTTACAGCATCGCAGGCTCATTATGAAATTGAGTTGGAAGTGCAGCAATACATACATGTGTATGTGCCACAAACCCATGAATAATGCAATTATTGTTGCAGGTGCAGGTTGCCACTGCGCCAACATCAGCAGCAGCAGATGGCTGATGGTTAATTTACTGTAGATGTGTGTGTGTGTGTCTGACGAATGGTCATGTCACAGGGTCTGACTTGGTCTCACTATACCCCTTTATATTCTCTATTCACAGTCCCCATCTCACTCTGTGAGAAATGGCAAATTCATTTACGCGACGTTTGCATTTATCACGGCTGCTAAACGGAAAATGCAAAACGAAAGTAAAGTAGCAACAACAATAGAAATTGCAACAGCAACAGCAGCTCTAACAAGCAACCGAAAAACTCCCTCTCACCGAAAAGGGAAATGCCTGGAAAATTGCATTTTGAGTGCAAATATTAATTTCAACTGCCATCACAGCAGAGAAAGAGAGAGAGAGAGAGAGAGAGAGCAGCAAAGAATGGAGGAATCATGAGGGAAGAGAAAAAGCCAAAAGGAAAAGCCTTTCCTACTCCAACGAAGAATTTGTGTCATGTAATTTTGAACGCGTTGTCGTGGCCAACATTTGGTGCAAAATGCATTCCATTCCATTCCAACAAAATGACAAATGCATGGCACATCCTGCAGGCTGCATCCTACATTCTAGTCCCATTCTACGCCATGTCCACACGGCACTTAGCGTAATGGAGCAGCCCAGCTTGGACCTTCAGCATACATTTCCTTCGGGTGTTCTTCTCCACCCACACGAATGCATTTTGCGGTTAAATGTATTTAGAAATAAAAGACACAAGTCCTTAAGCAAAACTTGACCAAA
Source organism: Drosophila tropicalis (assembly GCF_018151085.1). Taxonomy (NCBI): domain Eukaryota; kingdom Metazoa; phylum Arthropoda; class Insecta; order Diptera; family Drosophilidae; genus Drosophila; species Drosophila tropicalis. Next base: position 785,979 of record NW_027173049.1, on the reverse strand, counting down.
TGTTTGCCCTTGCAGACATTATGTTTCACAGTATTCTTACAAAGGAATAGTGCATATGTGATAGGTACGATAGGTATATGATTTGATTGTTTAAGATTTGTCCCACAATAAGTTAGAACCTTACTACTTTGCTGCCTTAATAACGATAACCAGAGTCCTTATAGGGAATGCATGAATTGATGTTTTTATATACAGATGAAGAAGTAGACAGTAGGCAGACACAGGCAGAACATGCAGCCATGTTCATATTGCAGCCTTAAGTCATTTTCCGCTGTAGGAAAGATGAACATGTGAAGGAAATTCAGGGAAGAGACTGTTATCCTAGCTGTGGGCTCTGCAGTCAAGCCAAATATCTTCGGTGCTGCGGATAAATTTGCCTCCATTTGCATTTAATTAAACAAACCTTGATTTTTGTAAATGAAATAGATGAAAGAATGAATTTGTTTGCGACAAACTAAAACGTTCTACGTATTGTGATTTGTAATTTCTTTCATTATCCTAACATTTGTCGACAGCCATCTTTCATTTCGTGTCATTCGTGCCACATTCAAGTTTGGTGCAATTAAAGTTGGCTTACGCAGCAGGCAGCACACTCTTCGGCAAGTTGCAATCAAGAGATTTGCTGGGCATGTGGCAAATTGCATGTTAGTCGCAGTCTTCACACAGCAGTGCAACAGATTTTCCCACACGCACAATACAAAAGCACACACACACACACACAAACACAGAAAGGAGAAAACATTTTCACTTTCGCTTAACTCAGTGTTGCGCATACGCAGTGTATGTATGTGTGTGTGTGGGTGTCACCAGATGGCTGCAGTGTAAACCACCAGCAAAATAGCCAACAAGAGCAACAAAGAGAACTAGAAGGACGCCTTGGTGCACTCGTTAGAAGTTGACACACACTCCCACACACACCGAGCCACACACGCGAAAATGTTATTTCAGTTAAATTAAATGAAGGCGCAGATCGCACACTTGGTAGGAACATTATATGAACTTTGTGTAAGTGGATATTGCCAGGCAAGGCTTATGCATTAGACTGGACTCTTACTCGAGTTGGGAATACCAAATTCTTGAGTTACTAACAAAAAGTACTTGGCGAAAGGAATCACATAAGTTTCTCATGAGTATCGAGGAGTGTTTTCTTATATCCAGTAAATTCCTATGAATGAATAACCTAAGCAAATCCACGGATTTTCTATATCTTCAGCCTTTTGATATTGAAAAGCTTGCCAACATTTGAAATGGGAAACCCCAAAGAGCAAAACGTTCTTTGTATTTAAAACAAGATAAAACAATCCACTCTAGTCTCTGTGTCAGTGCATATGTGTGTGTGTGTGTGAAGAAGTTTGTAGACGCGTCTGTGTTTGGGTGTGTGTGTGTATTGTCAGTCAATTTAGTAAATGCCGGAACTGTTTTCAACTTTCTTAACGCTTTCAGCAGCTTGTTGCCACATTTCTAAACCATTCGCCGCCGCCTCGAATGCCGTCGCGGCAATGCCAAATGGTGCACGAGTAAAGCCAAAGTAGAACTTTGTTTTTGTTTGTTTGCTGCTGTTTTCTATTGCTCTTGTTGTTGTTTTTTCTAACAGCCTTCCGCTTGTAATTATGTAAGGAGCATCGAGTATTTTTGAGTTTTTCCGTGTCTGGTGGCGTCGCAGCATGCGCTTTCAATTTCCGCATTCTCGAAAATTGTTTTCTCAAAATCAAATTCAAATTACAAAGCAATTTTCCCGCTTCTCTGTTAGTGGCAGACGAGTTGCCCCTCTCTCTTCTGATCTCTTTCTATGTTTGATTTCAATCTATCACTCTCTCTCTCTCTCTCTCTTTCGTCGCCTTGGTTTTGTTCATTAGACATGCATTGATTTTGGCACAGACTTCCGGCGGATGTATTAACGTTTTTTCGCAGCAAATAAACAAAAAATATAGATATATTTTAAACTTGAAATCTATGTATGTATATTAAAAAAAACGCATAAGCTTAAAAGTATGCTACGATTTGTCTGTGCTTTCTTAGAAACCACACTGAAACAACCAAAACTAAAAGGATTCTTAGACTATCGAAGACTATTCCAATTTTGATCTGAAGGCAATGTAAATTTAATCATCTGAATTTTCTGCCCATTGTCGACACTTTGAGTGTCCACCCAAAAAGAAGTATTTGGCCTCTAAATCTTTAATAGAGTTTCTAAAGATTTAGAACGATTTCAATTCGAATGGACTTGGCAAAATCTAATAAAAACCTACATAAGTCAAGCCTCGACCCTTGTTACATGTTTAACTGGTTATACAGTCGAAAGTGGATCCTAGTTGAGTGTACTCTATTCTAGTCACTCTAGCGAGACGAAAAAAAATGCACAGGCGGACCGAGTGGAGTGGCGGGAATCGAATTAGCGTCGGTGACTTGTGCCGCTTTGGCGACTTTGATCGCATTTTGTGCGAAATACGCATGACAGACTGCAATTACTATTGGTTGGCAATGATGTGGAGAAAGGGTTAGATAGACTTAATGCCTGGTTTTGTCTGTCCATATGTGTCAGAGATAGGATGCAGCTTTTTCACATTCTCTCACATTCCCACTGTGTTCCTCTGCTCGCTGTTGTTGTGTTTCGGGTGTTTTCGAGAATTTTTGGCTTTGATGTTTGGCAATTCGCGTTGCAATTTAGCCTAAATCGGCTAAAAGGGTGGGTGATGTGAAAGTGTCTGATTTTGATTTTGGTTGGGTCCTTTCCGATTTTCACTCACAGTCAGGGGCTTTTTTGGTTTGGAGGGCAATTTATGTGGTCGACATCCAAATATGCAACCGCAAACTTTTACAATTAAACAGTCATCTCTCCCTATACATACATATGTATATGTATGTATGTATGTATGTCTTGTGGCAGAGTAGTAAGTGGTATGGGCATGCAAATGTTTGTGTTTGCAATTTCAATTGATTTGGTGTAGAAAAATATTTAATATCCCATAATCACCAGGCATGCTTGGTGCAATGGAATGAGGAACACCAAAGAGAGGGACATCAAGCGATTGGCAATACAAATTATATAGAACCACATGATAAATTTGTGAAATATTTAATTCAAGGAATTTTAAACATTTAAATCAGATGTTTGGCTTTTTAAAGAGAAAAAAACGTCTCCATTTTTACTTAATTTTTAATAATCTATGTATCTTATCTTAGTTTCAAAGTTCCTGTATCGGGATTTTAGGCAGTGACTTTAAACTGTGGACATTAATTGCTTTAATGAAATCTAATAAAATCAATGTTTCAAAATAAAGCAAGCAATGAAATGAATTGATATAATAAACTACTACTACATCTGCTAATGTTTAGTCGGATGTTCCACCCGTTTAACTTACATTGCTCACTTGTACATATATCTTGGGGGAAGTATTCAACTTCTAATAGACACGACAATTCTAACTAAATTTCGAATTTCTAAAACGACAATTCCTTAGACAATCAATTTATATACTTAAATAAATACAATTAACAACTTTACATATTAAGTTCCTTTTAGTAGTTGTTAGTAACACAATGGTCGTTCAGAATTGCCGCAGATTTCTCTTTAATTACCCGCATGTATGGTGACATTAGTTGATAATATATAATCTGGTCATAGAAGGTCAAGATACAAAGATTGTAGATACTTTTGAGATGACACCTCGTTGTTTTAAAGTAAAATAGATTTCTTTGTTTTTCGTAGTCGGAGGCACTCACTAATCCGTGGAACTTAACAACGTTGATACCACATAGCTGATTTGAGAGTTCGACTTCTATATAGTCCATTCTTGAAGCTACGAGTGGATGCAACTGTGTGCACAGTTGTTAAGCTTGTCCGAATTTATTTCATAATTCTATGCTTGCTGAATGAAAACTTCCGAGTTTACTGTGAAAATATTTGTATTCTAAAAGCTAAAACTGTTTAATGCTTTCGTCTAGAAAAGATTTAGTTAAAAACATTGCAAATACGTTTAATTATGGAAGTCAGAGAAACTTTTAATATTTTTGGTTTTCAACTCCTTTTTTAAACTTGTTTGTTCTTCGACATTGACATTAGGGTAAAACCAAATTAAAGTGTCCACTTTAATTTCTCAGTGGGGGTAGAGGAGAAGAGAGGTGGACAGTTTTGGCCTTTGGCGTTAAGTAGCCTTAACCTTTGCACTATTTGCTTGGTCTCTTCCCCTCCCTCCCTTTACCCAACTTTTTTTCCATGCCTTTCTCCTGCTGCACTGCTCGTTTTTTTTTGCTTAAGCAGATTGCACAAAATGCTTGTAATTTGCTTGTTTCTTGCACTTGAATTAGACACACACATATACACATGCTGTCACAAAGAGAGAGAGAGAGAGAGAGAGAGACAGACAGACAGACAGAGGAAGCGGAATGTGAGGGGTCGGGAAAGGGATGTGCTGTACAGGCGTTGTGTTATTTTCGAGTTTTTACCCCAAGCTTTTCGCATGTCCTTGCAGCTGCGGCACTTGTAAAGTCGTTTGCTTGGACTAAGCAAACACAAAATGAACGAGCGAAAGGAGAAGAAGAGACAGATGAGCGTAGAAGAGACGACAACGAAGACTAGTAAATGCATTAATGGTTGCCCTCCGACCTAACCATCTTTCTGGTTGTCCTTTACTTTTTATTCCTGCAACCCGTCATCTTGTAGTTCAAAATTTGAGCCCATTAGATGACGACATGTCTAAGTGTAGGTGTCTCTGTCTCCCTCTCCTTGTGTGTAGATTTGTGGGTTGTATGGGTGGGTGTGTGTGTTAGTGGGTGTGTGGGGCGTTCATGACATTGCCCTGAGTGAAAAAAGGCTTCAATATTTACGCTGCTGACATGGCGAATGCTTAAAAACCTGAAGTGTTCTCGCTGCCCTCATCTTTGATTGCGCACTCGTCTCCTGTTTGAGATCCAGAGGGGGGTTAGGTGGTGCAGGTAGGAGGGTGGCTGGAGTCTAAGCCAGGCTCGTTAAGTGTTTGTCGCCTAAAGCATTTCATGCTATTTTAAATGCAGTTAAATAAATAAACATTTAGTCTTTCTCTCCATCACACACACTCCTTAAACATACACACCCACACAACCCATAAAATGTTTATTACTTAGAGACATTACGTAGTGTGTGTGTGGCTTGGCTTTTAGGCTCATTTATGTATAGGAATTGGAACTGAAAATTCAACTAAAACTTTATAGCTGCAACTTTGAGAAACAATGCAAATGTTTCTTACCTTTTCTCTGCCCTCTGAAGGAGCGCTCCAGCTACTCCATGGCAACGTTAATGCATTTTTAATTTGACAAACACATGCTGGAGATGTTAAATTGCATTGAAATTGCTTTAATTAAGTGGATTTGCATTCGAAATTGACACACGAAATTTCCCAGAAGGCTCCAAAGGCAGCAGCAGGAACAGTACAAAAGGTGCCGACTAGGCCCAAAAGCTCAGCTCCTTGCTACTCTAGGCGTGAGTTTTAATTGATTGAACATTAAATATTTATATAATAAGTGCGTTAGTGCCTATTTCATCTACAGGCACTCTATTAGTGTATCATGGCTCGTTTCGCTGTTGACCAAAACAATGTAATATCTTTTTTTTTTGCATTATAGCCAAATGAATTGGCTAACAAATTGCAATGGCGCAAATCCTGTACTAACACGATAGTGGTCACACCTATCCTGACTTTCAATGTGTGGTGATTTTATTTTCATTTGCTTCCACCACTTCCTGCCCTTGTAGCTGTAGACCCCATCGCTGTTACCCATGAGGTGCTTTTGAACAAATCTTTGATCATTTTCTACGAGATAGAGATGTTCACTGCAATAGGCGAAGGCGAGGTTTGACTTTAGTTCAGGTTTTTTTCGACTCTTAAGTAACTTAATGATATAAGTTGGTTATTGTATTCTGATGATGACCCGTAAATACTCAGCTTTTGCTGTATTGTCTGAGATACATTCAAATTTTCGGCTGAACTCTTTAGGAAAGGTCTATAAATCTAAAAATACTAAGATAAACTAAAATTTGTTAGGTATTGGGATCTAATTTGGTATTTAGTCTTTTAATTACCTGGGTGGTATAAAGTATGAATATTATATGGATTGGACCATTATATCATTTAGTGAATTTCAAATAATTCATGAAGGTATGAAGTAATATCTTTATGAAATTAAAAATAAGATAGGTTTTAGTATTGACCGCCTAAACATGTATGGAATGGGAAGAGATGGTTGTTCAAAAATGCCCTCTATCGAGAGGCAATGAAAACTATCTAAAACAAAAAGCGGGCCTGAATTCGGCAATCGGAATATTTTCATAAATATTCTATCACATTAATCTAATACGTATTACGGCTTACCATGTAGATACTGTCGATATTCCGGTCCTCACTATCATATCATAATCATAATCACACACACCGCGTTGTTTACATCAACTTAGATTCTCTGAAACCGAGCTAGTTGATCACTTAAGTGGGGCAAATAGGTCTCAAGCAGTGCAAGCAGTACTGCTGGTACGCCTCCATGCCATAGAATTTTGACGGTGGGGCAGGTTTTTTTATCAGTCCTTACACAAATGACGAAAAAGCAGGAAAGGAGAGTTTATATCAGTGTTTTTTTTTTCATCGGTAGACAAACAAAAGCAATTCTCTTGGACTGGACCAGATTTGATTTATCATTTGAACTGCTTGTTTTGTGTTAATGTCTATTATTAATTGATCGAGGAGAGTCGCAAGCCGAAACTGCATACATCGAGCGAAAAATACTAAAACTCTAATCACCTGCCGTCCACCCAAACCATGTGCAGCACGCAATACGACAGACTGGCAACGCTAGGTCTGAACCGCACGGATTATATGATGCTTACAGGAATACTCACAGGACACTACCTTCCAGCAACCCATGCGAACAATCTAAACCTATTAGACTGTACCAATTGCAGGGAATGTTAGGTAACGGATGTTCCAGAAACTCTTGTACACTTTCTACCCGAATGTGCAGCCTTGACAGCGATGAGGCATAGGAAACTGGAACTAAACTGGCTTCAGAATGCGGCCAAACAAACATTAATAACTTTAGGTACACGAAAAATTTTGTGAGCATGTAAAAATATTATTGACAAGGACTGCAAGGGTTTATAAACTTTGGCATAACCGAAGTTAAAAGTAATTAAATAGAATACCTTATCGGTTTCTTTATTACTATTTTCTACGGTAGTTTAGCACTATACTTGGCAAAATCTTGTAGTTTTCAGCTTCAAAGTTCAAGGTGGCCTTATTTGTTTATAGACAGAGGACATTAGTTTACCAAATATTACCATATTTTTGTTAAAAACAAAAACATATACAAGTTACGAGTCTTAAGTACGAGCCTGAGTCATGAATGCGAGACTGATCCCTACTCGGTAGCCAGCTATGAGTCTATCATACGTGTCTCCCTGCCATGATCCTGCGGATACACATGGGAGATGACACATAAGACTCTTTCTTTAACCACTAGTTTACTATGAAACTAATTACACAGAAGCTTTGATTTAAAGTTATTATTTGTTTATGGGTCACTAGAATGTACTTCTGGTTCCGAGACCAGACTAAGACTAAAGCTACTCCAGAGATCGGAGACTTAAATATACCTCAAGAGGGCTGATCAACGTCTATTGATCGTACTATGGCCGATGTTGAGAGTATGTCACTCTGGTTGGTTACAAAGGTGAATATAAAAGTGTTTATGCTATATGATAGGAAGTTAATATTGGGTCAAGCGTTAAAGTGCTTACTCTAGGTATAGGAAGTCATTAATGGAACAAGTGGATAGTGTGGATTAATATGGGTCACAATGTACTTCCTAGGGTTATGGGATGTGTGTGTTGTCAACGTGACTTTTAATGAGAAGGGGTATACTACCCGGAACAGTTTCTGGTATTGCGTCTAGTCTTGCTGCATCATAGTTGGTCAATGTGCAGGGCATGGTTCTACTTGTTCTGTAGGAGTCGGCGCATCGTGGACTTACATATATGTATATTAAGACTCATTTATAATCATCGTTAATGTTTAATTTTATAGAAACTTAAAAATCCAAAAGATAATGTAAAAGTGTCACGTTAAAAAACTACAATACTATACTACTATATTTTCGCATCGAACAGGAATTATAAAAAACGTTTATGAAGTTTGGCAGGATCTCAGCTTTTTACATACGTTTGTTAATTCTTATAGTTTGTTCATTCACACCCGCCAAAGAAACAAAAAGGCTCTTAGAATTGTTGTTTTGGTCGATAGCATAATTTAGGAACTTATCGGACTATAGCTTCAACATGACAAAAAAAACTGTGGTCCGACTTGAATTTCTAGTGCCATGTGAAAGGTAACACAGGCCGACATGATTTTTGCTGACGTTAACTTAAGAAGTGTTCCTAACTAATTCGGGTACGCTGATTCTGACTGCATGCTTGGTTTTTGTCCATCACGTCCAGATTTTGTGAAATCTGGAGATCTGGGGTTGGAAAATAGGCACCCAAAAGTATACGAAAGAAAGTTTAAATCAAAAATGTTCAACTTTTTTAACAGATTTTAGAATATCCTATGTAAGAAAATTAGTTCTTGTTTGCACATATAACTAATAAACAATTTGTGTAAGATATTATCAAGCCTAATATATTAAAAAGGAAAAAAAATAATAATGTTTTTAGTACAATATTATGCTTATATCATGGAATAATATATTGCAAATGAGGTCATTTTGAATAATTTGAACGCAATTTTTTCGAAATCCTGACGTGATGGAGAAAAACTGAGTACAGGGCCGTGATCAATTACTATAGGAGACCTATTGAGCTTAAAACACTTTTTGATGACCTCAAAAATGTCGGCCTGTGTTATTAGTTCTCTTATGTATATAAAAAGACTTCTTTTTTCGGCAGCTGTGCGTCTAGCTCAGTCAAGCGTCACCAGAGAGAGGCTCATTTCCAGAGTGGCCTTAGGCCACATCTCGATATTTTCGACATACTGACTTAATACTAACAATCGATACACAAAAATACTGACAGCGATATATGTGTAGATATCTAAATTTAATCGAGCAGAACGATAATTCTTAACATAAATAAATGAGATCTTACAATATGTACATATTCTTCATCGCACAGTTAATTATTTGGATTTGCAGAACTTCGCATTTATTTGGATGGTGCTTGAGGTCACTTTAATACCCGATTGCCACTTGCAATCATATACCACCTCTAAGGGGGATGGTTTCCATTTCCCACTCGATCCATTTCTGCGGAACGGTTGGGATTCACGGTGGATGTGAAGTACCGGATCACACTGGCATGGCACCATTTACCATCTCTTAAGAGCTGATTTTATAGATGCCGCAAAGTGCAGCAAGAAAATAAATTCTTATAATTCCTGCGATTCTTTTAATATCAATATTTAGTTATTTTTTGTTTAAATTCAAATACGAATGGATGAATGGCGAAATATTAATTTGACTGATTTCCTGTTCGTCATAATCACCAAACAATTACTACTATTAATTAAAGAAAGTCAGAACTGAAGTCTGGCAACCACTGTAGGCAGAATAAAAAACTATCGACAGTGATGGTCAAACATCGATAGTTTCCAAAATTGCAAAGCCATCGACGTATCGAGAACACCAATCGAAGCTTTGGCCAGCTCTATGTTAGTCAGCATTTTATGGTTGGTATGTAATTTCCAGATCTTTCAAAATCTACCTAACATAAAGCGCAAACGTGGACAACAAATTGCTGTAATAAAACAGGAGATTAACAATCTGCTTCAAGAGCCAATAAAAAACATCTCTACGTCTGAACAGGTATGTATCCTAAATAACTAATATTTGCTAAGGATAGATATATGTATAATTAACGAGACAAAATAGATGAGAACAAGATTGATTTTGGAAAATAGCCACTATAGAAAGTTTAAACAATCATTTTCAACTTTTTTTTTAACAGATTTTAGAATATCCTATGTAAGAAAAATAGTTATTGTTTGCACATATAACTAATAAACAATTTGTAAGACGCAGCAAATTCCTAGAACTCTTTAAAATTTAAAAGCAGACAATTCTTGGAATTCCCATAGCATACTTTTTGGTTGAAATTTTCCTCATTATAGAACTAGTGTATATCCACAGTGTAATATATTATCCATTATAACATAGAACTAACTCTTTGATATATTGTAAATTTGTTTTCAATCAAGCCTAATATATTAATAGGCTAAAATAATAATGTTTTTACAATTATGTACAATATTATGCTTATATCATGGAATAATATATGCAAATGAGGTCATTTTGAATAATTTGAACGCAATTTTTTCGAAATCCTGACGTGATGGAGAAAAACTGAGTACAGGGCCGTGATCAGCACCCCCCAATTACTATAGGAGACCTATTGAGCTTAAATCACTTTTTCATGACCTCAAAAATGTCGGCCTGTGTAATGGAAGTAGCTATTAACTCAGATAGACCACATCTTACATCAAAACAACCATTCGGTTACATTCTGAAATTTTATAATAATGCAGACATATTTCGCTGTATTCCACTAGGCAGTTTTTATTTTCGGGACTTCCGCAATAAAAACCAAGTTTATACCTACTTAAGTTAAGGATTAAGAGAAGCAAATCCACGTATTAAAACGGCAGATGTCTGCAAATATATACATAGATATAATGTAGGTAGATACCGTTGCACCAATGTATGTATGTACCTATATATTGGACGTGCTTACTCAACGAGTTTAATAGTCTACAGTTGGTCGGTCACAACTGCGTAACATTTTTCCTCAATTTTGTAGATAAAATGGATCAAGCCATACTCAATTTGATGTTGTCGAATGTGGACGCTTCTCCAGAAGATCCTTCATCGGAGACCAGTTCGGTAAGTGTATATAGTGAGTAGATTTAAAACAAAATATTTATTTGTACTCATAAATTACAGATTATTGATGGATTTGAGTTAATGAACACCCAATGTGAGGGAAACTGCTATCAGAAACTAAAGTCCTTATTGCAGCAAGCAGCCAAATTGATTAAACTAAAAGACCAGCAAATTGAATCGAAAGATCGGCAAATTGAATCGAAAGATAGTCAAATTGATAATCATGTAAGGACAATATCAACACTGTCAATGAAATGTCTGGATATACATAAACATTATATGGAAAATCAAATGGCTGAAAAGGGCAAGGAAATCTCGGACCTCGTATTAAAGTACGCGGAGCAACTCAAGGAGGCGAATGCTCCTTCGAACAAGACCAATGAGATCCTTGAAATACCAAAAGAACAACTAGAGAATCAATTGGCGGATCAAACTAGAGCTAGAGAGCAAGATGAACTCAATGCTCTTTTAGAGGAGTCCAAGAAGAAAGTAGAGAATCTAATCGCGCAGCTATCAGAAGCCGAGATTAAACTCAAAGAGGCGAATACGTTTTTAGAGGAGTCCCACGGGAAAGTAAAGATGCTCGAAGTTGAAAAACAGAAGATGGAGAATAAACTGACATCAAAAATTAACCAGAATGAAATTCTGATAAAAAATTACCAAACAAAAATTGAGAAGGCAGAAAACAAAGAATATATAGCTGATCTTCATATTGCAAATTTTTTCCCCAGGATGGTGACCATTAACAACGATATTGCTGGTCCTGGTTGGTTAGTCGTAGTACGTCGTGAACTTCAAAACGGATCACTCGAAAGAACTATTAATATTGGCTCAAATATGGTGTACTCTCTCACTAAAGATCAGCCCCACGAATTATACATTCACTTAAAAAATAAGCATGAAAGCACTTCATTTGCCCACTGCGATAACTTTGCACTTGATCAAGATTTCAAAATAAAATCCTTGGGTGCTGTTAGATCCTCGATGGCGATTACAGAGGATTTTTGCGGAAGTTCTTTCGAATCTATTATGGACTTTTATGGTTATAGCAATTGTATTGCGTCATGCACTTTAATGATAAGACAAAAATTAAAATACCAACTTCCTCCCCGTTCCATTACTGAATAAAGCTGTCCGTGCAAAAAGTGGATGTCGGTAATAATAATTTGTGAAAATAATTTTCAGTTGTAAACTTGAGCCTTTGTTTTACTGTAATAATATTGAGCTCATTTTTTATAATTATCTAATAGTCATATAAACAAAAACTTATTTTGGCATAATTAAATAAGTCCCAATATTTAGAATTTGAAAGAAAATATTGTATTTAAGTTGATTTAATTTTTCTGTAATAACAAGAAAACCTGTAATAACAAAGAAAACCTGAATGGCGAAAATAAATAATATTAATATTTCAATCAGTAATAAAACAAATGTAATTTAATATTCACGAAATGACAGATCTCAAAAGTCGGCACCGTGAGACGACTTCAGAGAAGTGTTTGACGCTTTTTACTTCCACTTGTCCTGTTTAAATGAAACGATTCTCCACCATGACAAAGCACCAGCTCACTCCACCGATTCCTTCAGCTGTTATAGAACCCATTTGCTGTAATAATCAATCTCAAAATTAGTTGGTCAATTTAAACGTGTTAGACTTTTTAGACACTTAACCAAGCATAGTTCCATTAACTCATTGACCAAATTTTTGTTATTTATTTTGATAGATAAACATGTCGAAATGACAATATTTGCATATGAATTGGTTTCTCTTCTTTTGACTGCAACATTCAGTTGCAGGAAGCCAAAAGGACATGGAAGCAGATGCTGCCTGCTGTCGCCTGATGCTCGGCAGTCAAATGCTAAGCAAATACTCAAAAGTTTCATAAGATTTGCATGTGTCAGGAACCTCTACCATATATGTTGACACTTTAAGTAAAATTATGCAAACAAATACATAGTGCACATATACATACACACTCATGCACAAACACACACATACTGCTGATTGAATTGGCATGACTTAATTTAAACATTGTCTCAACTCCAAAAGCAATCAAAACTAATGAGGGAAACTTTTATTATTTTATTTTTAATAGTTCGATAGTTTAGTTTTTAGGGGCTAAGACTAAGACTAATACTAAGACCGATTCAGAAAGGTCTAAACAGAAAAATAGTTGTGATTGAATCGAATATAAAAGATTTCTTACCAGAAAAAAATTGATTCGGTACGAAATCTGTCAGGAAAACTCTCGAATGTCTTTGATATATCTGATTTTCTGCTGATAATGCAAAGCCATTCAAATTAAGCTTTAAAAGAGACTAGCATTTCATTTCAAGGAAGGACCAGAAATCTGCTGTAAAGAATCACCTGGTCAACAGGACATTAAAACTTTTGCATAAAGTTCAAAGAGCGGCTCTCACTATGACCATAATGGCTTTCTATTTGAACTAACAATAAGATACATTTTTGTGGGGCCACCTTTTACTGAACACATATTAAATTAGTGAACTAAATCATGCAAAATGTTTAACTTCTGTTCTAAGAAACAGTTGGAATTTATATGGAGTATAAAGTATGTATATATGTACATATAAGGCTATAAGTAATGACTGCTCAAATACTTACAATGCAAATAAATGAATCCCTTTAGGAAGAATTCACATCGCATAAATATACTTATGATACCGTTACAACCAAATCATTGACTAGGTAACATTTCAACTCTTTATCAAAGTGAGTTCAGACGAAGTTCTCGGCTTATCAATTTTGTAAGACTTTTTAACACTACTTTGCGTGGAAAGTCTTAGACCAACACTGAACATGTTGGAGAGGCTTTAGCAATTAGCGGTGTAGTGTTGGGAAGGCCTACAATTTAGCAGGTAAAAATGCAATGCCCAGTTTCAAATCACTGAGTCGTGTAATTATAATGAAGCAACGTTTTGTCTGCTAACTTAACCTTAATTTGTGTTAGCTGTTTTTTTACATGCTAACTTAAACATTTTCTTTTTTTATTGTATTCCCCATGCAGGTGCCGAGCGAACGAATGAATGAGTGAATGAATGTATGAATGAATAAAAAGCCATGTCGTCTGCTAATTAAGTTAAGTTAAGAAAGCAAAAACTCAACCATTTTTTGCATTGTTGCACATAGAGCCAACTTTTGTGTCGTTGCCTTCGCAGTTCCCGCTGATGCGGGTTTTGCAGCTTTAGCCCTGACCACATTTTAATTGGGCTAAGCACACGTCGACTATGACTACAACGACGATGACGACGACGACGATGAGGATGACGATGAGGCCAACATCTGCTCCTTTGGCTTCTTTTAGTCCTTTAGTCCTAGCCTTGTCGTCAACATGTGTGACATCCTATTAGTAAAAGTTTTAAATGAGTTAGTTGATGTCAAAGTAGGTTACATGCTGATGTTGGCTTTTGCATAATTTCCCATTCCCCTAGTCAAGTCATATCACAACTAATCAGTCTTTCTCTCTCTATGCCCAGCAATTTGGATAAATTATTACAGTACTTTTCTGTGTAACTTTGATTGGCAAGAGAGCAAATCGAAGGAAATCGGAGTAAGCATTACCCTGGCAGCAGTTATTTACCATAAGTGCTTGTAATCAATTTTCAATTAGCCACAATGTAATAACATTTTACTCAACCAATCTTTTGGTGTGTGTATTTTCCCTCTTCGAATGGGGGAAATGCCCCAACATTCATCAGCCTGCCCCTGTTCCCGCTCTTGCTCCTGGCTGTTCCAGTAATTATTGAAAATAAATGCTCTCAGCCTTTGTATATGAGATTGCTATGGCCATTGGTTCGTATCCTTCGTATATATGGCAATTGAAATACTTTTGGTGGTCCCGTATAATAGTCAGGAAGGAAAAAAATGTATGGTAATGACACAAAAGAATGTCGAGGGCGAACAAAATATTATTTCATCAGTTATATAAAGGCAACAGTCACCTTTATGGCGAAGCTCCTATACCCTATTATAATAATAAATTGGTTGGAGAAGAGGTTTGAAACGGCTTCCATTTGCATGAAAACAATTTACTTTATAAAGATTTAATCTTTATCTATATTGGATATCCATATGGACATATGTAAGGGTGTCCGGTTTTGACGTCTTCAGCCAGTCAAGTTGGTTGCAAACTCCGCCAAAAAACCAATATTCTCCTTCTTTTGTTGTCTTTTTGCTTTTCGTTTTTTGCTTTGTCGAAAGTGTATAATTACGAGGCTTGTTCAGAGCCATTGAAATGATGAGCATAAAAGATCCAATGCAATAAATACTTTAAGTTTCATTTCGATCAATAAATTGAACAACATAACAATAATAATACGTATACGCACTGTATTTTTTCTGATTTTTTTTCTCTTGCATGTCGGCAAGTGGCAAATTTATGCAATTGTTTAATTGGAAGATAAAATAAGAATACTGAGTTCAATGAAAATGATACTTACTATCTACTAGACGGAAAAAATCCTTTAGAATTTAAGTGGGGACTTAATTTTTAAGGATGATAAATAAAGGAGAAAGCAACTGCCTTTTCATTGGAAATGTTGAAAAAATCAATTGTCAATTAAATGAAAGCTTTCATCATCATGCGATGATGATTTTTAGTTCAAAATGTATAAAATAACTTGAACTTTTGTTGAGACTCGAGCAGGAGTTGTGTGGGGTGGACGAGTCGAGTTGGTGGCGCCGTGTGATAACAGCCTGCCAGGCTGCAGTCTCCATAAAAATTTGCATAAAATTCAAATAAAACAAACGACAAACATTATAATCATTAGTAGCCTGGACCAAAGCCCCCAAAGTGAGAGAAGCAAGTGTTTTGCCTTTGCTCTCCTGGGTGCAGTGACACGGGACACGAGCCTGATTGCATTGGAGAGTAGGTTGGCATCTCCAAGTGGTCTTTGTCTCTTCCGCTGACTTATTTATGGAGTTTCTATGTTAACGAAGCATAGAAGGACGAGTAAGTAAATTAATTAACTTGATGATGTATGTATGTATGTGTATGTACATATGGCAAGTCGATCTCTGCATTTACATACATCACGAGCCTATCCAATCTTGTAGAGCAATTTTTTGCTGTTCAATTTGTTCACCCATCTTCTGGGTCATGCTGAATTGTATAAGTATTAGCAAATAGTTAAAGACAGTTGATGTGAACTGCAATCGATAAGATGAGCACCAATTAAATTTAATCAAAATGTGTTTTTAATTACTCACCAAACTAATTACGGTCTTATCGAGCACCACATCCAATCCACTTTTAAATTTTATTTGGGATTCCCTTCGCCATTTCATCAACGCTTCAACGAGATTGTGTATCTCTCTGTTGGCCGGATACCAATTATCCAGTTGTTCGATCAGATGAAGACATTGCCGAGCCTCCTGAACCGTGCGATCACAATAGAATGGTGCAATAAGCATTTTGTAGAACGGAGGCAGCATACACAAGGCAACATAGGCCAGCACAATGCGAGTTCCATTGCTCAAGTCATCGAGATCAGCGCCCTCGGTTGGATCAATGCCCACAGACCGGCCAAATATAATGTAAAGCTCACTAGTACTCAATGTGAAATCATGGCCCATGGCCGACCACAAACTAAGGCTATAAACCTCATTTATCTCAATGATCAGATAATGCAATTCTTGCACCATTTCCACTGCTTCACGTAAGCGTTGATCTCGGATCTGTGGCTTGGGGAACTTCCACTTGAGAAAATTTCTATTCAGGATCTGCTGCAAAAGTCGAAACCGTATGGTCAATAGTTCGGCCAGACGCATGTGAATGTAGCCTGTGAAATGTGGTCCTCCGGTTACCACAATGTAACAAAGAGCTGCTACCAGAATCAGAAGTATTTGTTGTCCACCAGAGATGAGGGCTAGTCCCCTGGTTATAGCGCCGACATAGAGAAGGCTTATTATTGTTAATAGAACAACATTTTTTCTCAATAATTTGCGGTAATTTAGATTTGCTCCGAAATCCCTTATCAGTCTTTTGTCCACTTTGGCTAACCGTTTATAGATAGACAAATGTCGCCGGGCTGAAAACTGCAGTGTCATCATGGTGACCACAAACACCATAGTGGACATGACCAGTTCCAGACCCACAATACCCAACACCAAGCTATCCATTTCCAGCACACGAGACCGGAGATCACCGTCCAACATTATGACGACGAGGGAGCCGAAGAGACCAAATATGATCAGAACTGCAAAGACTATGGAGTAGACGCGAGACCATAAGCTAATCTCCATGTGGTAGAACCCATTGCAGCACATAAAGAACTGAATGTCACAGATGAATCTAACACAATCGTAGAAAGTGTTTGGCTCCGGAAAGAAAAAGAGAACTGTCATTTTGCTGGCTATTCGAATGAGCGACTGAAACGTGATTTGGGAAACAAATTGGTTAAATGCCCATGAAAGTAATTAGTCGTAGCCATTAGGATGTAATTTAGTAATTGAACGGCATTGGGCATCGGTCAGTAAACTGATAAGTGACAAATAAATTGTCACAAATTAGGCAAACAAATCAGAAAATGGATCAATATGTGGGTTAATATAAATCCTAAACAAATGAATACTTACAATTGAAGAATATGCAAATGGAATAAGTAACAGAATTCAATTTTGTAATCTTTAAGAATGCCTGCAGACTCATGGTCCCTGGGTCCACATCATTATTATTGTCATCTTCCATCTCCATGTCAACACCCGCGCCCAGCCCACCGTCGTCTTGGTCTGGGAAGGTATTGCATAATTTACAATTCGGCCAAAAGGCGGAAATATTGACATGGATGAAGTGTACAAAGGGCCCAGCCAGAAGTCCATATCATTGTCGTCGGCTGTTGCCTTAATTAATTAAACTTGATTAACGGAAATTTTATGATTGTCCAAACGACAGCAGGAGGCAATCAATCATGACTCCTTCTTGTCTGTCGGCATCCTCCTCCTCGTCTGCTGTTAATTATTTGGCATTAAATATTTATGAATGTCCCAAAAACTTGCTGAAATCCAGTGTAAAATTAATTAGGCAATTGATCTAAAAAACAATTGACAACCAAAAACCAACAAAAGGAGTCGCCGTAAATAATAATAATTGAATTTTCACAGCAAAGAAATCGAAAACGACAATCGAAAATCACGATTTTCAATTAGGATGTCTCACACATGTCCTTTAGCCTTAGGGAATCCAATTGAAGTCCTTGCCTCTTTGATCTCTTCTTATTTATCCTGGCTTCTTATTAGTTTTCTATTATGATTAACATGATTTTAGTCTTCCAAAGTTATTAAGAGAAGTAAGGTTGATGCAAAGACTGAATTGGATTGATTAGTTGCCAATATTAAGGACATGTATTACATATACATATACATATATCTAATTGTGAGAGGTTTATAGTAGTTAAATTATATGTACCAAAACATTATTACTTTGGAATTGTCTAAATTTATTTATAGATTTCCTTAGGTCAGTAAATCAATTTTTCTACGTCAAACAAAATGCCAAAATTTGTTGCCTTCTCCCCCTATCTCTATCGAACCTTGACAGCTGACAGCCTGACTGGCCGACTGATTGACTCTCTGACATGTGCAAATAATAATAATAATAAAAAAGATCTGCCAAAACAAAGCGAAACACTTCTCGACCCTATTCAATTAACGTTAATTTAAAATGCCAACACATATCCGAGCTGGGATTGTTCTCGTCTTCTCAATTGCCACAAATAAAAACGCTACCCCAAAAATTTACACATGACCCCTTATCAAAAATGTTGTTTTGTGTGTCAAGTTTGTTGACTTGCCAGTCTTTTTGTCGGGTTCGAATTGTGTATGAAAGGAAAACATAATGGGGAAGAGATTCTCGAAAGAAGGCCTAAGAGATAATCTCAACATAAGTGTTAATTTCAAAGCCAAAGATTTGAACTACTTTATTCAAACTGGAATATGGTACTAACAAATGAAAAAAATTATTTAAAAGTCCTGGATAATTGTTTCCACAAGTTTCTAAATTTCAGATTAAATCTTAATGTTAAAGTTAAGATCTGCAGATTTACTTTTGCCCTTCAGCTATGGTCGAAAAATTGAATCGATAAGCTTTAATATGCAAATGCATATGTCGGGGGTGTTGGAAAAGTTGAAGCAAATAACGAAAGTATTGTTAAAAAATATAAACGTTAAATTATGCCTTTGTTGAGCACAATTAAGTGGAATAAAAGTTGACCATGTTGTTGTTGTTGTTTTTCACTAACATTTAAATTGCGCCATAAAGCGAAACGTTACAATAGGCTCATAAATTTGCTGCGATGCAACTTATAACAATTGGGCCATAAACGACAGGGACAAATGGCTGTGCATTGATTGGATACACATTTTATACACACAAACACACACACACAAACGTAAATGCCTCGCTGTGACCTATCAAAAGTCAGTCAAATGCCAAGGCGGCCATCAAAAGGAAAGCTCCTCCATCCTGCTGATTCATTGTACTTACTCCTCTTGTATTATTAACAAGTATTGCATGCATCAAGGCGTTTAATGTTAACGAGCCAATAACTGCATTCGCTTCCTTTATAAAAATACTCACTTTTACACAAGCATACATCCAAACATGCATGTATGTATGTGTGTGTATATTCAAGTGTTATCATCATGGCTATTGAAAAATGCCCACGTCCGCCATGGCAAACGATATCTCCGACATCTTTTCGACCATGATGCCGAGGCCGATTGGGATGCTGACTCTGATGTTGGCATTGCATGCCCATTTGCCTTGATGCATGAAACCCATTCGAGCATGCCATGTACAGATACCTATACGAAACAGAAGGCGAAAGTACAAAATATCGTAGAAGACAATAATATTGGTGTTTTCTATGTGATACAGATGGACACATAGCGATATCGATTGATCTATGTATACTAAAAAAGGAACAATTAATGTGTCAGGATTAAAGTTCAGTCCGAAATACCGTGTCCTGAATGGAGTCTGAAGTTTAAAACTCATGGATTCGCCTACCGGAGCGGTCTTAGTAAATTTGAAAGCGGTAGCCACTATTAACTCCAACCACAAAACGTACGAAGAGGATTCTAAAAAGAAAATATAAGCTGTGTGCAATCCATATCCTCAAAAAAAGGATTATCAATCTTTCCAAACAGCAAGAAAGATACATTAAACCTTGAGAAGTCACTCATACATATGTTTTTATGAAGATAAGTATAGTTCCTCACACTAGACGCTCAACCGTGTGAATCAACAAATAATTCAAAGGAACACTCGCCGAAAACTCTGGGACTTCTTTTGTAATTAATTTGTCGTAGCTCGGGAAAATATATTTTTGTCTTAAATAGGATTGGCTCTCAGAATTATAAAATTCACTTCTCTATTTTAAAGCGTAGTCTGCGAACTGAAAGTTATATGAAACGTGAAGTTAACTAGATTCTTACTACTCAAAATTCGTTTGGACAGCCCTTACAGATGGATAACTTACATTTATCACCCAACCATCAAAACTATTTGTGGATGATTTTCACTTGAATTCACTGTCTTTGTCAGTTTCATTTTAATTTGCTTTAAATTTCCACAAAACATTAGTTAAATGTTATAAATTTATAAAATGCCTCAATTCAGTTCTTTTTAAAATTCGTTCATATTATATTGACCAAAAAACTTGGCAGCCCTGTAACCTTATAACAGTGGGGAAAAAACGCTGCCATGTAGGATTTTCTTATTTGTCTCGAACTCAAGGATTCTGTGGGTAAGAAAAGTTTCATACGTTTTTGTATTCCGGCAGTAGAACACACATCGATGCTTGTTACCATTGCACACTGGGTTGAATTGCCAAATACATAAGTGGCATAAAGTCGAATAACTCATATATCGAGCTGAAACTTGGTATATTTGATAAGAATAGCACTCTAAATATTGAAACAAAATTTGAAGTTCATTTGACCACGACTTCCCCAGTAGCCCATATAAGGCAACAATGCGTATACGTGATCACAAAGGAAAGTGTGAAAACTATATAAAGTACAAAAATTTTAATATTTTTTATGTTTTAGTGATAGTAATATAATATTTATTATGAATTAATTCTTACTTAAAGACAGGTCTTAGTTACTAACAATTTTAAAAAGTTCATTTTTTAATTGTTTTCCACATCTAATTCAAACGCATATGGATTTATATCCTCTATTTCTGAGTCGAAGTCATCATGAAAACTGTAATCATTATCTAAAGACTGAACATTTATTGGAAAATTATAATGTGGCGTTTCTAAAAGTTCAATGACATCTCGCGGAAGGGGGTTTTTTTTATGTCGAGCTGCCCTTTTCTTAATGGATATACTTGAAATGAGGGGATCTGAAGTGTCCATAGATCTTTCGAATACATCCATCATATTATTGTGATTTAACAAATCTTGCAAGGTAACTTTTGCCATAGTTTCTGTAACTGTTATACCCATAGGTCTCAATTGCAATTTAGCTTCCTGGACATTTCGGTAGCTTGGATATATGTCACAATTATGCTGTTTGCTTATTTGACGAATTTCATTGTATAATCGTTTGCTTATCGAGTTTTCCAGCAAGAATTTCAAAGCTTCATTTATTGTTAAAGGTATTGGTTCTGCAATACCGAATTTTCTTTTAGCTTCAGTTGCATCACATTCAGAATTGCTAAAATTTTTAAGCACAAATGCAGTGTTACTTTCATTTGATTTTCTGGCTGCCATTGTAGCAGCATGAATCAAGACGGGGCCCAGCTTCATCATAATTTAGCTTTGAACCCAATTGAAGACTGTCCGTATCATCTTTATTGTCCAATCCAATTTTAAAGCTCATTGATAGCCACTGTGAATGTTTCATTCAGAATGTGCGCATATTTCTGCTGCACTTTTGTAAATTCGAAGTAATGTATATTTCAAAGGTTTTAACATTCTTTTTAATTTCACTAATGCTTTCATTGGTTAGCGAACATTCCGTCAATTGGCCAAATATCCAGTTTGCAAGAACGGCAGAGTTGCGGTCGCTGTCAATCCATACGTCCAGCAGCGTTGAATGACAGAACTCAATGTGATCTACAAGTTCAGAATACCGCCAAAGCCGCAAAAAGCCGCAAACAAGATTATTACTAACTTTTTATACACACTCTCTACTTAGTTTTCACATACATTACATATCCCAGAAACACACAGAAGGTAAGTTTTTACTCCACAGAAGACGAACACGTTTGTTTAATTTTCTATCTTTTTGGACAATACAAAACAGTACAGATATATAAAATATAATAAATTTGAACACCAAATTGTTGTGTTTTATACATTCTACATAGCTTGGCCTCCAAAATCCATTTTTTCCACTATCTTATTTTTCTTTTGTGTAAATTTGCCAAGCGCTCAAAGTAAATAAAACTTTCCCGCCAATTTTGTCGCAGGCATCAGCTGACTAATCACCTGACTTTGAAGCTTGATCAGAATGACAGGGTTGCATGTTTGGTAAAAGCTATCATCGATTTTTCCTACATATTTCGGGACTCTAGTTTGAATATACATAATTAGAATAATTATTTGCTTCCACAAAATTTTCGACTTTATGCCACTTATTTGGCAATTCAGCCCAGTGTGCATTGTACTGGCGAGCTATGACTGAAAAACGCTACTTTAAAGAAAGTTGTTCATTATTTGGTCCTTTTGCGAAATTTCTCATCCAACTCAATTCACTTTAAAAATTAGAAACTATCGATGGTGATTACACAACATCGATGCTTTCCAAAAATACAAAGTTATCGATGTATCGTAATATCGATATTTGTTCCAACTCTACTCGGCAGGCATACATATGTGGAAAACAGATACATGTACGAAAGTTTCAATATACGTAGCAAGGAAAATGTTGTGTGCAATGGAGGGTCTGTCGAAAGATAACGGACAATAATATTCCAAATTAAATTTTCATTTATTTTTCAGAGGATTATGTCGTTGAAGGGACTATCATGGAGGAAGACAAGCCGAAGACGCAGGTTTCGTTAGAGAAGCTTAAGATGAAGCGTCGTCTAATTGCCTTGGTAGCCAAACAGAACGCCCTTTATGATACTACACATCACCAATTTTATGACCCTGCGTACAAGAAAGAATTGTGGCAGGACATAGCCCAACAATTGTCCCTCGATGTGGTCGAGTGCCTTAGCACATGGGCAAAGGTTCGATATAAATATCAAAGACATGTGCGACGCTTAAGCACTTATCGACGGACAATCGGTCATAATAGCGGCGCCATTCGGGGTCGTCGTCCGTTTATGATGCTCGAAGAGGATTTGATGTTTCTCTTTGACCATGTCGCCGAATTGAAACTGAAACCACAGAGTTCACCGAAAATGCCTGTTGAGAGTTTGAAACAAAAGAGCCTGGAATCGGCAGGCAATGCTGCTTGCGAAATTATTGATGTCGATTTGATTGCCGACGAAGACGTAACTAAGTTTCCGTGCACCAACACACATCGGCTCCTCATTGAGGCGGTGAAATCCTATCCGCAACTCTACGATGTTGATCACACGGACTATAATAATTATAGACATCGGGGCCTTATCTGGCTCTCAATATCAAATGAATTGCGCGATAAGGCTACCAAGCTAATGAAAATGTGGCTCCGTCTTCAAACGCGCTACGAATGGGAGCTGATTATCTCTGGGAACAGACTGCAGCACTCGGAACTCGGACATATGCTCTCCTTCCTTGGCCCCTACGTCAGTCGTACACCTAACACTGTGTGCAAGTCTTCGCTGTATTTGCAGAATGACTGGTTTGATCCCATCGAACATTTTCCCACTACTTCAATTCTGATCAATACGGTTAAAGGGTTGCCTGAATTGTTGCAATTTGTGCAATTGAATGTGCCCCCCGCCAAAAAACCACCACGCTATCATGATCTCTGGCTAAAGGTCGCCAGCATGGTGAATAGCAGTTGTCAGAGTTGTGAGGTCACCTGGCTAACATTTCGTTGTTTGTTTCATGAGCTTTCTGAAATGCGTAAAAGTGGCTACTTGCTAAAGGATAGATGGTATTTCGAAAACGTCATCGGCTCCATGAACAAACAGATGTTGCCATTCGCCATAGTATATCCGCCGTCAGCCAACACCAACATTGGTTCCGATTCCAATCCCAAAACAACTTCATCATCACTATTGCTTACAAGCACAAGTTCCATTTCGACCACTTCTCTAGTTTCTCTTAAGTTTCCCTCTCTGGGCACCGCATGGAAACCCATCGAACCCTTGACAAGAAATGGAAACCCAGTGACAGTGCGTCTTCTTTTAAGCAACTCCAATGTTGCACCATCCATTCCATCAGTCTCACTTGCCCCTCCTGCAAAAAAAACAAAAATTAGTGGGAAATACCCTTAACTTTATCAAAGAGTCTGTAACCAAGCCAAACCCAACCTCAGTGGCGATCGCAACCACAAGCTTGTCCTCTGGTAGCCCATTACCTATACTATCATTGAATGTTCCAGTGAAGAGAAATCATAAAAGCGCCTTAAATTTTAGATCGAATGGAGTTGCTTCAGCCACGGAGACCGCTTATTTAGCTTCATCCACTACTGAGAAAACTCCAAATGATTTGAAAGTGGAACTTGTAGAGATCCTCGGTAACGCCTGTTCCTTGCATGTTTGGAGTAAAACCGTCGCCTTTCATTACCAACTGAGTATGAAATGCACTGCGTCGTTTATTCGTGAGATATTGTCCATACCGCAGCTGCACAGCAAGAATCCACAACTCCTATCGAAAAACGACGACTTTTGGCAGCAGATTTCCCACAAATTCCATGTACCGGGTATGTGTGTAAATAAGAACAACCCTATAAAGTTTTTAAATTATATTAAATTGTTTGTTCTTAAATTGACAGAGGCTGCCTGTCGTGGCTGTTGGAGTTTTCTGGTGGAAAATATATCGGCATTTCCCCCACATTGCTCCCATGTCGGAGCTAATGTGCCCAATCGAAACCAACATTAAGATATGGGAGACATCGCATTATCTGTTTAGTGATTTCAATAAAACAGCAAGTGAAAATCAATGGATCAATCACAAGGATAAACTGCCCGCTCTGCTACAGCATTTTGGACATTGTGATCACCTCTATTGTGATCTACGAAAGCCACGTCCCGGCGAGCCACTTCGGACTTGTCACAAATGCACTGAACAAAAACGTCAGGAAATATGGCGATCAGTTAGTAAAAAGTTTCCGAACAGTAAGTGGTCTGGAGAAAAAATAATTGCATTATTTTATAAAATCTTTCTTGCAGTGAATTGCCGTAAAATCTGCTTAACATTTAAGTCGACTTTTCGCACTTATATGGAAGATCTGGAACGGGGTGTTGAAAATCCTTGGCCGCAGAACTGGTGGCAGTCGCTGAAACAGTTGAAATTTCTTGTTTCGGTGCGTTATCATCCGTTGGAGCCATTCTACTATATTGTACACAGAAAATTTCAGGAAGAAGTAATACGATGCAGCCTCCACGAGTCGTCGAAAAGCAACTCAATGGGCAAGGAGAATGCATTTAAGACAATCAAATTGACTACTTTCATCATGCCCTGGGACTCAAAAGAGGCCAAACGTCTACTTACCGGTCGGCTGATTACCACACCATTATCATCTGCAAATGACCGGGATTGGCCCCCACTTTCGCTGCCCGAGATCCATGGCCCTGTTCCACCAACCGCCGAGAATTCAGTGAGACATCCGCAGGGTACGTCGGCAATATTGCCCTCAATTAGTCCATTCCATCTGACCCAGGAGCTGCGTAATAATCCTCATACCTATGCGGGAGCCACTACAATAGAACAGCGTGCGGCTTGGATGAGAGTTGCCAAAAATCTTAATAGCACAGGTGCCTAGCTATATTCCCCACTTTGATCATCTTGAGTTGACTCTAATCCTAGCATTTTCAATATCTCTTAGTTCCTGAATGCCGTTTAAGCTTGCAGCATGCCATTCGCCAGCAACGTATTCTAAATGTGCGAGATCCTGAATGTCGCTGTCTTCTGAATCAGAACTATTATTGCCATATGAGGGAAATCTATAGTCAGATAAGACCAGAGGGCACACCTCCTTCCGATCTCAATAGGCCGCTGCCTGAGACCAGAGGGACAATTTATCCAGAACATTATATACCGGAGATCAATATGATGACCTGCAAGCCCAGATTGGTCCTTAAGAACTTGAACTTTGCCATGGACAACTTTAGTACTTCCGTCCAGGAAGAACTAAAAGTAAAACTAATGCATATTTTTACCACATATGCGAAGGAAGCCCGTCTAAACTGGCCAATGAGGGCAGTAGAGCATTTAAGTAATAAGACTAACAATTCCGATTGAAGTTAAAAACGGATCCTTAATGAAACGACAATACCTCTAAGAGTCTTATATTTAAAAACCAAATAGTTTCTACGGATTGAGAAATGTTTTTTTTTTTTTTTTTTTTTTTGTCAAAAATAGCATGCTAATACATTAATACGTTTGAGAGAATTGAATCTTACTGCATTTAATCTTTTTTAAACCATTTTTGTGTTCAATAAAACCCAAACCAAAAGTTGATTCTTTACTCAAAAGGGTAACACTATATTTCCACCAACTCTAATGCAAACTGTTTGAGTTATCCTAGACACATTTTAAAAAAGAGCATTATGTTAGTCTCTAATTTTTTGTATATCCAACTCAAAACACATAAACAGCTTAAAAAGTGATCTTATGATGAGAATAAGAAACTAAAGATGAAAGCCCAAAAATATAAGTCATTTTTGATAATTTTTTCAAGGAAAACAGTTTAAGATTGATTATAATCAATAATTATTAAAGGATTATCCATCTAAAAGAACATATATTAGATCCTCCATGCTCAATAAAAAAAAAAAAAAAAACATCCTCTGCAGTATAAAAGTATGTACATAGACTATATCAAGTTTCTGTCAGTACATTCTTTTTGTCAAATAAAATGTTTTGCTTTTTATTCATTTAATATTGTCCATTAAAGTAAAGATAACCGTAAAAATAAAATGTTTTGGATGATGACTCTTCAGAGTTAAACTTTTGTAGCATTTATAAATCTAGATTAAGTTTCTATTGTTACAGTTTTCGGAATTTCTGGATTATAGTATAGATAATATATATAGATATATGTGAATTATGGATAATGTAAGATAATGTATGTAGATAGAAATTTCAGATCTATCTGTTTTCCATTAGTCGGATAATTTATAATTCAATTGACCAATCTTATATTAATTACATTATTGGCAGCCACGTCAGAATTAGCATTTCTTGACTCCCCCGATTGTGGTACTTCCCACGTAAAGACGGACGGACAGCTCACGATTCTTTACCTTGTTGATAGTTGCTTGTAATCCCTCGAGACTGACCATGTTGCGCATTCGAAACTTAGTTAAGTGTGGGCAATAAAAAAGATCTAATTCTTTCAACTTTGGACAGCCCTGTAGTAGGCGCAAAACACCAGTGAAGGTAACGCAAATGCTATATTCTAGACAAAAGTGCTCAAGGTTTTTCATCTTGGTAAACGCCCCCAAAATGTCATCATCAATGTCCCTCGACCCGGAGAGAACGAGTTTACGCAATTTGTCAAACTTTACTATTTTCAGAAGCATCTGATTAGTTATATCGTGTGCATTATAAATATTTAGTTGTTCCAATTGCTCCGATTTTGTAACGAGAAGCTGATCTACAAGTTGGGTGAATGTATTAGTTGAGTGTATACTTTGAATGTAAATTCTCTTCAGATTAGGCAAACTTGCTATTTTCTTATAGTTGGTTTTATCGAAAATTCTAAAGCGCAAAGTTTCTATTGAAATCGGATATTCATTAATATCCGAGTGTATGTTGTCGATACCCGAGATGTTAAGGTCCTTCAAGTTTGGTAAACACTTTCCCATCTGCATCAAATAACTCGACATTTTATCTCTACAATTGAAAAGTCCCAGAGTGTTAATAGATACTGGAAGTTTCTCTAAATCAATCCCACTACGTTGCCAATTATGGGACAAGATAAGACTTTTAAGATTCTTTAAATTATTTAAAGCCACTAAACTTCCTTCAGTAAGACTGCATCCGTTTAGATCCAGATTTTCCAAGTTGCTGGTATTGGCAAACATTTTTAACACATTTCGGGAACTTAGCTGAGTGCTCCGAAGTTTTAAAGACTTTAAATTTACGCAGTTTTTTCCAAAATAGTCGTAAAACCGCTCAAGACGCGGCTTAATCACACCTTGAAAAGTTTCAATATTTCGACCAAAGATAAAGAAAAACTCACGCATGTCCCACACAGTCAAGGTGTCAAATATTTTGAAATCTACCGACTTGTGTAAGGGTCTCGTATCTAAATTGTAGACATCTCGAAAGCGAGCGCAACATCGTAAAAACTGCAACTGATCGGGCAACGGAAGATATTTAAGGATTTTAACCAAGCAGTCATCAGGGATCTTCAATATATCTATCTGTTCTGGTGGATCTTTTGGTGGCTCAACTGGGCCATAACTGCCAATGGCCTTGACATGGAATTCATGTCTATTCACGAGATGTTTCTGACTCAGCAAAACTTTAGCTGCATCGAGTGGACGGGCAAATAGGACGCGGCCGGTTTTCTCTTGCTGTTCTTTTTCGTTCTGTTCTTTGTTCGATGTGTTGGATAAATCCGGAATTTCCAAAGGACTTTTTCTACCATTATTGTAGCAGGTCCTCAGATACACCACATCGCCATAATTCTTAAAATATTGATGTACTTCATCGTCATTTAGCTGAAAGAAATATTGGATAAACAATGTTTTATTTTTTAGGCAGGGACTTACCTCTATTGGAACGTTGTACAAATATAACTCCTGGACGAGAATGTGATCCTCTGTGTAGCACTTGTCATCTTTGATATAGTAGTGTTTGGAAGCTGTAAATCAATAACCACACGATAATTGGTTTTTTATTGGTATTTTTTTTTCATCATTCGTTTAAATGGACTTACATGTAGGGATTTCAGCCATTATATCAAAACGTCAAACGCGTCCTGGTTTTATTTCATGAATGTAGTACCTTAAAAACATAATTTCAATTAATTTAGTTTATTTCAATAATATTAATGAACATATAAAACTTCATCTCAAAGTTGAATACAAAAATAAGTGAAGATTTGAGCAAGTATATTTCTAGTTTTTTCTGAATCTTTTTCTTGGATTAGGCGTTTCAAATATTCAGGGCCGAACCTAAGGGCGGACAGGCCATTGCCCAGGGCGGCTATATCCCAGAGATGGGAATCACAAGACGAAAACGAAAAAAAAGTTTATTTTTAGGTTACATCAGACATAGAGTAAAGAAAAGTTCCGAATTGTCTCACAATTTAGAAACATTTCAAAAATATTAAAAGTTGCATATACAACAATAGGCTTAAGAGAGGAAGAATCAAATCAGAACCCCCATAAATAACTATGTAAGAGTTTTAAACGCGTTTTCTATGCTTTTCTATTACAATTCACATTGCCGTTGGAACTTAAAACAAATCCAATAACAACCGTTATTTACTAAAGCACGTTTACCCAATTTTCATGAATGGATCATTGTATTGATCTTGGTCAAATCTGCCTTGCCTTATCCAATCCAATTACCTTCCCACCCCCTTACTGATGATCTGGGTAATGGATTGAGGTTTATGAAATGCTCGGATATTTTATGATGTATATGTATGTACATACTTACAAATGAAATTTATATTTTTTTCTATAGCCGATCAAATGTTAGACGTGTTTGTAGCTCCCCACTTAATAATGATGAAATTTGGCACGATTTCTGCTTTCGATGACTTGATTTACACACTATAAACTTTGATACTATCGATAAATGATCAGTGTGATCTAGTCTTTTTATTTGCAGCTATCTAATTCGATGGAAATGAAATGTTGGTTAAACAAACGAGGTCAGCCAGTTGTTTCAAGCTAGTTCTAAGGGCTTTAAAGTGCAAATGCACGTGACGAAAAATGTATCGGTATGGAGAAATATCGATGTATGCTGCTATCGATGTTTTTAACGATTCTTGAAAAATTAAAATTAAACAAACGAGTGATTTTTAAACCAAAATTATAAAATAAACTGAAGTGTAAATACCCTTGCGGTCTACAATGTACATACATAAATACGCACAAATGTATGTACATATATTCACTCGATAACCTTTCAACGAGTCAATATCAACCAAAACAGTTTTTGTGATGCAACAAAAAACATTCGCATGCATGTCTTCGAAGCTATTAAACATATGTACATAAATACATATACATACATATGTATGAAGTAATATTATTCGTAAAATTCTTATATTTCCAGAGTAAACTTATTTATTTCGGAATGCAATGATGATAAAGAGGAACAAATAATGTTGTCTTGTAATATTTCTACCAAAATATTTGGCAATGAAAAAAATGAAAAAGAAGAAGAAAAAGGGAACAAACTTTTATCCACAACATTTGGCTTATCGAAGTTTGAGAAATGCATTAAACTCTGCTCTCTGAATTATCGCAATACTTTAGAAATGAAACAGTTTTCGTAAATTTCACCTTGAGTTATTCTTAATCCGCGTACTTGCTACAATGTGGCAAAACAATTTCCCCTCTGCAGGATTGGTAGCTGCGCATTCCTTTGAGCTGCTGCTGACTCCTCAACCAAAACTGATTAATGAGCTGCAAATGATGTTATCCGCTTCGCTGCGAACACGAAAGACAGAACCAAATATGTACATACATACATAAGTACACACAGGCATATAGAAAGTGAGAGCGACATAAGATGCATGCAACCGGGAGGCGTTTTGAATGCCCCTTGTCCATGTCCCTTCTGCCGCTGTGGAGGGCGGTGGCATTCTCATAATGTTACTGTTGATGTTGCACTTCCATTGTTGGCATATGCAGACAAGTTGGTATGCATCAGAAGCATTATTTCACTTGTTGCGCCACCGCTGCAGCTGTTGCAGTTGCAGCTGTTCATACAAATAAATAAAAGAAACGCACAGATTCCAGGCAAATGCTTTTGACACTTTTAGTGTCCACAAACTTTCGTTTTATGTGCACCACCCCGCCAAGAAATAAAAGAAAGTAAAAATGGAACAAAATTTCAGCAATTGGCAGATGTCAGCTTTAAACCATTTTTAAAAGCAAAGTTCCACTAAAAGTTTTTAGGTTATCCGTTTCAAAGCCCGTTTACTTAAAGAATCCTATCAGAAATGAATTAGACTTACCTACCAGTGTATTTAACACAACTCTAGTTCTTTGGGTCAAAAATGATTGGAAATGGTTAGACAAAACATAAAACAAATGCTTAAAAAACTCCAAAATTATCTTAACTGTTCAATGAAAAAATGTTGGTTGGATATGCACATATGTACATATGTATATGTTTTTAGTTTTACTAAATTATATATTTTATTATTATCAGTACATGATATACATACATACATATGTACATGCGTAGTTGGAAACTATCAACTTAACTATATTTTCGCTTCGGCTTAGACGAAAAATTCATCCATGGTCATGTTTCTGTGCTAACACATTCTTCTTCCCGAGAGTGATTCGAAATTAGTCTTCTTCGTTGTTTTCCTTCGTCGTCCTCATGTTGATTTTTTATCTTGCGTATTAACTTTGAAGAATTTACAAAAAACAAAAAGAAGAAATCTATTGGGCAAAAAAGCTAACAAAAAATTATTCCCCACGCAAAGTTTTTTAACACTTCAACTTGTGGAATACATATGCCGTTGATTGTTGATTGATGTTTGCCATTTGTCCAATAATTATATTCCTAACTTACTAAATGAAACTTAAAGAAGTATCATTTAGATCGAATAGAATATATTCAGACAGCTAAATAATATAGTTATCTAATTATGATAAAATTAATAATAGGTAATAATTGGTATCTTAAACTGACAAATATTAATTTATCAAATTGGGACCAGTCATATTAAATTTTATGACAATAGTTTATTGAGAAAAGCCACAGTTCGTGACTTTGCCATTTATATGGGAGCTATTTGATATAGTGATGCGATCCGGCTGAATTCGAGATATACTCCAGTAATGCAAAATATCAGGTCTCTAACTTAAATGGTATGCAGAAGGACGGAAATTCGTAGACGAAATTCTTTATATTTCTAGTTATGAATAAAAATACTTATTAGAGTCATAAAATCCAACGTTAAGACAAAATATAATTCCTTAGTAAGCGATTGTTGATTATAAATAATGATTTATTTATTATCAGGAAGAAAATATATCCATAATTGTATCTGCTGATCACATTCGGGTTTTTGTATTAAATTAGAACAAGAAGTCGTAAAAAAAAATTTAAATTTGAACTCGTGGTTATACGAATTCCAATTGGTTCCCCTTTGCCCCATCACTTACACGCAAATCCCGTCATCAGTTATTAATTATTGTCTTGTATTTAGCATTTTGATTTTGACCTGAAAGTGTATCTAATCTTGCATGGGCATGTAAATTCTGTTGTTGTGCCGTTTTTATACCCTTGCAAAAAGGGTATATTAATTTTGGTCAGAAGTGTGCAACGCATAGAACGAAGCATCTCCGACCATACAAAGTATATATATTCTTGATCAGCACGACGAGACGAGTTCAACTAGCCATGTCCGTCCGTCCGTCCGTCCGTCCGTCCGTCTGGATCAACGCAAACTCCTCCTAGACCGTAAGAGCTACAGAGCTGAAATTTTGCACGTAGGCTTGTATATACTGCAGGCGTTGTATATCTCGGATTCAGCCGGATCGGACCACTATATCATATAGCTCCCATACAAACCCCAAAGTCACGAACAGTGACTTTTCTCAATAACTTCGTTATTTTCTATGCTATTATCGTGAAACTTAATATTAGAGAGTTTACTACGCCTATAAGCGACTATGCCAAATTTGATCAAGATCGGGTGACTATATCATATAGCTCCCATACAAACGGCCAAGTCACAAACAGTGACTTTCTCAATAACTTCGTTATTTTCTGAGCTATTGTCTTGAAACTTAATATTAGAGAGTTTACTACGCCTATAAGCGACTATGCCAAATTTGATCAAGATCGGGTGACTATATAATATAGCTCCCATACAAACGAGCAAGTCACGAACAGTGACTTTCTCAATACCTTCGTTATTTTCTGAGCTATTGTCGTGAAACTTAATATTAGAGAGTTTACTACGCCTATAAGCGACTATGCCAAATTTGATCAAGATCAGGTGACTATATCATATAGCTCCCATAGGAACGATTGGTCAAAAACAGTGACTTTTGTAAATAACTTCGTTACTTTTAACGCGATTGCTTTTAAATTAAACATTTCTTAATTTAATATATATGTTAATGACTGTGCCGAATTTGATAAAGATCGGGTGACTATATCATATAGCTCCCATAGGAACGATCGGTGGAAAACAGTGACTTTGATCAATATCTTCGTTATTTCCTACGATTGTAGGCCATTCTTTCGCAAACATAAGCCTTTTTATATAAAACGTTCTTCCACATTGATGGCTAATAGGTAAGGAAAGAGTTACCAAAAAAGTTGCAAGGGTATACAAACTTTGACGCGGTCGAAGTTAGCCCCGGCCCTCTGGTTTTTTTTTTAGGGAGGGAAATTTCAGTCAGTTAGTCAAATTATTAAGTGAAAGTGGTTTGGCTGTTTTATAGAAATAGAGAAATGAAATTTTTGCTAAATGTTTCGCAGAACCTATGCCAACTTTGTCTTCTTTCTTAATGGTCATTGTTGAAAACAAACCGGTTTCGAAATTCCGATCGGCGCTGCTCTGTCAAAGGTCAGATTTGCATATTTGAACTTTCTTTGGCTGGAAGATTATAAAAGTGGAAGAGAACTGGCAACAGTGTTTTAGTTATCACCGATCATTAACAGACATGAAGCTGCTTGGAAGTTGGACGATTTGTGCGCTGGTAATATTGATGGGAATCAGCATTACGGTGGATGGTAAGATTGCCCCTGAGGTTCACAGAGAAGAAGAGTCATCAAGTCTTGAATGGTTTTTGCTTAACCACAGCTCGACGCTTGGCCCTTCGACCGCTGTCGCTGAAAGAACTACGCAGGGCTTTGCGTGAATCCGGTCAGTTGGATGACACACCAGCTGGTCGCTCCGTTGCGTCAGCTCTGGCTGGCATCAAGGGCTTTGCTTTGGGCATAACCAAAGGTGTCGGCGGTTCTATTCTATTTGATGTGGTTACCGCAAATGCCACGTTGGAGTATGTCAGCAATCTATTAAGCTCGGCATCATCGTCATCGGACAGCGATAGCAGTGGGACAGCTCAAGAGATTTGCTTTAGAAGCCGAAGCTTAGAGGGAGAGCTCATTCAAGGGAGAAGTTCGGCTGATGTACAAGAACAAGAGAGAGCAGGAAGCGGAACTTATGACACAAGTTTAGAAAATACATATACAGATACAGGTACGACAGGAACTACCTCTGGCGGATCTAGTGGCCTCACCTGCATTGTTTTGAACAAGGGAAGAAGGAGACGGGACACTTTGGCAAACGAGACTCCTAGGCAGAGCACAGAAAAGAAACGAACTCAGAGAAACCTGCGAAAAAGATTTCTGAAGAATCAACGTTAAACTAAAGTACCTTAATATATGTACATACATATATGTAGGTATATTTTTAGGTCTAATGTATTTATTGATTTGTATTAGTTTATTAAAAATTTAATTGCTCAAAGTGTGAAGAAGCACATGGAGTTTGTCACTAATGGCCGAATGACATGGCAAGATTTTGATGTGCCAATGCCGGGGCACGGCGAACATATTGTGATATCGTTTGATTTAATCAATTGGAAAGGCGTGGGCATATATGTACATATATGTAGACCTGGGAGTGGGTCGTGGTTTTATTTGAAAAACACTTCCCAGACACACATCCACGCACACACACACACACACGTAGAGAGTTGCAATGTCACGCACATGGACGGACACACAATCCAATCCCACACATATTGTAAATAGAAATTAATACAGCGAGTCCCTCCCATCCTTTTTCCTTCTCGTCCCTTCCGCTTCCTTGGGCCTTATGTAAACATTGAAATGTCATTGCCGACGACAAGAGGCCAATGGCCAAGCCATAAATCTCTTTGGCCACAATTTATTAACTTTAACACTAGCCAATGTCAGACGGAATGGTTATGGAATGGTTTCGTCCCATAGTCCATGGGCATTGTCTCTCATCTCTGTGATTTTCTCTATTGATTTTGATGTGAAATTTATGTGGTTGAAAGACCTCCTTCGCATCTACTTACCAACTTTGTATGTATTTGTATTTATTGGCCCGGTCTGAGGCCTTACTTTCACATCTTCGTGGCTAAAGGGGGAATGCAATGCTAATGCTAATGTTATATTCCTATCTCGCCAATAAGATACCATCTGATAGTTGAAACGAATTGTATTAGTTGCCATTTATTATTTATGCTAATGCCTTAAAAGCAATCCAAAGGAGATGGACTGCACTTTGATATCAAATTAAATGTCACATGAACATGAAAGGGTGGACGACATTTTGTTAAAGGTTTTAATGAGCGAACTTAAATAAATAGAAACATTCAATGTAATTCTAGAGTAGTTACCGAGATCTACTAAGAACTTGATAGTCCTCGAAATAGAGCTAGACACGCATTGGTCAATAAATGTAGTGGAGAAATAATCTAAAGAAATAAGTCCAATACAGGTCTATGAATTCATCGTGGCGGGCAGATGGCTATGTCGACTCGGCTTTTGAAGCTAATCAAGAATATATACTCCAAGGGGCCGGAAGTGCTTCTGCATGCGACTTAATTGCTGTTGCTATCCAAAGTTTAACGTTATAATTAGACTGTTAAAAAAAGTTGATCATTTATTTTAAAAAAGCAAATTTACAACATATTCTGGTTCCTTGTAATGTTTCTGATAAAGCCTTCTCAGCGCGGGTTAAGAATTCATTTCAAATACAGTAATGGTCATAAGTTCGTTGCCTTAGAAAATGTCATAGGAAATCGATCTTTGACAAATTGAAACTCGGCAACAAACATTTCGGCCACTTTTGCCATTCATTGTATTTTATTTTCGCTGTGATTAGCAGTAGAGCTGGGAAATCCATCGATAGTATCGATGGAAATTAAAAAAGTGCGATAGATCGATGGAAATTTTTCGATGGCGATCTATCGAACTTGATTTGTGCGTGGTCACGTGTTTGGTAAAGTGCTCGCCGGAGCAGGTGGATTTTTGGCAAGGATTTTCAGGAGCTGCGTTTTGATCTTGGCAATTTAAATGGAGAAGTTTTTACATACCACCAGTAAGTATTTTACCCTGATAGTCAGGGCCGTCGAGAATATATCAGGGCCCAGTGGTAGTAAGCTACGCCCCCCCCCTCTCTCTCTCTCTCTCTCTACCACAAACCCTTTACTTCAATTCTGTTTGATATAATTTCGATCAAAAACCGGGCCCCGCTAAAAACTTCGGGCCCGGTGGGAATCCCACCTTTACCACCCCCTCTCGTCGGGCCTGCTGATAGTTTATTATCCAGATTTTGATTCAAAGACTTCAGAAATAATATAAATGGTGTATATACATACAGTCAAGGAAAAAAGTCAACATACACCGAATAAGAAAGTGACATTTTGCGATGTGTTTCGTCCTTTTCTGCCTACAAGTTTTGTTATTTTACTTGACTGTATACTTTTTTGTTCACATATGTACATACAGTTGTGTTCAAAAATATAGTAGCGCATCACCTTAAAAAAAATTTAATTAAAAATAAACTGTTTTTTTTTTACTCCTTTGTTGCCACTACTATAATTTTGAACAGGCACTTCTTGGTGTATTTCGGAAAAGTCATTAAAAAATTATAAAAACCAATGGAAAACTACCGGAATCTAGTCATATTCTCATCTTTATATCCTATTCTTTGAAAAATAAAAAAAAAAAATTTTATTTTTAATGTTAAACATGTCGAAAAATTAATTTAAATTTTTTAAGGCGATGCGCTATATTTTTGAACACAACTGTATGTACATATGTATAACGATTATACATAAATAAAAAAATTGTTTCGCTGGCATCAAAATTAAGAATCCCTTACAATATTAAGTTAGAAACTTGAAAACATGTACTTACTTATTAATATTAACATTAGAAAACCATCGGGATGACCAAATGCCCTCAGCAATGGTGCCGCCTGAGGAATCTGATAAAAACGAGCCGGTGCGAAAGCGGAAGAAGTTATCATCATCGGTGTGGTGCCACTTCGATAAATTACCAAGTCAACAGCAAGCAAAATGTCGGCATTGTAGCAAAGAGCTACGAACCAGTGGCAATACTTCCAATTTAATGGAGCACCTTAAACGTGCCCACCCTCTAGTGCATGAAGAGAAGAAGGAAAACGTTCCTCCAATTGGATTAGATAAATATTTTGAAAAGACAAATGTTTATAGTTCAACATCGGAGAAAAAAAAGAGAATTGACGAAGCCATTGCGCAAATGGTTGCAACGGACATGCAACCGTTTAGCGTTGTCGAGAACGCAGGGTTTATAAATTTGATGCAAGTGGTAGACCCCAAATACGCCATGCCTTGCCGGAAAACCTTACGGGACACACATGTACAGAACATGTACGATGGAATGGTATCGCAACTAAAAGGTATGCTGACTGCAATTAGTTCAAGTTCGGTGACGACAGATGCGTGGACGTCTCGTTGCAATATAAGCTACCTCACTGTAACTTGCCATTTTATTATAAACTTCGAGCTCAAGTCAGTAGTGTTAGCTACGAAGCCACTCACTGATCAGACAAACCATTCAAGCGCAAATATCGCAACTACATTTCGCGAAATATGCGATGAATGGAATATTTTTGATAAAGTTCACACTATTGTGACCGACAACGCGGCGTCCATGATAAAGACTTGCGAACTACTAAAAAAAAAGCACTTACCTTGCTTCGCTCACACTCTTAACTTAGTTGTGCAAGATGCGTTAGCCCTAGAAAATGTGCAAGGTATATTAAAATCCACTAAACGAATTGTTTCGTTTTTTAAAAGCAGCGCTACAGCCTATGCTAAGTTTAAAATTGCACAAGGGACAGAAAAACCGCACTCCCTGCTGCAAGAGGTCTCAACGCGGTGGAACAGTGCTTATTACATGCTGCAAAGGGTATTGCTGACTCGGGATCCTCTGATAGCCACTCTTTTGAAAAGTCCGTTTCCATTTCCCTGATTATTCCAGCAACTTTTGCTCTCACTCAAAGCTTGGAAGAGCTTACTGAAAAAATGTTAACGGATGTGGTCAGCCAAACATGCGAATTTTTGATAAACAGTGTGAAAAAGAGGCTTTTTGTGTATGAAGGAAGATCTGGACCACGCCTAGGAACACTTCTGGATCCACGGTTAAAAAAAGATGGTTTTCAGAACCCATCTAATGCCCAACAGGCAGCGTTGGCTTTGGAGTCTGAGGTTTACGAATTATTGAAGGATATTGCAGATCCTATCATAACAGAATCGCCAAAAAATGCTAAGACTTCATTTTTATTCAAATGTGTCGGAAAAAAAATCGACGAAAAACACAAATCTTCACGGGCGGATGCAATCATAACTATTCGGCAATACTTGGAGCAAAGCAATTCACCAGAAGACGTGGATCCTTTACAATACTGGCAGGTAATCTATATAACTTTCTGTTTTACCCCATTATTCTTACATTCCATTCTTGTTCCAGATAAACAAGGAATCATTTTCAGAGCTCAGCCAATGTGCAGTTAAACATTTATGCATACCAGCAAGCTCAGCGGAATCTGAAAGAACTTTTAGTAAGGCAGGAGCAATTGTATCGGACCGAAGAGCGTGCTTAAAGCCAAAGCAGGTGAACACATTGGTTTTTTTGAATAAAAACCAATGGCTTCTTAACCACTAAGTCGAATGTCGTTGTCTTTTCTCATATTAATTTCGAAAGTAATTTAACGTATTATTAAGTGTTTTTGCTTGTTAGCACAATAACTATCTGTAGAAGACTTATGTAGTTTTAAGTTATCCAGTTGAGACTGAAAATCTTATTGAATTTTGTTATTGTTTGAAGTTGAAGCTTTTGTTTCACAATAAGTATGTGTAAAAGACTTTTATAGTTTTAAGTTATCCAGTTGAGACTGAAAATCTTAATGAATTTTGTTATTGTTTGAAGTTGAAGCTTTTGTTTGAAGTTGAAGTTGAAGTTTTTTTGTTTCAAATGTTAATTAGATAAATTTAAAAACCTAAATAACAATTTTGTATTTTATTTGAATAATAATCCGATGGAACCATCGATAATATCGATGGTTTTATCCATCGATGGAAAAAGACCAAACCATCGATACTATCGATTTTTTTTCCATCGCTTAAAAAACCATCGAGGGGGGAGACTATCGATGGATTCCCAGCTCTAATTAGCACGTTTTTTCCAAAGAATGACAAATTTTAGTGTTGCATTTGCAAAATATCGATAAAAAGGCCAATCGAACGGCCTGAAGTAGAAACGTTTTTTTTGGATGGTGATATTTCGGCGCCGCAAAACTATGCACCATATGCAAAGAAATGGTGGATGGTCGCCAGTGGGAATCGGGTTAAAGATCGACGTTTATAACATTTTCGACGACATTCAACTTTCGAACATAAAACTGAACACAAAATTATTTGCAGAAGGCTAATTATACTATATTTAGGTTCAATTCAGTTACAACACTATTGCAGAAATGCTTGTTAGACTTACACATTCTCGCAGTTTGCAACAAATCTGTCCGTGGCAGCTGGAAAATCGGTTCCCAATATGTGGTGGATGTTGCTAGTGGAAATAGATATATCTCAGCCACCATTAATCCCAACAAATGAATACATGATCCATAAGATGAATAGCGCCTAAAAGTCAAGTCAGAAGTATTGACAGAATTAAAAGTTTCTTGTAAAAAAGAATTAAGTGACTGTGGATATACATATGTATGTATGAATATACATACATAAGTAATCATATACATAGATATGTAAGATACATACATACATATGTATCTTATACATATAAGCGACTAATACTTTCAACATGTCCTATCCACTCTCAGCTTGACGTAGAATAAATTAAAAATTCAATCAAACCAATAAATCGTTTTGGTAAAAATAACTCAAGTTGCGCAATTTCTGAATTAAGTCAAAGACGCTGGGCAATTCAATTATAGAGAAAGTTGGCCAAAATGGCTGGATTCAATTCTGGTAAGTGAATATTAATCACTACATAAAAAAAACCTCAAACGATTTGTTTGTCAAAAATGACAACTACTACACCGAGGATCACATTCTCTTCTATGAGTTATATTTATACGACATTCCCATAGGGTTAAGTTCTAAACGCAATAAGTAAGTGGGACAAATTATTTCGTCCAAAATATGCAGTTTTTCGTTTTCTCTTTTCTTTCTATAGTTTAGTTGTATGTATTGTTCTTTAGCGATGACTAAAAAATTGTAAAAAAGTATCAGTGTTTTTCAGTTACATTAATTATACCATACACCCATAGGGTGAAATGGTTTATTAAAGTCGCTAAAATGTATGTAACAGGCAAAGGAAGCTTTTCCGACCCCATAAAGTATATATCTTCTTGATCAGGATCAACAGCCAAGGCGATCTAGCCATGTCCGTCTGTCCGTCCGTATGAACACCTAGATCTCGGAGACTGTAAAACATAGAGCCACGAAATTTGGTATGTAGACTCGTAAAGTATGTAGATAGGTCAAGTTTATTTCAAATTTTTGCCACGCCACTTTCCATCCCCGCAATTAAAAAAAAAACGTTTTTCTCAAAAACTAATCTAGCTAGAGACACCATATTTGGTTTGTATATTTGCTTAGTAAATGCGCACATTATGTATGTGTAAAGATTTTGCCACGCCCACTTTTCGCCCCCGTATTTTGAAAAAACTCGAATATCTCCCGTATTTTTCTACCTTTTGCAATCAATTTTGGCACACTTAATACTAATGTCCAAATTTAATAAAAATCTGACAAAAAATAGTCGAGTTATGCAAATAAACGTTTTTCCATATACCAATTCTGTCATTTCGGGTTAGATAAGGACATGAAATTGTTACCTTGAATAACAATCTTTTTTAACTCTTTTAAAATGAACAAAAAAGAATTGAGCGCTATTAGATTCGTGATTTGCGCCACCCAACACAAGTCCTTGTGTCCAGAAATTTGTATATGATTATTGGGACGGGATTCCCGTTTATTGAAAGGAC
Source organism: Drosophila tropicalis (assembly GCF_018151085.1). Classification (NCBI taxonomy): domain Eukaryota; kingdom Metazoa; phylum Arthropoda; class Insecta; order Diptera; family Drosophilidae; genus Drosophila; species Drosophila tropicalis. The sequence continues at coordinate 744,755 of NW_027173049.1, read as the reverse complement.
TCTCAAGTCTTTTATAACGCATAAAATAAATGCACAAAACTATGTTGATATGTCCAAGATCATTTTTGGGCAATTTGGACAGGATACATACATTTTCTAGCGGATAATATATATTTAAAAGTCTCTCTAATTCTTATTTTAACAATTAACAATTTGTCTCATTTCATTTGAAAATATTTTGTTTGATATTTTTCTAATTGTGACCTAGGCGTTTTTTCAATTTAATGGGCTGAAATATATTTATAAATATAAAAAGTTTAAAGATCAATTTATTTTATTTTAACATCCTAACCAGTTTAGTTGGTATAGATAGCAATGTAGTGTGCCACTTACTTATTTCGCGCACCTTATTGTCTTTTTTATCTTGCATCTAAATGAAAGCGAATTGCTTAACTATTTCAAGAATTATGGCGATGTAGTTGGTCTCCAGATCCTCGACAAAGCCCCAAATCGTTCATCGGAAAATCATTACTTGTCAATTCATGCGATGCAGCCAGAGGTGAACCAAATGTTCGGACGTCGATGTTAAGCCAGTTGGCCTAGAGCCAGAGGCAGCCAGAACAGACACACTTAGTGAAGATTCCTGATCATCGCCCCATGCAATTTCAATCAACTGAAATCTTTGACCGTATGGTAAATGGGCGACTTTTTCGCGTAAAGTGTTTTGACATTTTAAATTTATTCTATATTTTATATGTTAAAGTACATCAACAAGTCGGAAAGTCTGGGTTAAAGTCATTGTAGTCCGACTGATCACTGTTTGTTCAGCTTCAACATCTAATTTCGTCTTTATATTTATGATGATGTCAAATATTACGAGATGGCAAAGTTTACGAACTTAAAACAATTGAGATTCAGCAAAGCCAAACTTCGGTTTGGATTTTTGATGCCCACTGATGACGTTTCGGGGGAGTTAGCTAAGCTAAAAGAACTGAAGTACATATATTTGTCTTGTATTTTGCTAATGTTTTAATGCCGCTGACGTGTTACGTCTGATACTTGGCTGCCCCCAATCGACCAATTGTAGAGCTGATGACGGTCGTTATCAAAGTTGTGGGACGTCAAATTCCAAGCGGGGAGAACGAACGTGTGTTGCCCATCCGTCTTTATGTCGAGGGCATGTTTATCAATGGGGCAATGAATAGTCATGCGGAACTTGAACTTGATCCAATAATACAAATAATCGAAATAATAAATGAAAGACAACTCGGGAGTCTCATTATAGAACTTCCACACAAATGATTAAATTCTAAAAAGAGCAAATATATATTGGCCACCAAACAAGCTCACCAATTCCCAAATATAATAGAGTCCAATTTGAATTACAAAGATGGAATAAACTACATTAAGAGTACTTTCAAAGGACATAGTAGGGATGTATGGCTAAAATCATCAGACCATTACAGGGCAGTCAACCTAAGTCAAACCACAGCGAAGGACTCACAAATAAAGATAGAAAACCCCATCACTCGGGTCGACTTCGTCAAATTCCAAAGACTCCGGTTTGGACATACACGCCTCACCCATGAGTTTCTCCTTAAGAAAGAACTTCCACCACAGTGTGCTGAATGCAACAGAATCAACACAGTCCTCCACATAATCATAGATTGTACCAAATACAATCCAATAAGAAAGAAATACATTCCCTCTAATCCTCTCGACTCCCTTAACAACTCCAACGTCCTTTCCATTAAACAATTCCTCCAAGAAGCAAACCTATCCCATCTTATATAATCATCTGGTTCAAAGTTACCAAAATATTAACTTTCAACAATACAAATTAGCCTTTGTACATATACACATATACATCTAGTATTCTGTAAATATCTTTCTAACTGATTAGCACAATTTTAGCTTAAGGCCTAGTAGCTATAGCTAGATTTAAGAATTGTCCGTAATTTGCAATCACGGTTTCAATTCAGAATATAAATAAATATATTGACATGATTCATTATTTACTAAGGACGAATAATATTTAATAAATTCAAACTCTTGTTTTATTATGGAAAATATATTTCCAATAGTTATCCTGAAATGGAGTATTTGGAGGCAGAGACTTGAACTCTATTTACCCAATTTTAATTCGAGTTCAAGAGGGTCATAGGGTCAGGTAAAATCTATTTTTTGCATAAGTTTGTACAAAACTAAGAATAATTATGAAGAAAACTATGAAAAGAAATAAACATATTGCAACAATAAAAAAAAAAACAACTTTGAAAAAAAAAACTCCAATTAGTGGGTATTTCACACACTTAATGACCCCCCACCGACCGCCACTTGCCCACCACCCACCACCCACTGCCCACTGCTCCAAGTTGTCGGCAAAAGGCCCACAACAGACCAACTATTCCAATGTAACATCCCCGAAACTGAAATTGCGTACTAAATGCGCTAAATTACTAACTAAATGCCGCAAGTGCCGCCCAAGGACATGGGCATGGGCAGCAACTAGGGGCAGGGACTGGGGCATGTCTTGAATTTCACAAATGAACGCCTGCCAGCAAGGGGATCAGGGTTGAAGGAGGTCGACCACAGTCGTCGATGACATTTAAGCGATAAGGAAAAAGAACTGTTAGCTTTCTCTCTTTCTGTGTGTGTGTGTGTGTGTGGCTTACTTGGTGGTGGATGTTATTAGGGGGCGGGGCAGGGTCATAGTAAAACTGTTGTTGTTGCTGCTGCCGCTGGCGTTGCCATTACTGTGGCTGTTGCTGTCCTGAGCATGGTATTAACTATGCAGGCGTGTGAAATGTGACATGCCCCCGAAAAACGAAAAGGGCAGAAGGAGCTGGCCAGATAGTTGTTGTTGATTTTTCTGTTTGCTTTCGATTTTGTCGAGAAGGCAACTTTTACAGCATTGAAAATTGTTTTAAATGTTAATGTTGCCTGTTTTGTTGTTGCTTCTCGTTTTTGTCGATAATAAAAGAAGGCGTCTCTTCTTGACACCCGTTTCACACGCATTTTTCTTTTTGTGTTTTGTTTTTATTGCATTGAAAAATCCCAGAGCCAACAAATAATTGAGATGTTGATTTTTTCAGCTTTTGCTTGCCTCCGCAGCAAGTTTACACACCAGAGTCACATATGTACATATGTGAGCCAACGAGGGAAGAAAGAGAAGTATTGCTTGTGGATCTGCATGACCTCATTTGCGCTCATTGCAGCACATTTGCTAATCCGAGTCTATCAAGAATATCCTTTACAAGTGGCACAGGGGCGGATAAGCTGACTCTCTTTCTGCCTAAACTAGTATGTAGATCCAAACGGGATTAAAAAATCTTCATTAATACCTCAAATATTATTGCAGAAACAAAATATGAAATCCTTAAATCGGTTCTCAGCAATATAATGTGATAGGTTATTAAACAAAGAACTTCATGAAAGTTTGTGGAAGATATCTATAGAGATAGGAAGGAATAGTCCTAACTTAATTGTTTGCAACTTTTTAATCCCCCCACGTTTATGCGAATGCTTATCCCCCTTTTGTTGCGCTGCTCGCACTTGTGTTAAATTATGCGGGTTTTGGTTTTTATTGCAATACCGCTCATTTCTTTTCCGCTTTGCTTTCTCTTGTTTTATATGAATGTTTTTCTAAGACGAAAGTCTCCAGAGAAACAGACACAGGGACAGAGAGGGAAAGTGAGAGTGAGGAAAGAAGAGACATTCTTCTTCAAGCAGGTGAACACTTGAAAATCAAAATCTTTACAAAAGTCACCATGTCGAAAAGGGAGAGTTGCACACACATATGTATGTATGTATATATGTAGGAGGAGGTGGGGAAGGGGGGTGAGGGAGTGTGTGTATCATGGCTCGTTGCTCTGACAAGATGTTGTTGTTGGCATTTTGAATTAATGGCACTTGCCACCCTCGAGAGTCATCTCATTTTCACTTTCACTTTCACATCTGGCTGCAGCTTCTTCACACTAATGAAGATAAAATCCTTCATCACCCTCCCCATCACAAAAAATGGAGTTATGTATGCTTTGCGACGATATCATTGCAATTCGTGACAATGCCCCTGACACCGACACCGACACCGAGACCGACACTGAGAGCGACACCCACCGACACGTGACCAACCGGATGGGGCGCATCTCACGTCGCGGTTAGTCCTAATAGATTTTTGATTTGTTTGTTGTGTATCCTGTGTGCCGTCACCACAATCGAATCCAATTGTGAACCGCTCGTGCGTCTCTGATTGGAATAATGATTGCGTCCACTCCCCTCACTCCTGACTCCTCACTCTCGCGTTCAAAATCCTTCATATTTATGAGACAAAAAATCAATAGGCAAAGGCAGGAAAAAGTGAGCCAAAATCGAGGGACCTGTTAAAGCAGCCGAATAATTCAATAAAGAAATCACGCAAACTGGCTAACAAAAGGAGCTACTACTACTGTTGCTTCTTACTGGGCTAGGTGAATGATGCCCAAGGCCAAGAGACCAAAACCAAAGCCAAGAAAAGGAAAAATGTAGAAGCGAAGATTAAAAGCAAAACTGAAAGTTTATCTGTGTTTCGGTTTCTATACCCTGTATGGATAAGTTGAAAAGTCCATTTGTAACTGCATTGGGTAGATGACTTCTCGATCAGATTTAATTCCTCCAGGGACTCCTCGGTCTAGTAGTCCGCCTTGATTCACGGCCTATCCCACACATTCGCATCTGATTAGTCAGCCTGGCCTAATACAGGATATGGGAAAGTCGTCGCTTGCATTTGAAACATTTTTTTTCGTTTCCGTTTCTTGTGATGTTTTCCTTTTGTTTTCTATTCTATTTAGCGAACATTGGCCCAACATTTTACAAATTGTTTCAATTAAAAAGTTTACTGCTTTTGCTTGCCGCTAATCGGCTTGCGATTGACACGTGCCCCCAACTCGCCAGCTTTATTTTTGTGGTGGCCTAGAGCTAATTGTGGCCTTGGCCAGAAGCGTTTATGAGTCAGAAAACTTGATTGCATAATACACTCATTGCTTGCTGCTAATTGAAAAGCCAAAAGCTGTGGCCAATTAATTACAAAATATATTTATAATCAGCTGGCAAATAACAAAGCCAAAAAAAAAAAAAAAAAAAATGAGAAAAAAAAAAATACACAAAGTTTATTTTCGTGGCACTAATTAATTTAATTGATTTAAAACCATTTCACAACTAGCCAACAAGCAGCCTTGGCTCCTCTCCTTTTCGACTGCAGTTTATCTATTTTGTTTGTTTGCCTTTGCTCCAAATGAAATTGACTTGTAATTAAAAAGTTTTGCAAATTGATTGAAAAATCTCAATGTCCAAACAATAAAACCACACACACACACACGCACACACACAGGACATACACACACCATTAAAAAAAGGGGTAGAGCTAAAAAGGCTAATTACAAGCATTAATTAAAAATCGTTTTTTTTTTTTTTTTTTTTTTTGTTGTTTGGCTTCCAAAAAAGCCAAACGAAAATTTAAGAGAAATTTCATCCGTGAATTATGCTGCGACCGCCGTGGTATTTTTTTCTTTGGCTACAGCAAACTGTATAAGAGTATAAGGCAAAATGTAAAACTCTTATACCAAAGAGTAAATGAACTGACCTAGGTCATGGCGTAGTAAGTAGAAACTTGTTGACAGGTGCCGAAATATGTTAAAAAAAAACAAATCAGAAAGAATTCCTTAAAAAAAAAAAAAAAAAGCAGATATTAAAAACTAGACAATAATATTAATGTATTTTTTTTAAATCAAATATTGAATTAATTAAATTAAATTCAATGAGATTACTAGTGAAAATCCAACTTAATTCGAACTGCATTTGATCCACAAAACGAAAAGTTATCGATAGATCGCAAATTTGTTTCATTGGAAAAACCGGGAACTCAGGATATACACATTCTCGTCTCCCAAACCCACCCATGAGTATATAGGGAAGGTCCTGTTGTGCTCGGTTATTGTTATCCCGAATCCAAATTTAATATATGTATATTAGTCCAGAAATGGCTAAAGTTTTACGATCCTTAAAAATGCTTAAAAATTGACGACGAGACGAGTTCAACTAGCCATGTCCGTCCGTCCGTCCGTCCGTCCGTCTGGATCAACGCAAACTCCTCCTAGACCGTAAGAGCTACAAAGCTGAAATTTTGCACGTAGGCTTGTATATACTGCAGGCGTTGTATATCTCGGATTCAGCCGGATCGGACCACTATATCATATAGCTCCCATACAAACCCCAAAGTCACGAACAGTGACTTTTCTCAATAACTTCGTTATTTTCTATGCTATTATCGTGAAACTTAATATTAGAGAGTTTACTACGCCTATAAGTGACTATGCCAAATTTGATCAAGATCGGGTGACTATATCATATAGCTCCCATACAAACGGCCAAGTCACGAACAGTGACTTTCTCAATAACTTCGTTATTTTCTATGCTATTATCGTGAAACTTAATATTAGAGAGTTTACTACGCCTATAAGTGACTATGCCAAATTTGATCAAGATCGGGTGACTATATCATATAGCTCCCATACAAACGGCCAAGTCACGAACAGTGACTTTCTCAATAACTTCGTTATTTTCTGAGCTATTGTCGTGAAACTTAATATTAGAGAGTTTACTACGCCTATAAGTGACTATGCCAAATTTGATCAAGATCGGGTGACTATATCATATAGCTCCCATACAAACGGCCAAGTCACGAACAGTGACTTTCTCAATAACTTCGTTATTTTCTGAGCTATTGTCGTGAAACTTAATATTAGAGAGTTTACTACGCCTATAAGCGACTATGCCAAATTTGATAAAGATCGGGTGACTATATCATATAGCTCCCATAGGAACGATCGGTAGAAAACAGTGACTTTGATCAAATTCTTCGTTATTTCCTATGATTGTAGGCCTTTCTTTCGCAAGCATAAGCCTTTTTAGATAAAACGTTCTTCCACATTGATGGCTAATAGGTAAGGATAGAGTTACCAAAAAAGTTGCAAGGGTATACAAACTTTGACGCGGTCGAAGTTAGCCCCGGCCCTCTGGTTTTATACTAAATAAGTTTGTTTATTTGATACTGTTGCTGAGATTTGAAATCAAGTTATCAAAAGTTATTAAATCATTTCCTTGTTATTTTGAAACATATGTATATATTGTTAAATTGAGAATTTTGACATAATGTTATAAGAGTTACTATAAAAGGCTTCCAAATATCGGTTGTTATTGGTAACAGACTGTCCATCTAGGACCCCGACCTATATTAACACATTCAAACGAATTTGTTAACGTTGTATAGTTTATTCTTTGGTAAAGTATTACTTAGTTTAAGCGGAGGATCTCAACCTGACAGATTTCTTACCACTTCCAAGGAGCCTTTGGTCTGTTCTATTTCAGGATATTCAAATTTTACAAAAGTATGAAAATATTTGGAACGTTTTTTCTTTTTGTTTATCATCAGTCGCTGTTTCGCTCTCTTAAAAACTGTTAGTGCATGGAGCCCACCCTCTTGCTTGTAAGAGAGTGCCATGTTTCTCTTTCGATTTCTACCGCACGACCGCCAATGATGTTGGGGACACTTCGTCTGTCGGCCACACGAGACGGCGCGACGTCGTGTTGGACTCTTTATTTCGGGGGCGAAAATATCCGAAACGAACGTAACGGTATTCTTCAGTTTCATCCTGCGACTCGAAAGCGAAGCACGCGTTCCTAACTCGCCGACGGTTTGTGTTGTGCGTCTGTGTCCAATGGGTCAAAGTGGCCGATACAGTAAATAGTGGAGCATTGACGAATGAATCAGTTAAGTGACGTCTACGAATCAAAGTGAGAGTGAACAACAGAATCGCTTAAATAAGGTTGAATTTCAGTTTAACAACATTTTGTTGCTTAATTCGCGGTAAATTACAATTTTCAAAGATGTGAAAAAGAAAAGAAACAGCAGAGAGAAAAAGCGGAGAGAAAAAAGCAACAAAATCAAATAGAAAAACCTACATTTTCTTATGGCTCCCAAGTGAGTGCTTCTTGGCCTGACACTAATTTGACGGAATTGTTAGTTGACCAGACTACACAAAAAGGGAGCACAAATCGCGTGTCGACCTGCCACGATAATAATAATAAAGCGTTGCGGATAACAACTACAACGGCAGTGAAAACAACAACCACAGCAACAGCAACAATAATAACAATAACAAAATGTTTGCCCGCCCACATTTGTCCTCACCCATTGCGTCCTTCTCATCTCAAGCCAATTTCGGATTACTCAACTGGCTCATCAGTTGGCTGCTATTACTGATGCTATTGCTTAAAGGTAAGTCCACCCTCTCCCTCCCGCCACCAAGCACTTTTTTTCCGTTGAAAACTAAAGCCCGAGCTTGAGCTCGTGCTCGGAGCCCAGCTTTTTAATTAAATAATCCAATTTATTTTCATTTAATTTCTAATTAAATTTAATTTGTTTGGCTGCCGCAGCATCTAATTGCTGAACCCTGACAACAAAAACAAAAACAACAACAACAACAAAGAACCCCATCCGTATACACTCGTTCGACTACTCTCAGTTTGTCGCTCGTCTGTTTTTCCCGTGCCCGTGAATTTCCTGTCTAATTTCCGCCAACTCGTAAGCAAAAATGAAGGCAACAGAAAAATGAAAAAGGGCGAGCAGCTAATAGCAGCTATGCGAATTGAAATTCTTTCTAAATTTCTTTCATTTTGCTGTCGAGAAATTTCATTTGCTTCAAGAGTAATGATTCTTTTTTTTCTTGTCCTTCGCTGTTTTGTTTTTTTTTTTTTTTTTGCCAGAAAAAGTGAAAGTATTTACAAATATTCATTTTGGCTCAAATGTTTGTCAACAACTCGAATGAATAGCTTTCGATCGCAAATTGTCCTTTAATATCCTTTAATACATACTATTGCCAAGGAACTGAATGTTCCCATAACTCAAAACAATCGAGGTAAAATATATAAACCAATGTCTAACAGACAATGTTCTATAAAATAATTTATAGAATGATTAATTGATGACCCTGATCACCCTGATCATTGATATTTAATTAGACACTGAATTGCTTTTTACACATTTAGTTTTCCATCTGATCTAATTGCTAAAGAGTATCACAGAGTCTCAACCAATTTAAGCATCAGCTGAAGCTTGGATGATGTCAGAAATCTTCTCCTGCATTTTGTCCTGGTTTCCATTTGTGTGTTGGGTATTGTGACAGTTGAGTAAAACGAAAAATCATAGTTAGTAGTATTAGTCTATGGCAAACAGCCTTGGCTGGCCTGGCAAAGGTCATTTCGGCAGTGGGAATATGAATGACACATTTTATGCCCATATGTGCTCACATGAATGTGTGTGTGGGTGTGTGTGAAGCATAAAAACTTTTTATTTATTTATTTTTATATGCTGCATATAATAGTTTGCCACACACTCTCTCTATCTCTCAAAAAAACGAATGCATTTTCAAGAGTTAGATGAAAAAAAACCAGAGGGCCGGGGCTAACTTCGACCGCGTCAAAGTTTGTATACCCTTGCAACTTTTTTGGTAACTCTATCATTACCTATTAGCCATCAATGTGGAAGAACGTTTTATCTAAAAAGGCTTAAGCTTGAGAAAGAAAGGCCTACAATCATAGGAAGTAACGAAGATATTGATCAAAGTCACTGTTTTCCACCGATCGCTCCTATGGGAGCTATATGATATAGTCACCCGATCTTTATCAAATTCGGCACAGTCATTAACATATATATTAAATTAAGAAATGTTTAATTTAAAAGCAATCGCGTTAAAAGTAACGAAGTTATTTACAAAAGTCACTGTTTTCGACCAATCGTTCCTATGGGAGCTATATGATATAGTCACCTGATCTTGATCAAATTTGGCATAGTCGCTTATAGGCGTAGTAAACCTTCTAATATTAAGTTTCACGACAATAGCTCAGAAAATAACGAAGGTATTGAGAAAGTCACTGTTCGTGACTTGGCCGTTTGTATGGGAGCTATATTATATAGTCACCCGATCTTGATCAAATTTGGCATAGTCGCTTATAGGCATAGTAAACTCTCTAATATTAAGTTTCACGATAATAGCATAAAAAATAACGAAGTTATTGAGAAAAGTCACTGTTCGTGACTTTGGGGTTTGTATGGGAGCTATATGATATAGTGGTCCGATCCGGCTGAATCCGAGATATACAACGCCTGCAGTATATACAAGCCTACGTGCAAAATTTCAGCTCTGTAGCTCTTACGGTCTAGGCGGAGTTTGCGTTGATCCAGACGGACGGACGGACGGACGGACGGACGGACGGACGGACGGACGGACGGACGGACATGGCTAGTTGAACTCGTCTCGTCGTGCTGATCAAGAATATATATACTTTGTATGGTCGGAGATGCTTCGTTCTATGCGTTGCACACTTCTGACCAAAATTAATATACCCTTTTTGCAAGGGTATAAAAATAGAAAACACTAACGAAAAAGTTGTTGGAATGAAAAAAAAAAAAGAAAACTGGAAAAAAACTAACGAGCAGCAGACACTTGTAAAATGCAAGCAAAAACCCGGCTTGGTTGGTTTTGTTAGTCAGGGTCATTCGCAGATGCATCTGCAGGATTTGCCTGAATGCAGTTGACACATGGAAACCGTTGCCGTTGGCTTGAATTCTGTTTGCTGTTGTTGCCGCTGTTGCCTCCGTTCCTGGTGCTGGTTGCAGGTTGCAGATTGTTGGTGTTGCTGTCTGCTGGCTGGCGGCTGCCACCGCAGATGGACTCACAAAGTGGATTTCACTTTCAGGCATACGAGTGAGTGGGTACACACAGAACTTTGTAATAACTTCTCTGATTTGAATTCGGATTCGGATTCTGATTCAATTTATGGCATGTGGAAAATGCATCATCGTTTTTATATACATATACATGTATGTATGTAGTATAGCTTTTCAATTTTCATTACCAACGCAATTGCAATTGTAATTGTCTGCGCGTTTGTCGGGGCTTTTAAGGTTTCCAAATGAAATGCTGCCCTTCGAATGCAATTTACTTTTACAAATTGTTCTATTTTCATTTTTTTGTCTACTCATTTTGTGTTTCTGCTTTTCTAACTCTCTTTCCGTTTCGCACTCTGTCTGTGGTCATTTCATTTCTTTGAAAGCCACTTGAAAATGGCCAAGTTGGAAGACAAATATGAGTACTTAAATAACTCGGCTGCCCAAGGGGTCTTTGTGTAATTGAAATGCCAAAGTAATTGAATTGTATACGGCAAAAAGTTTTATTACCCAAACGCACCAACAACTTATAACCATAAGCTTGGCAAGAGACTATAAATTTTACAAAAGAAAATCATTCATCATGCTGACCTACCTTAATTAAGACTGAGATAACACAAACAAAACAAAATAATAAACTCTCTCCTGAAATTCTCAAGTAATTTCGAACGATTTCGAATTCATTGTTTTTTATTATTTCTAACTTAATTTAAAGCTTTCAGTAGTTGAAATTTATTCTAGATAGTTTTTACTTGTCGTCTCTCCTCTTTCATATTTTACTGATGACTCAAATTATTACTCATTTTTGGGATGAAAATTTTGTTCACTTTCAGAAATTTTGTATTTTGAATTCATGCATTATTTAAAAAAGATTAATATTTATCATCTAATACATGCTTAACAAAAGTTAAAAAATAAGATGATACAATTTTTGACATATTTTCGGTTTATCTTTATCATGAGATAGTTACAAGTTTTTCTCGAAAAGTATAATGTACATTTTTGATAACTATACTCCTATGAATTATTCTTTGACTATATAGTCGTTCTTTTATGAAATATATTCACAAATAATTTTCAATTTTATGGATATTCCAGCAATTTACTGAAAGTTCTAAATTTGTTCAAGCCTTCATAGTTAAAAAAGAACTTTAAGGTTTCTGCATTGTCTCTCTACTTTAAGTTCCTTAAATTTGTATTGATTAATTAGAGTCTCAGGTTATTGAGTTTCTGGTTAGAGTTAGTGAAGTCCAGGAAAGAGTCTTAGATGAAAGAGGATGGAAAGCATATTAGGGAGTTCCCTTGCCGTAATAACGTATACGCCCAGTGTGCCATATAAAATAACTTTAAATGAACAGTAATGGAACTTCAAAATGTATACCTACTTTTGATATTGAAAGAAAGATAGAAAAAGCAGATTCTGCGTACAATGTTGAGGTTCTATGGAACAAAGTGTTTGAGATCGTATTCAATTGAATTCTGTGAAATGTACAGAGATAACAGTAAAGCCTGGAAGCCAAGGGGAAAACACGGAAAACTGAAACCAATTTGGACATTGACATGCTGCTAAATAAGTCATAATGGCAGCTGGCACTCAACCGCAGGCCCACTTGGTTTCGTTCGTCTATGTGGCCATATGAAAGGAGAGGATGCGACTAAAATGTTGCACGCGTTGTGCAAACTACGCACAAAGTGTCAACCACACGGACATAACGGGACATTCGTTTTCTAGTTGGCAGTTTCCCTTTTTTTTTTTCTATTTCGGTTTTAATACAAATGGAAAATGAAAGGCACATGGCAAACTTTGGTACACTTTTAGCCAAGAGAGTTGGCCAAAAAGACAAAAAAAAAAAAAAACACAATGATTCAGAGCTTAGACTTGGATGGATTTGGTTGCATTTTCGATTTTCGCATATTTTCTATAGATAATTGAAAAAATAATAAATACGACATACAAATGTATTATTTACCATAATGAATTCATTTAACTTCTTGTGCGCTGTTTCATATTTTGCTTTTGTTCTTATTGTAATGTTGTTGCCGCATGACCAGAAATTAATAAATAAATTCTGCGCTTGCGGTTTCCGTAATATTTATTCAGTTTATGGTGGACGGTGGTAAATGTAAATTGCAGTTATTTGCACAGCTGTTTGCCATTTAAGCCAAACAAATGGTTTGGCGTTATAGTTACTTTTTTTGTTCGTCCTTACACCACCGAAAAGGACCCACCCGTCGACTAGTGGCCAACGACCACCTCTTCTTGTTGCTTTCTTTTGCATATTTATGGGAGCGCTTAAATATTTTTATTCGCTAAAATAACGAAAGCAAAAAACAAAACAAAAAAAATAGTAATAATTGACGTGATTTTCAGTTGAGTCCACTTAATGCCAAAGGAATTCGCATAATAAATCCAGCAAGCAAAAATGATGGGGCAGTCCCCCAACATAAATACATGTGAATACATACATACATCTATGTGTTTGCGTGAATATATGTTCATACATATGTATGTATATGTATAAGTGTGCTGGAAGGCCTTCAGAAATATTTTGGTATTCATTTTGCCGGCGGCGCGATAGTCGCGTCACTCTGATGAATGAATCCTGTGAATTCGTTTAGACATCGACATGCATCACGCACACGAGTCAAATTGATGAGCTGCCAGCGCCCCCGTGAAGTATGTAAAGCCCATAACAAACAATCTTTAAGTAGAAGTGGGAGCGACGACATCCATCCATCCACCCACCCATCCCCTCATACGTCTGTCCGTCGGGCCAAGGTTGTTCACACCAAAACTTGGATGCATAACAACCAAGTCCGTGTTGTTGTTGTTGTTGTTATTGTTGCTTATCAATAGGCAGGAGACTAAATTCCATTTGGGACCTGCTCAAGGGTGGAATTTTCAAAGTTTTCTTTGATTATAACAGTAAAATAAAAAACAAGACAGAGAGAGAGAGAGAGAGAGAGAGAGCGAGGCAGAGAGAAATCCTATTTAGAAGACGTGCTCGTTGAAATACCCATTAAGATTTATAAAAATATCCTTCGGAGAAATAGTCGACGAGACAAACTTAATGAGCTTTAAAATTAGTTGCAACGCATATAAAAAGAAGCAGTCCTTTCCATATTTAGTTTGTTGAGAACAATTTAAAAACAAATTTCAATTAGTTCTTAAAGCTGGTTGACATTATTTGTCTATATACCTATTAAACCTTAACGGCTCTAAATGTAAAGTTATGTCTTTTTATAGATGCACTCCATACTTAGCAACTTATTATCTTAACGACACTGCCTTAGAGCGGTTAGATATTATCAATGATTTAGGTGTTCTTATGGACCATAAATTAACTTTTAATCCTCATATTTCTGCTACAGTTAGTAAAGCTATGAATGTTCTTGGGTTTGTGAAACGATGGTCAAAAGAGTTTGACGATCCGTACACAACCAAAATTCTGTATACTTCTTTAATCCGTCCTATCTTAGAGTACGGATCTTGCATATGGTCACCTCAATATGAGATGCACCAAAGTAAAATTGAATCTGTTCAAAAGCAATTTCTGCTTTTTGCTCTTCGCGGTCTAAATTGGGATCGCAATGTCAATTTGCCATCATACTCCAGTAGGCTTCTTTTAATCAATCTTCCTTCTTTAATTAATCGTAGAGTAATGCTTGGTGCTATCTTTATTCATAAACTTTTAATAGGTGAAATAGACTCTCCTGAGCTATTGAACCAGTTAAACCTATCTGTACCCCGTAGACCTACTAGAAATTTTATTCCTCTATCCTTAAAACACTGTAGCTCTAACTATTCTTTGCATGAACCTTTTCGAGTCCTATGTTCTGATTACAATCTTCTGTATCCCGTAATTAGATCAGAAGCCTCTCTTTCCCTTGTGAAAACTTCTATTTTAGCACATTTAGCTCGTAATTAGCTGTAGTTAATCATATTTTTAATAGTTTGTCCGTTTTATTTGTATTTGTCCACGCGATCGTGCCGTCCGATATGCGTCTGCGCCCCACGGTCGGTCGGGCGGGAGGTGGACAGCGCTCTGCTTGGGCTCGCGCGAAACAGGCTATGTCCTGGTGTCGTATGGGCCACTTGAACGTACTTCGCATTGTACGCGTCAACGTCCAGACAATACTCATAGACTTATAATTTGTCTACTGAAAATGGATAACTTATCACTTTTACTTTTTTATCTTACTATATCCCCCACCTTTTCTTATAAAAGCAGATATTGAAACAGGATAAACAATGCATTTGAAGGAAAAAACTTTTTGTTCAATGAATTTCAGCATTTGTATATTGATTTCCTTCAAGTCCTGCGTTATTCTCTATTGCATTGCACAACAAAGTTCTTTTTTTTTTGATTGATGTTTAAGCTTGCTGTTGCTAAATATTTTCGTTTTTTTAATACACATGAAGAAAAAAAAGTAAATTAATACTTTATATTCCGCTAAAGATATACAAAATTGGTTTTAGTATCACATCTCTTACTTTTAAATGAAGTGAGTTTGGGCACTGAATCGACACCGAAGCTTGAAACCACTACGAGGGCTGCTTTTTTTCTTTGTAAAACTCAAGCTGACCACAAACCTGAAGCCCAAGCAAATGTTTTCTAATCTGTTTTAGTTATTAATTTTAGTTAGTCATTAACAATTTGATTAGTTTCATGTATCATAGCCCAATCAACTCTTGGCAACTCCTGATTTCTTGACCTTGTTTCGATTACAATTTTTCCATGTTTCAATTATTAAGTATCTTCTGGGCAATCAAAAAGTTCGAAAGTATATCAATTTTAAATTAATTGCAAGGCAGTCATCGAAATTTTTATACCATACACCCATAGGGTGAAATGGTATATTAAAGTCGCCAAAATGTATGTAACAGGCAGAAGGAAGCTTCTCCGACCCTATAAAGTATATATATTCTTGATCAGGATGAATAGCCGAGTCGATCTAGCCATGTCCGTCTGTCCGTCCGTCCGTCCGTCCGTCCGTCCGTCCGTCCGTATGAACACGCAGATCTCGGAGACTATAAGAGCTAGAGCAACCAAATTTGGTATGTATACTCGTGTATTATGTACATATATAGAGTTAATTGGAATTTTGGCCACGCCCCCTTACGCCCCCAGGAATCACATAAAACTGTTTTTCTTAAAAGGTATAACAGCTAGAGACATCAAATTTGGTTTATATACTCGTTTAGTTGGCGCGCAGAAACTAATTGTTTAAACTTTTTGCCACGCCCCCTTCCGCCCCCGGAATTTACATAAAACTGATTTTCTTAAAAACTATGACAGCTACCGACATTAAATTTGGTATGCAGATTAGTTTAATAGACGCGCAGAAGCTGGTTATTTAAAAATTTTGCCACGCCCACTTCCGCCCCCGCAAATCAAACAAAACTGATTTTATCAAAAACAAACAAAGCTAAAGTCAAAAATTTAGTATGTATACTGGCTTAGTATGCGCGCAGAGTATATATATTTTCATATTTTGCCACGCCCACTTCCGCCTCCATAATTAAGAAAAAACCGATTTCCTCCTGTAGTTTTTTGACCATCGCATTCAAATTCGGCAGACTAATTAATCTTATCTATTTCTACAAAACTACCAAATTTTATTGAAATCGGACTAGAAACATGCAAAATATGCGTATGAACGTATTTTACTAAGCGGTCCACAAGGCCAGAATTGGCCGTTGGCTAGTGGCGGCGCTAGAGTGCTCGTGTGTTTGTAGAGTCAGCCAGGTAGCACATAGTATGAAGCATGTAAAAACAATTTAATAGACATATGTACATTTGGTTTTCGAAATTTAAAAAAATTTGTTTCACCTGGTGTATGGTATACCCGAGTCGACGAGTCGACTTACTTGCTTCATTTTAATTGGACAACTTAGTGACGAGCACATTAGCACAAATTGGTTATAGTAATATAATAAAAGTAAACTTTTTTAATTTTAATTTTAAATTGGTTGATCTAAACGAATGAAACTGACTTATTTTCAAGTCAAATGAAGTTAATATTTTAAATTCAGCTGAAATATTTCAATAACTCTCACATAATTGACTTCACAGATAATAGAAGACATTGCAAGCGATTCTCCTTTAGTTTTTCAGGAACACTTTCTCATGCTTTTTTCCTTTTTCTTCACACGAGATACTATAATTTTGTTAATACTTGAATGCGATTGCTTGAAATAAGATTATTAGATCATGATATTCCAGAGGCATTAAGCGCAAGGGAGCTTCTTTGTATATGCTTGCGAGATGCCCTACTGTGAATGTATGGGTCTGTCGGTGTGGTTTTGTCCCTTTTTTAAGTTTTTCTGTTAAAAAATAATAATAATTTTGTGTGGGGTTTTTATGTTGTCGCTGGTTGCGTAACACACATATGGGTTTGACATTTATATGACAGTTAACATTTTTCTTTGGGTTTTTTTCTTCTTATGTATGTCGCAATTTTGGTATACTTAACCGACACTTTGGCATCGTTGTTGTTGTTGGCAGTGAATCCGTTTGATTTTCTGTTTTTTTTTTTCCATGGGAGCGTTATGCAATGGAGGAACGCGTGTGTGTGTGTGTGTGTTTGATAGTGTGAGAGAGAACGAGAAAGTGGTGTGGGAGTGTGGGTCCTTTGTGACTGAGAAAAGTGAAATTGTTTTTATTTTGCCAGTCCAAAACCGCAACTATTTACAACCATTTATGTAAGTCTATAAGTACGTACAAATACATACAGTCAACCAACTAAGTATTCGCACAGTGAAAAGTTTGATTAATTGTCCTTGAACACGCCCAATTACAATGGTGAAGAGGATTTCGGAGGAGAAGAATAACCCAATCTTCACTCGTTGAATTCAAAATATGAACTGATTTTATTAACAAATGTCTTGTGTACATCAAAGAATTCTTAGACTCTAAGAGGCGACAATTGTTCTTAAAAATGCTTACTCTAATGTTTATATTAATGCTTGTTTATATCATGCATAGCGTTGGCGACTTGATATGCGCCGTTCTTAAAATCTTGAGTGCGTTCCCACAGAGTGTGGACGCATGTTTGGCATGTTTTTTCTTGTTTCATTTAAAACATTTTCAATACGTTAACTTTTACTTAACTGATTTTAATTATAGCCGACTAGAAATGTTAACTGTTGGATAAATTCTCCATCCGATAAATGAACTTTCATAACTTTTAAGAGAAACAATCTTAATCTACCTGGGAAATTTATTGCGTTTTTAAAAGACTATAAAAAAGAATTTGTAGAGCCAATGTCTAGTTTTCTTAAACGTTTCTGCAGTTCGAAGACATTATTGCCCGACTGTCTAGATATACAGTTGGACTATATATTTATAGATGTTTGTGTATTTGAGTTACTTGGTAAGCATTTCAGCTGCTTACACACACGCTCAACAATTTAGGTCACGTTCGTTTGGCCAACCGCAAAAAAAAAAAAAGAGAAAGAAAATATAAAAAAACAAGAAGAAAGAAAGGAAAAACAAGAAATTTATGCATTTGATTTCAACTAATTTTCAACGTAAAAATAAATAAAATTAAATTCACGCACGTTTAGCGAGAAAGACTGGGTTTCTATGCGAGTCCGTGGTCTTGTGTTTTCACAACAAATTAGATGTACCAATAAATTTGCGACACATTTTCGAGAGAGTGAGGAGCAGGGAGAGGATTTCGACAATTGCTTGGCTGTTTCATGCTTTTATGGCTCTGAATTGTGTGTAGTACAAGCTACTAAAAAGCACTTTAAATACGCATTTATATGGCCAACAGCTGACACTCATCGCTCAATTTTAAAGTGAAAATTTAACCCGAAAGTACTGAGCAGATAGAGGAAAGACAAAAAAGGGGGCGTGGCTGGGCGATAATAAATTTACAGCAGCCACATAAACCAGTTGCGCGGCTCTAAAAATCATGTAGGTCTTTCAATGATTTTGTAGCAAGGAAAGCTCATTTCGTTTTATTAACACGGGACTGGCACACCAATACCACCACTTACACTGACACACACACACATACACACACACACGTTCACACAGGGATCCACACGTACTGCTAAGATGAAGTTTTGTTTTTGTTGCATACCTTGGGGCGTGCCAGTAACCTACATGAGAGCTTTGAGCTGTTTCTTTCACTTTGCCTGAGTTGTTTTATTAAAAATTCCTCACACACCGACAAAGAGAACACACTCACACACACACACACACATACACAGGCGTGCTCATGAAGATAGGGATTAAAAGGAGAAAGATGGTAGAGATACCGAAATAAGCATGTTTAAGGCAACCAACTAGCAGGAAACAACCAACAATTGTCGCTGTTGTTCCTCTTGCTGTTGAAGCAGTTTTATTGCTTTGTCATTCCAGTAGCTAGATGGTACATACATACACAAACATCTTCTAAGATACACACAGACAGATACATCAGTAGCAGCAACAAAGGCCACAAGGATACTCCGAGAACGACAGTTTTTTTTTTTTCAAAAATCTAAGCAGCATTGGTTTTATCCTTTCGCAGTTGCTTTTGTTATACCCATTTTTAATAGGGGCATATATGCTGCAACGGCAAAAAAGGTTTTAAAACGATTATTGAACAAAGGGCAAGAAGTCCTAAAAGATTTCAACAAATATGTAAGAAATCACACCAAGAAATCTATCGAAATCTCTCTCAATTTAGAGTGTCAGGTAATTGATCATTTCCTGTTTTAATGAAGAATTTCATTTTCAATCTGTTTTATGGAGTCACACATTCTCGGGCACACTTTGGATAGACATTTTAACAATGTGTTAATTAGTTGCATAATTAAACAGTTGCTCCTCGCGTTCTTTAGGGAAATACAGAATTACATGACATTAAAAATGAATAAATAGTTAAATCACCGTTGAGATATTGTCGCTTAATCACCTCACAAAGCACTAGCATTATGAGTCACATATGTACATGTGTGTGTAGGTAGCTCAACAAGGCTTTAATAAAACGTGCTAGTAGTTACTTAAGTCTATCAAATTGTTGACTCATTTAAATAAACTCTATAATAGATAAATGTATAGTAAAAATTACTTTAACATCACTCAGATTTAGAAGGAGACTTACTGGGAGTTACTGAATTCGATAGTAAAGTTAATGAGCAAAAGGACACAAGCGGTCCTTCAGCTTAATAGTCCTGTTCATAAAAAACTAACTGGTTGATGAAAATGAAATTGCAACACCGAAAAGTAGGCTACATAAAGTGTTTCATCCAACTGACATACCAAATGCACCAATTGCTCTTGATTTCCAACTGGATAAACAAGTTTAGTGATTTCGATAGGACGATAGGATCGTTTTAAAGGAACAGTTCTGTTTGTATGGGGTATCAACTAGTTTATGCTTGATCTATTTCATAGGCATTTGATATTTTATTTATATACTTATTGTACATGTCTGCCTGGTAGATATTTCTTTTCCTTTGGCCCCATCGCTGTCGTCACTGTCCTCCTGCCCTGCCGGCATTGTCAACACGGAGTATTTTTGGCGCCTGGGGGGCTGCCGATGCTGGGGCAATGCTGACGCATTTCACATGCGCTCGCGCGTGTCATATTTATTTATTTCTCCTACATTTGAGCTCACATCCTTTTTTTCCATCTATATTTTTTTGTGATAAGAACTGAGCCTTTCTGCCTCTGTCTGTGTGGACAGAGACACAGACACAGACTAACAAAACACCCAGTTTACAATTGTGTTGATGTGTCGTTTTCCTTATGCTTGTGTTTTTCATTTCCCGTTTCTTTTGGCATTGTGCAGAAAGCCGCTTAGTTGGGCGCAAAAGTTGCCACAGTTCTTTTTTTGTCAGTGGGTGTAAGGGAGGTTGGGTGGCGAAATGGAGAAAAGTTGTTATATTTTAATTAAAATGACAATTTCCTTGTCGTTTATCACGCATTGACAGTTAACTAACATTCATGCGAAACTTGTCATGTTCTACATTTTTATGGTCTGTGTTGGACAATTGTAAGCATTTGTTTTGTTAAAACTTAACAACGACATAAAAAACATACACAATCACACAGACACCACGATCTGATCCACATTCCCCATCTGGTTCACTGAACTGAGTCCTACCAACATTTGCCTTCATTTTCGTAGTGTCCTTTCCTGTAGTTAAAATAAAAACCAAAAACCAAAAGGAAAAAAGACCAACAACGGCTGCTTGGCATGTGGCCAACAACATCAACAAACGGCAACAAGAACAACCACAGGCAGCGCAATGCAATTCGGTTTTTGGCCGACAAAAACAGCAGAAAGCAATTAAACTTTGGCATTTCATTTCCACACGAAAAATGCCAAAGAAATGCGTAATATGTAGGGCCAGGTTACAGAAATTCGCCGTTTCCAATTTCCTTTCAATTTTCTTAATTTCCAGTTTTACCTTTAAACCAAAGGCAAAGTATCTCTGAATTTATAATTTCCTTAACTTTTGAACTTAAAACAACAAAACTTTTCACTCTCTATGGCAACACTCCAGCCCCAGTTGACATTTCATAAATATTTCAATACCCTGTTTCCCATGTGGTAAGTGAGTATATTTGTTTAAATAAAGTAAGACAATTAATTTGTCATGAAACAGAATTCACATCATCATGCTGACAAAGGCGAGATTTCGTTTGGCTACTATCTGAACAGGATATGTGCATTGGAACCGAATCCTTTAGGAATTTAACTTACTAGATAGGATCACATTTTCTCCTAAGCGTGTTTTTTTTTTCAATTGTGAAAGGGTGATGGAATGATATTTAGCTCAGTCAAGATTATGAAAACTTAATTTAGTACACGGTATTTGCAAACAGGACTTCTCAACTGAAGGTAAACGTTAGGAATGTCACCCAAGATGCGCCTTAAGAATGGGATGTCTTTATTTTCAGTCCTAGAGAATTTGCCTAAAAAGGCGTTTGGGGCTATCACCAGAGTGGGAGATTATGATGACTGTCAAATTGCTAGTTATAATATTGTGCTCACATCGTTTTATATAGGATTAAGATTTGAAACTGCTAATTTTAACTAATGTATTAGGTTGTAATGGAAAAATGTAAAGAATACTTCATTTAGAATGCCATTTTAAGTTGTTACCTTTCAGCGACCATTTGTATTGTAATTTGGAAACTACAAAATGTTTCACCTGGAAATGAAACCAGTAAAGCCTTAAGTGAGGCAAACATTTCTTACGTTTCCAACCTGTTTTTCGTTTGAATTGTTGAAAAGATCTTTTTATCTCTGATGAACATCAACAGACTTGTTGAGAGTTCCACCAGAAAGTAAGGGCATTGATAGATAAAGTCTTTGTGTCCTCGTCTGTGTCTACTCTTCACCTTAACAATTTAGAGGATCTATAAGGGATGGTTCAATGGGTGTCTGGATAGCTTTTACTGGCTGCTACAATCAATAACAGTTTTTGCATACTTTGGGCTTAGGAGGAATTTTTATCAGCTCTGCTCGGTGTGTAGGGTATCTGTAAATCGATACTTTGACATCACTTTGGTCCATTTTTATGCAAACATACATAGGTTATAATGCCTAGTCACCAACCGTGATCTCCCCATCTAGCCTCACTGGTTAGAATGGAGAATGTCCCTACCTGCCATCTTCTCCTCATCGTCAACGCCCACAGCCCATTGACATTCATGGCAAAATGCCGCCGACGGCGTCGCGTCATCATCTACTCGTATTGAACTTTTTTTTTATGGCCGCTCACAAATTTGTTTTTATGTTTGTTGTTGGCTGTGCATTTTGGCCATTTTGGGTTCCCGTTGAAGTAATTAAGCCGCCTCAATGGCTGATCAAAATGGCATAGCTGCCGTTGGGCGAGACATTTTGCGCACTTTAGCGCCTCGATTTCATGGGCGAGACAATTTGATTTTGTTGTGTGGTTGGGTCTGAGGCTCGGCCGGGGTCTGGGCCAGGATTTGGGGATAGGCAAATGTTTGTTTTGGACGAGTTTTTTTCCCCCAGCCATGAATATTAAGCTTGGCTACACGTGGCTGTTTGTATTTTTGCGGCTTTGTTATCTCTGCACAACCAAATTTCGAGCTAGAGACAAGAATTCTACCATGAAACAGGCCGAGCACATAGTTCAATCGACCAGTTTGATATTGACTTAAAGCAGCTTGTCTTTATGGTGAGTAATTAAAATTTGGCCGAAAGCCTAAAATCTGTTACATCTAACAAATTCTAGACAAATATCGGTCAAGACTGTGGCTGAATCGTCCTTAGGCGTCGCGGCTCCGACTGCGTCTTAGTTAGTTGGCAACAGCTGCAAATTATGCGAATAAATATTATGTAGAGCCATTTCAAACTTGATTGGCATATAATAGAGGCGAATTTACACTCGACAAAAACAGGTGTGTGTTTAATTGGCGTTAATTTGTTTTTATTACATACCTGAAATCTTGATATCAAGTAAGTCAGAAGTGAGACAACTTCAAGTGAATTTAGTAGGATAACTTTATTTGGTTAAAACTTACTAAATTTTATCATTAATTAGTTTATGCAATTGATTATTGTATTTAATTTTCCATTCTGTCTATTAGTCATTAATCATTTTTATTATTGGCAAAAGTTATTTTTACGTTACCTTAGGACGATTTTTTGTGTATTTCCTTAAGAATAAATATAAGGAATATTTTCGATTCGATTCGATTTTTGAATTCACATGTTTGCTATGTATTTTTCTCCCAGTGTATGCAATGGCTTTTGATAAGAACTAATGACTAAAAATTGAAGGCGGGACATTTAGCCAAGGGCTAATTTTTGCTGGCCCTGTTTACACTGCTAACAGCAGGGAAAACAATAACAACAAAGACAACAATGATAAAAAAAAACACTAACACAACATTTCCATTCAATTTTCAATTTGCAGCCTTAAATTTCGTGGAATGAAATTACTTCTTTGGGGCCAGGACTAGAAAATAAATTACAACATTAAATAAAAGTTTGTCATTTAAATTGGAAATATACAGAGATAAGGTCTGCTCCTCAATACATATGTACATATGAATGTGCATATACATATGTATATGTGATTATCCCTTGGGTAGGTTTTGGGCCTAGTTTCGAGTTGGCTCTTTTTCCCATTTCTTTTTTTCGTTTGCTTGCTGAAAAATTGCACAATTCTCCAATTCGCACAAAACACTTACAAATTGGGGCACATATGTTAAATTTCTCAGACTCTGGAAAAGGACAAGGGGAATGTTTATTGTGTGTGCAGGATCTACGTGTGGATATTAGATGACCCCCAACCCAAAATTCTCAGTGTCTGTGTGTGTGTGTGTTTGTTTGTGTGGGCGTAGGCTAGATTTGATAATTTGCTACTGGCCGGGCCATAAGCAAAGCTTAGCCAAAAGCCATGCGAGCAACCCGAAAGACTATGGCTATGATATATATGCGTGTACATATAGTAGAAATTGTTCATGTCCATGGCCTGACCCCAAAAAACTTTCGGGCGACAATCTAAAATAATTTGAGACATCCTTTGTTGCTGCTCCAAATGGTCATCCTTGTGGCGTGTGAGAGTTTGTACGGGCGGACGAGAAATAAAATTAGTTAGAAATGCGTCAAACACAATTTGGCCGAAACTGGTTTCTATAATTATAATTTCCATTTGACTATCTTTTATGTCATTAAAAATTCCATTTTAGCATAGTTTCTAATTTAATCTTCATTTTGCAATATGAAGACTATTAGATAAAAGTGTGTGTCCACGAAAGAAACGTAAATATTTGATACAAAACTTTTCCAACATTCACAACTTTTCCTCGCTTTCCACTTCTCCTGATTCAAGTGTCTAATCATAATGTGGGTAAATGTGGCTACATTTTTATAATTTGTTTGTGCTTATTAGATGGAACAAGTTTAAGCAGCTTTGACTTATGGGTAATAACTTTTGCGTAATTTGGTTTTCACAATCTGTTTTTTGTTTCACTTTTCCCTATTCCACGATGTTCGGTGGTCATTTGAACACGAACCGATTCAACTAAGTTCAAAAGACTAAGAATTTCCATATGATTGTATTATAGAGCAAGTGTAATGTCGGGTTTTAAAATAATCTTTACCAAAAAGACACTGAAGTAGATCGAAAGTTTCATTACCTTAAAAAAATTGAAATATGAACTCAATAATAAATTTCCAGAGGCCGACCTACAACTACAAACAAAATTATAAATCAAAATTTTAAATATTTTAGCATCGCTTTCGAATAAATTTTCTAGAATAGGAATATCTTCTTTCTCGTCGGTTTCCAAATGACCTGCCAAGTTTTTCATTTTTTAATATCCGATTCAAAACGGTTTCCAAACAAGAAAAGGCTTTCGGTTCACATCCAGCACAGTGGGACAGAACGCTGTTTTCCTTAGACACTAAACTTTTCTTGCTGTGCATCTGTTTATATATTTAAGAGCTGCTCCAGCAACACAAAACTTTGGCTTATCTGTTTTGAAAACCAAAATTTCAGTTATCGGAGTACTTTTTGAGTAGGTATGAATAAAAATGAATGACCCAGTCAGTCTGAAAAATACTGATACAAGAAATAAACACAAAGAGATCAGACTTGAGTATATTAAGGATTCATAGTTTGTTACTTTTTAATATATTCATTAGCAGTTTACAAGCAAGAACAGGACTTGAGTTCGAGTATTTGCAACCGGATGAGTCATAGTTGAAGGGTGGATTATTCGTATGTGTACTCACTTGACTCATTTGATTGAAAGACTGAATGAATTCGACAACATTTGTAATATTTGAATTCCTTAAAAGAGTTATTCATTTCAGTCTTAATGTTAAATGTAAATGTCTCAAATTCATTCATTCTTTCATTCTCATTCATGCAGTTCTCTTGTAAGTATATTGACGGCTTTTGCAAAAACAATCATATTTGTTTCATTCATGAATATACTATATTATCTTTTAAATTGTTGGCTGTAAACTTAAAGATTGTGTATACAAATTTAAGGAGAGCCAGACAATGGCCTAGCTCGGCCTCAACTCATTTTCTCTTATTTGACAATGACAACTTTGGTTGGTAGCTTCAGTTTCAACTGAGTCTTCCGGCTGAGATGACTGCATCCTAGTACATCCTGTACATCCTTGGCATTCGTGTGTGCGTTTGGTTGACTCCAGCTCATGTGGTTTTGGACTGAAATGAGCTGAACTGAGTTGAGCTGAGCTGTTGCTGCTGCTGCTGCTGCAGTTATTGCAATTGGTGTTGTGGTCGTAATTATTTTTAATTATTTCAGTTTTCCAGCCGCAAGTTTGTTGCAGAGGTAACTACAGCAACTACGGCAACAGCTGCAGCCTGGGAAGGCATATTTGTTGTTGTTGCATGATGCATGTTGTAAGAAAAAGTTGGCTATAGTTAATAAGCTGCCCTTGTTGCGGCTGTTGAGTTGTGGTTGCTGTTGCTCCTGTTGTTTCAGTTGTTTATGCCGCCTGCAGTAAGGCAATTTGCAGTTGGCTTAACCTGCCTCAATGCCTGTTAGTTTTATGTTGCAGTTGGGACCTTTCCTTTTTTTTCTCTTTTGGCAAGTACTTTTAATGTCGGCCTGGAAATGTTGACAGATGAAATTTAATGTACATATCTCTCTTGCTTTTAAATAATTCACATACGCACACTCAAATCGAGAGAGGGACAGGAGCAGACACACATGCCAGACTTAATTTAATTTCTATTTCAAGTGAAAAAGGCAAAAACAAAAAAAAATCCAATATGAAAACGCAATCTAATCCCACGTTGGCTTTTAGCTGCCACAACTCGCTTAATGCCTGGCCAGGGAGTCGACTCGAGTTGAGTTTTGTTGACAGCATCAGCTTTATATGGCCCCCTCGACCCGCCCCCCGTCCCCTCTTGCCGTCGCCAACAACACAACCAAACAGAGAGTGCGAAAAAAGTTTTTGCATACTTTTCTTTTATATATCTTCTTTTTTTTTTTTTGGGAGCATATTATATATTAATGATACATTTGCCAACTGTTTCGCCCAGGGGGAAGAGATCTAGCTTGTCTCTTTGGCCTGGGCTCATTTCAGAATTGTCCATTTGCATCTAGAGAGACAGACACATGCCGAGAGGCAGACAGGGAGTCAGGGAGAGATGAAGTGTGAGAGTCAGTTGCACATTTTATAATCCACAATGATTGATATGACTCTGTGCCTCTGTATCTGTCTCTGTCTAACTGACTCCCTCCTGCTTTTGTCTTTGTGCTTTTGGGTGTGTGTGTGTGTGTGAGCCTGGTCACATTATGTCTACTCACTTGACGAACGAAACAAACGACAAACAAAAAGCCATGCCTAAAAGCATGTAACACGAAAAATATCGCCACAGTTAAAATGTCACAGTAAATTCATATTCATTCATTATGTTGAAATCCCCCCTGAGATATATATCATGGATAGAGAGAGAGAGCGAGAGAGGCGGTTCAACGTAACGGAGCATCCTGTAAAACACAAAAGACCATGGAACAAAGTGCACACACACACACACACACACAAACGAATAGGTGGCGGGATATAGTGGGTGAGCAGAAAGAGAGACAAACACATGTGCATAAAGTAGATTGCTCATGACAGAACTCTCGCTCGCTCTAGAGTGCCGCATTCATTTTCATTAACCCGTTTTTGGGACATATCCAGCCCCACTCCGCCCGTTGCCCACCTCCTGCCGCCCGCTGTCACTCCTTTCGCATCGCCTCTATGCATACTTAGCTGCTTCTTCCTCTTCTCCAGCTGATGTATCACTTTCCTAAATTTCTGATGCCTCTGGCAAAAATTATACTGTTGCTTTTGTTATGCCATTTTGTTTGCCTTAACACTGCCTACACACACATCGTGAGAGAGAGAGAGAGAGAAAGAGAGAGTGGGAGACATATGTACATAATTTCTTCTATCTTCACACAGCTCAATTTGAACAAAAGAGAAGCAGAAAGTGATAAAAATTAAAAACATTTTGTACATTCTCAAAAAAAAGGAAGAGATTTCATATTTCTTATTTTACATTGTCTCGTTTTACCATAATGAAGTGGAAATGAGTGCCAAAGGATATCAGTTGAGAATCTGTTTAATATATAGAGCACGTACAACAACAAAAACTTTAAGAACAAAACTTAACTGCCTGAAAAATAATTGAGTGGGAGGAAATTCGCGGGTAGATCGCGTCTCCGAAAATTTGGGACGTAGTGTATACACGATCCTTGGTCAGTTAGTTATTAGTAATCCCTACCGCGAAACAGAGCAATTTAAACGGTCTAGTCTTAGGATAGAATTTCGATAGTAAGCTGCGAAGATTGGCTCCGAACAACTTCAACGACCGGGGACCGAGCAGGAGAAATTTCCTTCGATAGATAAAATATATTTATTAAAAAAACTTCATTTAGTTATTTGGTTTATCCTTTTTTGCTTATCCTTCTAGAGGGTGCTAGAGGGTGCTCTTGTAAAATCGTTTATTCCCTTCATAAATTTCTGTTGAAGAAGTTATCGAAGTAATTTTGTATTTTGTAAGATTTTACTACAATTCGGTATGTATGTATATTATGAGAAATTTCTTACTTTCTACTGACTGTGAGTTACATATATCTCAATAAAGTTGACCCATCCACCCAATTGAAAAACTTAATCTCCATTCTCAAAGCTTAAGCATGAAATTTTCGAGATGGCACTTAAACTGATAAGTTTTTTTTTTATCATGCTATCTCGCTCACTCTAACAAACCCATGAGCACTCTAACTCTGATCTTACGCAAAAACTCGGACTGAATTTGCTCAAGTTTCCCTGGATATTAATGACAGATTTCAGTGTGTTAAATTTAAGTTGCTTAAAAATTTTGGGAGGTAATTAGGTTTTCAATTAATAAGAAAGAAGAGTGACTTCTAATCAAGTCACTCTTCTTCCAAAGGACGCTTAACCCTATTTTTGAAATGATTTGAAATGACTTTTTATCAAAAAATAAATTAGTGAAATTTTTGCGACTTTTAGTGAATTTAATCTCCTTCAAGTCAACTTAGATAATATGTATTTGCCATTATTTTAAATTAATTAATAATCTTATAACTTAAGGGGAAATAATTTAAAATAAAAATCAATTCAATTTATATCTATTTTCTCATTTCTATAATCACTCAGCCTAGTGAATCATTTTGATGTCCTTTGAAGTGACTTTGATGTTAAAATATTGTCTATTGCCTTTGGCTGAAACTATGCAAAGAGTTGGAAACACTTTACTCGTTTGGTTTTAAATTAGTTTGAATTAAGCTGGAGTTAATATCTTTCCAAATATCTTTTTTATTCGCTTAGCCAACTCAATGAAGTGTAGACAGGAATTGATATCTTTGAACGATAACTCTTAACTCATTTAAATTGTTATATCGAGATACCTTTTCCATGAGTTGCAGACTTAAATGCAATTCAATTTGACAGAATTTCTGCAAGCCATTAGCAGATCTTTTGGTAGGCATTAAACAACTCTAAATCATTTCCCAAGCAATTGAAATGCAATGAAGCACCAAATGCCTATTTCTATGAATGTGTTTGCCAAGTCTAATTATCTGGCATGTGTGTGTACTTATAGCTTATGAGCACACAGATGGAGGCAAACAAATAAACACACAGATACTCAGCACACACACACTCCAATACGTAAGACAAAATCACAGCTGCTGTTAACCAACGAAGCGTAAATTTGGCAAATACCGAGTAAAGAAATTGATCAAATCAATGAGATAGAAAAACTCAAAGGAACAAATTAAGGACGAACCTGGACACAGTTGCCATAAGTTTGGCTTAATTATAGATGCATATACATAAGTACAAATAACTTTTTTATTTTGTTTAGAAAAACAAACAATTATGTAACATATGTACAAATGTCCTTTAAACAAAAAAGGGGAAGGACGAAGCTTTTATGGCAATACCTAAAAAGAGGCGTCGGAAGTGTGTGTATGAGTGTGTGTGTGTGTGTGTGGGCGTTAAAACAAAGTAAATATTTTATATGCTAATAAACATCCATATGGCATTTCATTAAACACATTATCATAAAAAATAACCCAAAGACCCACACACACACACACACGCAGGCACACAGATATAATTTCATTAGCACTTTGGAATTTTTTTTTTTGTGTTTTGTTACTTGGCTGAAAAGAAATTGTTGCTTTTTAAAACGAAATGAAAGAAAATAAAATATTTACCAAGAGTAAGGAGTAAATATGCGAAAATCTTACGTCAAAGGATAAAGTCCAAGTATGAGTTGCTAGGTCCTTAAAATGGAACAGCAAGTGGGCTGGGAGAAAATTGTGTATAACATGGCCCCAAGCAGATTGCAAATACATTTCAATTTTCAGAAATTTCGCAGAATTATCTCATTTTAGCCAGCCTTTCAACAGGTTTTTTCCCGACTAAGTAAACAAATTGGCTTAACTGCATGGTGGGTAAAAGCAAAGAAACCGCTTTCCCTACACTGATTAAGATTCTATGGAAATACCCATCTCTCGGCGAGATTCAGAAGATGCATTGAACTGCCCTTATAGTCTATCCGCTCTCTCCAGTTGAGATTCTTTTTTATAAGAACGATTTTGAAATTTTTTGAAATTAGACATGCTGAAGAGCATCCTGTTCAATGACAAGGACTAACCACACCAAATAGAAATAATCAGTAAGTTAGCCTGGGAAGCAAAGCCTCTCAGTGACGGCTTTAGGCCGCATTTACAATGTGGAAACACAAATAATGCCAAAGCGGAAGAGAAAGGCAAATGTCTGTACTGAACTGTTTCCGCTGCTCATCCCCCCATTCAACACATTCTTGCACACTTGAAATAATTTTTCTTTCTTTCGCATTCACCCACACTCTCACTTCTTGGTTGTGGGAAAAAAAGGATTTATTTTCGTGCTTAACTTGGTTTAGCTGCCGGTTTTAAAAGTAATTAGTATGCATGTTTGCATTTCGTTAGCAAATGCGACGACGACGACAACGACGAGCAGCGACTGTGAACTTTTCATTATAAATTATCCTTGCCAGAGAGGCGTTTCATAACGATTTGCCTCGAAAAACAGAAGACACGACAAGATACAAAAAATAACACCAAGTGGAAAACGGGCTTAATTCCAGTGTCCCGAAGATTGTATACTCTTGAGTCAGTAGAACAGGAAATGACACACAACTGATCGATTAAGAATGAATTTAGTCTTGATTAGTAATCGTCAAAGTAACTTGAACAAATTTCTCATCAGTTATAAATTTAATTTCTCAATATCAAGTACTTTGAGTGGATTTTTCAGGAACTCATTAGTTCTCTTAGTCTAATTTTAAACTAAACCCCTTATTTACGATTGAAAATCTTATGTTTTCTTAAAATTTATCCAAATGAAGCCGATTAATTATTCAATCCACTTTTGAATAATCTAAACAAATTTTTTAACATACTTTTTCTCCTTAAATTGTCGAAATACTTGGCTCCAAGAACTTGGCACAAAATATTTAAAAACATCTTTTCTTGATTAACTAATGGATTCGGCTCATTTAGCTCATTTCACATCTCATCCACACTCAATTTATGATTTTAATCGTAAAACAAAAGAATTATCGATGTATTGATTTAAAAAATATTAAATGGTTTACTCTGGTAGGGATTATTTGATTAAATTCGGCATTAATAGGGAATCATCTTTAATCCTTGTCGAACAAGAGAGAGCTTGGGGTCGATGGGTTTTGGTTGTTACTATTACCAAATCACTGGCAAACGGGCTGCCCAAACAAATATGCCTTTTGGTGACAAGAGTATGCGAAAAAAACACAAAGGGAAAATTTCATTTAAATAAATTTTAATTAAAACAATATATGTATACAAAAAAATGGAAATAAAAATAAATAAAAATTAACATTGTAGCACAGAGTAAAGAAGGCAACAACAAATTGTCTGAGCTGAGGAGTTTACAGGAATTGGAGACAGTTGGCGCTTTTGGATGGGGGCTGAAGGCGTGGCACCGATGCTGCTTACTTACTTTGACTGATGAAGATTTATGCGACAGGAGGTTACTGCCATTCGGCTGCGGTTGCCAAGGTGCATGAACAGAGTAGATGAGACAGCGACGAGAAGACGTTGCCGCATTTTGTGGCAATTTGTTTCAAGTGCTTCTCGTCTCATTGGCAACCTTGATGCCACCTTGATGGAGGTGGGAATTACTATCGAAAGACAAGAACACGAACAAAAAAATGAACAGAGTACAAAGAATAGGAAAGTAAACCAAATATAAACAGTAACCGCGACAGTGACAAATTCAACCTAATTTAATTTAGACTTTATTTGCACTCGAATTACTCATGGCATTTAATTAGAATCTATCAAAAAGCTCTATTTACAATTGCCATAAAATATGGCATCAAGTTAAAGTGACATTTATAATCATTCTGAATATTGCTGAAGCTTTGAATTATCATTTAATTGCCATTTCTCCTTTATCTTCATACATTTAGAGAGTACGAAACGAGTCATCGCATTTATGCTCGCATTCTCTTGATCTTTGGGGGATTGAGAAATTAATCATCCTAAACGGAAGTCTTTTTGGGCCTTCTCTCATATCCCCCAGCAGTGTCATCATTGTTGAAAGCATTCCTCCCAGGCCTCTTTATAGCCATAATGTTCTCTTTTGTCTAAATTCGTATTATGTTCATTGACCTTTTCAACAAAAGAAAACGAAACTGAACGCTGAAAACTACACAGGTAACAAAGGTACTCAAGTGGCTCTTTGTCGTTTCTTTTTTCTGTATATGGCATTTGATTAGAAAAGTTGCAACAGATCCGATGGCAAATCCTTTTCATTATATAAAACGGGGAAAAAATTCGCCATTCCCATCGACTTGAGGATATATATTAAACAATTAGGAATAATGCGGCATATGCCAAGCCGAGATTGCCTCAGTAAAGTATTTACAAAACCTTTAAGAGGAATAGTTCTTGGCAGTTTGCTTCCTAATATTACGCATACGCCAAGTATGCACTTCTTCTACTTCGTGATAGAAGTTCGGTTTCCTTAGCTTGACTTAACGAACTATACTTTTATTAATGGTTTAAAAGTAATTAGAATTGTGAATCAGTGAGTGACAGTAAAAACCAATTCAATTAGACACTAACTAATAAAGTTTCTTCAATTGACTTGAATCAAATTTGAAATCCCAATCGACAATTGTAATAGCGACTGCCGAAAGTTCTTGGCTTTCACTAGATAAAAAAGGATGTATTAATCATTATAGTCCAATATAGACTAAAAGAATGCATAATCTAAATGCCTTGTAAAACTAAACTTATCGATGAGAGTCAAAGGTATATCCGAAACGGAAAGGAGCTGATTCATGTAATATTACTTTCTTATAACAATAGTTGACAAAATTGATCACTTTATCAAGTAATATTAAATGAAAATTTACATAAACTTCAAAGAAATTTATAAATTTAAGAGATCTATAGGGTATAGAGATTTCATCGTAAATTGTTTGTTTGTGCTTTATTTATTTTTTGCTGTCATTTGCTGTTTACGCCTAGATTTACGTTAATGAATCCAGTTTATTAATGTTTTCTCGTATTTCTTTACTTGATTATATGTATACATGTAATTTGCACCCAGGCACTGATGCCTTTTTTCCTCTGATGCTTGGGTTTCGTTGTGTCCTTTTTGGTTTCGTTCCTTGGGGTTATACTTCATGATTTCGCATTTCCCATTTACCGTCTGAGGAGTCTCTTGTCTTGGTTTGTACTTTAGCTGGATGTATTTACCTTGGGTGTAACTGCAAACAAAAAACTCGCCTACACAACAATAAAGTGGACACGGGGCGCATCTCATAAATTAATGACTGAGTCAATTAATGAATGGTCCGGAGCAACTGCGGGCTCCGGAAAACATAATGAAATGCTGCTGAGACAAGCAAATGGAAATGATTTCAAGTTTGTTCTTAAATAACTAATAAGAAAACATCCCAAAATAAAACGCCCGAGTTGCCGAATCGGTTAACAAAACTTCACTTTGATGACTTCTTAAAGCCAACATTAAAGAACATTGAAACTACATTTGCAGTTTGCTTTGCT
The DNA here is from genome assembly GCF_018151085.1 of Drosophila tropicalis. Taxonomy (NCBI): domain Eukaryota; kingdom Metazoa; phylum Arthropoda; class Insecta; order Diptera; family Drosophilidae; genus Drosophila; species Drosophila tropicalis. The sequence continues at coordinate 710,954 of NW_027173049.1, read as the reverse complement.
TCCATTTACTTTGCTGAACTTAAAATACTTAATCATTTAAATTGCATCAAAAGCAAACCAAGCAAACCGACCAAATGTATTTAGCCATAGAATTGCATGGCCACAAGCAAAAATTTCATCCGTTTGCCATAAAAAAGTGCAATTTTAATGGCTAGAAGCAATGGCCACAAGATGGCTGTTCCTTTCAGAAGGCAACGGAAAGCCAAGCGAAAAGAGAAACTGAACAGAAACAGAACCAGCCAAAGTGAAACAGAGAGAAAGCAACAGAGACAGCAAGATAGTCAAGTAAATCATACAACAAACGGAAGTATAACAAAATACTGAAGAGGTTCAGGCGCTCAGGCTTTATGTTGTAAAGAAATACATTCAAATAGGTATACATCTACATATAGAAGATATGGCAACTTTGCGTTAATCATGGAACCGAGCAGTAGCAGCAATGTGAAGGAGAATCCTTCCTAATGGCCACATTTTCATGGCAGTCATGGGCGTAGAAAATAATGACTAACAAGGATAGTTCTCCGTTTCTTAATGAGAATGACTTTTTTATTAAAGAGTGAATTGAGTCAACTAGTGATTCCTATACCTCACAAAAAACCTTGTTATTGAGAACAACTTTATTGATTTCGGCTGACATAAAAAACTTTCTTCAAGCTTTCTTTGAACCATTAGAATCTGATTAGTAATTCGTAAATAAAGTGGCCTTAATATTCTTAATTGTAATATCATTGATCTGTTAATTGCTTCGATGAATGTGTCACAACCCCCGCCCCCCATTAGTGGCACTATTTCTACGCCCTTGTCATTAACGTTTAAATACAAATAATACTTAAGACTCTAGCAGGAGAAAGAGAAAAAGAAAAGGAAAGAAGGAGACTTTTAGTGAATTTTATTTTAGGGTTTTTTGTTTGCGCTTCTTGCATTACTTTTTAATGCAATTTTATGCAATTTGTAAGGCTTCTAAATGGGTCGAAACGACCTTTTGGCCAATTTGATATTTGTTTTGGATACAATTTCAGTTGCCTTCCTTGTCTAATGAGGTAATTTGATAAGACAATGGCACAAATGTGAGCAGTGTGAAATGTGAAGTGAAAATTGGCTAGTCATATATACATATGTTGGGAAAAGCAATAAAAACCCCAAAGACAAACATCCAATGGCATCCGACTAAAGCTCGCACACATCTACATACATACATACATTCATGTGTATCCTGTTTCGGAAGGAAAAGTATCTGTTCTTGTCATATTTTAATGCAGGACAGAAGCAACTGTCATTTATTGGCACATTTATGGCCATGAGCTGTCATCATGGCCAACAGCAGCAGCCTAGCTGATTGTCATTTCGGTAAGTCATTAAAATGTTTATGCGTCTATTGACAGGGTCAAGACACACACATTGCTACTGGGTGGAAGCAGGGTCAGTTGGGAAAGGGAGGCCTGGGACATTCATTTGGCTAGCCTTAATTAGGTTATAAAAGTTTAATTACAGCGCCGACAATCAGAGCAAATCATTTGGAATTTATGCCTATGCCAAGTCTTTGGCAATGCCTTTGTCTGCATGTGTACTTAGAAGGCATCAGCTCGAAGAAAAAAACAAAAAACACAGAAAAAAGAATTATAATTTAAATGGTCATTGGCCGCTGTAGCGTGAAAACCCGCGCCAAACTGTGACCAATGCCAGGAGCGAGGAGGTCAGGTCAGGGTGATAGTCTGCACTCGCTGCGAGGGCATTAATGAAGTAAGCATTAAATTCATGAAACATTAATGTTGAGTACCCTTAATGGCGCCAACGCGGCTTATGCTTAAGCCCATGTCAACACACTGCAACACTCAACTCCTTCCACCCCATTCCCAGTCGGTCTGCCTCTGAAAAGCTGCATACTAAAGTAGTTTTCATTTCCTCTTTTGGCCAGCTACTTCTTGTTTAAAAGAGAGTCCTCTCAGCACCACTTAAAGTTGGCCTATGAAGTGTATATATGTATGTATACATATCTTTAAGTTATAGCTATGAGTGTTGGCATATCCATCAATGCGTAAAATCGATTTCGGGATACTGACACTAACAAAGCCTAATACGTAAACTTAAGTTAGTCTCCCAGACACAGGGCCAAAAACCTGTGGGCGCACATACGTTGGATGTGAGCCAAAAAAAGTAACAACAATAACAACAACAACGAATCGAAAATAGAAAAGGAAAAATAGCTCATCAAAATGCAAAACAAAATGCGCAAAAGTAATTTCTATCTACATATAGTTATTTATTCTCTAATATATTGGCACAAGATGTTGTGCTTGCTAGACAGTCTCTCCTTCCCCCAAAAAATAATCACAACAAATGTATAGCTATAGGCATTTATGTATTGTATATGTATATATTATATATATATTGTATTTATGTAAGATAAATCTATATTAACTACCATGGATATGACACATAAGGCAAAAACTGGGATAACTGATTATTGCATTTAACGAACTTGGGAACATTCGAAGTGTTAACGATTCATAAAATACATTTTTGGAGCTGTTTTTGAATTTGAACATTTTTCAATAGAACTTTTTGGGTTGTATCTCATCATTACAGTATAGGGGTCAGAACCAAACCAGCCATCAATAACATCATATATATTTCCATCGATAGGTAAATAATTTGTCATTTTTTGTGGGTCCAGTTTTAACGTTTTCACTTGATATCCATCTGATTTGCCGTACATGGCAAATTCAGTAATGTGGTGATAGATAAATTTGTTTTTATCAAACTGAATGTACAATTCCTGTTCGAAATCTTTGGTCAAATGGTATAAGCGTTCCAACTCAATATCAATTTTTAAATGAAACTTGCCACGATTTTCTTCATTGCGACAAATTACCATCCAATCATAACCCTCTAAATTATTTTGAATCGTTACGGGCATGGGGCCAAATCCGGGGATCCAAACTAATTGCTCGGTATCCTTGTCCTTGTTCTGTTCTTCAGGGGCTGGAGCTTGGGCCATTATTTGATCCTTCAAATTATTAATTTGCTTTTCGTAATTTTGAATAAGAATTTCATTCTCGTAAACTTTTACTGTCAGCTGATTTTCCACTTGCTCTTTTTCAAGTTGCAGCATCCTTAGTCGTTCGTTGGACAACTCTAAACGGGCATTGAGTTGATCCTCCCTGGCCTTAGTTTGATCCGCCAATTGATTCTCCACTTGTTCCTTTTGAGTTTCAAGGTTTTTTTGTCTTTCATTAGTTTCTTTTAGAAGGGCGATCGACTCCTTGAGTTGATCCTGGTACTTCGACACAAGGTCCGAGACCTCCTTGGACTTTTCAGGCATTTGATTCTCCACATAGTGTTTATGTATTTCCAGGCTTTTCATTGACATCATTGATATTGTCTTCATATGATTATCAATTTGCTGATCTTTCAGTTTAATCGTATCAGCTGCTTGCTGCAAAATGGACTTGACTTTTTGGTAACAATTTCCCTCGCACTGGGTGTTCATTAACTCAAATCCATCGATCATCTGGAATATAGGGGTATTGTTAATTTGATTATTTTTACCCTGCAGCATTAAATAAATTGTTCTTTACCGAATTGGCTTCAGATGCAGAGTCTTCTCGAGAAGCATCGGTATTCCACAACATCAGATTGATTATAGCTTGATCCATTTCAGCTGCAAGGTTGAGGAATTTGAGTGAGAAATGTGTGTGAAGTAGTGACCGATCAAACTGTCTGATTTGCTGAGTCAGTAGCTAATATATGTATGTATACAAACAAACAGATGGACAAACATATGAACATACATACATATGCTGTGGATAACTTCTTTATGTACATTTGGATACATACATATATATGTGTTGGCTCATTTATGATATTTAGGTATTCTGTGATATTTGTTAACAGACATCTGCTCCTTTATTACCTTATTTAACTGGTTTTAATCCTTAACGCAGGTCAAACTTATGTAGTTTTTTTTTTTTTTTTTTGGGAGTCCCGCAATAAACTAAAAACTACCTGTGAACCAACGACCGCAAAATATATGTACTTACATAGGTATCGAATATTTATCGAACTAGAGATGCGCGTACAACATATGAGAAGGGATTTTTTAATGCCCATAACCCACATGACACATTTGTTATAAATGGTATTAATCCTGGATGCCATTCTGGAAATAAGGATTTTATAAAAACTTCAATACTTAAAAAGTTTTGAGTAACATTATTAAATGACCAGAGGGCCGGGGCTAACTTCGACCGCGTCAAAGTTAGTATACCCCTGCAACTTTTTTGGTAACTCTTTCCTTACCTATTAGCCATCAATGTGGAAGAACGTTTTATCTAAAAAGGCTTATGCTTGTGAAAGAATGACCTACAATCATAGGAAATAACGAAGAATTTGATCAAAGTCACTGTTTTCTACCGATCGTTCCTATGGGAGCTATATGATATAGTCACCCGATCTTTATCAAATTTGGCACAGTCATTAACAGATATATGAAACTAACAAATGTTTAATTTGAAAGCAATCGCGGTAAAAGTAACGAGTTATTTGCAAGTCACTGTTTTCGACCGGTTGTTTCCTATGGGAGCTATATGATATAGTCATTCGATCTTGATCAAATTTGGCACAGTCGTTTATAGGCATAATAAACCCTCGAATATTAAGTTTCACAATAATAGCACAGAAAATAACGAAGTTATTGAGAAAAGTCACTGTTCGTGACTTTGGGGTTTGTATGGGAGCTATATGATATAGTGGTCCGATCCGGCTGAATCCGAAATTTTTCTTGATCAGCACGTACAGACGAGTTCATATAGCCATGTCCGTCTGGATCAATGCAATCTCCTTCTAGACCGTAAAGGCTTGTAGACTGTATGTATACTGCACGGATTGTAGATCTTGGATTCAGCCGGATCGGACCACTATAGCATATAGCTCCCTACAAACGAACAGTGACTTTTCTCGATAAAAACCGAATAGTTCTTCCTTTCGAATACCTACAAATAACTGTACCAAATTCAATCAATATCGGATGACTAAATTATATAGCTGCCATATAAACAAACGATAAACTATCAATATGCTGGCGCTGGATTACTGCTGTTCTTTCGCAAACATTACATGTTTTATAAATATAAACCTTTTTTCTCGGTGACGGATATTCCCAATGGAAGGAATGATTAACAAAAACAAAAAACAAAAAAAAACTATTGCAAGAGTATAAAAACTTCGGCGCGGCCGAAGTTATCCCCAGGCCTTTCGTTTCATGGGTATAATCTCAACAAAGCTTGCGTGGAACCGATCCACATGCATAAGAGGTCCGAACGTTCGTTCAGGGTGCATATGAGGGTGAAGAAGCGGAAAGAGTATTTCTATCAAACCTTTATTATATGCCGACTCAAGGTCAAAAAATACAAAGCACAAATGGTTTTTTTATGTTTTTCTAAGCTCCCAATATATTTCAATCAATTAATTTCAAACAAAAGTTCATTAGTTTGACTTTTATTGGACTATTTATCTATCATGAGCTAGAGTTTTGATATTTCAGACTTTAGTTTTCACAATCTAAAAATGGAAATATCATAAGTATTAAAACTAACTGGAGTTAAGTAATCGATCCTAATGTTTCACTTCTCTTTAAATAAAGACTTCTGGTAGATTATTTGAAGAGGATTTCAGCATCATCTGTTGAATTCAAAATATGAACTGATTTTATTAACAAACGTCTTGTGTATATAAATGAATTCTTAGACTCTAGGAGGCGACAATTGTTCTTAAAAATGCTTATTTTAATGTTTATATTTTATGCACAGCGTTGGCGACTTGATATTGTGCCGTTGTTATAATCTTGAGCTCCCAGTGTGGACGCATGTTTTGTTTGGTTTTTGAGCCATACTTGATATATGAATCTGTATCAGCTATTTTTGTTTTCTGTTTTGTCTATTTCTTTGTTCAATCTGATTTGGTGAAGCCATTTCAGATGAACATGATGTTTATTCTTAAACATTATTGTTGAAAATTAAATTTAGTGGCAAACAATTAAACTTTCTTAGCAGCATTTGATTGACAAACCGCAGTAAAATTATTAACATAATTATGTAAACTATTCAAATTGCAATGAGCACTGTGTGTGTGTGTGTGTGTGCGGTTGGTCATCAATTAGTGGAACAGTATTTTCCGTTGGGCATAAATCTGTCATTACGCATACGCCACATTGTCCCCGATTGATGTAAGCTGTTTGTCACTGAGCGTAATTTTCGCGGTTCTTTATTTTATTTGCTCTTATTAATATGCATTAAAAGTTCCTTTTTTTTTTTTTTTTGGTAATGAAATGAAAAATTAATTGAAATGTTTTTCATTTGACAATTTTGATTTATTTCCGGTTAATCAAGAGTTGGTGTCTGCCGTTGGGCAGCTAAACAGGTCATTTGCCGATGGAGAGACGCTTTAATCAACAATCGTAATTACGTAACAGTCGATGGATTGCACTTGTGCCTCATTCTTTGTTAATGCAGACACACACACACACACACACACGCATACACTCGGACATAATTTGCATAAATTTATTATTTATATATGTACATATATATGTATATGGGAAATCATTCAATTGGCGAACATATTAAATATGCATTTCGTATAAACTTTTTGGTGAGCCATTTGCGAGCTTTCATAATTTACGAGTGCAAATGCAAATGCAAATTCAAATTAATTAACTCTTAATTAGTGTGTTTAGCATTTTGGTGTCGAACCTTTTTGTCTGATTAAATTTAACCAACTATATCAACTTAATGAACAGTCATTTTGTTTGCTCATAATTAAACTAATTGCCAAACAACAATCGATAACTCATGGCAAATGAAACCAAGTATCATTCTATTATACAAATGATTCAAAATCATATTTCCAAGAGAAATTGATTGCTTCTTCTCTCAAAGATTCCAAGTTTTAGAGGTGAAACTTTCATTTCATGTAAACAAACAAACAAACAAACAAATTGAAGTAGGATTCAAAGCCCTTGTATGTATGTAAGTCCTTCTCTCTGTCTCACTGTCTGTCTGTGTGTCTAGCTGTTCGACATCTCTCAAGTAAGTAGAGTCACGCAGCTCGTGTTTGACAGCTACTTGAAACTTTGGCCACTGCCACCCGTTTAACCCCATGCCACAAAATGGGGCAAGCAGCAGCAACAAAAGGTATCAAGTAAGTAGTTATGTCTGTACATAGAAGACTATGTAGTTGGGATTTTGGTTTCACCTCCGACACCTATGCCCCTGCCCCCGCAACGGGTTAAACGAGCCATGCCTTCTAAGGTTTGTTGTAAGTTTACGTAGTTTAGGTAGTTCAATTAGTGGCCCCAAAACAAAAGACGTCTAAATGAGTTGCACTTGCCGCTGTTGCCGCTTTTGCCGGTTGGGTCTGCTGTTGCGGTTTTTGGCTAGGCAATTGGGCGTACATAAGTTTTCTCGTTTTGTTGCTAATTTTCAGTAGGTTTGGTAATGATGTGGAAAATTATGCAGAGCATGCCTTATGCCTCATGCAAATTATGATTGGGTGTGTTTCTGTGTGTGTGTGTGTGTGTGTGTGTGTTGTGATTATGACGCATTAAAGCTAAGCGAAAGAAACGAAGAAATTAGCATACACCATAATAATTTTAGCTATTGGTGGCACGTCGACACTTTGAAGCCTTAAAGTTGTTCAAGTCTCGGACTTGTTCCTTCCGTCCTTCCCTGCGTATGGTGTGTTGTCAGGCATAAAATTACAAAAGCTTTTCTCACCCTCGCCTCGCCCAACACCATCTCATTTCCCTGGCTCCTATTCTTTCGTTTTTTCCTTAGTGGCAATGGCATACTTTTAGGCAGTTTTATGAGTGCTAACAAGCCCATAAGACCAAAACCCAGACCAAAAGTGAAGACATTAGCTGCCAGTCAGCAAACTAACCCAAAAATGAACTAGACTCTGAAGAATGTTTTTATTTTGGGTGTGAGTCCTGTGCGTGGCACCGAAATGAAAAACCTTCCCAGTAAAAGCAACAAAAAAAAAAAAATGTCGTCATTTGCATGCATTGTCAGGCACACACACAGACAGGTTGGAAAAAAATAAAGAAAAAAGGTCAACTTGGGTCTCGGAATTGGCACAATAGTTGCGTAGGTGTTGAATTTGTGACCGGACTATGAATAAGTCCCCACCCCGCACGTTGTCCCCCCAAGCTCGAACAGATGCCATTGCCAGCTTTTTTTCTCTCCTCCGGATGAAGCAAACATATTTATTTGCACACTTTCACTAGGCTCTATATTGAGTGTTGTGTGTGTATGAGTGCGGGTGTGTGTGTGTCTGTGGGATGGGTGTGCGGCATAACAACAAGAATACTCAATGCAAATTGAATAGAAGTCCTTTGGTCATGCAGAAGAGTGGCAAAAGAATAGTGGATGATAGCGAGAATGGAGAATGGCCAAAGACTTGTTGACTTTTGGGCTCGAATGGGGAAGACCATTAACTTGAGAGTTTTGTAAGTAGATCTATTTACTTGGCATTTGCCTTGAATATGCTCAACGCAACGACTTTAATAGAGAGCCAGCAAATCAATTTCCTTAAGCGATAAATTCCATTGAACAATTGAATGGGCCAAAAACATCAAATCCATCAATGATATATTTTCTTTAAACAACTTTTACTTCCATTGGTGATTGTCAAAAGTTGAAATTAATCTTGTTTAAGATGTGTCATTCCTCACAATTGTTTGTTGTAAAGGGGGACTTTCTGGGAAGGGTTTTTTAGACAAGTGAACATTTAATATTCTATTTCATATCCTGACACAATTCTTCTACCTTAGTTAATTTTGTGAGTTCTTTCTTATTGCCAAGACAGTTTTTTGTTTGTCTTTGCCATAGAGGAGTTGTCCAAAACCTTGCGTCGTATAGATATTCCTTTTTTAAAGGACGTCACTAAGTTTAATTTCTAAACCATTTCAGAATTGATAAATAAAATTAATAAATAACTAGACAAGATTCGACTTAATTGTTGTGTGACTGGAAGTGAGTGTATACATAAGTATATCAATTTCGATTTCAGTATTTGAAGTCGAAAAACTTCTTTTAAAGTTTTACTGTTCTCCATGTTTTGCATTCGTCCGCGGGATTGATTTTCCTGGGTTAACAAAAGTTGCTCGCAATAAGTGAACCGCAATATTAATACTTTTGAAATCTGATTTGTGAAAATAGATGGGAATAAAAGGTAATATATTTACATCCGCTTTCAAAAGATATACGATTAGAAGAACTGCTCAGATTTGGCAAGCTTTCATGCCAACCCTCGGACACCAAGGCCATGATTTTTCATCTTCTGTGATGGGGAAAGAAAAAATGAGTGTGGAAAAAAAACTCAAAATTATAATCATAAAGAAGGCAACGCTTCGGCCAAGAAAATTTGCTAATCTCATTTTCCTCACAATTTATTTCATTTAACGACAATGGGGCAAATAAAATATTTACCAAGGCCGCTCGCTGCCTCAAAGAAAATGAATTCCAACAAATGTTTAAGCCATTCATCACAATTCCAGGGATTCGTTGTGCCTGGTTTTTAAATTGGATGCACGAAATGTGAGTGGGGAGAGAGTTTGACTACCACACAACATCTTACAGTCGATGGAGGAGTTTCTTTTATTTTTAACTAAAAATTAAATGTCACTGGCAGAAGCTTCTTTCTGCCACGACAAGCTGCAAGCTGGATGCAGTAAATCCATTTTAAGGCAGACAGACAGCAGGGAAAACTTTCGGGATGACATTAAGTCAACGCAAAGGCGACGAAGATTTGCGTAAAAAACGAAAAAAATAAACGTTAAGAATGTAAGAGAAGAACAACAAGTTAACAGAGTCTTGGTAGTGTGTCGGAGGGAATATTTTACGCACTGATTAAGGCAAACGAAACGAAACTTTGACTCTGGCATTTGCATACGCAAGAATCTTTTCATGCCGCATGTATATTAAATGAGATAGCAGTTGCATTTTAATTTTTCTCCCACTTCTTCTTGAGCTTCTTGTTTGTGTTGCAAGTACAAGTTGTTTACCATGTTGTGGAAGGATTTCGTTTGGGAGGGGGGGTCTTGGGGTGAGCTGAAAGTTGCAATGCGTTAATGTGCTTGAGAAGAAATAAAAATGGAATTGCATTTGAGCAGCATTATAAATGTTGTGAGAGCTAATGAGAAGTGGGGGAAGGGGTGGGAAAGGCAGTCTAGACATGGCTTAGTGAGTTAAATCTCTGCCTCAAATAAAAATGCCATAAAAATCACTCATACGCATTGTTGAGCCCTCATCTTCGCCTTCTCGTTCCACCCAGCTAACCTAATTTAATAGGAGCGCCAAGGAGGCGACGACCTAGGCTCTTTTGGCTGACAGTGGTTAGGACATGGCCCAATCTAATCGACTGCCTTATCGACCAAGCCTTGGTTAATAAAATGTGCTAAATTATGACACAACAACAACAGCAGCAGCAGCAGAAACATCTACTTTCCCAACCAGATAGCAATGGCATAAGAATTGACCAAATGGCCAACAAACGGAGGGCCAAAACTGTTGGTTTGGCGACATTTTGCTCAACTAGAATAGGAAGAAAGATAGAGGAAAAGGGCAGTAGCAAAAAAGTATCTCTCCGAAACGAGGCAAATAATCATGAAAGAGCCAACAACAAATAAAACAACAGCTAGCCATAAAATCGACGCCTGAAAGTCTGCAACGCTTTTTTGTCTACTTTAACTTTTGGCCCTGACGCACATGGAAAATACAGTCAAAGTTACAGTTACACATACATGTGCAAGTATGTATACGAGTGTATGTGTGAGTGCCCCCTCAGTTTCTTTCAGTTAGTTCTCTTTTCCTCCTTCAATATTGAGAGATAGAATCCGCCCCAATAGTTTTCACATTTTGTCAGCCAACAAAATTTGTTGCGCAACGAGAAACAGCAGCAGGAGCTGCAAGAGAGGCGAGTAGGAGGAAGCACTTGTAGTCGATGTCTTTTGTGAATGTCATTTTTGCATTGTTGCGTTTGAAGGCTCTGAAAATATTGGCCAACTTAAAGATAGACAATGCATAAAGATGAAAAGAATAAATGGTTAGAAGAACCAACAACTTGGCCAGGAGAAGAAAATGAATGCCAAAAACCTTTTGCTGGCAGTTGTTTATTGTTTAGAAATCTCTAGTTAAGTTTGCCAAAACGAAAGGATATAGTTACAAAAACGCTAAAGTGAAAGAATATATACAAGAGAAACAGAGAGGAAGGAAGATAGTCTGCTTAAAGGACAACTTAAAGTGCTAAAATCAAAACGAATTTATAATGGGAAATTCTGCCACAATATCAACCAGTTGAAACCACACTTGAAATTAACTATGGCCAAATACCTCACCACTCTTGGGCTAGTTAATCAATTGTGGTCAAAAGATTAATCAATCAGTTGTTCCCTACGAATTCCAATTAGTTGAAATGAAATATTTTCGACAAATAATTGTTCTTTAGGCAAAAGAAAATTCACCAAACATTTCCAAATTCTGGTTTCTTGTCCTAGTTAGCCCAATTAATGCGACCATCTTCAATTCCAATTCCAACTACAACTTCAACTCGACTGAATTCCTTATTCGGCTAGCATCTTGTGGTATAATTTATTACTTTGGCAAAACCCTTGGGCCATAAATTAATTGTCGCGCCTAAGTGCGTTTGCTGTCGTCTGGCAAATGGGTAAAGAGATTCAAAATCGACCGAATGGAACGGAAAACTAATAAGTAGGAAAATTGCTAACAGTTCTCAACCATATGCCAAATAATACGAGTTACATAAATGTACATACATACATACATACATACATATGTACATATATATACTTATTTATGGTTCTGTGCAATGAGTCGACTTTTTATCAGGCAATTAAATTCATTTATTGAACAACTCTTTCGGGTTAACCATCATCATCAATTGAAATACACCAATGAAGCAGCTTAAAATGTATATGTATGATATATTGTGTGTGTGCTGTAGGTAGATAGTACAATCAATTTGATTTCTCCACATTAAATTCTGGCAGAATTTATAATGCTCGAACATTTCCTGGGCAACTGCAAACACAATTGATGTGAACGCTTCGATTAATGTCTGCATTTAAGTGAAGTGAACTTTACTTTGTCTGTTTGTCCCGAAAAGTATTTAAGGCTGAAGTACTCCAACACCATTATCCATTCTATTCCCTCCCCTCCCCCACCACATATATGTACATATGTATGTAGGAGCAACTTGCTATGCTCAGCACAAATGTTTGCCTCCATGTATGTCGTTTCCCAAAGATTTCGATTTGCCAATGCCAGCAGTTTGTCTTCCCTGAATCTACCTCTGTCTCTCTCTCCCCGTTTTCCTTCTCTCTCTATGTGTGTATGTGTGTGTGTGTGTATTCGGCATTGTCAACACACACTTTTGGCTTACAAAATTTATTGTAGACTTATCTCTAAATATCACCTTGGAGTATTTAATATTCAGTAGATGACAAGCACAAACCAGACATGTGACTCTTGGACTGATTTTCATTAAATTTTGGTTCTTTGGAAATATCTGAGGACATTTCTTTTGTAGAATATACACAATATGTCTTAAATTGAAAGAGACGAACAATATTAGTACGTTTTTAGGTTCCAATTGTGTTAAATTAGCATAAGATTCCTTTTAAAACAAAAAACAATAGTTCAACATTTTTATAGACTGAGTAAACCCACGACATTTTATTACTAATGAGAGTCCTTAAATTGAACCGATTGCGATGAAATTCGAATGTTTGAAGTTCTGCCTAGGCTAGGCAAAATTTGACAGCTTCAATGAAAATGGATTCTAGACTCTTACGATATTCTTTACTTCCAAGTAAATTGAGGGTACTAAAGTGCCTAAGAGAAGAGAAAAGAGAATTCAGAGTCGTCTGTTCTTTCCTGTTGCCTAAAAGCAACTAGGCTTAACCAAAGCTAATTTAAATTATCTACAAGTTGGCGTTTTTTTTTTTTTTTTTTTGATAGGCGTAGATTTAAGCCGATTTTCGCGTTTATTGTAAAATGAATGTTCTCTTTTTGTGTTTTTCTGGTTGCCAAAACGATCTCGACAAGAATTTACGACCATATCCGTCAGTTGTCGCCATGAACGGCATTCAGCAAGCGTTTATCTGATTTCGTTGTTGACTTTTTTCGTCCGACTTTATTTTTTTGCCAATCTGCGTGACATGTGATGCGACGCATGCAAATGCGGCAAGAGAGTCGAGATTTAAATGAAAATGGTGGGATGCCGTGGGGCAGAGAAAGTTGCCTCGATTTTCAAATTTCTCCCTATGAAAAGATTTTTCTTTCATTTTCCATTGGAGATGTCAACATTCGCGCATTCTTATACATTCATTGGATTGCCTAAATCTTCCATTCTGAGTCATGCTTATGTACATATGAATAGAATCTGATTTGTATGCGTATTAGTATTTAAGCATAGTTTCTTTTTATTTTTAGAGAGAGAAATAATAATACATAAATCCGAAATGAGGCACTAACCATGCATGAAGAGAAGCAACTAGAGAGTGATGAAATAAAACAAACCAGAAGAGAAGAGCAGACATTGTCAGCCATAAAAATGGCGACGACATCGAGAAACTTTTCTTGCCATTCGACACTCACACATTCGCAAATAAAATCCTACACAGTCTGAAGAAAAAAGATGTATGACAAACTTTTCATTTTGAATACATGAAAATGCTTTAAGGAATTTAACGAACGGCAAAGAACTTGATTTGCCATACATAAACTAAGTATCACACGATTTGCATAAATTTCTGCTTTAATGTTCCTGGGAACTGACCTTTAAGCATCATTACATTCTGAAGGACATCCCATTGAATACCAAGACAAGCTCAGCATGAGATTAACGAAATAAATAGAGACAGAATCACTATGAAGTTAATCTTCTTCGAATTTGTCAAGCAGTCATCATGTATTGAATTTAGAGAGTAGACTCGGTTGTTTGGTTAAACTAGACAGTTTATTTAGGGCATATCTAGATAACAATTAGTCACCTTCGCCGTCAAAATAGTCACATGATTACTTGAGCCTGTGTAAATATTTTTCAGCAAATCGATGAAACAAATTCCAACCGAATGATAGTTTTCATTCTCAAAGCAATGCAAATGATTGTGCTAATCAATCGAGTCATACTCAATGAATTCAATTTAGTTGTAGCCCCCAAACAAACAAACAACTTTGATTTAACAACTTTACTTCTGCAAATTTAAATTTGCAATTTGCAATACAAATATTTATTGCTTCTACAGAAATAGGCAAACTCATGGCTGATGGAAGCGAGGGCAGGGCGTGGGCGCGGGTGAAGGCTATCAGTAGTAGTAGCACATAATCGATAGATGGATAGTTCAACATATTTAAAAGAGCTCAAGAACTCAGCTCGTGCAGCGTCTAGACAATTTTATGCCAAGTCAACATCGAGAAGGAGAGGGAGAACGAGCGAAAGGGAAAGGGTGAAAGGGACATGGCAAGGATGCAAAAAGTGAAGAGGAAGCCAAAGAAAATCTGCCAGGACTTTGCGAAGGGGCGCTGCTACTCAATGCGTCAATGTGTTGTCAGTGCAACTTAACCTTAAGTGCATGGGATCATGAAGAATATAAAGCAACTTACACAGCATTGCGTCCGGTTAAGTTGGAGTCGTTTTAGCAAACATGCTGACGTCAGATTACAAGAAAAACAACTTAACTAACTAGAGAATAAAACATACGATTAGCTAGAGTGAGCCATAGTGAGATAAGATGTGTAACAATGTGTCGGAAATGGTTATTTATTAATGCTATTCCAAAGTTTATATCAGATCTATATGAGCGTCTGTATACATACATCATCTATTAAAGTAATGAAATAATTAGCTGTCTCCAGCTTTGGCTTCAAAATCGGATGGATTACGTATAAGAGAAGTACTTACTTGTGAGTTAAGTTTCTAGATTAAATAAGTTTTGATTATTTTGCTATTCGTTTGTATCCGTCGCTGCTTCCTGATCCAATGATTTGACAAACACTTCTAAAATAATAATATAAAATTAAATACTCAATTAGAATTTACGACTTAAGCCAGTTTATGAATGATATAACACAGTCGAATATGGAAATAATGAACTAACAAGTTTAGGAATAAAATACTCTATCAATTAACATTAAGTGTAATAATTATTTGATAAGATGCAACTTTATTCAATAATTATGCATTAGTTCTGAATCGTTATTACAATTTTCATTTTTTTTGTTGCCAAGTGATTTGAGATTTATTAGTCGTTTTAAACTTATTGCCACATAAAAATAAAGTGAGGTTTAACAATAAAATTTTAATAATCGAGACTTAGTAGTTATACTTTCTGTTAAAATCAAGTTGTCAATAATGGATAAATGATTTGACTATTTCTGAGTCATAAACTTCGATGGTGAATGGCTCAAAGAAAAAGGTCCCAAGAATGACCTTTTTGTGAAACAATTCTATATCCGTTTATTTTGCTCTAAACGTGTTTGTATTTATGCACATAGATTATGGATTATTCAGTTTGTTTGTGCTCAGTGTCCTTCCGCTTAGCCGTTTGTTAGTTCTGACCAAATATTTGAGCCAACTTGGTCCACAACCCGAATGCATTTCACGCTCAATTAATGGATGGTGGGGTGGGGTGGATGAAGTGAGGTCATTGAAATTAAAGTAATTTCAATTTATGTTTGTTCAATCCAAAATCTCTATCTATATATGAATGTATTTGTGTAGATTCTAATTTACATCATGTTGAAAAATTTTCCACCACATTTGCTAATTTAGTGGCAGAAAGTTGGAAAACATTTTTCCCGGAAGCCTTCGCATTGTCTGCCATCTGTTTTGTTGTGGATCGGTGGGTGGGTGGCTGGCTGGTTGGTTGGTTGGTTAGGTTAATGCATTATGTTAATTTGTAGGCGCTGAAAATGTTTGATTATACATGTTTAAAGCCAAAACCAAAATCTGACAGGCGGCATCTGCTATTCGTTGGGTGTTGCCGGTGCCGCCAGCGGCAAGTGGCAAGTGGCAACTTGGGCTAAACATTTTCCACAAAGCAGAACAGAAAAGCCGCATCGTTAATTTTCACAATATGAGCAAATTTTCCATGCATAAACTTAAAATTTTAGACAAAATTTCCAAAACACGCACGCCCTCACACACTCAAACACACACACACACACACACTCATGGCAGGATATTTTCGTCTGGAAATGTTTGGCTGTTTGTTGGTCATAAATTTCATGTCCGCTGATAATCAATAAATTAAGTTCAGCTTTTGCCTCGTTTGCTGCTGCTTATCGAAATTCCCACGCATTTTCCGCCAACGCTTTTTTTCACGCATACCACGTACACATACGTGAAAAATTTTCCAGCTAATTTTCCCCGTTTGGCTACTGATTTTCAGCAGCAGACATGAACCTAAGTTCCCTTGGCATAGTCTATCCGACTATCGAGCTATCCAGCTATCCGGCTATCCATGTCCGCCCAGTTTAGCCAGACAAGATTGGATCACATCAGTTTGGACATTGATTATCTTTGTTCGAGAGGGACTCAAAGTGTTTATGACTGGCAAAACTCATATAGTAGGGCATATCGATTTCGTTTTGGCCTTATCGTTATTACATTTGGCATGTGGAATTTGTTTTTCATATTCGGATCTCTTTTGGCTACAAGGACTCACGTACGAAAATGTTGCGGGTACGCATTAAATTTAACTTTGTCTGTTTCGAAAATTTTTCCAAAGTAAATCGTAAAATTTGTCATGCCCTTTGTCAGGACAGAGAGTGAGTCAGTCAGTCAGTCAGTCTATTGCGAGAGTCTCAACATGTTTTGCCTGTGCCAGCAACTTCTATGCTGATGCTCGTATGTTTTTACTTTCCCATCACCATGCCCCAGCATCACCCTCACCCGCTCTCCATCTATGTGCTATCTGGTTTCCTTTCTATCTCTGATTCCCTACCGTGTGGAAAAACTTTGCGTATGTTTTCCAGCTGCCTTTTGTGTGCGTGCGTGCTTGGGAAAACTTTTCACTTTTTTTGGTTTTATTTTTATTTTTTTCGTGTTCTTTCGTTTCGTTTTTGGGCGCGTGCGGAAACGGAAATGTGCAACAGCAGTTTCTTCTTTGATTCCTCGCTGCCAGCCCGCCCGCATCGAGTTCAGAGTTCGATACACTAAAAACCAGCAGCAGCGGCAGGATGAAGAACTCTTCTTGTTGGCTGATTCCAGTTGTTAGTCTCAGCCGGCTGAGTGCTGAATGTTCCATGGTGAAAAGTTTATTCCTCTTCAGCCCCGACCCCTCCACTGCTGTCATATCTCTTTCTCGTATTGATGAACTTATTTTCGCCAGTTTTACTTCTACTTTTGATTGTATCTACATAATGCTTTTCATATTGGTCCTGCATGTAGCCGTTTCTTCTTGAAAGCTTTCAAACTCATTGCCTTATGCAAATGTTTCAGAAACACACACTTTCACCCACACACCAATCCACACACACACACACACACACACACACACACATACACTCAAACAACACCACACACAAAATTCAGCTATTTTCCGAGAACCATTACTAAATGCTTTGAATCGAACCTTTTGCATAATATAATAACCAAAGTGTTTGCTTTTCAAGAAGCAAACATCAAACAAAAGCATGTTCAATTGCCTCTTTAGTCCATTTTCTTTTTAAATGGAAAGGGAAGAAGGACGTAGGACATGGGGACCGCCTACGGAAATGAAGACCGATACATCTTGATTGATAAATCTTTTCAAAAATCTGTCCATCTAGTATTTTTGTAATTATTGTTGAACAACTTTACATTAGAAAGGTACAAAAATGCAAAAAAACTGATCGATTTGAAACTAAATTCGGAATTTATTGTCCAAATATGTTTTTATTTATGCCAAACATTTAGTCCACGTTGTGAACGTTTTTGGCCGAGATATGACCAAACATTTTGTCACGAACTGCCGGGGCTTCCAAATCTTTATATCCGATTAAAACGAGGTCATATTGTGGCCAAATCCAAGGGCTATTCGACTGTCATGGATAGAGTTTTTATTTTTTTTTAGGCGGTATTTTTTATTTCGAAGAATTTTGCTATCTACGCCCATGCCTTCAAGCCATATGCAAACTTTGGTACAAAAGAATCATAGAAAACAAAAAACAGTCAGCAAACTGAAAATGGCAAAAAAAGGAATATAATTGTTTGTTGAGGGTTTTTTTTTTCCTTTTTGGTTGTTGTTTTGTTGCTGCTGTGTTTGTTTGTATTTTCGCAGAATTTTTATGCGAATTTTATTACTTTTCAGTTTGCTTTTTTTTTTTTTTGCTTCCCCCTCCCCCACACACACACACACACATTGCACCACCACTATGTTTCGAGGGCTTTGTGAGCTTGCCACCAAAATTGAGGACTCACTCTCTAGGATCCCTTACCCTTAAAACAACAATACAAATACATTCGTATGGGTTCGTTTTGTATGAGCAAATGAAAATGAAAATAAATTTCCATTTGGCACAAGTTTCTATATGCTATATGCTCACACACTCTATGTTTCCCTTCTTTCTCTGTATTTTGTAGGTTACGGAGCTGCGATTGCCCCAACGCCGCCGACGACAACGACGACCACAGTCTCGCCCTCGAATTTGCTGCCCTACTTTGACTTTGATGTGGCGCGAAACTTGACCGTAACCGTTGGCCAAACCGGCTTCCTCCATTGCCGCGTGGAGCGTTTGGGCGATAAGGATGTAAGTTAAAAAAAAAGGACAATCAAAAAAAAAAGCGACCAAAAAACAAGCACCAAGCATATGGAAATTGTGCGAGATAAATGAAAATTCCGTTAGGGATTTGCTAGACACTCAATCATTCTGGTCGTCGTGATTGCTTGCGTAACCATAAGGCCGCACTAAGCCGAATGATTGAAGGTCGTTTTGGGTTGTTAACCCTTCGCCAAATATGCCTAGTTACTAGCCAACCAAATGACTATGTGCCAGAGTCGAGCCTAATATGTCAACATCAGCGGCACATGGCACAGTGGTTTGGGTTCACTTGAAAAATTTATGATTGGATGGTAGATCCTTACCCAAAACTTGAACCGTTGCACTATGGACATAAAATTAACTTCAGAGATAAATGAGACTTTTTAACATTTTCCTGCATTAAAGAGAAAGTCATATATAACTTTGGTTATCCTTATCTCTTCTCCTTTAAGATGAAGCTAGGCTTGGGTGCTTCAGAATTCACATGAACTAAAATCATTGCATACTTTTAGGCTTGAGTTTCTCTTTAAATGATAGGCGAAATGTGAAATGAATTTACTAGGAGACGAGTCTTAGGTTTTATTTTATTTGAACTGTTTTTGCAGAATATCTCAAAAAACAATTTAATTAGAATTTGTTTCTGCATATGAAAAACGTTTAACAAAATTGACTTTGAATGTGGTTTTTCTGAACAATTTGTTCGTCCTCCATAATTGGATTGAGAAGTCAAATTTTTTGATTTGCCACTGACAGGCCGATAATGAGTAGAAATTGAGGAAAAAGCTTGTGATTCTCCCTGGAGAATAATTTTTGAAAAATCCCAAAAAAATAATTAACATACACAGAAAACAAAAAGACTAACTGATGATGCCCACAATCCATAGTGCACTGTGCTTCGAGAACGAACTCAGGGACTGGCAGCACTACTGCCAGGAGCAAAGCGTCTGTTATTAAATGCCAAGTGTTCGAAGCAGAAGAGGCAACAGGGAGAGGGAGGAAGGGAGGCTTAGACCAAATTACTGGGTGATTTGCAAATGCACTGGCAAAAAGGGAATAGCATAGGGAAGAGAGAAAAATTGGCAAACAAGACAGATGACAACAACTGGAGCAAGAGTAAGAGTAAGAGCAAGAACAAGAACAGGAACTGCTTAATGTTGTTGTATGTATCGGTGAGCGTGTTTGTGTTTGTGTGTATTGGTGAGTTGCTGTGTGGGCGTCCTCATAAACGTAGGCGTGTCTGCAACCTTAACGAGTGCACCACCAGCAAGGCAAAATGACTAATTTATGAGCCATCAATCACGTGACTGGCTCTGCCATCAACATCAACCATTTGACGTGGCCAACGTTATCAGCTTTAATTTGCTTGAACTCTCGTCGTTTTTCGCTCGTACACAGGAAACAGGAAGTGTTCTAGGATAAAGGAGAAGGGGACGGGGGCAGGAACTACACAAAGTGCAGGCACCAGCTTAAGCTCAAGTTTGCCCATTTAATTCAAGCTGCTTCATCTTCATGGAAAGGAAAGTTCATTAAAAGCATTGAAACTACATTAAACAAATGACACACGCAAACAACCAACAAAAGCCGACTAGCAAAAATCCTTGCCCTTGAGCCTTAATTACACTTGGCCAGAATGGTCCGACGAGAACCCATCAAATGGGTGGAGGTGGAGGTGGAAGCGGAGGCGGAGGTGAAGGAGTGAAAGAAGTGGGTTAGTGCTTAGTAATAAATGGCGGCCTTATTGATTGGTGTCCTGCTGCTGCTGCTGTTGTCGCTGTTGCTCTGATTTCCTGTCACTTTCTCTGGCACTTGCGTCAGCTATTGATTCCACTGTGGCGATTACCACAGCAGCCAGGTCAGCGTTATCCATTCGAGTGCCCCACATCTGACTGATCTTTTCCTCCGCTGTCTCATCTTCACTGTTCTGGCTAATTTGTAGTGCCTTGCGGTGAATTGTAACTGGCGCAGGAATTTCAACTGGAGTAACCGAAGCTGGAACTGGAGTTGGCCTTTCTCTATCACTTTCGACTGTTGCAGTAATTTCCTGCTGATCATGATGTGTGAACATGGAGGCAGAAATGGAATTAGTTTCCGGGGTTAGTCTCTGCAAACGACTGGGATTTGGAAAAGGTCGTCGATTTTCGAGAATCAGTTTGATATCCCTTGCAGATTGCCACCAGCTGAAAGACAACCACACGTTAGACAGGATTCAGAATAATCTCTTATTGATCCGCACTTACCGATACCAGGGCGTTAATTGGGATTTGATTAGTATATAAACATTGACAAAGTAAACTGTAATCTGGAAGGCGAATTATTAATGAAAGCAAAGATAAACGAATGAAGATTGAAGGACTCTCATGCTCACCGTCATAAACAGAAAAAACAACATCCACGACTTGGTCCACAGTTTACTGAGGCCCCAAGATTGAGTGTGCAATGAATAATATTGAATGCCTACCAGCAAAGTGCCAATAATGCCAAAGGCCACTAGAGTCAGTAGTGAGAACATCTGGCAATCCTCTTGCAAGGCTCGTCGGCTCATGGCACGGGAATACCACAGACGCAAGGAGTGTAGGCACGAGTAGCTATGCGTAAGAGATGGAGAGTGAAGGAGAGGGTTAAAACAATAAGGCAACAATTAAGTGAGAGGGCCAAGAGGAACTCCATGCAACCATCCGCCATCCAAGCAACGTTGGCTGATTAAAACTTTTCCATTCTTTGATCTGTTGTTGCTCTTTGTCTTTTCGACACTTACCGCAATGTTTGCTCCGTGTTGTACTTAAACTGGCACAGCTCACAGGTGGTACAACGCGAGGTGCTAATCCAACGCTCCAGGCAGTGCACATGAACATAAGTCAGCGATCCTTTGCACAAACAGGGCGACACAAGCCTGAAAAACAACAAAAGAAACGGAAAAACAAAACTCAACGATGAGTTGAGAATAGACAAACAAACGAAGCGAAATGAAATGAAAAACAAAAGACAAATGCCTGAAGGAGTGGGAGGACTTTTGTGTGCGTATGTGCTTGTGTGTGTGCGTGTGCGTGTGCGGGAACACAGGACACCAAAACGGTCTTTGGCGGTGTCATGACATGTTAATATTAATAATTTAAATAAATGTTCTCAGTTAAACGCATTCAATTTTAATTCCATGCAATTAATTTCACGCACAATTTGCCACTGTTCGAGCGTAATTCAATGGGACATTGTATACCCTGTAACCGCAAGTAAATTTAAATGAAATCGGGTATGCCCGACATACTAGAGAACTTGGCGCAGAGGATTCAGATGCCCTCAGCGAGCCACAGACAGTTCCTATATCAATTATTCTCATGTGCAATTAAAGCCCAATGTTACCAATAAAAATGGAATTATTGCTTCAAGGGTCACTTGAGGGGGCTATTAAAAACTCATATGCTAGGTACATAGGTTTAAGCACTCTTACTAACAGCTAGTTCACTCGTTTATTAAAGCCAAAACATTCAATCAGCACCTGTTTTCGTTTCTAACCAAATGCCTATAATTCCCAAGATGTTCAAGCGGTGCATGTGCAGGGGAAAATTGTTCATTCTTACTTAATACCAAAATTTTAATTTGATTTCCTCCTTAAATTACTGTCCTATTAAATTTCATTGGTTACGATATGACCTAGTCTATCAGTTGTGTTGATTTTCTAAAACGATTTATTAGCGTTTTACTCACTGTTCTGGATTATCGGCGTTGTGGCAAATGCGACAGACAAGAGAACCAATCGATGGCGTTGAATCACTAGAGGCAGGCGACTCATATTCCAGGTTAAGGTTATTACACTGTGTGGTCCCGTCAACACAATAGCGCAAAGTGGAAATTGAATCCTTTGTGGTTGTTGTTGCTGTTGTTGTTGTTGACTTGGATGTGGCATAAGCGGAACATGTTGCCGCCGCCAAAGCCGCCTCAGTGCTGGCCAGAGGATGCTCGTACCTCTCGTCATCGTGTTGTAGTATTTGAAATTGCACATTTGGCTTTAGGCCCAAGCAAATGGAGCATGCTGGCTGCTGCTGTTCGGTCATCTCTGTTACAGTTGCAACACTTGCAACATCTTTGTCCTTATCAATTGCTGTTGCTGTTGCTGTTGCTGCAATGGGCAATTGCAGCTCCTTCGAATTGATGCAGGTCTCGACAATAATGATGCCTGGTGGCATGGCATCGGCACTGCTTGACGACACGAGTTCATCGAGTTCCATTTGTAATGTTGTCTCGGCTATTGGCTTGTGGTCAATAGTATTGCCCGAATCATCTACGCAATTATATGTATGCCGTGTGGAGAATGGGAGGAAGATACAGTAAACAAACGAGTTACGCATTCAATGCGATTGATTGAGGTGAACTAACCGCAATTCTCACACTCCATTTCCGCACGTGAACTGAACGGTGCCACGAATTGATTTAATCAGTAATCCCTAAGACGGTCAATCGGTTTAAGTCTTAAGCAATTCACTAAACACAAGAAATTTTAAATCATATTTAAATATTTTAGGCGTTTCGTTTTTTATGTTATAATGAGGCTAAAATAAAAGTTTTGTTTGAAAATTCAAAGTACACTTCGTCTCCGCAGCGGTTTAAGATGATTCTGACACATCGAGGAAGTTTTTTCATTCCCCCTGAAATTTTTAGCAATATTTGAAATACTTTTTTTTTATTTAGAGAGAAACTATCTTTAGCAATAAGCAATATTTGTACTTACTTATAGACCTTAAAGACCTTTATTAATTAAAAACAGCTTATTGTTTTAACTTATTGCTAATTTAGTCATTCACATTGATTTGACCCCATCGTGTAGATCATTTTCCTAAGGCCAACAATGCCAAAGTCAATTATACTAATAATAATGAGATTGCCTTAGTCAAAGAAGTTGAAATTCTTCAAAATTAAAATTAATATTTAACTGACATCATGATGGGCTTAATTTGAGGGCTGAATCTGAAAACACACTTGGCTTTTGTCCATCATGATGGATGTTGTAAAATCTGAGGTTGAAAAACAGAAACCCAAAAGTATCCTAAAGATAATCAAAGAAGTTTTTGACAGATTTGTTTGCAAACATTACAAATAAATAATGTGTTAGCTCCAATAGATTAGAATAGCTCCTTAAAATTAAAAAACGAAAAGTTCTTCAACTAGCACACATTTGGGTGCAAATTTTAGAAATGTTTTGGGTATGGACCCAAAGTGTATACTTTTGATATATTGAATACAAAGTATCCATCATCAACCAACTAATCAATTAGTTAAATGAATCCTCAGAATCATCATTATTAAAGGAAACTTAAATGCAAACGCCAGTCAGAGATTGGGAAGCAAAGTGGTCCACTTGTTCGAGGGGCATAAAGTGGAAGTTTAATTGAGAATGGATGTAAAATTTCTGGGAGTCTGTAATATTGGTACACCCCTACTTTGTGTTCAGTGGATTATTGTCGGGTAGATAGCTGGTGTCCATCACACTGAACGACTATATGCAAAATACGTACATATGGATCTCTAGACTCGGCCCGGGCTAGCAGCAGCTATGAAACACAGACATTGGGTGTAACCCCATTGTGTTTGTAGGGAGAATCAAAAAAAAGAGCAGCTTGTGGTTGTTAAACGTAAATTGTAATCGACAGAGTGGAACCG
The DNA here is from genome assembly GCF_018151085.1 of Drosophila tropicalis. Taxonomy (NCBI): domain Eukaryota; kingdom Metazoa; phylum Arthropoda; class Insecta; order Diptera; family Drosophilidae; genus Drosophila; species Drosophila tropicalis. The sequence goes on along the minus strand of NW_027173049.1, from coordinate 686,481 downwards.
CGAGTTGTCAGTTGCCATACAAATACACTCGCACACACGGACACTCCACCTCATACCCTTTATTTGTGTGTGTGTTGGTATCTAGGCTGCAGTGCCTCCGTCCTTGTCGTTCCCTGCTCTGCTCCATCACCATAAACTCTAAATTGAAAGTGTAACAGTTACGGCAAATAACTTTGCCGCCACTTGGCTTCCATTACGATGGGGCTTTCATGCCAAAGGACTTTATAGGGTAGGTGGCCAAAGTTTTGGCATCCTGGTGTAATTTATGCCCGCGTTGTTAGTTCGTTAGCCAGAGTTTGCTGCGGGTGCCATTACCATATCAACTGCCTGCGAACCGACGGTCTGCCTTTTGTATTTTCATTCTCAAATGTTTTTTCTCTTCTCCATTTTCGGCGTACCCTTGCAATAAGAGTATCTCCGTTTAGTTTGTAACTCTACAACACAAAGATGAATGCATTGCCAAACACTTAAATGCATGTTTACAAGTTGGCTACGAACAATGACCTTGGAAAACGGACGATCCTTAGTTGCATTTGAGATGAGATAAAAGCTGACCCCAAAAGTATGCTTTCAAACTTGAACAATTCAAAAAATGCATTAATGGATTTTGCATACCAAATGAATCTATTATCCAAAAGATAAGGGCTAGCACTTGATGCTCAATGATAAACTGATGAACCAGCAAGGGTATAGAAACTACGGCTTAGTCAAATTCAGATGGTCCTCTCTGGTTTTTTTTTTTTTTTTGCATTTCGTTGAGCGCCGGAAGCTTCTCTTGAATCCGCTTGTTCAACTTGACTTCACAGGATTGTCCGTTCACTGTTGATTTATTACGCAGTGCCGAGTGCCGCCGCCAAAACACGAGTATGAGCAATTTAGCCATGTAACAACAGCCTAAACACAGCCCAGAAAAACCAGTAAAAAAAAAGAGGAGAAAAGAAAAGTTTTAGGCAGCGAACCCTTTTTAATTCCACGTTTGTTGTTGCTGTTTTTGAAACATTCACACAAACAAAAAGAAAAAAAAAATAACAAAAAAAAGAGAAGAGGGAAAAATCTGTTTACAACTTTGTTTACAAAATACTTGCAGAAGTTGCCGTTTAAATCTTCATTTTTATACCCAGTTTTTCCTCTTTCGTATTGAGTGATAATTGCGCTTTATGCTTGGAGTCTTAATATAGATCGATGAAAGGGCAATTTAATGTGTATTAAGTTCATTAGGTTAGCTCTCTGGTAATTATAATTTGTCGAAAAAGGGGGTCAAATCTTCCCCACCCCATGACCTTTTTTGGTTGGAAGCGAGTAACTTTTCCTTGATGAAATTTTTCACACCCATTTGCGAAAGGACCTCGGACTAAACAAAGCCACTGCCAAAGAAAGAGCCAGACAGAGAAAAAGTACTTGTGGAGAAGAAAAGAAAAGAGAAAGGGAGAAGCTGGTGAGAGAAGAGGTAAAGAAAACAACAACTAACTAATAGCAAAACTGCAACTGTTTCAGGCTCTCAAGTTTCCTTACCAAAAGACTCTTGGTTAGAGACGCAGAAAATGCGTCAGCAAAGTTTTTAATGTATTTTCGCCAAGTTTTCACACACACACACGTATTCACACTGATATATATACTTATACATATATAGGCGGGTAAGGGGACACCCCTTGCCCAGTTGAAACTTGCCTCATTTTGGTAGTGTTGTAAAATGACAAAACAAAAAATGGCGAAAAATAAAAGTAAGAGTGAGATGGAAGTGAAAAAAGAGTGGATGAAAATGGGGAAAACTGAAGCTTTTCCAGCGAAAGTTTTTGCAACCAACACAAAGTGTTAAATAATATAAAACTATGCTTGTGGTATTTATTTAAACCTAAAGACATTACCTAAATTATACCCAAAGCACAGTGCGAAAACTTTATTCTCAGGCTAGGGACTTGACATGGTCGCTGGTCGTTCTCTTTAGCTGCCTCGGCTACCTGGACAAATCCTTGAGTTGGCCGGTGCGAAGGGTTTTGTTTGGGTTTAACACCGTATTCACCGTTGCTCTGCACACTTCTCTGTGAAATTGTTTGCAGCGAAGTTGTAAAACTTTTCACTTTTGCTTTTTAGTTTGCGAAATTAAATATTAAAGTGTTGAGCTTGTTGAGTTGTAAACTGCAAAACTCTTTCGTATTTTTCGGGCCATACTTACTCATAAATTAAGTATACGACCGATTCCATTTCCCCTCCCCATCGAATGTTTCAACATCCATTTTAATACCCTCTAGTAGTATGATAGAAAAGTCAGATGAAGCCGCAAAAACTGAGCTTAAGATATTAGAAATTTAAACTTACTTTTCTTCAAAATGTCAGAATGATAAAAGTTAAAGAATCAATTGATAAAAACAGATCAAAGATGACCAAATTAACAAAAGAAATTTATCCCATCTCATTGCAAGAATTTCCAGGAAATCAAACAAATCATTTTCTGTGAATCTTTTGTGATAAATGAAATTGTCATCTAACAAAAAGATAAAGCAAATCATTTAAATTGTGGCTAATGTTAGCTTCATTAGATGGGATGGAATGTTTCGGTTTTAACCCATAAATTAAAGAAAATAAAATGAGACCATTCAAATAATTGCCAGGTATTCGCAAAGGATATTTTGCGTGGAGTCTAGAAAGTTTTAAAGTTAGTAGAAAGTTTTGTTGCACTTAATTTATTTGTAAGCAAAGATTGTTTTCCTTTTAAAAAGTGTTAAAGAGTAGCAAAAGGTTAAAAGTTACAATAATATCAATAATGAATAACAGTCTGACGAACTAACAAACACAGAGGTAGTTAGTTAGTAATATACTTATATACTTATTTCAGTGCTGCACATCACTGGATTAAGCCTGCAGGGTATTCAATAGACGTTGCCTACTTTAATATACGAAAACTGTTGGCTTATTGTTAGGTTTTACGATACTTGCAGTTAGTTTCTTATTCCTTATTACCTCATATTGCTCATACGCACTGAAAGCCGGCCGACCAAGCAACATCTAATACTGACCAGAATTAAGCTGCTCAGTTGAAAATGTTGTTTGAGAGTTTTACGAACGGCTTTCATTTTGTTGCCTTTTAACCTTTCCACACTACTCCACCACCGCCCCCTTCCAATTGTCTGGCCCCACCAATTTATTGTGTTGGGTTTTGCAGTATGGGAAACGTTTAATTTACATTTTCTCACTTTGGCAGAGACAGAGACAGAGCAGAGGGGAGAATCTTCTATGATGGACATAAAAACGAGAGCGTAAAACTTTTACAAGCGAATGATTTTTATGTTTACGTGTTACGTGACCGTTTTTATTTACCCATTGTTGTTGGTGTTCTATGTATTCTTATGTATTTTTTGTTGCTCGAAATCGAAATGAATTTATTAGATGGCCAATAGTTCTCGGCCTGAATTTATTATTAAGAATGGTCGACAGGCGTAAATTAACTATTGAATGTTGTAATTCAAAATCCAAAAAGGGGCAAAAAGGAGACACAAAACTTTTTGTATTGTAATTAAAATTGAGTATCGCAATAAGAGCAACAACAAGAAGTCCAAACAAAACTAAGGTCATTAAATAAATTGGAAACAATGTGCCAAAACAAAACAACAAAAACAAAAATAGAAAAAAAGAAGAGAAATGAAAAGGCCAGGCACAAAAGTCAGCAGTCCCAAAGAAATCACAGTCCAAGGAGAAAAAGACAGAAAATCATGGTTAATGGCACATTCCCAGAAGATTTCCTGGCTAAGGCCAGGCAAAAGGCAAAGGCATTGGCAATGGCAAAGGCAATGGCAATGGCAAAGTCAAAGGCAATCAAATGAAAATGTAATTCAAGCAATATAAAATGTTGCAAATAAAGGCCAACACAAAAACGAAGAAAAAATGGCGTCAAAGCTTAGCTAGAGCTGTCTGGATATTGGCAAAGGGATTGAGGATTGTGAATTCTGGATTGCTGAAATGAAGGACAAATGGAAGAAGAAGGCTATTTGAAACAATTCGAAATTCCGCTGAGGCAGCAAATTTGACAAAACTCAACTGGCCTTTCAACTAGTCATCGCTGTTGCTGTCCTTCTGTCTGTCTGTCTGGCTGGCTGGCTGGCTTAAAGACTTTCCAATTGTTTAGGTGGTGAATAGAGAGGTACAGGGCCAAGCATCGATATAGACAATAAGCCTTTGTTGTCCTCCATTTCCCCTCCTTTCCGCTGCTTTGTTGCTTAGTTCACGTGTCGAACACGCAACCCTTTTTGCCCTCTCAACTTGTTTTCTTTTTTTTTTTTTTTTTTTTTGGTGGCCTTCACATTTGTACGTTTTTCTTTCACTTTTTTGTTTCTTGATTAAATGCCAAAACAAAAACGGCAAAATTCTAAAGATTAAACAACAACAACAAGAGAAAACCAAAAAAAAAACCAAACGACAAGGAGCATTGAAAAGAAAAGAAAACTTTACGCTTTGTTTTTCCTCGACACTGCTGCTTCAAGTGGGGGAAAGAAGACAAAATACGTTAACTCAGTTGAATTTATGTGTGTATAGAAAAAAGTTTTAAGTGCGGAAATTTGTAATTTTTTGTTTCAAGTCTTCAGACATTGCCCAAATACATATATGTATAAAACATCCTACACTTCTCTCGTGCTTGCAGGTCTCTTGGATACGCAAACGTGATCTGCATATACTTACAGCTGGCGGCACAACCTACACATCCGATCAGCGTTTTCAGGTAAGCTAAGCGGTTTGATTTGCCGGCTTAGCAGCCGTGAATAACGTAATTGAGGGGCGTCTGTGTCTTCCCTGCAGGTTATACGACCCGACGGATCAGCCAATTGGACACTGCAAATCAAATATCCACAACCACGAGATTCGGGTGTCTATGAGTGCCAAATCAACACGGAACCAAAGATGTCCCTGTCGTACACCTTCAATGTTGTAGGTGAGTACCCATGGCATAGAATGAGAATTAATTAAAACCTGCTATAAATAACATAGAAAGACATAGACATTAAAAATGTTTTTCCATTGTCCCTCGGAATAAAAAGTTGTCAGCTCGATAATTAAACATTTTGTTCGTCGCTCCCAGACAAACGAAATTAATGAATTCTAATAAAACTTTTAAACAACAAATTCTCAAAAAAAAAAGTGTTGGTCAGCGTTGAAATTCAAAGCCTCCATAGTGCCCTGTTAGGTATGCTACACATTTCGGGCACAAACTTGTGCTCATTATCGTAAAGGCCAAAGAAAAATTCTACTCATCTGAGAATACTTTCAAATTGGACGAAATCTTAAAAAGTTATATGGCCACACATATAGTCGCAGTTTCCCTGGGCAATGCCATTGCCGAAAATTGGTCACAAACCACTGAAGTGATTACTTTTATGTGTTATGCTCTTGAAATTGGTCTAAGCCCAAACTACACATGTGCATGAAATAGAGAGAGAGACTGAGAGAAACATAGAGAGAGAGAGAGAGAGACAGGGAAGGGGAAATGCTTCGCATTTCAAGAACATGCAGCTTTCATGAGCTTAAGGATGTCATACACTATGCATGTTATTTATCCCATATACACAGACTTTGCTTCACCCTCACTTCCCCTTGCTTGTTTGCCGTCCTTTGGCTCTATTACGTGTGCCACGTTCTGTCGCAGCAGCAGCATCTTTGCCATTAGCCAAGTTTAAACACCCACTGAGCGGCTTTTGTGCTTGGCTAGAAGCATTTGCTGCTTTCTGCCGTCTAGTGTGATTATAAAATTTCAAATTCGATTATGTGCAAATTGGCCTGCTGCTGAGCCACGACGAGCATATCAAATTGGCTGTTGCTTAAACTTCGCACAAAAGTCTCCAGTTCTTAACTAGTTTTGTGTTGTGTAATTAAAGTACAAGTTTAGTTTGATATTAAGCTGAAACATTTTGTTGGGGAATGGGGCGGGAAGGGTCAAGTAAAAGATACATTCCCCCACTTCTCCCCCACCCACCGAACATACATTTATTTTTTAATGAATTTTCATTTTCATTCCCGTTTTCGTTCCGTTGTTGCATTTTTATTATCAGAATTCGCATTAGCCCCAAAATGCATTTTGGGTAAAATCTTTTGGTGCGGAAGAATGCTTTCAATGAGCTTATTTGATTTCTGATTTCCCATAGCCTTGCCTTCTATACAAACACACACCATGCATGCATCCATGTGTGTGTGTGTGTGTGTGTGTGTTTGGGTATGTGCATGTGTGTGCTCTCCCTGGGTCACATGGGTAAAAGAGAGTTTTGAATAAAATGCTTTGGTCAGCCCTGAGTGAGTGCGTTATGAATGTTTTAATATGACTACACAGAAAGAGGTTAGAGAATAAGTTTTTACTAAAACAACAACAAGAAATGCTACGCTATGACAGACTGACAAGCCAACATGTCAGTTGAGACTGACACACACACACATACGTACTTACACAGGCAGACACACATAAGAGTCATAAATATTACATTTGCGGAAATGCAAATGACTGCCAAAACGGTCACGCTCATACGCCCATACGCCTTCAAGCCGCTACCACCCTCTTATTCAATGTTCTATCTATATACATACATACATATGTATGTGTGTAGGTAGGCGGTGTGTGCCCTTCTTTCTCTTCCACCCTCTCTCTCACACTCTCTCACTATGCTCTCTTTCCCCCTACTCATTTGAATGCCCAAAAAGAAATGTGCATATAAAATATTCGACATGCCACTCACGCGGAAACAGCAAACAGCAGGTCAGACCACACAGTGGTATGAGAGCTATTTGTTATTTAACGAAAAATTGATTTCAATTGCCAGTTGTAACAAGACTATTGAACCCGAAATTCAACCACAAAAAATCGTTTACCAGAAAAAAATCCTTTAAAGATTGGAAGTAAGTAAAAGGCTTCTGAATAATCGAAAAATATCCTTAGCCAGCGAAACTAAAATGATTAAATCCATATAAAGCCCTAATGTCTAGTCTGTTTCAACAAAGATTGGATGAGATTAAAGTAAGCAAGCCGCATATTTTAATTGTCTTGTCTAAAGTTGTGGAATGAATAACTAACTTGATTTCGCGCCTCATTTTCAAAATAATTCACATAGATGAAACGGCATGATTGATTGAAAGAAAGAGAGATAGAATGTCAAGAACACAAAGAGAGTTAGGAGTTGAGGAACGTCGAAGATGTGAGCTGACAGTTTGAAATTGCTAATAAATTATAGAATTATAAAAGGTGTAATTACTCTTACCTTGTAATAATTTAATACTAAAACCTTAGAGATATCCTCTAACTTTGTTTAAAAAACCATTATCCTTTATTAGGATAGCATTATGCCTTGCCTCAATTGGCAGGTTTTAAGTTCCAAATCATATTGCCATGTAAGTCTTCACTCCTAAAGAAGCTTCAGTTTCTACTGTACCGCATTAATTATAATTTCGTCGTGCTTTGATAGCTTTGACCCACTGTGCCGTGTCTATGTTGTCTCTGCAAACACATTTGTTGTTGGTGCCAGCATTTTTTATGCGCTTATGCAAATAAACAAAAAAGAAAAAATAAAAAAAAAAGGAAGAAAAGACTGAAAAAAACATTGCACTAAAAATTCCATAAATTTGTTTTTCCGTTTTACTTATTTATTTTCTCCAACGCCAGTGAAAATTCTTTTACACTTCAGTGCGAAGTCGCGTTGTCGAGCGAGACAAAACAGCGCCAAGATGACCAAAGCATCATAAACATAAATTCCCCTCCCACTCTACGCCAGGCTTTCCCCCCTGTATTTTGCACAATATTTTCGACATTTTAATGCAACCAGCAGCCGCTCCAATTGCTTAAATTACCAAGTTTATGTACACAACTCGACGGAAGTGAGAAGAAGGAAAGGAAGAGGAGTCCACCGAGCCCTTCCCTCAACTAGGTGCTAAACTATGTACGCATAGATAGCCGAACTGGGGGAACAAGTTGTCGCCTGGCCTCGATTTAATTTTGAATACAAGACAAAATTATCAAATATGCTGATAAAGTGAGCAAATTGTAAATGAAATTATGTGTGGCATCTCACTGAAAGGAGACAGCCAGGCCAGGCCAGGCCAGGCCAGCCCAGTGCAGACTGGAGCGAAAAAAGGTGATGTTAATGTCAAATGAAAAAATTGTGTTTACCCGGGCGAATGTAATCAAGCGAGAGCGCTTCGTAGTTAACTAAAAGATGCGGATGACGAAGGGCGGGGGGAAATGTTTAAAAATAAATTTAAATTGCTTAGGCGGCAACAAAGACACAACAAGGAAAAAGGAGACACACAGTACGTTCAGGTAGAGGTACTATCCATAGAGTTGAATAAGTGGCTGCTGCAACTGAGGGACCAGAGAATGCGAGGAATGCGTAGGATCTAGCAAAGATGCGAAGGAAGAAAAAAAAAACTGAAATTGACAGCAATTTGAATGCGCAGCTTTGGCTCCGCGTCGCAGATGAAGTTGCCAACCGAGTAGATTGCTCATTTTGGGCTCCATAAAGCAACGCGACTGGCGGTGCTGATGTCCTGCCGCCAGGATTTGTTGTTGCCTCTGCCTGCCTGCCGCTTTGTTGACATTAGCAGCCAGCAAATTGCATGCAATCAAGCGCAAATAATTTCCCCAGCTCTAAAAATTCGAAGAGACGTTCAATTTGTAAGCATTTCGTGTTGCACATTATGTTTTCTGCTCTTTCTCACAACACATAACAATGAACCCATCTAAAGGGTAGACGTATTCAAGAAAGCAGCTCAACAAATTGCTACCATTTGCTAAACAATCATCTTCAAAGACTAAGAAGGAGCGACAGAGAGAAAGAGAGACACGAAGCTGTATGATCATCTGGCTTCGATAAGAGATTCGATTTTAAAAATCAATCAATGGCCATAAACAAAATCGAATCCCTGGGTATGGCACAAGAAGACTTTTTTAACCAACAGCTATTTATACCACTCACCTGTAAAGTGAATGTGACATAAGGTTTTTCCACGCCCCCTTTCGCCCCGTAATTTAAAAAATCTCGATTATCTCCTGTAGATCAACATTCACTGTGGCCTTCAAAAGAAAAGACCTTATGCAATTCGTCTAGTTAGAACGTTACATCCACTAGGTAGAACGCGAATTCATGATCCCAAAACGCTTTATAAAGACTAAACTTGGTGGGGAATTTCATTGTAGATAACCCAAAGAAGAAAAACGAATAAAAAACAGTACGAAAATTCCCTTAAGAAATTAAATTACACTCGTTTAAACTTTAAAGCTTTACTTTACTTCAAACCCCAATGTTGGTAGCATTTCCCCTCCGATGCAGCAATACTGAAAGCTAGTTCTGTCGGGGATAATGGAAAGGATTGTGGGTAACGAATAATTTTTTGTTTAATATGAGTATCTTTAATTTGAATTTCTGTATTGTATTTTAAAATTTAATTTCCGTATTTAAGTTCGGCTTAAAATATTCCCATCATAGATTGAAATGATTGATTGACTGATTTACTCTCAATATGTATTGTTTGTGTAATTAATTTGGCTCTTCATATTTAATTTTCCTGGTGAATATTTGAGGTGGATTAAAATTTAATTCTTTTTACAAGTAATATTAAATACTGATGAAGAAGAAATGTTTGATTGTTACATTAAATTCATTTCGATTTTTGAAATAATTTTAATGGGTTTCTAGATTCCATTGACGTGTTTCAAGGTGGGAGACTGTGACATTCGGAGATGGAAATGCGAATTGCACTGAGATGAGATGGATTCGATTCATTATCATACGAGGTCTTTTGTCTGAAAACATAATCCGCCTCCTTACCAGCGAGCAAATTGCATCTTAGTGCTCCCATTCGCACTGCGGTTTAAAACAAAAACCGAAATGCATATTATTATGCTTATTAAGAGCCCAAATTACCCAACACTTTAGGCAGCTTAAAACTTAAACGATTTGCATTCAACGGAGTAACGAGTGGGAAGCCAGTTTGTAGTTGTCGGTTTTTCCGTTGACCCAATTTGCATCGTGGAAATTGAACGTGCGGAAAAGTTTATTTAACTTATTATATATATTATGAAAAAGTATAAGTATGCAGAGCACAAAATCAACAAAATGTTTCAAAGAAATCAGCGAACTGCGGCCGACAATCCGACGGATACAGCGGATACAAAAAATGGAATGACATTAAAATCTGCACAAAGAGAGAATTAATTTAAATGCATAAACATTATAAGCATTATATGTACATATGTACATATCCACTTGATTGTTATATATTGTATTATAAGACTGATTGCCGGAGCTAGTTTCCGCAAGTTGAGTCCTAAATACCCTTGCATTGCCCCCCTGCTAGGTCTGAAAGGCCCTCCAGTTTATTCATTTTCGATCTATGTATGTTCTTAATCAGATAGAGCACTTAACTTAGATTGATGACAACTTCTACTTAACAAAATAAGGTGATTAATCAATCATTATTTCGTATGATATTGACAGATCATATGTAGTATTTGGGCTTTCTATATATTATAGTTTTACTAAACCTGAAAGGGCAATTGACACGTCACTTGGAAGATTGTTCAATTCTCTTTCTCTATGACAGCTTATCCATCAGATTGACTACCTTATTGTCATTTCTACGATCATCTAACTAGACTCTGGCTACGAGATACAGATAAAGATCTAGGTGAAAGAGTAGTTGAAGAGTAAAGTAGTTGACTGGGTAAAGTAGATATATATTTCTTCCATCAGATTATAATGTAATCAAAAAGTAAAGTACATTTTCTGCTGTCTGCTTTTCAAGAACTTTCTTTCTTTATCCTACTTTACTTCCGCCCCATAAGAGAAGCATTACATTTCTAAACCGCCTTAAAAGCAAGTTTTATTGATGCATAAGCCTTTATATTAACTTGTCTACCTATAGAATTTTGATAGATTCATGAAAAAAGAAACTTGCAGATCAGCAGATGTAATGTTAATCGAGTTAGAGAGAAAGATATGAATTTTGATAAGTATAGAAATCTGGTAAATCAGGCGAGGAATATAAAATTTTAATTAATCTATTTGGCATTAAGTAATTACCTTCTAAATAAAAGAAGAACAAACCTATTCTCGTTTTCAATTCCTTTTTTCATTACTCTTATTCATTCATTCCCTGTAAGCTGTCATAAGTAGTGGGCGAATCTGGGGCAAAAATGTTTTGAAAACGGAAACGGAAACGGTGCGAACGACTCAGAAACGACAACTGGGTAGAAATTGTAATTCATATTGATTTACAATCTTCTTTAAATTTGGATCAAATACAGTGCTTAAAGTCAATCTGAGCTAATTCCAGAAAAATGAGTTCTATCATCAGCAGATTTTGTTAAATACCTAAATAATACTGTAAATTATTAGTTTCTAATCTTACAAAATTCATAGACTAACTTTTCTTCAAAATGGCAAACAGTTTGTATATCGAGATGTATCCTTTTCTAGGGTATTCAAAATGGCGGAAAAAAAAATGCTGGCACGACAATAAAATGTTTTACCACAATTTCCTTCATTTCGCATCCAAATTACATTCTAGGCCAAAAAATTGCTCTTCAAGCGTTCGTATTGATAAATTACAAGAATATGACAAAAGAAATGGGCCAGAAGTGGTGGATGAGGAGGAGGAGGAGGAACAGCGAACAGGAGGGATAGAAAAATAGGAGAAGGAGAAGAGCAGAAGTCGAGAGAAGCAAATGATTAATGTCTCTGCAGCAATGCCAAATTATTAATAATAATAATAATCACAACAAAAGAAAATTGTCCAGGTCCCAGGCCTAAGATGAGGAATGAAATTGAGCGGCCTACAGTCGGTGGGTGGGGATGTTGGACTAGGCCTTGATGAGGTTTCTGGCATTGGAACGAGATTTTTGACAGCCAAATGAGAATTTTCCGCCAACGAAGAGAGAGGAGGAGAGAGAGAGTGGGGCAAACACAAATACTTCATCAATTGTGTGTTTTCGGGGCAATGTGGCTGACTTTTACAAATTGAATTTATTTATTTGATTTGTCAATTAATTCACAGCAATTTGACCTCTCGTGATAGCCCGAAATTTCGCTCGCTTCTGAAGATTAATTATGTCGACGATGTTTTTAAAGAGCCAGTGAAACTTTAAGCGATTTTTTTCCCTTTTACCCCCACATGTATGTGTGTACCTACATACACATGTATATAGAACATATTAAATTGTTTTCCAGGCAATAAATACCCATCCTCCATTGTCTCCGTCTCTTTCGTGTTGTTACATGTGTGCAAACATACATCAGCATTGGCGAGGGGTAATAAATTTTTACAGCCAGCAAAGGATATGGCTACAGCAAAGTTGCAATGGGCCAACAAAAAAAGAAAAAGAAGAGCACATAACCAGGCGAAGCCAAGGAGCGTTGAGGAAGAGGAGTACAAAGTGGGGGAGGGGGATGGAAAAGTATGCCATGTTTTTGTAGAAAAGTTCATTGCCCCAAATGTTTATGGGCATATAGGCTTATGCGCATTTTATGCGCGAAATCAAGAAAAATGAAAATGCATTTTCATGTTTCTACCTTCCAAGAGTATATTTTCGACCCTTTCCCATACTTTTCTTTCATTTTGCTTTGGTTGCACAAAAATTTTCCAACAGCCTGAGTGAGTTTTCTCCGTGTATGTGTGTGTGTGTGTGTGTGTGTCTGTGCAAACAAGTCTTAGTCAGTAGTCAGACCTTTGTTTGTCCTGGCCAAAAAGCTGAGAGAAAATGAGGTAGAGCTTGAGGGGGGATGTAAAAGTTGCCAGTTATCGTTTGGCATGTGGCCAGAGATCCCAAATTTGCTCTTCTTCGTCTACATACTTCATGGCCAACCTGGGTCAACATAGTGGCCAAATCTAAATGAAAACTTCAAATATACATGAGGTTTGTCGACCCAATCCCACCTCGCCTCCCCTTCCCAACACTACCCTTCATGCTGTCATTTATAAATTGCCTCCAACACTTAATCTAATTATTGTTAAATAAGCAATTTCACACTATGTCAGCCCAAAGGAAATTTTCCAGTCGCATTTATGTATTCCCCGATGCTAAAAATGCGGGCTCCCCCCTGAACACTTCCAGCAAACAGGCCACAGCTCTTTGGTAAGGTGAGAATTCATGCCCCATTCTCCTTCATATATGTACCTATGTATGTATGTACATACGTGGGAGCGAACAGTCGCGTTGTCAGCTGCACGTGTGGCAATAATTTTTCTGCCATTTTGCCTTCCTTTCACCTATCTCCCTCTCTCTGTCTCTCCCCCATATTGTTTGCTGATGGTTTGGTTTGGTTTGGTTTCTGGGTTTTGGAGTTGGATTGTGCGGCCAAAAGTCATAGACGGTTAGCTTGCCACTGCCACAATTGTTTTGCCAGCTACAACAACAAACAGCAAGAGCAACACCAACATTCAGCGCTTTCTCTTCTGTCTACGACTCTGACTCTGACTCCGACTGTTTTTCTTTTTTTTTGTGAAAGTGGGAGAAATGGAGAAGGAGAAGGCGAAGGCTTGACTGTGCGGGTCTATAAAACAACCTAGATAATCGCCTAGGTCTCCAGCATGTTTGAATTCCTTTTGGGGTTTGGTTTTTCTTCTTTTTTCTATCACTATTTTCACTTGGCATTTCATTTAGATTAACATTTTCGGTATTCTTTCTCTTACCCCATTTTGGTGGGGGTGGGAGACTCCAACCTGATTTAATGGCACAGGTTGAAGGGTCTTTAATGTTAAGTATATATACATATAGAGTACCTAACTCCTCTTGGCTTCCAACCCCCTTGGTTTGCCAAGGGTTTCTGTTCGCGGTTGTAAGGCTCATGCAAATCAGCGGGCCTAAAAGTATGCAATACCTTTTCACATCACATATTTTGCCAAATGATTTTTGGTTTTTTTTCTTTCTGTGCGATTGAATGGTAAACTGTCCTAGTCCTGCGGCAAAAAAGAAGGAATATGTGAAAGTATCCCGTTCTAGTTGCAGACTCCTTTCTACCCACCGTTTAGTTTACTTTTTTTTCAGTTCCAGTTTTAGTGCAATTTATTTCCGCTGGCTTTGCGGTTGTTTAGAGCGGCGAAAGTTGTGTTTTTTTTTCCATTCCTTCTTTCGCACAAAGCAAAGTTGTAAAATTGATCTACATGCGGCAAGTTGCAGAGTTGCTGCGTTGCCGCGACGCCGAGTTGCCAGTTTACGAGTTGAGGTATTCCTCGGCAAGAGTGAAAGTAGAGCAAACTTTGTTGTATATGTGGCGGGAGTGTGCCACATTGGTGTGGTATTAGTGGCAATGAGGCGGCAAAAAGAAAAACGAAAACAGGAAAGTATATTTTATAAGTGCTAGACATATTCCATTAAGGCGACTGTCAGCAGTCATAAACATTTAGCATTTAACATCGAATCGCATTTCGCAGCTGTCCAAGGCGATTTTCGAAGTGAAATCCATTGACACATGGCAACAACAAAAGCCACTTCAATCGTTGACATTTTGATTTGAGAGCTGAAAATGAAAAGTAGCAAATTCATTTTCACACACACACACACAAACACACACATATACAATTCCATTGAGAGTGGGGAAAGCAACGTCAATGAAAAGCCAAAAACAGAAGTACCAAAAGGAGAAAAAAAGCAAACTTCAACAGAAATACACGCTTTAAGTGCAGGTGGCAAGAGGACGAGTGAAGTGGGCAGAGGGACTCCGTTCTTCTCTCTATATGGCATAACAAAAGCTTATCGCCCAGCATAATAGAGACACGCGTCTGTGTAATAAAGTAAAGCTCACTCACCCGGTCCCCAGGTCTCAGTTGCCCCCCCCTAACACACTTGGACGTTATCATTAACAATATTATTATCGTTGTCACAAAAAAAAAAAAAAAAACAAGAAAAGAGGAGGAAAAACCAACTTAAGTGACTTTTTGTTCTCTTCTCTTTTGTATTATTATTATTCTTTCCTTACTTTACGTTTTTTGTTTTTTTTTTTGCAGAACTCAAAGCGGAAATCTTTGGGCCCAGCGATCTGATGGTAAAAACTGGCAGCGACATTAACCTAACGTGTAAAATTATGCAAGGACCCCACGAGTTGGGCAACATATTCTGGTACAAAGGTGCGTATGCGTAATGAACTTCAATGCGCAAGCCATAGAATTTTTCAGTCTCATTTAAACAATTTAATTTGTTACATTCACCCCTGATGTGACCCCGCATATCTACATTCGCATTCCAGGCACCGAAATGCTCGATGTGAAGAATGAGAACGAAATTGACAGCGCCATGGCACGCATTCGCGTCGAGGATGATTGGTCCGATGGACTGACTTCAAGGTATGCCCCAGAAAAATTACACCAGACGGAAACTCACAAACATGTTAATGTCAAGTATTTGTATTATTTTGCATTAAAATTCCGCCTCACTTAATTAAGGCCCGAGCCAACCAGTCAGTCAACACATGGGCGTAGCATTCCAGAAAAGGGTCTTCAAATCAGCATCTTTAACCCATCGACGGCTAACTTCTATTTGAATTATAAAACTGAATAACAATAACAAATTTATAACCAGTCAATTGAAAATAGCCATTAGCATGTAGAATGATTAACTAACTAACTCAATACGACTGGCAAATGACACTGTGGGGTGCAAAGTTTCTAGAGAAAGTTTTTTAGAAGTGAACCAAGCTATTAACTTTCACTTTTCCATTGCTTAATCCATTTTCATGGATAGTTGTTCAGGCGAATGTGTCTTTTAATTAGTCCAACTGTGTACATCAGTTCATCTACCTGATAATCAGCCAGTCCATTTATATATGGTTGTAGTTAACTAACGACACAGACGAACATAAAATGTTGAGGATGCTGCTGCTAGCGAAGTGAAAGGACATACAGAAAACGTAAGGGAGAAAGAGATTGGGAGATTGAGTGAAAGTCATAAAGTAGGAAAAGTTTTTGAATGTTTTTCCCTTTTTCGCCCCTCCCATCTCGAACTTGTTCCCGCCGAAAAAAAGGAACCCATATATGTACAGACATTTCCACTGCCATTCGCATTCACTTCCTCTGCCTTCTCGTCCGTCTACTCCACAGATTAAAAATCAGGCATGCCATGCCCGGCGATACTGGCAACTACACCTGTGTGCCGACGGTGGCAAAAACCTCGAGCGTCTATGTGCACGTAATTATTGGTAAGTAACGGTTGAAAAATAGTGTGATGGAGGGATTCCCGGATGGAAGGGAGTGTGTAGTGTGTGAGTGTGAGTGTGTGTGTGTTGGCTGACAGTTTTGCATGTTTATGACGGGAAGTTGCCTGTTAGCAACGGCGCATTTGCAATTTGTAATGTGCAAGTGCACAACTGGGCGTGGCAGTGCCCATAATTGCATTGCACTCTGAGCTGTTCTCAGTTCTCACTTTATGCAATTGTGTCCTTAAGTAATATGTATTCCCATGCATACATATTCACAAGTACAACCAGCTAGTTATCCAGAAAGTTTTTGAGGCTCTTTGCAGAAACAGATAACAATTTATATAGCTACTTGTTATTGGAGATAAAGTAAAAACCATAAAGACACTTTTACACAATTAGCAATAAGATATATCCTTTGGAGTCTTCCGCCATTTGGTGGAGTGCAAGAGAAACTATATCTCAGAGAGCCCAATTTTAGATAACAATAAAGACGGACAACAATAGGTCAAAAAGAAATTTTCGGGCACTTGGCTTTAAGGCAAATCTGATCATTGTTATCAGCTCGATAGGATATGAATGGGTATGGAAAGACGTGTGTCTGTGTGTGTGGGTGTGTGTGGGTGTGTGTGAAACATGTAGTAAATAAAGCATGTTCTCCATGCTCATTAACAACCAATGAAGTAACAATGCATTGCTGATTTGCTCGCTTTCTGCTTTCTGGTTTCTAACAGGCGAACACCCGGCGGCCATGCAGCACAACTCAAGCAGCAATAGCAACAGTTTCTACTGCGGCATCTGTTGCATGTTGCTAAGCATTGTCTCCTGCTGCCTGCAGCACTGGTTTGTCAATGTGAGTGGAGGGACGACGAGCTATGGAGCAGAAAGAGCTTCAGCAGCAGCAACAGCAGCAGTAGGAGCAACAGCAAGTGAAACCAGGAGAATGTCGGCGAGGTGCATTGAGCCCACTTCACTTCAGCAATGTCCAAATGCAAGAAAAACTGCGGCAACATCTACAGCAGCAACAACAACACTAAGAGAACGCCTTGTGGCAGTTGAATGCATGAGATGAAGGAAGCAATCATAAAGAGAAACGAGAACATACAGAAATGTCAAACTCACCCAAGGTGATGGCGATGACGATGATGGCGAAGACAAAGATGAAGGCGATATTGAAGTTGGTGATGTTGATCATGCAGATGAGACGATGATGGAGATGTTCAGTTATGGTTTGTGGTGTATAACTTGAATGTGAAAATTTCTGAAATGCATACACTTAGTGGAAAACATTTTAGCATAGGGCACACACACTGGAAATACCAAAACCAAACGAAAAGAAAACACATTTAAAATAATATATTAATATTTCATTTATGCAGATTTACACAGACCATTATCATTATAAAATAAGACTTACTAGCTATAAATATGCTTCATTAACCAAACAAACAGCCAAAAGCAACCAACCAAGCAGAAACCTTTATCTCTCCTCCACATCCGCATCCGCATTCGCATATTTGCATTCGCAATTGCATTTACAACTGAGAAATTTCATAATTTTCGACTTTTCTCTTTCTCTATCTCTCTCAACATCACTGTCTCTGACTCTATCTCTCGTGACTGCCAATGAAGAAAACGATTTTGGCAATCATTGAAATGCATATGCATTAATAGGTACATGTACTTCTATAGGTAACTGTACAATGTTTAATTGAATTGTGAATTCGTAGATTTTTTTTCCAAATGATTGCTGTAAATAAAAGCCATTCAAGAAGATTTTAGAACAAACACTAAAAGTTGCATAAAACACACAAAACGAAAACAAAAAACCCATTGCATAGACAAATTTTTGTATTGTATTCGAGCATTTAAGTTATAGTTGTAAACATTTAGTACTAACTGTAAGCCTTCGTCTCAAATTAGCAGTGTCAAAGCAGCCCAATTTGATTCTATCTTGTTTCATCTGCCAGACCCATTTGCCACCTACACTTACATAACTATATAGTTGTTTTTTAATTGTATATACATATAATGAATGCATTTTTGGCTCACAACAACATAATTGAAATCGAGATATATCCAACAAATAGACATATACATACATTTAAATATATATATTTGTGTATTGATAAATGCAATTTATAATTGTGCTTATCGGTAATTGATACGAATGCCAGGCAAATGAGCAAGCACTCACTGTAAATAAACTCATTAGTAGACAAAGCTGTAATTTTAATTAACTTAATACGATGCAACCCCAATGGAAAACCAAAAAAAGTGGAAAAAACAGAGAAAACAACTAAAATAAATAAAATTTAAAATGTTGAAATTCATATTAGTCTGTGTGTGGCACAATCAATAGCAAAGACAGAATCAAAATTGGCCATAGCCCGGAATAAGAGGGCAAGGAACAGCACACACAATACACACTCACTCACGCAGACGTACATACAGTCACCCATATATGTATGTACACCCACAAACATCGACAAAGATAATAGAAGAAACGATTAAGTAAACATTTTCCACTCCGAAGAATCTCGATCAATCGATGACAAGGTCTTACAAAGAAAAAGTAAAACACATCTTGTAAATAATAACGAATTTTTGCATTAACCAAAGACAGGCGATAAACTAATATATTAACTATTATTAAACTAACATCAAGAAGCATACAAATGGACAAGAAAATGATTCAATTTGTCTCACATTAAGTGTTATATGTAAGAAAAATCTAATGATTATTATATCATCATTAAAAGCAACAGCAGCAACAAAAACAGATCTAGCAAATACAATAAATTCTACAAATACATATATATGCATATATGTATATACATATATATATATCTATATAGGAAAGTTTAACGAAACAAATACAAAAACAAACCCTCACACAGACACAAAATCACACGAAATGATGAAATAAAATTATTATTTAGAAAATTTAAAAAAATTTCAATTGTTTATCTGGGTCAGTAAAAGCGGATCGAAGAATTTTGCTCGTTCGATATGGTCAAGGTAAATGATTGATAAATCCCCACTGCAACAAACTCAACCAAAACCATCTCAGTCAATTCAGGATGCTGACCAAATTTGTAAAGCTTTTTAATAAGAATCCTGTAAGCGTTTTCTTAGATCTTCCTTCTTCTTTTTTGTCAGTTCAAGCCAAAATTGCAAAACTATTAGACTTGTCCAACTGTCAACAGAATAACGAGGATCACCCAGCTTTGAATACCAAGCAATCGAAAATATTTCGTCTAGGCCGAAGTTTACAACTTTGTTCCTATAGAGGTAAGCAAAACACACTGAAATATGCTTCAAATTGAACTTTTACCATAACATAAAATACATGAATACTATAAAAGAACTGAAAAAAAAAACCAAATATATTTCAAGTTTAGCTTTTATTAAAAGAAAGGAACTGAATATGCGTTGGGCGGAATGAGACAACCGAAATGGGAAAGAAAGTTTGGAAAGGAAAATTTGTTTATGATGGGTAAAATACCCACAAATACAGAAATTTCATTTCGAAACCAGAATGTGTTTGTACGACAACTTTCGTTAGCCGAGTGGTCACTGTATGTAATTGAATAATTGGTCAGAAAGGGTCTGCTTATCTCTAATTCTTTAAAATATGATCATTAAATATATGTACACATAAATTCTAAACGAATGTTACGTTCTTGAAGTGTTTATAATGAGGCATGGTTATGTGAATCTGAGCCAATATTATATTTTTCACGATTCCGCTAATGTTAATTTATTTGTCTTAAAGCAAAATAACCATTCAGATTTTTGGGTTACCTTTTATAAATTTAAATTTATATATTATAAATTTAAATTCAGTCGCTTACAACTTTGATGAGAGAAGCAGCAGACAAATAGTTCATATCAGTCGTCAAAAGCCTAACACCTGCCCCTGCCCCGAGCTCTGGCCATGTCCATATTCGAGTATGGAACCGGTTCAACGCACCTTTTAATGCGTTCATTGACTTGCTTGAATCAGAATCTGACTGAATGTGTATCAACTTACCGAACTTAATTTATTTAAATAAATTATTTATTTTCGTTTCGTTGATTGCAATTCGTTTTGGCCTTTTTGTAAACCATATTTAGTAGAAGAAACATTTACCGTTTGGTTTTATGGACCGACGCTTCTTGAATAACGTTGACGAATGTATAAATAAACCCAGAGATGAGTGATCAGAGTTTAGTATTTTTGCACGAGTTTTTAGATCACAATGCAACTCTCCCTGGTCAGGTATTTGGGTCTGCTGTTTCTTTTGGGCATTAGCTGGGCAGGTGGGTAAACGATTAGATTGAGAATGCAAGCGAAATTCCCTCATCATGATATCATTCAACACAGCACCTCAGCCCCAGGGCAGCAACAAACAAGAGCAGCTTGTCCGTGTCTATAGGATCGATGAGAAGCAATATGAACGAATGCTCAAACTAACCGAGGGCAAGAACGTGATATCAGAGGCCCGACTGATCAGCGGAGGCTTTGCCACCGTTAGCGAGAGCCTCAGTTCGGGTTGGCACTCTTTGCTGCGTATCGTGGGTCTCACTACAATCAGCAAGGCCGATGAAGAGGCCAAATTGGATATAGATGGTCAGCCTTTGTGCGTGATCAAGACCAGAGAGGGTGAGGGCCAATTCCGAGAAGATACCTCTGCTCGGAGCTCTGGCAAATCCTATGACGTGGATGAAGTTGATGAGGAGCCCATCCACTGCATTGTTGTGCTCAACAATGGTCACGAACAGGAA
This sequence comes from Drosophila tropicalis, assembly GCF_018151085.1. Classification (NCBI taxonomy): domain Eukaryota; kingdom Metazoa; phylum Arthropoda; class Insecta; order Diptera; family Drosophilidae; genus Drosophila; species Drosophila tropicalis. The sequence continues at coordinate 665,560 of NW_027173049.1, read as the reverse complement.
CAAGAGCTGCCCAGTGTAGAATATAGCCCAAATTTTAGCAACTATTGGTCAACCCCGCAAGTGCAAGAACCGCAATATGCATCTGGACAAGACTTAAATGAGCCAGCTAAGATGGAAGTGGTGCAGCAACCGGTTGTAGAACAAGACGAAAAGAAGACCCAAGATCAGTCAGCTGAGAAACAACATGAACAAGAGAAAGAGGAAGAACAGCAGGAAGAAGAACTAGAGGAAGAAGTTACAACGGAGGCACCACCGAAGCCCAAATTAGCCAAGAAGAAGAAACACAAATCCGGTCACTCTAAAACGAATACCCACTCAAAGTCACCATCAAATGACTTGTCATCGCGTCAATTCAGTCCATACCAATACCCTCAATATTCGGCACCACCACCACCATCACCGCAGTACGGCATTTACAATCCTTATCCATTTGTCCAACAACAATTTGGAGGTCTCCCACCTTACGGCTTCTACAACCCTCAACTCACTAGTCCCTATGGTCCCTACCCCCCACAGTCTTATCAGCCTTACAATTTTCCTTTTGGTCTTTATAGACCTTACGATCCGTCTAATAATGAAAATCACGATGATGATGATAACGATAACGATGACGATGACGATGATAATCTGTATAACGACTCTTCCTATGAAGTAGTCGCTGAACCCGAAATTATATACAATGTAGAAAGGGACAATCATTGGGGTTATGATAATGAATAGTTTTATGATAAATGAATAAATAATTGTACGAAATATCAAAAATGTTTCTTCTTCTGTTTGGTTAATTTGATAAATGATTATTAGATAGATTTGCAGATGTTTGGGAATGTCGAATGATATCAATCAAACAATGCAAATGAGGGGGAAATGTTTTCTCCGTAGTAAAATTAATCATAGCCACTTTCGGGCTTTGCCTTTTCTCACGATCTGTTGATAATTTGCGAACTCATTTCTCCATGACGATTGTACATTAGAATCGCTTATCATGCAAATCTAACCATAAATGTATTCATGTTATTAACCGAACCAGCAAACGACTTAAAACAGTCATAAAAATAGCCATGTTTAGTATTTTTTTTGGGCTTGGCTTAGAGGACGGCAAAAGAATTGGGTCAGTATGTAAATTATGCAAATTCTCAAGATACTTATGGCCAAGCATTAAACTGTATTTGCGGCATTTGAGCCATTTTGGCCATTTGAATGACAATGCCATAAGAGGGGAAGATCTTGAATCATTAAATTGACGAGAGCGATCACAAAGAAAGTCAATCGACGTATATAAGTCAATGTCGAAAGCAGTGCCAACTTATTCGTGAACGGAATGAAGATCTTTATACTTCTGGCAGTGCTAGCTCTGAGCTTCGCCGCCGCCAAGGCTGGTAAGTCACTGTAATTCTCGTATTGTGTCACCTTTATCCTTTATTAACGTCTCCACTCAGGCACAAGTCGTCCCCAGTTGTTGCGTTTGCATCAGGTGACGCGAGCGGAATACAACGAATTGCTCCGTCTAACTCAGGGTGAGAAGGAAGTCCCTGAGGCCCGCCTTCTAAGCAGTCCAATTGCTGGCATCAAGGGTCTGGCCGCTGGTGTTAAGAGTGGATTCGCCGCTGGCAGTTTCATCCCATCGTTATTTGGCTCGTCCGAACCACCAAAGAAAGTGGTCACCAAAAAGGGTTATCCGTTGTGCGTCATCTCTGCCACCAATGTGGATGTCAATGAGGATGATGACGATGAAAACGATGGGAAAGACGCTGGTAAATCTTTAACTTTCACCTATGAGCCAAACAGTGATTCCAGCAGTGGAAGTGGAAGTGGAAGTGGAAGTGGCAGTGGCAGTGGTAGCGGAAGTGGACATGGTAGTGGGCACGGCAGTGGACATGGTAGTGGGCACGGCAGTGGACATGGCAGTGGAAGTGGAAATGGTCATGGCAGTGGAAGCGGCAGTGGCAGTGGAAGCGGCAGCGGCAGTGGTAGTAGTATCGATGTCGATGATACCACAACTGTGAATTGCATTCTGGTGACAACTGATCCTAATAGCGGCACAGGTAGCGGATCCGGCAGCAGCTCTGGAAGCGGCAGCAGCTCTGGAAGCGGTAGTAGCTCTGGAAGCGGTAGCAGCTCTGGAAGCGGCAGCAGCTCTGGAAGCGGTAGTGGAACAAAACCATCCCATGGGCATAAGCCCCATCCATATGGACCACCTCCACCATTTGGTTACCCTCCATATTCACCATACCCATTACCTTATGGTTACCCTCCATATCCACCATACCCTTTTCTGCCCCCATATGGCTACCCACCACCACCACCACCACCTCCACCAAAGCAACGTTATCTCGACTATGAAGAAGAACGTTCCTTGGACGATGCTAGCGATGCCATCGATGCCTACAACAGCTATTACTATCAGCAAACTCCAGTTAGAACTCACACAAAACGCTCCCGTGCCCACAAGCAGGTAGTTCCGAATTCGGGTTACCAACCAGCCAGCTATCCCAAGCAGGAATATGCCTCCAACTACCCGAAAGTAGTGCGTAACTATGGTTTAACCGATCCCGCTCCTGTCTATGTTAAGTCGCCGCAATACGAGCAGTAAGCAAATTGTATGCGATTCCTCGAATAGAGTTCAAAACTAGAAGTAAATAAAACGAAAACGAATATTTAACTTATTTCTCGATTGTTAATCGCTAGAAATCACTGAAACAGCAAAGAGAGTAGTACAGTGAAATCGCATTTGTTGGTTTTAATTGGAACTTAAAATTGAATGCAGAGCTGTTTCGGTTCAATCATTTTCAGCCTGAGAACAAATCCATTGCACATCCAAAAGAGGTATGAGAGAAAGGGGGAGGCAGATCGAAAGTGTTACGAGGTCCTGCCCACTAACAATGCACAGGAAAAAAAAGGAAAAGAAAAACAAAACAGAAAAAAAGCGAATCGTTGATCTAGGCAGCAAAACATCGTCCGGGCATACCAACAAGCAACATTACAGTGCCTCACATACACACATACATACATTTGTACACTTACATATGTGGGTGGCTGTGGCAAGCGACAACTGCAAGTGCAACACATCGTTGCGTTTTGTAGAAGCTCTCTCCGTTGCTCCTCTATGGAGCGTAACCAGCGCAAGGACAACGAAGGACACATCCAGGCACAGAGACACCAACAAACACACACACACACATGAAAGAGAATAAATTAAAGAACAACTCAAAATATCCGCGGGGCAATTTTACAGTTACACTGAACAGTGGGCGTGGCGATTTGTACGCCCAACGCCATACGCCTACGCCTGTTTGCTGTTAAGTGCAAGTGCATCGATGGCACCCACAAATACACAGGCACAAAAACACACGCACTCTCTCTCTCCCTCTCAATGCGAGAGAAAAAACACAGACAAAGACAGAGATAGAGACACTCGCCTTTGGCCTCAATGCGTTTTCTATCCTACTCTCTCAGCGTGTCTCTTATTCCCTCCTTCTTTCTAGTGTGTATTGCGCCTATGTACTGCAAAATAATTACTTTCATATCCAGCGGCAATTAAATTCATTTAGTTTGGCATACTACCCCATCCCCAGCTCTCCCCGTCGCACCATTGGCCATCCTTCTAGCATCTCTGCAATAAGCTGACACACTGCACACTCCTATTAAGACATTCATTCATTCCGCACTCAACAGAACGGCTGACTGGCTTATGCTTGTGGCTGTTGAACCCGTTTTGCTTTCAAGTCCTCTGATCGCTCCCCTCCCCCCACCATACAACTCAACTCTAAACTATGTCAACTGTTAACTTTTTTAGCCGCTGGCATTCTGCTTGTATGGCTTTGCATGTTTTTCAAGGACTCTCTACATAGTTTATCCAACAACACATCACCCAGAGTCAGAGATCCCCCAACAATATGTATGTATGTACATACAGTGGGTCAGGCGTGAAATGTTTCCAAATTGCTGAGGGGAAGTCTGTCTGAACAAAAATTGCCGAAAAAAGTGAAAACATGCATATTGGATGTTGTAACACTTGCAGGAGGCCCAACAACCAACGACCCATGCTAGTGAATTAGACTACAAATATATATACTAGGATGCTAGGATACTTGCACCTACTACAAAAAGACTATTTATCTCCTACTCTTATCTTATATAAAAGATGTTATAGAACATTCTTACATTCTCTTCTTATGTGATCCTCCATGGTTCGGCATGAACTTCATTCTTTGCCTTTGACTCGATGAGTATTCCTCAGATTAAAAGTGAAAGCCATACATTAAAAGTTCTCAATTATAACTAACGAACGGCTTAGTTTTACTCTACTTGAAAGTGTCGGCATTTTCAATCCTGAAATCATCCGATGTTATACAAATTTTTCGCGCCTCTGTCCGTCCGAACAAACATCTGTATAGATCTCGGAGACTGCAAGAACCGGAGCCTGGGGTAAGATTTTCCCAGTTTTCTTTCATCCCACGATCAGTTGTACATTTGTAAGTACATATATTATCATCTATAATAAAGAATAAAAAACCTGCACGTTTCACACCCATGACATCCAGATGATCGGCACCCGCTAAAGCTTGCTGCTGGCCAAGATCTCCATTTTAGACTATACATTTGCTTTCGAAATTGTAAAATTATGTACTAAATCTGATGCAGATCACATATATAGACTATATATTATCGTTTGAATTAAAACGTTCTGTCCGTTTGATATCTACATATGTACATACATATATGTTAACCATTAAAGACATTTTATTTTTGACCACATTACAACTAACTTATACGTTCTGCTTGTAACAATGAAAAGTCAGCGAACTTAACACATATCGTACATACATATACCGTTCTGTCAATTTAAGGGCTTATTAATGCAGACTTACACGTACAAACATGCATCCCTGTCTGAATCACCAGAGGAAATGTCTCTCCACCCCTCCACACACACACATACGCGCTTGAGTGCCATTTTGTTAAGGCGCAAAATTGATAAGTGCCTTGTGGTTGTTGTGGTGTTGAACGGCCATTAGCAGAGACAGAGACACCAGAGAGAGAGAGAGATGGGGGGGGGAGTGAGTTGGTGGCTCGAAACACGCATGTTCGCATAATAAAATTTATACAATAAGAAATATTTTGCACCAGTAACCAGAAAAGGACGAAGAAGACGCCGGAGCTTACGATGAAGACTTGTAACGAGCTCAAACATACGCTTGTATGACCTTATCCCACCTGGCTACACCTCCTTGCAGGACACGTCAATCAAATATGGCGTCAAATAATCATTAAGAAACAAACGCACATACGAGTCAAAGTACATGTGATGTGCTTTTCAAGCGGTTGGGCAAAAGGTCCTCCGACAATAGAGTTATGTTTGTGTGTGTGTGTGTGTGTGTGTGTGTGTGTGAGTCTGTTGGCTGTCATGTAGTTGTCGCTGCTGTTGATTTGCGGCTTATGAAGGCAACAGCTAAAACTCATTCCAGTGGGAGATTGAGAGAGACCAACTCTTCTCCTTTTTGTGCAATTCAATTCTGAAATAAATCTCAATTCAAATGTTTTTTTCCGTAACAAATTTCAAACACTAACGAGCTGTGATTTCTCAGAGCCGGCAGGATGAAAAATGCGAGAACTGGAGCAAAGTGTTGCAAGTCAATGCGATTGGCGTCAATTAAGTGCCATAAGCGACACAACAAACCGTCACCATGTCTCCATCCACGCAGCCATCCATCCATCCACCCATCTATACATCAGTTACCCCTCGAGCTGCAGTTAAGTTGCAGTTTTTCAGCAGCTTGACAAGGCATAGGCGCCGCTTTTGACACACATTTTCTAGTCGAAGAGCAGATTGATTGGCGCCTCTCAATTGGCAACCTTTCTGGGCCAGGCCTTCTCTGATCCTGGTGCTGGGTGGGGGTCTCGACTTTTGGTTTACCGTTGACTTCACGTGCATCGTTACACGCATCGCTAAGCGCCCAACCCCGCCCTCCCTTGTCGTTCTATTCCATCAGCCCTCGTTCTGCAGTTTCTTTTCTCTTCCGTCTCTGTGTGTTGCTTGGTCCTTTTTTTTTTTTTTTTTCACTCCCCGACAAGCGATTAGAATAAATTGCAACATGCTGGCAATGCGACAGGGCTCAGATTCGGAGTGCTACAGGATTGGATTGAGCGCACAGCGTTATGCATTTGACACACAAGAGTGTATGTGTGTGCAGTCCTGCGGCCTGGCCGATTTCCGCTTCAATAATTTCTCAATATCACAATATAGACGAGGATGCATACAAACCTATGTACATACATATGTATGTACATTTAACGAAACTTTTCGAGTGTTGCTGCCGGTGCTGTTGCTGCTGTTGCCGATGTTGCTGCTGCAATGTTGCTGCCGTCAGTTGGATGTGTGTGTAATCAATTTTAGTGGCATCAGAAAGTTGTTCAATGCAATTGCCATTCAATTAAAATTTTGTGAAAAACTTTATATGTACATACATACATATGTATGTATGTATGTATGTATGTATGTACACTTGTCGTCCTGTTAAGTGGCAATATCCCATTCGTTTCTCCCATATTTACTTTTATTTGTGTATGTGAGTATGTATGTACATGTATTTATTTGCTTTATTTTGTTTTGCGCGCATCTGTAAATACAACTATAAATGGCTTTGAAGAGGTTTTCATTTGGGCTTGATTTATGTACATGCCAGTCAAACTGATGAATTGCCAACTTCAAAGACCGAGAGACCGAATTAAAATGGTAGAGAAAATGTTTTTCTTTCCTTCAAAGGGATTTTATGTATGTGTACGTTAGGGTGTTTCAATATACATATGTAAAATGTTGTAAATGTTGTATATGCAATTCTTGCATGCCAATTCGATCACATGATTCCAGCTTGCATACCTTAGCCAGTTTTTTAGTGTATACTTAATTGCTTAATTACATATGTACATACTTGCAATATTAAAACGTAATCCGATCCATCTGCAGAATTCTACAGTGCTTAAGCGGTCTAGGAGCAGTTTCTGTTGATCTACACGAGGACGAGGATAATGGGTACATTATGCTTTTGTTATGTACATACATATGTACATACATACATACATACACTGCGCGTCATCAGGTTAGCGCCCCCTCACATTTACCGTAAACGTGAAATATTTTCCATACCATTTATGAAATATTTGAAGATTGTATGTCATGAGATAAATTTATTATTATTAAAAGTATGAAAAAAGTGTATTGAAAATTTGTTCATCATTCACAAATATTTGATATTGTTGTAACCTTGAGAATTCGATTAGTTATCGAATAATATAATTTGGCAATGTAATTTAATAAAATTAACGAATAAGCGACTTTAAAGCCTTTTGTTAAACCCGACTTTGAATTATGTATATTGTATATTTAGGACCATCGAACATCCTGGCGGTATGTATTGGGGCATTGTCGTGCACACCTTCGATTTGATGCTCCTTTTTACGAAGATGAAAGTTTTGTATATTTGGCATTAAGGGGAAGAAAATGAGATGGAGAAAAAGAGGAGCAGTCTTCGAAAAAGAAAATTTGATTCCCACAGTGAAACATGGTGGAGTAGTAATAGTTTGGGAGTGGATGGCGGCTAGTGGTGTTGGAAACTTAACATTTATAGAGTCTACCATGGATCCCAATGATTACATGACAATTTCGGATCAAAATTTGAAGTAGACTGCCGAATAATTGGGGATTGCGGATGATTTTTTTTGCCTACGCCACGCCAAACACCTGACTTGAACCCAATAGAGCTTCGATGGGATTTATTGGAGCGCAGGATTCGAGAGCACACCATTACCTCGAAAAATATGCTTAAGGAGGTTATTATGGAGGAATGGACCAAAATAACCATCGAGGATACACTCAAACTTGTGGATTCGATGCCTAGACGTCTGGCGGATGTGGTTATATGTGGTTAATGGTTATATTATGCTTCAGTGTTTTGTTTTGATAAAAGAAAAAATGATAGTAAATATTAAATATTTGGCCTATTTCGAAAAGCTTTCAGTGACATGTAGCAATAGAAACTCTCCATCGAAACTACATATGTTACATCGTGTTCCCACGTAGTGCATCGAAATGAAACGGTAGGGAAAAAACAAATACTGACATGGTTTTTATACCATGGACCCATAGTATGCAATAGTACATTAAAGTCGCCGAACCCATAAAATATATATATTCCTGATCAGCATCAACAACCGAGACGATCTAGCCATGTCAGTCCGTCCATCCGTATGAACCAGTAGATCTCGGAGACTATAAGAGATAGAGCCATCAAACTTGAAAAGTGGACTCGTGTAGGATGTACAGTTATCGAGTTTTTTTTTTAATTTTTCCCACGTCCCCTTCCGCCACCGCAAATTAAAAAAAAATAAAGTAAGTAAGTCGACTCGCCGACTTGGGTGTACCATACACCAAGTGAAACAAATATTTCAAATTTCGAAAACCAAATGTACATACATATGTATGTACATATGTATGATCTAGTCCAGATCTAGTCAATATCTGCGCGTCTATCAAGCTACTCTACATACCAAATTTGATGTCGGTAGCTGTTATACTTTTTAAGAAAAACAGTTTTATGTGATTCCTGGGGGCGTAAGGTGTCGTGGGCAAAATTCCAATAAACTCTATATATTTAAATACTACACGAGTATACATACCAAATTTGGTGGCTCTAGCTTTTATAGCCTCCGAGATCTGCGTGTTCATACAGACGGACATGGCTAGATCGACTCGACTGTTGATCCTGATCAATAATATATATACTTTATAGGGTCAGAGAAGCTTCCTTCTGCCTGTTACATACATTTTGGCGACTTTAATATACGATTTTAAAAAAAGATTTTCTCTAGGACTATACAAGCTAGAGATACTGATGTGTATACTAAATTAGTATGCGCGTAGATTATATTTGTTTAAAAATTTCGCGATAACTAACAAAATTAAAACCACCAAATTTGGTTTGTAGGTTTTTTTTCGTAATCGCGCAGATTATGATTATTTAAAGTAGTTTAAACAAAACCGATTGTATCCCGCCTTTTTTGACAAACGAAATCAAATTCGGCACACTGGTTATTCTTCTTCATTTCTACCGATCTACCAAATTTGATTGAAAACGGCCTAGATATGTACATACATGCGAAATTTAGGTATAAACGAGTTTTAGCAGGCGGTCCATATGGACAGAGTTGGCCGTGGGCTAGTGGTGGCGCTAGAGTGCACGATGAAGTATGTAAAATGTTCTACAAATCAAACCCTGGTAGAATCCAAATACTTTTTTATTGAGAGAAAAATGTACAATTTGTTTATTTTAAAAAAAGGGTCATCAATATTGAAAAAATAATAACAGATATAATATCGAATCACTTGTAGGGCTGAGCCATGTATGTAAGTATTAAGAAGTTATTTTTCTCTCAGTATAACACATCTTCAGTCTTTAATTCTGCAAATATCACAAAATCGAAACGATTGAGATTCCCCAAAAACGCGTTATAATCTCAGGCGGTTCGATTGGTCTTTTTATCGATATTTTGCGAATGCAACACAAAAAATTTGTCATACGCTGGAAAACATGTGCTATTCACAGCGAAAATGTAAATAATGAATGGCAAGAAACAAATAGAAAGAAACAAAATTTCAATAAATTTAGCAACGGGCCAGAGTATACATTAATACACATGCCTATGCCCAGATACACACATAGGTACAAGCCTACATAAATACATCTAAATTTTAAGGGCTACTAACAATTTAGGTTAAAGCAAGTCAATGTAGAAAATTATTCGTTTTTCTCGTTTCAAGCTGTGAAATCAGCTGTAAAGAGTTGGTACATGGTGCCAGTGGCATTCGATATTTCACATTCACTGTTAATTTCAACCGTTCCCCGAAGATGGATCGAGTGGAATTAAACCTTAATATCATCCATTTCAAAAGCAAATTTTGACAACATTCCATCTCTAATAAAACGATGCTCAATTGTTGTAAGCCCATCTCTAACACGATTATTCCCCATATTCGATAACTATTTTGCGGTCTTTCATTCTGCGATTGCCGGCTGTATTCAGTGTTCAGTTCCCAAAGTAAATTCAATTTGAGTTGAGAATTACTATTAAAAAGTATAAAGTTCTATTAACTCCTTGTAAGAAAACGTTCTTAAATAATAAGGTAATACCTGAATATAATAAATCAAATATATAAACAGATACGTATGTAAGTATATATGTATGTACATATGTATATGCATTTACATATATATACCCAGTATAGCCCAATTAAGTGTAAGATACTTAACGAAGCTCCACTATGTATGTATGTATGTATGTACATATGTTACTCTTTTTGGAATTCGAGTGAATCAAAGTGGAATTGTTTATACAAACGTGTACATACATATGTACATACACAAGTGTATACATATGTATGTATGTATGTACATACATACATGTGCATGTATATATGTATGTTTGTACATATGTATGTACGTCCATGCTTTTATTGAATTTGCTTACTAAGCGAAAGAGACAGTTTGAAGTTAGTCGGTGACAACTGCGCACAAGCGTCTAATGCGAATTCTTCAGTTTTACAGATAAAATGGATCAAGCCATACTCAATTTGATGTTGTCAAATGTGGACGCTTCTCCAGAAGATCCATCATCGGAGACCAGTTCGGTAAGTGTATATAGTGAGTAGATTTAAAACAAAATATTTATTTGTACTCATAATTACAGATTATTGATGGATTTGAGTTAATGAACACCCAATGTGAGGGAAACTGCTATCAGAAACTAAAGTCCTTATTGCAGCATGCAGCCAAATTGATTAAACTAAAAGATCAGCAAATTGATAATCATGTAAGGACAATATCAACACTGTCAATGAAATGTCTGGATATACAGAAACATTATATGGAAAATCAAATGGCTGAAAAGGGCAAGGAAATCTCGGACCTCGTATCAAAGTACGCGGAGCAACTCAAGGAGGCGAATGCTCCTTCGAACAAGACCAATGAGAGCCTTGAAATACCAAAAGAACAACTGGAGAATCAATTGGCGGATCAAACTAGAGCTAGAGAAGATGAACTCAATGCTCTTTTTGAGGAGTCCAAGAAGAAAGTAGAGAGTCTAATCGCGCAGCTATCAGAAGCCGAAATTAAACTCAAAGAGGCGAATACGTTTTTAGAGGAGTCCCACGAGAAACTAAAGATGCTCGAAGTTGAAAAACAGAAGATGGAGAATAAACTGACATCAAAAATTAAAGAGAATGAAATTCTGATAAAAAATTACCAAACAAAAATTGAAAAACAAAAAAATACGTTTTTAGAGGAGTCCCACGAGAAACTAAAGATGCTCGAAGTTGAAAAACAGAAGATGGAGAATAAACTGACATCAAAAATTAAAGAGAATGAAATTCTGATAAAAAATTACCAAACAAAAATTGAAAAGCTAGAAAACAAAGAATATAAATCTTTACTTCATGAGGCAAATTATTATCCCACGACGGTGACCATTAACAATGATATCGCTGGTCCTGGTTGGTTAGTCATACAACGTCGTGAACTTCAATACGGATCACTCAAAACAACTATTAATATTGCCTCAAATATGGTGTACTCTCTCACTAAAGATCAGCCCCACGAATTATACATTCACTTAAAAAAAAAGGATGGAAGCACTTCATTTGCCCACTTTGATAACTTTCAAGTGGAAGAAGATAAAAAAGACAAAATAAAATCCTTGGGTGCTGTTAGAACCTCGATGGCGGTTGTAGGGGATTTTCGCGGAAGTTCTATCGAAGTTATTATGAACATTTTTTGTTATAGCGATTGTATTGCATGCACTTTAATGATAAGACAAAAATTAAAATATCAACTTCCTTCCCCTTCCATTACTGAATAAAGCTGTCCGTGCAAAATGTGGATGTCGGTAATAATAATTTGTGAAAATAATTTTCAGTTGTAAACTTGAGCCTTTGTTTTACTGTATAATAACGGAATATTACAATAATATTGAGCTCATTTTTTATAATTATCTAATAGTCATATAAACAAAAACCTATTTTGGCATAATTAAATAAGTCTCAATATTTAGAGTTTGAAAGAAAATATTGTTTTTAAGTTGATTTGATTTTTCTCACCTTGTAATGACAAAGAAAACCTAAATGGCGAAAATAAATAATATTAATACATAGATCAATCAGCAGCTCAAAAGTCTGGAATGAATCATAAAGATATAAAGTATAAAGGTAACTCCGAAAGTTTAATTACTACTCAGCGCAGTCACAGGCTTAGAATTATAATTTAGCTAATATCGTTATATATTATTTTATTACAAATGGTAATGGAAGAAATAACCCGACACTGTAATTAATGTTTTAAACTCTTTAAAGTCCAAAAGCAAAAAGTTTTCCATTAGATGAAGTAAATATCAAAACTTTTTGTTGGACTCCTTGTCCTTAGAATATGGACAAAGATGGATTAGCCAAATGCAAGTCTAAATAAATACATTATTAAAAAACCAGTTTTAAAACTAAATTTGTTCCAAAAGAAAGAAATCTAAGACTTGTTAATCCACAATTATTAATGTAAACCTTTGGTACTGACCACGTCCATGCAAGGATGGAAACCCTTGACGGTGCCCATTAAGAGTTATATCGCTGCTTGGATACTCAAAAGACGTTTTGAATATCAAAACGGATCAGTTAATGAAACTATTGACGTTGGCTCGGATTGGGTGTAACGATCACTACGATGACTTTGCACTTCATCCATGGGACGGCAGTGGATTTAAAATTAAGTCTATGAGTGATCTTGGAAACTCGATGGCGATTTATGCGAATGATTTTTGGAATCTATTTCGAACTCTTTTCATATGTCCGTCCACCTGTCCGTATGAACACCGAGATCTCGGAGACTCGTGTAGTATGTAAAGTTATCGAGTATATTTCAAATTTTTGCCACGCCCCTTTCCGCCCCGCAATTTAAAAAAAAGCGTGTATTTCAAAAACTATTCTAGCTAGAGACATCATATTTGGTGTGTACATATATTTGCTTAGTAAATGTGTAAAGATTTTGCCACGCCCCTTTTCGCCCCCGTAATTTGAAAAAAAAACCTCGATTATATTCCGTATATTTCTACATTATGCAATCAAATTTGGCGCACTTGAATTTGATACCAATATCCAGCAAAATACCAAATTTGATCAAAATCGGACATAAAATAGCCGAGTTATGCATATGTAGGTACATATAAACGTTTTTCCATGAGGCCAGAGTTCGCCGTTGGCTGGTGGGGGCGCTAGGGTGCTCGTGTGCTTGAGTGAGCGAGATACTAACAATAAGATATGCTTGTAAAAAGCATGTGAAAATGCATTTGTTTAATAAAATTGAAATATTTGCTTTACTGGTGTATGGTTTACCTATGTAAGTCCTTTCTTTCGTGGTAGGCAAAAGAATTGATGAGAAAGGAGGTGAGGAAAAAATTGAATTTCTAGGCAAAACTTAATCAAGACTTTTGTTTAGCAATGCACAAGAAGCATATAAGCACTTGAAAAATGACAACAGAACTTGAGAAAGAAATTGAAAAATAATAACTGAAAGTTACCTTGGCAGCTGCTGTTATTGTTATTGTTGTTGCTCTAATTTAGTACGATGAGTTTTTTTTTTTTGTAATACCCTTACCCGTGAGAGTTCTGTCATTATTTCAGTGGAAAAGGTATTCGAAACTGGTTGATCTGTGTTTCGGAAAATAAAAAGTAGATTCTTTAAATATATTTTCAAATAAAATGACTGTCATTTTTGGTAAACTTTGTCTCAGGGCTGATTCCTACTCTTTGGATTTTGAAAACGCCGATACTTCAAACGGCGATAAAATTTCACCATTTTCCAATTCTAAAATGGACGATTCGTATTAATAGGCCTACGCGAAGATAGAACGAAACTTAACCTTCATTTAGATCTAATTGTAAGTCTATTGAGGATACTCTAAGGTTTTACCGTAGGGACCAAGAAACTATAAGAGAATCACAACTTCGGTGTAATCACAAATGTGGCTCAAATAATTTGTGTGTGTGTGTGTGTGAGTTTTTTTTTTTTTTTTTAATTTATCTACCAGCCCGCAGGTCTTGAGTCAAAACTCTCAGCACCTGTCTTGATCCTGTGAGCAGTGGATGAACCTGCTGTTTCCATTATTCAATCCGATGGCATCTTTGCTGTCATAGTTGTTGTTGCTGTTGTTGCTGTTGTTATCGCTGGGTTTTGTTTGTGTTTATATTTTAATAAAACATTGCCGAGCCTCTCTCAATCCCCTTCCCACAAAGTCGTCACCATTCCCAGTTGTTCCAGCCAATAATCCCACCCAAGACTCCACAATTCGGTGGAGGAGGCAAAGAGGCATGGGTAGGAGGTAAGTCATGAGTAAATCTTATTATTTTATCCTTTGTTATTGCATTCTCGAAGACTGTGCCTTCTGCTCGCCATACATCTTTTGTGTCTCCTTGCCCCGCCCTGTATGTACATACAGTACATATGTATGTATGTCTCTTCCTCTTAGCTGCTTGTTCCTGTTCCTGGTTGTGTAGTTGTTCTTGTTGTTATCATAAATCTGCATGCTGCTGCTATAGCTTGGATTTTGATTTTGCTGGCCGAACAACGTCATATGTCAACTGCATCAATATTTGCATTTTGATTGAAACTTACAAGGAGGCAAAAGACATTCCCAATTTGCATATCCTTTCGAACCCTCAACCACCTGCTGACCCACTCTAGCTCCGCACCCTACCCAGACTCCACTCACTTACTCGTTCGCTTTGAAACTTGAAGTCTCCACCCAACTTTTGTGACTTTAAATGCCAAAATCCTCAACCGTGAATAAAAAAAAAATTAAATGGGATGTTTTAATAACTTATAAAAAGTGTCTGAAATTCCATACGCTCCTCTGAAAGTTGGCCGACTCATTGGCCCCCTTGTAAATGTACGACAGTCAGTAAAGACAAATCCCGATGCAGATCTGTTCAAAGACAGTCGTCGACAATTATGTTAGCATTTTCTAATGTTTGGACAAACATTTGGTAAATGGCAAATGGCAAATGACAAATGCAGTTTTGTGGTTCAATACACAGCCAAGCAGGGCACATTAAATGCAGACTTGCATTAACAGCATCCACTACAATGGGTGGCTTCAAGGGGAGGTACAATCGATGGGCCAACCATTTACCTGCCACTCTTGCAATCGATAAGAAATGCTGCTCCAAATGTTCTACATCCGGCGCATGAAGATCCCTTTCCGCCACACCCATGACATCTGACAACATCAGCAGAACCAGCCACTACTACATTTGTTTGTCCATAATCAGTTCAAAGTGCACACTTGTCGAGTCGAGTCCTGGCTTCTAGTCTCGGCAATTCGGTCGGACTTGTTGTTCGGCCAATTGGGTCAAAATGCGTTCAATTCGTTCGGAATGCCAAAATAAATATGTCAACACGGCGACAAACCATGCCAATTCGATATGGCCAATTAGCCCGAATGAAGCTAAAATTTAAATCTCTATGCGACTCAAAGAGGGGGTACTCCATAGTTATTCCACTTAAGGAGAAAAGTTATGCACTCCCACTATTTAGGGGTTGAGGGCATTCTGTTTTCTCTTTTGCTGACATAATCCTTCAACTGGGAAAAATACTTTAAAAATAGTGATAAGAGTGATTTCATTTCGTTTCTTTTCATTCTCATACGATTTCCTGTCCACTATGCAAATGGACAAACAAACAATGGACCTTTAAGTTTGTCTAATTAGGGTGAGGCCCTTTCAATGCCTGGCAGATCGAATCGTCGGACAGCAGTAGAGAAATTTCATTATTGTACAATTTTTCAATTACTATTAACTTG
Organism: Drosophila tropicalis; assembly: GCF_018151085.1. NCBI lineage: Eukaryota > Metazoa > Arthropoda > Insecta > Diptera > Drosophilidae > Drosophila > Drosophila tropicalis. The sequence continues at coordinate 649,666 of NW_027173049.1, read as the reverse complement.
ATGTTTTCCACTCCAGCCTCTTACTCCTCCAGCTGCCTCACTTTCAGTTACAACATCGGCTCCAGTCGCAGGGTTTTCCATGGTTTATCGTAATTAATTTTGCGGTTCTTGCTTGGCTACTCGCCCTTCCTCTCTGTTCGGTTGTCGCCCACTCGTTTTGCAGGCATTTCATTAGGAAAACTGTTTATTAAAAAATAAATAGAATTAAGCAATAAGAAAAGCAAAAAACAAATGACCAGACATTGTCCTGCCAGCCTGCCAGCCTGCCAGTCAGTCAGCCGTTTGGTAAGTTTATCTTTGCATGTGCAGCAACAGGATTCGCGACATAGCTCTGCCCTCCCTCCCTCTGTCTATCTGTATCCTCTGACAGTTTGCTTATCTTGGCCGCATAATCATAAAAAGTTATTCGCTCGCTAATTTGATTAATGGCATTTCCTTGGCCGCAATCCAAATTCATAATGACTCTCTACTCGGGCTAGGAAATTATTATTACTTCTAATTACAACAGACAACTTCATTAAAAGGCAACGGGAACAGAATCTTGCCCATCCCCATACCCATACCCGCCATCTTCCGCTCCGTTTCACCGATGCCGACGGAAGCAGAGCATTACAACAATCCCATCTGGCAATCATGAGCCGTAAATCATAAAATCTAATTAATATCTGGCAAGGCTTTTCAACAATTGTAAAAATCAAATTCAACTTTTGCCTTTAATTGAAATTTTTGAATCGAATTCCAACGAATTGAACTTCAAACCAAATTGACAAAACACATAAAAAAAGAAACACAAAAAACAATCTAAACGAAGCTCAACTATATTGCATATTCAATACAATTTCTTTTTATTTCATATTGTTTTATGTTCAAAACACAAATATGCAAAATAAATCGGTTTAAATTGCCTTTTAATAAACATTGCCAATTGGCACAAAGATTGACTAGAAAAATTGTTTATTGAAGCGTTTTTCAATTTTTCTATTATTCTTTTTCACTTTGTTTCGACCAATATATGCAATATAATATATGTGTGCATTCATTGATTGTATGTATGTATAAAATGCATATGATTGATGAAATTCCATTCGAATAACTCAATAACTGTAAACTGAGATTTTTAGTTGCCTCCCAAAATAATATAATCCCTAATCCCTATTGGATGGACACATCTAATATAAGAAACAGTTTTTATAGTATTTCAATTAGTTTAGCTTAACTTTAAAAGTAATCCAAATCCAAACTCCAAAAACCAAAGAGCCACCGCTTTATACATGTTGTCCTTTTTATACCATACACCCATAGGTTGAAATGGTATATTAAAGTCGCCAAAATGTATGTAACAGGCAGAAGGAAGCTTCTCCGACCCTATAAAGTATATATATTCTTGATCAGAATGAACAGCCGAGTCGATCTAGCCATGTCCGTCTGTCCGTCCGTCCGTATGAACACGCAGATCTCGGAGACTATAAGAGGTAGAGCCATCAAATTTGGTATGTATACTTGTGTATTATGTACATATATAGAGTTAATTGGAATTTCGGCCACGCCCCCTTACGCCCCCAGGAATCACATAAAACTATTTTTCTTAAAAAGTGTAACAGCTAGAGACATTAAATTTGGTATGCAGACTAGTTTAATAGACGCGCAGAAACTGGCTATTTACAAATTTTGCCACGCCCACTTCCGCCCCCGCAAATTAAACAAAACTGATTTTATCAAAAACAAACAAAGCTAAAGTCACCAAATTTAGTATGTATACTGGCTTAGTATTCACGCAGAGTATATATATTTTCATATTTTGCCACGCCCAATTCCGCCTCCATAATTAAGAAAAAACCGATTTCATCCTGTATTTTTTTGACTATCGCATTCAAATTCGGCAGACTAATTAATCTTATCTATTTCTACAAAACTACCAAGAGAGTGAGCGAGATAGCACATACTATGAAACATGTAAAAACAATTTAATAGACATACATTTGGTTTTCGAAATTTGAAATATTTGTTTCACCTGGTGTATGGTATACCCAAGTCGACGAGTCGACTTACTTGCTTCATTTGAATTTAGTACAATATACTTTAACTAAAATATGTAATATGTAATATGTGTGGAATCTGCAGTTGCAAACTTTGCCGTTTCTTCGGTTATAAGGACTCCGCCTATAGCGTCCGTACGGATATAGCGAAGAAAATTCGATGCCAAAAAACTAAGAATTCTGTTTATGTAGCAGAAGCAGCAACTCAGTCTCAAAGGATATTAAAAAAGAAAACCATATTCCTCTATTGGTTTGGATAGCTCTTAAAATAATGAAAGAATTGGATTAATATGTTCTTATTAACAATGGCTTTTTAGTGGGAAACATTGTTAACAATGTATTGGTCAAAGATCAAAAGGAAAGTGTGCCAGCTCTTATTAAAAAGTATTGAGTCCACATATCCTTGTAACTGGATACACACTTATATTCCATGTAAGATTGACTCCACAGAACTGATGAATTTAATAAAAAGTCTAATCATATTATGTTTGGTTCATCAAGTTGTATTATTCCTTTGAAAGTGGTGGTAAGTCGGAGACAGAATGGTTTTATTCCGCAACGCAGCTATGGGGCAGCTCTTACCTAGTTGTGATTTGGCTGGATGTAGGGCTCACACATGTAGTGATACAGGTAAAGTCTTGCGTTATCTAGACAATTAGATCGCACAAATATTTGCATGAGTTGTTGACAGTTTTGGCCCAATAAAAAGACACGCCCACAAGCAACGTGCCAACATAATTGCCCATACATTTGCCTCGTGCGTAATTCCAGAGCAAATAGGAGTCGAGCTGGAGACCAAAACCAGGATACATGACTCTCGTAGGACTTTTATGTGGAATATATGGAGAGGGGCGAGGACAGGCCGGAGGGGTACTGACCAATTCGCGTACACATTCCAATGCTGATTATTATGGCACTGACAGGCATATTGGCGAATGAAAGAGAGACAGAGGGACTAAATGGTCAGTGGCATGCACTTTACAAGCTGCCCGGACTGCGGCCACATTTCTGTTAATAACTGAAACGTGCCTCAAATGGGCTGTGCGGCATTAATGCCTCGATGTTCCTGATTCCTACTCCCAGGTCCAGCTACGGCTCCAGCTCCAGTTTCAGATTCAGCTCCAGCTCCAGCTCCTCTTTCAGTTATTTGCGATGTCTGTGGTTCCCACAACCAGCAGCTAAGTTGAAAACGCGAGTGGGTTGCATGCAAACAGGAAACTCTACATTTTTATTGTACTCGCTCCACCCCCTCTTGTTCGCTTCCTCCACCTCATCCCCCCTGGGTCTATCATTTGTCATTTGCGTGCAAATATCTAGTCCCAAGTCTTGGGCTTCGCTCACGTCGCCTGACTTGCAGTGATTAAACTGTTTGCTCCATTTCATTCCATTTGATGCCCTTTTCAGTTACACTCCATTTGCATTTAAATTAAATTTCATTTAGTGATATGTTTGGCTAATAACCTTTTATGGTTTTAGCCCCATGGATTACCTCGTAAAAAGCCTTTTACTAATAACAAACACACGCTGGCTTACAAAAAATGAGCTAGAAAATATGAAAATTGATTTTGTAATTTCCTCGCCTTTTCCCCGCAGCCGCAGTCAAGGAAAGTGCAAACATTAAAACCTCTTTAACCAATTTCTAAAAGGGCTAAAACCTCCCACCATCTCCCCCACTCCGCCCCTCCCTCTGTGTGGGTCTGATTGATGCATTTGATACCCATAATAACCCATAAACCTCAATGGTAGTGGAGCATTCACCCAGAATTGGGGGCGGTAAAAGCATCAAGACCAAATGCGAAATTGCATAATTAATCATACGCGCATAAAAATGTCATCTGAAGTGAAATGAGAAACTGCAAAGGAGGGAGATAGACATAAAGAGAGAGGGATAGATTGGTGGGGCAACATGTTGCTGCACTGCGTTCTAGCACTCCGTTGCAAGTGATCAGCAGCATGGGACACAGCTGCAACTTCTGAGGGGCTCCTCTCTCCCTCTCGCTTTCTCTCTTTCTCTCTCTCTCTCTCTCTCTCTGCAACGTCGAACATTTACAAACAAATCAAATTTGCATCAGAATTTCATTTATCTTGTTTTGCTACTATTGTGTGGATGTTGCAAAAGGGACTGACTGGTCTGACTTCAACAAAAAAGAATAAAAAAAATATCAAAGAAGTTAAATTCGGCTATGCCGAAGTTTATATACCCTTGCAGTCCTTGACAATAATAATTTCACATGTTCAAAATTTGTTTTCTGCAACTCAATTCATTAATATACAAACAAAACAATTTTACTCTTCATACTATGTACAATTTGTTCTTCTTCTTCCCTCATTCCCTAAGCAAAGCAACGCACGCATACACATACAGTTTATGTAGCGTTGCGTCTGTGTGTGTATGCATGTGCTCTGTTGATTTGATGATGACGTAGTAGGCAGCAAGCAGAGCTGCCGGCAGCGATTGAGCCGATTTATATAGACTGTAACTTGTGTTCTATTTATCCGATCAGGGTCAAATTTTGGGATCTGAGATTTTATATCAAATTCTATTATATTGGTAAATTTCATGGGGATACTCCAATTTTTGCAAAAATTTTTGTTCCAGAGCTATATGATATAGTAGTCCGATCCCAAAGATTTTCATACTTTATCTCACCCGGGTAAAAAAAAGCTCCCAAAAAAAATTTCATCCCGATAGCTCTTAAGATGGCTGAGTAAAACGCGTACGCACCGACGGACAGACGGACAGACGGACAGACGGACATGGCTATATCGACTTAGCTTCTCATGCTGATCAAGAATATATATACTTTATGGGGTCGGAAACGTCTCCTTCTGTGCGTTACAAACATCTGACCAATTTTATAATACCCTCTGCAAGGGTATAAAAACAACAACCTGAAAGCAAACGAAGAGCAACAGCAGCATAAAAGTGAATTGCATTTGCCAGTTGCAAAATCAGAAATAACAAGTGAAATTGCTACAAAACAACAACGAGAGAGAACCAAAAACGTAAGCAACAATTCAGATCTACGGTCAACGGGTTTGAACCATAAAATAGCCTAAGATTTTCCAGGGAAATGACTAAGAAAAATATTTGATTTCTTTTACATTTTGTTAAATCTTAAACAATTTCAACTAAATAATAATATTCCGACTAACGAAATGAAATATTTAGGTTTTTGTGGAAATTGTTGTGAGAATTATTTAGTAAAAAGTTTCTACCTTTGTACAGATATTTTAAGCTAACGACGGCAAATCTCCGATGTGCCCATTTCTATAATAAATACATTTTTGTACCCTTGCAAAAAGGGTATATTCATTTTGTGCAGACGTCGAGACATGTCCTCAAAGTCCTCCTAGACCGTTAAAAGCTTCTATATACTGCACTATAACCTGACCGATCGGAACACTATATCAAATACAAATAAAAAAAGTCACAAACAGTGACTTTTCTCAATAACTTCACCGTTTTCTAAGATATTGTCATAAAAATTAATAATTGCTAGTTTCGCATTTCGTTAATGACTGGGCTGAATTTGATCAAAATCGGTTAATCTATATTATATAGCTGTCATACAAAAAGAATAGATAAAACGGCATGAAGTGTGTAAAATCCGCATTGCTCCAGTCTAAGATTGTAGGCCATTCTTTCCCGATCATTAGACTATTTAGATAATAAGTTTTTATACCATACACCCATAGGGTGAAATGGTATATTAAAGTCGCCAAAATGTATGCAACAGGCAGAAGGAAGCTTCTCCGACCCCATAAAGTGTATTTATTCTTGATCAGTATCAACAGCTGAGTCAATCTTGCCATGTCCGTCCATCCGCCTGTCCGTCCTAATAAAATAAAAGATAGAGCCGCCAAATTATGTATGTAGGCTCGTGTAGTATTATCTCAAAGACTATTCTAGCTAGAGACTCCATATTTGGTATGTATATTTGCTTAAGGCGCATATTGTCCACCCCCGCCTTCCACCCCCTCGATTTGGCAGACTTTTATTTGTTATTTGCACGGTATAAGTCGGCGAGAAGACTTACTTACTTCATTTTACTTTAACTTTAGGTAAGGAAAACGGAACCGAAAGAACTTACAAGTGTATACAAACTTCGGCTTGGACAAAGTTAGTCAGGACCCTCCTGTTAAACATATTTCTGCTACCCAATCGATTATCAGACGTTCTCAATGTTTACTTGTTGTAGTCGATGCATTGCAAAAGTTGGATTTATGGTGTTTTTTCTGTTTTTCTTAGATTTTCGTTTTATTTGCATGAATTCTGCATTGGCATTGGCGGCAATCCACTGGCAGAAGCATCATGTGGCCAAATCGGACTGCTGTCCTGCTCCTCAGGATTGGCAAGTCATACCATTAGCTTCAGCATCCGCTCATTTATTAATGTCAAATATAATTTTCGTAAATATTTTCCTGGTCGTCGAATGGCAACAGCAACAAAAGGAAAACGAATAAAGAAAATTCATTGCAAAAAAAGCACCAAACTATGCAAAAACATATAATAAATGGACTCTCGCTCTGGCCAAAAGTGAGTTCCTTCAAATGGAATAAAATCCAGTACTTTGTATACTCTTCATCGTTTGTGTGTGTTGTTCCTCCTCCTTTGTCAGTGTGTGTGTGTGTGTGCAACAAAGTTAATAACCGTTTTATGAGTCTATTAAAAAGGGATAATCGTTGGGTTCAACTTGCTACTCTGTCTAGGACTGATGGCATTTATGTAAATGATGCCGCAAACCAAAAAACCAAAACACAGTAGGAAAAAACTGAAAAAGAACTAAGTTGAAGTCCAACAGTCCAACCGAAATTGAAGCTGCTCTTCGCTCTCTAATCGTCTCCACATGTATGTATGTTAGCCCATATATTTTGAAAACCCCAACTGACTGACCCTTTCCCACATACTACATGGCCCGTAAATAAATAAGCAAGTTTGTGGGAAGGGGAAAAAAAAAAACATCAGCCAACGGGGTGGGGTAAGGGTGTTGAGGTAGAGGCAACTTAAAAATTGTTTTTTATTTGCTGCCCTTTTTAATGATTATACTCTGTGTAAATCAAACCGCTTATGAAAGGGACCAAAAATTATGTTGATTAAGCAGGAGCAAAAAAGGGTTCAACTATATATGTATGTAAATCTACATACTAACTATATACATACATACATATAGATTGGTATTATTTATGTTGATACGTAGGCCCGACCGGCTGGCAGCATCATAAATTATGAAAATTCAACATTTTCTACAATCAACCAGAAAGAAGAAAAAAAGCATGTTCACATTTTTTGCAGGTAAAATTTGTTGTGGTCTAGAGGCTTTTAGGCCTTTTGCCACAAGCAGAAATCAATAATTAGCTGCCAGCAGCTCTAACACACACAGTGACACACACACACACACACACACACACACATATAGTATACATATATACCTATTTCATGTTTAGAAGACATTATTTAATTAAAATTATGCTCTATAAATCATGGTTAGGGTAGAAAATGCAGCCAGTTTTATAAGCATTTTACTCTGGTAAATGCATATCAAAGCAGCATGTGGCTGCTGCCGTTTGGGGCAAGTGCCAAAACTTCCGCATATGCTGGGTTCACACACACACACACACACACACACATATGCAGTCATAGACACACTGGAAAAGCGGAAACTTCTTTGGGCTAACGGTTACGAAGCCAACTTCCCCGTTTCCGTTGCATAAATAACAACAAAAGTCGACAAAGTCGTTGTCCTTTCCTCGCCTCCAAAGTCTATGCTCATCTTACACTTGGAAAAAGAAAAAGTAGCAATTTTCCAAAAGTCGTTCTATACTATACATAGGTCCTAGTCTGAGGACTCATGAAAAGGTAAGGCAACAAATAGGTCCTTAATTGTGCAATTCAAAATTTCAGACTAAAATAAATTTGCAGTTCCCTAGTAGACTTAGTCTTCTATATAGCTTACGAGATTAAACTGAATGGAACGTCATGGGCGGCTATGGGTAAGGGTTCCTTGTCTACAGACTGTTGTTGATTTCTAATTTAGATGGGCATTATCTCTCGGTAATCAATCTTGATTTATGGACTTTGTACTTACTAACTTTCAAAAATTTCAGGATTAGCACAAAATGTTAAACGATTTTTAGGAACTGCCTAGTTGTGGAATTTTACTAACTCTTCTTCTCTTTTCAAGTCTTCCCATTCAGCAAATAAAGCTAATCGAACAATTTCGAATACTGTCCTTTTCTTTTCAATTTTCTTTAAAAATTACCTCGCCAAGCATGTTCTCTCAGTGGTGGAGCCCTTTTAGCCGGCGGCAATGAAGCAACACGCATACGCAGCGTACGCCCAAAAAGTTTGCAACAGCTGCCACTAAATATTATGTATATCTATCTGGCTATATCTTCTGCGTAAACTTACAAGGATAACTACATACTTGGTGCGGCAAAGCGAGAGAAAAAACTGGGGAACTAAGAACTGAGAAATGGTTCTAGTGCTGGGCATTTGCGGACAAACACACATTGGCACACTTCCGGCAAGAGGCTGCAGCAACGGCAGCAGCACTTACAACAACAATCATTGGTTAAACTCAGGCAACTGGTTGGCTTTGTAATTGTAAGTGTGCATATGGATGGGAAATAGAAGGGCCCGAGGGCTGGTTGAAAAGCCAATTTAATACCCTATGCCTTTCACAGAACAAACCTATCAACCAACCCACCCGACCGGGCACACTCCCACACACACACACCCAAGCAGAGATACAGAGACCTATCTGTGTATCACACACATTCAACGTATGCTGATATGAAAAATATTACTTCCGCCATTTTCGTTGGAGAATTTATGCCAAGGCATAAAGATACAACAAGGTAGGCCCCTCAGCCAGCAGCGTGCTCACTCGCCCAGTGTATCGATGTTAACCTAAAGAGCCCACACCCACACCTCGGTGTGTTCTCTGGCAGCTTAGGGTTGAGGGGAGCTCGCTCTTGATTCCAGGAAGAATGTTGCTTCTGCTGCAGGCATCGCCGCTTTCATTAACAGCAAAGCGAATGAGTTGTTAAGCACAACACACACACACACACACACACACACACACACACACGAGGCAGACACACACACACTTATTCAGGCCCACACCCATTGAGTTGCCATAGAAGGACACGAGCCTTTAACCTTTAATCCAAGAGCATTAAACGGTGAGTGCTTCTTGGAAAAAGTTTCTTTTTCGGTTTGGAAAATTGAATTTAGAAAGCGCGTAATTAAGATTTTTTGAGCTCACCACAAAAACAAAAAAGCAAAGAGTTTGGCTCAAAAATGGCAGTTAATGTTTGCCCCTTGCTCGCACAGTCTTCAAGTTTTCAGTTGCAACTGCATCGCTTGGCTTCTCTCTTGCAACACTGCGGCTAGACGGAATAAATATTTGGCCAATTGCAGGCAGCAGATGTTGTCTGCATTTCGACTTGGCAAATGGACCTCTCTTTCAGTTAGCTGTTTGTCTTCACATAACAACAACCGACTGGGGAATGCAGAATGAGTTCTGATGTTAAGCTCCTCTCTCAAAGCATTTGCGTCAGAGCAAATATTGCAATTGGCAGAGGGCCTAAAGGCCCAATAGATATGTAGCTTCAAAGCTTCCTAGCAGAACAATAATACGGATTTTCGAATTCCATCAAGAAATCTGAGGCAAAGCTGTTTTATTTCCTGGACCTTTCTTATTTCCATTCATTGTGCCAATTAAATTGTTGAAGAAAACAAGAGAAAACCCTTATTCAATTCGGACTCAATTCATTCAGAATCTTCCCATTATACCATTTCGTAACAAGAGTAACAAAATTTGTATACTAAAGAAAGGGTATCTCTATAAACAACTATGCCCTTATTTTCGAAAAGTAAAAAGGGAACCAAAAGTGTTTACCTTTAGAGTTCATGTTGCGAATTTCGCATGACATTGGCATGAAGAACGATTTGCAGTCCGAATGCAACGTGCATTATATTTTGATTTTAAAACAAACTGAACACCAAACAAACCCATTAGAGTGGGTAATCAATCAAAATGTGTGGACCATTGGAATCTAAATTAGTCGACGAGGCGTATACATAATATACATATGTAATGTAGGTCTATGTGTAATTCGGAGTTCATTGAAACTCTGAAAACCAAAAACTTTCCATTTAGCATAAACACATACTTTACTCGTGCTAATGGATTGGTTTGGGTTTTTTGTGTACTTTGTTTTTTTTTTTTTTTGGGGTGTAATAGATGCAATTATAAATGTATTGATTAATGTTAAATATTTTTGATATTAATTTGCCAATCGCTTTGCCTATTTGGAGGAGTTATCAATTTGGATTTGCAATTGAAATAAATTGGCGTCACTTCGCCGGGCTGTCGTATTTGTATAATTTGCGGTAAATTCTGCTGTTCTCCCAAATGCTGCGGTTGTTGGTTGGGTGTTCGAATTCAGGACATGCTCCGTGGCATCGAATTATACCAATACATTGTAGTTCCTACACACATACATACATACATTCCTAATTGACATGCAAACGCATCGATTGCAGATATTCGAAAATTGAAAATCCAATTGTTTGGTAAATTGATATCAAATGTCACATAAACGTCAAAACTAGCAACTTTTTTTGTGTCATCGCTCTTCCAGCAGACAGTACACTTTAACACGAATTCATACATAGTTATTCTCTTATCACACGGACACAAAGATAGCTAGGGAAAGGGGAGGGGACTTGGAGTAACCAGCTAGCTGCTCTTGACTTTTTGGATAAATGATTCATCTGGATGCCAGGCAAAGCCATAAAGGTGCCACACCAATCAATAATCACATTCACTTTTGGGTTCTGTTGCTGTGCGACAGCAACATGAAAAATGATGCATGGCCGGGGAACAAACGCCGAAGCAGAGGCAAAGGGAAGACGAAACCATCTATGGATACACAGGATGAACAGGAGTCGGTGGATAGCTGGATGGCAGAGAACGGGAAGTGCCCCTGATCACTTGAGAGTGTTTTGGGTCCATCGACATTTTGACACAAATCACAGCTGACCAGGCCATTTGAAACTGTCAGCCTATGATGGAAGTGAGAGTTTCACTTCTTTTTGGTGCGGAGAAACCAACACAAAAAACAAAACAGGAAACCCCAAAGAACCATCCTTAATGTGTATGTGCCAGGCATAACAAAAATCCTGGCAATTCCTTTTGCGTTCACCAGCCCCTCAGGTCAATGTTGACTGGCGTATTTAATCGTTATTAACGCCACAATTTTTGGGCACACGTGTGTGAAAAAATAATAATATATTAAATGCACATACATACATACATATATTCAAAGGAAATATTACACGACGGGAGATTGTGGAGGGGGAGTGGAGAAAATAAGTACAGCGGAAAAACCTGAAAGCGGCATCACGTGCCAAAGATTTTTAGGTGGCATTTTTTCTGGTTTTTTCGTTTTTATCTTGTTTGTTTGCCTGCACGAGAGACCTAAACAGCAATTGAGCTTCATTAGCCCAGTATTAGAGTGGGTGCGCTGACAGGATTTGTCAGACATTTGTCAAATTCGGAGCACATCAAAGTTTTGTCAGCATTGTTGGTTCCTCCGGCAGAGGCCCCCATCACTGGAGCCGTTTGCTCTTTGTTTTCGCAGTACGCTCAATGGGGGAAAAAGTCACGATAAATCAGCCAAAACCATGACCCATCGCCAGGTGACACACCCGGAGACAATGGCGAGTGTGTGTGAGTGTATATGGGCAAGTGTGTGTGTGTGTGTGTTTCAAACATGAGGCCGAACTCATTTCAGAAAGACAGTGGTTCTATATAAAGTCAAATTTTGTAGCCTTCTTGATTACCTTTAGAAAAAGAGCCTGTCGAAATGAAGTAAGATGATCTAAAATAAATAAATGCCTATACTAACTGTTAAGCAAATATGTTTTTGAGTATTTTTTCTAAGTCAAGTTTGTATTTAGGTGATCCAAGGTATCTGGATGTCCTCGCTCCAATGGATTGTTTGTTGCCACTCTAACCCACTGATGGTCATTGTTCCCTGTTCAGTGTGTGGCTTTTGTTGCTGACTTTAGGTTGCCTTTTTCCCCCATCTAAAATCCTCTGATTCTCGCCCCTCTTTCTCTGCAGTTCCTGCTGGTCATACTTCACTGTTCGTTGTTTCTCGTGGCGACAACTTCATCACTCAATGGCCGCGGTCGCAGCTCGCGTTGACAGTTACAAATTATGATTGATTGGGGAGACAAATTTCACTTTTCCCCTTTTCCCCACCCTGGGGGGCGGCACTTTCTCAATTAAATTTAAGTTGCCATAAATATGCACTAGCATTTGGTAGTAGTAACTGCATAAATTTCACATATGGAAATTTCGGATCTCACTTCATAAATTATCAGCCAGCTTCCATTCGAACAACATATAGTTTACATTGTGCTTCGAGCGCTTCACTTGAGCCATCCTCCGAAAAGAAAAAATGGCTATTAAAATTAAATGCCTGGACAGACAGTGAAGCGGTTTTATTGAAAAGAAAGCGCTACCAGCCACCAGCCAAGAGGAGCCAATCATAAATCATGGTCAATTTCAATACAGGCAGCAAGCAACAAGGAAAACATAGAGGGGAAAGTGTGGCCAAAAAGCTGAAGCTGACTGAAGCTGTTGGCCTGGTCCAAAGTCCATTACACGCTCACTTGCTTAGATAATTGCTGCGATGGTGTCTGTCCGAGAGGGTTCGAATGAAGGTTCGGGCGAGGACTAGGACTCTTAAGTGGGTGGATGTTTGCAAGCCATTTACGGCGCGTGGTGCGATTTATGATGCCCTTTTAAAGTTTGATCTAGGCGACTTGTTTAGGCTACAAAATAGGATTATTCCTTTAACAACAAACACACAAATAAATGTTTAAAGTATCCTGAAACTAAAAGTTGACGAACTATGCAAGAATCTAAGAACTTCCTGGCACAGTGCCTAAAAATGTATGTCAATTAGATTTCAACAATGCATGCATCTTCCTTAAATTTTTCTTTTCAACTTACATTTTTGGTTTTGGTTCATGATGCCTATATTGCTTACCCGATTTTCCCAATGAACATTCAAAATCTCGATAATATCTACCATTGAATCTTTTTTTACTATATCTTTTTTACTTTGTAAAATGGAAGTACCCTGTTGGGGTAGGGTATTGAGGAGCCATGGCGCTGAATTGACTTTCCTTTGCTGTTCATAAATCATAAATTGCCTTGACAAGACTTTAGTCATGTCCTGCGTCCTGCTGCTATTGTATTGCGTCCTCCAGCCTGGATGATTGCAAAAAATAAGTTAAATGAACTTAAAGTTTTCGTTTTCCTTCCTTTTTTTTTGTGGTGGTCGGCTTAGCGTGGCATTTTGCTTGCTACTTATGCCAAAAATTGGCGAGATTTGCATATTGAAGAAGTTCAACAAGTTCTACAACAATAGGACTACACTTCTGGCAAAATCCAACGCCTAAGCAATCTTCAGAAAGAGGAAGAAGAAAAGAATGAGTGGCGAGAGAGAGAGAGAGAGGGGGGCGGTCCTACCCATCTTTTGTCATGACTCATTGACATTCAGTCCGCGTAAGCCTGAGATCTAGCCATCTAGATTTGGGGTAGGACTCTCGGAATGGTATCAGAATTGGGTTTGCTTTTTGGGGATTGAGAAGATTTTTATGTGTGCCATAAAACTGCCGCCTGCATTTTTGGTTTCGCCTTTGTTTTATTTTATTATTGTATAGTACGCCATTTTCTGTGTTTATTTGGCCCACAAATGTTGTTGCACTAAATCAAAATGTCGTTTGTCTGTGGCATGCAAAGAGGCTCTATAACAACTAATCAGACTCACTGCCCACGATGGGGGAGCGGATAGATAAAGAGTTTATGGTCGTTTGGTTTTATTCGATTTCCATTGGATTAAGCATATCAATTAGTCAAGTTAGATCTTTGAATACACCCATTCGAGTTTGTCAAGCGAGAAAAATGCACGAATATACTTTAACTTATTATACCATACACCCATAGGGTGAAATCGTATATTAAAGTCGCCAAAATGTATGTAACAGGCAGAAGGAAGCTTCTCCGACCCTATAAAGTATATATATTCTTGATCAGGATGAACAGCCGAGTCGATCTAGCCATGTCCGTCTGTCCGTCCGTCCGTCCGTCCGTCCGTCCGTCCGTATGAACACGCAGATCTCGTAGACTATAAGAGCTAGAGCCACCAAATTTGGTATGTATACTCGTGTATTATGTACATATATAGAGTTAATTGGAATTTCGGCCACGCCCCCTTACGCCCCCAGGAATCACATAAAACTGTTTTTCTTAAAAAGTATAACAGCTAGAGACATCAAATTGGTATGCAGACTAGTTTAATAGACGCGCAGAAACTGGCTATTTACAAATTTTGCCACGCCCACTTCCGCCCCGCAAATTAAACAAAACTGATTTTATCAAAAACAAACAAAGCTAAAGTCACCAAATTTAGTATGTATACTGGCTTAGCATGCGCGCAGAGTATATATGTTTTCATATTTTGCCACGCCCACTTCCGCCTCCATAATTTAGAAAAAACCGATTTCCTCCTGTAGTTTTTTGACCATCGCATTCAAATTCGGCAGACTAATTAATCTTATCTATTTCTACAAAACTACAATTTTATTGAAATCGGACTAGAAACATGCAAAATATGCGTATGAACGTATTTTACTAAGCGGTCCACAAGGCCAGAATTGGCCGTTGGCTAGTGGCGGCGCTAGAGTGCTCGTGTGTTCGTAGAGTGAGCGAGATAGCACATACTATGAAACATGTAAAAACAATTTAATAGACATACATTTCGTTTTCGAAATTTGAAATATTTCACCTGGTGTATGGTATATCCAAGTCGACGAGTCGACTTACTTGCTTCATCGTAATAGCCATGATACCCCGCCGGTACACTCTCTCAGCCAATATGAAGACACAAACAAAACGAGACACAAAGACAGCCCAATGAACCATGATAGCTGCAAATTGCAAAAACAAAAAAGGACAATTCTATATAAAGAAAATTGCAATAACAATTTAGCACAGACGAACATTTAACGAGAAATTTTTTGCCATATATATTTAGATATATATATGTATATGTACATATATATGCTCGAATTTTTTGTATATTTTCTGTTTTATTGTAGTTTTTTGTTCATTGCACGCGGCATTTGCATAGAGAAATTCAAATTAAACGAAACGAAAATGTGCCAAACGCTGTGGAACTGAATCTGAATTTGAATGCGAATGCGAATGAGAATGTGAATGGAAATGTGAATGCGAACCATGGACCATGGTTGGTTCTATCATTTTCGTTTTCTTTTGAGAGTGCAACAAATAAAATGGTCAAATAAAAAATTGGACAAAGTATCTGCAAACTGAAAATGAGCAGTCAAAAGCAGTTCAAACAGATAACAAAGGAATGAGAGGCGATGGAGAGAAGCAATAGATAGATGGTTAAATAGATAGATAGATAGATGGTTAAGAGATGCAAAGACGGACTCAGAGAGCTAAAGTAAATTGTGTGCATTCAATCGAGCATGAAAAAGAAAAACCAAACTGCTGCAAAACAAACAAACAAATTAAAAAGAACTTTAAAATTGCACATTTGCTCCTTATCCCATCTCATCCCATCGCACTTCACTTCACCGTGCGACTCCTCACCACTCACTCCTGTTATTTATGCATTTTAATAAATAATGCCCAATAAGCCTCTTTCGAAAGTTGACCCACAATCAGAAACTTGTATGCGATTGTCCTTGTTGTGTTGCTGATTAATTAAGATGGCCACGACGACAGTTGCCTTAATTGCCTCTCTTTGTGTCCACACTTTATCCTCTCCTTCTCGATTCGCCTTCTGTTTCATTTTGCTCGCTCTCTTCTTCTTATTTGCATTGTCACCTTGACAGCTTCAACGCCAGACGACGAGGACAATGATAACGTAAATACATACATATATAGCCAGGATCCGGGACAAGTCAACTGGAGTGGATAATTTCAGTCTTGAACTGAATTTTACTTTACAGCATCTTATGCGGATTATTAAGCCGCTTTTAGTATTATTTCACAATTTCCCAATATAACGACAAGAACCCTCCACACGGAATTTCAATGGTTGCATTGATCCATGTATACAAGATCAAAGGCCTAGGGATGTTTTCCCTAGGGATTCCCAACCACTTGAGAATTGAAACTAGATACCCAAAGTTGTTTGTTTTTCGACTACCCAAAAAGGAGTCAGCCTTTAGAATGTTGACCAAATGATTTCCAAGGGATGACTAACTACTTCAAGTTCTGCAATTCTCATGGAAGAAATGGAATACCTCACACTTTGGCCTTCTTAATGTCAAGAAATTAGATACAAGACAACAAAAAATAAAGTAGTAGGAAGTTGTCATCGTTTATATAATGTTAAAAAATAGGTCCTTGGTGTTGGATGCCTCTGGCGGAAGGACTTAAAGTCTACCGTGTTAGACAAACTCTTAAACGTAATAAGCTTAAGATACAATTACTCTTAAGTGTACTATAAATAATCATTTAATCAGATTTACAATGGCAAAACGAATCGCCTTGTAACTTATTGTTCGAGCTCACCAAAAAAAAGAGATAAAGTCTATTAAGTTAATATCAATACGGGAGATATGTCTAACTACCGCCGAATTTGTTTAATGTTGAGTTGGTCTAACGATTAGAGTTAACGATTAACTCTGCAAGTTTTTTTGGGTGCGTTTCAAATCTTGCAGAATTGTTTAGTCTATTCTTATTCAAGGTCCCTTCGAAAGTACTTGGTGGTCCCAATATTCTTTCTTGGGATGGGCATATTTTGGATGGCTTCTGTTTCCCCATTCCTTCAGGAGGACTCCACTCCTTAATAAATGTAAGCTGCTTGTTTTCATTATTTTTTAAGTAGAAGGCCCAAACAAAGAGTTTTTCAAAACAAATACTCATTGTAGTATGTTCCTATAATTTTCATAAAACCTTATCGAAAATTAACTTTTATTTTCTTTCAAAATGGAGTTTAAATTTTATGAAGCTCGTTGTGGGCCTTTTTCAATTTCGTCTTCAATCTGTTATAACGTTTTGTCTTTTTTGCATTCTTGGCCTTCTCCAGTTGCCTCAATTGCCTTTGTCTCTATGTGTCATTTTCACTACTTGGGTTTTTTTTTCTCCATTTTTGTGGTAGATTTTTCCTTCTCTCTTTATTCCTGGGTTTTTTTTTTTTTGTTAGCACTCTTGGAATGCAAAAATTTCGCTACTTGCCTTGGCTCTACTGAACTTAGCTCTCTGTTTACGGTTCGAAGAACTGAATGTCAACAGTTTTCATAAATCTTTGTCGAGTGGACATCATCAGCTCTATCCCATCATCCGGCTGTCCGTCTGGAGGACTCCCACTGCAAACTGTCAGTTCCTTTGTTGACTTGTCCTTTTCTCTTTTTTCCATCTCAAGTGCTGTGTTTTGACATGTTTCCAAGATCAAAATTGATATTGGAATTTGTTTTGACCCTTTGGAACTTTTACCTAGCCATAGGCATTTACATATAGATTTATTCTTTAGAATTTCAACAAAGTTATTTAGTTACTTTCCATTAAGTGTCTCTTGTTTGGCATCTCTTTATTGATATGTTAATTAAAATAAATTCCAACTTTCGCTGTTCGGTGCATAAATAAATTGACATTTTGTTTTTGATTTGCCTTTTTGTTTTTCTTTTGGTCAAGGGTGCCGGCCAGGTCAGAAGCATTTTGCCATCAAATACAATCAATTTTTTATGGGGCAACACATTAGCATTGGTGGCATTAGCTGGCGAATCTGTTGGCCATTGTATGGCCCAGACATGTGCCGTTATCTGAATTCGTGCACGGGAGAAACCAGTTCTCAATCACAGTGAGCTGTGACTACAACTAACTCGCCTGTTACTCAGCCGAATAAATTGAAATTCAGTGCATAAATCGAAGCTTGTTTTGGAAGCTTTTTTTATTTAAATTAAATCTCCTAGTTCCAATTGAGGTGACTAAGGGAAAGTGATTGATTAGTGGCCACTATAACTTGGCTCCACTGTATCTAAATATTGTAATAGTCTATTCTATATATATTTTTTTCCACTTAATGCAAATCAGTTTGTGAGTGACCCAAATTGAATGGCAATAAAATTGCTTGAGTGTTCCAAAATCGGTTTAGTTGTTGACAGAGGCAACGCCTAAAATATGTTCTACGGCGATCATGAGGCAGCTCTTATTCCTAATACAGTTACTAGCGATTATTGTGGCCGGTAAGCTAATGTTTGAATTGGAGTCCAATGCAAGTGAAAGTTATACTTTTCCATTGATTTAGCTCAATCCTTGCCCAGGCATTGGAAACGGGCCCCAGTTCGTGGAACCTTCAATGTGGACCTGTATGCATTTAATAAGCCCAGAATGAACTTGGCCCGACAAGAGGGGGGCAAAGTTTTGCCAATGGTTCAACTGTTAGAGCAACTTTCTCACAGCAGTCGCTCGACAATGCCAAAATCACATTACAGGAATCTAGACGGGACAATCGAAGCGGACACTAATTCCAGTTTAAGCACTGTTCGAGCAAATTTATACTCCAATGAGTTTCTCTCACAAAATGTAGGCTCAAAGAAAATAGTGAAATTGAATACACTGGCCGATGGCAAGCCAGTGCGGGAAAATATTGAGGAACAGGAGGAGCCATTGAAAGTGAAATTACCTTTGCCAGAAGCGGCGGAGACGGCAACCACAGTTTCTCCAGCCACTGAGAATTCTTCAGCAAAAACTAATGAAACTATCGAAATTAACACTGTGGAGACTGTGATGGAAATGAAGTTGCTGGAAAGCATGCCCACAGAGACTCCGCTCAAGCAGACTGATGATGGTCAACAAACTGACAATGATAGAGAAGTGAAGTCAACAGCTAAGCCCCTTCGCATGAAGTCCAAACGAAAGCAGAGCAAAGCCAAAGCCAAGACAGCAGTGCCAACGACAATGAAAACGAAAACACAAA
Source organism: Drosophila tropicalis (assembly GCF_018151085.1). Taxonomy (NCBI): domain Eukaryota; kingdom Metazoa; phylum Arthropoda; class Insecta; order Diptera; family Drosophilidae; genus Drosophila; species Drosophila tropicalis. The sequence continues at coordinate 630,587 of NW_027173049.1, read as the reverse complement.
ACGAAACTGAGACAACAATGGCAGCAAACTTGAGGCCGGCTTCAGCAACTCCATCATCGCCATCATCATCACCATCATCCCCTCCATCCACATCGTCCTCACATGTCAAGGAGCCAGGAATGGGATTGGCAACACAATCGCCGGAAATCAGCACGCATCGTCCAACAGAGGCAGTAGTTACAGTGCCCACTCCGGCAAGGAAGGGTTCGAAGACCAAAACTAAACGTCGGGGCTCTCAACGGCGACCAACCAAGGAGGAAATTGAAACTACGACAAATTGGTGGCAGATACTACCATATGCGGAAATTAGAACATTTTTGAATACGATTTATGATAGCATTACCGACGATGACGATGAACGTGCTGGGGGCATGTCCAGAAGTTTTGGTTTCTGAAAAGAGGAAACCAATGGAAATGGTTTTCGGGGAGGATGGGTTTGGGTTTGGGTTTGGGTTCGGGTTAGTTTAGCGAGCGTTGAATTGAATTTCCGTTCGAAATCAATCGCAACTGTGTTGGATTTTACGATCACAAAACAAATTTGCAATAAAAAATAGAGAATAAAATACATTTTGATAAGTCTTGATTAAATGTAGTCATCATGCACAATGGCTTTTCTTTGAGATGCGATTAATCATTTCCAATCCAATCATTACCCTCAACCATGCCCAAGAGACCGAATGTCTCTTGTCTATTCAAATTCTGCCTCCTTCCCAAAAAATGATGATTTTAAGCCGCTGTGTCAACAAAGACGACTTAATTAAAATACAACCATGCCTGCTGCTCAACAACAATAACTCAGCTGGGCATTTAAAAAGCCATTTATTAATATTTAAATATACACAAACTAGTAAATGAGAATCAGAAGCACAACTGAGATTGAGAATGAAAGCGAGAATGGCTTAGTTCACGCCAAATAAAATGTTTACTGACAGCTTAATGGCATCGAGACGACGACCGTGACATGGCCGGTAGTCCGCTTAGACGCCGACCGGTCACAGGTTAAAGTTGAAACTGGTTGAACGGCTTCCACGCTTGAAAACAGGTCAGAAGCGTTAATAATGGCGTTAACCATTTCGTTATGCGTAAAATAAATTAATTATTGAAATATTAATTCTCATGGAAATTCATTCATTTGAACAGCCATAGAATGACATTTCGTTGGCCCGCAGAGTGGAATGATGCTGGTCGTCTTGGCCGGAGTCTTCTTTTCCGTCGCTTTTCCATGGCTTGGGGTTTGTGTTCAATATCGGCATAGAAAAGCAATTCCTTGGAGTCATCTGGCAAAGACAAGGTGAACACTGTTCGAGTGGGCTTAGGTTTAATAATCTCCTTTTCCAATGCCTTCTTCTGCTCCTCTTGCTTCGGGGGCACACTGAATGCATGACCTCCGTACAAATGCAACTGCCAATTGCAGAGATTCGGTATCAAATTACATCTGGCAGTGGCATTCTCGGCGATTAATGTCACTTGCGTCAAATTCAGTTTTGGTATTTGCTTCAGTCCGGCAAATGCCTCATCCCCGTGACCCCGACTGGGTGCAACGAGGTAAACCAATGCCAAACACAAGAAATAATCGAGACACATTTCAATTTCAGCTACCAGCTGCGTTTGCAGCTCAACGGCGACTGAACTCTTGGGTATGGGTACGGAAACCAGTTTGCCAAATATTATGTGCTCTGGCATGCCAAAATGAATGTCAAACAATAGTTCTTATTATATACATATTTGAATTGCCGTTGCCCATTAATCAAATTGGGCATATATAGGGGAAGAGCAAATGGAAAGGTAAAGTAGTCATCATTATGTCAAAATCACGACCGCATTATTAGAAATTCGATTGAGAGATGTTCGCGATAAATATTTCCAATCGACTCAGAGAATACTTAGATAGTTATCACTCTGACAATATGTTGATCAGTTGAGTAACCTCTTAAATTACTTTTGTCTTAAATATGAATTTTATGCTCCTCCTCTATGTATAACAATTTTGTTGAGTCTGATGAATACAAGCTTCAAGTTCCATTACAATGGTCAAAAATTACAGTTATTGGAATTTATTCTAAATAGATTCTTAAAATAATCAAAGATATTTAACTTTTGTTGTTTTATTTTCATATAGATTACAGGGTATACAGGGGTTTGAAATACTTTTATGTATTTTTCTCGTATTTCTATAATTTCCACTTGGGCATCTTTTTGAGATAATTGTGTTTGCGTTGTGGTCTCTGCCAAGCTGGTCGACGTGTGGGTCTATAGGGTCTCAATCTCACACTGTTGGGTCTGTTGTTGTTGTAGTTGTTGTTGGCGGTAGTTCTTGGCGTTGTTGTCTCTGGCATGTTGTGTTTGTCGTATTTCATTCGATCGGGCACTATCAATAACATGGGTCTGCCATGGCCATCGGACAAACGCACATATTGCGCCTCTTCTGGATGGGCGCAGAGCCTCGGATAATTGTAACAGAGCGAGGTCATGGGATATGGCGAAGATTGGAGACTCAATTGTTGCTCTGGATGCAGTTGACTAGTGAATGTATCGACCTGGCTAAGTACCGTGGGTACCGTTGTAATAGTTGTAGAGTTTTCCCCTTGGAAATGCAGACGACTCGACGAGGAGGACGAAGTGCAGATAGGCAGATGTGGAAACAGATTGCAGATAGGATTGATGGTGGTCGCTTCTGTGGAATATGGTGATTGAGTCGTCCGAGAGCTAACTATTATAGTACCTGTTGTTGAGTAACCTGTTGTAGACGATCCTGTTGTTGAGTAACCTGTTGTAGACGATCCTGTTGTGGAGGATCCTGTTGTCGACGATCCTGTGGTTGTAGAAACTACACTCGAATTCGTTGAAGTAGATTCCGTAGATGTGGACTCAGTAGTGGAAGAAGCGGCTGTGGTGGAAGTCGATGTTGCCTTAGTTGTTGTCGTAGGTTTGACTGTGGTTGACGTTGTTGTTGTGGCTGCTGCTGTTGTGGTCGTCGTTCTTCTGGTTGTTGTAGTCGTGGGTCTTCTTGTTGGTCTCCGAGTTGGTCTGGGTCTGGGACGATTGGGTCTCAAGGGGCGCAAAGGTCTTTGTGGCCGATACGGGGGTAGTGGCTGTAGCGGCAGTGGAGGAAGCGGTACTGGCAGCGGCTCCACAGGTACAACCCCATCCGCACTTGAATCTGACCACAAACCCAACTGCTGCTTTTTATTCTCGACACTCTGCCAGAAATTATTGTAGTATTCCGCCAAGATGGCTGCATCAAATTGCTGTTCAGGCGGCGGTGTTGTAGGATTTTCGGGTGAATGATGAAGTGCACTCGATATACGGGAATAAAGATCGGTTATATCCCAAACAGGAATATGTAATCTTAATGAATTGTCGCCAACCTGGGCCCAGGTTAAATGAACGGCCATAACCAGCAGGAGAAAGATACTAATGTTGATGCCAAACGCCATGATCCAAAACTAAGCAGAAATCTGGTCAAAACAAATATTTTTATAGAGATGGATCATAATGGGCACACGACCGACAATGTGGATTGACTATGATAGTCCCCCCAGGCCAAGTTGAAAAACAAGAGTTGTTTATCGTTTTCAGCAATTGTATTTCATTCATTGTTCTATCAAAGGTTCTTTCTGCAACTCGTTAGCTCTATTCAGACCTTGCGTCTTGGAGTAGGTCGCCTTTCAAACTTTAACCGGGAACCAAAAATTGATCGTCCAGAACTTGCCGCTGACCCGGGGGCTATCAATATCAACGGGTATCCCTGCTCGTCCTTCAGACCTATGAATTGAGCCTCGTCTGCCTGCTTGCAGACATCGGGAAAGCGGTCGCAGAGCGACAGCAGGGGCTGCGGCTCTGAATCGATTGAAAAATTTAAATTTTGTTCACGATTCGCAGTGCTTATTGTGATTGGTGGTTTTTTTATTGCACAGCTGGGCAGTTGAGGATACATTTCACATATATCGGGTGTTGTACATGATGGCAAAGTGGGATCAAGATCACAATCTGATTCCGGAGGTTTTTTCGTCGTGCATGATGGTAGATTCGGATCAAGAGTGCAATCTGGTTCCGGTGGGGGGTTAAGGGTTTCGGTGCCGTTGTGCATATTGGTAGATGAGGATACATTTTGCATAGATCTGTATCCGGTGGATTTGTTGCTGGCTCTTTGGTCGTTGGCTTTGTCGTTATATGCGGATGATGATGATGATGATGGTGGGGATGATACGGAGGGGGCAATGGCAGCGGAGTCAGTGGAGGAGATGGATAGTAGGGGTATGGCCATTCCTTATCCGGTTGCGGTGTAGTCTTTATTTTCTTCTTTTTGTGCCTAACAATTGTCTGCTTTTCGGGCAAGCTGGCTATGTGTGAGAATACATCTTGAATATTCCAAACTGGTATCCGATATGTGAGCTCGTTTCCAGATGATTCTAGCCAAATCGTTGGTCCATAAATTAAAATCCATAGAACCACTTTGCCGTAGAACATTGTGTGTGTCGTTCTGATTTGCGACTAAATTGAGCCGTTCCAAATGCGATTGATTTTATACATCCAAGGTAAAGTTCATTTTGGCGAAACTTATTCTAATAGAAATCAAAGTTTTATTGATTTTTTAATGGTAGACAACAAAGAAAACAAAATTAAGCCAAATATGCAAACGCACTATTCTACAAAAGGTTGACGAATTGAAGTCAATGTGCCCATTCTTTGTGTTCGGATTTCAGAATGAGATTTCGATTTGACCATATCTTGATTAAATTTATTACAATTTATCATACGACCCATATTAAAGACTTATATGGGCATATTCGAGAAAGTTTAAGCCAATTAAAAACGTGTATTAAAGTGTCAAATGTCCGCAGCAATTCGTAACCTTTTTCACTTAAACTAAACCCATATGTAACTGTTAAAATGAGAAAGGTCTTACACCTGGTATGTGCACCAAAAGGGAGAAATGGCATACTAAACTCACCAAAATGTATGTAACATTCAGAAGGAAGCTTTTCCGACATCATAAAGTATATATATTCTTGCTCAGCATCAACAGCCGAGTCGATCTAGCCATGTCCGTCCGTATGAACACCTAGATCTCAGGGACTATAAAAGGTAGAGAAACCAAATTTGGTATGTAGACTCGTGTAGGATGTACAATTATCGAGTTTATTTCAAATTTTTGTCAGGCCTCTTTCAGCCCCCGGAAATTAAATTAAACCGAATTTCTCAAAGACTATACCAGCTAGAGACACTAAACTTAGTATGTGTGCTATATTAGTATGCGAGCAGATTTTGTCCATAATTTAGAAATAACCGATTGCCTGCTGCGATTAGTCTTGTTCATTTCTACCAACCTACAAATTTTAATTAAAATCGGACTAGAAATACGCAAAACATTTGTATAAAAGTGGTCCAAAAGGCCGTAGTTGGCCAATGGCTAATGGCGGCGATAAAGTGATAGTGAGTTTTTCTGAGGTGAGGGTAAGACATGTAAAATAATTGAATAAACATACATTTGGTCTTTGAAATTTAAAATATTTGTTTTACCTGGTGCATTGTTGTTACTTGATTTAAGATAGTCGATGGGTTCGATTTAATAAACGTTCAATGCGAGGGAAACTGTTACAAAAAAATGAGATCCCTATTGCAGCAAGCAACTAACACAATTAAATTAAAAGATAGGCAAATTGACAATCTTATCATGGCATTAAATAGGAGCTCTGATGATAGAAACTACACAGAAATTGTATTAAAGTACGATAATCAACTGAAAGAGGCGAATAGTCTTCTACAGGAATCGTTCTCATTGGTCAAGAAACTGGAAGCTCAAAATAAGCAAGTGGAAGATCAATTGGCGGCAACATTAAATGAGAATGATGTTCTTATAAAGAATTACGAGCTGAAAATAAAAGAACTGGAAGAAGAAATAAAAGCAAACGAAAACGCAGACAAAAAACGGAAACGATTTCTTTTTTATACTGACGAAATGCTTGTGATTGAAAATGATATAGCTGGTCCCGGATGGATATCAATAACTTCTTTTGGTGGATTTAAAATTGGTACTTATATGGATAATATCCTTTTAATGGATACACTGCAATATGAAATGTACATTGATCGAGTTCATAAGAATGGAAGTACTTCCTACATCCACTTTGACAATTTTGAACTTTGTAGTCGAAAAGATATACATGGGAAAGAGAAATGGGTCATCAAATCGCTGACTCTAAGTAGAAGCTCAGTAGAAATTGTTATGGATAGTATCTCCAAAATGTCTCTTGACGAACTAGATAATCAGTTTCATAAGGATTGTAAAAAATATATTCTGATGGTAAAGCCAAAAAATGTGGAATTAAAGAAAATTAACCCATCAGAAGGTTATGTGATACTGACGTAATCGTTTAGGTAAGGCTTAGTTTGTGCCCATTATCAATTAAAGTCCGAAGAACAATCAAAAATCAATATCAAATCCAACATTGAAGAGGCAGAAAATGTAACCAATCGAAATCTTTTAGAAAAGTAAAGTTAAGTTATTAATAATAATATGTATAATTGTTCAACTTCTGGTTTGATAGAGTCAAGGCAAGGAATAAATATATATTGGGCTAATCCCCGGAATTTTATATGATGATCCTATTAACATATGGGCATTTCCGAAATCACTCACACGACTTTCGGAAGCATAATAAAATTTTATTTTATTTTTATGATTTATGATACAATTTAACCTAAATAATAAATTTTCATCTATCTTCTTTAGAAAATATACAAGCTAAGACAATTTTGACCATTTTTTGGTCAAAAAAATGACTTAACAAAAGCAAAATTACGGTAAATTCAAAATCTTTTGGCTTTCCTTATATTTTATACGGTTTGTTCACCTATCCAAGTTTAATTTAAGAGATCTCCAAATGTCCTAAACATTTTTAATGGGTAATTTCTTATAAACTTTACTAAAAACACAAACTCAACTTCTCTTACAATTATTTTGTACATGTTTCTTTTCACTATTTCTATCCAAAAATCTAAAACTGGATCATTTCTTATTAATATATTGTATAATGAAAAACATCCAGATCTTTGGTACCTTATGTTTTGGTCCTGTGTTTGACCTTTCCCGGAAATGCCAATTGGATATTCTATTATAAGAAATTATAAAAACACTGAGTGCCCAAGGAACATCAAAAGAATAAACAAATGGTCTACAAACTAAAAACTGTTACATTTGGCTTATTATATCTGGATGACAAAATGACATCAAACTCTTGAAAATGGAGTCAAAGAATGACAAATGAATTCACAGTAGGTTAATCGTAAGTGTTTAGTTACTTTTACGGCACTTTAATAGATATCAGGCAACTATATAATATAGCTTTCATAGGAATAATCGATGCTTCTAATGCGATTATACCAACGAGAATTATTTACTTTGGCATAACAATCGGATAACTTTACTATATACATAGCTGTCATTTAAACATTCGATAAAATGGCTTGAGCTTGAGTTTGTTGACCTATCTTCCTTTGCGGAAATTTGAATTTTCAGGTAAGACAGAGTTACAGGAAAACTTGCAAGGTGTACAATCTTCTGTCTGAATTATTTGTAATCTTTTTAATAATAAGCTTAAACATAAATACAGTGGGCCCCCACTTATCGAATACAATATTTGTATTGTAAAAATGTGTTCTAGGTTGGAATATAATTCACATATTTCGTTACGATTTGAACTGTATATTTGTATTGGATGGAACGAGAGGGACATGATCTTTTATTTTACAGTGGGTAAAATGGTCACACTCTTTAAGGTATACCGAAAAATTTCCTTCCCCTATCACACGTCGATGGATACATTTGTAACAATAATGCTTTCGAAAACTCTTGGAGTTCAAGTTAAAAGAATATTCAGAAATTCCCTTTTCATGAAACGATTCCACCTTTGAAATTAAAGAGGTTTACAGTTGCTGGAAAGAAGGATCTTGATGTTCTGGATGAATTTCATTCCATCGAAATTTCCAAGTGCTGTTTATAAGTGTATCCACAGGATATGTAAGATTAAACGAATGAAATATACATTTCCATTGGGATACCAACGACTCCTTTAGGGACTTCACTTAAAATTTTTTTTTTGGCTTTTGGTAGACAAAGTCAGACAAGTTTTTAGCCTAGCAACCTAGCAACCTTCAACATTATTTGAGCTCTTCCTTTCGATTGCCACGTGATGGCGACTATGTGGAAGGAGGGCAACATATGGAACTAGGACCAACAGAAGGCAGGCCAGTCCTGAGGCAATAGCAACAGCAAAAGGCAGAGTCAAGCGGCACTATTAAAGCACAATCACATTTTAGCATTTATTGTGGCAATTTCGCAAAACGATATCGTATCTAATGGCTTTCTTTTGATATGGTTTCTGCTCCGCCAGAGCAACGGCAGCTCTCTGCTTCAATGGCCCGAAATGGCCATTGTTATGTGTATCAGTTACTAAATTCAAATATTGAACTTGCCCCCGTGTGTGTGTGTGTGTGTGTGTGTGTGTGTATAGAAGTGTGTGGCATATTCAGCTTATGTTGTAATAACCATACTAATAATCATAAAATATATACATACATACATATATACACATTTGAGGCCCAATCTGAAAGATGCCACTCACATTTGACTTTTGTGTAGTAGCAAAGAGGACTTCCTAATTGCTTTCAATGCAGATGGAGGATGGAGGAATGGAGGATGGCTATGTCATAGAATGCAAGACCATCAATTACGCCTGTGTTTATTTCCATTTATTGTTAAACAAACTTAATTGAAATTCAACAACAGCAGCAGCAACAGCAACCCAATTTTCTGAATTTCCCTTTGTCCTATTTATCACGCAATTATAATGAAAATGTAAATACCAAAAACAATGGGTTAGACGCAACGGGTCCGCCCCCGGGAACTAATGCGCTCCAAATTTGCGGCTGGACACTCTCCGTTGCGGTTGTCGTTCAGGTCTCGGTTCATTATGTGCCATTTTCCATACATTATGCATATATTTTCCGTTACCATCAGTTGAAAAATCAGTAGCCAGTTGCACCCTACCAACAAGATGAGTATATTCAATGCAGCAAAAGCATGTCGGTTTCGAATTTCCAACGAATCGATATAGTTCGGAATGAACTATGATTCAGTACCTAAAAGGATCTTCGGGTACATTGGTTTTTGACTTCACAATTTCCAAGCTTTACTCAAGAGAGTTAGCAGGAAGAGTACAAGCAAGTGTGTATACCCCGTAGCTCTCTGTATTTTTAATGGGAACTTTGCATTTGGAACAAATGCAGTTTATTACCACTTTTAGTAAACTTGGTCAAGTAACTGCCGTTTGAAATATCCAAATTAAATATGTAGTTAACAACTTGTGCGATAAGTTTGTCTGCATTCTGGAATTTTGCTTGCTTAACATTTTTGCAGCATGAGCGCCATGTCCTTTATTTAAAGGGTGTCCCTTTGCACTGTAATGAATATATTCATTATAATGGAAGTAGCTAATAACTCAGATAGACCACATCTTACATCAAAACAACCATTCGGTTACATTTTGAAATTTTATAATAATGCAGACATATTTCGCCGTATTCCATCAGGCAGTTTTTATTTTCGGGACTTCCGCAATAAAAACCAAGTTTATACCTACTTAAGTTGAGGATTAAGAGAAGCAAATCCACGTATTAAAACGGCAGATGTCTGCAAATATATACATACATAGATATAATGTAGGTAGATACCGTTGCACCAATGTATGTGCCTATATATTGGACGTGCTTACTCAACGAGTTTAATAGTCTACAATTGGTCGGTCACAACTGCGTAACATTTTTCCTCAATTTTGTAGATAAAATGGATCAAGCCATACTCAATTTGATGTTGTCGAATGTGGACGCTTCTCCAGAAGATCCTTCATCGGAGACCAGTTCGGTAAGTGTATATAGTGAGTAGATTTAAAACAAAATATTTATTTGTACTCATAAATTACAGATTATTGATGGATTTGAGTTAATGAACACCCAATGTGAGGGAAACTGCTATCAGAAACTAAAGTCCTTATTGCAGCAAGCAGCCAAATTGATTAAACTAAAAGATCAGCAGATTGAATGGAAAGACCGGCAAATTGATAATCATGTAAGGACAATATCAACGCTGTCAATAAAATGTCTGGATATACATAAACATTATATGGAAAATCAAATGGCTGAAAAGGGCAAGGAAATCTCGGACCTCGTATCAAAGTACGCGGAGCAACTCAAGGAGGCGAATGCTCCTTCGAACAAGACCAATGAGAGCCTTGAAATACCAAAAGAACAACTAGAGAATCAATTGGCGGATCAAACTAGAGCTAGAGAAGATGAACTCAATGCTCTGTTAGAGGAGTCCAAGAAGAAAGTAGAGAGTCTAATCGCGCAGCTATCAGAAGCCGAAATTAAACTCAAAGAGGCGAATACGTTTTTAGAGGAGTCCCACGAGAAACTAAAGATGCTCGAAGTTGAAAAACAGAAGATGGAGAATAAACTGACATCAAAAATTAAAGAGAATGAAATTCTGATAAAAAATTACCAAACAAAAATTGAAAAGCCAGAAAACAAAGAATATAAAACTTTACTTCATGTGGCAAATTATTTTGCCAGGACGGTGACCATTAACAATGATATCGCTGGTCCTGGTTGGTTAGTCGTAACACGCCGTGAACTTCAAAACGGATCACTCAAAAAAACTATTAATATTGACTCAAATATTGTGTACTGTCTCACTAAAGATCAGCCCCACGAATTATACATTCACTTAAAATATAAGGATGGAAGAACTTTATTTGCCCACTATGATAACTTTGAACTTGATCTAGTGGAAAGTGATTTCAAAATAAAATCGTTGGGTGATGTTAGATCCTCGAGGGCGATTGTAGGGGATTTTCGCCGACATTCTATCGAATCTATTATGAACTTTATTTGTTATGGCTATAATGTTGCGTCATGCACTTTAATGATAATACACAAATTAAAATATCAACTTCTTCCCCCTTCCATTACTGAATAAAGCTGTCCGTACAAAATGTGGATGTCGGTAATAATAATATGTGAAAATAATTTTCAGTTGTAAACTTGAGCCTTTGTACTACTGTATAATAACGGAATATTACAATAATATTGAGCTAATTTTTTATAATTATCTAATAGTCATATAAACAAAAACTTATTTTGGCATAATTAAATAAGTCGCAATATTTAGAATTTGAAAGAAAATATTGTATTTAAGTTGATTTGATTTTTCTCACCTTGTAATGACAAAGAAAACCTAAATGGCGAAAATAAATAATATTAATACATAGATCAATATATATTATTTTATTTTTGTGTGCTTCTCAATTCGAAACTGACGGAAACTCGTGTCTATGTTAGAAAACTCTATGATACAAGAATGAGTACCAATTTAAAACTTAAGTAAAATAAGTACGGAAAACAAAGTAAGTAAAACTAAGATAAGTAATAGTTATAATAATATAGTAATAGTTAAGAATTAATTAAATAGTGGCAAAAAAAATTGGCAAATCGAGTGAAATTCAGTTTTTCAACTGTCTCCAAATTGGATTTATGTCTTAAATATTTAGCTAAAGGCGAATGGGTTATCAGGAAAGACTGAAAGAGGACTTAAGAAAATAGTTAATAACTTACATGGTATACAATTTGAATTGTGTAGTAAATTATTAGTTACTTACTAATAATTATCATTGCAAAGATGATTTCGGTACACTCCACTGGCCTCTTCAATGCAGTAGCTTTAGCATCTGAAGTGATCAATCAATCAATTTTGATATACTTATAACTATGTATATGAATGTATCCAAGAAAGAATCAAATATCGCATACAGCCGTCGTCATTACTTCTGAAAAGTTGCAAGTGAAATATCGAGTATTTAAATACACAAATGAATAACTCGGGAATTGATTATGTTTTTTTGGGTCCTGATTGAGCTAGCATAAATGGATCTTGGACTGGCTGTTGCCGCATGGGGAGGACTAACCTAGCTCCGTTTAGTTGTGGGCTACATACAGGGTGGGTCATTTAAAGTGGAAGCATCTGGCAACCCCATAACTTTTGACAGAGATGTCAGATAAACAAATGTCATACTGCGTTGGAAGCGTCATTTCAGTACAATTTTAACCATGGAACAATACACACCTCAACAACGCGCTGAAATTGTTCAGCTGTACATTCAAAATAACTTCTCAATTGTGTTAACTAAACTTGCGTGGAAAAATAAAAATATGCCAAATTTATATCGTCTGGTAGTGTTGGTAATGCCAGTCATCTGTCCAGACAACGACCAAGACATTCCGACGAGAATATTAATGCCGGTCGAGCCAGTGTTGCAGAGACTCCATCGACATCAGGTCGCCATCGTTCACAAGAGTTAGGCATCTGGTTCCAACAGGACGGCGCTACTTGCCATACAGCGCATGCCACGACCAATTTATACATACATAGCTCGAAATGTTCCCCGGAAGATTAATATCGAAAAACGGCGATTATGACTGGCCACCGAGATCACCTGATTTGACGCCTCTTGACTTTTTTTATGGGGATATTGAAAATCCAAGGTAGACACTGGTAAACCAAGGACCCTGGCTGCGCTGAGAGACAATATCCGACAAGAAACTGCTGCCATATCGGACGAAACATTGCGCAAAGTGGTGCGAAAAAGTAGTTAGAACAAGTAGTTGGACCTGGAATTTTAAAAATTCCACTTCTTACATATGTTGCACCCGTTTGAACCCGTTTACACCGGTTAATAGTCCAAGTCCATGTTATCCAAGTAAAATCCGCCCTGTTTTCAGTATGGAATCTTTTATCTTTAATCCGTGACTGGATTGTGGAATCAGTAAAATCCAGTTCAATCCAGTTTAGTTTGTTCCGATTTGTTAGTTTCGATTATTTCACACCAACATTGGTCTTTACCCTTTGAAGTCTTCTCCCCACTCTCTCCCACTAATAAAAGAAATTGTTAATATTGTTTATTAATCCTTTAAAGATCCAAAGGCAAAACTTGACTTTCTATGAATATGTATAATTGCCCGTGCCAAAAAGATGATTATTGAATATTCAATTATGACAAAACGATTGGATGTCATGGGAAAACAAGAACAATGTTTACGTGACAAGTGATCACTGTATTTCATTGTATTGTATTCTGATGACTCCTTTGTGGTATTTAAAGGGGGAATGCGAAAGGACTGATACATCCGACACTGAATGGCGCTCATTTGTGGTCTCTCAATTCGATTCAACTCCACTCGTTTCGCCTTCAATTCGATTCGTTTATTGCCATCAATTATTTAAACATACAATTATTCTTTGGCTCCTCCAGCTACTCCTGCTGCTTCTGCCTGTTCCATTGATCCTTAATCGGGAACTGAAACAGAAGGTAAAGTGCAATTGCTTGTTGTTGCCAGGTGAACGAGGCGAGGGCAAACAAATGGCTCTTTGGCCTGGCCAATTATATGAGACTGGCTGTAAGCCAAATTGTAACTGTGTAAATGGTTACAAACAGTAAACGGTTTCCCGTTGCACCTTACAGCTTTCTCATAAATCAAACTTGCCTGATAAATTGCGGTCAAAGTGTAGCAAACAATGAGTTTGCCTCGTCTATTAATTATTGCTTTTATGTTGTTGCAACCTGACGGACTTGCAACCGTGTGTGTGTGTGTGTGTGTGTGGGCACGGGAATGATGCCCACTCTGGAAGACTTGAAACGGAATCCTTTACAGCAAATGGTCTTCTTTGGCCCATATGCATACATATGTACATATGTGTCTGTACAATTAATATAAGATTTTCGTGGAAAATTTTCATTTTGTTGTTCATGGGTATTAAATTTTAATCAGCCTCAATATGTGTGAACTCCTGCTGTGTGTATGTTCGGTACATTTTGGCGCCTCGAGTGCCAGACACTTTGAATGCCACCCCCATCCACACACCGCACGGACTCCCCTCCTCTTCCCCACACTTTAGGTCTTAAGATTTTCACTTCACCTTTTCCAAGGTTGTTTTCGCCTCAATGTTTTTCTCCTTTCACCTGAGAGTTGCTGTTGTTGTCCACGTGTTTTGACAACTTACTTTTATGGCTACATTGGCATAATTGGAAATTAACTTTATTTTGGTTCATTTAAATTTTTGAACTGCTCAATATTATACACACACACACACACACGCACTCATCTATTGCCTGATATTGTATTCCGGGCCAAATTTTGTTGCCTCCTCCGAGTAGAAGCAAAAAATTGTTGGGTAAACAAATACTTGCAATTGTTTTGCTACCAACACAGCTGGCGTTCTGAGTGAAAGAATTTCAATTGAACTCCTCCTCCTCCCTGCCACCCATTAAGGCGGATGGTATGGACTTCGAGAAAAGGAGAGTACGATACCATAAACCAATATCCATATCCAATCGGAATCTACGACTTTTTGTTTTAGCACACATTTTTGCTTTTGCTTTAGCATTTCATTTTGTGCTCTGGCATCTAATGATATGGAAATAATTATTGATTTCAATTTATACCTATTGGATTGCCCACCCACACTCCCACCAACACACATACACGCACACAGTGAGAGAAATTGTGCAAAAGTTGTTCTACACAAGTTCAAATCGTGCATAAGTTAAGTTAGTTAACCAAGTTAAGGTTTATACGAATCGAAATCTGTTTAGAACTCAGAAATGGCATATATTGCAATTGATCCCTTTCTTCCTTTTGGCTTCTGAAAGTCCTTCTTAGCTATTAATAACCAGTTTTATGCCTCTTTTGCATACTTATTAATGTAAACTCGTCTAAGATTTCATGCAGATCGATGTTTCAATTTGTATTCTTTAATAACCATAACCATATTCGTTTGCTCCATTCGTTTTGCTTGTTTAATCAAAATTGATTTCCATTTTGTGTTTTGTTATTTTCGTTTTTTGTTCCGAGCACTTTATCCTCTCGTATGAACGCATAACGTATTCTCCATTGAAGCTTAATAGATGTTGGCGCCTTCGTGCGTACATTTCAGTTATCCCTTAAACTTTTTCTGCCCTTCCTTGGTGGGCACACTCCACACACTCACACATGTGTGTGTGTGTGTGTCTGCTCTGTAATTTTCCATATAAATAGATAGAAAAAATGCTAAAGCGGAAAACAAGGCAAAAGCTGTTGGAAAATATATGGCAAGCCATTTGCAAATAAATTGAATGTTCAATTTCAATAATTTTTGCATACTTTGCTCCAGACAAAGTTGTTTCTAATCCATTTCGACATTCACTAACAACAACACCAACAATTTGCTTATTATGGATTTCGAGCAGAGTGTGAAAATGTGCTGATTAAAAAAGTTTTCATTTCGAAAAGCGATTTAAGTTTATTTTTTTTCATCAAATAGAACTAACTATTTGATATTCTGGTCAAAGTAGTCTATGTTAAAATCTCGA
This sequence comes from Drosophila tropicalis, assembly GCF_018151085.1. Classification (NCBI taxonomy): domain Eukaryota; kingdom Metazoa; phylum Arthropoda; class Insecta; order Diptera; family Drosophilidae; genus Drosophila; species Drosophila tropicalis. The sequence continues at coordinate 615,123 of NW_027173049.1, read as the reverse complement.
GAGCTTTTCTTTGATTTGTATGCCAAATAAATAAACATTCTCTTTTTCGACAAGCTTTTCTTTAATTTTCCACACAACCACACACACAGAGACAATGCCACAGATACATTTTCAGACCTTACGAAATAAAATAAACGAAAATGAACAACTGAATGAATGAATGAATGCACGCCGGAATGTCGAGCACATATGAAATTGTAAAATTTGTTTGTTGTTTTATTTGCATAAATTTCCCATGGGAAAAACACTCACACAGAGAGTCGCACACACACACGCACACACTTTTACATTTATATGACTAAAAACATTACCAAATGCAGTCAATAGCGAAAATCCTTTTAACCTTAATGTCTTAACGCTTATAACATTGATAACCGAATTAAAAGTTATGGTAAAATGTTTTCAATACCTTACATTTAGTAAGGGTATTTGAAATTCTCATTGGGCAACACCTTTACCTAGGATAACGAGCACTCTTTGACCAATCAACTTGTAAATTGTTTTATGGCATCCGAAACTCTTTTACCCCTTTATAGGCCATGAAGTAGTTTAGTTCTTTATCTCTTATACTTGGTTTTAGTTTTAAGCATAGATTTAATGAGATGACTGTGCCGTGCCTTCTGCCTTTGCACTGAGAGTCAGCTTAAATTGAGGCTAGGACTCTCAACCAAAGAGTTGATGCAATTAAGGTCAGTTTTTCAACTTTGCAAATGACCTTCATGTCTAAGAGGATGCGTGTCCTAGTCCACTCGCCTTTCCTTCCATATTCACATCATGGTTGTGAAATTTTAAACCATTCTGCATTTCACATTCAACATTTGTGGCTAGAGCAAACGGCTTCCGTTTTGTGTGCCCTGAAGTGGCAACAAGTGGCCCAAGCACTTGCACTTTGACTGACGCGCCAGCATCTTGGCTTTTTCCTTCCCTCAGAAGGGTGTGAAGGGGTTCGGTTTGGTTTGGCTTCGTTTGGGTCGTGGTGGGGATGGGCTGCTAAAAAGTGCGCAAAATGAAGTGCCAGCCAGCTGGTGCCGCTGCTGCTTCTGCTGCTGCTGTCTGAAAGGTGCTTCAGTAACTGAAGTGTTAGAGGAGCCTTACAAGGCAAGCGGACGAGGCGAAGGAACTGCCGGGTCTCGTATTTAGCGGCTTTAGCGACTTTCCACTGACACTGAAAGGCAGCAGCCAACGAGGTGCACTGTTTTGCCAACTCGATGGCCCTCGACATCATCATGGCTGCTGTTGCCGCATCTTATATGTATGAGCAGTTAGCCTGTTTAGTTTAGAAATTCAATTTCACCAGCCACTTTTCATTTTGTCCTCTTGTTTCTGCGCAACCCGGTGATTAATTGCTTAGGACAGAGCCATCTGCGACCGCCATGGATGCCACAGTCGTCAAAAACTCATATATATTAGGTACATATTTTCCATATATATCTATATCTATGTATATATATTTATTTGGCAAGCACGTGACCATGACTGACCAAAAATATATGGTGATAGCAAAATGCGACATTCGGTTCGCCTTTGTCGTTTTATTTTCCACTGAGGATTTATAGAAAAATCTAAAATAACCACCACTTGGGCCATCAACATCGATCGAAATGGAAATCTATGCAAAAGCAAAATACATTTCGACTGTAATATCCGATTCGTTTTAAGCAAACATACAAATTTCAACGCGTGACTAAAGTTTGGCCTTTCCATTTTTAATTGCTTTAAATGTTAGAAAGATTTTCCACTGCGAACAAATTTTAAAGAAATTGTTTAAGTTCGGAATTGAAAGCCATTTTCTTTCTTCTAGGGAGAACTGATTGAAACATTTCGAGAATAAGCAAAAAGGATTTTGTTTTTGAGTCCTATATAATGCCAAAGTAAATCTAAACGTTTTCAAAAGTGTCTAATGAGCGATTCTGAGAGATTTCTGTTCCTAATCTAAAACGAGGGAATCTCTCACACAGTTCATGAATTGTTTCTAAATATGTTGTGTTTTTGTTTTGAATTGACCTATATGTAGGAACAGAAACATTTTTGAGTATTTGCCATCGCTTTGGTTGTGTGGCACCTGTGTGTACCTGGGAGTGTTTAAGGGATGCGACGAAAATGGAGATTGGTATAACCCAAATTGTTCAGCCTTCGGTGATTTATTGTCAATTTGTCTTAAATTATGCATGTGGCAGATAAAATAGATAGAAGGTAAATGGAGGTTGGCTGATGGTGGCAGAGAGGCTGGGGGGCTGGGGGGGGCTGCATTTACACTGCCATCTTGGCATATTTTTTAAGGCATTTATCATATTTTATCACTGCCTAAATGCGTGCCATAAATAATTTTTTCCACAACTGATTTTAATAGACTCTCTCTCTGGGAATGGAATGGAACTTCAATGTGAACGTGAGCGCTTGGCTTTCACCTGTGAAGTGGCATTGAGGCATAAATTCTGTCTGCTCGACTTTCAACTCTCGATAATAATTTGTCAAATGGCATAGTCAAGCGGTGGGATGCTGGAAAGGGCGATGGTGCACCATCCACGGGCGATTTGCAAAATGGGCAATCCGAATTTATGAGGGGGGGAGGGGGAGCAATACCCAAATCTACCATAATGTCTCATTTTGTTTGGACAAAAAACGCCAACCTCTTGCCGCCCCTCCAATGTCTGGGAGTGGCCCATGCAGTAAATGTTTTGTGGCAACAGTTTTCGCTCAATTACATTGCAATTGCAATGGGCTTGTGTCAGCCATTTTGTGTGCTAGTAATGGGACATGGCTTACACCGTGTGACCGACCGTTAATTGGTTGCGGCTTTCGTTAAGCATCTCCTTTACTACCTGATGCCAACGGGGTTGCCGGGCCAGCTGCTGCTGCAAAAATTTATTCATTTGCCACGGGTTCGGAGGCGACTTTACTTCTGATGCAGAGTCTCGCGGTTCGATTGACCGCTAATGATATCATTTTCTCAACATTAACAACACAATCAAGCAAAAGCAAAGTAGAGGGAAAACACCAAAACCAATTAGCCATTTAAGACGATGTATATTCATTTCCAGGGTTTCATTAGGCTTTGACTACATTCGGCATTTGTCTGATTTCCAATTATCGGATTGTTTTCGTTCTTTGTCTATTTTGATGGTTATTTTTTAGCCTCATTTACCGCACATGATGAAATAATTAACATTTTTGATATTTGACGAATATCAATACTCTTCCAGGCTGTGTAATTGAAGATAATAGTTCAATGGGGCAACGAAGGCCCCCAGTCATGATCGGTTCTGAAAAGGACTTGGCAGTAGTTTTAAGCGGCTTAGAACCGCAATTCCTTGTGAAGCATTTGAAAAGTCCATCGCATTCGTTGAACTCGACCCAAGACTAAGATAGAAAAATTTAAAGATTTAAGTTTACGATTGTAATCAAAAAGTGTTTTCTTAATCAAAGCGTTTAGATTGCAAGACTAGAGTAAGCAGCTAACTTAAAATAACTCTTTGAGTTTCTGAACAATTTTGATTTTCTTCAAAGGTTCAGAGATCTTTGACCAAAATAAAAGGCAAATGTGTATAATTGGCTTTTAGGGCAAGGACTACGAAATGCTTTGTTAATACATATGTTCATTTTTGATAGGGTATAGGGCATATACAACTTCTTTTAGTGTAGATGTAAGTGTGTATATTGGTTCTACGTAGATTGAACGCAAAAACCGTCACCGCAAACACTTACTCAATCGTTTGGTCCGATGCGGCCTGGGCCCCACATTCTTGTGGCTAGCAATTTTCATTGTTTTTTCTTTTCTTTGCTTTTCCTTTGCTGCTTGTTCGCTTTCGTTTTCGTTTTCCTCTCAGCCATTTTGCCAATGTGCTGAAAATCAAGCGGTCGAGTCGTAAACATTTTTTAATTCATTTCCACTCGCAGCAATGGAGAAGCAGGCACTAGGGCACCGAAACCGCTGGCCAACATACACACACACACACACACATACTCCTCACGCATATAGAAGCCATTAAACAGCTGCAGCTGTACTTTCGCCTTGCCGCCATTTTGCCTTGAGTGTTTGCGTTTTTCAAATTGTGTGAAATTTATTTTTCGTTTCTCTTTTTTTCGCCGCTTTTGTTTTTCATTTTTATGGCGCCTGAAATTATGCTTATTTCGCCATTTCTGTTTAGCTCTTAAAGAAATTAAAAACGAAAAGAAAAAACAACGGAACGAAAGGAAGAAAGCGAAAGCGCAAGAAAGAAGCAAAGGAAAAGCACTCGATTGCCGTGTCGAGGTGGACCTGGGACCTTGTGTAGTGTTAGATATGCTTAGAGAGTTTTGCGGGTGCGTATAAGTGTGTGTGTGTGTGTGGTGGTCGTCTCACGCTTTGGCGCCTCAATGTAGACTTTTGTTTTTGTTTTCCTTCTCCTTGTTGATGTTGGCCATCCAGTCACTCTGTTTTTTTCAGCTTTTTTCGGCTGCGCCTTAAACGTTTTTGGTGTTGGATGACAATAAATTTAAATTAATGAGCACAATTCGTTTTCCCTTTGGGTTTTCTGTATTTTGATTTAATATGAAAGAAGCAAAATAAAATCCGTTTCGAAACTCATCTCTTCCTGTGACAGACAACTATGCCACAAAATGTCCAAGTGAATGTCACTTTCTGGCTATTTTCCAATTGACATGAACACATTCCGATGCGATAAGTACATAGATATCCACTCTGAAGGCATCTCTGTCCCCTACCAAAGGAAGTCAGTGGCCAGAACAAATGAAACGGAAAATATTTGCTGTAAAAGCAAAGAGGGAAAATGTCAGCCAACATTGCTCTCTCCCCTGTCAAATTTTTGTTATTTCATTTATTGTTACTTACACTTCAAATGTTAATTACTTATGTACATAAGTACGTACTTATTTTTGCATTTCGAGCGTTTTTCCCTAATTAAAACTTCAAGAGTCGATGGCAGTGTGTATTGAAAAAGAAATTCTAATTTACATTTCGTGGCATTGGAGGACCAAAAATGAACTCTCTGCTCATTAGCACAAGAAAACTTGGCTTACTTACAAGTATATTGGTAGCTATAGATATACATACATATGTATATACTTCTATGGGTGTGCATGTATTTATATGTATTTGTCTAGACAACTTGTGTCTATAAAAAAAAGCACAATTTCCATTAAAAGGCTGCCGCATGAAAAAAGGGAAAAAATGAGCAAGAAAATCATACAAGGCCATGGGCGTAGATTACACGTACATCTTCATATTGAAATAGGGTAATTGAAAAGCATTAAGGAGCTTAGAATATTGGCCAAATTGCCGCCCACAAGGTTGGTTAAGGATTACTATGTGCCCTTAAAGAGAAAGAATCCCAATATTTGCTCATTGCATGTTTTAGCCTCTGTTTGAATTGCACAAAATACCCTAAAGTAAGACCGTTAGCTTATAAATCCATTAGTTGGCGATATGGATTGATATTTGACGAACTTTGGGCCGAGATAATTATAATTCCTTATTCCAATCTTATATATTTTCGACTCATATGCATTTGTATTTAATGTTTTAAGTGGTGTAAGAAGGGACACAAAGTGAAATTGAGGCAAAAACTGATTAACTCCATATTTTCTTTCTTTTTTTTCATCTTAAGTATTTTTTTTTTTTTAAATTATGAAGTTTTATCTGAGTGAAGTATGTAAAATAGTTATAGTAATTTGAATTTGAATAAAAAGATTAGCTAATTCTAGTGACTTTATTCAATATAGATTGGGCTTTCGTTTCGTTTTTGGTAAGGAATTGTTGGTCCTCTTTTATCTTTATCTTCAATTCTTGAAATAGAGGAAAGTAATGAAGTAATTAAAAAACTTTACAATGGATTGAAATACTCTCTTTCTATGTCAAGCTCAATTGTTCTGTCAGTAAAGATTAGAAAATTGATGCCAGATTATAATCCTTTCTTTGCACTACAATAATTCTAAATTTTGAAATGTATTTAGATAGCTATGAGCTAATTACCTATAATTATCAACGACATAAAATGAATGAATAATTTAAAAATGTTTTTATAGGTTTTACATTTATAGGAATGATTTTTTTCAAGTTTATAATTACACAGGTATCTCTTGTATCTCTCCTTATTAAGCAATCAAACGGGTTTAATTTCAACTTGGTTAATTAATAAAGTTAAATATATCTAAAATGGTGTCGATTCCACACGAAACAGTGTCCACGCGGAAACAAAGTAGATATGGGAACGTGTCCGACCCCATCACAAACAGGAATAACACATCTCAGAGGATCAGTTCATACTCCCCTGACAAATAATATATAACCATTCCTCCTCTTTGTTCCAATAGTTACCTTCTCTGACGGACATTTGCCCATTAGCCATTTCAAGGCCAAGGATAATCTCTATGACGAACCTTCATTGAGATTGATTTGCTGTTTACTATTATTTAATATGAATAGTGCCACACCCCACGCTTAACCACGCCCATGTCCTACATTAACACATCCACTCTCCAAATAATTCAGACAATTAAAGTTAATAAAAAGCCATACGCAGACATCCTTTGTTGTGATACAACAATGAATTGGGGGAAAAATATCGAATGGTTTATTTTACATCCATATTATTGAGCCCAATTTATGTACACATACATATACATACATACATACATATACAGCAAAATTCATATGAATTCATCTTTAACAAGAAGGAAAAAGGAGAGGAATGGCCACATCTTGTCTCTATATAAATTTCTATGGTGCGTTTTTTTATATAAAACATTTTTTAGTTGAAAATTCAAAAGAAATTCGTAAGAGGCATTCTTTGGCATAATTACGCTCAAGTAGATGAAAGAAAAAGAGAAGAAGAAAAATCATCATAAAAATGTTTTGGGCTAAGTAACTTCAACTGATATGCTAACTTCATTTGTATTTCCGCCAGTATTCAAGTACTTCCGTTTTAGTACTGGAATGGTTTCGTTGCCTAGGCGCACACGCACACACACACACACACACAGAGAAAAGTGCTCTAAAGAACTCTGAGATACCCTGGAACTTGTAGGGAGTCCTCTTATGCTCAATCTTTTTCCATTGGGTTGAAAGAAGTATTTCTTTTCACTCAAACAAGTCAGGGAAAAGTTAATATTCAACCTGGGACAACTTTTTGCAGAAAAGTATATTCCCCTCCATCCTTACAGCTGATTAGAGGGTATAAAAACATACAAAAGGCTATGAAATTTTTTTGGCCTCTGCCTTTTTAAAAGTACTTTTCGGGAAGGGGGGATAAGAAATGGTTGAAAATGTCCATGGTAAAGTAGCCAAGAAACTGGCCTAGCTTTTGCCTTCCGGTATATTTACATTGGGGGAACCCAAAAAAAATTACAGACTGAGTCTTGGCCCAGAGGCCAATGTACGAGGATATAAATATATATGTATAGATGTTTGTATATATAACAGCTATATTTGTATAGTTTATCGTTTTTGCTGCTTAGCCTACCTGTCTGGACTGGTTTGGTTTATGGCTATGAAATCGAATATTTCTCTTTTAACCTTTTTTGAGATCTTTCATAAATTACCTGGTAATCTGTGGGTAATTGGTTTTACCCCTTTGGCCACGTTGTAATTACGTCCTTTTGTTTAAACAATAAAGCGGGCACTCTTCTTCGATTTATCTGATAGATGAATTCCCCCGTTGGGTAATATGCTCTGTCAAACACAAATAATTGTAGTGCTATTAGAGGGGGAAGCGGCAACGGGGCGGGCAACCACTTGAAATGATTCTTCTCCATTCTCTCGGCCTGCCACTCATAACTACATAGGCACCCACACACCCCCCTCCCCATATACACACACACTCACTCACAAATTATGCTGTTGACCTTCATTTGGCTTGGAAAAAGTTTTCCCTTTGACTTGGCTAACTGTGTCTGTGTGTGTGTGTGTGTGTGTTGTTAGGGGGGGTGTACGCGCTTGCCTGAACCTCAATTGAACGAAACAGGCAACAGACAATTTCTTCAACATATTTATAGGCATTACAGTTTGCTTTTTTATTTTTTCAATGATTTCCAGCCAGCGACTTTGCCTCGTTAGTAAACTTGACTCTTTGAGCTGCTTTTCAGTTGCTATTTTGCCGCAGCGAAGCGCAGATTTATGTCTTTACCAAAGTTTCTAACACCCTGGACCAACAAGGTCAAGGGGTATATCAAACTTAACGAAATAATGTGAAAAGTATGAGGGCCTGAATGGAGTTCTGTTGAAAATGTCAAATTCTTCTTTCTCAAAATGAAAATTGAGTATCAAAAATTAAAAAAAAAATTATGTAAACGTTGGCCTGAAGTGAAATAAAAACCAATTGCCAAGGCTTTTAGGAAAATTTTCAAGTTTTTCTTTTAAACAAATTCAGTTCAGTCATTAGTTTACAAGAAAAAAAAAATGAAAATTGGCCTGACTATCTATTTTATGTCATAAGTACAATGAAATATATTGAAGATCATTCCCAAAGACAAAAATTAACTCAGAACTTTGGTCTCTAATCGTTTTCCTAACCAGGACTAAACTTACAGGTTCAAAATGGTAGTTGATTATCATGTTTAAGCTTATTCCAAAATACTCTTGTTCTTGGATTAAATTGAATAAATATGAATGGCACACAAGAAGAGCAAAAAATTTAAATTAAAAATAATAAATTTTCTTTCAAATTTCTAAAAACTTTAAACCCAAAATCCAATATAATGGTAGGTGCGAAAAGTAAGCGTAAAATCTTAAGAATTATTGATGAGGACATATTTAAAAAGTCTCAAGTAATAACCATGTCAATAACTGCTTAGGAATTACCATTAACCTAAACCATAACCGTTAGGGCCCAGCTAGACAAGAATATGCTAATTTTTAAATAGTCTGGTAAATTCTAGTCGTGGTCTAGTCTTATAAAGTATCTTTTGATAATGAGCTGAAAAGTATTCATATTGCTGTTGATTTTTTCAGGGTATGAAGGTGTCGTCGACTCTTTTCTTCAAGGATGTGGGGGAGTGAGCTCCCACATTTCCATTTTATTTTGAACAACCTTAGAGAATTTACGATTTTCGGAACTCAGAGCGCAAGATAGAAGACTAGTACTTGGAGTTATCGCTAAATCTATGTCAGTATCTGTCGGTCTGTTGTTATTTTTGGGTATTTAATTATTGTCGCCCAAAAGTCTAGAAGAAGTCACCATAAATATCTAATGTCTATTTGGTTAAAAAGCCAGCAAACTATTGCCATATATTCGGCACTCATGTAAGTCAGCATGCAGAGTCTCTCTCTTAAGTCAACGAACTCACAGGTTTGCTGATTTCAAATGTTAATTAAACATTTGAATTTGACTCGATGCTGATATTCTTAATGTAAAAAATTTAAATATGCAATCATTTCTTTTACGTCACTAAAAAAAGAAACCATCAAATCAGAAGTCCCCCTTCAAGGGAGAGAAAACGAAGCGTCGCGACGAATCGCGTCTGAGTTTGACAATTGTTGTTGCTAACGAGCTTTTCCATGTCAATTAGAGATGAAAATTTTGATGGATTTCAAAGAACACCTGTGGACGGAAGGACGGAAGAGAGAATCAATTGGGATGTTGTGCCAAAGTTGATTTATTTGCAAGTATTAATCAATAAATAGTATTGGATGTTGGGTAAGAGGTATAAATTAGAGCTTAGAAGCACACAAGTCCCAGAGGAATGATCTTTTTGCAGATTTTAGTAGTTTGGGGACGTGGTGGGGTGTCATCGTCATCCTCGCCAGAGTCTGGCTTTGTGGGGGGCCTTGGTGGTGGAGGGGGAGGTGGATAGGGATATGGAGGATAGTAAGGTGGATACGGATAGTATCCAGGACTAGATCCATGTCCATGACTGGGAGGTGATCCGTGTCCATGACTGGGAGGGGATCCGTGTCCATGACTGGGAGGTGATCCGTGTCCATGACTGGGAGGCGAACCGTGATCTGGGGGGTGTTCCATGACTGGGAGGTGAACCGTGATCTGGGGGTGTTCCGGGATTTTCAGGGTCAGTTCCAGGTGCTTCAGGAGGAGTTCCAGTACCGGGTTTGGTGCCCGGATGATGATGATGTGGTGGTGGTGGTGGTGGTGGTGCTGGTGGATAGTATGGGTAATAGTATGGATAGTATGGATACGGTGGTGGTGGATAGGGTCCATATTGATGGTCGGGACTTGGCTTCTTATTCTTCTTCTTCTTCTTTTTGTTTGAACTTGATGATCCGGAGGAACTGGATCCCGAACTAGACGATGAACTTCCCTTTGATGGAATAGTCACAACCAGATTGCCACCGCTGGCAAAGGGATCACTGCTGCCACCACTGCTAATGAATCCTCTATAGTAGTTGGCCTCCTGTCCATCAAAGTCATTGTTCAGCTGCTCCAAACTGTCACCTTGTGCATCATCCGCTTGATCCAGGGAATAGACGGAAAACTGCTGGGCCACTGCCAGGCCAAGAAGCAGAGCCAGCCATGAGCAAAAAGCTAGTTTTGAGCTCATTTTTGTCGAATGCTCGATTTCAACTGATTGATCGATCCAATCACTTATGCTATTTATACCATTTCACTTCTAAAGAACCATTTATCGTCTATTGAGTTATTACTTAAAGCCAAAAATGCAACAAAAAACGATACAATCCCGTCCCATACATTAGTTTTTTCTTTTTTCCTTTCATATATGGATATATCAGTTTATTTGATCCAAATGATAATGCTGGTCGAGCATTGACCCAATTTGATTTCATCAAAAACAAGATGTATAAAAAAAAACTACCTTGTCATCGTCATCGTTATTATTATCGTGATCAACTTACGCATTCATATGCAAATTAGCTAGAGCTATTAAGCTTGGCTTAGAACACGCCCTTTTAGTTGGTCTGTTACGTTTCTAACGGTTCAGTTGCCAAATTTATTCAGCCAAATCTTGACTTTGAAGCAAATTAACTCCGACAACTGGTTTTAAATGTTTCTGACTTAAACTAGAATTATTAAACTGATGTCGATCATTCAAGATTCATTTCGAGACTCCTCCAAGTTGACAATGAAATGTGACCTGAACCCACTGGGTCATTTGTCACATCAGAGAGATAAATCTCCAAGAGTTCAGCTCAGCTTATAAAAAGAGGTCAAACCGATGAGCCTTTCATTCAGTATTCAATCGAAGGAGCCATCATCAACATCGTTAGCAAAATGTTGATTATTCTCGCACTTTTTCTTCTACTAACTAATGGAATAAATTCCCAGTTTGTGGACAGTGGACGCTTCTATCGAATCTTTGGAAATCGAAATGTGGAATCGAATCCCAATACTATCAATGCTGCCATCATGGATAACCTGAATATCTTTGATCCTAATCAATATATTGGTAACGATCGTATCCGATATGAACAGCTAGTCAGTTTAGTTAAGAATCTAACTAACTCGGGAAATAACACCACGGAAAACTTTCAAATCTTTGGACCACTCGGTGGGGCTCAGAAAGTCCGAAGACCATTGGGAACCTGGTTTAGAAATTTTTGGAGTAATGACTTCAGCCCAGATATTCCAACTATCATATTAGGAAGTGGCCGATCGATGTATGATCAAAACAATCAATGGTTTAGCCCATCAGTCCAGCCAGTCCAGTTGCCCAGAAGGCGATTGGCAGCTAGAAAACCACATCCAAAACGCTTTATTTTGGTCCGAAATTTGACGCCAACTCAATTGAGGAATCTGCCAAGACTGCATGTGCCTGTCTATGAGGATATACGGAAGGTAAATCCCATAACTAGTTAATCGCTAGCCCTTTATTTATTAATAAATGCATATTTATAAATATTTCGCAGGTTGAGCCCACCTGGCTAGAGAGTGTCTAATCTGGTATGCTAAAAGGCCCATCACGTGTCGGCTATAAAACAAATTAGTGACCCAACTCCCCTGGAGGGGGGAACTGATATTCATTCACACTTTTGTCACAGTATAACGATTATGTATGCCGAATAAAGATTCAATAATATCCACTAATAAGCCAAACCAACCGAAAATATTTCTGCCCATCTATGACCCCAACGCGACATCAGTTTGACATTTCTGAGAGCATTTTTTGACCATGCCATGAATATGCGCATATGATTACAAGCATGTTGACTGGGTTAATTAACATATCCATAACGAAAGAATCTATATAAATTGGGTGCAAAGTTCTTCTTTCATTCAGTTCGAAGTTGAGAAATGTTTCGATACAGTTCGCTTATGGCCTTGTGCCTGCTCTGCGTTCTTAGCCAGACGCAGGGATTGAAAATATTTGGCAGAGCTGCCATAATCAAAGATCAGGTCGATCAGATTGATCAGCTGGATCAGTCGGATCAGTTGGATTCAATGGAAGAACAAGATCCTGAACCAGAAGGACGTGTCTGGCATATTGTTCGTGAAACTGCACCGGCTCCTGCACCAGCACCTCCACCACCAGCTCCACACCCACCGATTTATCATCCAAACTATTTTGAGGCGCTTAAACCGATTATTATACAGCAAACACCACAGCAGCCGATTTACCATCCACCGCCTCCACCGCCTCCGCCGACTCCAATTTACAGTCCAGCACCACCACCACCACCACCACCACCGCCACCACAACCACAACCATATTTCCCACAATATTTCCCCTACTTTTTCCAACCCCAGCAGCAACAGCAACCTCAAATTATAGTAGTTTCACGACCATCTCATGATCATGATCATGGTCATGATCATGGTCATCATCATGGTCATCATCATGGAGGTGGCGGAGGTTTCGGAGGCGGCGGTGGCGGCTTTGGCGGTGGCGGCTTTGGCGGTTTAGGTTTTACTCCTTCTGCGATTCCCATTATCAACATCACCTATGCCCCAGTTTTGAGTACTAGTACAGCCAGTAAGTATTCTCGGTAATTTAAATTGGACAGTTCTCTTTATAAGTCTTTCCCATCAGGTCGCAAGCTTCAAGATCAACCACAACTTCAGAACCTTATTGATGATTTACTCCGTTCTCAAAGCCAGCAAAGTCTATCTCAATCCCAAGTTGGCCTTGACCAGTTAGCCGCCCTTTACAATCAAGCACCACGTGGCTCTTATGGCGTATCTAATGGAGTCTCAGAGGCACAGCCACAGTCATACTACATGATGCCACGTCCAGTGCTCGCCTACAATTCTGATGAAGACTATGTGCCCCCAGTGAACAACAAGCGTCGGTCGAAACCTAAGAAATCCACATATGTTGTCCAGAAGCGTCCCAAGAAGTCCAAGACCACTTTAGCCCAACAGGATGATGAGCTTGTCTATTTGGCTGTTCAGCCGGTAACAACTGTACCCAAAGTAGAAAATGTCAAGCCAATGGAGGAAGTAATCTCCAAAGAAATCTAATTGAATGAAAAAAAATAAAGAAAAATTATCGAAAAACATATTAATTTTCTTGTTCGAATTATTTAAAATATCCCTTTCTTAAGCCAAATCAAAAAAAATGCAGGCACTTAAATTTGGAAATTAAAATTTGTTAAAAAAAATACTCCAAATTTATTTATTCTAATAATAGAAAAGGTGGCACTCATAACTAGTCATTATTTATTCAAAATCTAAATATAGTTTTGATGTCATTACTTAAACTAATTTAGAATTTTATTCTGTTGAAAGCTCTTTAATTTGCTTTATTTGAGGCATTTTATTTTTTAAAGTTAAAGGAAATCATTTTCGATATTCTGGGTGTCACTTGCAATCCTTTAACATGGATTCTAAATCAATTAGTCAATCCAAAAAAGACTCAAATGATTATATAGAGTGGATCAATCTGGGAAATTTTCGAGTGCTGACGTTTTGGGTTTTTCTTTAGAGACTTTTCTTTACCACTCTGCGTTGCATAAAATTACTATGACCCTATTAATAAATATGGTTCATAATATGCATTCATTATGTATGCAATCCTAGAAAGTTCAATTTGAATAATCCAGACGTTAAGCACACGTTGAAGTCATTTGATACACTTCCAAAAAGAGAATATATACTGGGGTAGACGAAAGACGAAAACCCCCCGTCTCTTTAATTGGATTAATCCCATATTCATAGCTGCATTAATTTCGAGCAACTCGTGGAGAGCATGTGGAATTCGGCTTGGGAGAAAGTGTTTGCTAAATTTGGTCTATCAGTTTGGGGTATAAAAGGTCAGGAACTGAATTCATCTAGACTCAGTTAGAAAGAAGAAAGAAAGTAGAATTCATGTAGACTCGGTTAGAAAGAAGATGTTGAATTATCGACTTGTGTTGGCACTCGTGTGCCTCGGAAGTGCTTCTGGATTAGCTGAGAGTCCGCAATTGGCACTGGAGATGGAAAAAGCGGAGAATAATCATGTTCTGGTGGAATTGCCGGCCATCAATTTTACTCGGCTTTACAACGAAGTGCCGCTTATGAAACTAAGTCGACTCTACAGCGAGATACCAACATTGAACTTTACCAAAATCTACAGTAGGTTCTTTAGTGGTGGATCCAATTCGACCACAAAAGCTACGACAACGACCACGGCTAAGCCAGACATTGTTGAAGAACCACATACTGCGGATATTGCGCCACCGAATTTGGTGTACCAGCTGACACCGATTCTACCACAAAACCCATATCCCGGAGTTCAAAATACCAATCTGATGCCCCTCAATGCGATCCTTGGCTATGCTCCACAAGGCCGTAGCAATCAGCTAGTGAATCTGCAAGTTCCCTATCCCCAAGCCCAGAACTTCTTTAATGGTCGCAACTATGGCAATGGGTACAACTACGCCTATCCCAACTACGTGCCAGTCTACGGAGCAGGAATGGGACTGCAAGTGCTGTCGCCACCTTTCGCTCCTTTGGCCAATTTGTATGACTACACAAATCAAAATTCACCATTTATACAGCAGGGCTATCCTGAAAATGGCTATCAACTTGTTAATGGATTACCGCAAGACTTAGAGTCCTATATTCAATGGTTGCAGTCCCAGAATCAGTTACAGCCACAAGAAACGGATCTTGATGATGGTTATTATTGGGCAGCCGACGACTATTCTTCGGACTTGTCCTCCCATTTCGGTCGTCAAGTGGAGGAAATGCCAACCAAAACGAAGCAAAAGACCAAGAGGAGAAGATCGCGACGACCAACCAGAACTCAGCTGGGAAGGCGCTCTAAGAAGCGCCAGAAGCAACAACAACAGGGTCGTTCCAAACGCTTTAATTATTAATTAGTTAGTTCATAAAATAAATATAAACACAAACATAAACAGAAAAGAAAACAGAAAAAAGAAATTCACAGACGATTTCACTAATGATATGATGAATCGACAAAAAATTAGCATATGCAAATTGAAAGTAGAGCGAACCTTTTATTTATCGACAGCGATCTTTGCATGTAGTCCGCCATGAGATCTCATCTGCTACGCTTCTTTCTGGGTTGGTTGAGTGTGGGTGCACTAGCTCTGGTGATGGAAAAGGAGCGAACTGCCCCCTTACCCTGGCTCTATTGGCTAGCCTATCCGGCGGCCGTGCAACAAGTTGGAGCTCCTCTACCTGGCATACCAATACGGCGACCTCAGAGGGAAGAACTCACCACATCGACAACCACATCTAGACCTTTGCAAGATGCAATGGAAACAATAGATAACTCTTTCATTCGCGAGCAGTTCCTGCAGGGAATTATACAGGGATTGCAGCAGTCGGCGAGTCCCACCATTCAACCAGAGGTATTGGCTGACTTTCTCTCTCAGGCCACAGCCACCACCACGACATCGACCACGGAGAAAAGTATTATTGAGAAAGATGCCCATGAAAATGAGAATGATAACGATGATGACTACGATTACATCGACTTTAAGAATGGATCACGCATCAAGTACGAGCTCGACGAAGGGGAGTCCCATAAGCTGTTTGCTCCAACTACCAAGCCTTCTGTAGTTCGTCCTCAACCCAATCCAGTCTACTATTTCTATAGGCCCTACTACCACTACTACTAACAATAAGAGAAAGTTACTGTAACTGAAGCTAAGTATCTCAGATTTACATCTAGACTTCAGCCTACCAATAAATATGTTAATTTTATTACTATTTATTTATTTGTAAAATTGGATTCTCTGAATAAAACTTTTAGTGACATCTGGGTATAAAAGCTTTCATAGATCAAACGTGTAACTTAGTTTACATCTCGACTTACAGCTGTTGAAATCGATTTGCCTCTAAAATGTTAATTAAGCCATTGTGTCTTGTAATCTGCCTAGTCGCTTCAGTTCGCGGACAAACAAGTTTCAGTATCCCGATTCCTAATATTCTTTCGGGATTCTTTGGAGCAGGCACAGCAGCTGCCTCTAGCACGAACGCGGCAACAGCCAGCGGCTCAGGATCGGGAACGGGAACAAGTTCATCTTATAATAATAATTTAGATAACTACATCGCGGAAAGTCAATATTACAACAACTTACTTAACTACAAACAACTACAGGAACAACAGCAGCAGCAGCAATTTTTATATTCCCTCTACAGTCCTTTTGGACTTTTTGGACTCTATGGACCTTATGGGCCGTATGGTCCCAACGGTGGCAACGCCGGTCAGTTTACCACACCTGCTCCAACATCTTCGACGACATCAACAGCTGTGACACCAACGACCTCCACTGCTATTCCCACTTCAACTGGAGCATCGACCACATCAACCGCTGTTGCCCCCACTGCATCCGATACCACATCTACCGCTGTTGCCCCCACTGCATCCGACACTACTTCGACCGCAGTGGCACCCACAGCGTCTGACACCACTTCGACAGCTGTGGCACCTGCTGGCGGCGACACCACATCAACCGCTGTCGCACCTGCTGCCGGAGATACTACTTCAACCGCTGTGGCTCCTACCGGCTCCGACACCACATCAACCGCTGTGGCACCTGCTAGGTTTGGATCATATGCGTCCGACTTTACCACATCCACTCCCCTTCATTACAATCAAAATCAGTTTTTCTATTCGAACGGCCAGAACTTGGTGAAACAAGGCCTTCCTCCGGCAGGTTCCTACATCTACATACCCTACGATCCTACTCGCCAATTCCAAGCACAACTTAGAGCTAATTATCGTAATATTCAAAGGAAATAAGAACTAATCCATTAAAGGCATTCATGTTTATTTATTTACTTAATCGATTCTCTGAAAATGTTAATTTTCAATAGAAAATGTTAATAAATTCCCTAAATATAAAAGAATTTAAACTGTTGTGTCGAAATTTATGTTGGTGGTTATGGAATGAATTTCAGATAAGAACAACCACTTCAAATTTAGGCTCGAAAATCTGTAACTTTTCTCCGAACATAGTTAACGGATCTGACCCTATCAGTCGGTGGAAAATTCATATTTAGTTATTGATTAAAATAAAACAAAAGTTAAGTTAACTTAAGAAGGGTATGCTATCAATATCCTTAGAGAGCGTTTTTGAGATACACAGTTCTTCGACTTTGAAATTATGGAATGTGATGGAGTTTAATACAAAGACCCGAATTTATATATATTTAAGTCTTTCCATTTACCTATGCATGTGTATCTAATAAGGGAGCGTCAGATGTTCTAGTTGTTTTAATCAACCTTGGAAATATTTCAATTACTATTGTTGAAGTGCCTCCTTACGTGCGTAACTCAGTCACCTTAAAATCCCGTCAGTTAAGTGCGATATCCGGAGGTATGACATTCGGTACCTCTCCAGGCTAGTGCTCTCTTTGTCCCGGGCCCTGTACTGTTAATTAATTATTTTAGTAGTTGCTTGGCCCTCTCCCCACGTTACATTCCCATGGAGAATAAAATATTCGGATTTTTGCCGAAGTTGTCTGGGGTTCCATGACTAAAAAATCGAATGTGTTGTATGGTTAGTAGTATTGTTTAGGATTATTAGTATAAGCACTAAGACCTTACTACGTTACCGTTGTTTCTGTGCACTTCTGACGCTGTTTTAGCCATTGTGGCCTCAACAAAAGACGCATCTATTTGCGTAGTGTTATTTCCCAATAAGTGTGTATTGCCATAGTATTCATCTTTCTGGCCCGTTTTCCTCATTTTTCTAAAAATCCAATCAAAGAAATATACAAAACGAAAGGAAAACATACAACAAAGATAAGTCATAAAGACTAAAATGGCAGGTATTGCTTAAAACCAAACAAAACAAGCATTCACGCTCTGTGGAAAACACTTAAGATTGTAACAATATCAAGTAACCAACTCAGAGCATGGAACATAAACAATTTTGATCCCCTGAAAAACAATAATCGTCGCCTCATGATTCTAAGTTTTCATTTATGTATATACACAACACTTTTGTAAATAAAATCAGTTCATATTTTGAATTCAACGAATGAAGACTGGGTTATTTTCCTTCACCCTGGAATCCCCATTCAGTCATGCTGAAATCGTAGAGATTTGCAAATGATCATAAAACAAAAAGCCCAGGTGCGTTTTGTCGCAGGAAGTTGAAAAACAAAGATTATGGTATGTGGAATAGTTTATAATATATAAAAACCTAAACTTTTATGATTTAAGTGTTTTGTCATGTGTTTCTTCTCATGAATGTTCTCATTGATAGTGCATTAATCCCTTTCAAATTTTGAATGATTATTCATGAATATCCGTGATTATGTATTGCAGTTTATGCCAAAAGAAATATCGACTTTGGAGTCCTTATCCTATTAGCTCAAGTCAATTAGTAGTCGGACATAATGGTAATGGGAAAATCCCGTTTCCAGAATGCCAAGAGGGGGGCTTAATTCACAAATTAAACGAATATCAACATTAGTAACATAATTAGTAATCAAATTTATATAATATATAAAACAACTTATGAAAAAACTCCGACAATTGTGAAGAATTCGTAATTTAACCCAACAAACTATTAGGCCTGTCTGATTATGACCTGATTATGACTATGTTAAAGATCAATTAATCCGTTGTGTTTGAAAATATAGATCTAACTTCAATTTATGGATCATCAGTAGTATTTTGTAATGTACAAATTATTCAGACATTTTATGTTAAATACTTTGGACTAAACGGTAATATATTTAATGGATCACATTGAAAGGAAAATAAGATGAACTGTAGGTTGGAGTCACTCATGGCAAGGTCGGTCCATCCGACAGAAGTCTTCAATATTTTAGTGCAAGTGTCTGGTTTAGTTCTGTTCTGTGGCAGTTGGCAGAGGCTTTTTTTCCTTTTGATGCCTTTTTTGTGTCATTCTGTTGGCCTTCTTGGGCTGTCAATAACCATTGTGGCGGTGCTCATACATTGCTTTTGTCTAGAAAAATAGCAAATTGGTTCGATGGATTAGGGTATGGCGTTGTTTGGACAACTGTGTGCGGGTGTGTGTCCTGTCATTGTGTTTGGTAAACGCGCCGGTCCATGATTTTGACAGCGACAGAAAATGGCGAACCACTCAGAGATAAGTTTTTCTAGATGCAGACCATATGTACATACATACACACATACATATAAAGTCCATTCTTTAAGCGTCAAAGTAAAAAATAATTGGGCATTTTGTTTTTGCCCGTCTAACCATCCGTCCGTGTGTCCATCTATCAAAATCTATCGAAATCTCGCTCGTGTGCACAATGAGACCAGCAACCAGTCCAGTCAACCAATCTACCAGCCAACCAACCTACTAACCAGCCAGCCAACCAACCAACTGACTTTGTCTTTAAAAAGGACTACGGCAATCTCGACGAAAACGGATATTGTTGTTGGTTGAGAGGGATGGGATTTGGGGCTGGGAATGGGATTGGGATTGGGAGGGAATAACCGCAGTTTGCTTTACGCTCCATTCCATTTACACAATTCACACTCAGCCGTGTTAATCCACACTAATTTGTTGGCCATAATTCACTTCCAGGCTAGGGCGAAAGCTGTTTCAAGTTCTGGGATTCGGCTCTCATCCCCATATCCTCTCTGCCACAGCTCAGGCCTTCAGTCTTTGCCCAATCAGTTTGTTTCGTCTTGCTTCCTTTTGCGTTTTCATTTTCAATGTGATGAATATCATGGAAATTATCCTTTTTAATTGACAGCTGTTATGTGGATTTGGCCAGGAAAAAAGGCAGACCAAGACCAGATACCAGGATACAGGCCTCATACTCAGCATTAAACCCTGATTACGCGCCAAATTTATTTATTTTTTTTTGTTTTTGGTAGCTCAAATAAAATATGACCAAACGCACAAGGACTTACAAATGAGTCGTGCGAGGATTGGGAACGGGGGCGAGTGGGGTAGGTTTTTATGGTCGTAACTTCTTGTTACTCAAGCAGGGTCCAGATATATAATTATATATGTATGTGGACCTAAAAACCTAAGCAAATATCCTTCCAAGAGCATTAGGCTGGCCATTCCTCTTTTCGTTTTGCTGAATTCTTTTTCTCTGTTTGTGCTTTAAGCGATACTATCGCAGCATAATGAAGGACCGCATAAATAAACTCCGAGCAGGAACTCGGCAAAGACAATGAGGAAGACGCCGCCAACGAAGAGGAGGACGCCAGCGACGACGACGACGACGACGACAACTAAGCCATGCGGCCTTACGTGCGCAGGATTTAATCGATGGACTTAGTTTATTGTTTTCAAATTGAAATTGCAAATTCAAAACGCGATGTCCTGCCCCCAACCTACGACCTCCTCCGGCCAGCCCTTAAGCCAATAAATTTCTGTGTCTTCGCCGGGAAGAAGAAAATTTCATTTCATAAATATTTCACAAATTAAATTTGCGAATCAGAGAATCCACTTTCAAGTTGTTCGTCATAACAAAATTAACCAACAGTTAAGTCTTAACTGGAACATTTGGATTAATAAAGCTATGTGGAATATCGAAATGTTGGCCAAACTTTTTGGTTTTTGTTTTATGGTGTCTGTTTTATGCCCTCTTTTGCCCTCCTCTCCTCCCCCCTTTCCCACCCTCCCGTCCTCTTTGTCTCCATTCTTTTTTACATTTTGCCATAAAAAAAAACCAAGCGAAGTTTCCTGCGAAACAAAATATTTTCCTACAAATTTTCTAAACACCAAAAAAGAAAAGTAACTGGAAGGGAAAACTTTTCCTATTAAATGAAAATAGAAATTGCTCTGCTCTGCCGACAACAACAACAACAAGGAAAAGCGTTAAAATTTGTTGTTGTTTTTTGGAATTTATTCCAGTAACCGAACAACAAACATGTTTCAGCTACATCATCAACAACGAACACGTGTTTCCAAACTAAATATTCTCGAAATTTTCTTTAATGCATTATTTATAAAGTCAACAAGTTACTCCTTAATCATTAACTGATTCAACTAAAGTTATCCTTAAACTCAATCTTAGGATCCCCGCTCTTTCAAAGCTCCATTTAAATATCGTTGAGTTTTAAAATGTTTATTTGTTGTTCATTCATTTTCAGTCTGATAAGTAGACGACAATTTAATTTGAAAAATTCTAAAAAATTCGTAAATGACATCTCTTTTTAATGCTCTTACATTCATTAATGCAATATTAGTCACCCATGAACTTAGTCATATCTTGGAATATTTGGGAAATTGTCTCAGTTTTCAATTCTGAATGATGTTTTAATCTCAATCTGAAACACTGAAATCTGAATACCAAGCTGAACTAAATTAACTTTTTCAAATAAAAGCGAATGGAGAGGAATCCGAAATGAATACAAATGATATTAATGAATACATAAAGATAACCAAGATATCATAAATATAGATACTAAATTACGATTAGAGTAAGATACATTTTTTGAAAGGCAGATTGGCCAAACCATTAGCATTGAGAATCTGTAAATTTGTTACTTTTTGACCGATTTCCATTCAATTCCTAACTGGCACAATGGAAAGTTATCTTCTAAAAACCGGGGAAACCCATTAATAATCGGACTTATTCCAGCAATAAGTGTCATCACTACACATAGACAACTAAAATCAGATTTCCCGCGATCTATCTAAGGGTTAACATATTCAATATGGTCATCTCAATAAGAATATTAGTTTAAATGAGTTTGGAAGCATTTTTTCTGTTTCTGCTCTAGAGCCTTCAAATCAAATCATTTCAATTCTTTGTATTAACTTTTCTTTTAGAATTAATCACGAAAACATTCTTGTTTCTATCTTTTTAAAAGAACTTCAATATATTTAAATAAACTTTCCTTTGTTATTAAACCAGACTTAAACTTATCTTTACCAGCAAGGATTATAAACAACATGATCCTTTTCGACTTCGTTGCTCTGATTTTAATCTGCTATATTGTGTAATTATGCTCAAATGCTTTTGTAAATAATATTACATATTAGCTGCATATTGCCTGTATTTGATTGTTGTTTTTCAACCTCTCCACAGGCTAAGTCAAGAGTTGTTTGGTCTCTAATGAAGAAGGCTCTATCTTGCCTATATGATAGATAAAAAAGGACAGGTGTTTCGGCTGCAGTTTTGATTGGTGGATACTGACAGTTTGTCATTTGCAGGACTACCTTTGATTCCTGGAGTTACATTGCATATTTCAAATATTACTTACGCTAGATAAACATGCATTTCTTTCCTAATACTAGTCATCCTGCTAGTTGGTCAATAAAAATTCTATCATGTACACACCTGAATAACTTAAGACAACAGTTTTTTACATTATTCAATAGAAAAATTTAAAAGGTTAAATAATTAAATATACACACGTTAAATTATGTACATTAATGTTATTAAAAGAGTCGTAAAATTTGTTTACGAGCAATAAAAAGAAAAGCAACATCATGAGTAAGTCAATGACTGAACTATAAAAACTGATAGATCGAATATTATTTTAGAACTTATGACCCAAATATGGGCCAACTGATTGTTAAACAGATATAAGCAAAGACATTGAATTAAATTTAGTTCAAACATTTGTTTAAACTATTTACTTATGAAATTATTCAGAGTTCGAATGACTTATATGTACATGGAGGTATATCTAAATGTGAACCCATAACGGAGCAAGGATTCCTTTTGTCTGCCTGTTGTTAACTTGAAATATTGATAAAGGTTTATGGCATTCTCCTCTAATTGAAGGCCCTACAACCCATGATGCACCTTTTGCTGGCATTTCGCAAAATGATTTTGTTTGCCATTATATTTATATCATCATATATCTTCCTCAACCGAGAGCAGATAACAAAGGTTGGCAATTTATGGTTTTGTGATATTTCAATTTTGCCCAAAGATATATGCGAGCACATTTATTTTGCCGTTTGTCTGTGTAAAGAGAAAATGTCCCTCTTGCTGGTTTCCCTTTCCTTTTTGTGGCTTTTGCTCTTTGCGGTTGCGCATTGAAGTCAGGCTGGTAGTGTCTCTCTCTTAGTTTGGTTGGCCGATGAATAATTTTAACTAATTTCAGTGCACATTTATCACCTTAGTGTTGCTGGCTCTCGTGGTAATTAGAAATGCCAAGGGTGCTGTTTCGAGAATTCCAATAGTTTTCTAATGTCCTTGAAAGGGAAAGCCAAAGGCAAAGTTACACCTATGACACATCCTTGTGTGCACACATTCTGCAAGGCAGCAAAAACTTTTACTTTTTCCATCAATTTCTTACATTCTCCATTCCACATTCCCCTTCTGGCCCACAACCAGATTCTCTGGCATTTTTGCTATGCCTCAGGGCTACATAGACACAAAAGTATGGGATCCATTAGGGGTCCGGGAAGGGGAACGGAACGGTTAGCAAGCTCACCTTGAAGGTGTCAGGCTTGAAATTAAAAGCTTACTTACACAACGACCTCAAGTGTCAATTCATTCGAAAATTTATAATGTGCGGTCATTTTAGGGACTCTTTTTGGCTAAGAACGATAAACAGTTGATAAATTTCGTTCACTCTAAAGCTACTTCTTAGGCATCTTCAAGTGCATCTCAAGCCACAATCGGAGCCACTCTCAAGTTACCTTCAGTTACCTGTTTCGACGCCCTCAAGTATGCAGCACACAAAAAAAATGTGAAAAATGAAACAGGCATAAAATGCGAAAGAGAAAAGAAAAAATGCCAGGACTAATGCAAACTGCAGGCAAACGTTTCGCCTTGTGCCAATGCAACTTATGCAAATTTATTGGAAAATGCTTGCTATATATATATTTTTTTTTATATCTATTTTTTTCCTTTCTTCCCTTCATTTTGCCTTTTGTGGAATAATTTTGTCTTTTTTCTTATTTTTACATATTTTTTCACTTGGTGTTCTGCATTTTATTCTTAGGTACATCTGACGTCTTTTCCAGTTCATCTTCAATTTTATGAAAGAAGAAAGGAAAAAACTGAATTGAACTAAACTGAACTGAAGGTGGGCGTATATTTCTGTTTGGAATGAAAGTTATTTTAACGCGAAAACTACAAAGGCTCCTTCCCTCTCTAAGAAGAAAACCAGAAGCGTAGCCCAAAATTAATGCCAGTAAAGGGGATGACTGTTCGAAACGCCTCACATACATACATACTTATCATAGAAATATTAAGTCCCATTAATGTCTTAATCAATATCTATGAAATAAAAATGACTATCGACCGTAATGGGGGTGGCCATAACATAAGTAATCCTAATCCTCTACCAATCCTGTATGCTGGTCTCTTGCTTATGCGCTGTTTCGACTGATGCCTTAGATCTCTTGATCCACAAAGCCATACTTAAGGCGATTTACTGACTCAATCTCAATCTTCTTAAATTTCGAATTCTGGTTATGATCATAAGGGTCACTCGATGAAGAATGAAATTCATTCAAGTATTTAGGTGAAATTCGATGAGAAATCCCCTTTTTGGCGGGGCGCCAGTGTTTGATGGCAAACATCTCTTGCAGAATGCCTGGGAAATGGCATTCGTAATAAAAGGCAAATTTCTGTTTACCCACTGTGACTTTGTGCAGTTGTGTATCCTGGTCATGGTCTTGGTCTTACCCAGAGTCTGGTTCTGCTTTTGCATCTGCATACGAATTTAGTTTCTAACAATAAGTCAGACAAGCAGCAAAGCAATTAATCAGCTTGGTTAAAGCTGCTTTCGCACAGTTTATTGTTTATTGTACAACATGTTGGCCAATTGTTTGCTGCTTGGTTCTGTTTTTCCTCTGTCCCCATTCCCATTCCCGTTCCCATCTTTCTACATCTTCTTCGCCTTTTAGGGCATCCTTTAGTCAGCAGTTTCCTTCTTTCTTCTTTCTGAATGAAAACACAAACTAAGTACTTTCATTTGGTCTGGCATTTTTATGTCAGTTTCTAATATGAATTATTTTCTATTGGTTCACTTAAGCTCCTTAAGCCAGAAAAAAATAAACAAATGAAGGAAGGAGGAGAGGGGGAGAAACAAATAGAGTGGCAAAAGGAAGAGGTCCTGGAAGTGAATTGTGTAATTAATTATAGTAGAATCATTTATTTTCCTCATTATATATTGTATAGTGAAATCTATGTAGCAACTAACAAATAAATTAGTCAAATAAATCCCTCCTCTTGTTACCTAAAATGCATTATTCATTTCGATTTAGAAAGTGTTTCTCAAGCAATGCTAATTGTATCAAATTTGGCAACTGGAAAAAACAATTTGCTTTCTAGTCACAATCCCTAACCAGAGACTCAGCATCTGAGTTAATCCAAGTCTTCAAAGATTTTTCTACAGAACGGCAAACAAAATTCTGGTAAATTTGTATTCTGTAATATTTAAGTTATTGCTTTTAACAGTCGATTCTAATTGGTTGTAGTTTATAATATTGAATAGTTGAAATCTGAAAAATATCTGATTAGTTCTCTTAGAAAAACATCTGCTATATGTTGCTGATAACAAGAACTGCATACTTGTTATCTCTTTTGGCATAAAAAGGAGGTAAGTTAGAATCTAATTTTATTGTTTATATGATTAAATTAAAACGTGTCAGATAGATCATCAATTTTCTTGGACAAAACAGCATTATGATCACAATGAATTCAAAACTATTCTGTTGGTATATCGACGACTACTCAAGTAGTTACCATATTGTGTAAGTCAAATTATTATCCTTTCCGAAGGCTCTGAGAGGCGATTAAGCTGTTCTTTTGCCTACACACCAGTACAGTGGGGTATGGAGAGGGAGCGGAGGAGAAATATAACCGAAAACCCTTGAATCGAATGCATTTAGACACACACAGAGCCATCAATTTGCATATGTGGCTGCCTCTCAGCAGAAGAGGATTCTAATTTAATTAGCTGCCACTCCCATTCATAGCCAGTCTCTCTTAGCCATCAGTTGTTGCTAACTAATTGAAATTACCTGAGCTAATAAACGAGAGTATAGCCGAAGAACGAGGGGCAGAGCTGGGGGATTGTGTGGGCATGTCAAATGACTATGAAGAGGTGGAGAAGGAGGTGGAGTAGTAGGTGGAGTAGAAGTGCATCTGTCAGTTTGCTTCCAATTGCTAGATCTTCGATTAAAATTCCACAAAGGAGCTTTGCAACTTCACACACACCCATATCGAAACACACACACCCAGACACACACACACACAAGCACATACATAGATGGATAGACAAATGGGAGATGGGAATTCGTTTTGACTAGATGAAACATTTTGGCAAATCAATCAAATGCTTAACGGGAGTAAATCAAACGAGAGTCTTGTCAATTGTGCAGTGCTCCAGCCATGGTCATGGCGTAAATCACCCAATATGTCGAGATGGACAAGGTTAAAATGATGCCACAACACGAGCAACGTTGACTGTGCAAAGCTCTCTTGGCTAAATTGTTTGGCCATCTCACGGAATGTAAGCCACTATTAAAATTATCATAGACATTCAATTAGAATTTTTCGTATCATAAACATTTTTAGTAACCAACATAAAAAATACCCAAATGCCATTTTCCATCTTTGTAGAAATGACTCCGTCCCGAACTCTGTCTCCCATTTAGCAATCAATCATAATACCTTTTGATATCGTTGTTAAGCATTTTGGCGAGCATAAAAACTCACATTATGGCAAAGTACTAAATGCTTAATGACCGAAAAGTATGCAATGCAGCCGCGAAAATTTTCTGAAATTTATACGCTTGTTTCGGCCAAAATGGCTGCAGCGTGGCCCATTAAAAATTTGCCAAAACCAAAACCAAAAGAATAAAAAGCGAGAGAAAAGGTAAAAATGCTTAAACCGGGCAACAAAAATTGTTTGATGCAACGTTGACAGAACTGAAATTGTACCTTGGCTAAAAGGCAAATTACAGGCAAAAGTTAACAAGAGAACAGACAAGAGCAGACCAGACCAGACGAAAGGACAACAGAACAGACACGAACAGGACATGGCCAGGACTCGTAAAACTTTGCATATTAATGAGTCCTTCACCGTTGATGTTCAGAGTTATGCGACGCTTCTAGCCAGCCAACATTAAGCGCATTAAAAATTGCCAAGAAAAACGAAAGAGGAAGAAAAAAGGACGTAGGAAGGGAAATGTTCGCGGTTAGTGTCCATTTTTGAAGTGTTTCCAATGAGTGCGCGTGTATGTGTGTGTGTGTGTGTGTCGATGGTAATAAAGTAAATGGAGTTGAGTGGATTCTTTACCAGAAAGCCAATTTAATGGCATTGAAACCTGCTGCATGTTAATGGTTCCGAACCAGAGACTCAAATTTTTCTATCTCATTGCGATTTCACCCGCAAATTGATGCCTGTCTATAAAAATGAAGCTACAAAATTAATGGGTCTTCTGATGTCTAAACTTTCCCTCACAGTAGAATTTTTAAGCCCATCATTCAATAACATGTAATTTGATCCCAATAGGAATTATTGAGAGGCCCAACTTCATCTCTGACTTCTGTTCAATAGTAAATAACGAAACAAGGAGGTACATTTTTGTATACTGCATACAAACATATATGTACATATGTATGTATACATATATGTATGTAAGTACATATTGTAAAGCGCTAATCAGAAATGTCGATCGATTATTAGTTCACTTACATATATAGAAAGACTAGCTCATTCAAGCGTCACCAGAGAGAGGCTCATTTCCAGTGTGGCCGTAGGCCACATTTCTAAATTTTCGACATACTTAAAAATAATGACAGCGATATATGTGTAGATATCTAAAATTAATCGAACAGAACGATAACACAGGCCGACATTTTTGAGGTCATGAAAAAGTGTTTGAAGTTCAATAGGTCTCCTATAGTAATTGGGGGCTGCTAATCACGGCCCTGTACTTAGTTTTTCTCCATCACGTCAGGATTTCGAAAAAAATGCGTTCAAATTATTCAAAATGACCTAATTTGCAATATATTTTTCCATGATATAAGCATAATATTGTACTAAAAACATTATTATTTTATCCTATTAATATATTAGGCTTGATTGAAAATGAATTTACAAAATATCAAAGAGTTATTTCTTTGTTATAATGGATAATATCTTACACTCCGGATATAGTTCTATAATGAGTAAAATTTCAACCAAAAAGTATGCTATAGAGATTTCAAGAATTGTCTGCTTTTAAATTTTAAAGAATTGTGGGAATTTGCTGCGTCTTACAAATTGTATATTAGTTATATGTGCAAACAAGAACTAATTTTCTTACACAAAATATTCTAAAATCCGTAAAAAAAGTTGAAAATTTTTGTTTCAAACTTTCTATAGTATACTTTTGGGTGCCTATTTTTCAACCCCAGATCTCCAGATTTCACAAAATCTATACGTGATGGACAAAAACCAAGTATGCAGTTAGAATCAGCGTACCCGAATTAGTTAAGAACACCTCTCAAGTTAACGTCAGCAAAAATCATGTCGGCCTGTGTAATTCTTAACATAAATAAATGAGATCTTACAATATGTACATATTCTTCATCGCACAATTAATTTTTTGGATTTGCAGAACTTTGCATTTATTTGGATGGTGCTTGAGGTCACTTTAATACCCGATTGCCACTTGCAACCATTTAACATATCTAAGGGGGATGGTTTCCATTTCCCATTCGATCCGTTTCTGCGGAACGGTTGGGATTCACGGTGGATGTGAAGTACTGGTTCACACTGACACCATTAAAGATGCCGCAAAGTGCAGCAAGAAAATGAATTCTTATAATTTCTGCAATTCTTTTAATATCAATATTTAGTTATTTTTTGTTTAAATTCAAATACAATTGGATGAATGGCGAAATATTAAATATTGATTTGCTGTTCGTCATAATCACCAAACAATTACTACAATTAATTAAAGAAAGTCAGAACTGAAGTCTGGAAACATCGATAGTTTCCAAAATTGCAAAGCCATCGACGTATCGAGAACACCAATCGAAGCTTTGGCCAGCTCTATGTTAGTCAGCATTTTATGGTTGGTAGGTAATTTCCAGATCTTTCAAAATCTACCTAACATAAAGCGCAAACGTGGACAACAAATTGCTGTAATAAAACAGGAGATTAACAATCTGCTTCAAGAGTCAATAAAAAACATCTCTACGTCTGAACAGGTATCCTAAATAACTAATATTTGCTAAGAATAGATATTTAAGACCCACTCTCCCAGCAGACAGGACAGTCCAAAGTTAATCAGTCACAACTGCGCACACGCTTCTTGCTCAAATTTATAATTATCAGGACAAAATGGTTGAGAACATTATGAATCTGGACTTGGTTAGTCAGGACACTTCTTCGGAGGACTCTGACACCAATGCGGTAAGTATACAATGAAATCAATAGGTTTAGATCGTTCAAGTAACTATCGAATCTTGATTTCAGACAACAGACGGGTTCGAGGTAGTATCTACTGATAGCGATGAAAACAATTACCAAAAAGTTAAATCAGTATTGCGAAAAGCCAACAAAAAAATTAAGATGAAAGATAATCAAATTGATAATCTTATCATGGCCTTAAATAAAAGCCCTAATCTAAACAAATTCCTTGAAAACAATCCCAAGTACTTGTTAGATACTGAAAAAACCACATCTGAACAACTCCAAACGACAAATACTCTCTTAGAGTCCGCGCTTTCACTGCTCAAGAGCCTTGAAGGTCAAAATCACGAATTAAAGGAACGCTTGGAGAGGCTAGATAGTATTAAGGCTGAACTCAATCAAGCTAGGACCCTTCTGGATATGTCCGAGGAAAAAGTAGACAACCTTGAAGCCGAAAAACAAGAAGTAGAGGACCAATTGGCCACGAAAGACGAAGTGATTCAAAATTACGAGTCCAAAATGAAGAAATATAAAATTGATCTTGAAGGCCAAGACGAAGAAATTCACCCCAAAAAACTAGTGGTAAGGGTAGCTGGTTTTCCTCCCAAGGTCTTCGATATGGAGAATAAGGTAGCTGGGCCTGGATGGAAAATCGTACGTCGCTTCACAAATAAGACCGGGACACTCGAAATGGATATTGATGTTTGCAAAGACTTTGTGGCTGCCCTGACCGATGAGAAGCAACATCAGCTTTACGTTTACATGGTTAACGAGGATGAAACAGCTTCATATGCTCTTTATGATAACTTTTCACTTCATCCCTGGTCTGAAATTGTACGCAATTGGTTAATCAAATCGATGGATCTTCTTGACACCTCAATGAACCTATCTGGCAGTTTCGAAGGAAAAACACTTCAGCATTTGGATGAAAGTTTCGTCCATGAATGCACTTTATACCAACTGATGATAAGGGAGAAGCAAAGGAGTGAATAAAAATGTTAATTAATGGACAAACTTGAAAAAATTGCATAGCTTGAAATGTATGTATGTTCTTAAAAAAAAATTGCAAATTGGCAAAATAAATATTACAATCCATTGGGATTTGTCCTCGTAGTTCTCGGCAGTTTTAGTTACAACTGGTGATTAGATCCATCTACAGTTCGATCTTCCTCAACTTAATATTTAACAAATAATTGCATTAAAATTTGTTTTATTTTAATGCAGAATTATTAGAAATTAAACAACTTGTCTTATGAATCGTTTAATAGAAACCTTGTAATTTCTCTGTCAGATTCAAAATCGCTCAGAGTGTCAGTCTCTGGCACCCAGATTTCCGCTCAAGTGACTTCTGTAGCACTCCTGATAGTTTGGTCATTTTGTATTTACGGATAATCAACTATGGCTACCAGGGCGGTCAAACAACGCGCCAAATAAAAAATACCGACAACACTGAAATGTAGCATAAGCCGATTTTTCCACTTTTCAACACTGAAATCTCGAGTAGCTTAGGGAAATATTTACCAAGGTCAACAATATAAATTAAAGTTATAAAAAGGTAAATGCGAGATCCATCCAACAGATAGATCAGATACAATCTGCACTGAGTGCAGATTCGGGATCAGCACATTCAAGTTTAAAAACAACAGTGGTAGAAAAACTTGGGCCAAATTGGATTATTCGTGGCATAAAGTCGACCAGTAATTCTGGAATTTCGTTTTGTAATCCTTTTGAAGATCGAGTTTAGTACCTACATACATACAGCAGACCTAGGGCTTAACGTGGCAAGCTCAACAGGTATTCCCATCCTTTACTCCCTTCCCACTACCTAAGCAGTTTACTGAGTATTCGGGTTCTAAAACTACTCTTGGAATGTAGATTGGAATAGGTATGTACTTATCATATATATTATGACAATGTAGACTGAGTTTAGACTTGGTGAGAGTCTCCTTGAGGTGATCAATGGTCAAAATGTAGAACATAATTAAATGCAATTAATTAAAACTACAATACTTTCATTGTTTTATTAACTTGTCTTAATTATTTCTTCACCCAGTATAGCAGTTCTTTACAAGATGTCATCAGAGCAGCCTTTCTATTTTGGAGAGTTATGCAGATCCACGTTGATTAGGTCGAGGTATCTGTTGGGGTCATTTATTGCCAGTGCTCCTCTAGGAGCTCTCTCTTATAGAATTAGTTCTTTTCTAGGTGAACGATCTTAATAAGATCCTTAAATAAGAGCTGAAACGAGATTGATGCACAGTATATCCCAGTCGATGCGACCTATTTGTGATTTAGAATTCCAATTTAAATGAATTGCGTATGAAACATTTGTACATAATATATCTACATATATAAAATAGGTACAATATATGCATATAGAAAAGTATCTAAAGAAACAAGAAATGAACAAAAAATGATTGAACAGGTTTCTCGTGCGTAAAAAGCTTGGTCCCGGTCTAGCAAGAAATGAATTGTTTAGTTTGTGTTTAGAACTCGATGCAGATATTGCTGATCAAGCGGTGTTTAATAAACGCGTTAGACATCCAACAAAGTATGGCGACGTCTCCAGCGACTAACCCGGAGAGGGATGCCAAGTTGAATTATTTCCAAAAGTGTTGGCGTTATCGCAATTATTTGGTAGTCGAACCGATTATCTTTTTGTTTTTCACTGCAACGCTTTTGAATTCTTGGGTCTTGACCGATTTCCACTACGAAAAGGCTTGTCGAGCAAATCTTGGCTATAGTAAAAGCGTTTGCGACGACAGGATAAAAACCTACGGAATTGTCAGTCCCTGTAGGAGAATGAAATTTGAAAATACCACAGAAGGATTCGACCCAGATCAGAATTGGCCCTCTACATATACCGTTTGCAAGGCGGCGCACGACACGCGAAATCTGTACCACAGATTTAAAGAGGAACGTCCCATCGGTAAAACTGGTTTTGGTTTTGATATAACATTAGATTAGATGAGAAACGTGTTTTCATAACATTCTCATTTCTAAATATTTTTGCAGGTGACATATTTCCGCTGCTTCTTTTACTAATGGTGGGAGGATGGACCGATCGTTATAGTAAACACAAAGTCTGTTTGATTATTCCATTTGTGGGATCGGTTTTAGGATTTATATGTAAGTGGCTTGTGGAGAACTGCATGAATGCATTCAAAACTTACATTCGAATACAATATTCACAGTCTTATGAGTATATCGAATGAAAGACCTAATCATTTTCAAATCGAGTGGGCTTGAATAATCAGAATATTTTAGTTAAAACACCTCAAAGTACTCATTCCCCCCAGTTGAGCAATTAATTCATTATTCAAATGTTCTCTGGAATGCATTCATGCAGCTCTCTAGTATGTACCCATTCTATTACTCTTGTGAGATATGGAAGTATCTGTAAAGTCAAATCACAATTGTCTTTTAGGTGAACTAATATCGGCTTTTTACATGGATTCATTGCCATTGCAATGGGGGGCTTATGGCCAAATAATTGTGCCAGCTCTTTTTGGTGGCTCTACCGTTCATCTAATGGCCGTTTACAGTTATATCACAATTGTCATACCGAAACAGGATCGACTTTTACGATTCAGTATCATTGCTATATTTGTAAAAGCAATATCTTTCCTGGGACTACCGATTAGATTGCATCTCTTTTTAAACTTGGGCTTTATACGTAAGTAAAGCTGCCTGATAAAATTATTCATGTATTCACAATTCATTTATCTTTTAGCCTTGTTTGCCATGGCTGTTGCAACCCAAATAGTGGCCATAATCTATATTATATTTGTTATGCAAGAAATTAAGCCGACATCAGATGCACCAATTGAACCATCTAATCAGATTCAAGGATCTGAGGATCAAGTGAAAAAAGTATTGCCTAGGCATTCCTCTTTAACTGACTTCTTTGATCCAGCTTTAGCACTCGATTGCATCAAATTGCCATTCGTTGAGCGTCCAAATAATGGACGAATGCTTCTGATTCTACTGATTTGTAGTTACTTTCTGACCGTGGGCACATCGGCTGAAAGCAGATATATATATCAGTTTGCACGAAAGCCTCATTTCGATTTCTTCGAATTCAGTTCCTTTTTCGATATATATAGATGGGCCCCCTATGTGGGCATCTTTATCGGTGCCGTCATCCTGAGTAAATTACTAAAATTCGCGGATTGCACAATTGGTTTGATCGCCGCCCTATCGGTAGTGGGTTCCCGGCTTGTATTGGTAAGGCTCACCCTCATATCACCCACAAATATAGAGTTTTGCTTAAGTGTGGGGCTTTTCCAGATCTTTGCTAGAGATCTGGTCTCAGTAAACATCGGTGCTGTGGTGGACGTTTTCTCTAGTTTACGACCAATTGCAATTAATGCTATGGGATCCAGCATTGTGGCAGGCAACGAACTGGGTAAGCTAAAAGAGATAATCCACCAAAAAATTTCTTTAATCAATATATTTTTCCAATTAGGTAAATTGTTTGCCATATTTGGCATTGCTGACACCTTTGGAAAAATGATTTTTCCCCCGACTTTGGAGGCGATTAGCACGATTTCTTATGTTGACAAAAATCTATGGCCCTATTTCTTGTTCAGTGAAATTTTCCATTGGCCAAATGCTCTAATTTTTATGTAAGTTTCATGATACATTAAGGTTTGACCAAATAATTTGATTAATTTGTTTTTGTTCTTAGCATTTGTTTCATCTTTTTCCGACGTCGACGTCATATGCCAAATACTTTCGTGGAAATGGAGCAAAAAAATTATGCAAATGAAATCACTAGACTATAAACTGGATCAATCTAGAATCTAGATACTTACATTTGGAAAATTTGCAGATCAATCGATAAGAAACATTTCGGCATTGATCTTAAAACTTTTGTGAACTTTAAGACCTAAATTTTAAAAAGAAAATTCAATTTTATAAAAGCCCCGGCCAGTGAATCTTGAAAATTTCCCCGACTTTGACTCGATTGCGTCTTCTGTGGCTAAACAGCAAAATCTATGCAAGGATATCCTGAGGATTACTTCATCTATAAATTATTATGTTGGGTCCGTCCACTGGTTGGGGTTGATAGGATCCAACTCAAGAGATGAATTATGTAGGTAGATTCGGGTGAGATAAGGTTAAGTATCTGGATCACTGTCCATGTGGCTCAGCAATGCATTAAAGATTATGAAATGTAATTAAGGCCAATTGCCGGAGCAATGTGTCCTTGTTGTAGAAGCGATTGTACAAAACTGAATATATTGAAGGTAAGAAAAGAGAACTAAACCTAAGTACATAAATGGGAATATGATTCTAAAGCTAAATACATAAGAAGTAAGTATGCAAGGCGTATGATCATGCTATGGGGCAGTTCTTTGTCAAACCGACCAGGGTTGTGTCCGACTTAACTGTACCAACTCGAACGATCTTTATCTTGAAAAACTCTTTGGATTGATCTCTTTTCATACTCTCCCAACTCTTTAAAGTGTTCCCAGTAATGGGTCACAATAAGAAACTGAATTTCACCATGTCATATGCATTATAGCGACTACATATAGATATATGCTAAGATTAGCATATTGGCTATTTAAAGGAAATTTGGTAATTTGCTTTCTTTTGTTTCGGGTTTTTCGTGTTTTATGTTTAAGTCCGGTTCTTTACAAAATATAGCCGCTCGACCCTTTAACTCGTTGACATGGCAACTTCGGGCCAAGGTTTATGCGGTGTACTAAATAAAGAAGCTTCTTAAATAGATCTTCTTGAATAAGTTTTAATCAACTAATTCACATGACGACTCTAAAAATTCTAGAAATACATATTTAGTAATTGAGTGAACAAAATTATAACTTAAGTTGTTCTTTTTTGACTCACTCACTTGTTCATGCAGTGATTCAGTTGATCACATAATAAGGTTCAAGGTAGCAATGAAAAAATGTTTATGTCCATATACAGTGGTGGTCAGCGGGTAAGCCCCTTTTTTTTTTTTTTGTTTTTAAATTTGATTTTCTCGGCTCCTAGGAAACTTAATGAAGAAGTTTTTTCAGTTATTTGTTGGTTATTGTATTTAGAATCTGACACGTAATTATTGTCATGCCAGCTTTCGACGTTTTTTTTACAGGTGCGTTTGAAAAAAAAGCTCCCCTAAAATTGTTGACAATAGTTTAGCCCGGTCATTCCAAAATCTTTAATATTATAGTTAGACATGTGTATTCTTTGAAAAAGTTGTAGATCTAGATAATCTAAGATAAACTGCATACCAAAAATTTTAATTTTAGCCCCAGTTTTTGTTTTGTGGCCCATCGAAATTTCGGGATTTTCTATGTAATACTTGAGGTCTCTTTGTTTGACGACGTTTTACGATACCAATTCAAACAAAAGTAATATTTTCTTATTCTAAGTATGAAAGTGAATTGAATTTCCCGTCAAATGATACATGTTTCATAAAAATCCGACAAAAATTAGATTGGTTTCATCGCCCATACTTTCAAAAAACTAGGTAATCAAAATTTCCCACACATCCTCCATCTCTTTCTTTTCCCTGCGTACGAACCGTCGATGAGCCACTCAGTAGATAAAAGGGGCATTGGATGTTTCACAGGTAGTTGCCACAAGCGCCCACAATCAGGCCATTAGTTCTAAATACAATAACCAACAAATAACTGAAAAAATTTCTTCATTAAGTTTCTTAGGAGCCGAGAAAATCAAATTTAAAAACAAAAATAAAAAAGGGGCTTACCCGCTGACCACCACTGCAAATTGAATGAATGAATTGATCTTGGTACATGGTATAACAAAGTCGGTGCGACGACTTACTTATCCTATTTAATTTATTTTTACATTTTTAATTCATTTAACTAAATTGTAAAAAATACTTGTGCATGTTTCTGTAAAACATACACAATTCTAATTAAATGCTAATTGATCCAAAGTATGCATTTAATTAATTAATTTACTCTGAAGCCTATGCATGTGTGTGTGTGTGCAAAGGGAGGAAGTCTTTATTATTAATTGGACAACATGTGACAGACAAATGGATAAATTATTTAGCATAAACAAAACTCATAGGTTTGAATGTATAATGATGAAAAAAATAAGAATAGTTAAAATGAATAATGGTCAAATTATTAAAATTCCAAACCTAACAGATTCAAGTCCTACTCGATAATAAATTATCGAAATTCTGAGAACAGTTCTCAGTTCCTCTCATTGAAACTTTATTTACTGGTCTAACCAATGATGGTATAAGAGTCGATACCGATGCATCAGAAGGGATAACTCAGACAAAAGATCGAATCGAATGATACGAGAATAATAGTAAATTCATATAACTCTACTTTTGTTCTTTGTCGCTTTAAAATCTCGCTGAAAACGAGTCTGACTTATTTATCCTTTTATACTGAAATAAAATAACTGCCAACAAGGTTGCCTCGGCTAAGGCCGTTAGCCATTTGCCTGATGCTTCTGACTCTGCTTTTGGTGGTGCTTTGCTGCCATTTAAGCAACGAAACTTAAAATAATCGAACCCATATATAATCCGTTCGAGGCATGCAACTTTCAGTTGCTGTGGTGTGTGTCAGTGGCAGTGGCATGCAAGGGAATTTATACAACCCCAGCCATCACTGGCTTACACCAGAGCGAGTCACACACCCACACATATGGGCACATACACATCCTGTGAGGCTGCTGCTCCTTAGCATAAGTAATAAATGTACTACGCCGCATGAGAGAAATCGCTTGGAATGGCAGGAAAATAAATTATCGAACTTCGATTTCACTATTCCAAGGGGTTGGGCATGGAATTGAGCCCTGGGCCTCCTCTCATCTGCTGTCCATGTCCTCATCCCCATTCCCCCATCTACAAACATTTCCTCCATCCTCTTGCTCTAGTTTCATTTTCTATTTTATGATATTGTACGTTTTTTGGGCTAAGGTTATAAAGTTGATATGTGTGTGAAGTAAAAAAGGAAAGGAAAGAGATTATTCTCGACTAGGATTTACCCAGTAACTGCTTAAAAAATGCCATTAAATTTTAACTCTAAACAAGTTACATTTAATTATCCACTCACAGAGCAGGCGTGGGTATTCCCATCAGACTCCTTGACAATTCCAACTTCCTGTCAAGACATCATTTCCGCCTTTCCGTCTAATGGGTGTATAAATATGGAAAGGAAAATATTTTGCTCACTTTTTCTCATCTTTTTTTGTACATTTCCAAGTGGCTGACTTCAACTTGAATAACACACACATTAGTGTTTAATGCCACTGCACATTGGGTAATTCGAGACTAGGCCTTGTTTTTTATATCTTGTATACATATATACATACATATCTCCTACATACATATGTACGTTTTGTTTGTGTGTGTGTGTGTGGTGTGAGCTTTCGTCCTGTTGTTTGTGTTGCCAGTAACATTTTGAGGTTAGGCAAATGTTTACTTGTCTCTCATATTGGATTTCAATTTGATGTTTCGGGTCCGGCAAGGTCATATTCCTAAGAGTCATAATTCATGAAAGTGAACAATTGGCATATCCGACATGGGCGTTCCACATTCTTTTCTTTAAGTCAACAATTCAAGCTAAGTGTAAAGTATTTTAAAGTTGAAATCTTAAGTGATAAAAAGCTGAGATAAAGAACTAGAATTTGTCTAGTTTCATTTGCAATTAAGAAGAACATTTCTCTATTTTCTTTCCAACATTTGCCTATCCACCACAGGATCATAATGCATAGGACTTTCTGCAAATCCTATAAAGTGTATAATATATTGTGACTTATAATATTGCACTTCTTCAAAATAACTTAGTTTTAGGTGCTAAAATGACCCACTAAAGTTGTAAGAGTCAGGCGGGTCGCAGACCGATTCAAAGCGGGTTAATACATAATGCCCATACGGATGGATCGGAATGGTATCAGATAGACTTAATAACTTATAATATTTGTATCTGTAAGAAAAGATTCATTAAAGCTGTAAAATGTATGCAAAGACAAATCAGTCATTTCAATAGACAAATGTCTCGGTTGAAGTTCAGTCTTCATGATTCAGGCAGAAAACGAGTCGTTACCAAGTGAACCAAGGGAAATAATGTAAAGCTTTAAGTTGTACTCATATATTGACTCCGTTTCGGTTCTGGAGGCTTTTAACTGATGAAAGTTGCATGTAATTAACTCAAGTCCCTAATGACTATGCAACTAATACTCTAGTTAGCGAATGCATTGACCAAATGTCATCAAGTTACCATAATTAATAGTTGATACTGGGCTCGAGCTTATGCAAAATTCACACGGATATTGCAATATTGCCGGCATGACTCGACGAATAGGACCCAACATATCGTATGTGTCGTTGCGCCTCGGATTTTTAATCTGTAAATTAGCAAAAAATCCCTCTTGGATTAGCTTGACTAAGCCACTGAAACAATTTAAGGACTAACATGCTAAATTGAACAAAGTAGATGGCAATTGGAATAGTCTTTTACCTTTTTAAAGCATACTTTTAGGCGACAGTTGTGAGCGTTTGCTCGCTACGTGTGAGTGTTCCCATATACACATACATATGTGTGTGCATTCATGTTAAACAACTGTTCAAGATCGTCTCATTAATCATGCTGGCCACTCTTACCCTAAAACACACACACACACAGAGACACACTAGCACACTCATCATCAGACAACATGTGGCTTCTCTGAGAAGGGCTTTTGTGCTGCTGTTGCCCCTAGATTTGCCTCTCTTTCCTCTCTCTCTTTCTCTCTCTCTCTAGTTCTTTTTTTTTTTTGATTAAAATTCAACTTTTGACTCGTGCATTGTAATGGCCGACATCATTTGCTTTGCCACTGCCACTGACCACCTGTGCCCACACACACACATACACACACACAGAAGGACGAAGGGTCATCAAATGTAGGCAGACTAGAAAGCTTTATATTTGTGTTTGTGCAGTTCAACAAAAGGCCACACACACACACAAACAAATAACAAAATGTTCCTTACGACTAGTCGAAGTTTGAAGACACTTCAAATTTATAACGATTTTGGTAAATATTTCGAATTTGCCAGCTAAAGTTAGACTCGATTTAGTTTGGTCCAGTTCCATTGCTTACCTTTCGTTTGAAGTGTTTCATCTACATTTTAGTATATAACTAACTAACATATCGCACACAAATATCCTTTCATTTTGTTGTTTGGCTACAAATTTAACTTTTTAGTTGATGGTTTTCGTCTTTTGGCAGCGTTTGCGTGTGAGATTTTTTAGAGCTCTCGACGTATTCATTTATTTAAAAAAAAAAAAAAAACACCCACACACAAGTTTTTGTTAGGGTCGGCTTCGCATTTTTCGGTTGGTCGGGGTCACAGTTGGTGGTTGGATCTGGGGAGCTCGGGCACGGTTTTCGGGGTCCATTGTGCAGCTGTCACGTCCGTCATCAGCATCAGCTGTCGGACTCGGACTCTACCTCGGCCTGATTTGGACGTTAGGGCTACGTGCTGTGCGGATTTTGTGCTGCCGCTGCCTCTAATGTGTGTTAGGCTTTCATTACATGCATTCAATTTTTTTCCGCTTTTTCTGTTGCTTTTTTTTTTTGGTTTGCTGCTCACTCAAATTGCCATCAGCAACGTTTTGGACGGACTCAAAATTCGTTGTTTGTTTGCATTTGGCAAATGAGAAATTTCAGCCCGCAAGAAGAACTGCTAATTATGTCATTAATTTTGCACATATTTAATGCTTGCCGAAATCGATTTGAGTCCACGTTAAAAGCCCAGACAAATATTTATTTGAAATTTTCCATTTTCGTATGGCCGAGCAAAAAAGGGAGAAAATAAAAACCCAAACATGGCAAAACGAATTGCATAAAAAGCATTTTGGTAAACGAAAAGAAAAAGCATTTACTAAGCAAATACAAACTGGGGAGAGAGAGAGAGAGAGAGAGAGAGCAGAGTAAAGTGAAAGAGCGTAGAGGAAAATGCATTTACGTGGCTTCCTGGCTCTCTGGATGGGCTAACGACTTCTGCCCTTTTTGACAGCCACAAAATATTTGCGCTAATTGAGATAAAATACAATTTAATGTGTGTGGGAATGCAAATGGAGTGAATTCCTTGCCAAAGCTCAAATATCATTAGTTGCATTTTGGATTAAATTTCCATTTTCAAATTTAAACGCAAAAAAGAATATATATTTTAATAAAACCTACAGAATGTCCGACAATTTCTCAGCTGTTGGAATTCTTGGAAACATTTTACAACTAATTAAAATGTTTAATGAAAACCGCGATATTTTAAAATGTTGAATTATTTAATATTAAGTTTTATATTAAAGTAGATTTTTCTTCTTTATAGAAGATGTATATGTATAAACATACAGTGGTGGCCACGAATTTAGGGATTTCAATGAGAAATTTGTCATTCGGCGGTGAATTTGATTCCCTTTCTTTGCAAAGGGAAAAGTTTCAAATGGACTCACAACTTCTTCGAAGAGTTCTTTACTTTCAACTGTGATATTGAAGATTCTGGGAAAAAAGTCTTAAGTATTTGCCTATATTTATTGTTGAAATAGCCAATGCTGAAAAAATAATTCACACCTCTTAAATTTGTGACCACCACTGTGTACATATAATTTTTTACAATTTTAGTAAAGTATGTGAAGGGGAGCACTCCAGAGAAAAAATACAGTACACACACATGTTATTGTGAGCTAATTAAAGTGTACAAAAATTAAATCTTATTTAAGATCTTAAGTGGTATACAAGAAGAATGAAGTTACATCGGGTACTCGTCGTACTCCAAATTGGATATCCATATTCCTGTTTGTCATTATGAAGCGAAACTTCAAGTTTGTATAATGAACACCCTTCTGACATTAATCATAAACTAAACTATTAACTACATCATAATATTAAGCAACACATTATATCATTTAAGCACAATTTTTGTAATTGAAAACTTCTTAATGATACTTTACTCGACTGAAATATACAATAATTGCAAATAGCTTGCACAGCACTTTTCTCCGTTTCAGATCACCACATTAACCAAAGCTCATCGCTCAAAGTGTCAATTTCAGGCATTTCAGGCAGAAGGCAGAGCTTGCCATGAACATTGTGGCAGTGGCTGTAACATCTATAGCCAGCTGTGGCAAAAACAATAGCAACATCGGCCACAACATAGACATTTACCAATGACAAGTAACAGCAACTACAATAGTCGAAAGGGTGACCAGAAATGGGGCCTAGGAAGGGAGGGGGGTAACCTAAAAATTGACTGCATTTTGCAAGTTGTTTGTACAATTTTCAATATGCAATTTCACACAGGCAACAGCAGCAACAACAACAACAATAACTGCAACGACAAACAATAAACAACAGAAAAACAAATAGGCAAACAAAAGAATGAAGATGTTCTGCCTGGTTTCTGCCAGTGTTTCATATCTCAGGCAAAAGAAAAAAAGGACTCTGGCAAACAGCAAAGTGTGGCAACATCCTGGACAACAATTGCCAGGGACTTTAACCGCATAACTGACAAAACGAATGGACAAAAACCAATTGCTGCGAATTGCGGTCAACAATTTTGATTGTTTTGTGGCCAAGTTAAGAGTTAGCCTCTTCAGAGAGCTCTCAACTAGTAGAGTAGGGCAGGGGCAAAGGTAAGGGGGAAGACTGTTGATTGTTGTTTGCTTTAAAAACTTTAAAAGGCGAAAAGAGAGATGACTCACTCTCTCTCTCTCTCTCTCTATCTATCCATCTCTCTCTTTCTCCTTCTGTTTATGCACTTACAATCAATTTGCGCCCATAAATTCTTTGGAATGCTTTCGGGTTGTTTCTTCTTTTGACGCATATTGCGCACGTCTGAGGGAAATAAAACACACCGAGAAGAAGAAAACATCGTGAGGAAAAACTCAACCTAAAAGCAAGCATTATGTCGACGACGCTTTACAACCCTTTGCTGCAACAAATAAAAATTTATGACTTACCAAAAAAGAAAAGGAAAAAACGAGTTCAAATAAAATATTGGCTAATAATCGCATAATAATGCCAAAAGATTTTTGCCTCTCCCACTTTCACTCGCTTTCGCTGGTTGAGTCTTCTCTCTGACTCTCTCTCTCTCTCTCTCGGGGACACACTGCGTATACTTTATATGTGTATATAATCCAGCCTAGCCAGTGGCAGCATCAG
Source organism: Drosophila tropicalis (assembly GCF_018151085.1). Classification (NCBI taxonomy): domain Eukaryota; kingdom Metazoa; phylum Arthropoda; class Insecta; order Diptera; family Drosophilidae; genus Drosophila; species Drosophila tropicalis. Next base: position 572,355 of record NW_027173049.1, on the reverse strand, counting down.
CATTCGTGCTACTTTCTGTGGCCGTTAATAATACTTTGGTTTATTTGCGAAATGGTCGATGGGTGTTGGTGCCGCATTATTAATGACAACTCGTTTATGGCCGCATCAAATGGAGCTTACATCTCTTCTCGATGCCACACACACACACGTACACTCCTTTTGGCATAGCTTGTCTTTATCCTAATTGCACTCCTCGAGGTCTACCCCCGAGTGTATAAAATAAAACCATTGCCATTGGCCGTGATAAGCTGGAAGCTTCCAGCGCAGCCAGAAACAGAAACAAACTGGATAAGTGCCGACAGCAGCAGCCGCCGCATTTAAGTGCTGTTTTGATCCTGGTTGGATGGTATGAACGAGTTCTCCCACCTTCCCACCTTATACTTCATCTCTCTGGAGCTAGTGAAAAGTGCCTAGCTGTTACTGCAGTTCGTAAGTGGAGTGGCTGTAAAAAGTTACCCGCTCCCCTACATACTTACTTATTATGGTAAGAATGGAAGATAAAGCAAACGGTTTCGGGAACATTAGCTAGCTTAACGGGTTTGAAAAAACCAAACTTTGCTAGCTGACAAATGAATGGGTAGAGAAATGAGGACGAAGAGTACGCAACATCTGGAACGATAAGTAAAGACACATTTCCAGGAGGCTGCTCCTTAAGTTTTCCGGCTACTTTTCTCTATCGAAAGGAGTCAAATCGATGTATGATAGCTATATATGTAAAGGATACATATAGTCTAAGTCGATCTACTTTAAATCGGTTACAGATTCATGAAGAACTGTTTCGGTTCTGAAGGTCAATGAACTCTTATTAGAAACACTGAAACTGTTTTGATCTATTTAAGTATTTAATCAATGGGTTTTGACCAATCAAAGGAAATTCAAAAGGCAGAAGATTTCCTTAGAATAAACTCTCCTCTTTACATCTAAAAGTAATAAGCGATATCAGATAAATAGTTCTTAATGCAAGGATGCTCATTAAAATAAACCCATTCAAAAGCATTTTTAGCTGTTAATAGTCCATCTGTGAAATTAATGCGGTTCATTCCTTGTAATTCCCAACTAGTTATAGCGCTGAAGAGATAGTATGACATTGTGAGAAATTCTTCTTCAGAAGATTGACCTCAACTTGGCTTAAACGCAAGCTTTAAGGTAGACGAAATTTGTTTTGTTAAAGTGATTTTTTTTTTTTTTTTTGAATGAAGAAGTTTTAGAAGGTTTACCTTTACAGAGACTTGTAAGAGTATTTGAACATTGTTAAACTAAAATTGGATTTTCCACCATCCATGTATATGTACAATGCATTGTGGCAGTGAGTGAGTCTTTGTTGTTTTGTTTGTTGTCGTTGTTGCTTGTCATTTTTGCAGTTGTTCGACTAACGTTCGCCGAGGTGGAGGTGCAACTTTACTTTGGTTAAACTTGTAACTTTTAACGCTTTTAGCTGTTGATAGTCCAAAAAGTTGGCCAACTGTTTGCCACGTTATCGGCTGAACTGTAGCTACCTTCCCTCTATGCCTTTCTGTCCTGTTCTTTCTTGCCTTCCTTGTCTGTTGCGTGTGCTGTGTGCTTTAATTATAACTCACTTAAATATGCAATTTAACCATGGTTGCTCCCTCTAGACACACTCATCGTCTGGCCGCCTTTAAAGTGAGAAAGGCAAAGCCAAAAGAAATGGCAAAAACGAGCACAATTCAAAAACATAAACGCACAAAATGTGTCAACCGCAATATGCTCTAGCTGTGTAAACAGGATAGAGCTGGGCATAGAATGGTCCTGGGCCAGGGCCTGCTTCTGGGCGGCCACATGCGGAAATCACTAAAGGCATTTCCTGCCCTGCAGCAACAACGACAACAACAACAACAGCAGCAACAAATGCCATAAAAATCATGAAAGCAACGCTTCAACTGTTGTTTGTGTTGGTTTTGTTGATGCTGGTGTTGGTGTTGCTATTCACCTATATGTACACACATAGATATCCACACATACATACACACATAGATAAGCCAGCAACGATAAACGAGCAAGTACTTAAAGCCGAGGTCAATAGGCCGCTGGCTCTTAAAGGCTAGAGATGTAAGCGTGACACTTTCACAAAAACCAAGAAATAAAACAAAAAAAATAATAATTATTCAATTTTATTTCATTCAATTCAATGACTCTCTACTTAAACTTTGGTTTTGAGTCTTTTGTGAAAGAAATAGAGATGGTCCTTGCCATATGCCAAAGTTTATATATCCTGGCAGTCCAAACTCTGTTTCTGTAAGTTAACAAAACCCTCAAAATATCTTTCTGTCCCTCCCTCTTCCCACAACCTATTTGCAAACCATTTGTATGTGCCGGATTCATACTGACTGAAACTTGTGTTCTATATATCAGATTTATTTGACATTTTACATAAAAAACTATTATATTAGTAAATTTCATAGGAGTGATCCAACTTCTTCATATTCCTTTTAATTTATCGTATAGCACTTAATGATATAGTGAGCCGATCCAAATGATTTCTTTACTTTACCTCCCTCATTAATACAAAGTTTAGACGGACGGACAGGCGGACATGGCTAAATCGACTCAGCTTCTCATGCTGGTCATAAATAAACATTTGTATTTACTTTATGATGTGATCGTTTTTTATTCCCATGCCAATAAGAACTACAGCCACAACTTATAGACTCATGTTTTCGAGTTTGTTTAAAGTAGTTTCCAGGCCTCGTGAACCAACCCCTGTTTTAAAAACGATTGTTGTTCTAATTGGAGCCTACCATAAGACAATCCATCCCTTACGTTATCTAGTTTAGTTTGGACCGCCAATGAAGGGAACTTCATTCAGCTTAAATCTAAAGGAATCATGAATAGGAAATTTCATTTGCCGCAAAATCCCGATCTTCATTTGTTGAATTCAAAATATGAACGGATTTTATTTATCAAAGTCTTATGTATATATGAACTCTCGAAAATTTTTCCTAAGAATGACCCTCGCATCCGGGGGGTAAAATTGTTTGTATGTCATGCTCAGCGTTGTCTACTTGATATCAAGTCTTTGCTTTATGCTTAAATGTCTAACAAAGCGTGTGGACGAGTTTTGTTTTGGTTTTTAGCAAACTTGACGTTTCTCTTCATGACCCAATTTTTGTTTTGCAGATCTGAATTGGTGAAGCCAATTGGATTCCGATGGATTCGATGTTTAATCTTAAACAAATCATCTGAAAAAGGACTCGTCACCTCAGTTGACTGATTAAGAAGTTTCGTGAGATTTCCATTCTAATCTAAGCTTTATGTTGCCCTAAACATGACAAGGCATTAGTCTTATTCTTCTGGAACTTTTCGCCTTGGTAAGTTATTTACCGAATTGGTCTCGTTAAGATAAATTAAACACTTACCTAATATAATTGAAAATAAAAGATTTATATTTCATAGCTTTAGTTGGATTTTATTTAAATGTGCTTTTCCCTTATCATGAGTTGATATAAAACACACTTATTGTTAGAGTTAAAACCATTAATCATCGTTGAATATTGTGTGTTCACCAAACTCCCACAAACTTTAATCGAGCTACTAAGAAGATCCAACGATTTTACATAATAAAAAGAATGTGGAGAGGCATAAAGGCTGAAGTTGTCGAAATGAGCATACGAAGTGCGTCCTTCCTCATCAACCTTATAAATATAGAGTTCATGTCGCTGACTATTGACGATGCTTTGCACGATTTCATGCTTCACATTAACATTTGTTTTCAATGCCCCATTTACCATTGCCATACGCCATATGATTAGCCAACCAGGACCTACAATATCGTTAGAGACCTGAAACAGATGCGGTCCATACCTACCGCAGAAAACTTCTGTTTGGTCAGGGTATATTTTTTTGTCCTGTTCGAAATTAATTATCTGAACATCAATTGCAGTAATTTTTGTGGCTAATTGTTGCTCAAGTTTGTGTTCTTGAATTTCAAGGCTTCTCACTCTTTCATTGGACTCTTTTGATAGAGCATTGGCTTCTTTGAGTTGACTTACAACTTTAGTTTTCTCCGCCAGTTCATCCTTTAGTTGTTGTTTTTGCGTTTCACAGTTCTTGAGCATCAAGGAGGACTCCTTTAAAAGAGCAAGTGCCTCTTTTAGTTGATTTTCGTATCTTAATATGATTTCTTCGATGTTTTTATCCTTATCAGTTTTCTTTTGTTCTACACCTGACACATTATTTTCGCTGGAAATTTTCACATCAGTGTTTCTTTTTAATGCCATGATAAGATTATCAATTTGCCAATCTTTAAATTTAATTGCATCAGCTGCTTGTTGCAATATGGCTTTCACTTTTTGGTAACAGTTTCCTTGGCACCGAATGTTCATTGAGTCGAACCCACTGATTATCTGAACAACAAGTAGAATAGTTTGTATAAGGGCTTTTACTTAGTTTGAATATTTACCGAACTGGTCTCAGATGCGGAATCTTCTTGGCAAGCATCCAAATTCGACAACAACAGATTGAGTATGGTTTGATCCATTTTGACTGGAAATTTAATAACTCTCTATGAGAAGCGTGTGTCCGTGTGACCGGCCAAAATCAGACTGCCTCACCCACTGAGGAAGAAAGTCTTCTGCATTCGATGGGCGAATACATTTGCTATCACAATTTTGTATGTGCACACACTACGTATACGTTATCTGCTCTACACATACACCTGACAAGGGGAAGTTGAGACGTGCGAGTCATCGACCTGTTTAAAATATTGTTAGAGACCTTTCGGGTATACCCAGTAATTTGAGTATTGACCCAGTAAAAATCGACAAGACAAATGGTTTTAAATTTTAACCTTTTATATTCTTTTATATTTTAAAACTTTTTAGAGTCTTTAAATTTATCTTTCAGAGTACTAAACTAACTGACTAAAGGGTAAAAATGTTTTGTATCCTGCTAAAGTCGATAAAGTTACCCATCTGGGGTTAGCTACCCTTAATTTACAGGGTATTCTATAACATATAACAATTTCTTGCTAACCGGTCATTCGCATGTCTGTACTTCCCCTTGTTAGTATTTAATGGTAAATATTAGCTTTGAGTACTCGGTCATAACTGAGCAATAGTGCTATTAAATTTGTTATCGTTTAAATAAAATGTGATTCATTTTAATCGAAATTAAGTAAAGGTCGACTTTGGTATACCATTCACCATGTGAAACAACTACGTCAAACGCGACATATAATTATTCATACGGGCAGACAGAAAGACTGACGGACAGACAGACAGCCAACTTTTGCCTTGGCCTTTGGCAACTTTAATAAGCCATTTCAATCTCTGACTCCAGACCTAAGAGTTATGGAAATTCACCGTCTCTAGGTACTCTGCCAAAATTCATAGTTGCATTTCTAGCCTGCCTAGCGTGTCCGATACAGGGTGATACATATTCAATGTCCATGTCAATGGGTAAAATACCGCAACACTTCCCCTTTTACTTCTTCTGCAGGGATAGGCATTCGCACAACACACCAAGACCCATACATATGCATCCATAAATGGAGCCGTACGATTTTTATGGCACATTCCTTAAAGATTCTCTCTACCTCTACCCCCACTCCCAGGCATTCTTCTCATTTCTGCGGACCTTCCTCAACCGTTCTCGATTCAGTCATGCCAAGTATGCCAACATTAAAAAGAGAAGAAAACCTCACTTCCATTCTAAAGGACTTGTTTATTCCTGCCTGCGATATAGACAGGACAGCAGCAATTCCCCGCCTCCATCGCCCTCTGCGAGTGGAATGTGTGAGGCAGATAGATTTCACATATTTCAGCTTCAGTTTGAATAGTTCCCATTTGACGCAAAGAGATACATTGTGCTGATATACTCGTATTCGTATGTGCATATCTGTTTGAGAAGTGCTCGAACTGTCACTCACTTAGCCTCAGCTAAGCTCAGATTTTCAATGTCCGATAATGTTTTCCACTCACTGTGCGAGGTTTGTGTGAAAGCGAGTGTGTGAAGGGATTTGCATGTCGAGATGTTGATCAGTGAGTAAAATCCTTTATGCAGTCCAGCTAAAGAAAGTAATGGCATTGCTTGCTAATGGCATTAAAAGGATATGAGCCAAGAAAAGAGTTTCTGAATCGAAACAAGTCCAACTGAATGAATGAGAGAATTCGATTTATTTAAAATTCATCTATGAGAGATGAACTTAAACCAATACTTTCTGCCTTTGCTAAAAACCAAGCGACTTACGATAACACTGGTTAACAAAACTCAGACAAAGAGACCGGACTACGCTCTTCTTCTAGAATCTAGATTTTGAAGTGCTAAATCCAAAAAAGTCGTCTCAACAAACAAATATTTAAAATATCAAAAACCAATTGCAGTTCTGTACATAGTTTAAGGACACAACTACGGAGGTCAACAATAAGATTGTAGAAATATTGAGGAAGGAAAGTGTTTTTTTTTTCTTAATTTTGAAGGCTAAAGTAAATACACGGAGTTCACACCAGTTTTGGTGGTAGTCTCCGAGATCTAGGTGTTCATAAGGACAACCAGACATGGCTAAGTCAACTTCATGGTAATCTAAAATACATATGCTTAATGGGGTCGGCAAAGCTTCCTTCTGCCTATCACATACATTTTGGCGCCCCTAATACACCATTTTACCCCATGGCTGCATGGTATCAAAAACTAATCGATCCTGAGCGTATTTGAAACTAAAGTTGGGTCTGGCGAGACAGTTCTTGGGGAATGCTCAATATTCCAGAAATATCAAAAAGATGGACTGGTGGAAAATTCAGCAAAAGTTTTTTCCTCTTTGACATGAAGAAAATTCCAAAATAATTTGTATGCACGAGTAAATTTGTAGAGCGGACGTTCATAATGAAATAGGGATTTGAATATAAGTATTCGAAACATTTAATACCACATATTCAAACATATTCTATTCGTTTTTGCTTGGTTGGAATGTTGTGCAATTGAGTCTCATTTCACTTTTGTCACATTTCCTTTAAGCCTGTGCGTAAGAGCGAGAGACACGATTAGCCGAAGAATCGGCTTGCATTTTAGATTTGTAAAACACAAAAACCGAGAGTATACAAAAGGGAATAAGATGTCCTGTCTTGTTTTTGGCACAGCCAGTTTCCAATGAAGCCAATATATTTTGTATCCGATCTCAATAAAAAATGCCTCATTCAGAGTGGAATTCAATTAAAGTTCATTTGTAGTTGATGGAAAATAACCCTTTAGAATCAATTATTGTCTAAAGAAGATACAAATAATGACATAAGTCTACAATTTCTTTAAACAATTCACAGTTGTATTGGCAATATCAGGAATGTTGAAAAACGATTTTAAAATATGATAGGGAGATTATTCACGATGACAACATCCTTCATTAACGATTCTAATCAACATTCAATGTATTTATTTAGAAGCTTAAATTTGGTAATATTTTAAGAATTTTCATAAGTTCGCATAATTTTATTGTTTTTAAAGCTGCACAATCCATTGGAAAGTTACAAAATGCATTAAAGAATTACCCATCCCAATGCAATTATTGAACTAAATCGAAATTTCAGCACAAAAGTTTTGGCGTTCGACCCAGGGTGCACCTGATGAAAGAAAAGATAAGGATACAAGGATACTGTTTACCTGAGAAAATCATCATATCTAAAAGTGGACTCACATAGATGTTTAAATGAATATTTGGTCTCCTTATTTGTAGCTTAAACATGAATATTGCCTGCTCCTTGGAGCAGTACTTGATGACCCTACCGCCTCGGCACAAGAAAGAAGACTTTACTACTGAAATCATTTCCCAATTGAAGAAAATGCATGGAAAATTCAAACAAAGCCCATTATGAATTATAGACGAAGCGAAAGTGAATTTTATATATTTACAATTTTATTTCAAAGTTTGTAATGCTTAAGAACTAATGAAAAAATAAGTAAATAGTCTTAGCTAAATTCACACTCGTGCAAGTTTTCATTGCGCTTAGACTTAATTTTGCATATTTGTTTTAAGTACTAGAAACTTACATATGTACAAAGTGAATGGGAAAACTAATATTTAATATTTACGAGCATGTAATAAGAAACAATCGATCGATAATGATGAATTTCTGCAGAACTTTGTTTTTGTTTTTGGCACATGAAATTTTATAGCTATTTACAGATAAATTTAAAGAACTTTTGTTTGGTATGTGATTGACTTTGATTTGGTTTTTTTTTGTTTGGTTGCCAGCCGTATGATATGCCTGTCTAGGAGGAGCAATACATATATTTACAATGGAGAATTATGTAGTTAGTTCTTTGCATGAATAAATAAAGCAAACCAATCAAAAGATAGAACGAGAGAAAACAATGCACTTTAAGGCAAAAGTTGCCAGGAAAGAACTCATGGGAGGGAAATATGTGTTTGCTTGACTGGAAATATAAAAATTACTTCGTTTATATTTACAAGCAAAACGGGTCACGCATTCTCAGCTAGCACGAGGACCAGGACGACAAGTAATAACACTTGACTCGACGCACGTCTGAGTATATCCTGATGCTCTTGTTTGTTGTCCTGCTGCCGTCCAAAGGACGTGCTTATCAGGTGCCTCCCAAAAAAAAAAAAAAAAAAAAAAAACAGAAAAAGAAAACAAAAACGGAAAAAATAGAACTAAACTAGACAAAACTCTCCTGACGTGTTAAATTGAATTTGAGCATTGTGCCAGTTGCCTTCGTTTTGAAGCTAGAGTTGGTTGTGGAACTGGAACTGGAGCCGGCTTGAGCCTCGGGCGTCTGGTGGCCACTGCTAAAGGTTGCCTCCTCCGGCTTGACAGCCAGCAGCATTTGCTCCTGCTGATGGGCGCTAAGCAATTGTCGCGCCAGCTGTGAGATGTCTCCACCATAACCCGAACAGCTTCCTCCCACATTCCCGGCCACCTGACCGGAGTTATCTTTGGTGTTGTTATTATTGCTGCTGTTGCTGCTGCTGCTGCATGGCAAGGCCAACGATTGACGCAACAAATCGGGCAAACGCCATTGCTCCAAGAGTTCGGCACCCACAACGGTGGGCGAGTCCTGGGCGAGGCGCGTCAGTGTGTGCAAAATTGTCTTGATACACCGACGCTGGGCATCGCATTCGGCACGTGAGGCGTAGGTCTTGTAGAATTCCGTTTGGTAAACGGACGTGATGAAATTTATGATGATGCCATTGGCCAAGTGGCTGTGGCACTTCTTGTTCAGCGACATGTTGTACAGCATCCCAACGATTTGCTCCTGTTAGAAAGAAAGAAAAGCAAAAACGAAAATGTTGATGAGCAAAAAATAAGCAACTTTTCCAGGCTGTGTGTGTGTGTGTGTGTGTGCGTGTGTGTGTTTGGGTGGGTAAATGAAAAATTGTGGCCAAGATTGTGAAAAAATTGCTTTGCAAATGCACAAATAAATTTTACGAGCGGCAAAGCTTTCAATAAAATTGAGCAGCAAAATTCAAAAAGGGAACGCAAGAAAATCTCAGGAGCGGAGTAGAGTTTCCTCCAAAACTCCTTATCTTGATGGATAACTATTATTGTGCCCACAAGGCTTCATTTCTAGGGCCAAATAAATAAATTTCCTAGGCTCCTTGAATGGACTTAAAGAACTTTGGTTGCTACTTACATAGAGAAACACACTGATGCCTTCGCTTTGGTATTCCAGGGTGTTGATCAATTTGAATATGCCCTCATTGGACATGATGGAGTAGTGGGAGGTGGCTTCCATGCGACTCAGGTTGTTGAGAGCCGCCGCACAGAGCAACAACGTCTGGGGGCAGCATTCGGGTTGCAGGAGAGCGGCCAGTCCCGCTACCAAGGACTCGGAGCAGTCTCTCAGTCCAGGGACACGATGCTCAGGACCATGCCAGGAGGCTGTGATTTGAGCCAGCAGGGAGACGGCCTCCCTCCGCTCAATGGCACTGCGCGCCTGATCATCCTCAACCACCTTGGACTCCACTTGAAGTATGTCTCGGACTATTTCAATGCCACCGCAGCTGCCCAGCTGATTGATGGCCTGCATGTCACAGCACAGGGTGGCCAGGGCTCGCAGGGCCAGAGCTCTAACCGAACTGAGCTTGTGGTCGAGGACTATGACCAGGAGGGAGCGCACAGCCTCATTCTGGACAAAGGCATCTGAGAGGGAGGCGAATCCCTCATAATCGATGTTCATGAGTGTGGCCACCATATTGATATTCGCGCGCAGGAGAAGATCACAGCGGCTCTGCTCGATGGCTACGACTATAATGCGCACCAGGCGCTCAAAAATCAAACGCAGGGAAATCAGGGTGTGCCGCTTCAATAGCTGGACATCATCCAGCAAGGATTCGAGATTGATGTAGTGCTGTCTCTCCAAGGAGTAGCGAGTGTCCTTGCTGACTGTGCGTATCTGCTCGAGGTGCTGTTCATAGCGCCGCCGCTCCACTCGGGCATCATTGAAGAATATGGCCCGTCGCTCCAGCACCCGTGTGAACTCATCCAAGTGAGTCAGCAACTGAGTGGCCCCTCCCAAAGCTTCGGGCAGGGAGCAGCTTGTAGCCTGATTACCACTCAACATACGTTCACTTCGCTCAAAATCGCCTTGCAGGGACAGAGCCTGCTGCTGCAACTGGCGGATTAATTTCGAGACCGCACTGGTAGTTATGGTGAAGTTCTTGTACGCCTCCTGGGCTATGGATTTGTGCTGCAGCATGCACATAACCTCCTGATCAACTTGCCCGCGTTGCTCTGCCAACCAAGTCTGCACGGGTTGAGGCTGTTGGATTGCCGGCTTCTTCGATGCTCTCTTTGACCTGGTCTTGGGTGTGCTGGTGCTGGCTGTGAAGCGTCCTCGAATGGGTGTCAGAGTCGCATCGAGATCTTCAAGGGATGAGGCTGTGCCAAAGGTAACCGTTTCATTGTTATAAGGCGGCGGTGCTTCGCCCAAATAAACTGTCTCGTTGTTATACACAGGAACTGTTTTTTGGCTATCCTCCTCATCATCCTCGCTGACTTCCGGCTCCGGCTCCGCCTCCGCAATTTTCTTCTTTCTCGCCGAACGCCGACGGCGTCGTATGGCTGGACGCGGTGGAGTGGGTGTCGATGGCTCCACAGCATCCAGCTTCAGGCTATCTAATTTCTCGAACAGGCGACTGCGGCTAGCCTCCAAGTCAGCTACATCACTCATGTCGGGCTCCTGAGGCTCAGCCTTCTGTCCACTGCTGCTAAATGAAATGCGCCGTGTCACACTGACCAAGGGCGAGTAGAATGATGAGTTGCCCACTCGGCGCACAACTGTGGGGGGTGTGGCCAGCGACCGCACTGAATTCGGGGAGGCTTTCGGCGTAACAGTGGGAGAACTGGCAGTTGGTTGATGTTGTTTCTGTTGCGACTCTTCATTGTCCGAGAAGCCGGAATCCTAGAAACGACGAAAACGAAAAAAAAAACCAAAATAAATACATGCAACAAAACGAACCCGTTTCTGCTTACGACATTGCAAATGTCGCATTCGGTTTTGGCTACTCTACCTGACTACGCAAACTGCCAGGACTATCGTGCTTGTGCCAGGATAGCTTCGAGGTATTCTGCTCATCGTCCACCTCTTGAATGCACGACAGATTGCCCAGTGTCGTATGTGTTGTCTGTGGACGGTGCTGATGCTGTTGCTGCTGTTGATGTTGCTCTTGGTGCTCCTGCTGCTGTTGATGGTAGTTGTAATTGTAATGAGAATAGAAACCGCCGCTGGTGAAACTGGCCCCACTCATAGGCAGTTGCTGTTGGTTGTCCGATCCCCACCAGACTTTGCTGTAGCTACGCTGAAAGGATGACATATCTGTAATGAAAAAAAGGAACCCAAATCGGGTAGGAGAGATAAAGTGTGATGAGAATGAGAACCAATTGGAGTTGAATTGAGTCCGTTTAATGCTCTCTATGCGAAATCTGTCTATCATTTTATAAATTGGCCTCATTTATTTAATAGGTTTAAATTCATTTTATTTAATGCAATTGCCGCCGACGCCTGACTGACTTAATTTATTTTCAATACGCCCACCTCCAGCCCCTGGGGCCATTGACCATTTGGCCGCCATGAGGATTGGCACGCGTGTGTGTGTGTCAACAACAAGGACATCGAGCCACAGGGATGAGAACAAGTTTCAAACTTTTTTTTCACACACGCATTGCCTTAATATCCGTTGAAATAAATATAAAAAAAAAAGGAAAATTAAATTTCCGTCCTGCAAACACACACAAATCATTATTTGAATCAATAAAATGTTGCCCGAAATGTTCAACAAAACTGTCACTTTAAAACCAGGAGACCAAGACCAGACAGTTTGACCACCCAACCCCCCAACACAGCCCGAAGGGGGAGCAACTGTCCAGTGAGTAAAATGGAAGTTGGAGACTAATGCAAAGTTCTTGCTATCAAAATGACATTTGACATATGGCAGACATAATTAGACTGCAAAGTCTCTTGTATTTTCTCCAAAATATATGGATACATATATATATATATATGTGCATGGGTAGATATTTAGCTAGATATAATTTGTGTAATAATTTCAAAATAATTGATGTTCTGTCCCCAGAATTGTAGGCATTTATGCAGATTTTCAGAAACCACCCAATCCACACCAGAATCATCATCTTTGAGCTTGTCCTACTTGTCCAGCAGCCAACACCTGGTTCCAACCAAAATGTAAATGATTTTCCAGCCGTGGGCAAGGGGGTGCTTGCAAGGGATGGTTGGGTAGGGGAAGAGCTAAAGAGAAGGACAACAAAACATCATTTTGTTTGTGTGTTTGCTCTATATTATGCAAATGGAATAAAGTAATTATGCCGCAACAATTTTTATACCCTGTAAACCGTCACAGATGAAGGGTATATTAAAGTCGTCAGACAGCTGAACTGACATAAGGTCGTAAGCATTAAAAACATTACTAAATCCAGATTGTTGTTAGTTTCACTCAAAGAAATTCATTCAACTTTCTATTGCCTACTTTTAGGATCTACAAGTTCATACATTTTGACTCTAAAATTTGTATACTTAATTAATTATGCTCTTCATGTTTTAATCTAGTATAAGAGATTTAAAATTGATCTTTAAGATTAAAGTCTGTTTCTCCAATCATTTAAAGGATATTCTAATGTCGATGTCCTTTAGAATGCACATTTGTTATCCCGGTTGACAACGTAAATGATTTTATTTTGTTTCATTTTTGTGGTTTTTTCTGCATACACATATTTATAAATGTTTGTTTTTAGCATAATTACAATCGAAACAAAACAAAATCAAAAAAAAAAAAGCGTGAAAAATCATGGGAAAAGGACTTTTTCAAAAACCAAACTAAATATTTATTTCTGTAGTACGCCTGACTAAAGGGCACAATTTGATTATCACAAATTGTTCAAGTAAACATTAATAAAATGAAAAACAAAATTGTTCTTCTGTTACTATTCAAACAATAAACAAGCTGACACATACAGTGGCTGCAAAAAATTTGAGAGACACATTTTAAATAATGTTGGTAAAAAGTTGTGATATGTTAATTTATTTATCCAAAATTCGGATCCGGCAAAAAACTATATTTTATGAAATTTATTTAAACTAAATCGGCCCTATTTCCGAACTTTAACGTTGGCCAAATAGCCAAGAAAACATTTTTTTCCCCTTCAGTTATTTTTAAACTCGTCGTTTTTATGTGATTAAATGATTCATCATTTAATCACTAACCAGATCAAACCGATTTTCGCGACTCTATGTCGATTGCTTAATGAAAATTGCCGTTGGCACTCAAATTAATCAATTTATTACAAAAAACAAAAGGAAAAATATAAAACGCAAATTTATTTTATTTTTAGTTTCACACTTTTTATATTAAATTGCATTAAATTTATTAAATTGTTTAACCAATGCGTTTCATTTCATATATTCGCTGCCTGATTATACAGTTTCAACAATTTGCCTTGGACGATATATAAATATATATATATAAAATAAAAAGTAATGTCTGGTTTGGTCTGGTCTGGCCACATTGGCTAATTAATGAAGAGCTTTTCCCCCGCGCATTTTTCGTCGACTTGCGCCATAAATATTGCTCAATTGCCCATAGGCTTAACACAACCGATGTGCAGAGAGGGCAATGAGACGGGGGAGGGTGGCGTAATGTACGACTGCTGCTGCAAGCCGATGATAAAAATGATCGGCTGGTACTTAATACCAATATTGAAAATCATTAAGTGATTTATGGTCATGCAGAGGCACGTATTCATGCCATTTTCGAAGGCTCCGGCCAATAAAATTTGGCTTAGATTCGGTAAGAATGTTACCAGAAAGATTACCGCAAATACAAATGATTGAAACTTGAATGCACTTTATTTTAAAAGTTTCCAAGTAATGTCATTCAGATAACTCAGTTGGGATTACAAATGTGGTTAACTCCCTAAAGTATGCTAACTTATTAGTTTCATTCACCCGGATTAGTCATGAGCACATATGTATGTATCTGAACAATTGTAAGTATACCCAAGACCTAAAGAAATTTAATTTAAATTGAAACAGAACTCGAATCTCTAAGCGGACATTGTTTCCTCCTGAAGGATAATGCATATATTCCAGGTCAGCAAACTGTTCGTTTTTATTAACTTGCAACTGTTTCAAGTTATCAATTTGTTTGATCAAAACTTCATTGTAGATCATTAAATGTTACTTGGAATCGTGTAAAATAAATTTATTTTGTGTTAAATTATAATTATTTACATGAGCATCTCTTAGATTATAATAGATAAACGCACTTTTCATAACACATACATAGACACTGACTACAGGGATATACATGAGTATAACATATTTAGTTATAAAGGACAATGTATTAACGAATTTCCTGGCCCATTACGAGGGCTTCTTTTTAAGTAAAGGCTTTGCACAAAACATGAATTTATGTGATAAATTCCTTAAGAAACAGAAACACACACATATATATATATATTTTAAAGAACGGAACACAAAGAATTCCAATTGAAGGCCAAAAGAAACACAAAACACAACTGAACAAACAGAAAGGAGGAAATTTTAAAATTGTTATAAATAAAAAAAACTCACATGCATGTGTGTGTGTGTGTGTATATGTGCGACATAACAGTAGGCAAAAAATTTACATTTTTGTTCCCCATTGCGGGGTTATGAAGTAGTCAATTAACAAAGGGCGCCACATAAATTTTAATATCGAATACATATTCGTTTTTTTCTTCCTCTGTGTGTTTAATCAAGATAAACGACCGGGCACCCACACACCGCCACAC
Source organism: Drosophila tropicalis (assembly GCF_018151085.1). NCBI lineage: Eukaryota > Metazoa > Arthropoda > Insecta > Diptera > Drosophilidae > Drosophila > Drosophila tropicalis. The sequence continues at coordinate 557,101 of NW_027173049.1, read as the reverse complement.
ACAATTTTTTCACACACACACACTCACATGCATTTGAGAGATTGTGGCAGGTTGCGTTGCACGAGTAGGAGGAGGACGAGGAGGATACGAGCACCAAATCTGTTATAAATATACATAGAAGTTTCAACTGCCTTTTTCTCTCTACTTTGTTTTATCCCTCCATCAATTGGGCACTTCGTTGACAACCAAAGTCGATGTATAGGTGGGAGACTGAATGTGTGTTGTTCTGGTGGTGGTCACGTGTGCGTTGTTGGCGGTGCCATTGGCCGTCGGCTCCTCATGGTAGCCCACCGAGGTGACTTGCACTTGGGTCTGGGTTAGGCGATGAGCCCGTTGCGCGGCTGCTGGTGAATTGGAGTTGGAACCACTGAGTCCCGTGCCGGTGGATTCATCATCATCGCTGTAGTCGCTGGTACGCATAGAACTGTCGTAGGAATATTGCGATTGCGTGTGGTAGGTGCTGCTCGGTTCGCGACTATCGTTTGTCCGTTGATCGACTTGGTCTGCTGCTCTCTCGCCCTGATTGTTGTTCGATTGGCTATGGTTCTGCTGTTGAAGAGTCGTGGTGGAGGCCGCTGTGATGTCCTCCTCGGAAATGTCATCGAAGGCTGGTGGTGGCGTAGACATACCCGAAAGCATGGTTAGACCAGCGGCTGGTCTGACTCCAGCGGCAGCTCCAGCTGCATTCTGTGAGGCTGCTGAATTTCGCGGCTGAGGCGTTCGCAGTAATTGGATAGTGGAGGAGGTCTTGCGCTTTGAGGGGGAATGTTTCAATGGAAATGTTGGCGTCTTCTTGAACACCTGCTTGCCCATGGCTTCTTGGAAACGCTTGGCGTAGAACGATGGATGGCAGACGGAAACAGTGTCACCATTATACAGAATGCTCTTGAATGTGTGCTCCAGTTTCTTTTCCAATCGATATGATTGCAGTATATCGATGATGCCAATGTAGAGGATGAGACGTTCATCATTTTCGGAACGTGCTGGTATTCCACCAGCCGGTACATCTTCGTCCTCATCCAGAGTGACATCCATGTCGGCTGTTATCGACTCCATGGCCGTTGAATGTGCCACCAGGCGCTGCCGATTCATGCTTCTAGTGCGATTCAAGCCGGATCCAGATGTTCCTGGTATGGAGGCATAGGATGCAACTGCATGCAATTGATACTGATCTGCTTCTGGTGCATCATCATCGTTCACATTCTCCTTCTTCTCTAGCTTTGCCCGGGCATTGCGGATGCGCTCTTCACGCTTCTCCTTGGCTGCCAAATCCAGATTGTGTATGCCCAATAGCAGGGAATAGTCCATAATTTGGAAACTCTCAAGAACTGTGCAATCTCTTTGTATGGTCTTCATTAAGGCATTGTACTTGTCCGTCTCCAGGAATATGCCATTCGGATGATGCTCGGCAAAATCCAAATCTTTGAATGTAGGACTCGCCTTCTGTCTCTCCGCCTTGGAAGCTTTGCGCCGGAATGACGATCCCTTCAAATCGTATTTGCAATGCATTTTAATATCAGATGGGAGCAAATTGTTCATGGCCACCAGGCGCACATTCTTTGAATTGTAGTGGAAACAATAGAGCCCAAAAAATTTTGGCAATAGTGTTCGAGGATTCTGGGACAGATTCATATAGTAGCCAGGCAGCAGTTTCTGAAGAAACTCGCATTCCTTCTTTTGCACCGTTTTAATAATAAACTCATCATCATCCGTTAAATAAAATATGGAGCCCGAGGCTCCAGGATTGGACAGCTCTCTGAGAGGAGAGGCGCACATTGAGAAGAGGAAATCATCGGGTTGAATGCCAAATAAATCACGGAAATAACGAAATGCTATCGGAGCATAAACCTTGAAACGAAAGTCACTATAATGGTGGGCTGGCGTTATGGACGATCCATCCGGGGGAAATGATATAGTCTCCGTTTCCCAGAAGTCATTCATAAGCAGATCCCGTTTCGGTTTGCTCGCTAGACTACCCACAGTGTTGTGTATGCCTAATTGAATGGAACCCATTATCTGCTTCGATTGAATCTTTTTGTAAGTGACTTCGCCGCCTTCCACCACCCGCCGATGACCGATCTTTTTCTCATGTCTTCCACCAGCGGTAGAGGGATTACGGGATACTGTGGCATCCAATGTCGAACTGGCGCTCCTCAGTTTGGGTGGCAGTGACACGGCCTGCTCGTGCTGCAGAAGGCTAGTAGACTCCAGGCCTCCATGCGCCAGGGCTGCCTCCTTAAAGAGTTGCCTCGAGGTTCCCGGTTGGGTATTGAGCTGAAGCGGCGAGGGAGCTCTTGGTGTGCTGGCTGTGGGTGTGATTGGCGTTATATATTCGCCAATTGAATTTGTTGAGTTACTATTGGCAATTGCTGGAGGAGGAGGAGGAGTAGAAGGCAGGGGAGGAGCTACATCCTTCACGGGTGTCAGCAAATGCCTCTGCTCTGGCTCGGGTTGTTGGTCTTCCTCCCTTTGCGTCGCATGCAGCTCCAGCTCAAGACGAGGATCCATTTTGAGCCTGTAAACAAAAAAAGCAACTGTCTGCAATAGTTCCTCTCAAACAGTAAGAAAAAGCAAAGCATCTCAAACTGCAACTCAATTCAATTATTTCAATGACTCAGCCTCAGTCACCCATTTAGTCAGTCTGTCAATCAGTCACGTTTGGCATAAATTAACAAGTTTTTTCCTTTGTAATGCAGCTGCGCCTGCCTGTAACTTATCTTTTGTTTAAACAATGAGGCACACCAACTACAAAAAAAAAATACTTTAAATACTTTGGTGATTCTCAAACTGTATAAAGTTAACAGAGTTTTAACAGACATAAGAGATAAATTCCGCTTCGCTTAATGTTTTTTCTTTTATCTCATTTGATCTTCCTAGGGCCATTCAGTTGGCTCGTGGTTTATTTATTTTTGTACTTGTCAACGAATATAGAAATATATACTAGTACATATACATATGTACATACATACATACACATGTATATAATTTGTATACATATATTGGGAAACATTCTGTTTGGTTGGTTATTTTTGTGAATGAAAAATTCATATTTGAAATTATTCTTTAAGCTTTCGGGTGGGCGTAATCTTATCGGCCGGGCCAAATAAAGCGTCATTGATTAACTAATTAATTAAGTAATTCCAAAATACAGAGATAACAGTCATAACTGACGCTGTTAACTGCGTAACTAACAGAGTAGTCATGGGCTGTTAAATTGTCGCTGCTGCTGCGCTGCTAATGTTGCCTTGGCTCTTCTTCATCGTTTCGTTTATGTATTTTATGAGCTTGCAATTAAAACGCTTTGCTTTTTTTCGTGATTTTGTTTTCTGTTTCTGCTTTGTTGATAAATTTATTAGTCTGTACTTACACAAACAACCAACAGAGGCCAAACGCTGCTGCTAAAGGTCAAATACAGAAGGCAAAAAGAAAATATCCAGCGAAAATATTTCTCACTTTTTTTTTGCGTCTCCCTCTTTCTATTGTGAGAGCGATCACTGTGTTTGCTGCTGTTGTTGTTCTTGCTTCCTTGCTGTTTTATGGCTGTTGTATTGTTGTTGCCTTTTCGATTTCCAGTTCCAGTTGATAAATTGCTTTCATAATTTTACAACAATTTCAATGTTGCGTATTTGCGATTGTATTTGTTGTGTGTGTGAGCCTATGTGTGTGTAAGTATACATATATGTATTTATATTGATGATGATGATGACGTCGGCGTCGGCAATCGGCGAAAAAAAACTAATTAAATTCCTCCGTTGTGTGAAGCGGCCAGCGCATTGCGGCGTCTTTTCCCCCCACCACGCGCCAGTAACAACTTTTTAATCGACGTTTCGCGATCACCAGTCACTTGGCCTACAATCAAATTATTCAAATATCACTTTTATTTTTATTATTTCAACTTTTATTTAAACGAAGTTAAACACAAAGTGAAATCAAAATCTTTTTCATTTTTTTCTGTCGTCTCTCTGTTGCTACTGCACACAGCTGAGTGTGAGTCAACGACGAAAAATGGCTGAGCGACGGCGCAGCTGACTTTGCAGAGGCACGGCTTCTTATGGATTAAGCATTGGTGTGAGCGGGATAACAGGTATGCGGCTTATGTGGTTAGTGTTGGTTAGTGCCGGGCAAGAGTGGCGCCATCTGGCTAGAGGTGAGCAGCACGACTGGTACACCATACGTGACACGAAAACATGATTTCTGAATATTCGTGAGCTGAACGTTTCCTTTTTAAATCTAATTAATGCCACAAAAAATATACATATATCCAATGAAATTTGTAATTTAGCTGGTGGCATATCTAATTAGATTAGAACAATGCCCAAGAAAAGGAAGCCAGCTAAGGCACCGACCTACGACTTCTTCTACTCGTTTGCACTCTGTGGGCGTTAATAGGGCTCATTAGCTAACCCCCAGGCGACTGCGGCAGCGGCAGCAACCGCGACTATTCTAAAGCAGAGCGATAAAGATAGACAACGTCGTAATTTTCATTCAATTGATTAAAAAAATTCCGCCCCTTAATCGATATTTATGGTCAGCAGAGAGATGAGTAATTTAAATAGACGGCACCTCATTAAAAATAATATATGTATATGTAATACAAAACAAAGTGAAGCCGGTTCTGAGGAAAAATCTTGCTTGATGGGAAAATAAGGCTGCTGGAGGGGGGACGGCAGTTTGAGCCTCTCCGCTCATTACTAATGCCCAGCAGCCATTACATACTACAACAAAAAACATTCCATTGCCATTTAATCACACGAATCGTGTGTATTATTATTTAGTATATAAAAATTGCCTTTTGGGTGTGTTAAACAGTTTAAAAAGAGAATAAAAAAAGAAAAATTATGCAATTCGAAATTCTTTTCAGAGATTCAGCAAACAAATCAAACTTAAAGCGCTTGTAATTAAGAGATAAAGTTCTTAATCCGAAACCAGTTTAGTATCAATACTAAATCGACACTAAAAAATGTGTGACAATATGCCAATTAATTTGTTTCACAATCAAAAAAGGAGAAGAAGAAGATCCAATAATGAATAATTTATGCAGCGCACGAGTCAACGGCAGAAGAAACCAATAACCCCAAACAAAAACCCTTAACCAACGGTACATTTCCTCCAAGTATGACAAAAGGTTACCTTTGGATACCAAGTAATCACTTGGACTAAATGGTATTTTGGGTTCTAGCAAACAACAGCAAAATTTTCATTAATTTACATGTATATCTATCTAATTATTAATTTTTTTGTCACTTTTATTTTACAGGGTATAGGCAAGTCTTTGCTTTCAATGAATTCTTATTAATGGGATTTCATTCTTTTGATAACAACGTAAAACAAAATATGAATTCTTACATAATTGCAATGAAATAATATTTATAATTGATAAATAATTGAGACATATGTATGTACAGTCAGCTCCAAAGTCATATCTTTAGAATTTGGATATAAATTATTGATCGACTTTGCCTACTAATTAACCCAAAACATTTTTAATTTATATCCGCGGATGGGAGGCCTTTGGCCATAGCCATATTAATAGTCTTGACATTTAAATGACAAATAAAATCACGATTAATGCCGAATAAGCGCAATAAATTTTAATTGCTGTGTTAAGCATTTCCTCCCCAGTATGATTATTATTATTATTAATACTTTTTTTTTTTCAATTTTTGATTATACATATTAACAATCGATGGGAGATGGAAGCATGGAGGAGCATCAAGTTCCTGTCACTTTCATAATTTTTGTCGCTTTGGCAGCTGTTGCACGGAATTATTTATTTATTTATACAATTCATATCTACATACAAGAACTTATACCCTGCTGTTGGCTGTTTGTCGGGAGCCAAACAAAAGTCGGCCCTACTGATTCATCCGAGAAGTGAAGCATATCGGTTTACTATATAACAGCAACTGATGCTTAAAGTTTGTTTTGTTTACTTTAAAAGCTGTAAAAACCAAATTGATTTGCATACGAGAAGGTAACCTGCTTATCATATTATTAGACTTATGCAAATCGATGTGCTTTCTAATCATTATAGAGCGTTTTCTTAGTCGAAAGGTCGCTATCTTTACAGTGATTAAGAAAATCTCAGTTTGGTCAGAAAATAACTCACTAAACTGCGATGAATCTTAAATTCTTAAGGAATCTCTTGGATAACAAAAACTCTTGGAGCTTAAGGCTTAAATAAATCCGAGTTATTGTGCGTTTGGTATTAAAACATTCACAAAAAAAAGTATCTACAAATTAGAATTAAGTTTGATATTTAAAGGAAAATATGTACATATTATAAATGGAAAAAAATATGCAGATGTTTTTAGACGAATTTGAAGTTTTACATTTCACTTTTTTGCACTATTGTTGAAGTATTTATTGTTAGTACAACAATTTCACACTAGAAATTCGAATAATTTAAGTAGGTATGTACATATTGTTAAACCTATAAATCTTAACAAAAAAAGAGTATATTCGATTTCTGTATGCATTTTTGTTTTTTTAATATTTGCCTACATTGAATTGTATAATTAATTGTTGTCATTCAAGTGGCAAACAATTAAATAATAAATCAGTTTTTAAATAATTGTTTAATTATGTAAAAATGGGCCAGAGCCAAAGAGCACGAGTTGCAGCACTTGGGGCAATGCTAGATAAGATGAGAGCGGGATGAGGAGCAGTTTAAGAGGGAAATTATAATAACAATACCGATTTCAATTATGCTTTATAATTATTACACACAAATACATAAACACACACATGTATGTATGTTGGATATAATTAAAATTGCAACAATATAACCTAATGTAATGCAACAAAACAATAATAACAATTGCCAAATGACCGTTAAATAGAATTTCTTTCTTCTCTTTCCGCTTTTTGGCTATTTGGCAATTTACGACAGAAAAACACTTTTGAAAAGTGGCAGAAAGAGCTTGAATTACAATCGAATCCATTGTTATATGGCCAAAGCTATAGAGTGTACTTGACTAACCGCCTCTGAAAGGCCACCGCCCATGTGCCACCTCATCGAAGTCCTGAATCTAATGCTCCATTTATGGTGTTGCGGCATTTCATTGGAAATCGATAAATTAAAGCAAATGAAACATTAATTCCATTTAATTACACATTCGACGACACTCATTGCCTTGGCATTTCGAATCTAACGGTAGCCAAATAGCCCCGGATAGATGTTTGAATGTATCCATTGTTGTTTCTCCTCACGGTAATGTGCCGACCAATTGTCATTGAGATAGCCATCCATATCTTAAATGGATCAATGCGGCAACAGCAGCAACCAGGTGATTGACTCGGTTGTGTCTTGGAATTGAATCGATGTCTGGTGGAACGGGTTCTGCAAAACAGAATCTCTTGGATGGGTCTTCATTTGTGTGTGTGTTCTCTTTAATCAAGCTTAATAAAACACATGCCGCCATCTATCAATGATCCACCTGATGGAATCTCTCGGCAAGAGGCTAAAGTCGGTTGATGTTATGGCGGTTACCCAATGAATGCACTACTTTCACACTCCAAATGTTTAGACTTGCATTCAAATATCCCTCATTATCCTTAAGCACATTGAAACACTTCTTAAATCGTCTAAATTAATAACATTTTGTAATCTTCCATACATTCGTACATAAAACTATCTTATTATGTAGTTATTTACAACATTTCATTTGGCTTATGGCATTTTTCGACATTAAAATTTCTGAACTCCGATATAGACTGTAAATTTTATGTGGAGGTAGCAATATGTTGAAACGAATGCCATATCTCAGCTCTTTATCACAGTAGAGAAGATAAACGGGTTATTAAAGATAAGCTCTATATTAAAATGTGAAAGAACTCTTTCTCGTAGTTGAAAGAATCTGTTCAAATTCAAAAGTTTAGCTTAGTTTGAGTAACATTTTCTTTTGGAATCCGACTTTAGTCATTTCAAATAACATTAAAATTATCATTACTAAGTTTAATCGCAAAAAAATAAACGTGACGATTGCTTCACGATTTCAACCGAGTGTTTTGTATTAAATGCACTGATTAAACTGTAGTTAGATGACGGCATTAGTTAAGCTTACAGATTTCTTGCACCTAATCAGCTTGAATTCCCTCATCATTTTATGACATTCCCTTAACCGTTCCAGCCAAAGGTGGTTCACATCAAATTTAGTTAGTGCTTTTCAGATAGTTGGAATACGGGTTTTCTCGTATTCACATTCTTGATCAATGGATCATTCAAAAGACTTCTATGCCTGACTCCCGTCAGCTGCCCCCGACCCGCCTCTTAAGCTGTGTCCCCAGCACAAAGCTTATGAGTCATTTGGGGAGATACGCAAAATGTGACGATATAAAACCCAAACAAACAGAACATTCAGATATAACAAAAATAAACACATAAAAGCAGTTCCTGACTCATAAACGCGAGAGGGGGAGGAAGCAAAAGTCCTTCATATTCACATTCTGTAATTATGTGATACATGAAAGATGATGTTTGCGCCCCTTTTAATGGAGGGGCGTATAAATGAAGGTGGAAGCATTGCAATTAATGTTTGGCTTATTTATTTATTTTTGGTTTTAGTCTCTTTTATTATTGATAAGAATGGGCTTCCATATTTGGGTCAATCGAATATCCCCACTGTGCTTTGTAGTAATGTTAATATTTTTATGGAGACACTTACCGTTCCGTGGTTCTTTCTTGTTGATAAACAATGTCGATGTCGAGGTAATCCCAAGTCCAATACGACTTTCAAGTCAAGTTGCCGTTTGAATAGTTTTATTTATGATTGTAATGGGGTTCTCAGTATTTCAAGCACGTGCCATTTGATTATTTTTGGTCACCCACAAATAGTTTTACACTCGACAACGGTAAACACAAGTCCACAAAAAACAAAGACAAAACATTAATTGAATTGTCTGAGGTAAACACAAAATACGCGTATTTTATACTAAACAAAGTTTTTGAACCAAAACGCGTGATAGTAGATGGCCGATCGCGGCGGAGCTACGTGTGCGCGCGTGTCGAAGTCGCAAGAACGAATGCGTTCAAATGCGGCGGGTGTTGTGCAAACTCATCCCGCTTAGCGAGAGAGTGAGAGAGGGTGATAGAGAGCCAAGCGTGAAGCCGGAGAGAGAGGTGACCAAGAGAGCGTTGCTCTCACCGAGGTGACAACATTTACCTGAGCGCCCTATCATGAGTAGCAGCAGCAGCAGCTGTCCCCTTCCCTCGTCTGATTCACTCTTCCTCTCTCGTTGTTTATTGCATGGCTTTTTGAATACCCTGTAAAGTATTTATATACAAAACATTTCGACAAACTTTTGATCGATCGCGGTTCTTGACAAGATCATTGGAAAATACATATGTATGTGTATAGAAATGTATACTAGGCATAAGTAAAAGGGAAGACCAAAAAGGAAATTTGATCCTCACAATACGCTTTAAATTACTTATGCAGGGTACCTGTAAGTCGTTACCTTTTTCTCCCTCTTCAAGTTTTTGTTTATTTAATGATATTGTGCATACATACATATGAGACTTCATTCAGTTGGCATAATGCACGGCATTGTTTCTTTTTCCTCGTTGTTGTAGTAGTTGGTGGTGAGTTTTGGGTCTTTGGTTTCTTTCTTATCACGAGCCAAAGGCGGCTGCGTTTTGTTCTCTCTCTCTCAGCTGTTCGCAACCGGTAGCAAAGATCTTTTTTCTCTCTGATTTCTGTTTCTGGTTTATTTTTGGCATCATCTGCGTCTGTTTGTGATCTGGGCATGCGCAGCATCTCAGCTGCCTTCTTCTGGTGACAGTGATTTTTGTTGGATCAGTCGATTGTATTGCAATTTTTGAAGTAGGGGGGAACAGGAAAGGAGACGGTCACTTTTCAACTATGTATTTCGACATACATATTTCTTTACCTACTTAGTCCACTCATTGAAAGTGATAAGATAAACGAATACTGTTTATGGTCAGTAGAGTTGTGTAAACCGATCGTTCAGATTTGATATATGTATGAACAACGTATGAACTTATGTACATATGTATATGTATGAGAGGAAAGATTCGAATAAATGTTGTGTAAGCACGTCAAACTTTTCGTTCAATCGAAGAGCAATTAAATAATTGTGGCAAAAAGCAATTAACCAACCCACACTCAGGCAAATGAAATGTAAGCCAATTTGTTTCTTTTTTCCATTTCTTCTCGCCAATTTTATACAATTTTTCAACGTTTTCAAGAGCGACATAGTATGAACGCATGTGGACAGATGGATGTATGTGGGTGAGGATGATATAAACAAATTAAAATTGAAAACAATTGTAGGAGAATGTTGAAAGTTCAGAGTGCACATACAGAAAAAGGAATTTCCATTCATCGTCGTTGTCGTCGTCAATGTAATTTGTCAGTTCAGAGACCCCATCGTTCGTTCCCCACCGTCCTCCCTCGCAGGATGCATGACAACGCAAGGCTCCTAGTGCAATAGAGTATGTGGTACGTACGTGCAAGATGTTTACTACAAGCAAGCAAGAAAGAGAGGGAGAGAGAGAGAGAGACATCCAGGCAGACAGACAAATGGGCCAAGTGTGCAGACGTGAGCTAAAAGACGTGGTGAAGGAGTGCAAGTAAAAAAATGTAATCAATGTATTTTTGTCACGTTAACGAAATGTAAGGCAGCTGCCTGGAAATAGTTTTCTTCTTCCGTTGCTTTCCGCTCAAACGACAGTGACAGAGAAAACATAATTTTCACTCGGGCTCGACAAATTTGCACGGAACAACAAACAGCCCCGAAAAAATGAAAGAAACGAAAAAGGAATGCTTCTCAAATCCCATTCCGAGCGGGCACAAAGGATTGTTAGGTAGAAGAAGTGTCACTTCGTTTTGGCAGCAATTATGTATCTCGTCCCCACCCTACTCCCTCCTCAGCTACCCACCCATAGTTCACTTACGGCAGCTGCAGCTGCCTTCTTCGACGCACAGTAGACCTTCGCTTGGTTTCTACATCGCATAACATATCATTGAAGCGTGTTTCACTTTCCGGAGTATAACTGTAATTCAATTGCTCAATTGCATGCTCGTGCTCTTTGGCTCTCTCCCTATTCCTCTCTTTCCCTCTGTGGGTGAATTCTGCTGATGTGTGCCTTATGCCATGACTTCCGCGCTTGCACTCAGTCAACCCCCGAAATTACACAAACAAACATAAAGCCAAAAGAAAACTTAAGTGCATTATGCCACACTATGCGGCATTGGCATCACTGTCTGCCAGCTGTCTGCACACCCTTATGTAGTATCCTCCTCCCTCTCCCACTCACCCCACTCAGTCTCTCTCTCTCTCTCTAAGTCTCTTGTCTTAAGTAATTAAGTCAAGCGTTATCGAGGACGAAAATTTATGAGCAAATTCATTTGTTTCTTACCTATTTATAGACTGTAACCATTACGAGGTTACAACTCCAATGGAATGTGGTGAACTATGTATCTGGCGGGAGGAGCATGAATCAAAATTCCATATGATTCCAACAACAGAGGTGACTCACTTTCTTATTATGCCACAAATTTTATGTGTCAGACGCAAGCAAGAAAAAAAGAGAAAAAAAGAGAGTTTCATCTGATGATTAACTGTATGAATCTCTCGCGCCAATTATTTGCACACCTTTCAATTTATCAAGAGAAACATTCATTCGTATTGATATTTGACGGCAATTTGACTCCTTCAAGGCGCCTCGAATTCCAATTTTTGCTAGTTTGGCGTTTTTATACTCTCTCGCCGGGGTATTACGACTTGTTCGGTTGTTTGTCAGTCAGAAATTCAGGTTAAGCTTTCAGTAGAGATTTTGCTAAGAAACTCTCACTTTTTCGACGACGAACTCCGTAGATGTCTCCTTAGATTCCCTACACTCATTCACCAAGCAAACACTTTAACTTTTCACGTCGATATTTAATGGGTATATCGTCTGGGGATATCTCGGTAGTGTGTTTGCACTTCGTCGAGCAAAACTTTGAACATTTTGTTTCTTTTTCCGCCTTATCGACGGTCGTTTCGCGATTCTCTGTGTGTCATCATATTGAAAAGTTGTACAAAAAAAAAAAAAATGTCATGCCAAAGCAGTAAAGAAAAATAATTTAACGACATTGCGGCATGGTCGTCTATCGCCCTCCGCCACCCAATTTCCACCACCACCCAAAGCAGCCAATGAAATCACTAGAAGAGCAACAGCAACAAGTCGTCGAAGTTGTCCCTTGCCGTCGTCACTTGGTCTTGGGTACTCTTCTTGGTTGCCAGTTGTCAGTTGTTTACCTTGAGTCAGTTGCCCATGCCCGTTTAGCGTGTAAAATGACGACGAAGAAGAAGAAGATGGAAAAAAAAACTAACTAACGTCTAAAGTTTCTGCTGCAATGTTGTTGCTTATCAGTTGAAGTGCATTGACATTGTTGTTGTTGGTCTTGTACTTTCTGGGTTCTGCCCTGCGGCTGTTTTGTAAGCCAAGCTAAAAGCTTTTCAAGCAACTCAAAAGAAAAGCAGCAAGAGAGAAAGAGAGAGAAAAATAGAGAGATGAAAATAAACCAAAAATCTCGCTTAAAGATTGCTTTAAAAATTACCAGCTGCATTAACTAATTTGGCACAAACATCAATAGGAATCAACGAATCAATTGCAAATGGGAAAAGTTGTTCAAAATTGCAAAGTTGAGATCGACAAAAATGTGGACTCTCTTTCCCCATTAAATTGTTTCCAAAATGAAGTTAAGATTCGAATCAGATTCAAGTATTTCAAAACTATTTGTATACTCTTACTTAGCTGAACACAAATATCTTCGATATAAAACCCATCATGACTCTCTTCCTAAGCCAAATGACAGGTTTTTCAAAAATAATCCATTTACCTATGACAATACTCCCATTCATTTAATTAGGGCCGGTTAATATGCTTCAGAATTAGAATTACTAATATCGAAAGGATAGTGGAATTAGAAGTAATCTTAATATGGGATGTTTTCACAGAACCGCAAACAACTTTACGACGATTTCGCGTATTTTCCCATTGCTCATAATACTAAACTGTCTCTTTTAATTTAAGTGGTAAAAGTTATAACAAGATTATAGACTATAAAAAACCACTTTCGAAACAATTTATTTCATAATTTTTTATTACAATGTTTTTGATGAGACTTGTTGTTAGCTAAGATGTCTTGATTTTATACTTTTAAGCTTTTCAATGATCAGGAAAATGCTCTGTTTGTTGGACAATTAGAGTTAGAAAAATAACTAAGAAAACAGTTAGGAATTGTTTGTAATGAAGCACTATGCACTTTGGTATAACACGACTTGTGTTATCTTCTAGTTCCAAGTTGAGGAAGAGATTTTAGCTTTATATTTTACCCTTTGAATTTTTGCCCACCTTGACCATAGGAAAGGGTTGATCAAAATCTCTAGGATTTTCATTGTCTTGTTTGTTGTTTGCTTGTTGATTTTTCATGACTTCCTCTCCTGGTCTCCTGCAATCTCAAGTGGTTGCTTATTAAGTCATAGCCAAAGTGAAGGAAAGCTAAGGACAAAGTTCACGGCGCCCACATAAGTATGCAACACATTTTTGTATGGGCAAACGGCGAAGGAGCTTGCAGTCGGTCGGCGAAAGGCTGTGTGGCTCGTTTTGGTTGGCTTTCCTTTGTGTGTGCATTGTCATAATTTACTATTTTAGTAGCTACCCCGCACCAAGCAGCACCCACATGCACACACACATGCATAAGTACACAAACACATTGTTGGCTTTTGTTTTAACGCCTCACACAGACATAAGCACGCTTCACTTGACGCACATTGTTGTTTAAACTTACGCTCGGGAAAAATCACACAATTTATAAGTGTTGAACAATAACAACATTACATGCGGTTGCCAGGGTTGGGTGGCGGTATGATGGGGTTGGAGGATGCAAAGGGGCAACAGTTGTTGGCGGCTGGTGGCCTATCTTCCAACAACAATGAGATCATGATGATGGCAGCGTTGTTGGCGGCGCCTGTTTTATATTAACAAGGCGCAAGGCGCAGGGCAAGGCAAGGCAAGACAAGGCAAGGCAAAGCGAGGCAAAGGAAACTGCGAAAAAAACAGGCGTTAACAAAGAGAAGACAAGAAAAACTGTTGACAATTCCGCAAAACAAGCGAAAAACATTGCATAAACTAGGGCGCACGCATCGAGTGGGTGGTTTGGGTGGGGTTAAGTGATGTGGTTTGAGCCGAGGTGGGGGAAGGGGTGATGTTTCAAAATTTATGCTGTGGAAAATAATGCGATGGCGGCTCGCGAGCTACCGCTTTAAGCAGGCAAAACTCTTTTCACTTTGCCATTATGCGGCTTGATATCCTGTTGCGGGGAAGGGAGTGGGTATAGGATGGGTGGGGATTTGGGGCTTAGTGTAATAACATATGTATGTGTGTGTATTCTGAAAGGCTGCGTGGATTATATAACAAACTTGCTGCTGCTGCTGCTGCTGCTGTGGCTGATGCCACTGCATTTGAACAATGCCAATGCCGCCTTTTGTAGTTGTAGTTGTTGTTTTTGTTAGGTCCATAAAGGCCAGGCGAGAGGCAAAAGAAGAACAGACAATACACACACACACTCAATTTTAACTGAGGGTGGGGCAACAGGAAAAAGGAGAATAGTCTCCCTCTGTCTCTTTCTCTCTTTCTCCTCGCTTTGTATGTGTGGAAAAGCCAAAATATTTGAACAATTTTCGTTGCAGATTTCTTTGCCAGCCGCAAAAGCGTAGTCTCAGCGACAGAGCCATATGTGTGTGTGTCTCTCTCTCTCTCTCTCTCTCTCTCTCTCTCGCTTACAGTACAGTATATATCTATCTCTGTCTCATCCTCTTTCTCATCTTGCTAGCAAGTTGCACTCGTTTAGCATCGTTAAGCTTTCCACTTTCCGCTTTTGTGTGTCGGCCACATTTTCCGTGCTAATATCGTTAAAATGTTATTACAACGTAGTTTTTGCTTTAAATTTTACCCGAAACTCCTATCCTATTTACCATCTCTCTCTCTTCCTCACTCCCTCTCTACAATCTCTTTCTTCCTGCAATCTCTATATGTGTGTTGTAAAAATTATCGTTAGTTTTGTTTTAGCCCTCATCCCATTCTGGCTGGATTTTCGCTACATCGTGTAAAATTAATTGAATGTAGCTGCTGCTGCTGTTGCTGAGACCAGATGGCCAAAAACGGATGTCTAACAAAGGGAGTGAGCAAGCGAGACGGGAAAGAGAGTACGAGAGGCGGAGCACGTCTGGACCTCTGGCCAGCCACTGGGCCATATAATTTAGATGCCACGAAAAGCTACTTAAATGCTCGAGGTATGTACTTAGTTACCATAAACCAGCTTTTACAAGTCGCTAAAGCTTGTCTAACTATTTATTGAGTCCCCGGGTGCATTTAATTTTGAAATTATTTCCAACGTTTTTGCCAAATCTTTGCATAGAAATATTGCAAGTGCATAATTTAATAGAGAAAATGTTTGCATGGATGGAATATTCAGCATACTGAAAAATATCCTTTTTGTTAGCCACAAAAGATTCCTTTAAAAACCTAACTAAGCTATTGTGTTGAGTCGGGAATGGAAAGTGATATCGTTGGATGGTTAAGCATGGCTGAATCCTTTTTCGATCAGACACATTTCTGCCCTTGCGAAAGTCCATCTGCCCTTTCACAACATTTAGTCCTTTCGTGTGGGGTGCTTTTTCTTCATTCGCCAAATTGAACAATAGAAAATTATGAATCTTTCAAAAGAATGATTAATTGTGATAGTGATATCTGATCTACTAGTGCTTGAGTCAACCCTAACTTCATTTCTCATAGACTGACTCTTAAAAATTACCACATAAATAGATTGGACAAAGTATGTCTGTCAGCTGTCCCATACTAAATAACTTTTTGAAATAGGTTAAAAGTGAATTTTGTAGTAAAAATGCATTCTGCTTCAATTTACCCAAAACTTTCTTTGTTGAACCCAATTCTATTAGTTTTATGCGTGTTTTGAAAAGTTTTCATTTGCCGAGGATTCAAAAAGTGCTATCATTTAAAGGCGATTTCCCTAATTGTATGGCAATAAGAAAGTTTTAACATTTCTTTTTCATTACCGATGGTAAATATTCTCTTTATTTAAACTTTTCAGTAAAGTTGCTTTTCGATGATTTATTGCTTTTCATTTGACTTTATTAGCTATACGTTTTTTTTTAATTTTTGAAACTGAATTTGATGTGGTACTTGAAATTCTATAGTTTCTTAACTATACATATAAGAGAACTGAAAGTTTGAAAAGCTAAATACTTGTTAATTACTAACAAGGTTCACTTTAGTTTAAGTTTGGGTAATGTAAACCACTCCTAATATAATTAGTCTCAGTCAAAAGACTTTCAAATACTTACTTTAAGCTGGTTGAGTAAAAAATAACGATAGATTTTATAAATCAGGTATTCAATCTCTTGATTTTAAAGCTGTTTATTTTGGGAATCGAAAAGTATGTAAACACTCTTTAATTGTCCTTTCAACTTTCTTATTATGAAATATGTAGGGTATTTGCTTTCAATTTCCTGACTTCGGTAGTTCAAATGGATCATAATAGTAGAGGAAACTTTACTTTAAGTTACTTTATCAAAATGTATATAATTTACTTTAATGGACCTGTTCTTGCAATCATTTTACATGCAATCCAAATGAATGTGTCAAGTTAAATATAAGTTTTGCATACATTTCTGTATATACATATATTTTCCAGAGTTTCTGTGTTGCTTTCTGGTGGATATATAGCTTATCTCATTCCGCTTCAGCTGTTTAAACAGAAACTTCCAACTCTCCGACATACTTCACCTGGTTTATCTTATCATCGTGCCCCCCTGATAGGGCCAATGCCCACCTTTCTCTCTCCCTTTCGGTCCCTACGACTCTTCCTGTGACAAATATTGATTTATGTTTTAGCTTTCCCTTTGGCTTTGGACTGCAGCGCATAAGTTGAAGAGGAGTGAAGCTTGTTAAATATTTGCTTAAATAAAGCATAGGCAAGCATTTTCTTTTTACCCATCATCAAGAGGGCGGTGGGGAATGGGGGTCTGTGTTAAATTGGAGTGGGGTAAATGTGTTGCACAACAAACATAACATAAATATTATATGAAAATCCCTGACGACCTTGGTTCGCACTGTCAGGATAAATAATTTGCCATAATGTACGTTTCCACTCCTTTTACAGGCGAAACGCAATTAATGATGAAATCCTCCGGCTAGGCTAGGAGCCTTCATTCGACATCATCGTAGGCGTTATGGAATTGCGTGTCTGGATGCGTATGGCATAAGCAGATACTTACGTTTGTATGTATGTATAATGTAGCGAGGTTCTCATTTTTTTCCAAAAATATTCGTATTTATTTATATCTTTTCTTATCTGTGATGAAAAGTGAACTATTAGCCAGTGGAGCTTGACCAGAAGGGCGCTCAACTGAGACGCAAAAACGGCGTGTGCCAAGAGTTTCTTTTGCCACCCCTGCCACCACCTCAACCCAGTCCAAGTCCGTCCCATTTGGTTTTGTCCTGTTCTGTTCTGTTCTCTTGTAGGCGCTGTGAAGCGTGGCAAACAGACACCAGGACGGGCCGGGCTGGCTGCCAGAAGGGGCGTTTAGGACACGCGTCCTTTTCCATTCAGCAAAAGAAAGTTTTCCGGTGGGTAGGCTTCTGTCTGAAGGAAATTAAAATACTTACAACAGATGGGATCCGGATCTGCATGAGAACTATTAACTCGTGGTTAAACTTCCTTTATTTCCATCAATACCCTAGCAGAGAGTATCACAATAATATTCATGAAACACATAAAAAACATTTGCTATACATTTAAGAAAGGATATTTCTTTTCATAAATTTCACCCACTCAATCATCATGGAGAGTTAGTTATGATTTTTACATCAGACCTTATCTTTAATACAAAGACTAAATAAACAACACTAAAATAGTCTAGGATGTCCAATTTATGTAATTTATTTAAAATTACTCTTTAAGAAACTTCTTTATTTATGAAATTACTTTAAATGTTAAAATTCAATAGATTGAGTGATCAAAGGTCACATAAAATGTAGCTACTTTTGATATAACTTTAATCATTACTAAACGTATAAGTTAACTTACAAATACTACTGGGAAAAGACTTAATTGACGCTAAATACTGTCCCATGATAAGAAAGGAATTAGGTCAGGTCAGGTCAGGATAAGTCAGGATATGGGAATAATTAACTTAATAGTAACTTTAATGTAACTCATGAGTTTCCTTTATCTTCCTTTTAATTTACTGAAAGTATTTAAGTTTAAATAATCAAAGATTAGCAAGGGTATAGGAAAGTGACTGCTTAAATTTTCACTATCCAACGGTATCTTCTGGAAATGGAAAAATATTTATACAGTTTTGTTTGCCATAGAAAAGGCTGAAATCCTTGGGCTTATCTAGCCCCGGATATCGAATGCCTTTGATGATTAAAGCCGATTTGTGTACCTCTTTTTTTCACTCAAGCTGGTCCATTCAATTGCGGCCCTCCCCCCAGTCCCGCCGTGGCCCCCTCTCACATGGCCACACACATTTGGATCTATTGTGTTTTGTTGAATATGGGTTTATCTCTTGGAGCCCGCAGCTTTTTCGCATGAGACGCGATTTGCGATTTTAAGTATGTTTTCGCCTATTCAGTTTTTTGGAGCCTCATCCTTTGGCATCGTTCGCCATCAATCAAAAGTGCGTGAAATCAAAAATTTATGCCTCATTGGTAGACAAGGCACGCTCGAGCGCATAGAGCAGAGATAAAAACAAGTAGCTAACAAGGAGCGGAGAGGGAGCGACGGGGAGGCCTTGCCATCAGGTCAACAAGAAATCGCATAAAATTGCTCAAACCGCAAAGCAACAAAAATATAAATTTTATTAACCGACAAACAGAGAACAGATAGAAAGAGATGACAACAAACCCATGTGTCCAGCCTACAGATGTGTGTTCCGTGTGTGTGTGTGTGTGAATGTGTCAGGGACACGCACCGCACCTCTTGGGGGATCTTGATGAGAGAGAGAGAGAGAGAAAGAGAGTTAACTGCCTATGTGGTTGGCTTGAGTGGGTGGGGATATAAAAATTGCATGAACTTGAAGTTGATTTGAATGCGGCTGGCCCCATAAGTGGGTTGTGGGTCCCGGGTCCACTCGACAACCTGGGCCAATATGTATCACCACATAAACTAGAGAATTCTCTGAAGCGTTCTGTGCCAACATAAGTACGAGTTGTAGTCAAGCGTGTCACATGGAATTGGTCCAAATCAGACAAACATTTATTTGTATTCGTGAAAATGTAACGGTTTCTCTACATTTCCTTCTCTTTTTTTTTGGTTAAGGGTCATAATTGCCACCACTATGAATTTAGTTTTGGTACATACATATTTTCAACCCCCTTGCACTCTTCTCTTGATTACCCCGAAATCAACGCACGGCAGATGTGCAGGACGACGACGACGACGACGTGAAAGACTAAGCGGGACAGGGACACGCTCAACAGCACAGAACAGGACATGGTATACAGGAGGCATTTGTATGTGGGACTTGGTTCTCCTCTCTCTTTCACTCACTCATTCTATTGAGCTTCATTGAGATCAACCCTAGATCCACCTAAAAATATGCTTCACCAACTACCAACCATATTGTAATCATTTTTTCACTTTATACCCTCTACAAAGGCGATAAGAGAGGCATATTGAAATTGTCCAAACATATGTTGCAGCCCGAGACGATCAGGTTGAACATATGAACTACTTTATTATCGTCAGAATGGAAGAACTTCTTTCTTATGTAATCTATAAGTGATTAGTCCATGTGAGTGATTTCATTTATGAATTTATTAACAGTCTGAGTTTTTAAAACTTCTCTCCGTCGGTCAGCGGGTCTATTTAGAAGGACATTCAGCAAATCCATAACAGAAGTGGGTCACATTAAAATATTTCATTTCAAAACTTTGCAATGACCAACATATGAAAAATCCTATATGTATACATATGTATGAGAGCTTTCTTGAGCCGCGTATCAGAGTAATCCTCTTGAATAGGTTTCTGGATTCCGACGGTATAACAAGCATACCATTTCCAATGTGATGAATCACATTCATGTATCATATATTTGTAAGCAATTATAAATGTACAGATGATGAAGATGTAAATACCATACGTGATACATTTGTATCTTTTGCTCATGTGTTTGAACACTTTGTTATATGCAATCACTAAATGAATAAGAAAAAATGAATAATATCATATTATAAAGCGCATTAAACAATCCCTTAGTGGTCAGCCATATATGTTTTATCTAAAAACTTTCCACTTACTCAGTAGTTACTAAGGAGCTTTTCCCATGTCTCAGCAGAACTTTTCTTTCCCCAATAAATGACGCGATTCTCAAGAAACTCTGACAAAGTGTTAATCAGAATTCCTTACTAACTGTTGTTGACCTACTCCAAACAGGCTAACTGATGTTGCCAATACAAGTGTTTAATTTAATAAGGTACCACTAAGGAATATACCAGATCCATTATTTATACAATGCACTTGTGGACCTTAATGTTTGGGTGAAAAGTATTTCAACTTTCCACTAAGCTGGTACCGACTTAGTGACGTTTCCAACTAATATTTGGCTTCAAGATCAAAAAAGCTATCCCATTCGTCATATGGAATATATATTTGAAACTTTTATTTGTCTTTTGCTGGGTATCTCAATGTCGGTTCGAGCATATATTTCATTGAATTTTTAGCTTGTTTCGTTGTGCTGTTGTTTACAAATTCTTCCATATGCTACGAATATCCTTGATGAAAATTTAAAGAGTTTGCATAAATTTGTATTCTTTGTTTTGTGTAATACATGTACATACATACATATATACGAGTAACTATATGTGGTTTCAGTTGTGGGTTTATGATGTTGTTGTTGTTTACAAACTGTGGAAATATTTTATAAAAATTTACAACGAATAAAAGCAAAAAAGAACTGAGTAAAATAAATAAGAATTTCATATTGTTTACTCTTTGTGGCAAAGACAAAACGAACCGAGTTTATATATAGTTACACCAAACTATGAGTTCATAAGATCCCAAAGTATTTTATACCCTTTAGACTTAATTGACTATTTGGTCTACAATTCTGTTGTTAAGTTTATAAACAAACTAAATAGTTATATACATAAATAGTTAGAAACATTTATGTTTATGTAAACAAGAATTTATTCAGGAAAAGTTTTTAACATTTTCTTGACTTAGAAATGCCCTACAAATCGAATTGGTCACAAAATTATGATACCCATCGACATACCCTGCATCAATTTAAAAAAATTAAACGTGAAATTTATCTCCTTAGATAAGGAAAATCAAAATTCTTGAGCAAATTACTTTTTATCAAACAAAATGTATCAATGCGAAAATTTCTAGCCCAAAGAAAGAAAGCAAGAATTTCTTAGGCAAAACTAAGAATTTTTCTAAGAGGCAAAGTACGGGATGAATGAGTCTGTGTGTGTGTGTGTGTGTGTGAGGGTGTTTTGGACAGGTTCGGCCACAGCATTTAACTCTTTTTGCTGTATGCTGGCTTTATCCGGAAATTGTTAAGCAACTTCAGTTGTCCAGTATTCAGTTTTCATTCAGTTTTCATTCATTCATTCATTGGCCATGCAAATCCCTGGCACACAATTTACACCTTGGGTGCAGTTTGCAAAGCCCTGGGGATAATCCGCATTAGTTGCAAAATGCAGACAGGACAGGCCAGACCACAGCACCATCAGCATATGGATTCAACGGCTTAGTTTTGTGTCATTCCCTCTCTCTCTTCTCCTTTCCTGGCCCTATCTGAATCCCAAAACTCGAGCACCAAGTAGCTTTCTGGTTTCACTCACCGTGTGGGCTGTCATTTCTCGAAAAACGCAAATTGAATCGTGTTTTTATCGAAACATTTCATTTTGCTATTTGTCAAATGTCTAAACTAAATGTTAACCCCAATGTGTTGGAGACCAGGAAAAGTCCTAAAAACCCAAAACATCGACCCATAAAATATGTATTGCATATTGCAATTTTAATTTTTCAATTCATTTTATGTAGGAACATTTTTTGGTGTACTTCTCGTTGTTTTTGCACATCTCTTTTACAACATTGGCAGCCACAGGAGTGCCACAAATAACAAATTGCTTGTCATTGGGCCAGACCCACTCCACCCATGGCTTAGCTAGGACCAAGGTTGATACGGACTTCGGAAGGGGCAATGGCAAGAAGACGTCCAACAACTTTGTGGGGCGCAGTAGAAGGACATTGCATTTACAATTTCAATCTCGATTAAAATTCATTGAATCCCTGGCATTAGTTGACATCTCTGCACTGCGTACAGTGGAGCAAAATAAATTAACTCGGGCAACATTGCAGTAAAGCGTATTTTTATGTATTTGCAATCGATATTATATTAATCGGACTTTACTCCGGTAAAGTTAGCAGGAATTAATCGCACATATCTATAATTGGAAATACATTCAACAGTTTTTCTGAATGTGAGCTTAGGTCAAACTATTCAGATGGTATACCCGATTCTTTGATCATTTGTAGTACTTTACGCCTTTGCAGCTTATCGTTGGATGTTTTGGGTAAAGATTTGACGAAGTAAATTCCTCCACGTATGTGGTATGCCCCACTTAAATGCATTTCGACAATGGATGTAATTTGGTTAGCTCTAAGTTGTTTTCCCTCCAAGTTATCTGCCCTTACCACAGCACAGGCAGTTAGATTAGTGGACACATCATCGGGAATTCCGAAGACGCATGCCTCATTTACTCCTGGAAGGCGGAGAATAAATTCTTCAATTTGTTCGGGATATATTTGAAAGTTGTTGAACTTGAAGACATCTGTATCACGTGTCTGTATATACAGATACCCTTCGCTATCTATGTAACCAATATCTCCAGTTCTAAACCACTGACCGTCCTCGGTTAGTGCGCGTTTCGTCGCTTCTGGATTACGGTAGTAGCCCTCCCATTTATAGCGAAGATAGGCATAGATAATCCCCACCTCATTGAGTCCCAGTGGCATTCCTAATTTGTCCAGGACGCGAACATCAACGTTTCGCATTATCTTACCCTCGCAGCCTAAAGGACCTCCCAGATTCTTGCTTATTCCGCCCATCTCGGACAGACCATAGCCCACGATGAATCGCGTGTTTCCTATCAGATCGTACATACGACGGGAGACAGCCTTGCAGACCTTCGATCCAGCTCCGATTACAACACGTATGGAGTCTAGTTGAGCTCGCAGCTTTAGTAGATCCATCTCACATTTGGCTAGCAGAGCGATTTGGTGCGAAGCCAAGAAGAGGAATGTCACTTGATGAGTAGATACAATACTTAAGAGATAATCAACGGAATAAGGTCGATTTGTTATGATCCGTTTGCAGCCATTAAGAAGTGATGCCAGCAAGATAATGGTCCCAGAAATCCAATATAGGGGGCTGAATGACAATAGAATTGCATCTCTGGTGTATGTGTTTGGACTGAAAGCGAATAGTCTAGTAAAAACAAGAAGGTGAATGCGATTTTAAAGTACACCTACTTCTTGCAATTTCCCAGCAAACTACGATGTGAACGTGTTACTCCTTTGGGCATGCCCGTAGTACCCGAAGAGCACACTATGAAAGCTGTGTGATCACCATGCAACTTAGGACAAGGCTTGTACCTACAAAGAAAGCATTGAGTTATTAGGGAACACTTTAGAATTCAAGATAGAAACTTACGCTGCGGCTGTTATAGACTCATCGTCGATAAGCAACTCACTGACATCGCGTACACCTTTAATCTGTCCATTGACCAGATATATTTCTGCTGGCCTAATCAATCTCTCATTCACAGCCTTAATGGTCGTGTAGTTCTCTATGTCGCAGAATATCAACTTTGGTTCTGTGATGTCATACATGTACTTAACGGTTTCTGCAAACATAAGTGAGTCTTGTTTTTAAAGAATCTTTTACTTTCCCTTTTCTCGGGATTTACCTTCTGCGAAATCCGGGTGCAATGGATTGATAGCAATACCACGCAATAGAGCTGCAATAACGACACTAGTTAGATTTGTCGTATTATTCGCCGAGATGCCTATGACATCGCCGCGTTGCACTCCGAGACGCTTGTAGGCATGGGCGATTCGGGCACTCTGTCGAGCTAGTTGCGAGCCGGTTAGGTCTTGGCCCGTGATGTCACAGTGTTGCATTACCTTGTCCGCATTGAGACTGAGAACACGCATTATTACTTCCCCCAGGGTCATTTCGGGTCCGTAGAAGTCCTTGCCCCGCGGTCCCTGCCAGGTGCGTGTGGCGGCATCATAGTGCACCGTACAGCTCATATTATCGATCGTTGAGATCGCTGGATAGACTAAGTAATTTACTGCGTCTCATCTCTGTTTTATATGAGTCGTAAAATAGGAAACAAAAGTGAGGTTGCTAATTGAAGGGGCACGCTGCGAGACGATGCGTCGTCTGACAAAGCTAAATACCGAATATTATTGTTGTCATTGCCTATCTAAATAGATGCTGATTTGGTGGTTTAGCGGTTTGCATGACGTTAAAACTGACGAAATTATTGAAACCCAGACGAGAAAATTTCCATCCAAAAGAGACATAGACGACTTTTCCTTTCTTATTATTAACTGATTTATTGCACGATCTATAAATGTGTGATACCCTCTTTCAAATTTTCATAAATGTTTCGACGTAATACTTTCTTGTTTGTAGTTTTTGGTAGTGAATCAACGAAAAATACTCCGCCCCGTATATGATAGGCCTCACTGAGATGATCCTCTACGATTGCCTTGACATCTTGGGTCGTCAATTGTTGACCCACCTCATTCGAGTCACGTACCACAGCACAGGCCGTGAGATTGGTCGAAATATCATCGGGAACTCCAAAGACAGCTACTTCGTGGACTCCAGGCAAATGGAGGATCACATCTTCGATTTGTTTTGGATAAATCGGAAAATGATTGAACTTAAATACGTCCGTGTCGCGGGTCTGAAAGTGAATACAGCCCTCTTCATCGAAGTATCCGTGATCGCCAGTCAGAAGCCAATGGCCATCTGAGGTTAGAGCCGTTTGAGTGTCCTGAGGATTGCGATAATACCCGCCCCAACGTTGATTAATGTGGACATGAATGCGACCCGTTGTATTGGGTCCCAATCGCTGTCCCTGATCATCCAGGATACACACTCGAATGTTCCTTAATAGCTTACCCTCACTTCCGAGAGGTCCCCCAATATTCTTACTAATTCCACCCACCTCAGTGAGACCGTACAAAACGGCAAAACGATCTGCTCCCAGTAGATCATACAATTGTCTCCAAATATTAAGGGGCACTTTTGATCCACTACAGACAAACGACTTAACGGAATGAAGTCGTAGTGCCAGCTCCTTCTTCTCCCTCGACTTGGCCAGCAAGGCCATATGATGGGGCACGGTTAGGACAAATGAAACTTGATGTCTCTCGACTAGTTCAGCAAAATATTGAACACTAAACGGACGATTGGTAATTACACGTTTGCAACCATTTACAAGTGAGGCCAGCAAGGTAAAAATGCAGCTGATCCAGTACAAAGGACTAAAGCAAAAGAGCACTGACTCTGTGGTGAACAACTGTGGACTAGAAAAAACATCTCAGCTTGAGGCCATAGACTAATAAACCGTAAGTCGCAACATACATTTTGGTGTTGTTCAAAAGACTGCGATGAGATCGTGTGACACCTTTGGGCAAACCGGTTACACCGGAGGAGGTAATAATGAAGGCAGTGTCGTCACCACTCAAATGGGGGCAGGCAAAGCTGAGGAGGGAGGAAGATGGCAACGAAATTACAGTGTGAGTAGAAAATAGCACTGGTCTACCTACAGGGTCTTCTCGTCATAATCACTAGATCCCAATTCCAGCAAGTCCTGAACATTTCGGACGCCAGGCAAAGTTCCATTCAAAAGAATTAGTTCCGTCTTGAATTTGAGACTGTTTTTCACATTACTCAAGATCTCAAAATTGGCCAAATCACAGAAAATCACCTTCGGTTTGGTTATTTCGTACATATAGGCAACGGTTTCTAAGTGGAACAGAGGTAGAATTCAAAATGACGCATTTAACTTATTCTCATTTTTATTACCACTTTCGAATTCTGGATGCAATGGATTTATAGGTGTTCCATTCAACAAAGCGGCTATAACTACCTCGGTTAGATAGCTTGTGTTTGTGGCCGAAATGCCCACCACATCGCCCCGATGGAGCTTTAGGCTCGAGAACGCATTGGCCAATCGTCGGCTTTGCTCTAGCAATTGTCCCCCCGTAAGACTTTCGCCCGTTGGGTCAAACACTTGCATCACTTTATCCGAATGCAGGCGAAGAATGAGTAGAGCCACCTCGCCCAGTGTCATGTCGGGTCCATAGTATTCCTTATCCTTTGGACCGGACCAAATCTTTTCACAGCTGTCATATTTGGTAGATGCCATTGCCACTTGGTTGGTTGACCGAAAATATAACCAAAAACAAAACTACGAAAAACACCAAACTAACACCGACCGACTGACGACTGATTTTGGTTGGTCATGGCCCGTATATATAGAGGTGAGATGGCAAATTGAAGTAGCTTCTGCGATCTGCCTGCTAATTGCCTCAACACGTTTTTGGCTCAACCACAGGCTGTCGCTAGTTATCGCCGTTGCCGTCGCTGTCGCTGTCAAGATGTTCTAATAAAGTTCGGCGACAGCTGCCAGATTGTCAGGTGGTGTGTGTGTGTGTGCGGCGTTTGTGTGTGTTGTGTGTTTTGGGCATAACACATGAGATTACATAGTGGTTTTTGGTTTGGACTTAAATCAAACCTCTCCAGTGAAGTGGAAGTGTTTGTATGTATGTGTGTTGGTTTAGTCCTGCTTAAATTAGGCTTGTATAGAGGTTTAACTCTCTATATCTCTCTCTCTTCTCTTGTCTCTCCCGTCTCCCGTCTATCGTTGCTTAACTGCCAGTTGACATATATTTCATCTCGTGTTCAACGAATCGTTTACCAATGTATCTTAGACGCTGCTACGATGCTCTTCAATTGCATAATTTCAACGATTAGGCACGGGTTGATCTCATGGCTCTGTCTCCATCTCTCGGAATCTCTGCATCTGTGGTTGCCTGCACGCGCCACGGTTCTGTGTCCTTGTTGGGGTCCACTTTGTCAGAAATAGAGTCTCACACACACACTGTGATAGGTAGTCCTGGCGCATCCTTGGTGCGCACACGCTTCATTTGCGTGCTTAGTTAGGAAATCAAGCGTATGCTCCAGGACATAGAGCAGCCACAACTTAAAATGCAAGGTGCATGGCTCAGCCCATGCCCAGGCCCAGGACTTTCCCGTTGCCACCCGCATATGGAGTGGATTGAAAATTGCCATTCGATAGCAAACTTCAGTGCGTAGCTTTCGTGAAAAGTTGTTGAGCATCAGCGACCGGAAGCTCTCAAAGAAAAAAAAGAAGGGAATGGAGACAAAAGCAAAAGGTTCTTCCGCTGTCGTTAGTTGTCGTTATTCAGTGGTGGTCTCCGGTAGAGAGAAATAGATAAAACTGCATATAAAGTTTATCTATTGAACTCATCTTAACTCCTTTTCTGCTAAAGTTAATTAATTACGCGGCATGCAACAAAATGGCAGCAAAAACTCTCTATCAGCCTCCGCCTACTCCTTCCCTTCGAATTCGATGTAGTAAAAGTTTTTCAACAACTTTTTATATTGCCTTTTTATGACCCAGCATTAAACAGGCAACTAGGGAAAAGCCCACTACATCGGCTATGCCACACACACACATACAGGGTGTACTAAACACAGATAAACAACAACTTACAGAGTGACTGTAGTTGGAGAATTCTGTCTCAGATTTTAGCCAGCTTGAAATCTCAGCAATTAAGTGGGAGAAATATTCGAGAATGACATAAATGAGAAAAACGCGCGACAGATGCAGAGTTGCTGAAAAGTCCAGAACCAGAAGCGGCTTCAGGATCCAAATAAGGGAGGGAGGGAGCCAAGCAAATGTAATCAGGCTCAACATTATAATTAACCGCAAATGCAGTTATGCTGGACCCCGAGTTCGTGTCGAGATGACTTCTCTTCTCCTTCTCATCTTCCTCCTGGCCCTGGCAGGACCTGGGCTAGAGTTAGGCATCGCAGTTCAGCCGCTGGGCAATATGTTGTCACCATGCTTCAGGTTCTCTACTCTCCAAAGTCCCCTCTCTCTCCCTATCGCGTTACCACCGCAGCTCGTTGGCGTTGTTAAAACTTTTACGACAAGTAGGCGAAAAAACGAACAAAAAAAAAATACTTAATTAAAATGATTGACTAACAGAAAAGTTTGTGCGAAATCATTTTTACTTTTTTTTTTTTTTTTGCTTGCCGCCGTCGTTGTAGTTCATGGTAACTAGCTAGGAATACTTTTTCCGGAACAATAGTTCTTTCCGGTTGTGGCTCATTTCTCAGTTTCCTCCACACTTTTCGCCCCCCTTCCTCTCTCTCTTTCTCTGTGGGTTGTCCTCTTCTTTAGCTGGCATTTTTTATTGTTTGTCTTTGGCCGTTGGCTATGAAATTTGTAGGAAAACTGCGTGGACATGGCCAGATCTGCTGGCTAAGCTCGCAGATACGACGGCATCTTGTTGTTCATCTAACAAATTAGCGAACGCCTCAAGTGTTGTTGTGCGTTTTGCCTGTCCACGACTAGCTCCTCCACCTTCTCCTTCTCCCAAGTATCAAGTATCTCATCTACTTTTTCTTTTTCTCTCTATGTGTTTCTCTGTTGCTCTTTCGTTGGGGGGAACTTTGAAGTGTTAATGAATTGGTGGAGAGGTACATTTTGGGCGGGCGGGGGATTGTTGGAGTGGTTTTGCGGTGTAATGACCGTTGGGTATTGTGGTTAATTTTGTTGTAATTGAAATTATGATTTAATTTAATTTTGTTGAGTTGTGCGAATGCAGCTCTAAGTTAGGCCATCAAGAGTCCTATGAAGGACAAGCTAAAGGATTGTTTGGGATTCGCACGAAATTAACTTGTTTTGTTATTAGAAGACTGAGGAAGAATGAGCATTGGCCACCATTTTCCTTTAATATTGTGCCGTAAACTTCTTGGTTGGAATCCCATAACAAATTCATGGTTAAATATCTTTTGTCATCCATTAGTAATGTGCCAAACCGTTTCATAGCCAATCAACGTGATACCGTGCAACTTCCTCATTGGTATTGGTGGAATTACATCTTCCACATTTTCTTGTGCCAATGGGCGCTACAAATCAACTATTTGGATTTGAGGATAGAATTACTGATTACTAGCTATAAGGCGGTCAGGTTGATATCTTCGAAATTTGTGGAAACAGCTTTCTCATTCGAATTTTAAAGAAAACCAAAGGGCCAGGGCTAACTACGACCGCGTCAAAGTTTGTATACCCTTGCAAGTTTTTTTGTTGCCTTTCCTTTACCTTAAAAGTGGAAAAACGTTTTATAATAAAATTCTTATGTTCGCAAAAGAACGGCCTACAATTTTAGGCTGGTGCAATGCGGCTGTTTGTATGACAGCTATATATGGAGTATGGTTATCCGATTTTTATCAAATTTGGTACAGTCGTTAATATATCTATTAAGTTGTCAAATTTTAACTTTTGTAGCGATCGCAATGAAAATAACGAAGTTATTAACAACAGTCACTGCTTTCGACCGATCGATCCTATGGTATCTATATGATGTAGTCATAATACTTATACAAAACTAACAAATATAACGTTAGGCATAATTAAAATTATTGATAACTTAAAAGTTAAAACTAAAGCGCTGGCTATTTAAGTAGTTTCTTATAATTTATAAGAGGTGGCATGTTTGCATGAGGTTAAGGAATTGGACTATTTGGGATGCATTTTCTGGGGCGGGACTTAAGAGGATGGAGAGTGGCCATGTGTTTTTAAAGATTTGGTTTCTAAGGTGTATAGTTCCTGGACAGTCTGTAAGGATATGCAATATATTGAGATCATCTGATCATAGACAGTTTTGACATGGCATGATGTCGATATATGTACATATGTTTGTTGTGTGAACAAATATTATTATATGGTGACAATAGCTTAAAAAACAAAGTGTTCAAATCACTGTTTTTGACTTTGTCATTTGTATGGGAGCTACATATTTGTTACAGTGGTCCAATCTGACTGAATACGAGATACATAACAACTCTGTAGCTTCCAGCTTCCGGAAATTAGCGTCGATCCAGAGGAACATGGCTATTTAAATGGTCTGATGCTTCCTTCTATGCGTTGCACATTTCTGACCAAAATAAGTATACCCGTTTCGCAAGGGTATAAAAATGAAAGCCAGGCTGGGGTTAACTTCAGCCGAATAAAGAAGGCTACATGCAAAAATTTCAGCTGTGTAGCTTTTAGGAGGCTTAGGGGGGACTTTGCGCTGAGAGAGAATATATGTACATATACTTTTTATGGTCAGTGTGTTCACAAGTGGATTTTTTCAAAAATATCTTCATAATTGAAATATGTACTTCAACTTGTGGCTCAAGTTTCGAATCATTTAAGTTCGTGATTAGGCAAGGATTATAACAAGGATCTTCTCGAAGACAAGATGGGGGATGTGTTGCATTTGAGGATTATTTTGCATGGACATGTGAACAATTCAAGTGCCGGATTATGTAGTAGTGCAATTAAATAATTCATTGCAATTATGTATGTGTTTTAAGGCGTGATTACAAATCGCTACAAGACTACTAATAATCCATTCAAATGAGCAATTAACAATTAATTAGAGCGCCTTACAGTTTTGGCCCAAGTGTTTGTAGGCAAACACACCAACACACGCACACACACACACACACAAATGCATAATGAATGGAAAGACAAGTGAGTGGGAAGGGGAGTATCAGAGTCTTAGTTTAAGTTTGTTTGTCAGACTGTTGTTAAAACAGCCACAAACCAATTACATATTTGATTCGAAACATCTTCGTAGCACTTTGTAACCCAAGGCGCCGACATCTACTACGCTACTGTGTTAATGGACCAGAATTAGGAGTAGAAATAGGAGTAGGAGTAGTGTGTGTGCTCCCTTTTGGCACATAAAAGGCATTTAATTTAAATGTTGTTCAAACTGCCTTCAAGTGACTACTACAAAAACGGAAATGAGCAACCAAATTTTTTTAATTAGAAAATTCACACATATGCTCAGGGACTCCGAGTGTCGGTAATGTAACCTACCTAACGATTGCGAACTTCGGCTGGACGCATTCCTTTGCCAAAAGCCAAAAGCCAATTCCCATTGTCATAGTTAAGTCCCCGCCGTGTGCGCTCTGTGTGCTGGCAATTAAAAATGTTCATTTGGCGAATTTTCTTTGTTTTTCACCCCGACACTTTTGGGTGGCTTGCGGAGATTCGTTCTATTTTTCGCGTTTTCCATCCACGAGCAGTGCCTGGGCTTTTGCCTGAGCACACGTGCATTTCATTTGCCATTTTCCGGTATCCTTGTTTGTGTATATATGTGACTGTGTGTGTGTGTGTGTGTGTGTGTGTGTGTGTGTGTGTGTGAAGATGGGTGCGAATGTGTGTGCCAGCGTGACAACGTTTCCGCTCTTTATTGGCATAATTGCTCATTATGTGATTAAAAGATATGCCAAGAGTTGGATGAGCTTGAAATTGAATTAATCATCACGTACTTTATAGACCCATGAATCACTCAGATCTATTCAAAGGTTGCCCCGGAAACCCTAATCTGTCCTTAAATGGAATTAAAATATGTAATAGTGTAAGATATTTTGCATTACAGCAAAGAAGTACTTTTATATAATGAAATATTTCAAATGCGGTTACGTCGAGAACCTCACGTGGTGGGCTAACTAACTACGTACCCGGTCATGATCAACACTCACCAACTACTATAGGACACCTATTGAAGTTGACCTCAAAAAGTCAGGCCGTATTTATGGTCTCAAGGTGAGTTAGTAGTTAACACACAAATAGTTCTTAGTCATTATTTTATTTAGGTACCTATATAATAATTTATTAATAGGTATATCGTCGAGAGAACTCCCCAACGGTTTTTGTGAACATTAACACACATTCCACGCACAGCATCCACAACCTCTCACCTCGACAGTTTATTTAAGTTACTTGTGCTTAAAAGTATCCTCTCTCCATTTGCATTAGTCAGTTAGTTCTTCTGTATGAAACGAAAGTGTTGGGATTGTCCTGTCACACAACACTGATGGTAAAGCGGCCAAGTTTATAAGCCATCATTTGATCTACCTCTGACTTAGCTTCATGTAAACCCTGAACCATTCTAATAGACACCTTCTGAAGAGGTAAAAATTGCATAAAAACCAAGAGGAATCAAAACAATCTAGATAAGTCGTCCAATTGTTGGTTGAAAAGGGGTAAATTTGAATACAAAGCTCCCTTTTGCACTCTTCTGTCCATGAGGTTCTCAGCCGCTTCGTTTTGAACTCACAGAGTATTTTAGCCCAATCGTTTGTCAACAATCCAGCACTAAGGTGTATTCCATCTTCACCTTCTTCCGATCCTGGATGCCACAGCGACCTTATATGGCTTGATTTTCCATATCCGTTTGCCCCTGAGCTTGCCGTTTCATTTGATTCGTTTCTGATTCAGACCTACTCAACCAGTTAAAAAGTTTAATTTACTTGCGGCTCGCAAACTTATTTTCCTCCTCACATACGAAACGAAAGGATAACGCAATAAAAGCAAATATACATGGGCTAGAGAATTCATTTTGCGCTGCAAACTGAAACCGTATAAAATTTATGCTTTTGCCTGCATAAAAACTACCAGAAAAGAAATAAAAAAAACGGAAAAACTGAAACGAAAACGAAAACTATAAAAAATATAAGGAAAAGCTGCAAAACAAAAACAAAAGGCAAAACAAACAACAATTCAATTCATTGGCTGCAACGAAAGATGCAGACATGGCCTGGTCAACTCCTGACCAGAGGACAAACTTTGTCCAAAGAGATACAACAAAAATTAAAAAAAATACAGAGTAAAAGAAAAAACAAAACTAAAGCAATTCTAGTAGATTGCGTAGCAAAAAAGAGCGAATAGATAGGAAGTAGTGGAAGGGGAGTGAACTAAGAGGGGGAAAACTGCAGCTAACCGCAGGCATTCAATTCAACTAGAAAATACAACTTTGTGTTGTTGTTCTTGCTGCTGCAGCCGCTGCGGCGTTTTTATTAGCCTCGGCCCCTAGTCCTGGTCTTGCTTCTGGTTCTGGTCCCAGTCCTTGCCCTAGTCCTGGTCCTGGTCTTGATCCTGGCACAATGCAAAAAGCCGCCGCTGTCAGGACTTGCGTATAAATAATGAATACACAGGCAAAAGCAACATTGGCAGCCAACATCCTTGCGTAAATGTCTGCGTTTCGCATTAAGCCACTGGGTCCATAGACAGAGGGGGCAACACACGGGGGTCAAAGTGCGAGCCCTGGTAATAGAACAGAAAAACTAACCAAGGAACTGCTCAAAAAACGCACTTAAAGTTCTCCACAGCAATTGGAGCAGAGAACGAAACTTTCTTATACACTTTGCGATAAATGCGAAAAGTGAGTGTATCAATTTCCGGGAGAAGTTTGCAACGCCCTGAACCCAAAATCAACGACAATGAGGACAAAATGTATTCAAAATAAAAACCATTTTTATAAATATTTATCTATATGAAAAGCTTTTAAAGCAAAAGTTATCCGATCTGTAAAGAAAACAATATCTAAATATCTTAATCCTTCTTACATGTTTTCGTGTCTCTCGTCGTGTCTTTTGTAAGATGTCAACGCTTAAACCAGTTGCGAATTCTTGCCACATTAGGTAAAAATATAGTTTAGGGCTTAGAACTAAAGTCTCCTAATAAGCAGTTAATTTAAACGCCGAGAGGATCTCCTGAAAAGTAATGCGATACTTTTAAAATAAACCAAATCTAGATTGAAAAACCTTAACAAAATATTCTTGTAGAATCTCAGTCCTTTTAGAGTCAATTTGATGGAATCATTATAAACTATTTGACATTAGTAGACTTAAGTAATTATATCCTACATTATCCATATTTAAGATCCTTAACAAAATATTCGTGTAGAAGCTAGAAATTAGTTTTTCAAAACTAAACAGAAACTCTATTTAATGTCCTTCCAAATTCAATATGTTGGTTGAAGTGTATGAGAGTTTCATTGCAATTGGCATTTAACCGCGAGGCAATAACAAGTTGGTCTTTGGTGAAAGAGCTTTCTCGCACACATGTATAGAATTTCGATCCATTGAAATTATCATTAATCAGCTCGAACAACTGGCTAAACTAATGGCATTGCTGCTCTCCGCCTCACTTTCACTTTATCTCTCGCTCGGGTTTTAACCCTTTTTGCTTATTTTGGCCCGCTCGAAAGTTTTGCTAAAGCGAAATGCATTCCAATTAGTTACTCGACAGAAAATGCTAATTTGATGGAAGGCAAACTTCAATTTCAGAATATTCATTGTATAGGAATGCACTGTGCGATATCTTTTTACCTCTGTCGAAAAACATATTTGTTGTCATTTCCAGCTGCTGTAGTTTTGGCAAGCGAGAAAAACCTCATTTTGAGAAAATTGCTTGTTGCTTAATTGGAAAAGAGAAACCAGAAACCCAAATGACGAAATATGTTTCACAACATTTTCCCATACATATGTGCACAATTGAGGAATTTGCAGCTTTGTTGTGGCTTGCCTTGGTCAAAACTCAATCTTTCATCCTCTCTCCTTCCAGTATAAAATATTGCCAAATAATATTTGGGGTCAGCAAGGAGCTGGAGGCATAGCACACCTATTCTCAAACTCTAAGCAGATATGTATGCAGGTGCAATCGTGCCTATTCTCTGCCAATATCTTTCAAACTGTTTTTGAAGTGAGAGTTTCTAGTGATTGCTCTTTAAAACCGACACAGAATTCACCAGTTAATAAACAGTTCAAAAAAGTTGTAAAAAATGAGAAGACATTTAACAAATATACAATCTGAAAACATCCTTCTAAATGGGCGTCAATAAAGCTGCTGATTCTGGCGACCAAATATGACATTTTTTCGTCCTTTTCAATCACTTTGGACAATGTTTTGTTGGATTTTGGCGGCGATTCCTTGAAGAATATTATTCTTGAGGGCAGCTAGATCACGCCCATTTCTGCCCCCGCAATTTAGAATTAAATTTGTGTCACTAAAATAACAGTAACTTACTAAATTTGATCAATTAGGCTATTTGATCCAACAGAGCGGATCCTGGGCGTGTTGGAGTGAGCAAGATGGCGAGATATGTTTGCTAATATACTTTATTTAGTCTTTATTACAGGTACAACTGAAAATAATAATAAAAATGAGGATACACTCCAAATATTATTTACACATTATGTGTTAGTCATTAAATATCTTAAGTTTTATACAGAATATTAAATAAGTATTTATGGATAACCATTACTCACTTTTGAGGTTAGTAAACATTTTAAAGTACTGCAAAAGTCATATTGATATATATTTGAAATTAAAATATGTCTAGAAATTTGATACATATTTTAGTATTTAAAAAGTTTAATAATATTCGACGTGCATATTTGTATATTTTGTTAAAGTAATTGTCACTTTTCGACTCTGAATTTGCATTGTCAATCTTGTCAAAAGGAATGCCAATTTGTGAGTAAATATTATCAGAAACGAAACGATTTCATTTTTTGAATAAATACCGAGCAGTTTCAAAAGCCAATTTATCTTTTGCTTCCAAAAATGAAAATATACAGTGGTGCAAAATGGCGCAAAAGGTGGTCATAATTTTTGATGATGTGCAATTAACACAATAATGACAAAACTAAACAAAACTAACTCAACTAACTAACTAACTAATCATGATGTTTAGGTGTTTAGAAATGAGCGGCGATTACTCTAATGGAATAGACTGATATGAGCCTTTGAATTTGAAATTATAGGAAAAAGGCGATATCTTTATTTTAAAGTGGAATGGAAAGCTTTAAATGAAGTGGAATTTTCATCCTTTTACCTAATTTTGGTAGACAGGGATTCTAGGCATTAAATTGAGAGCTTTGCTTAAGGCTCGTCCGTCAGTTAGCATTGTAGTTTGATGGAACATTTTTGTGGAAAATTCTTGAAACTAGTCAGCAGCTTTGGCAATGTCACAGGTCAGAACGCGTTGATGTCCTTGCCATGGAATATGTATGTGGGGGTATACAACAACTTTGCGGCTGGCTGCTGTCGATGGCAAGCTCGTGTCCTTGTGCCTTCGCGTGTGCACAATGTCCTTGTCCGCAACGAGTTATAACTTGTGCCCACCTGTGCCGTCGCCCACCATCCCGTCACCTCTTTACCAGGAGTGAGTGTGTGTGGAAGTGTGTGTGTGTGTGCACTCTATATAGCAATTTATTTTTCGCTTTGATGCTCGACTGCTCCAACGAGTTGGCGACAATGTTGCGTTCTCTCGATGTAATTAGCGAAGTTTACTCTTATACAATTTCATTCCATCTTCCGACTTAACCCCAACTACCAACATTTTTTGTGTTTTTCTCGACTTCAGATGGGAGTAAAGGTGGAAGTGAATTTACTTTCATTAGCGTTTGATTAACGCTTAAAGTTGCAGGTTTCCATATGCATGAGATATATCAAGGACGGTTGGGGGCGGAAATGTAGCTTTATCTTTGTGGGAGGAGCAGGCGGAGGGATACCATATATATTTTCTTTCTGGAACTGAGAGTGGAAAATTGTATGTCAATTGAAATGCCCAGAAATCACTGTTTAAATTTGCATGCATTTGCAAGGCAATCGAGCCAAAAGGACAAAACGGAAGCAGGTCAACGGGATAACAATATTCCTACCGACCGAGCGACTCTATGGAATCAGCTCGTACCTACTTCTTGTGACTTTGGAGTAACGCAAATGGGAAACGGCAATGGCAACGGCAGCGGCAACGGCAACGGTTAACGCGCTGTTGCAGTCTCGGCATGCATAAAACATAAGGATAACGAACGGTGTACGCACACAGGACATACTACAAACACACATACACACACACGGAGGACACACAGGCGGCACACGGGAGACAACAACACAGTATTGTATAATTAAAACTGCATTCAAATGCAAATGCAAATGTAAGCTACAAAAGCGTAAGGCGTCCCAAAACCGGTCACAGATTAGACAATTTCCCTATACAGGGAAGGACTTTGGCCCAAAATGTCCTGAATGTATGAATGTATGAATGAATGATCTTGGGATAGAGCAATCCTATTAGAATTGCCTCCTATACAACACATTAGTGCTAGAAGGATTTTGCCAAGAGATTTAACCCATAATCCACACAGTCCTTGCTAATTTGTGTTCAAGGCAATCAAAACAATGCCACATCCTGTGTGCCTACCTTCTCCGACTCCTTTCTCTCTCTCCAGGTGCTTATCCTTGCAGGCTTAAGGCCTTCTTGCATACATATTTGTGCATGAATTATCACATCCTTTGCCAATGCATTCTATTCTGCCTTTAAGCGTTTGAAATTTTATTTGAAGAAAAAAATTCCATGGATTCCCTCGTAGATAACTATGAAATATCAACGCCCTCATCATCATCATCCTGGAAATGTGCAGAGTATTTATACTCTTGTGAAGAAACATGGTACATTGGTTTTGCCTCTCCAGAAGATCTACACATCTATGCTTGGGAGTTTGAGAAAACGATTAGTGATAGACTAAACATTAATTAAATTTCCTTCTATTCCTTTTCAGAATTTTGTGGCGCAGCTACTTAAATTTAAAAGTGTGTAGGGAACTGAACATCAGAAAAGAGTTTCGTGACATGGGTTTAATATTGAAATCCTTTAGCTGCAATAGAGAAAAAGTTGAACATATTTTGGGTTCATTGCATTTTCGCACCCGCACGTGTAGGTTAGGGACGAGGGATTATGCCTCTTGCCACTCCCAGAGGCAGCAGAAACACGTGTGCGTTCAGCAACAGGTAGGTGCAAGGGGATAGCCCGCAGTGTGTTGTCGTCGGGCCAAAGGTCGCGTGCCGCTCTGTTGACGTCCAAGGCACGCGTTCGTTATTGCCGCCAGGTGACTCTCTGTGCCAAGGAGTATCTGGGCTTTGAGTATGCGGGCTGCTCTCTGTTTATGCACATTTCTCCTTTTGCCACACGTGCCTGAGATGCAGGGGGAGGAGGAGGAGGAGATGAGGAAGTGCCTCTAATTGAAATGCAATGCTGGCCACTCAACACTCGACAGACACACATGTATAAGGGCTAAGCCAAGTGTAAACTTTACTTTTCAACTCGAATTTTCCAACATCAATTCGCAGTTAACTTGGCCCAAAGGAGAAAACAAAAAAATGCAATGTAAACACATTTCCATAAGAGAGAGAGAGAGAGCGAGAGAATGGGTCTCCAATAATTCCTATAATAATGCGATTTGATATTGACAAATCCAATTTGATGACACTATACTACACATTAATGAACTGCAAACATTTCCCACACCCTCCTCCAACTCTCATCTCACTGGCATTGTGATGGCACGTGGCTGGCGTTTCAATATTTGCTAGATGTAAATGTAAGTCAGATATGGTATATGTATATGTATGTATATCATCTCAGCTGGGTTGACCCGATTGAGCGCAATAAATCGCAGCTCAACTGCATATCACACTTTGCATATTAATAGCAATAACAATGAGATTCCAATTGGAATTAGAGAGGGATGCAAGACGGAATTATATATTTATTCGATTTGCTTTGCTTTGAGCAATAAGCAAAGCCTCAAGCACCTGCAGTGTTGATTAATGCAGCGAATAAAGCGAGTGTTATAACAAGTCATCAAATGACTTGTATAGGTAAACAATACTCTGAACTGCATATATTATATAAAGTCTTTAATTTCGAAAGTTCTGAAAGACAAAGAGCATTATAAAGACCTGAATAAACTAGTATTAGGTAAGCTACAATACTGACGATCTAAAGGATATTTCAAACGACAATGTTAATAATTATACTTTACTTGCTTTTTAAGAGTGTTGATAAGTTCCGCAAACATGAAGAGTGTTATTGAAAGCTTGTAAATGTTATGAACTCTTTGACTAGAATTTAGTTATCAATCGACTTTTTGTTTTAACGTTTCTTTTTTGCAATTCTTTTGAGCACTCAATTTGAGTGCCTTCCTTTGCAGACATTTTTCTTTTTCTTTTTAATGATTTGACACATAATTCTTTTTTCCATTTGACCATCCTTGGAAATGGAGGTGGTGTCCTTTTTGCATGCATCTGGGCAAGGTCTTCAAAAGGCGCATTTAAGACCCATTACCATTAGGCGAGGACACTTTACTTTGCTAGAAATCTGCCATAAGCTCGTCTGCTGCTGTTGCCTCCTTTTGCCTAGGACATTTGCATGATTTTTGCAAGAGTAATAAACGTGAAGCTCCAGTGAGAAGAAAGCAAGGCAAAAAAAAAGTAGAGACCAAGTAAAACATAGATGGAAAAGAAGCCAAAGGAGAAGGGCCAATGCCAATACTTAATGTCAGTCACGTAGCATGGACACTTTGCGTGCATTGACATGACCAGTTGGCAGATCCCAGTTGCCAGTTCCTCCACTCGGTACCGACAAACTACAGGAGTCCATGTCCGTGTCCGTGTCCCAGCATAACGGTCAGTTAGTTGGCATGCAAAATGCTTTATTCTCTTTTGCTCTACCTTTTCCTATTCGCCATTGATTTACCTTTCACTGTGAAGCAAAAACTAAAGTTATTAGGAAAAGAAAAACCGATGGCAGATGAAAAAAATTGGAATATTAAAGTGGCATAAATATGGTTATCTCTTCCACTTTCCATTCTCCGTGGCTCTATAGCTCGTCCTCTTTCCATTGCATATCTTGTAATTTGATAAGCTTTGGCAAAAAAAATATATCCTTCGCACAAATGAGTCGATACACATTTAATAGTTTTCCGGCTACTGGACAAAAAAGAAAGCAAAGACAAAAAAAAAACTTCTTCAAACTTTTCCTAGAAAACTTTTGCGCTCAGATAATCAACAACAACAACAACAGTAGCAAAAGCAGGATCAGGAAGGGGAAGCTCGAGTCAAAGGAAAAGTGTTGACACACACACACACTCGCAGAAGTTTAGACAGCTTCAAATGTATTGTACACAAATGCACTTTCGACTACTTGCAATTTCCTCCTTAGTCCCCCCCCACCTATGCCCCTAACAACCCCTCAAAATGGCCAAGTTTTGCTTTTCAATTTTGAACTTGCAAAAAGGCAAACGTGCAAAAGTTTATACTTTGCTTAGCACAAAGCCAAGCCAATCCTTGCCAAGTTATGTCCTGGGTATTATTAGAAATTGAATTAGATTTCTGTCACACTCAGATTGGAGTACAGTAAAAGTTAAAGGCCAATCACCAATCATCATCGTTCTTGGCTTTCTCACATGATCTGATGAAATGCAAAGACATGTCGAATGGCTAAATTAATCGATTGATCACATCCGCAGAAAAACTTCTACTCAATACCCTATTTTTTCTCACAAGAAAAGAAAAGAAAATACTTCATTATTCAATCCTTTGCATTATATCCCGGATAATAACTACCTTTTTAAGTATTGCTTCATCTTCAACAGAATTATAGATTTAGTAGCCACCGACTAGGTATTTGCACTTTTTAATTGTATCTAATGAAATGGTTTTTGCAGGAATACATAATGTTGCCAACTTTAAAGTGTCATTTAATATAATAACATTTAACTATCCAAAGACTGCAAGGGTATATAAACTTCGGCATAGCCGAATTTACATTTGGTATTGTATTGTATTCTCTTAGAAAATAGTTTGTATAGCATACTTTTGGGCATGAGAATTTATGCGTTTAGCGAGTTCGTAACCAATTGAGTTAAGCCATTTACTTGACTTTGCAGGTTTGTTGCGACAAAAACTTGGACACTTATTCAGTTAGCCTTTTTGCTTCCATTCGAAAGTTAATTTGGTTTTCTAAGATATCGCGAATGCGAGCTGTTCCTTTCGGCCCACTGTTGGCCAAGTTCAATTGTATTTTTGGCTTAAACTCCCATTTAAGTGCGAAATTAGGGAAATATATTGGTATAACTAAAATAAGAGTATTGTTCTTATGGATATTTTATTTAAGTATTTTACTTGACCTCTGTTTTGTAAATCTACAATATTTAGCAGATCTAACTATATAGGTAAACAGTCCTCAGAGTTCTAATTTGGTTAGCTAAAATGTCTCAGTCCATAGTAGATTTAATGTTTTCGAACCTGAATAGTTCCTTAAAATAACTTTGGCTCTTATTTTTTTTCTAACTGAAAAACTTCGATTCTGTTTTTTGATTATGTTTATTTTTAAAGAATATATATATAAAACAGAATCAAAGTTTTTCATTTAGAAAAAAAATAATAGCCAAACAACATCGGATGACTTCTTTTGCGCCGGATGACTTCTTTTGCGCCACCTTGTATATAAAAAATATCAAAGAAGTTAAATTCGGCTATGCCGAAGTTTATATACCCTTGCAGTCCTTGACAATAATAATTTCACATGTTCAAAATTTCTTTTCTGCAACTCAATTCATTAATATACAAACAAAACAATTTTACTCTTCATACTATGTACAATTTGTTCTTCTTCTTCCCTCATTCCCTAAGCAAAGCAACGCACGCATACACATACAGTTTATGTAGCGTTGCGTCTGTGTGTGTATGCATGTGCTCTGTTAACAGATGGTGACGTAGTAGGCAGCAAGCAGAGCTGCCGGCAGCGATTGAACCGATTTATATAGACTGTAACTTGTGTTCTATTTATCCGATCAGGGTCAAATTTTGGGATCTGAGATTTTATATCAAATTCTATTATATTGGTAAATTTCATGGGGATACTCCAATTTTTGCAAAAATTTTTGTTCCAGAGCTATATGATATAGTAGTCCGATCCCAAAGATTTTCATACTTTATCTCACCCGGGTAAAAAAAAAGCTCCCAAAAAAAATTTCATCCCGATAGCTCTTAAGATGGCTGAGTAAAACGCGTACGCACCGACGGACAGACGGACAGACGGACATGGCTATATCGACTTAGCTTCTCATGCTGATCAAGAATATATATACTTTATGGGGTCGGAAACGTCTCCTTCTGTGCGTTACAAACATCTGACCAATTTTATAATACCCTCTGCAAGGGTATAAAAATGTGTAAAAGCCTTTTAAAGTCCTCAACTGAAGTCCTAAACTCAACAACGGCAACTGGAGAAAGAAGATTACGTTCTCACAAAGATTAACGAGAATAAAATCCCGAAAGAATAAAGAAAAACTACCCAAATCAGGAATTTGTTTCTATAACGATTTCAAGTCGCAAAATGTTGACATTTGCTCGGAGGTCGTGCTTGATCAAATCCAAGGATCGACATTAAATATACAATCAAATGGCCAATAGTTGTGGAAGCAATTCATTTACCCACTAGGATGACTTTGCTTTTGATGACGGCTATCTCTTTGTGTTGACGAAACTTTTTAAAAGATCAATGACAATTTGTGGAAGATTTGTACCATCATTTTATCATTTATCAACTGACGATTAGAAAGGCAAATTTAAATTTGTCCTTAATTTATACGATTTTTGCATGAAGTTTTCTCTACTGTACTAAGAATATTATTTTTCTGTATTGTACTTTTCCAAATTCACTTTCAATTTCCAAACTCTTTGATGTGTTTCTTAATTGTCATGTAAATAAAACAAATGTGCATATTCAGTTTCATTTATTCGATGAAGTTTTTTGGGTATTCAACAACTAAACTTTCTCTTCTGCAGTTCCTGAGGAATTCAAATATTATTTAAGGATGTAATTTCTCAAAGAATTTAAAACACTTAGAACTTAGAAAGTTTATTCTGCAATCAAGAAAGTTATATCCAAATTATCTTTAAAATACTTAAATCTTTAACTAAGTCCTTCAGTTTTTTTATGCCCTTGTAGAGAGTAATATAAAATTGGTCAGATGTTTGTAACGCACAGAAGGAGACGTTTTCTAGAGAAGCTGAGTCGATATAGCCATGTCCGTCGGTGCGTATTCGTTTTACTCAGCCATCTTAAGAGCTATTGGGGTGAAACTTGGTATTTGAGTTACTTATAACCCAGGTGGGATAAAGTATGAAATTCATTAGGATCGGATCACTATATCATATTGTTCTAGAAGGAACATAGGTAATGAAATTGGAGTATTGCTATGAAGTTTACATATGTGATAATATTGGTTATAAAACCCCAGATCCCAAAATTTGAGTCTGATCGGATAAATATAACACAAGTTGCAGTCAACATATTAATCGGCTCTGCTCCCAGCTCTGCCAGCAGACGTCTACTGCGTCTTTGGTCATCAACAGAGCACATGCATACACACACACAGACGCAACGCTACATTGATGAACTGAGTTGCAGAAAACAAATTTTGAACATGTAGAAATATTATTGCAAAGGACTTCAAGGGTATAGAAGAAGTTACCTTCTTCTATTTATCTAAAAAACGAAAATTGCTGTACCTCAGTTAGGATATTTTCGTATATTCATTAAAAAACTGAAATATCGGAATGACATTTAATAAAGTTGATCGGCAGATCAAGATATTAGTCGATTGACTTTCCATCGCCTGATGGACTGACTGTTTGCCGTTCATCTGTTGTCATCTTCATTGCAGATGTTCCCCACAAATTATTCTCCTGTTTCCTTCTGCTTTGGCCCTCTGCCACTTTACGTTGCAATTCATCAAAAGTTTCAATCAGAAAACTTTGCCGTAAACACAAATTTTTAGTGCCAAAAATTTACCTTAGCCATTAAATAGACTGTAGACTAAAAAGTTCCATTCCCCAAAACTAAAGGAGCACTAATCCTTTTAATTTTGAAACTTTTTTCCTCTCTTATTTTGGGGCTCTTTCTTGCTTTTCCGTTTTTGAGCCGAACCAAACATGCGTCGCACTACTTGCTAAAAAGTTTTTT
The DNA here is from genome assembly GCF_018151085.1 of Drosophila tropicalis. Lineage (NCBI taxonomy): Eukaryota > Metazoa > Arthropoda > Insecta > Diptera > Drosophilidae > Drosophila > Drosophila tropicalis. The sequence continues at coordinate 513,059 of NW_027173049.1, read as the reverse complement.
AATAACAAAACCTCCAAGCTAAAAAGAAGCAGGGAAAGCCAAAAAAAAAAAAAAACTAAAAACGAACTAAGATACCCCGCCGAACCTCCCTGATGCTCTCTATACAGTTATCAACCATGTCCAAACTATGAGAGGAGATGGAGAGGTTCTCGAGGGTAGGGGATAAATTTTATTCTAGCTGGCACATCCTTCACTGCATACATCTATTTCAACGATGATGACTTTCTCCCGAAAAATTGAAAACTTTTAGCAGCAACTGTGCCCCAGGCAGGCTCCTCCCACCACCTCCTACCGGTCGGTGTCTTGTCCAGACCAGTAGCACCAGCAGCAGCAGCAACCGAAATGCAAATACAAGTTATAATAATTTCTTTTCAATTTCCGTCAAAAAGCAAACTGCATAAATCCGCATTCAAATCTTTTTCGTGTCTCATTTTCCTTATTCAGAGGCAAAAATTTGCATGATTCCAAGTAAACAAGCAATTTGTAGAACCTTCTCCATCAAGGATGATGTCGACACAGGGGCAAGGGCAAGGCCAGAGGACAAAAGACAGAAAATTAATAACTCTTTTTGCCTTCCAAATACATATATATGTAGATATTTATGTAAGGATGTATCCAATTCCATTTCAAGTAAGAAAGTGAGGGAAAATTCACTTTGCTTTGCGTTTTCAGTCAGTAAATGTAACGCCTTGTTGAAACATAATTCGGAAATATAATATCGAAAATACCGGAAACATCTCTCCATTTATTAAAGGCTTCCTATTTTTGTGCAAGGACTGCAGGTGAGTTCACTACAAAACTTATGGTCTCTTATTACTCCACGGGAAGGAAAAGTAAAAACAAAACAAAAAGTTTGCGATAAAAGTGAAAAGTTTGCCCAGGAATTTGCAAGTTTTTTGACTGCAAAATAATTTGCCTAGGCCAACAAACACAATAAATTCAATATTAAGTTGTGCTTATGTCAACAGTTTTTCTGCAACACTCAGGCCCGAGATGGGAGCAGGACCAGGACTAGGACCTGGCCCAAGCCAAAAGTTATCGCTTGCCAAACATACACACACACACACGCACACACAAATAGAGAAACATAGCAAAAGAGAATTTCTCCATCCAATGGAATGGAAGGCGAAGGGGGGACATGCCGTGTGTGAGTGAGAGATTCGGTACTCTTCTGTTTATGACTTGCTTTGGGTAGCAGCTCCATGGTCATAAATAAAACTTACACTGGCAGGTAATAATTTTCATCCAACCATCTCTGTTCACCCCTGCCCATCCCACCCACTAAGTCTCTGTTGTGCCTGCCTTTGGTTTCAATTTAATTACTGCATAGCAGTTACACCAGTTAATATTGACACAGTAGCCCACAAAAACCACCTGTTCCCCATGCTGTGCCCCAGAGCCGTGTAAGCCACAAGCCTGTCAATTGCAAAAAGGCGATCTGCTCTGCTCCACCGACGCACTGCTAACCGCAGCAAACAAACCAGCTTAAAAATGGATTCACCCTCATTACAATGGGTATACACATCATCGTCCTTTCGCAATGTGCAAATTTCATTAATCGACATCTACCTCAAAGAAAGAAAACTGAGAAGAAACTAACAATAAGAGAAACTGAGAAAAGAAATTAAGAACTAATTCATTTACAACGTTAGAAACTTTTATAAAAACAATTGCCAGATTTTATCAAAACCGAAAGTAAACAATCCGTAATCATGGATCATGTGTCCATTAAAACAATATCTCAGACATTTTTTGACATTGGGCGGCAAATTGATAGAAACTGTAGACTTAGGTCAAAGTAGGTCAACGAGTAGACTTAGGTCAAAGTAGTATAAAAACCAGATGGCCTGAACTAACTTGGACCGTGTTTGTATGCTCTTGCAAGTTTTTTATCACTCTTTCCTTATCTATAAATTTCAAAGTTAAAAACGGTTTGTCTAAAAAGTCGAACGTTTATCAAAGAGCGGTCTACAATCTTAGCATAGCAAATTACAAAGTTATTGACAAAAGTCACTGTTTTCGACCTATCGTTCCTATGGGAGCTATATGATATAGTCACCAAGCCTACATGAAAAATTTCAACTCTGTAGCTCTTACGGTCTAGGAGGAGTTCGCGTTGATAGAGACGGATGGGCGGACGGACAGACGGACATACGGACATGGCTATATGAACTCGTCTCGACATGCTGATCAAGAATATATGTACTTTTGGTCGGTTCCATTTCACACCATTTCTGTAGAAAATGTTCAGGTCGTGACGTGGGACAGCTCCAAAAAAGTTCGCGAGTCGAACATATACCCCGAGCCCTCTAACCAAACAATTAAACGCCGGTTTTGTGTTGTATTGCGCTATATTCAGTTGCACAATTTGTGGGCATATCGATCGGTTAGATCGGTTGGCTGAAATCTTTATTTCAATGTTAATTCAAATTTCTCACATGTTTCTATTTTATCTTACATTTGTGTTTTTCTCTCCTTTTCACGTCTTTCCTGCTTGCCTAATTTTCTGTGACTGGCGCGCCGTCATAGCGGGCCGCCGCTCTGTCATAAGTGCAAGCAAAGACAAAGTAAATTCTAACTGTTCTTCTTCGAATGAGAGAGAATAAAAACCAGGGGCGCGTTGGGTAAGCCTTTCTACTGGCGCGGGGCGGCAATTAAGCCTGCACCGCAACATTCCCCACCCCGTAATTCACCAGCGTCTTCGCGCGGTGGATTACTCTCCAAATTCAGTACGGCCAGCTTCACTGTTGGTCGCGTAACAAGTCCATCTACTGTGCGAACGACTGCGCTTCGCACCTGCCCATCTTTCCCACGATGAACTTCGATCACTCTTCCCTTTGGCCACGTATTACGTTTAGCGGAATCGTCTACAATTATCACCACGTCACCTACTGCTACCGGCTTGAGCTGTGGTTGGAACCATTTCGTGCGCCTTGTGATTGTAGGTAGATATTCTCTTAGCCACCTCTTCCAGAAACGGTCGGCAATTTGGCTGGCAACACGATACCCTTTTGCGAGTTGCGGACCAGACTGTTCCAGTGAACCGTTCTCACGTAGGCCACTAGAACTGCCTTTTAGAAAATGGTTCGGCGTTAATGCTTCCGATTCGGCGCTTTCTAAAGGCACATACGTCAGAGGCCTTGAATTCAAAATTTGCTCTACGTCAGCAAACGCTCCTCTTAACACCTCTTCCTTCAGGCCGGCCTTTGGCAGTATTTCTGAAAGTATAGATTTAGTAGAACGTACCAGTCGCTCCCAAACGCCGCCCATGTGCGGTGAACTGGGAGGGTTAAACTTGAACTCCAACGTTGGATACTGCTGCTCCACAGCTGAAGTTGATATCCGTTCTATGTGCTCCTTCAATACGCGGCTAGCTCCTCTAAAATTTGTACCATTGTCCGATAGTATGGTACGCGGCACCCCTCTTCTGGCTACAAACGCCTTCAATACGCAAAGAAATGAGTCGGTTGACAGTGATGTAGCAATTTCTAGGTGTACCGCTCGGGTCGTAAGGCATGTGAATAACACGCCCCATCTCTTCTCGTGCCTGCGGCCCACTGCGACTTCAAATGGGCCGAAGCAGTCCACTCCAGTAAAAGTGAATGGTTGTGTGTGCGGCGATAACCTCTCCTTTGGTAAATCGCCCATCTTTGGTGGCACTGGTCGGGCCACTCGTATACGGCACGCTACACAGGCGTTCGCGACTTTTCTCACTAAAGCGCGTAAGCCGGTTATCCAGTACCGCTGTCGTACCTCGTTAACGACAATTTCATTGTGCAAATGGTAATTCTTCCTGTGATAGTACTCCACAATCAGAAACGTTACTCTATGCTTTTGCGGTAGTATAATGGGTCGCTTAGTGTCCATATCTACGCCTTCAATTCTGTCTATTCGTCCTTTGATACGTAGCACTCCTAACTCGTCCAGGTAAGGAGTGCACTTAAATAGCTTACTTTTCCTATTTGTTATGCCATGTCCTTGGTTTAGGCATCTGATCTCTTCTGGAAACTCCTCTTCTTGGCATGCACGAATAAAAACTGCATCGGTTTCCACATCGCGGTTTATAGCCAAAATGTTCATCAGTTTTTCTCCGCAAGGCCTCTTACATATGCCTTGCAAAAAGTTTAGAACTCGCTTTTGTACCGCCCGTAGCTTTTCCAACGTTCCGAATCGTTCCGGATCCGGTGTGATGCAAGCCAAACTAGAGTTCCCTTTGACTTTCTCCTCGTGGTGCAAAATACTTTCACTCGTCTTGCTCGGGCTCTGCTCCATGCTAGGCCATTGTGTCTCTTGTTCATACAAGAATCTCGGGCCAACAAACCACCTTGAATTCCCGGTCATGTCTGGCATCTTTGTCCATTTCGTGCCATCGTCTGCAACGTTATGCTGGGTGGGCACCCATCGCCAAGATAGCACGTCAGAGTCTTCCAGAATTTCTCCAACTCGCAATGCCACAAATTGATTGTATTTGCGGGCATCTGATCTAATCCAGCATAAAACGTCCTTAGAATCCGTCCAGAAAATACGCTGACATACTGTTACTGAGAGTTCAGGTTCAATGAATTTCGTCAGCCGTAAACCTAAAACAGCAGCCATCAGTTCCATCCGTGGTATTGAGACTGGCTTCAAGGGGGCCACTCGTGTTTTAGAAGCTACCAGGGAACAGTGGACTATTCCATCCACTTCTGCTCGCAAGTACACAAGCGCTGCATAAGCGTTGATACTGGCGTCCACAAACGTGTGAAGTTGTACTCGTCTTGCACAACAAACCTTCGGCATGCACCTTGAAATCCTCACTTCGTTGATTTTGGGTAACAGCTTCACCCAAGTTTTCCAGTCTGCTTGGTCCTCTTCCTGAAGAGACTCATCCCAATCCGTTCCTGCTCGCCAGATATTCTGCAAAATAATTTTAGCACGAACAGTGAAAAAGCCAAGCAATCCAAGTGGGTCAAAAATTGACATAACCACACTTAAAACAGTTCTTTTGGTCGGATAGTCTTTCGATGCTCTTTCAAGCAAATCCGGCTTGACTACATACGTAAGTTGATCTGTCACGGGCAGCCACCACATGCCTAAAACCTTATCTTGCGTTTTTTCAAGGAATCCCACCTCCCTAGGCACGTCGCCTTCTTGGTTCTTGAGCGCTCTCACTACGCTCGCAGAATTCGAGGTCCAGCGCCTCATGTTGAATCCACCCTCCAAGTGAATTCTCTGCACCTCCATGGCCAACTCCGTCATCTCGTCTTCGGTGTTTGTCGACTCGAGCCAGTCGTCGACAAACGTGTTTCTACAAATGGCCGCAACAGCTCTTGGAGATTCTTTTCTGAACCGCTCTGCGTTGCGATTCTTTATGTAATTAGCTAAGGCCGGCGAGCAGGAAGCCCCGAATGTCATAACCTGCATCACGTACGTTTCTGCCGCCTTAGCCGAATTTCCATTGCGCCATAGAAACTTCTGAGCCGTCTGGTCCTCTGGGCGCACTCTTACTTGGTGAAACATCTCACTTATGTCACCAGCCACTGCTACTGGTCGCTCCCGAAAACGTATTAGCACGCCAACTAGAGATGCCAGTATATCCGGGCCCTTTAGCAAGACGTCGTTTAATGACGTGCCGTTGACTTTCGCAGCTGCATCCCAGACCAGCCTCGTCTTGTTCTTGTTTGGGTTAGTGACTGTAAATATAGGAAGAAACCATGAACTTTTACCCTTATTTAGCTCACTTTCTGTTAATCTCCGGATGTATCCCTTTTCTTCATAGCTTTGCATAATGTCCAACATAAAGCTTCTAAGATCGATGTCCTTTGCCATTTTCGCTTCTAAACACTGAAGACGCCTCATGGCCATCGAGTATGAATCCGGTAGATCTACTCTGTCGAACCTCCATAACAGTCCAGTTTGCCAACGTTTGTCAATCGGGCAATAACTTGTGGTCGCCTCCATAATCTGCAACGCGCGCTCGTCGTCTTTCGATCTTAATGGCTTACTTGGCACACGTGTTCCCGAGGACTCCATGGCAAAGTATTCTTTCATTGACGCATCCAAAGCGCGCATGCTGCTCGCTTCATTGCACTCACATATGTGCAATATGTGTGGGGACGCTGGAGCGGCGTCGCTGTGCCGGCCATACACAGACCAGCCCAATCTACAGCGCGCCGCGACCACGTCGTCTCCTTCGGACTCCCGTATCTCCAAAGGCACACAAACTTTCAAATTATCCAGACCAATAATTAAGCTTGCTTTTACGTTACAGTAACTTAAATTTGGTAAATACTGTAGATGCTTTCTCGATGTTACCAGTTCGTCGGTAACTGTTTGCGTAGGCAAGTCTAACTTACGTACCGTGCGCAAACTCTTGAGTTCAAATTGCGTCGCACCTTGACACATTGATGACACTCCGACACTCACATACTTGGACGCGCTTTCCGTTTGAGTGACTTGACTGGTCCACTTTAAGCACAGTTCTTCGGCCGGGCCATCTAGTCCTAACTCGTCTGCCAGAGTTTCTTCAATCAAAGAGCAAGCGGCTCCCTCGTCCAGTAAGGCATATGTCGCTAAATTTCGCTTCCTTCCGTATAACGTGATTGGCATATATCTGAATAAAGCCTTGCTTGTTATATCTCCATGGAATAAGATTGGTGGATGAACTGGTTTATCATCCTCATTCGTCTGCCACTGCGATTTGCTTTCCTTGTAGTCCGCTGTCTCGTGGATCAACGAGTGGTGTATCTGCCTGCACCCATCGACACCACAACTTCTTTTACTTTTGCAATTCCGTATCACGTGCTGATCAAAACAACAATAGCAGAGCCTCTTTTGCCGCACGAACTCCTTTCTCTGCTTTATGCTCATTTCTCGAAAGAGGCGACAGTCTGCTACGTTATGACTCCCTGCACATTTGGGACACAACCGGATGCGTACTTCTTGTGTTTTCGATTCCTGACTAGATCCACTTTGCAATTCGTTGTGCAGAAAAATTCGCTCTTTGGTTCTCTTTGCTCCATCCTTAGCTGGAACTGTATACGGCGTAACCATTGAGGCACACATTGCAATGCCAAACAACCAATTGTCAAAGATAGACAAGTTAGCCACACATCCAATTAGAGTCATTCGGTGTCTTCCCCAATCGAGTTTCAATTCTCCCGGCAACTTCTCGACGAGCTCGCCTAGTAAAGCTGGATCGTGCAGATACTCTTTAAGCCCAATTGCGACCAGTGTCGCGCAATAGTTCTGCACTGCCAAGGCTAGCTGAATAACCGAATCCAAATTATTTGAGCGTGCCGCTGGTTCTTCTCTTAGTTTCCTTTGAAGGCTCGAGTGAATAATCTCCGGTCTTCCATAAAGCATCCGTAACGTACCGATTGCATACGGCACCGTCTCTGGACACATTAGCTTTCCTCGAACGGCATCCCAAGCCGCTCCTTTTAAGCACTTTTGGAGCCGAATAAGATTCTCTTCGTTACTAATTCCACATCTTTCAGTAGATTGTTCGTAGTGGCTTATAAACAACAACCACTCTTCTGGCTTACCGGAAAACACGGGTAAGTCTTTGTTCAGTACTTGGCGGGCCGCTATCTGTTCCGATGACAATAGAGTTTTCTTGTGTCCTAAATCCGTAGAGTGCACTCCAGGGCTTAACGTCAAGTGTCCGGTAGCCGGCAGTTGGCTTCCAGGTCCATGCTGCATTCCACCCGCGTTACTCATTTGTCCTTGGGTCCACAATCCGTTATGAAGATTAGCTGTATTGGCCAGAAAAGGTAGACTCACTCCTTGAATAGTCGATTGCGCCAACGCAGGTACGGACCACGGAGCTAGATCAATTTTACTGGGCCGTTTAATTGCCGTACCGTTTCCTGCGTGACTCTCGAACATTCCATTAAGAATCGTTTGTTGCACTGACAAACCGTCGCCTCTGGATGGCGTTGACATCGTTGGTGTATCAGTTTCTTTGTCGCTTGAGACCGCTCCATTCTCAGTCGCCTCAGCGCCGTCTTCCTGACTCTCAGCGCTAGGTTGAACTGGTACTCTATCACTGTTGCTCATTTCATATGTTGCGTAACAATGAGGTTATGTTTGCCTGTTTGCACGTGGTTCACTATCTCCCTCTCTCTTCCTCTCTCAGCGAGCCGGCATGTAATCGTCTGCCGCGGTCGCTCTCACGAAGGAAGCTTCTGGAAGATTCCACGTTTACTATCTCCCTCTCTCTTCCTCTCTCAGCGAGCCGGCATGTAATCGTCTGCCGCGGTCGCTCTCACGAAGGAAGCTTCTGGAAGATTCCACTCCAATCCACGTGGTTCAGAGATATTCAGACTCTGCTAATATCTCTGGAGCCAAAGAAATAAATATTTCAGGATGTAGAAAATGTTCAGGTCGTGACGTGGGACAGCTCCAAAAAAGTTCGCGAGTCGAACATATACCCCGAGCCCTCTAACCAAACAATTAAACGCCGGTTTTGTGTTGTATTGCGCTATATTCAGTTGCACAATTTGTGGGCATATCGATCGGTTAGATCGGTTGGCTGAAATCTTTATTTCAATGTTAATTCAAATTTCTCACATGTTTCTATTTTATCTTACATTTGTGTTTTTCTCTCCTTTTCACGTCTTTCCTGCTTGCCTAATTTTCTGTGACTGGCGCGCCGTCATAGCGGGCCGCCGCTCTGTCATAAGTGCAAGCAAAGACAAAGTAAATTCTAACTGTTCTTCTTCGAATGAGAGAGAATAAAAACCAGGGGCGCGTTGGGTAAGCCTTTCTACTGGCGCGGGGCGGCAATTAAGCCTGCACCGCAACAATTTCATTAAACCTTTTCCATTTTTCTTTGGCTTACGACTTCCTTTACCTCAGTGAAATGTGCATTGAAATTTTTTATATTTTTTTATTTTTTAGAAATTATATTTTTGATTTTTCAAACTTAATTATTATAAATATAAGAGATTTATACGGATACGAACAAACGAAAAATTTAATAAGAAAGATAAATCAGTTTACAAAACGTTCACAAATTATAATTAATTAAATACAACGTTTAATATTCAACTTAGTACGAATTGACTGACGACTTCTACGATTAATTACGACTTTTTGAGGACTCTCAATAGCCAGGGCTAGAAAAAACGAACTGCAACACAGAACACATAAATGCATTGTAAAAAATATTATAAATTTATTTTTAAATATCTGCAAGAAATTTAAAATATTAAAATATTTCTTCGCTCAGTCGAAACTATTTTCAAAATGAGAAGAAAATTCAAGATAACAAGTTTCTGCCAATTCATGCTTAACAGTAAATTCCTTAGTCCTAAATGTGGTTCATTGAGAAGCACCTCGACTGAAGGAACGGGTTGCACAGTGTCAAGTTTTTAAGTCATAACAAGTTCGAATTTTGGCTAAAATCTATTGCAATTATATTAAATACGAGCCCTAATCTGCACACTTCGATCGCTGGAGAAATACTAGTTAGTACAGATACTAAGTAAGCTGTGTGCTACCCATAAGAGACCTAGAGTGACTTTTGATGGCGCCAAAATGAATGTAAATTCTTGATCAGCATCAACAGCCGAGTGGATGCAGCCTTCTAAGTCTGTCCGTATGATCATCTAGACCTCGAAAACTATATGAGCTAGAGCTACCAAATTTAGTATGTAGACTCGTGTAGTATATACAGTTATCAAGTTTATTTCCAACTTTTGCCACGACCAGGAAAATAGAATATGCTATGAGGCATGCAAACCCAATTTAACAGGCATAACTTTTGTTTTCGAAATTGAAGATATTTTTTCACTTGGTGCTTGGTATGCCGAAGTCGGCGAGACGATTTACATATTTAATTATGATCTAGGAACGATGCAAAGGAAGTTTAACCATAAAATTTTGTGTCTAAAACCAACTTTCATACTAAAGGGAATAATTAATAAAGGAAATCTGCCTTCTCCACATGTTTGGATATACCTTGAATAGGGAACTAACTTAGAAATCGGGTCATCGGAAAAAGGATCGCTAAATCGCATCGTGCATATAAATATAGATAGAAAATGTTGCCTTAAATAACAAATTGTTGCAGTCGAGTACTATTTAGGCCAAAATCGATTTTCTGTCCGACTCCAGGTCATTTTCTTTTTTGGGGACTAAAGTTCTCCTGTGCTGATGTGACTTTTTAACTTTTAATTGGCTGAGTAATACGTTTAAGTCTGAATGGATATTTTTGTTGGTCCTGCATATAAATAATTAGAGGGGGAAAATATTTACATTTTGGACCAAAAATGCCATAAACGAGAATCTAGTGCTGGCCAAGAAGATGAGGTGAGGACAGAGAGAGAGAGAGCAAGAGAGGGGAGAGTGATGGGGGAAGTGATGGGAAGTTAAGTCTAAGCTTGGCCAGCAACTTTTTGGCCACTTCATATTTCATAGAAACATGCATTATGACTATTTTATGAAGAACACCGAGTACCAGCTCCCACCAGTTCCCAGATAGAAAACCCAAATACCCAATAGTGTCCTCGGAGAGCGTGGTGGCAACCAGGAGGATGTCGGACTAGCTGGCCATAGAATTCTCTCCTGTATGTTATGTGTTGTGTCCTGTGCCAGCCTAGGTATTTATTTAAGTTGTTTGTGTATGTGTGTGCGAGGGCGTGTGTGTGTGTGTGTGTTATTGTCCTGCCATAAAGTTGCTTGCTTTGGTGTCCTGTTGTCTATGCTTTGGCCTAGGGTCATCCCGTTCCACCCATTTGTGGCTCTGGGCTCTCTTCTTCTCGGTCTCTCTGGTTCACTATCTGCTTTATGGCTCAGCGCTTTCAATGGTTTAAACGTTTTGGTTTTGGCCCAAAACAAAAGGATTCAACCAAATTCATAGCCTGTGGGAGGTCTTTTCGAGTCGGGCACAAAGCTGTTATCCAATCCACTCAGCTCCTGTCTCAGTTGTTCGCCCATCAATTGGTAATTAACAATTTTGACTATTCACATAGCAGACAGGGAGTAAAAAGGTCAGTTTCAGTCCCTTCCATTTCTGCCATCAGCAACAGAACTCCAAACATAATCCCCCGATTTCGATAATTTAATATTTCGGCCCTACATACCAGGTGGTCACCTCCCTCTTCCTCCTCTTCTTTCCACCCACCCCCCTATTAACTGCAATAATTTCTTGCACTTGAATGACCAAACTCAAATGTGAGTTGGCTAAATACCAATTCGCATTAAGTACATTTGTGTGAGTGAGTGGGGCAATGGGTCGAAATGCATTTGAAAATTAGCCAGTAATTAATTAAAACTAGTTGTGGGATCATTAAGATATTAAATCTTCTCTTTCTTTCTCTTTCTTCCTCTCCTAGTGCTCTCTGACAATATGCTGTGGTATTCCTTGGCCTATTTGTTCAATGGTTTCATTTCCGGTTTACGATTCATTATGAGTTTTGCAAATGAATCAAAACCAATTATGATACTCCTTAGCAGCTGCTTGGCTCTGGCTTTCATACTAAATGTCCGGACGGGTGCCATAATTTTCCGGAACATGGGCAGATTAATGACACCAGAAATTCAGACTGCCCCCATCAACATTGTCAGCAACGGGGTGCAGGAGAGGAACTTGCCAAGGGAGCTGCTTTGGCAATTCTATGATGATTTGCCATCGGCCGTAATACTCAAAAATAACGGATGGACGGTAATTTTGAGCATTTGCTGCGAGAATCGTGAAATGATTCCCTATGTGACGGGCGGCGATCTGCACCATAAATATTACTTTGTGGAGGCCAGCTTCAAATGGAGCTTGTTGCACTCAGTGGAGCATTCGATAGATGGCCACAAGTTTTCACTGGAGATGCAGGCTCTTCACCGCTGTCCTGAGAAGGACGCCGCCTTCGAGTACCTCACAATTTCGCATTTGTTTGTCCTCACCTACCATTTAAATGGAAAGATAGGTAATATAACTAACAATTTGGAGCTGATTCGGCGTCCTGGTTCGGTTGCGGAATTGCCACCCTTCGATCTCTTCTCGCTCATGCCGAAGTTTGTGAACGGCTTCTACAGCTATCGCGGCACCTACGACAATGGCCAATCGCAGATAATCACCCAGTGGTTCATCAATTCCCGCATTTTCGGCATCAGCTTCGAGCAATTACAGAAATTTGCCGAAGTCTGTGGTAGGAATGGGAAAGCTATTAAGCAAAATACTCGCAGGATTCGACCTGTGGGCAATCCTTCCGTTCTGTATTATTAAAAAATATCAAATCAATGGATTCTTAGAACTTCAGTTAATGTTTTTTTCTGTTAATAAAACTTTATTATTCCATTTGGTTCTTCATCCTGAGTCCTTTCTAATCAGTGTAAATCGTCTGAGAGTTGTCTGTCTGAATGAGTATACTGCCTTGCTCTAAAGCAAAAATACAAATAAATAATGCGACTAACCAAAGGATAGTCTAAATTTCTAATACTTACGTTTTGGTTCTGCACTAGCCAGAGCCACAATCAAAGCCAGAACGAAACCGCAAATCTTTAGGAATTGCATCTTGAGCTCTCTTTAGTATGGCGATTGAGTAAGTGTGCCTGGATGGTCTCCACGCTTTTTATAGCACTTGCTTTATCTCTCATCTGAGCCATCGACCGACCTGGGATGTTGCCCCTAGCGAGACGCTTATCTCACTTGAGGGGGAAAAAAAACCCAAAAATGTAAACAAAGCGGCAAGTGTCAAAATTAGTCAAAATTCAAGCTTTTTTTTGTTTTGCTGATAAGTATGTAAATTTAAAATCGTTCCAGACTTGATTAAGTTTGATGACAAACATATAATACTTGGCATTAACAAAAATCAAATGAAATTATTATTGTCCATAGCAAATACAGACAGATATGTACGACGAAATTGTTTGGTTCTCATCTCTTTCTACCTAGAGATCCTCTATGGTACAGTCCTTCGTCCACATCAAGCTGTACTTTAAGCGAGCTTTCACTGTGATGCAGTTTTTTTATTGGTTAATAGGGTGTTAATTGGGCTTACTCCCATCCAGAATATGTCTACAGAACTTCTAAATATAACTCCTAACTCGTTGACTCGCTTTAATGATCAGGGCTTATATGAGAACGACAAGAGCTATACAACAAAATGCTCTTAAGATTATGTCACATGCCAAATAGGACCTTAAAAAACACAGGTTTAGTTGATAAGAACATTTTGCATTCGGTGTGATAATATTAAGTAAAAGAGATATGTAAGGATATATGTATATATATCAACAGTTTCTGTTGAAGCAGGTCATTGAGAATCTTACTTTTCTTTTTCCTATAAGAAAACTCAAAACAAAAACATAAATTGTGACATCTCACAATCAGTAAAATATTTTCTCAGTGTGTAATTGAAATTTTGACACTTGAACATTTTTCATTTTGTTGAGTTGTCGGTCTAAACTATTTGAATAACTATCTGACAGAATGTGCAAAAACAAAAAGAAGGTAAAAATAACAAAATTTCTCTCTTCAATCAATTGTCGTTTCTAGTTGAAATTTTTCATTTCATGTGAATTGTCTAAGCCCGACTCTTCGGCACGTTTTGCCCAAAAAAGAGGCAAGTGCTTGAAATACTTTGGCTAAAAAAGGCAAAGAGAACCAAGCTAAAGTAAAGTCATTCAATAGCAGCAACTGAAATTGTTTAAATTAATTTTCAATAAATGCTAGAGCCTAAGCTGGCAGAAAAAAAGAATTCAGCCGAGAGCCCAGCAAAGCCCCAGGATAGAAATCTGCAAATTCCTCAAATCCAATGCTGAACAATGGCAACCATAGCCATAGTCAATGGACTGGCCCACTGAGAGGGAGAAGGGGTGGCTGCATATTTGGTCGGTTTCTACTTCAAACATGGCTCCCAGCATTTAGCCCCCACACGAAGGCACAGAATATGCAGAGTACATCCTTTTCCATCGACATTCCAAAGCAAGTTGCCCATTCAGCCAGGATGTAAGCGGCTGGGAATATGGACGAGAACATTAAGCCCCAGAGGTGGCCATGCCACTTTAAAACACTTTTCCAATTGATTTGATTCCCTTAATGAAATGGCAATTTAATCATAATTTTCCCCAACTCTCAAAAATCAGATTTTATAATAAAAAACAAATAGTATTGGAAAATCGATTTTAAGAAAATTTAAGAAAAGAGAAAATAAATGTAATACGCTTGGCCGACCCATTTAGGTTATAAAATAATTTACTAATGTAGGTATATATTTTTAAATTTCATGAAATGCATAAAAAACACTTTGGCCCACCTCACTCTTTTCTTTTATTTTTCCATCTTGGGCGAATCGGATCATAAAAATCATAAGGTATATAAAAATATTTTATATTGAACCACATGGGTAAAGTCCTTTATCCATCTTCTGCTGATCCCAACTATCGTGTCCATTTATCATTTAATGAATTTGTCAGCTGTTTGGTCACATCGTCCTATACTTATTCTAAAACCTAAGTAATAATAATCAGGTGAAGTATATAATTATATTCGTGATTATCGTCTCTTGTTTTATGTAGTCATCTGTATCGTTTATTGCACATTGACAATATTGTTGATCCCAATCTGGTAAGTTAGTCATTTCTTCATCTCCAGGTAGATTTTCTTGATTCAGATACGTCTGAAAAATGAAATTATTTAAAAATTTCAGAATTGGAATAAAGAACATAAATTGTTAGTAGTTCAAAGATGACTGTTAAAATGATTTTTGAATCGACAAATGTAAGAGAGCCAAAGTAGATACTCTATACGAAGGGATTTTGAAGTGATGTTATTCATAATTGTCAGAAGATGATAATGACGGGCTTCAATAGTTTTGAAATTCAATTTCGGATATTGTTAATAACATAAACAGTTGCCCGAAATCTTAAAGAACTCCTTAAAAGGTGTGGAACCAGAATGCATTGCGGAGTTTGTTCAAGGATAATAGAGATGCCAATAATGACTGACTTCTCCAGCCATTCTCTAATGCTGAAAGTATTAAAACTTCTGATCGTGGGGTTTCAATTGACTGTTGAATATCAAAGGGATTAGTTTACAGACCAGTCGCCTTAAGAAATTGACAGGCATTGGATAGCTTCGCTGCTATTCCTCCCATTCATCTCAAGGTTCACCTACACATCCTTCATCTGGCAGTATCCATGCCGCCTCCAGTCATTTGAACTGTTAACCAGGCAACCGGGGCGAACGGCAACTTCTATTACAATTTATTTCAGGCGTAAAACCAGCGAAGGAAATATTTGTGGTAAAAGTTTAAAATAATTGTTGATGTAACGAAGCATACAACTGTTAGCGGCGACAGGGGGAAGGTGGCCAGTGGGTTGGATGCTGCTAAAGTTGGCGTCGCTCGGGCGGCATCCTACCACCATCATCCTCCTGCCACGAGCATTTAATATGAAACAATGGACTCAAAATCAGACTCAGTTGCGTAGCGGAATCAACAATAGTGGCCACCAGGACGACCAAATAGTTTTCGCTTGGAGAAAATTGTTTAAAGTTTTCCAATGTTCCAACTAAACTCAGCTCGACACGAGTCAACTCACTCCACTCCACTTCACTTCACTCCACTCCTCTTCACTCCATTCTCCACTTCACTCAGAGTGTACATATAAATATGGACGCACTTGTTCTCGTTGTTGTTGTTCATATTGTCGGTCGAGTTTCTTGTTGTAGTTGTTATCGTTGGTGTTTATGTTGTTGTTTGCTCTCTGCCTCTGGGCAGTCGATAAGTCAAGCAATTAAAGTCAACTTTAACAATTTTCATTTACAAGATATTTGAATACAATTTGTCATCCAATATCTCGGCCGATAAAACAAATAGTATAGAAACCTGTTTGGATAGCAAGAATTACAATTCCAAAGCTCACAAATGGCTTAAACTCATGAAGAACAAATGTGGCCAACTAGACGAAGTCTAAATACACTTTTAGCCAATGATTTTGTCATATATATAAAAGCATAAAAAGAAGAGTCTGAAAACAAATACCCCAAAAATATATATGGCCAACAATCCTGATGATTACACAGGCCGACATGATTTTTAAACTTGAGGTGTGTTCTTAAGTAATTCGGGTAAGCTGATTCTGACTGCTTACTTGGTTTTTGTCCATCACGTCTAGATTTTGTGAAATCTGGAGATCTGGGGTTGGAAAATAGGCACCCAAAAGTATACTATAGAAAGTTCAAAACAAAAATTTTCAACTTTTTTAACACATTTTAGAATATTCTGTGTAAGAAAATAAGTTCTTGTTTGCACATATAACTAATAAACAATTTGTTAGACTCCCAAAATTCTTTAAAATTTGAAAGCAGACAATTCTTGGAATCCCTATAGCATACTTTTTGGTTCAAATTTTACTCATTATAGAACCATATCCAAAGTGTAAGATATTATGCCTTATAACAAAGCAATAACTCTTTGATATTTTGTAAAATTCTTTTAAATCCTGACGTAATAGAGAAAAACTAAGTATAGGGCCGTGATCAGCGCCCCCCAATTTCTATAGGAAACCTATTGAACTTCAAACACTTTAATGATTATTATTTAACACTAAGATTACTTTTTTTTAACCATTTCGAGTCTGGTCGGTATTAATGAAATGTGAATCGTGAAATTGTTCTAATTCATGCCCTAATCACTTTGAGTCGCAACTATTTCTAATTAAAGACCAAATCCATGTAGTAAGCCACTTGGTAAGGGCATCCAAAGTAATACAAGATTTTTGTTCTAAACAAAACGTTTTTGATTTCATTTGCGTTTAAATATTTTCCCTTTTGTGTGTGCATTTAATTGAAAAAACAAACATATCAGGTTCAATAGAATATTAGTCGTTTATTTTTGTCATTGAATAAATTAATTAAATTAACCGGTGCGAATGTATTGAACATTGTCGGTCTGAACCAGAACAGTGCCAGCTGAAATATTGGAAAATTAGGTCGAATTAGTGACGAGCGACGAGCGACTCAGGGAATCCTTCTTCAGGTGTGTACTTACGTTTGGGCACGGGCTCAGCATTGGCCAGAGCAGCCAACATGGCAAGGAGAAGGGCGGCAGCTTGGAAGAATTTCATTTTGCTTTGATCTTTTTGTGATTGATTTGCAACTGATGTCTATCCCCCGGCGATGGGCTCTTTATATAGTCGTTTGCTTGTCGGCTGAGCTGGGGAATCTGGGAAATTCCATTTCTCTATCGCGAGTGGGAAATATCGGGAGCAGCGTTATCTCTCTCAAACGAGTTGCGATTAACGCGAATTCCGAACCGGTTGGGATTTCTACGCAATTTCTGTTAATGGAACAAAACACATGAACACATCCAAATGAATACTTATATTTTTATTGATGCAGGTAGTCGAATGCTAGACCAGAATCAAAACATTGTGCTGTCAATCTTAATAGTTAGTATAAACGTCGACAAGTGCAACTTTAGTTCAATATGCAAATGAGATTCTTTCCAGAGAAATAAAATTAAATGCTTAAGGTATATTTCATTGCAACGAACTTTAAATGCTCATTAAATTCTTTTATAAATATAAACTAAGTAACAGAAGTTTCATTTTTCAGATATATGAATTTGGTATTGATTGAAGTTGAATAATTTTTAAATATATAATTTGAATAATAAAAAAAAACATTGTTAGAAAAGACTTATGAAGGATAAAAACATATTTTTAAAGATTTTTTTCTTTTAACTTTTATGATAAGATTTTATTATGTATTGGAAAATTTAACATTTTGACTATTTTGTTTCAATTAAATTATTATTTATGTGCTCGGAAATATGAATATATAAATCAAATTGTAAATGGAAAATGTTGAGACTTTCTTCGAGTTATAATTAATTGTCACCTATATGCATTCTATATGTCGATCGGCCATATACATATGTATGTACATAAATATTTGAAAAATTTGAAGTGTTTTAGTAACTCCTAGAAAAATTTCGTCATTCCTGGAGCTTAAATGGCAAATGACCCTTTTTGGAAGAGTATAAAAACGTTTTATAATGGCACGTGTTTCTGGATAATTAAAATTGACGGGGAAAAGCCTAAGAATAAACTTCTTATACGTACTTATAGGGTATAGAATGTAATGAAATGTATTATATTTCAATATTTCTTTGTTGAACTTGTTGGATTTCCACTATACTTGGCAAGTTCTAACCATATTTTGGGGAAATTTTAATTAATTTTTGGTTTTATTATGTTTTATGTTAAACATTTCTTTGTCAACCCAACAACGAATGAGAAAACAGGTTCAGATTTAATTAAAAAGAGAAATTTTAAAACAAAACATGGAATTGTATATCGATTTTTCATATTTTTATCACTTATTTAGCTTTAAATGATTTGTTGACGATTACACAAAGAATAGGTTATCTGCATTGGAAAATGTTAGTGTCTTTGTTTGAAAACAATTAGAACACGGCATATAATAAATGTGTTTAGTACATGTCTAGTGGCTTATACGTATTGAATTAGCGTTATCACAAAGTCAATGCATTTGTGACCCTGGGTATTTTCGTTTTACGCTTAATCAATTGATCTTGGGATTTCCAGCGAGGCAGCCGACGACTTGCTGCGTTCTCTCCAGCTTCCAGCTATAAAAGGGGCTACTCTCGAGTCAGTCGATTGTCATACAACAGCAAGTAGAATCAGTCTAATCATGAACTGTCTGAAGATTTGCGGTTTCGTTTTCGCCCTGATTGCAGCTCTGGCTACAGCAGAGGCTGGTAAGTGTATAATTAAACCTAGTAAGAAATAATTTTGAAACATTTATTTATTTTTAATTTACTTTGTTGCAGGCACTCAGGTGATTAATGCTGGCGGACACACCTTGATCCAAACGGACAAGCATCAGTATATTCGCAAGAACTAAATTACAATAATGAAATAAACAAAAAAAAAAAAATCGTAGAAAACAAATCTTGCATTTAATTTATTTAGTTTTCTTTTGAATTAACCGCCAAATTATGGTCACACTAGCCGTTTGTGGCATGGTCACACCTTAGCGTATGGATATGGGCACACTAGCAAGAAGAAGTGATCTCAGCTGATCAGCTGTTTATACAAACAAGTTTTTATTTTTTACACAAGGAAACATTCTATTCTCTACTTAGCACAAAGCAAATCTAAAACCAAAACCACAAAATCCGACCACAAAACCAACCACAATCGGCAATCCATTGCCGCGGTCCGGAGTCGGTGCCAGAGCCAGGCAGGCGTCAGTTGCAATTTCGAGAACGACAACGCCAAACGAACCGCAAAACACAACAGCAACATCCCATGCTCATCCACACCCACAACAAACACCCGCGCAAAAGTCATGAGCATTGCTCCGTCTCCTCCGCCCTCTTCTAGCGGAGCTGTCCGGACACTGAACACCCTGCTCAATGTGCCCGAGCAGATGGAACTGTGCCAAATTGAGTTGATCTATCGGGCGGAGGGCAATGCAAATCTAGTACTGGCTTTGCCGCAATTTAAAAAAAGTTTTACGTTTGCCAAAAATGATATCCAACAGACGCCGACAGTCGGAGTCAGAGACGAAGTCCAAGTCCAAGTTGGAGTCGGAGATGCAGACGAATCCGCATCCGGCTGGGGAGTCCAGTGTTTCCGCTGAAGGTTCGTACGTACCAAACAAAAAAAAAAAAAAAAAAATATTGTATTTATGCTTGTTATTGTTGGCCACCTCATACCACCATGGCTTCCTATTCTTCTCTCTTTTCGGCCTGGTCAGGAAATGGTTGCGTGCAGTTTGAAACACCCAGCATGATGCATCCCAGGCCGGGCCGGGCTTGGCTAGTTCTTCCTTCATCTTCCTTTGTCCCTCGAGCAGTGGCCAGGCAATTTGTGTATTGTTTGCTCCCCTCGCTTTCTCTACATCTTTCTATCTCTCTATCTATCTCCGTTGTGCATCTTTTGGCCATTGCATCAAATGTGTTTATTTCATTTATCCACATTTCTTTATACCCCCTTTTTCCTTTTTACAGCTGGCGACTTGACAATGCCGGATTTTATGGCTTATATCGAGATAATGCGCCGTCTATTAGGAAATGAGTTTGTCTGCGAAGCGGATATTGTTGCTATACCGAAGGAGGATGATAGATTCTGGATAAATGAGCACATACGCCACCATAGACCGGGTAAATAACTACTTACAAGCTACAGTGGATGCTGAACCGAGATGGATGCCCAACAAAACAAAATACATTGATAACCGAGATGGCTATGAAGAAAACGTATCTAAGCTAAGCAAGTTGGTCTTCAGATCAAGCGATCACACACCTTAACTTAAAGTAAATCGGTTAAATTTAAGTTTGATTAGCTATTAGCTAGAGAGAGTTCAGTTTAGAAATTGTTTGCTGTTTCCTTTCTTTATGTGGAGGTATGGACTATATTTTGTGCCAGCGTCTGGGGCAAGTATTTTGTATTTGATCAGCTTTCGCTGCACTTGCCCTTTTTGCCTTTGCCTTTGGCTTTTTATTCTCTGTTTTGTCATGCCGTATCCTGGCCTCTGGCCAAAGTCTTTCCGAGCAAAACTGCAATCAATCATAAACGAGCTTTTTAGTGCTTCTCTGGTCCTTTTACTGGCATTGCACATACACACACACATAGACAGATGCTCTCTTCCCCTATCCTCTCTCCGTCGCTTTGTGACTGCTCCAAATTTCCACATCGGAATGGTCGTCAGTCTGGTGTGCACATGGGACTGATTAGTAGAGCGGCATGTCTAGTTGAGCTGGTAGCGGTAGCGGTAGCCAATAGTCGCTGCCATATATCAAAATTTTGGTTCATGCCCAGTGGCCAGCAACAGGCTTGGGCTATGGTTGTGGCCTTTGGGCCACCATTTATCATAGTCGGGGTGCTGCAACTAACCTAGTATTTATCAATAATCGCCATCGAACGCTTGCACTTTACATTTATATAGACCACCGCCTAGGTTTTTAGTCCTTCATTCATTTTTCCTTTTGCCTTTTTTGCAGTTTCGCGTCTGGATAAGGAATTTGTGGGGCCATTCGGTCTGCTGCTGCCAGATGTGACCCAATTGCCTGCCACGTTCGATGTTTTACTTGCCAATTTACAGGTGAGTATACCGATGGAGCTGAGTATGAGTGTTGGACGTCGTTGTTGGGCATGGTTATGAGAGGGGGGAACGGGAGGGGATGTTGACGCTGCTCAAATAAATTGTGTATTTTGTACAAGGACAATATTGGCATTTTTTCGGCCATATGTGCTGGACACTGGACATTGGACGACCTTCTATTCCCCGCTTACACAAAATCCACCAAAAACCCTGCACCAGCGGCGGGGCAAACAAATACCTACCAACAGCCCCACCTCTACCTCCACCCCAACCCCTAGCCCTAACTCACTACCAATACCATGGCACATGGCTAAGGCACATAAATCAACGGTTCTTTGTTTTGAATTAAAGTGGGCTACAGTGTAAACACTTTGTTGTTCTTGTTCCTTCGCTGGATGTGGGGATGTGGGCCGTTCTAGCCGCTGGCCGTTTCGGTTTGTGCGGTTATAAAAGACGCCGAAATTGCTTTGAAAGTGCCGCCATAGCTGCCACAGTAGCTAGTTTTTATTTCTACTCTTATTTCCTTCAATGGAGTTGCATTGAGTCGATTAGTTAACTCTATCCATATGCATCTATCTCAATAACAAATAAATGGATAATATTCCTAATGCTCAACCCTTTGGAGTATTTAACTTACAGCTTAGTTTCATACTTGATTCTCTATGAATGTTATATCTTTTAGTAGTATCTCAGGAAATCAAACTAAGTGTTTGGGAGCAGTAACTCCCAACGTGGTCAGGGGTTACAGAGTAGTGGATATAGAATGGAACTTTTGTTCAAGTGTTTAGAACCGATAGCCTCTTCCCTCTTATCAATCTAGATCCTCTTTAAAGGATCCCACAATCTTCGAGATTATTTGAAGTTAAAGTTTTCAGTGTATTTGGCTATTCGATGATATTTTTTTCAAATTATTTTTCCGTCAAATTTTTGGCTATTCGCTTTTCTCGGTACATATTGAATTTATGGTTTCGGTGCCAAAGCATTGACCGAAATAAAATTGCAAGCAAACGAAATGAACGCGATGGGAAGTGTGGGTAGTGGGTGGGTGGGATAAAGAAAAAAATATAGCTATGGCCATAACTAACGCCACATATTGTCTGGGGGTGGAAGAGAACTGAGGGGGAAGCGGACGGCAGCGAGAATAAAGGAGAATGAAAGAGTATTGCTTTATATGTACATATAAGCGAGACAGCAAATTGGAAAACCTTTTAATTGTCACTTTAAATGTTAATTTTCAATTTCAAACTTGAACCGAGCAGTGGCCGGCCTCTGGTCCGGTGGTCTCTCTCCGTCCATGCACTGGGCCCATAACTCATCATACAATCAGCGCAACAACTTTTGTTTTATGTCACAACAACACAATGGCAACAACATCAATGGAGCTGGCAGGCCAGGTTCATGTTCAGGGCAAAGGAGTGAGCCAGCGATAACCTGGCTCCATATCCTTTCATTTTTCCTTCTTGCCTTTTTTGCTTTCTGTTTGTTCGTGCTTGTCGTGCCTGTCCGTTGCATTTTCAAGTCAAAGTGGCGTCAACACTGGGATAACTGTTTGCGGCACACGGCAGGCATAATATTTCATGGCAGGACACAGTCAGGCCAGCCAGTGGAGTTCACCTTCATTTTACTCCATTTGGCAATGGAGCAAATAACAAACAAAATAAAAAAACACAACGACCAGAAAACAAAAAAGTAAAGGTAGCAAATAAGCCAAAACGATATAATTTTACAGGCAACAGACGAAGCCATCGCCGGAGTTCGTCGTCTGGGCCATACATATGCCATCGAAATAAAACCCAAACAGGGCTGGCTACAGTTTGCAAGTGATGTCAACGATTTATTTGATTTAATGCCAACAGAAGCAAAAACAGCAACAACAAAAGACCAGACGACACGACAGCGCGAAGGGGAGAGCAATGAAACGGGACAAGGGCAAGAGATGAAGCCCATTCTGGACAAGGGCAGGTGCAAGTGTCGTTATTGTAGCATGCAGGTTTTGAAGGTGAGTTGATGTTCTTTTGTCGAAGCAATTGGCGGGCGATACTGAGTTTTTTATTTTCTCTTTTACAGCTAAGCAAAGGAAAAATCAAACAGTTGAGCGGCTATTGTCCCATGGACTTGTTTTCAGGGTATGTCTGTCTGTCTGTCGTCCTCCTCATCAACGACAAGCACAAAAACACAAACAGCAAACGGCAATCGAGAAACAACAACAACCAGTTCGCTCAAGTCATAAATTTCAATCTGCTCCATTTGCGTGTCCTGTCGTGCTTCATAATTCCAACACTTTTCTGCCGTTCTCTGTAGCCTTTGCTTTTGCTAGCCATAAAGCTTTTCCCTCCTCCTTTATTATGGAGCACAGATCCAAGAGCCGTCGGAGCTGGTCCGATTCAGTTTGGTCCACTCTATTCGCTCCGTTCGACGCTTGCTACACTCAAATTCGTTTATTTGCGGCCCGCTGTTTTAAGTCATGCGTGCATCCGTGCACAAAATTCAATTTGCTTGCGCTTTCATTCCGGTTTACCGCCTGCTTCGCTTCCATTTCCACTGGCCATAACAGACATTTCTTTTTCATTCTTCTTCCTTGTTTTTTTTGCTGCCTTCGAAAATTGTTGCCAAGAGCCGACCATATGTATATGCATGCATATATGTATATATATAAATATATATCCCATATATCCCATCTGTATATACATAAGTTTTAATAGTGTTATTTATATGGATGGATGTGTGTATGTGATGCTGTCCTTCTGCCTATATCGCCTCCATTCCTACCTCCCTCCCTCCCTTCCTTCCTTTCATCCTTTATTATTTTTCTCTCTTTTTTGAATTATTATTATTGTTGTTGCCGTTCTTCTTCTTCTTCATTTTTTAGTGCACCCGGTCGTATGCTTGATGCCCTGAATGCACTTTTCGCCTGCCCGCAAAATAACTTACGTGTATTCCAGAACGGCAATTTAATTTATGGCGATCATGCGAATTCGATTTCCTGTGAACAATTGTATTCACAGGTTTTTCCCGGGTAAGTCAAAATCAGAAAAGAGTTTCTGTAAGGGCAAAGAGCTCTCGAGAGGAAGGCTATTGTTGAAAATTGATGCCTTGAGCCGTAGGCCCAATAAAAATCACCACCGATCTAATTAATGTAGAAGGCTTTGAATGGGTTGTCCCTGCTTCTTTCTCGACAATTAAGTAATGAAATCATTTCGGAAAATTTGCAAACTGTAGAAGGAATTATTCACGATTTTTCTTAAGGACTTTACATTTTCCATTACACAGCATAAAGTAAATCAAATTTAATGGAAAACGCAGTCACAAAAATACAAGGCCTCATAAGATCTTATGAAAAGGTTTTCGAAAGAAATATTGGTTTGCCTGATATATTAACATCTAAAAGAATTTTATTATTATTTTGTGTTCGAAATAAAAGGTAGATAGATTTTGGTCAAATTTCAAGATAAAAAATATCTGCTTGTATTTCGAGACTGTTTACCAATCACTTCGCAAGCGAAACAATTTCGTAAGTATCCAAAGGTTCATTGTAGAAAATGCAATGTCATTAAAGATATACAAGTTTAAGCAGTTGATTGTCTCTGTAGATTCCCTTAAATATCAGAGCTGGCCATGTTATTTATTCTGTTAATACAGTCCCCTGTTGGTGATAAAGAAACCCAAAAGGAATCACTGAACTCTAAAGAAAATATGTCAAACAAAAAACCGAAATTAAAACCTGCCAAAAGTATTGTTTTGGCTTTTGACAATTTCCCTAGATAAATTATAGAGATTTTAAGCTAAATATATGCTTTGCCATCTCTGATGACTTTTAGGTAGGAACCTAATGCTACAGAACAAGCAACTAGACCGCTTACATAGCAACTTGTGAAAGGCTCCCTCAGGTGGTAATGCATTTGTGGCAAATAAGTTCAGAACGTTCAACTGACTGAGTTGACTGACTTTGACTTCTCAGTATAGGAACTTCCCTTGATCAAGATTCATTACTACCACGTGGGCTGTATTTTTAGGGCTTAAGATATTTGGCACCTAAACATACGAAGTTGAAGTTGCATGTTAAACTGTTTAATTTCAAATAAAAATCTGTGACTTTGTTATACAGGGATGATCTTCTAATTGAAAAGTAAATACTTGGATTTGTTTATTGTTTACAGAAAGATTTACAAATTTGAAAGTTGGTTTCTTAAAGCATTTCTCAAAATGCGCGTTATGTCAAACCCACAAATTTAGACTCGTGGAAATAAAATTTCTGCTCAGGTCATTCCATTTCTTCCATTTTTTTGTGCCATAAAACGTCATCTTTGCTCATCTCATTACATAGTTTACTCGGGCAAAGTTCTTCCGTTCAATAGAACTTTCTCAGTACTTACACTGAATTTTCGATCAGTTTTATCCAATCTATATACAATTTTTAGTTTGTAATAAAAGGTTTCAGTCAGATTCTTATCAATTAAAAGGGTAGCCCAAAGGTGTGCAAAAGCATCGAAAAATTAAAGTTTTAAGCGGTACGGGTAGAATCATGGACCAATTGCAAATCAGCCTATCAGTCTTATCAATGTATGTTTAAAATTGCATGTTTCCTTTTAAACTGTATTCATTGCCAATAAATGAAGAGCCTTCCAAAGCCCAGATCCGCAACCTTTTTTGGAATCGCCTAAAAATAGTTTTCCAAGCCGTTTTTCTCACAAGTTTTACAAAGAAACAACCTACCTTTAATTCAAATAGAGAATCGGGAGAGCTAAAATTGTCTACCGGCTAAACAGAACAGACAAATCAAAATTGTTGCATTTTCATGTCGACACCACCATAAATATCCAGTCAAAAGGGAAACTCCCAAACAATTTCCATACAACACGCAAATATTCAATAAATATTTGCTAGAAAGAAAATGTTCCGGACAAATTCTCGAGTGGCAAATGCCAACACATTGCCATTTTTCTTACCATTTTCAACTTTGTAGTTTTTGTTTTCTTTCATTTTCCACACCTTTTTGCCACCGCCAACGCCAACACCGACACCAACACTAACACCAATACCAACATAAACATCTAAACATGTTGACGACAACCGCATAAAACGGATTGGGAATGGGAATGAATTGAAAATGTTAACAAACAAAAATTTTGCACCAACCACCAACGATGGGGATGGGGATGCGCTGCGATGCGACGCCATGGCCATAAAATCACTGAAATTCTCCAGCGAAATTATGGTGCTTATAAAACATTTGCTGGTTGCCTGCCTTCTCAGGGAATACAATGTGGAGCAGCAGGAGAAGGAGGAGTATGCCAACCAATGCCAAAGAGAAAGACAAACCCAGACCCAGAGCCAAAGCCACGTTGCAATTGGGCAAGTGAAGACAAAAGGTTTAGCTGGTGAAATTGGCGCCGCTAATGTTGCCATGACAGAGTTAGCGAAAAGGCAAGTGGAAGGGGGAGTTGGAGAGACTGTAGAGGTTGATTCTGTCAATGCTGGTCAATCCTCGAGAAGGACAAGAGAAGCAGCTGGTGAAAAAGCAACGACCCAAAGGTACACAAAGCGTTGCCGACTAGAAACAGCAACAAAAACAACGGAAACAAAAACGGAAACACGGCCAACTCGGAGTCCAAAACCGAAAGAGAATCAGAATCAGAATCAAACTCAAGCACAAGTCAACAGAGCGGAAAGACTGGGTCTGCAAAAAAAATTGTGTGTTGCAAAAAATTTTGCATTTACAATTGCTGGTAAAGGTAAATTTCCTTTTTTTCTCTCTCTCTCTCTCTCCCTCTTTCTCTCTCTTTTGCTTATTTTTATTGTGTCAGAAGGGAAACAGAGAAAGAATGGCAGGTGATTCCTTGAAGTGTGTAACCTATCTAGTAAAACTTGAAGTGTATTCGAAAAGGCAGCTAAATGGCCAATGGCCAAACAAAGTGGCCAAGTGACTTAGCCCAGTTTTCCTTCATGTACGTTTCGTTCACAGCAACACTTTGATTATATGTGGCAGGCCAACTACTCGACGCATTCGAAACGGAGCTATAAAGCTTTGAGAGAACTGCTGCCCCTAATCGATGCCATTAAATTGGAGGAGCTACAGCCGGAGCAGGCTTATATGCTGGGTGCCACTGCCTTGGATTGCTCGATAATGTTGACATTTCAGGAAATCGAATGTCAGGATAACAAAGACAACGAAAAAGGGTAACTAACTAACTAACATAGAAGCTCCCCTTAACGCTATCCCTTATCGAACTTAAATCGATTGCATTTTCCTCTTTTTGCAGTTCCCTCGTGATGTCTCCCGCACTGGGACTGGTTACTGTGCTGGGTCATCAGTTTCTCACCAAGCTCACTGTTTTGGATTTGGATCCCAAGCCTGATAGTCACTTTCATAAATTCATAGAGCAGACACGTGAAATTGAAAAGTGCTGCCAAGCATTAAATTAATTAATAAAGTTTACATAGAAAACTAAAAGCCTCACGCAACCGAATGTAAAGCGCAGAAAACTGTGCTACACTTTTTTTTTAGTTTAGTTTTGCAAGAGCCATTGCCGCACCTCTATGTAAAACAAGAAAAAAAAACGTTCTATGCCGCAGCTTGACAGCAGCAGCAACGTTGGCAGCAACAGCAACGCAGTGGCAAACAAACCACAGGACACAAGCCAAGAGGTGCGGGTGGCAAAAAAAAAAACACACGAAAAAGAAAAAACGGCTAGCCGTGAACACTCCTTAATTAATTTCCATGCGAATGCGGCGCCATACGCGCTAGAAAGAGGCGCCACCGCCACAGGAATGGTGTCCTAAATGGGGCCACTGAAGCAATGGCCATGCAAAGTTATAGTCAGTTGGCTGTAGTCGCGCACGGGCACAGGACAAACCACACACTATTGGATTGGATTGAGTTGATATTGGGCAAACTATGGGCAACAAAGTTGTTACCTTCACCGAACAGCAATTGGATGACTATCAGGTTGGCATTAAATTATTATTATCAAATATATTTTAATTGGAATTTACCCTCCCACTCTCGTTCTTTCTCTTTAAAGGATTGCACATTCTTTACACGCAAAGAGATTTTGCGGTAAGGTTTTTATGAATACAGAAATAAGCAAAAACTATTTCATTTCATTCGGCAAGATGCCGAAGATGGGGCCACACCCACAATACGGACTCAAACAATGACCGCATGCTGGCCATTGTTCATCTCTCAACCTTTTGTTAGCCACTCAAAACAAGAAAAACTGAACACACTCTGGGACAACACAAAGAGAGTCCTGCTCCATCCCCAGTATCCAGTCTGAGTGGCGTTCCATCATAGACCGATTTATCCACACTTCTACACTCTGTTTTTCGTTGTTGCTGATGTTCTTGTTGTTTTTCTTTGGCAGTGTTCATAAACGATTTCGTGAACTACGGCCGGATTTGGTGCCACGCCAAATGACCGAGGGCCAGTCAAGTGTCAAGGTTCCCTGCGAGTGCATTGAAAAGATGCCCGAGTTGCGTGAGAATCCTTTTCGGCGACGGATCTGTAAGCAACAATGGATAAAGGATATACCCAACCACCCGCACTCACACACATTGTTCTTATATATGTATGTATGTATGTATGTACATTCCAGGTGAGGCCTTCTCACGCGATGGCCAGGGCAATCTGTCCTTTGAGGATTTTTTGGATGCTCTCTCTGTCTTCAGCGAGCAGGCGCCCAGGGACATAAAAGTTTTCTACGCTTTTAAAATTTATGGTAAGGCGACTCCTTTTTGCATCCTTTTGTTTATGCATTTCCGCAGCACAACACTGGGTGTTTTCTCTTTCTCTCGTCTGTGTTTTAGTCCTTTTGTTTTGGTCCTGTGTCTTTGGCGTTTACATGGAACGCATTGCCCTGGCTTTGTGGTAATTTGTCTGCGAGTGGCATTCTGCCAAAGAGCCCAAAACTTTCGCGTGGTATGCGCTCTATTCGACCATGGCCAAAGTTCAAGGACAGTCATAAATTTCAATAAGCATTTTAATTGAAATTTAAATTAGTTTTTTTTTTTTTTTTTGAGAAACAACCCAATGTCATCCTGTAAATAACGACAAACTTTAAACAAGTGCAACGAAATTTAATGAACTTTAGATTCGATTTTTAAAATTGAAGCCCATTTTTCAGTTGCTAAACGGATATTTAAATTAAAGAAACCATTCAAGAGTTCAAAAGACTTAAGAGTAAATGACTTAAGAACAAATGTCTCCCCATTTTGAATGCTCTCTTTTGAGTTACTTAGATTGATTTTATAAATATTTTCTTTTATTAGAGCTGAATGAACGATTGAAACATGAATTCAAAGCAAAATTAATGAATTGAATGACTTTAAAAATCGACTTTAACTCACTCAAACGAATCAATCAAATTGAATGAGTTAGAATGTATGAAAATGAGTTGCTATGATTCGAATCCCATTTCTGATTTGAGTATTTATTTGAATTGATTACTATGTGATTGATCTAGTCTGGTCAGTGACTCAGTGGGGACCTACTCCGTCTACAATTACGTCTTCCAACTGGTGATACTTCACATTACTATGTTGAATGCAAAAAATAGCAATAGCAAAAAGTTTGTTTTGATGTTTTTGGCAATTAGGAAATCCCTTTGAAATAGGTTTCCCAAGATTTGTCCTAAAATGTCCAATCCTTAACCGCGCACTAAAATTTTTGGTGTATTGAGTATTTAAAGTTTAATAGCCCTCATTTGACCATTATTTTCTTTACATTTTTGATCAAATTAGTTGTTGTTGCTTAAAAAACTTTCCAATCAAAAGAAGACTATTCAAATAATTCAAATGATTCGAGTGCTTTTGTACATTTCGATGCTTTGACACTCAATTCATTGCTTTTCATTAAACAGAGTTACGTATCTTTAGAGATTTGAAAATCATTTCATTGTGTGTATGTGATTCATTCATTTGAATTTAATTCGAATGGATTCATTTGACTTTGATTTTTTTATCATTCATGCAGCTTAGAGAGCTTATTAATCACCTTAAAAAGAAGTCTATTGTTATCGAAATAGACACTTTCTGTCTGCAATCAACTTACTTAGAAAAGTCGTTTGAAAAGGGCATTACACCTTATAGATTGGATGCAGTTCGGAATGAATTAGGATCAATTTGTGTTTTCTTTTTTAAAAACACAGCCTCCAAAATAAAGATCGATAAAAATTATGTTCCATTACCAACCATTTAGATTAGAACTTGATTCGCACTTTGTAATACGATTTGATTCAAAACTCATTTATTTCGGTTTGGAACTATCTAGACGTCTCTCTTTGTCATAACATAAACAGAGGCTACATCGCAAGGACAAATGTCATAAATTTAATTGATTAAGTCTCTTATCTATCAATGAGATTATATTCAGACTAGTTTTCATTTGAGTCTAGATGGTAAATTCTTTGTATGCTTAGAAAGAAGATTTAGATAAAAAAGTTTAAATCTATCTTTCTGATTAAATAGATGCTCTGTGTCCGGTTTATTAGAAATTTAGTAGCCCATTTGAAAAACTGGTTACTTACCTTGTAGCTTAACCAAACAAAATATTTTAGTATGAAAATAGAAATTCATATAAGTATGTCTGTTTATGTCGGCTCTTTTCGATATATCGACACTAATGGACTGAAGTGGAAGTTTTCAAACATTGTAGAACGAAGTAACTTCCTAGCAGCGAAATACCTAAAAGCCTGTCTTCAAGGGTTATCTTTAAAGCTCCACATGTCCTGCACGAGTAAGGACCACACCTCGTTTAAGTGATGTATCTTCTATCTGTCAGATAATCAAACTAAATTAAAATTATAGCCTTATGTTAGAATTCGACATAATTAAAGTCTCAATTTTAATGAATATAAGTGAATGTGAAAGGATTTTAGAAAGGACATTGCTGAATATTCGATTGGCATTCGCCTTGCACGAACCACTGAATGAAATTCACTTTAACCGTTGCACCATGGTAACTAGGCCAATTGAGTCCTACAAAGCATCAAAAAGTACAAATGTGAGCTGCTTCACAATATTTCTGTGGAAATATTTTTACGTAAATATTTTCGAAAATTACAGGTGAAAGATGTGCAGAGAGAGGGGGAGAGAGAGAGCAAGAGAAGGACCCCGTGTGTGTGTACCGGAGCTCTTTGACTTTGTTTCAATGTGCATTATTAGATTGACACAAATTGAAACGTGCAGCAAGAAACAGGCGATTACCCTTCGCAAACACACACGGCGCCCATCACCACCCACCCACTAGACCCACCTACATTCACACACACACAAACACACACACACACATACACCAATAGACATGCATGCACAGGAAACTTATTTTTGCACACATCACTTGACTTTTGTAAAAGAAAATGTCAAGTTTTGTTTGGCTGCAGTTTTTCATCCATCTGCAGAAGGGCCATACTGCTGTTGCCATACTCGCCATACTTATGTCCGACATAACTTTACAGATTTCGATCAGGATGGCTTCATTGGCCACGATGACCTCATGTCCTGTTTGACAACAATGACCAAGAACGATATGAGTCCGGAGGAGCATCAGCAGATTGCAGACAAGGTAATCGAGGAGGCTGATGTCGATGGCGATGGCAAGCTATCAATTTTAGAATTCGAGCATGTCATATTGCGGGCCCCCGACTTTCTCTCAACCTTTCATATCAGGATATAAATAGAGAAAACTTGTATTATTAAATTGTTTATATCGCATCAAATAGTCTTTGTCTGTCGGTGTGTGTGTGTGCGGTGTCCTGGCCTGCATTGGGCAATTGTAGTGACAATGGGCAGCATGTCAAATGTCAGGGAACGTTATAAAATTTATAAGCCCATGCATGCAGACACTGAACTGACCTGACCTGGCCACCGGCCACCAAACTGCGAACTCAATCGGCCCAATCAACCCATCCGCCCTGTTGGCCAGAGGCCATGCAGCATCCCAGTTATCCTCGTTATCTATCTATGAGTGTCCACATGTATACGAGTGTGTTTGTAAGTGTGTGTCTGTGTGTGTGTGTGTGTGTTGGTACACTGTCCGGACTTTTATCAATTTGCCAATTTTCAGCTTAAACTTGCTTTCAGGCAAATTCGATTTGGCTTTTCCGATATTCAGCCTTTTAGTCCATTTCCTATTTAATTATATATTTTTCCTAGATAACAACAAAACACAAAAACCAAAAAAAAAAAAAAAAAAAACTTAATTAATTTTGGACTAAATCGTAAATCGCATAACGAATACACACGAATTTAAGTTTTTATTTTTGTTTTTCTCATCCTTTTTTTTTTTTTTTTTGTTTCGTTTTTTGTTTTGTCATTTAAATCACGTTCAAGTTCAATATTTAATTTAGTTCACTATTTAATAATACGCATAATTACATACATATTAATTAGTTGGTTGGGTTGTCGTTTTTTTTTTTTGCGTTTTTGCGTTTTTAGTTTCTGATTCCATGATATATGTATTTAAATTTAGGCTTAAACATTACAAGAAAGTCTATTACAAGTACATTTTGCCATTTATAGGTAATTGCATGCGTCTATTAATAGGTTTTGTTTCATTTTAGTTTTTGTTTTCGTTTTTCATAGGGTAAATGTTGGGAGAATGGAATCCCTTGTCAAGGATCGACTCAAGGAATTGCTATTTAGTTTAGTTTTAGTTTAGTTTAGTTGAGTTGTTTGGATTTATCTATAGGAATTGCTGCTTTAGATCGACTATTTTCTTGTTTGTTACGATTAGGTTCTTTAGATTAAGATTAAACAATATATTTCTACATATCTATAAGTATAATATGTATGTATGTATATATTTGCATATGTCGAAAAACAAAAGGATAATGGCTATACACAAAAACAACAACACTTATCGTTTACAATCTACACTTAGTGATAGCTCTAGAAATAAGTTTTCATCTTCTTTTCCTCGTTTCACTTTTTATTTTCTTTTATAAGTAAATACTAAGCGAATTTTTCTGTTTTCCTTTGTCTTCCAAAAATTATTGTGATGCCTTTAAGAATCGGATTTGTTTATACAATTTTTCGTATACAGCAATGATTTATCGTATATATATATATATATAATTCAATAACTATCTCTAAATATTTAAATGGAATAGCTTTCTCTTTCACATATGTATATATGTATGTATGTGTTTATAATTTGTATGCTTAGATCTGTTTAGTGTGGTATCCTTTTTCATTTTTTGTTTCGAAATACATTTAAATTGCATATTTTAGTATTCTGCTCTCATCTGTTCCAATGGCTAATAGTTAGCTCGGTTTCAAGGTTTTGTTTCTCGTATACATGGTTTTCATTTCATTATAGTCTTTTGAGTTTGAAAATATATATATATATATATATTATGTATATATGGGTGTATGCTGAGCCATCGTTCAACATATTTAATTTTGCTAACATTATGAGTTAACATTTTCTATTTCGTTAACATTCGAAGTTCCCCCGTCTCCAAAGCCTGGTCTGTGTCGATTCGTGTCTCGGCTGTCTAAAACTCATGGTTGGTAAACCCGTAATCCGAAAAGCTTTCAAAGCTTTTCAACAAATTTCAGTAGACCGAATTATGGTGCTCGTAATTGTTGTGGGCAGCTGCCGCCGCATGGTGCAAGTACGAAGGAATCGCCGTGGCATTAAGCTCCGAGGCTCGTCGTCTCAAAGCTGCAATGCTGTGTCCTCGCCAGACATCCTCCTCGGTGGTGGTTGCGCCTCCACTACCGTCAGTGGGTGATTGCATAGACTGATGGCAATGCGGCAGCAAGTGGGCATTCCCGGAGCTTTCCTGCTATAAAAAGAAAACCGTGTTAGAGCTTTCAAACCAATAATTCGCAACTGTCTTAAGCGTGAAAGTTTTGTTTAAGCTACGACGAATGAATACAGACACATTGTATATATCAAATAGTCAAGTCAAAGCGACTACCTAAATCTACTAAGTAATCTATTTATCTATAAACAGTGCTTGAACAAAGCTAAAAAATATTTCATATTAGTTGTTTCAATCATACTTTCTTATTTTTATCATATTTTTGTTGAACACAAGCTTCGACTTACTTATGAGTAATAATTTTGTAGCATACTTTTTTGGGACATTGTAGATACAAAAATAGGCGATCTTCCCTGCTTTTGATTTGCTGTTACTTTGAGCACTTCAAACTTGTCAATTTAAATTTGTATAACTATTTTTTGAATAATATTAACAATAACTTTTTAAAACACAAACTTTTAACTTTGCTGCTGAATTGTTTTTTGTTCTTTCAAGACGCCTAAACACAAAATTAGTTCATTTTACGGGTATTCGTAATACGATCGAAATACTTTGCAAAATTTCCTAAAAACCTCAATGTTAAGCTACAGAGAAGTAGATAATATAGGGGGTAGGGGTTAAAGAGGTTTAAAATGTATAAAAATTAAGAATAAATTCTATGAACGGTATTGAAATTTTGATATATTTCTATGGAATATATAGCTATAAACATATTTCAGATAAATAAACAATTTTCCATCTTCCTAAACAAATTGAAATTTATAATAGACATATGGATACTATATATAGAGGCTATTGATATGAATAGATTGATATTGATTAGGAATGTCGCTTAAAGAAAGCTTCATTGATTGAACTTTTGTCGTTGTTACCTGCTGTTGCTGATGATTTTGCTGTTGTTGTTGATGGTTTTGTTGCTGCTGTTGCTGTTGGTGAGTTTGCTGCTGTTGTTGTTGCTGCTGCTGTTGGTGTGATTGCTGTTGCTGCTGTTGTTGTTGCTGCTGCTGTTGTTGTTGCTGTTGCTGCTGTTGGTGACTCTGCTGCGGCTGTTGATGAATTGGCTATAAAGGAGAATTAAGAATTAATAAGTTTAAACAAGATATTTAAAGGAAATTAAACAAATTTAAGTCACTTAACAATAATAACCAAAGTACAGATTTTTCCAATGTACTCTGCTCTTATCTACATTCTGTGCCATTTTCCGGTACTTATTTAATGTTAACAAGTCTATAAGAATGTTCTGCACGAAATCTGCCAACAAATAGAGAACTTATCAACCTCAGAGGTTTTTTGGGATTGATTTTCCTATCAGAATTATCATTTCATCTCAGGAACAGAATTCAATTACAATAATAATGAAATTGGAAAGACAGTTTATTCCCAAAGTGAAGATAATTATAAAAAAGGTTTTTTGGACATGGTTAGATTTGATCAAAGTTCAAAATAAGAACCAAATAGGTCTAATTGGAGACTGACTAGACTTATTACGAAAACATTACATATTAATAGCAAAACGAGATAACGGAAATAAAACTCAATACAGTAGAATTCGGTTATAAAGGCGCTCCGACGGGACCGACGATTTTCATCGTTATAACCGGAGTATCTTTTATATATGTAAGTTTGTATTGGAACCAACCAATCACTCATTGAACTTTAGTCGCTATAACCGGACGGACGTTATAAGCGGATTCTCCTGTATTTATAAAGCATGCCAGAAATATGTTCATAAGGCATCTTTTAGCATATTTTGAAGATTTGTTTGAACTAAGGAAAACTGTACAGTCGGAAAAACTGTGAAATTAACAGAGAGACAAATCTTGCATTTCGTAATACAAGTATATCCTATTAATCAATGTATCTCTTATTGTCTCATATTGAAAATAGAAGAAACTCCAACCAAAAAGGGAATGGGGAATACATTATTTGTTCATTATTTGTTATTTTTGTTCCAAGAAAGTTGTTCTTTCATTTATCAAATAAGAATTCGCTGAGATGTAGGAGTTTTCCTTAAGTATTTGGTTAACTACTTCCAATTTTTTCATATTTTTGTTAACATAAAAAACATAAATAAAAACAGTTTACGTATCAGCTCTGAATCTCTCTGATATACACCGACAACATCAAGAAAAGACAATAGATAACGCGTGATACTTAACAGTGAATTCCTGAATTCAGTTTAAGAAAACATTAGTATTGGATAATCGATTACCAAGTTATGACTAAAATGTATCTTCAACTTCTCGAAAAAGCATTTTTGTATTTAGAAAAACTTTTGGGATATTCGGCCAATTTGGAGTATTCAGTTTTTCTTAGTTTTAGCATACCTTCAAAATCATTTTTATCAATGTGTAGGAATTTGGGAAATTCTGTCATACTAACATTAATACTAATCTAATTACTTATTAAGGAAGGAACAAGTTGCAATTGGACAATTTTGGAATAAATCACAACTGTTATCTATTGACCATTTTAAAATTCAGTAGACAAGGTATACCAAGGGACACCATCGTTCTGCCTTAAAAAGTAAACCTCGACATCTTGAATTTGATCAAATAAGTTTGACTGTGAGATATTTTGGTTTCGTATGAGTGAATCGTTACGTCAGAAAAGAAATTTACTAAGCAAGGCCGAAGTTGTTTATTATACGACAATAAAAGTATTACTTCAGTCCATTTCGCTGAATCAATTCAATTTACAACCTGTGATAATAAAAATCTTACACATCGCGAGACCAATTTGCATACAAACTGACTGACAGACAGATACGGATAAGTAATGAATATTTGCAGGAAATCCCGAATTGTAGAAATTTATAAACGAGAAACGAATACAATTACTGAGATTCATTCACCGATTGGTAAGTTTTAAGTCCAGAACTGAATGGACTCTGACCCTGTCACATTGAATGAGGGACCATTAAGATGTTAAAGGGTCGGAAATGAGTCCCTTGTCTCTGCTGTCAAATGTTGAACATCCTTTTCCCAAAGAATTTTCTAATTACAATAACTTAAAGAAAGGTTTCCGCCAACTACTTACCATGGGTTCGCCATTCACTTCATTTTGAGGAGCATTGGGCTGGTTGGACAGAGGCGGTGGGGTCACCGATGAGCAACTGTTCATATTGGGAGGCGTGGTGGCGTTCGGGGAGCCACTCGGCCCGCAGCTCACCCCGCCCACACTGTGCTGATACATCATGGAGTCGCCTAGAGGAACAGAAGGAGGCAGAATAACATTAATGCAAAGGCGCGCACTTGGAATTGATTAAAAACCCTCACAAAAGAACCCAAAAGTCCCCCCACCAACCCAAAAAAAAAAAAAACTGTAACAATGAAAACTTTGCAGTCAAAAATAAAAAGGGGGAGAAAAAAACATGTCTCCAAAATGTCAATTAGCACTTCTATGCGAAATCAAATAAAAGAATGCAAAGATATGTCGTACACAGATCTACAGATACAAATATATGTATAATGAAAAAATGTCTTTTGGTCATTTCTGAAAATTAAACGACTCTCTGTTAATTGAACAAACAAATAAGCCAGCAGCATTATAAAAATGATACAAACTCGATATATATCCGTATATATATTCAGCTTCTCTTGGGCTACCGAAAAAAGAAATACAGAGTGTCGAGTTCAAAGAAATGAAAACGTTTTTTTTTTCTCTTTCTTTTTTTTTTGTCGTGTTTGGTCAATTGTCAGGAGAACTGGATTTTGGAGTACAAACAAAAAACGCAAAGAGTAAAACGAAAGAACCAAAGCGAACACAAAAAAAGTGTCAACTCGACGAGAGATGGAAAATTTTCAAAAGCATCGAACAGGCATGTGATCAATCAACTATGAAGGGGGCCCAGGGGTGTCGGTGTGTTGGGGAAGGGTGGAACACCTACCCAAAGCATTCAGGCCATAGTGCTGATAGCTGCCCATGTTAATGCCCGAATTGAGACCGCTATTCAGGGTAGATGAGAGCGGTGACGATTGATTCAATTGGCCAAAGCCTTAACATCATACCAAATTGCAGCAAATTAGTTGGAAAAGAATATCTCAGTTAGTTGCAGATCTCATCCAGATTCGTCCTCGCACTTACCCGCTGTCATCGGATTGACTCCCACACTCCAGCGATCGCCGCCAAACATCCCAGTGCCGCAGAGGCCATCGCCCATGGCTATATTGGTTATGTTCGCCCCGAATGGCGGCAGACCGTGTGATGGCAAGAGAGCTCCCGGAGTACGAAAAACATTTGTGGTCTTCTTGCGCTTCTTCCATTTGGCACGGCGATTCTGGAACCAGACCTGCAAGTAAACCAAAATATAAATATTTTTTAAAGGAACACACAAATGTGGCCTAAAGGCTTAAGTTTCATCCACAGACAATTTGTGTCTCTTATTTGTGGTTTCCTATTAATGACGATCTCCATCTAATTATTCCCAATAGTTTTGAACATTTTCTAATCATTTCAAGCTCTTACGATTTTATTCTTTGTTCAAATAATATTGACATAATGTTTCCAAAAGAAGAGAAAAGGAATGAAAACAATTTTAATTTCGGTCGCATCCAATTTATGACGTTTTCAGTTTTCTGAATTGAATTCTAATATTCTCGGCTTCTAAGTAAGTTTAGGCAGATGACGAATAGTACATTTGATCATCTCAGCTTTTAATAACATTAATTTACAGCAAAGTACTAAAGGATAATGGAGTCCTGTGCATACATTTTTCATCAAAATCCAAAAAAAAATCAGATAGTTTTCAACATGTTGAACATTTGAACATTGTGAATGGTCGCTTAAAACCCAAAATAAATTGATTTCTAATGAAGTATTCTGAATCACCAGATATATTAAAAAAATACTTGGTTAAAGATGTAAATAACTTTGCAAGAGATGAAGTGAAATGAATCTTTCAATATAAATAAAGTGATAGATCTTTTCCATATCCATTTTATTTTTGCGGTGAAGAAAATGAACCATTTACGAGGAACTCAATTATTCCGGAAAACAAATAGAAATTGTTCGCCCAATAGAATAAAGAATGGGAATCAGTTAAAGACCTATGAATGCATAATGTGGAGTATGAATCTTTTTGTCAACAAATGGCTTAATAACAAGAAGCCAGATAACCAGATTTCGGAAACAATTCCGGGATTGTTAAGAGAAGTCAACCTTCTATTGAGAACCTCACGAATGAACTAAAGATTCTCTTTACTTTTAACCAATTTCAACAAAAGCGGTTAAGGCACCGTTAACACATAAAAATAAGTTGAATGTCTAGAAAGACTTAAATAAAATGGCTAAGAATACGATTGAGACATAAAAATCTATTTTAGAAATAGATATAGAAGGGACTAAAAAAGAGAACGTATCTCATTCATCTCCGACTTTCGATTAATCCGCCTATTCCCGAAAAAAAACTTTACAAGACTTTAATATGAACTAAGCACAAAATGTTTAATATGAACTAATAGTTATGTCTATCTCAATGCTAATACTTGATTGCTTATGCTTAAGACTTTGCAACAGACAGAGATATGGTATATGTATATATAGTGAAGTGATCCGGATCACATGGCCAAAATTGTAAAGGAATGGCTTACAGCCAAGATTTAAATCCGATCGAAAATCATGGGCTCGGCTAAAGAAGCAACTATCGCGCGACGAAAATCCGCCCAGGACAATAGGCGAGCCTTGGAGTCGAGTCCAAGCGGAATGGAGCACTCTATTGCACGGATTGATAGAAAAGTTGGTGGAGAGTATGCCCAGGAGCAATCATAGTGTGATTAAAGGCAAAAATTCGTTAATCTATAAGTTTTGTTATACGAGCAAAAGTGGATACATGCTCATTTTTCAGTTTTTTCTGGATTATTTGAGCTAAAGAGGGGATATTAAAAAAAAGTTTTTGTTTTTCGTTTTATGTATTATTAATGGATTTTTGTTAAAAATTTGGATTCGATTAAGGCATTTTCCTGGGTTTTAGAGCCACTCAAAGTCACAGTATCGAAACATATATCCGCATGTGCTCGGCACTGTATATTTAAACAGTTTAAAAACAAAAAGAGCTACAGAAGTGGACAAAACGGAAGGAGCAAAAAAAAGCATTTGTAATCAGCTATTCACCTGATATTCCTAAGTTTATCTCACAAAGAATATTTGCCACAATCCATTTTCCTTTCTCCTTTTTTATAGAATAAAATAATGAGATTTCAAGCTTATATCTAGGAAATAATGTTCGTAAGGAATTATGTTTCTCATTTTCATACTGAAATTACTTAAAACTAAGGGAATTCGAATTACTTTAAGATGTTTAGCTTCCAATAGTCCTTGAGCGTACATCGTTACATGTGTGTGAGCCTTTGTATATGTATATATGTATGTATGTGTATGTGAAAATGTATATGTTTTGCTAGCTTGTTAAGACACTCCCTCCACTTGGCAACTTCTTGCCATCTTCTCTTGCCCATAACATGGTCTTAATCGAGATCAATTACCGTCGTGACAGTCAAAACATGTCTCGACAACCAAGCACACACACACACACACAAACACACACCTACACAGGGATGCCAATACATTTACATGCGCATAAATTCCATATGTAAATTCTTTATCTATAGGCAATTTTCCCCTACTCCTTTTGTCCGCAATCTTTGGTCAGCTCCGATTTCTGTCCAGGGCCTGGCGAGGAGCTTTTGTCTTATTGCTGGAGGAGAGGTCGAACCCCATCCTTGTCGGATGTGTTTCGTCCTTTTGCAAAATTGGCATTTCCATATGCCATGGTTGTGGCATATGCATAAGAACGACTCGTAGTCGAGGCGACGTAGACATGTTGAGATTTTGACATTTACAAGGTAACGGTACACACACACACACCAACACCCACACACTAACATTCGGTGTGTGGTAAGGTGAGAAATGGTGGGCAGAAAGTGTTGCCAGATTTCTGCACTTTTGTCATAAGTATTTTCACTATTTCACTAAGCTTCAGCTCTATTTTGATACCCTTCATTTGTGATGACAGGGTAAATGGGTATATTAGGTTCATAATTATGTAGATGAGTGTTTTGAAAATAGACATTCTTCTTCTACCTCACGAAATCACAATGAATTTGTAAACTGTTACTGGGTATATTGTTTAGCCAGTTTATCAACTTAACCCTACAGATACATAGATACATATGTGTACATTCTAGTAGGATGTTGGAATGAGTGTTTTTTTTTTAAGGGTTTTAGTGGAAAAAATAAAATGCCAAGCAAAATGAA
The DNA here is from genome assembly GCF_018151085.1 of Drosophila tropicalis. Taxonomy (NCBI): domain Eukaryota; kingdom Metazoa; phylum Arthropoda; class Insecta; order Diptera; family Drosophilidae; genus Drosophila; species Drosophila tropicalis. The sequence goes on along the minus strand of NW_027173049.1, from coordinate 471,980 downwards.
TGACTGAGTGACGACTGACTTGTGACATGGAAACGATTTTGCCTTCATCAGGTTGGAAGGAAGGTCTCCGTTGATCTCGGATCCACATCAATCGGCGTTGCGCGTTGGCCGCATCGTTCACGGGTTGACAACTTCAACGGCAGAGCAAAAAACAGATACAGATACTGCGGGGGAAAATAAAGAATCCCGGCATTTCGTGGCAAATCTTGAGCTGTCAGTGTTCCTGTCCCTCTGTCTGTCTAACTGTTTGTGAGCCAGACTAATGGCAAAAGGAATACAAAGGAGCAAGAAAAAAGCATGGCAACTTTTGTGCAAAGTGACTTTGCTTGTAATGCTGTTGATGATGCCTGGATGCTTGATGCTTGATGGTCCCTAGTGGGTTTGTCATCCAATGTCGGTCGAGCAGGCGGGCAAAGAGACAGACAGACTTAGAGTCGGAGACAAACTATCCCAGGATCGGCGTTTGGGTATCGCTCAATGTGGCCACCAGGGACAGATGGCGTCTGCTAATGTGCCACACTTTAACGCAAGGAATAGAGAGAGAGAACCATCAAGGGTGGTGTGTGGGTTTGGTTAGTCTTTTATTTCTTGTTGCCCACCAAACAAAGGGGGTGGAAGGTGACAACGACCTTGACTTGTTTATGTTTATGGTGTTTCTGTTCGCTTTTTTTATGTGTTTATGCGACGCTCTATTCATTAACTTTTAATTTAATAATTTAAGACAATGTCTGACTGTCTGGTTGGCCATCTCACTCACACGCCCTCGCCATATGTATGTGTGCCTCTCTTTCGTACTGACTTTAGGGGGTAAATTAAATTTGCCGGAGTTTTATTTTGCTAGCCACATTCGTATATGCGTGTGGTGTATGTGTGTGTGTGTGTGTTTGTTCTTCCTTTTATTTTTCTTATTTATTCATCAAGTTTTCTCTTCGTTTCGTTTTGGCCCTAAAAACACAAAAAAAAGAGGCGAAAGAAATCGACATGCACAAAATCATTGCCTGCTTTTGGGCGCTCGAGCCCATTAAATTGGCATAACGTGCATGACGTGCACGGCACGTAAATAGGCGTTAAAATGTCGGTTAAACAAAAACATTTATATTTTATGCACACCACCACCAATCCCCTCCCCCTTCACTCTCCACCCCCTACTCCAAACACCTATATATACATATGTATGTTGAGGGTGTGCCAGACAGGCAGACAAATACACACACACACTGGCCCACAATTTGAATGTGTGTGTGTGTGTGTGTCTTGTTTATGTTTTTCTCTTGTTATTTTGGTCTTTTTTCTCTGGTTTCCCTTTGGTTGCGCCCAATTTTGAACTTATGCCGCGTTAAATTGTATGTTTCATGGTAATTTTTTAAGCTTCACCCTTATGCATAAATTATCAGCTGCGAGTTGAGTGACTGAGCTGATTCCAGAAATCATTGTTGTGCCAGGATGAAGTGGAGGATGGCTGCCGTCTGTTTTTAAATTTATTGGATTGTTATAATATACCAACATTGGCTTTTTAAGGTCAAGGAAATAGCTTGCTGCCAGTCGAAAAATCATAAAAGATGAAGTAGTCGCTTCTAAATGTATGATTAATAGACAAACTGATTATTTCTTTTTAGAATTTCAGATGATCATAATATCTTAAGATGTGTTTTCAAAAACTTTCACTATTGGCCATTCATTTACATATTTAAATATGAAATTCAGAACACTTATAAGGATTAAATGAATAAGGATAAATGGTTTTGATGGTGACAATTTTAATAAAAACCCAAATATATGTATTTACTAATATAAATTTGACTGAGAATCTATAAAATAATCAGATCCAAATGTCAAAAGTCAGTATTGAAATATATCTTTAAATGAAACTTTTAATTCTGCGTTTTCTTTTCAAAATGTATTTTAAACAAGTTAGTGGAAATCAATACTGTGTTTTCCTAAACTTGTCAGTTTAATTTTTGACTCCAACAGTAATTCAATTGAGTCATTTTCAATTCCTCGAACTAGGCTCAACTTCAGACAGGATTCCTTAATTCTATTTATAAAATTTGACTTCTTTTAAAGAGGTTCAAAATAACGAGAAGTTGGTAGCTAATCAACTAAAAGATCAATTAAACTAATGACAAAGTCTTTACTTACTAATATGAGATCGAATTTCACCTGAAACTAATCAAATCAAGTTTTAGATAAAGAAAAGTAAGCTAAAGACTTGGTAATGAGTCGTGTTTAGTGTCCAGTACAAACTGAAGAAAGGGAGAAAGGATAAGGTCGAGTGGAGAAAAGGATGATCAAACAAAAAACATTTTTATTTGTTTTTTAAGAAACTTGAAAATATTCATTGTAAACTAACTTATTAGTTTAATGTCTTACAAATGTCTTTGATATATTTTTCGCCTTATGCTCTTAACATATTTTAGTTTTGATTTTTTGTTTGTCTTTTGTTTGGGAACAAAAAGAAGAACATTTTCACGCCATATGTTTGATACAAAAAAAGCATTTTCATGTTTTGACTCTGAATTTGTTAAACCTCACCACCCAAAACAAAAAGTCGACCAGCAACAAATGAGGGGAGAGTAGGCAGAGAGGAAGAGACGAAGGGAGGGGCGAAGAAAACTGTTGCAAATAATAAATGAGTCAAGTTCATGAAAAAGCAATTTCTTGCGGCAGGCCGCAGAGATATTAACACCCCTCAAATCTGATGCCGATTTCATTCCTATTCCAGTTACCGTTCCAACGAGGGTTGGCAAAATGAAAGCAGAAGTCACAAATTAAGTAGGCAGCCAAATTACATGGCCAGGGGATGTGGTTATTCAGTGGATGACCGACCTGCTATGACTATGACTGAGAGAATTTCGACCGAGAATGGGAATATGGGATAACAAGTGATTTGCTTTGATTTTATGGCTTCTGGTCTGCCAGATATATTGTGGAGGGGGAGTGGTGGTGGAGGGGGGGTGGTGTCATTCTTATTATTGTTATTATGAACCTGTTTGGTGTGAATGGTGTCACCCTGTGTGTGTGTGTGTGTGCGTGGTTATGATTGCAGCTCCTGTCATAATGGGCCCTTTGTTGTAGTCCTTGCTGAACCTTGTTTATGGCTAAGTGTTCAGTTCGTTATGCAACATTAATTGCACATTATGTCGCATCTAATGGCTGATTAAACAGCTGTAAGGATAATACACACAACACAAAACTAGTAAAAACGAGAACCTAGTTGGAATTCTCTGATTATATTTTTGCATATTTGCAATTTGATTCGTTTCGATTTGCCTACATTGAAATGCACTTTGGCTAAAAAGTCAAATGTATGTATGTACTTGAAAAGCCAATAACAAAAATATCAATCAGAGTGCATTCGAGGGATCAAAAGGGGAGCAGGGGCGGAGAGACGTAGATCGAGCACATATCGCGTTTGCAACTACAGAAAATTGCAATCAAAATTCGATTAGTATGCCTATGTAAATATTATTTATTGTAACCATTGGGGGGGCGGAGGTAGTCTTTCACTTTTAATAAACATTTTTGATTGGCAAAGTGCCACAGAGATAGTGAGCGAAAGAGAGAGATAGCGAGATAGGGGGAAACAGATAGGCAAAGAGCAAAAGAGTGCAATAATATTTTGGCCTGGTTTTATTGACAATTTTTGCATTGGTAATCAAAAATCAATTGGCCAGGTTATTGCTTTTTCTTGGCCCTCAGTGATACATTCAGTCCCCCTCTGGAATGTGGAGGAGCTGCCTTGGCAACAACAGGCCAAAAACCAAATAAAATGGCCACTCGACAAAGTCCACAGTTGTCTCGGTGCTTGGTTTGTCCTTCTCTCTCTGTCCCTTGGTCTTTCTGTCTTGTTGTTTGCATGTCCTTTGATGTGCTACTTATGTGACTCTCTCTCTCTCTCTTTCTATCTGTCTCTTTTCTCCGTTGGCCATCTTCAACTTGATGGCAATCTTTTTATTATTATGATTGCTGAAGAGTTGTTGCCACTTCCATTGCCTTTTGGCTTGTGCTTTGTCTTTGGCCTTTGCCATTGCTGAGTGGTTTATGAAAATCGCTTTTCGGCCAATATCTTTTCATTCGTGCGGAGATAAAACTTGCGTATAAATTCATAAAATGCCGTTGTCTCGACTCACTCCTCTCGCAGCCACCACTCAGTCAACCACCCACACACCCATCCACGCACACATACATACATACAAATGGAAGTCGATTTATTTTATGTTATCCTTTAAATCCTGCTTTACGATGGCCCAGCCCCAGCAGCGACACTTGCCGGGACTCGGGACTCTCCACCTCCCTCTCTTTAGTCACCCCAAAGCATTTCCCACCACCACTCCGTTCCCCACAGTGTGCTGAAGCTATTTATTTCATTTGCTGCCCCCAAAAGCCATTGGGGAGGCTGATGACGAGGTTACACTATGGCCATCTCTCTCACACTCTCTTCGCTATACTGCTTGAGTTCTCTTTCAACCTTTCTTCCTCTCTCTCTCTCTCTCGTTCTCTCGTTCTCTCCATCTCTCTCTCTCTCTCTGGTAGCATCTATAGACTCGAAAATGTGTCGCTTGGATTTTTGATAGACATTTCCCTTTTTCGGGAAACTGATTTCTATTCTGTTTATTCTGTTTGGCCGCCCTTTGGGCCAACTATTTGTTGTCCGTAGGCCTAGCTAGTCTAGGAGTCGTTTGATTTATGAAATAGTTGTGAAAATCTTTTCATTGCAGCCTCCCATACCCTTCTCATTCCAACCGAACCGAGGCATCGTTTTGGGTATGCAACCCCCAAAAAACTTTGTTCTGTATGCATTTGTGGAGCATGCGCAGGGTCCACGACCAGGTCCTGGCTCTAGCTCCTGGCTAAGGCTGAATCTCACTTTAGCAAGTTATTTTTACGTTTGGTTCGGTTTTCACCAGTTTTTCAGTGAGCTAAGGGTTCTTTTCGAACCAGTTTTAACCTTTTTTTTGTTTATCAATGGCAAGCGAATTGTCTCCCAGCTTATCCCAGCATAGATGCAGGGTGGGGGACTCGGAGTGGGAGTCGGGGTTTGTCTGTCGCTTTGGCACTCGGTTGACTTTGACTATCTCTCTGCTGGTCCTCTGGGCACTTTGGCACGCCATTTTCACACAAACATTTCAATGAAAAGTATCAACGAAATTGCTTTTGAAATTGCTTCATATGCCATAAACAGAATGCGTGCCAGATTTTCTTGATGCTCTTTATGTGCATTTTACGTCCTGCCCAGCCCCCCTGCATTAACCCACCGAATCCCTCCCTCCCACCTTGTCAGTCTGGCCCCTTCTTTCACGGTCTCTCTATCTATCCCGTGGCTCTTGTTAAAGCTTTCACTGGCAGGCATCTAAAATTTTAGCGAAGCTCTCTTCATTTCTTTCTCCTTATCGTCCTCATCGTGCTCATCGTGCTCGTCGTTCTCCTCCTTCTCCTGCTGTTTGCGTTTGTTGCATATTTTCCCCGGTTTTTTGGTATTTCAATTAAACTTTAATTAAAATGCGATGCCATGGTTATCAGACGCCCGCGGCCCAGTCATAGCCATTTGTTGGAGTGCTTCGCTAGAAAATGTCTGCTAAAAATAAGCTCGTTACCTTTCCCCAAATCAACCCCACCCACAATCCCCATCTCTATTTCTATCTCCATCTCCATCTCCATTCCTCATTCCCATCCCAACACCCACAAGTCCTTGTGTCTTCATCATCTCATTTCTTTTGCAATTTTTGTAGCTGGAGATTTAATAAATTCTACCTTAGATGCCTTTTGTTGTCCTCTTTATTATTATGAAAATATCTTTGTCACTAGCCCGAACCCCCCCACCCTCATTCCCTACTCCTAGGTGACTATTAGATTGAGCTTGGCATCTAAATAAATATTAGACACGAAAAGGAAAGGAAACGCTTTAAATTTCAAGGCCTGTTGAACACTTCACGATAAAAATTTGAATACGGATGTGTTTTTTTGGGTTGGAAAACTTTAAAAGCCCGTAAAGTCCTGTGTTCCATGTCAATTTCATTACGTTCATCAAAATCCGAGTCCTTTAAGACGCCTTTCTTCACTCTTTTGCATGTTCACGAAAGGATCGAAAGGAAATAGCAAATGTTTCATCTCATCAAGATTGAAACAATCGAATACATATCTTAAATAAGAATCATTTTGCTGTCCTCATTAAGAACTCATTGCGTTGCGTTGGCTTTTGCCATTTTAACTCCATGAATTTCTTATGAATTTTATATAACTAATAATTGGGCCAATTTGGAAACCGCAATTCTTTCCCAAATGACCTAAAATAAGAGTTTTCATCGATTTACCTTACAATTAACTAATTACTCAGTGATAAGTGTCAAGCAGTCAATTCGCTACAGTTAATTATTCATTCACAACAATTGCAAATGAGCAAATAATTATTGAAAAAGAAAATGAGAAAATTTTTCAATTACTTGCAAAGAAAGACAGTCGTCAAATTGATCATTGATGGAAATTGGAGCTGAGGTTTGAGATTCTATTCATGACTTTATCTCCATCAAGCCTTTTTGAAATGTTCTTTAAGTCCTTTGGCTGAATACTTCTAATAAACTTTCTCAATGAATACTTCTTATTTACTTATTATCACTGAAACAATATAGCAAATGTAATGTGGACTGTAGTCAAGTCTAAATCAATTAGAAATACTTTTAGAATATGGTTATTAGTTTGGATTCGAAAATAGAAGAATAAATATTGAGTATGATTGAGTGATTGCGAATATATTCGTTTAAGTCAAAACGTAGTTCTTTCCAGGTAGCTTGCTTTTTGTTTTGAATACAAATAAACGTTAAAACTTGTTAAAACGAGTTGATTATAAGGAGTTGGTCACATTAATGAAAAGGTGATCCCGATTATTGTATAAAACTTTGCCAAAGTTGAAAACTTTATCTCATCTGCTTCACCTCATATCTGTAAAGATTATGAATCAAATAAAGTTTATTTTTCTTAAAGGACTCTAACAATAGAATCCTTTAACAGATAACTACCTAGTTACCTGCTTATCCTCATAACATTTCTATTTTTAACTTCACCCCAACGCGCATATTCATAGTTGTCCATTTGATCTGATGTAATTGTCAGTCATGTCGGTTGCCATTGTGAGAATTGGCCGAGTTGCCAGGCAAATTAATCAAGTGAAAAATTCATTTAGGGCACACAGTTTGTTGGCACGTGCTTGGCCGTCGTGCCAATGCCACGCCCTACGCCTTGCTGTACTTTCGTTTAATGTGCAACAAAAACACAAATTTAATAAACAAACCAATAAATGCAAAACATTCCCCAGACCAAACAAAAGGCCCTATGACTCTGAGAGAGAGAGAGAGAGTGTAAAATCATGATAAGTCAATTTTGTGGGACATTTCTTCACCCTGGGAAGGCGGAAAGTCCTGGGAATCCTGCCACCGCCATCCTCCGTCTACAATCTCCTGCTGAGTTGTTCACGTGTTCCGCTGTGTTGAGAGAAATTGTAAGTGACAAACATATTGTCTATAGCCATGGGTGGCGGTCAGGCAAATTGTCAATTGCCAGCTGTGAAAATACAAATTAACAATTGTCCTGCAGGGGTATAATGCCAAAGTCCTTGCTTCCTTTTGGCTTTTAATTTACCCGAAAGAATGCGATTAGACTTAACTAAGCGGATAGTCCGATTTGGGGGGAGGCGGGAAGTCTGCCTAGTTCTTTTATTTTATTAAATTATATTTGTATTTGTATTTGTGTTTGTGTTTGCGTGTGAGACTAAGTTTTTATATCCGAAGAACTGCTTACCGACTGCTCGTTTTGCTCTTTTGGGCTACGTGAGATTCATAACTTATGCACATGACTTGCCATCCAGTGAGGACAGAGAGTGGGAGGGAGAGGTGGGCAGAAAGATTCTCCCCTTTCTTCACTTGCCTTGGCTTTGTGACTTGATTTTCGTGTTAATATGCCCAACATCCTCTTTGGGGGCAATTCGGGGAGTTGGGGCAGAAAATTGAGCTGGAGCCCTGTCTTTATGCCGTCATTAGCCTGAAATCCTTGTAGATTGATTTAGGGCCAGACGTGTGTGTGCATATTAAATGAAAGTTGGACAAGATTTGCAACACTTTCGCTAAACCTAAAAATTCCCAATAAATTTCGGGCGAATGAGCAAGAGCAAGTGACGCTGAGATTGAGAGTAAGAGTGAGAGTGGGCGAACAGCAGGGCCGAACTTAATTTATATGCTAATTTGTTTTAACAAGACAATCCCGAAAACTAATCCAACATGGGCTGACATTCCACTAAGCCGCCAAGAGCAACAACGAAAAATCAAACATTATAGCGTGTTAATGGCAGGGAAAACGGACGAAAAACACACCCCAAACCGGAAAAGAAGAGAAAGGAAAACGGGCACCACATGCATTATCCTCGTGCCCTTGCCCTTGCCCATGCCCTTGGCTCTTCATTCAGTCCGCTTCACCTGCATCATTTGGCATTGTCCTACCTCGACAGTCGGTTAGGGGTGCAGAGAGGGTCGGTGGGGCGGGAAAAAAAACATTAACAGCCAACACTGATACGCAATTATTAAAACAATTTATCAAAGTAGAATATCCGGCAGGGCAAGCCACCATCAGAGCATCAGAGAAGCAACGTCCTGCCCCTCCTCTTTTCTCTTCTTATTCTCCTTCTCATCATCATCGTCAGCAGCATTATTCAACTGAGCTGTCGCCTGAAAGTAGGCAATAGTTTTATCCCCCATTCTATCCTTTGATTTATTTTTTGTTTTTGCTCTGGCATTTGGCTAATTGTTTGGCAGGCAAATAATTCCTGAGGACAAAAGTTTTGGCATTCATTTAAAACCGCAAAACAATTCTCGCAATGCATAGTTTAAGCCAAAACCAATGAAGCACACACATACACACACACACTCACAGAGAGAGTGAATCGAGGGGGACGGTTGGAATTCTCTGCCTCAACAGGAAACGGAAGCTTAAACACAAATTTAATGAAGCAGTAAATTCGATTGTCGCATAAACAAAACCCGCCCCCGACAGGCACCTTCCCCCCCAAAGAAAGGAGCAAAAGTGAGATTCAGAATGGGGAGGAGACATCAAGCCGAACAGCAGGATAATGGCAGTGGCAGTCAACCAGGAAGCTAGAGCAAGCCACAAAAGGATAATGCCCACACATTCACTTTATATGTATGAGTGTCTGTGTGTGTGTTTGTTTGGATGCGGCAAACTTTTACACCGACAGCGACAGTCATAAGTCCACAAAAGGGAGTACTGCGGGGACTGGGAGCACCATCTAAATTTGACTTTATGTGCTTTAATAAAGTATAATTTTTGGACGCTTAAATACTCCGTCGCGCCTTCTCTTTCAGTGCAGGACTCAAATGGGCTTTCCATTAACTGTTGAGCTCTGAATTAAAGCTGAGAAAGAAACAGGGAAACTTTGTTATGATATCAGGAATACGGATGACAATTGGGAATGAATTCGAAATGAATGTAGAATATGTCCTTTAAAGCATCACTCTATAACTATGCGTTAATGTCTATACTTTCCACTGGTTGAAACCACATTTTAACTGTCCAGTTGAGTTCATGGGGTTCATGGGGTACTCTCAGTCTCGTGTCTTTGAATCTTTTGTCGATTTGGCGGTTTTGTGCAACATCAGTTAAAATGTCATGTTGCAGGCTTAACTGAAACTGCTGCCAAACTGTCATTCCACATGCCACATGGAGGTTCACTTAGTTCGATGACGACGGACAGCTAATCAGCGATGCGGAAAACCGCGAAAACAAAGCCGCAGCAAAGTTTCTCGACGGAAAAGGGCTAAAGGACTCACCTGGACCCGGGACTCAGTTAGGCCAATGCGCATGGCAATCTCCTCGCGCATAAATATATCCGGATAGTGGGTCTTGGAGAAGCATCGCTCGAGTTCGTTCAACTGGGCCGGGGTGAAACGAGTGCGATGGCGTTTCTGTTTGTTTTTATCCAGATGCTGCAACAGATAGAGAGAGAGAAAGAGACGAGATCATGATGGGATGGGGCTAAAACAGTTGGCCTACAACACTAATATTCAACATTCAAACTATATCGAACTACTACAAACTAATAGTATCTATATATGTATGTATGTATATATCTATTTAAGAACAGGGTTACGGGGTTACAGATTAGAAGTACAATAGAGTTTCTAAGGTCTACATATGGAGATAAATCAAATCACACTTACTTTTTTTTTTATTATTATTATTAATTATTGATAGTATTCATTGCACATTTAATTGATTCATTACACAATTCAATACACACACATTCACATTTTTGGATTTGGATTATTTTTGAGATCGAATTGGGTTTTGGTTTGTATTTGTATATATTTTGTGTATTTTTTTGGTTTTCGTAGAAAGGAATGGAAAAAACATCGAAAAGAACATGGATTATTAAAAAATAGTTTTAGCAAATATTCTTACTAAGGCCGGATGATTTAGTAGAACTTGTTTATAATATGCTGTTTTGCCAACATATATATTCTCACCTGATCCTGTTGTTGCATGTTGTTGTTATTGTTGTTGTTGTTGCTGTTGCTGTTGTTATTGTTATTGTTGTTGTTGGTATTGTGATTGCTGCCAGCGGCAGATAAAGGATTGGAATTATCGCATAAACTGCCAGTGATATGAAGTCGTGCCACACCGCCAATACTAGGACCACCACCTGCACCACCACCGCCGCCGCCTGGACCACCAGCACCGCCAAGATCGGCTATATTTGGAGCACCAGGCAATTGGCCAAAACTATTAACGCCAGCATGCAAAGCGGTTAAAGCTGCCTTGGGTAAATCACAATCCTTGGGGCCTAACAAAGATGACGATATCGTGGCATTAGTTTAAATCAATTAATCAACTCAAATGGTTCGGTATATAGCTTTAATCCCCACCCGATCCTAAGCCACTTTCCATACTTTGTTTATTAAGCTAGTGACTTATTAAAATCAAGCTTCAGTGTTTACATTTAAAATACATTAACTTTTTTTGTTCACATTGTTTAATAAGTTAAACAAACAAACGGCAAAGACTTCAGCTCAGCAAACAGACAAAAACTGAACAAGAGGCTAAAACCAAGAACCGTGAAGGCTTTTCGCCTTTGGTTTAGTACTTGTCAAACTTAGTTAATAGATAAAGATTTCAATTGTATATTTAATATAAAATACAAGTAAATTGTTTGCCTTGAAGAGGCTTTCCGAGGAGTAAGTGAAATATACCCATTAATAGGAAAGAAATCACACTTTTTATACTCTTGCAAAAAGGGTATATTAATTTTGGTCAGAAGTGTGCAACGCATAGAACGAAGCATCTCCGACCATACAAAGCATATATATTCTTGATCAGCACGACGAGACGAGTTCAAATAGCCATGTCCGTCCGTCCGTCTGGATCAACGCAAACTCCTCCTAGACCGTAAGAGCTACAGAGCTGAAATTTTGCACGTAGGCTTGTAGGATCGGACCACTATATCATATAGCTCCCATACAAACTTCAAAGTCACGAACAGTGACTTTTCTCAATAACTTCGTTATTTTCTGCGCTATTATCGTGAAAGAGTTTATTACGCCTATAAACTACTGTGCCAAATTTGATCAAGATCGGATGACTATATTATGTAGCTCCCATAGGAACGATCGGGCGAAAACAGTGACTTTTGTAAATAACTTCGTTACTCTTAACGTGATTGCTTTCAAATTAAACATTTCTTAATTTTATATATCTGTTAATGACTGTGCCAAATTTGATAAAGATCGGGTGACTATATCATATAGCTCCCATAGGAACGATCGGTGAAAAACAGTGACTTTCATCAATATCTTCGTTATTTCCTATGATTGTAGGCCATTCTTTCGCAAACATAAGCCTTTTTAGATAAAACGTTCTTCCACTTTAATGGCTAATAGGTAAGGAAAGAGTTGCCAAAAAAGTTGCAAGGGTATACAAACTTTGACGCGGTCGAAGTTAGTCCCGGCCCTCTGGTTGTTTTTAGAATGGATTAATCTTCAAATCTCAAATGGTTAGTAAGTCAATTAGCTAGTTCATAGAAAAGATTCAACTATTTTGCCCTAAAACAAACACTTAATATTGGTTAAGATTATTCATTTTCAGTTGAAAATTCAAGTTGTGATTAACTAGATAGTATTGATTATCTGCTAAAAACAAGAGCGGTCACCTTTACCCAACCAATTATTTCTATAATATATCGAAGGTGTCGATTTCAATGGCGAATTTCTGCAGCTAAAAGTTGTTGAACAGATTTTAACTAACTTGATCCCTAAATACTTGTAATGACAATTCACTCTATATATAAATTACTTCTAGTATCCAAAAACATATACTAATTGTAGGTATATATACTAATTCCGAAAGCACATGATGAACTATGATAAAGTTACTTCAAGTGGCGCGCTTTAAATATTTAGTTTCACTTGTAATTTATTTTGTTTATCTTTTGAATAAAATGTAGTTTAAGTTAATTATTTTTGGGAATTTTCTTTTGCATTGTCTGCTTTCTTTTTGTGTTTTCCTTGGTCTTTGGCAAGGTCATGACTGAGTGAAATTTTTGTGGTTTCTTTTATAAATTATTTTTAATTATTTAGAGATATTTGAGTTGAAATTTCACTATTTATCGCACACTCACAAAAACTGATTTTCCGTTACGTATATATATATCTTTGTGTACATATATATAAAGACAATTTCTATTGTCGTGCGTACAAAATGACGAACGATGTTGCGTATTGCTCGAACCGAACTAACTGCGGCGATCGGATTGAATTGAATTTTTCAACAACCTGTCATTCAAAAACCAACGAAAAAAAGATGCCAAAAACAGTAACAACACAAGTGAGAGGGAGAGAGAGAGAGAGTGTGAGAGAGAGAGAGAGCTAAATCTCAACTGAGGTGCGATACAACGCACGAACACAAATACAGTAACAGATACGGATACAAATGCAATAGCTGGAGATACAGATACATTTCGAATGCTAACCCCTTTTTTTTCATTTTCTCAATTTTTAACCCTCTATGTAACGTACGCTTTGGTTGCACAACAACAACACGGACTACTACTTGTTACAACAACATCAAATACAAACATTTGTTGTTGCCGTTGCCAATGGAGTGGGTTGACTGGGCTAGTGCCTCATCTCCGTCGTCGTTGTCGTCGTCGATGTCGATGTCGAAGTCGGAGGCTCAAACGCTCGGAGACCTCATCTCTTGGAATTTTTAACATATACGTGTGAGAGAGACTCAATATCTCAGTCCGTGTCTGTCTATCTGTCTGTCTGTCTGTCTGACTGACTGACTCGAACTCTTTTTCTTCTCTGTTGTTGTTTTTTATTCGACTCTGCTACAAGTTAAACATTTACTCATCGCCAGTTGATGCGAACTCTTGCCTCTCCATACAATAACCTTTTCGGGATGCCCACCCCTCCATCTCCTCATCCCCCTCCTCCTCCACCTACTACTACTGCGTCTCCTCCGTGTCACCTGTCGATGTTGTCATGATACTCATTTAATTATGCACAACTCTGCGATTTCTCAGTGTGTGTGTTTGCCAAAGTGAAGGTGTGTAGGCGGAAAAGTGTGCAATTTCCATTGAAAGCAAAAACCCAAAAGAAAATCGAAGAAACGGAAACTTATTTGAGATCAGTTCACTTCTGTTCTCTTCTGTTCTGTGCGGTCAGTTGCCTTTGATGTGTAAGACAAACAAGGCTTTCAATGATTTTTATTGTTTCGAAATGGACTTGTTAAAATTTCGGTAACTTCACAAGGAGTGATTGCTGCTGCACGTGATGTCGCTGCCGATGCAGGCCAATCAACAGGTTTCTTTTTTATCTCCACCTTGCCATTTAGTTAGAAGTTTTGCTTGTTGGCTGCTGACGCCACATAAAAATCCAAATTAAACATCAACAAATCCAAGTGAAGAAGAAAAAAAACGCTTTCCAACGACATTCCCGCCCATATCTGATATACATATGTGTATGGACGTGTGTTGTTGTTGCACAGTTCACTCGCTTTTAAAGCGTTACCAGCAAAGTGCTAATTTTTACACATACACCCAGAGCGGCTACTGTTCATTAGCAATTTTTTGCCTCCCTTTGGTAGTCATAGTAGAAGTGGTGGCAGCAGCAGCAGCAATCCGTCCCCAATAGTTACTCGCCCCAAGCTCCATCCTCCATCATCATCATCGCCGTCGTCATCATCAGAAGTAGAAGAGCAATCTGTGCGTTTGTCAAACAAACAAGCCGAGGGGAAAGGTATGTCTAAGCTTGCAACCAGTGGCAAGTTGTAACTGTAACTTGATTGAGTGCTCACAGCTGCCACTCCAGCTCTGGGCATCATCATCATCATATTTTTAGAGCATTACGCAGAAGCCAGCAACCCGACCGACCCAGACTTGAGTCACTCCGCTCGTGATTAGTAAATTTAAGGCGCGGTGTTAGGTGCTATGTATCTACTTCCATCTTGCAGCCACTGCCATCAGTGGCTACAGATACGACTGAAGGTACACAGCGATAGCTTCAGACTCATCATCAATTCATCTCCTAAATTCACGCTCGATGGCAACATCTCAAATACTCCAAAGAAGTGCGACTTTTAACATTCAACTGTGCCAATGCCCAGTGGGCCCAGTGGGGCTCATCTTACTTTTTGCCTGCCTTCCTTCTGTTTCCCATCGAAATCACGTTTTGGCTTTTACTTTGGTCAGTTTTGGGTTTTCGGGGGGTTTCACAAAAATAACGCCACTTCTCGAAATCGCACTCCTCTCTCACAATCTCCTCTATCTCTCACTCGTTTCCCCTGCCCCAATCTTGCTCTCCACTTGCCTCCAACTTGAATGTTTTTACAGTTGTAACACATAAATATGAAAATATCAAATGTCCGCTTACTATATATTTATTTTCCCTAGCCAAAGAGACGTTACTTGACCAGCGTATTACGCAACTCCCCAAGAACTTGACATTAAATCTAGATTAAATGCTGAACAATCTTCAAGTTCATACAACATATATCCTGATTCTTTTGAATTAGGACTTTAATTTTGAGGCAGTTGACTCTTTCAAGTGAATAGCTTCACATTTTGACTTAACTCATTTTCAGATCTCGGTGCAGATGTTGGCTATAAGAATCGATCTTGGTTAATGGTAAAATATAGTTCCTATTGGCCATCTATCTACATATGACAAAGGCAAGTTTATCAACTTTTTGTTTTAAGTTTCAAGACACAGTCAATGCCTCAATTTGGCTTTTGTTCTGCTAATATGGGCCAAGTTATTCACACATCTCTTTAAAAAGATATATTATATAGATTGTAAGCTCTCTGAAGTAAGCCACCTAGATCCATTATGGACCTGACTGAAAAGAGAAGAGGGAGAGTAAGAAGACTTAAGCGGTCCTAAGAAATTTATATGGTAACTTTATTTAGACCAAATATGATAATCTTCCTCTTTATAAGGTCCACAATTTATTGAGTTTATTTGATGCATTCATCAGATTTGGGTTAGTAATCAAAGAGTTTCGGAGATGGGTGACTAATTAAGCGGATGTCATCATATTCACTCATTTTTAAAGGGAGAGATGAAACATTTTTGGCCTAATCAGTTGGCCAAAATGTTTGATGGCCATGTTTATTTCAGTTCGTCTAATGTTGTCTAATTGGACACCATCATAAGCATAATCATCATTATAGTGATAACATTCGAATCAATCATATATGTGCACCTAATTTGCTTAGGTCCAAAGCACAACAACACACACACACACACACCACACCGTCCACTATTTGCAGAAACGTGAATTAGAACGCATGGAAAACGGCCATTTTAGTTTCGAAACGAAACGAAACGAACGAACGAACTGAAAACCGCACAAAGCGATTAATTAATTAAAATTGGCAAACATGAATTTATCGCGCAAGCAATTTGCACAATTTGCACAAATCAGTTTGTGTCTGTTTTTCGTGCGCGAAATGCAAAATATCGTGTGAGCCACAAAATATATGGGCCTAAAGGCCTATCTCTCTCCGACTCTCTCTCCTTCTATCCTTCTCTCCTATCCGGGCACCCAGAATCCCAGCTATCCAGCTATCTCTATGGGTCGTCAGATGCATGCACACTGTGCATAATTATTGAAATTTGGAAATTGTGCGGTTTTTAGGCCGGGCTGGCAGTCTGGATGGTTGGTTGGTTGGTTGGTAACCGCAAAACAGGGAACTGAATTCAGCAGCAACCGCAAAACATTTCGATACAAACGGTTTTCAAAAGCGGTGGGCCATAGATGCGGGGTGATAGTGGAGGGTGGAGGGCACAATAGGCACATATTTCACTAGCGCAGAATACCGCAAAAATGCCAATGCACGAAGAGGAAGAAGGAGAGCGGGAGGCCAAGTGGGTGCTAGGCAAAGTCTGCTTAAATTACAAATGCAATCATCAAATTAATTTAATTAATCCGAGGTATATAAAATTGTTGCCCTTCTTCTCTGTTCTCCCTCGAAATGTTAATAAAATGCGATTTAAGTTTTTCGCGACATTCGCAGAATATGCAAATTAAATGACTCAGAAAGATAGAGATGAAGCAATAGAGACAGAGAGAGAGAGGGAGAACTTTTTGTATTTCCTTTTTTGCGCCTGTAAATTGTTCTTAATTGTGGCAAGTCTGAGCCCAAGCCCCAAGCTCCAATCTGCTCCCTTCCCTGGAAAAACCTCAATATGCAAATTTTGCCCTTCTGTTGCTTCTTTGCATAGTTTTTTTGTTGTTGTTTATGTGGTGGCGGACTCCGAAAAGGCTTAGGAAATTTATTATGGCCAGACTCTGTGGTGAAACAGCTAGCAAAAGGATTTCAAAAAAGGATTATTTTTTGTATATTTTGAGGCGCAGTGCGAAACATTGATATTTATGGGTTAAAAACAAAAAAAATGACTTTAGCACAAAGTAAAAATCGACTGCAAATGTGCCTCAAATAAACTTGCCTAATGGAACTATAAACCATTAGATCTGTTAAGTGAGAATAACATTGATGGACTGCTCAAATCAGTGAAATGAGAGATGACAGATGGAAATTTCATCAACTATAAAAGAAGGCCACAAAAGATTTCTAAAGATCTTCTAGAACTATGTATATAAATAATAGTTGGGACTAAGTATATCATGTTCATACTTCATATAACTCATCGAAGTATATAAAGTGATTTTGATAATCCAATAAACTCTGAGATATCCTTACCGTTATCTATTTTGTTCCAATCCTTAACTAGCTAAGCTGTTTCTTGTCTTCGTTTCGATGTTTGTTTAGTTTTTTTCCGATAAAAAATTTAGAGTTCCTCCTAATCAATATATGTTTAAGGTAATTTATGCAATTCATTCAAAAGTTACCTCAAAAAGAATCAAATCACTTGATAAAAATGTAAGTCCATGTTATTAAAGAACTTAAAAATGTAATCGACTGATGTTTGAAACTTTTCTAATACCTATATGGATAAGTCTACTGCTTTGAGGCACTTATCATATATTTAATTAACAACTTCAAAAGCGGTGGGCCTTGAATGAGGTGGAGGGCAGAGGGCAATAGGCACATAATTCGAACATGAATTTACAAATTTCTAGCTAAAATGATTTCATGAATTATATAAGATAAGTGTCCTGCAAGATCCTGGCTATCAAAATAAAAGGTCTTTCAATTTGGATCAAATTTAGTCATCTATGTATATAAAATTCTCGTGTCACAGTTTTCGTTGTCATACTCCTCCGAAACGGCTTGACCGATTTTGATGAAATTTTTTGTGCCAATCCGGTATCTATAAGATTCGGCCAACAACTATTTTTCACCATTCTACGATCAACGCTTAGTTTTTAATAATCATTTTTCCTCTCCGGTCGATAACTGATCAATCGTAATTGAATTAGCTGTCACTTTTTTCATTATTAAATAATTTCATTCATTCTATTCATGTATGTTTTGTACGGTGAGCAGTGCCAGGAAAACTCAAAGGGGCTGATTTCAGCAGAAGAACAAATCCAGCAACAAAATACTGATGCACGTGTCAGAGTGGTGCAAGAGCCAGAAGATACACGAGCTGAACTCAAAAAAGTCAGAAGATTAGAACAACGACATCGAGCATTTATATCTGATTCATTCCTGCGTCTAGCATTCCAGTATGAGCCCGATATTGAAAGTGGTAACTGGTGCTATGGACAAGGAGTGTCCGCATTGTCACGCTCTGAAATGAGCCAGCTGGGATGTGTATACCTGAAATTTAAACACAACCTGAACCATTGAACGGCTTACTTATCGGGCACGGATCCACATTCTAACGTGTTCCTGAAGTCAATTCGAAGATTCAATTCATGCTTTCAAATGCCGGGTCTACTACTTAGTATCAATATTAAAACAAATTAGAGCCAGTAGATTTCAAGACATCGATGATTACATTGACTTGCCTTTAGTTCAAAATGCTTCATCACATTCAAACAAAAACTGAATATTTAAAAACATTCATTTTGAACTCTTCGCTTTGAAATCCAAATTAAGGAAATGTCGCCATTTGTTCAAATTTTGCTTATAGAAGCACTCATCAGTTCAGAAATTTCAGCTGGAATATATATCAAACACTTAATAGTATTCCAAATAGAAAAGAGAAGGCTTTCTATTCCATAGACTTTAATTGAATTCTTGTTTTGAATCTTCTTAGAAATTTACAAAAACATGAACTCTTAAAGAAGTATATAAAACGTTTTTATGTTAACTAAACATTTAGTTAAATGACAATTCGAATCGGCATAAAAAATAATTTTTGAAATAAAGTAAATAAATTCAAACTATTCGCTTATTGTTGTCATTGGTTTCAATTTGATTTTTTTGTTTGTTTGTATTGACTATGAAATGAAATATGTTCACTGCCGATATTTGCAATTGTGTGGGAATTACTATGGGAAAAATGCATTGAGTATACGCAGTGTTGTGCGCCACCAGCAGCAGCAGCAGCAGAGAAAACTTGTATATGAAAAATGGCAATAAATTAATAAAAGTAATTAATTACTTTGAGAAAGAACAGAAACCCAGGCACAGGACATGAGAGCGCGAAAGGGAAAGAGATAGAGAGAGAGAGACAGATATAGTGGGTGCAAGTGAATGGTTGATAAAAATTGAATAAAAAAAAATGCCGCGCAACATAAATTTCTCATGTTGGCAGTTGCAGAAAAATGCAGTTGGCTGATTGCCCTTGCCTTTGCCCTTGCCCTTGCTGTTGCTGTTGCTACAGAAATTGATTGCCAAAATTGAAAGTACTTGAAAAATTATCAACAATGTGGTAGAAAAAAGCGATTATATTAATGTGAATGAATTCGAATGTACATTTTGATATGAATATATATATGTATATACTTTGATAATTATGTGTACAATGTACAAATGTAATTTACAGCACAATTTGCGGCATATTTAAAAGAGCAATTATGGCAATTAACACACAGTCAGTCCAAGCGATTCCAATCCCAACCCGCACCCACTCATCAATGATGATGATGATGTCGATGTCCAACTTGGTGGTGATGATGATGAGAAGCGCCGAGTTAGTTAAATATACAACTTAATTATTGCTAAATGCATGCGACACCAAGCGCCAACTGTTTAGACGGCTCAATTATAGGCCATTTAGCAGAATCAATCGGACTCAAAGGCAATCGGCAATCGGAAGTAACTACTACTCGGAACGTATGCCAAAGAAATTAGTTTAATTATAGCCAGAGCGGATGGTTTAATACACATATTATTATATATTAGCGTAATTCACTAGCCGATCTTAATTACGACATTTAACCACCTCTCCCTCTCCCCCTACCACTACCTCTCCCTCTCCCTCTCATATTTACATATGAATAAATAAAATATAGTACTTACCCAGCACATTGGCCCCAAGATTGTTCAGCATGTTTGCCGAAAAGTTTCTTATCGATAACGTCGACAGTTTGTCTGTGTTTTTTGTCTTCAATTTGATTGAATTGCTGAATTGTTTTATTCAGTTGATTCCCTTTTCCCTTTGCAAGTTTCGTATACTTAGTCGTCTATCACAGTGTGTTATCAGAACATTCTCAGATATATAGTTAGTTACATTCTGAGCAAATCAGATGAAAATCTGCAAGTTGGAGTTAAATCGTTAGGTATGTATATATATATATGCAAAGCGACGGCAATTTCTGTTCACTCTCCCTCTTTTTGTCTTGTGGTCTAAATCGATAAACAAACCAAAAAACATTTCCCTTTCAATAACCGCAAAATGTCTTGATTCTTACAACACTTTTATTGTCAGGCTGTCTGCCACTTACCTTGATTTCCCCTCACCCAAGTTGGCTATTCAGGCTGGAGGACTGAGGGGGGTTTTGGGGCGGTGTCTCAGACTGCAGATTAAGTCCAGACGACGACGATGACAAAGGCAATCAAATTGCCATAGTAAAAATTAATTAAATGCCTTGACCATAAAAAAGCCAAAGAAATTAAATCGAAGTCACTTGGCCGGAAGTTGAAAAGTTTCCTTCTTGCCACGCAACACACACACACACATGCTCACTCTAACACACACACACGCACACACACACACACACGCTGAAACACAGACAACACGCAATAAAACGGAAGTTGTATCGTTTATTGATGAAATGTTTGACCAACTGACAGCTGGACACAGTCCTCAATACACTTATGTATGTATGTGGGGATTACTTTCTTTTGATTTGAACTTTTTTGTTTTCCGCTTTTGACCTTAAGTTACTTTCTTTGTTACTTAATTGATTTTCTTTTCGGGATCACACAATTTCACTTGTTTATCTTTCGTGTTATATGTATAGGCAAATTTTTAGTCGGTTTGCATTTTTTTTTTTGGCGACGGCATTCATTTCACACAAATTTCTATTCAGTTTGCTGTGAATTGCTCTGAATTGGCGACGGGAACGGAATGGAACGGAAAACCGCGTAACGCTTCCTTAGCGGACTCGCTTGCATTTGAAAGCAAGTGCGAAAAAATCAAAATCAAAACCGAATCGACTCCGCCATCATCATCATCATCATCATCATGGGGATGATGACGATGATAGTGACGATGATGATGGTGATGATGATAAGAACAACAACCTGCCCTGCGCACTGACAATGCCTTCAATGAACCAACTGCACCCGCTTCCACCCCCTTGGACAACAATCGACGGGTAGTAAGCTGTCTCAGTGTCGTTTTATCTGGCTTCTGTGGGTTATCTCTTTTGCATTGATTTGCCCAAAAGGAGAAAAGAACAACAATATATACACGTATATGCATGTGTGTGTGTGTGTGTGTGTGTGTGTGCGGCCATAATGGACGCAATTGGTTGCACTAGCTGACTCGCTCTAACCTCTGGCTGCTCTGAGAGCCATTTGGCCCATTGCTTGCCGCTGATTGGCTCTTCAATCTTCCCAGCCTGCTGATTGGCTGATGCCAAAAACTTGTTCACAGTAGCATAACAGCTGGCTGTAAGGACTTCGATAGCGATGTTGTGGCAGGGTCCTTGCCGCAACTATCGATAAATATATCAATCGATAAACCAGCCCCCATACACTCGAAGAAAAAAGACCAAGTCAAGCAATGAAAAGTTTCCTTTCCTTCATGGAAAGATAGTTTTATTAAACAATTCATTCTTTTAACTTTTGTTTTTATATTGTGGGTTTCTGTGGCATCCATGGTGGTGGAAAATTGTGGAATTTTCAGGTTTTCATGTTGCCAGAGCAGCCGAGAAGCGCGTGGCTTCCTGTCTCTATCTATGTATATTTGCCACGTGCCAGTCGGTCGGTCGCTCGCTCGCCTGTTCACCTGTTGTCGTTTATTAGTTTCTTCCCCTTGTTCGCAGGAATTTGATAATATTTTGCATGCTGCACAAATGTCGAATTAGCCAGACAAAGAATGTCCCCGTCAGAACCAAATGAACGAAATGTCATGGCAACCGCGCAATTCAAAGGGACAGCCACAGCAGCGAGTCCCTTTAGCTTACTTTTTTGATATTCTCTCCATCATATTCCGTCACGACCCAGCTGCCACTTATGAAGCTGGCCATCATCTACCTTTCTTCTTATTTTTTATCAGTGTTTTTTCCTCTCTTTCCATTTCTTAGATACACACACACACACACATATATGTACATACATACATGAGATATGAACGCGGGGCGTTAATTGAAAACTCAAAGCAGAAAGACCACAAAAAAGTGTCTGTACAGCAAACAAAAATCAGATACAAGTAAAACTGGAAAGGGGTGTCGTTGGTCAGGGGTGGGGGGCCACAACGTTCAAAAAAAATATCAATTTGTCAGCCATAATGATGACTGTACAGTGTGCACCAAGGTCTTTACTTCGGTTTCCAAATAAGTTCGATATGTATCTCCACCCACTTTGGGCCAACTCAGATCATTTGGTAAGGGTTCTGGACCAATTTCTTTCAATTTAACCAAATCGCAACTCCAAAATACTCATAAATCTGGGCATAATTATGCTAGAATCAACTAACTAGATAGTTAGGCAAGTCAAAAGTTAGTTTATCTACTATATAGATATCCCCGAGCAGTCATATATATCATCTTAATAAACAATTTACTTTCTACTTTAATATTTTCTATTAGGCCAAGAAATTGTTTTATATTGTCTGATATTGTTAAGGAAATTTTGAAATTGGTTAACTGATTACTAAACATTTTTGTCAGTTTTTTTTAGGATAAACTCTTTAATCTTGATCTTTGGGAGTTTTCTTTATTTGGGAATAGGAATTGGTTAAAGGACAATATCCTTAAGGCTCTAATAACAACCTTTCGCAACTCAGCGGAAGTTAAAGAAAACAAAATACATATTCTAAAACTATATACTAATGTAATGTAATAATAATACGACACATAACACAATTTTTAATTATGGAAGATTTTGACCTTGAAACTGTTTTTTTGACCCCTTTTAAATGACATCCGCCAACGAAAAAAACTGTCTAAATCAAAAACTTGATAATGGTATGTAAAATAATTATTAATAGTTTCAAAACAATTGGTTCATTAGTTTTCCAAAAAAATCTCTGGTTACCAATACCAAAAAATCTAGTTTGGAAAAAGACGCGCTTTGGATTTCGTTATATATTCTGCTTGATCGATCAAACTGGGCTTGGGTAGCTCATGAATGAGTGAGCCAAAATGAATGGCTCACTGAACTGAGCCACTGAGCTTGGTCCTTCAATATGGCTCATTTTGGCTCACTAGCTCATTTTGACTCAATAGTTCAGTTGTGCTAACTAGCTCAGTTTTGCCCACTGAGCCATAAGGCTCATTTCGCGTTCAATGAATGGATCTCAAAGAATGTTTATTTTGTTTTTAATTTTCTGTTATATTTTATCTTAACATTTTGTTAAATTCCCAATGAAGGGAGCTAAAAAATATATTTTTAATTAAAAGTTTGTTCTGCTAGCTCAAAGAAAAAAAAATTTTAAAATATGTAATATTTTTAAATGGCTTAAAATGTAATGTATTTTACTATCGGGTCATGAGCTATCAGCAAGTGAGCCAGTGAGCCAAACGAGTGAGTTGGCTCACTACGGAAAAAAAGAATGAGTGAGCCAGTTCACCTCGATGAGCTGCATTTACCCAAGTCTAGATCAAACATATTAATCGGGTTTTCTTTAAATTTGTTCGGAAATATACATTTCAACATTCTAAAATTTTACTGGTCTATTCTACCAATCACAATATATAATATATAAAATCAACTGGGTAATTTTTTAATCAAATTTAAACAATTTTGATTTTTCTCATTTCTCATATTAAGATTGTTAAGAGTTATGCCTCAATTGAAATAGTGAAATTTTAAGTTTTTATATTATTATTACATAAAAATATTAAAAATTGTTTAATTAGATTAAAATTTGAGTTTGAGTTTAATGTGAAAATTGAAAAACTACCGTATTACTTATATTTTCTGAACATTAATATGATTGATCGAGTGGACGGGATTCGGGTCTTAAAATCAAATAAGCATAGCTTCCATATTTGTGTTAAATTTTTTTTTTTGAAAGTAAATTTAGTTAATGTCTACGAATTTGGGTGATACTAAGCCGTTAATTCTCAATGGAGTCAAAATCTTGGAAAAAAAATGTGAACAAAAGGCCAAAAGAAAGTCACGAAGAGCTGAGACACAAGGAAATGTTTTTTGTATCTCACGAGTTCTGTCCAGCCATTCTTGGATATTTAGGAATGGTTTCGGATAAGCAAATAATACGAAGCTGAAAAGATCAGCCCGCTAATTAGAATATTATTTCAGAACAGAAATATTCTCCATACCACAATTGAACTGCTAGCAGACTAAAATATTTTAGCTGACGTTGACGCAGTACGTTCAAGTGGCTCCTTCGACACCAGGATAAGGCCTTCTACGCGCGAGCCCAAGCAGATAACTGACCACCTCCCATCCGACCTACCGAGGGGTGAACCCATATAACACACGGCACAAAACGCGTGGACAAATACACAATAGAAAAAACAGACAAACAAATAATACTATAGCTATCTATTAACTAAATAGGAAAGGATAGATGTTTTAGGTATATTAATTGAAGACTCTGAGCCGATTACAGGGAATAGAAGGGAATAGAAGGATGTAATCAGAGCAGAGGACC
This sequence comes from Drosophila tropicalis, assembly GCF_018151085.1. Lineage (NCBI taxonomy): Eukaryota > Metazoa > Arthropoda > Insecta > Diptera > Drosophilidae > Drosophila > Drosophila tropicalis. The sequence continues at coordinate 447,279 of NW_027173049.1, read as the reverse complement.
CTAAAAGGTTCATGCATGGCATAGTTAGAAGAACAACGACTAAGGGATAAAGGTATAATAGGATGTCTACTAATAATGATCAACTTGATCTGGCAATATTCGCTTTGTTGAGATTAATTTTGAAAAGTTTATTTTTTTTTATTATGTTTGTTTAAACAAGAAATAAAGAATCGTGAAAATATCTCACTTAAGTGTTGAGATTTTTTATTAGAGCTTTCAATTGAAGTGCCATCACGACGATAGGGTATTACCCATGGAAGGTTTTATGTCAACTACTCAACTACTACTACTTGTTTCTTAAAATAGAACTAACAAACTGACTACTGCTAAGTAACTGCCTCAGTTTGTCCTTGAAAATGACACCTTTGACTTGTTCTGTCTTCTTTTTCATTCATTTGACAATATTCAGGCAAATTTCCCAATTCGATTTCAATTTGAAAACTTTGAAATCAAATTTTTATATTCTTTTCTCTTTTCGTTACAGGTTGATGTGGGTTTTGAATAAAGTGTTTAAAAATAGAGTCCAGTACTATGTAAACGACCCAAGTGCTTCAAAACGAAAAACTAGAAAAACGTCTTAAACTATGACTATAGATTTAGATGGGTATCTTTTGCCTATTCAACTATATTAAGGCTTAATTCATTCATGATAAGATAAGATAATGATTGTGTTTCTATTCTCTGCTATTTTCTCTTTTAGTAATAGTAAATTACTAGTCCCTGTCTACTTTCAACTAGGATTCTGTTGTGTCGCAAACGAAAAAGTCCATGAAAAGTTGCTTGATCTGAATTGAATAATGCCAGAACATCGATTATTTTAAGCCAGGGGAGGTCCCTAACCCTGTGACTATCTCAATGACCCGAGAGGAGAAAGGAAATGAAGTCCAATGAATGAGGTCCTAGTCATGGATTAGGCATCATTAGGCAACTGAACGAAAAGGATTCGGTTACCAGGTTAGTCTATGGGCCAAAGTCTTGCAAGATTTGATGTGGAGCTTTGCTTAATGTTAATAGAAGGGTATTCAAACGTTGGTATGACAAAATTATTGTTTTCTCCCACATTTCTTTTTCGTGTGTGTGTTTTTATTTTATTTGTGTGTGTGTTTTTTTTCTCTTCTTTTTTGGTTTATTTGTTTGAGCGTGTTAATTAATCAAAGGCGATTGCTGCTGTTGCGCATTTTGTGTATACCTCTTGAAAAATGTTCACATACATACATATGTACATATCTATGTATGTATCAGTGTATGTGTGTGTCGTATACGTAATGTCGATATGTACATTTGTTATTTGTTATGCATAGTAGTTAAATTTCACAATATTTGCTCTGGCCTAATCATCATGAGGATATCTCAATTAAATGCAACTTTGAATGCCAAACATGAGCAGGACATAAATCACTTTGCCAAATGCTAACAGGATATTGGCTGTTGACATCCTTTCGCTACTAGGACTGAAGAAAGAGCTATGGTGGTAGTAGGGGGTTGCACACTGCTCTTGCATACTAAAATTGTGCTCTCTTTTCCTTTGTGTCATGTGCACAGCGAATCTCGACTTTGTTTGACAATCGTTTAAGCTGCCACGAAGCAAAAAGCCAAAATATCAAGGAAAAGGAGAGTGTAAACCATTGAAGGAGGGCATTAAATGGGGAGGCACAACAAGTACGTGTAGAATGCAGTGTCAGTGGCCAAAATTTCCAGTTAGCAGCTCACAACAATTCGCTTTTAAGCCAGCGCATAAATCAAGCAAACAGCCAACTGCAAAAAAAAATCGGAGAAAAAATATATCTACGAGATACAGATACATATACAAACATACATATGTATGTATGTGTGTGCATTTCGAGAGTGAGCAAAAGTTTTGTTGGCTTTTTGTTTTTGGTTTGTCGAGCCGCAGGATTTTTTATTGAAAGGATAATCGATGGCTGCCAAAGAGAAATCTGAAGTTGTATTAAAGGATTTGGCAACTTTAAAAACTTCAACCCCAAGATGTGTCCGATGTACATAAAGAAATGCGGCTCTGCGGTCAATTTAATTGAATGATGAATTGCTATTGACGTGCAAGAAGGAGGTGGAGCAGTTCGGATAGGGAAAGATGGAGGAGTTTGACCGTAGAGACAACAGAGATACAGAGAAGATGGGTGATGGCGAGGGGTGAGTGGCTGCGGAGGCAACCAACCGCAGAAATTTCTTCAGTTGTCAAAGGATACGCTCGACAAAGACGAATACGCATAATCAGTCAAATTTTATGACAAGCTCCGAACCAGAATATCAGCTTAAGCATTTAATTGGCCCAGCCAGTCCACTTTCAGGCACAAGAGTCTCACAGGATATTTGCCTAATTAGCCACCCCCTACCCTCCCCTCCCCTGACCATACGAATGACAGTAATTTTTTGTCCCTTTTGCCAAGAAGGCGACCCAAAACGATTTTTACTGTTTTCATATCTGTCTTTTTTTTTTTTTTTTTGGAGTAGAGGCCTCTGATCTGAGCATCTCTTCTCTGACTGATGACTCCTAGTTGGAACCCTGAACCCCGAACTCCAATGGTAATTTGTCTACGCTGACTGACTGAACCCCCCGCCCCGTCAAAAGTTTCTTCTCTTCGCTTCTTGAATCTGTTTTTGTTTCTTCAGTATGGTGGATTGCCTCTCGCCCTGCATTTTGCTGCAAAATTCCAGCATAGGACATAAAAAATCACAACCGAAAATGTTTCTGCTTAGTGCACTTCCATGTAACGCATTATTCTTGCTTAACAGTTTTTCCTATTGCCTCTTTTGCTTTTTGCCACTCTTTTGGCTCTTTTGTTGACTGCCTCTTTACGCGTGTCTCGGACTTTTAGTTTCTAGCAGTTTGAGGAGACATTCATGAATTCAATAGACATACACTGGTTAATGAAAATGATAACTAAGATCTTGACCAGAAACAAGTGAAAACTTGTATTAATTAAAGGAAATTGTCGCCATAATGTACGATGGATGGAGATGGAGACATTTCCTCCTCCAAAAGTCATATATATATTCATGATTAGAAGAAGTCGAGTCGACTAACATTATTTGGACAGACTACTTTCGTATCTTTATATCCTTGCAAATAGGGTATATATGTATGTTATCCATATTCTTGATCAGAAAGGGATGAGGAAGAAGAAAAACGCATCCAAATTCGGAACTAACATACTAGTTGACTAAATGTATTATCCCTGTACGACAACACAGACTGACTTCATAGACCTTTTATTACTTTTTATGTTGATGTTCTACCGATTCTTACTCAAAGTTATCTTTACTACTGCTCCTACTAAGAGTCTTATGAGTCTTCTGGTCGGGCTGTGGTCTTACCATGATCCTTTGGATACACATTAATAGATGACACACACGACTCTTCCTTTGAAACTAGTTACACAGAAGTTTCGATTCCACGTTATAATCTGTTTATTAGTCACTTGATTGTACTTCTGGTTCCGAGGCCAGTTTAAAACTAAGACTGCCATTCTTCCAGAGATCAGCGCCATAAATATACCTCAAGAGGGCTGATCAACGTCTATTAATCGTACTGTGGCTGATCGTGAAAGTAGGTCGCTCTTCCGGTGAAGTCAGCAGATACGGATTAATTACAAAGATAGATAGAAAAGAGCTTATGCTATGTGATAGGAAGTTAGTGTTGGGTCAAGCGTTAAAGTGCTTACTTCAGGTAAAGGAAGTCATGGAACAAGTGGATAGTTTGGGTTGAGATGGGTCACAATGAACTCAAGGTTATGGGATGTGTGTGTTGTCAACGTGACTTCTAATGAGGGCGGGTATACTACCCGGAACTCATTCAGCGGTTTTTATATACATTCGTAATTGGTTCTAACAATTGGTTCCATTTTCATGGGACTCCTCTAACAAAGCAATTAGCTTAATATAACAATTCTTAGATTCATTTGTCAATCAAGTTAATATTTGACACTATTTCCTTAATATTTTGATCCTCATTAGCTTTTGTTTGTTGTAAATCTGGAAGATCATAGAGATTTTTTCGCTGGAATTTTTCATTTCAGTGTATAAACAATTCCTTTGAATGCAATCTGTAATCTGAAATCAATCAATGCACAATTAGTTAAACGATCTCAATATTTGGTTTCGTCCTACAGAATTTACATTTCTCGGTCAAGAACTGGACATATCAAGTCTTAAGTTTAGTTTTATATTACAAATTTTAGAAAGGTACTCCAACTCTTTTACCGACTTTTCGTATAGCCCTAAATAATCCAGTGGTTCGATTTGAACACCCAGAAAGGCCTTGAAGAAATTCCTGCTACAACAAAAACAAGATGGACAAAAAGAATACTGAGAAATGAATTTAAAAAAAAAGAATTTTATAGACAATACACAAATGTAACAGTTCAAACTAAGTTTGAATATAAATTTAAGGAGAAAGAAGCTGTCTTTGGCTAAACCGAAATTCAAGAGCACAAATATACATATATCGATTTCCAAATATTTCTCAATATGTTAGGCTTAACGATCGCGGATGAGGATGCACAGGCGAATAAAAGGACAAAAGGAAGCCTCATTTTCTCTGCTTTACAAACATCTGACAATTTGATAATACTTCCTAAAGGATATTTTTAGTTTTCCAAGTTAATCCTTTCGCCATCCGTAGGGATGTACGTCTCCCTTTAATGGGAAGAGTGTTCTTGGCTTTATAAAGCGCTGGTCGAAGGAGTTCAAGGATCCATATACTACCAAAATACTTTTTACTTCTTTAGTCCGCCCCATATTGGAGTATGGATCTTGTGTTTGGTCTCCTCAGTATGAGTTTTATCAACACAAATTAGAATCTGTACAAAAACAGTTTTTAGTTCTTTGCTGGGATCCACCTGTACAACTTCCATCGTATTCTAGTAGACTTCAGTTAATTAACCTTCCTTCTTTAACTAATCGTAGAACTATGCTTGATGTAACTTTTCTTTACAAACTTTTGAATGGTGAGATTGACTCTTACCAGCTGTTGAGCCAAATTAACATTTCTGTTCAATCTAGAAGGACCCGCAATTTATGAAAACGCCTGTGCCCTTAGGTCGGAGTGGGTAGAGGTTGTAACATTAACTTTCCTTAGGGTCATTCGTTACAGGCGCGGGCCTGGTGTCATTTGGGCCACTTGTTCGTACTGAGCGTTGTACGACTACGTCAATAATAAATATCAAAGATGCTAACTTCGGCTATGCCGAAGTTTTTATACCCTTGCAAATTTCTTTCTTTGCAACTCAATTCATCAATACACAAACAAAACATTATTACTCTTTTTACTACAATTTGTTCTTCCTTTTTTTTATTCAATACTATCATCGTAGTAAATTTCATGGGGATACTCCAATTTTCATGAAAATGTTTCTTCTTCTATATAATATTGTGGTCCGATCCTGACAATTTTCATACTTTATCTGCTCCGGGATATAAGTAGCTCAAATACCAAGTTTCATCTCGATAGCTCTTAAGATGGCGGCGTGAAGTTGATTTGCACAGACGGACATGGCTATATTGACTCAGCTTCTCATGCTGATCAAGAATATATATATGTACATCATGGGGTCGGAAACGTCTCCTTCTGTGCGTTACAAATATCTGACCCTCTGCAAGGGTATCAAAAAAAAAAAAGTTGCTATTGACCAGTTATTGAGAAAACTCACTGGCTGTGATTTTGAGTTTTCTATGCGAGCCATATGATATGGTGATCCGTCTGAATCCGAGAAATACAAACTGTGTAATATTTCGGCTCTGTAGCTCTTACGGTTTGGAAGGAGTTCGCGTCGATCCAGACGGACGAGTGGACGTCCATGCCTATATGTATTCGTCTCGTCATGCAGAACAAGAATATATACACTTTATATGGTCGGAAATGCATCCTTTTATGCGTTGCACACTTCTAACCAAGATGAATGTACCCTTGTACCCTGACAAGAACAAGGGTAACAAACGTCGGCCCTGCCCAAGCTATAAATTGTTAATGGGAAGCAAGACCCATCTAAATGGTAAAACTTTGTCCCTTGAGATAATATATAATAATTCATTGATGCTGAGCAATCATTACCTTTCGATCAGGTGTAGAAATGGGTTCCCAGGCTACCCAAAAGAGCTTGCTAAAAAACTTGCCAGAATGAAATCTATTTGTGTCTTAGAGAAGGTAAACTCAACGAAGGTTTTAACAAATTGTTCCACTACTTTAATTAAGTGCGACTATAATCATTTATAATAATATACTTTTTATTTTTCACAACTTTATGGCCTTGGAATACAAGATTGTTGTAAGTATTTAGATTTCAGATTGTTTCTCTCTTACCATAAATTGAGCAAATATGCAATTATCGGTGAATTTGTTAATTAATGTTGAGTATGATAGGTCTTTAAAAGTCCCTCGAATAGTTATTGAGCTTCTGAGAAAATCAATCGTTTTTATTTTACAAATACCAACGTCAGCAAGACTATAATAATATTTAACAAGAGTGAAGTTGTCATATTGAGCAAACAAGTGCTTCCATCTTTATGAAGCCTATGAATATAAAGTTCATGTCGCTGATCATTGACTAAGTCCATCACGTTGTGACAATCAACCTCAAGTGTTTGAAGTAATTCCTCATTATCCATTTCATGACGTGATATGATTATCCAACCAGGACCTGCGATGTCGTTGGAAACTTCAAAAGAACACGTTGGTCTATTTGCGAAAATTACTTCTACTTGGTTGGCGACTTTATTGTTGCCCTGGTCTTGGCCTTCTCGATGTCCATATATTTTGACTTGTAATTCTTCAAGTTTTGCCTCGTAATTCTTGATCAAAATATCATTCTCAGTAATTTTATCTGCCAATTGTTTCTCCAGTTGCTCCTTTTGAGCCTTTGCTTCCTTGAGTTTGTCTTCGTATTTTGACACAACGTCCGCAATGCTTGCATCTTTATCAGCTTTTTGGTATTTCCTCCATCTGGCAGGTCATCGTGTTTAGTTTCATGGGGATTTTTTATTTCAGAGCTTCTATTTAAGGCCATGATAAGATTATCAATTTGGCGATCTTTCAGTTGGATTACATTAGCTGCATATTGCCATATGGCTTTCATCTTCTTGTTGCAGTCTCCGTCGCATTCAGTATTTACTAACTCGAATCCATGAAACATCTTAAATGTAAGACAATAATTAGCGAATTGGTTTTTAAGTAGGCTTTCGATTTTACCGATTTGGCCTCTGAATGCTCCGACTCTTCCAAAGAACCATCCAGATTCGACAACATTAAATTCAGTATGGACTGAGCCATTTTAGCTAACCAAATGTGAAAAAGAATGTTTATTTAAATAACGCATTCTTCCGCAAATGTACATATGTATGTATGTATGTACATACATACATATGTATCCAAATACAACGTGACTTACCGTGAACGTATGGGTACGGTTTGTCTTAAAAGGGGTTTCCCCTTTATTGTGAAATAAATCGAATGACCTTGTAATGTTTAAAGCCGTCGAGGGTGAATTGCTTTTCGGCCTGTGTATGGTAAAGACAAGATACCCTTCAGTACCAAATGTCGCCGGGGACAAAATCGCCACATATTCCGAACTACTAACGTCGACAGAAAAAAATTCTGCCAGCGCATTTCATGCTGAGGTTAGCCGAAGGCACCCGAACGAGCTAATGTCGTCATTGTACATACATATATATATATTTCTCATTTGAAAAAAAAAATTGGAAGAAGTAAAGCAGGGCCCGGCACAAAGAGAGCGCTAGAAAAATGTAGTTGTATGTGTGCACTTGCTTGTCTGCGTGTGTTGCTTTACACTGCGCAAAATGAAAGTTGACAAAATTTTGCCTCAAATCAAGAAAACGAGTACAGCAGCTGAACTGATGCAAGAGAAAGATAGAAAAACAAAGTAGCGATCAATTTTTTCATGTGTCATCTCTCAACAAAGCGACATAGACCTGCTTGCGTCGAAATGCTGAGGAAAACTAAATCCATCTTGATTTTTTTGTGTGAGGACTTCGGCAGCCGTTCGGTTACACGCATACGACGAGCCGAACGTGTTCGTCCCCCGGGGGATATGAGTGCCTGGCTCTGAAGTAAAGCATGATGATTTTTGTCTACGCCAATTCACTTCGTTCGTCAGTGCATTGTTGTTATTGTTTTTTCCAATCTGCGCGCATGGCTTTGTACTTTTCGTTTCTTTGTTCATTCGCGATTGAATTTCGTAGGAACAGGAACTGTTGAATTTTTTCAAATTCAGTGTATACAGTAATAAAGGTAAGTGTTATTAATATTTTGAATTTTTCATTCCCTAATCAATTTTGTTCTTTTTAGAATCCATCCAAAATCCGATTCCGGATGAGCTGGCGGAGAATGTGCTAAGACATTGGTTGGCACAAGCCAAAAGAAGTAAAGTAATAAAAACTTAAGAAAAATGTAAATATACATACATATGTAAATATTTAAATTTAATGTAATATATTTAAGAATAAAAATAAACAAATTTAAATGTATATATATGTTGTTAAATAAAAACTAATGCGTGTTAAAAAACCAAATCAAGTCAAGTTTTTATTTATTTTTGGAAAAATGCGGCGATATTCCATCGACAATGTCGCCGCAATGTCGATTGTAAATCCGAGGTAAATTTTTGCTGGGATATTCCATCGACAATGTCGCCGCAATGTCGATTGTAAATCCGAGGTAAATTTTTGCTGGGATATTCTATCGACAATGTCGCCGCAATGTCGATTGTAAATCCGAGGTATAATTTCGCTGGGACATTGCGTCGACATGTCGCCGCTAATTCGATTGAAAAATCAACCACTATTTTGCGGGGACATTCCGTCGACATGTCGCCGAAAAATCGATAGAATGTCCGAGGCGCTAGGACACACAATGTTAAATGTCGCCGGTAATTTGTATGGCATGTCCCCTGAAAATCCGAGGTGACATCTTAAAAATTACCTCGGATTTTCTGAGGAATTTGCGGCGACCGGTACTGAAGGGTATACTTACATACATACACATGTATGTATATGTTCATTTTTTCGGATTCTTCTACTTACATATGTACATACATACATACATACCACTAGAGTGACTTACTGTGAACGTACACGTGTGCGATTTATTTTCTTTACTTCACTTGACTTTATTTTGTTTAATAAATCAGTACGCTGAAGTTGGGGAAAACTAAATATTTCAAATTGCTGTTATTGATTTGTGTCTAAAGACAAAAAAAAAAGAAAAACAGAGATAATTTGCAAAAGCAACGCGCGCAAGTACACACGAAAGAAAAGAAGAAGAAAAAGCACAGAAAATCTATCGAACTGTCGAACTAACTTATCGATGAATTGTCCAGTCGGTCGATTTGTTATCGAACAGCTAATCGTGGCAGCGCTAGACAATGAAAAAAGTTCGAATTTTTGCACGGTCTTGAACTGAAACGTTTTGTGGTCATTATGCGTTTTGCCTTGATGCTCATCTATCTGCAATCGTTGGCTGGACGCATTACCAACGTTGAGTTTCAGAAGATCTCCTCCATATTCTCTTATCTTTGCTTTGTGACACTGCAATTTGCTGAACCGCTAAATTGTTTGAGCGTTTGTTTGTTTTAATTTGTTTTGTTGTTATACCCTTGCAAAAAGGTTATATTCATTTTGGTCTGAATTGTGCAACGCATAGAAGGAAGCATTTCCCACCACATAAAGTATATATATTCTTGATCAGCACGACCAGACGAGTTCAAATAGCCATGTCCGTCCGTCCGTCCGTCTGGATCAGCGCAAACTCCTCCTAGACCCTAACGACTACTGCGCTGAAATTTTGAATGTAGGCTTGTATATAGTGCAGAGGCTGTATATCTCGGATTCAGCCGGATCGGACCACTATATCATATAGCTCCCATACAAACGTCAAAGTCACGAACAGTGACTTTTTTCAATAACTTCGTTGTTTTCTATGCAATTATCGTGAAACTTAATATTAGAGAGTTTATTACGCTTATAAACGATTGTGCCAAATTTGATTAAGATCGGATGACTATATCATATAGCTCCCATAGGAACGATCGGTTGAAAACAGTGACTTTTGTCAATAACTTCGTTACTTTCTGTGATTGCTTTCAAATTAAACTTTTATCAGTTTTATGTATCTGTTAATGACTGTGCCAAATTTGATCAACTTCGAGTGACTATATCTTATAGCTCCCATAGGGAAAATCGGCGGAAAACAGTGACTCTGATTAATAACTTCGTTTTTTCGTATGTAAGCGGTTTTGCAAACATTAACCCTTCAAAACGTTTTTCCCACTTTGAACATCATAGGTAAGGAAAGAGTTACAAACTTTGACGCGGTCGTTTGGCTACTCTGTTATTTACAAGGCAGCCATTTATCTTAAAATATATAAACGTTTATTGGAAGTCCGATCAAAGCGTCTTGACGCGTCTAGACAAGTTTTAGAAGAGACATTAGTAGTGTTGACTAACTTAATAATACTAGCAATTCCGTTCAGAATTGGTAAACGACAAACAGAGGGCGAACCAGTATTTTCGGTGTCGCCACAGTCGAAGTTAGCCCCCGCCCTCTGGTTTTTGTTTATGTTTGTCTTGCTTGGATACTTGTTGCTCAACATTTTGGGCATGATGATGATGATGATTTTAGGGATCTGTGGATGAGCCGCTGCTTTCCACGTTCTATTTTTTGTAGGCCCTCTCTAGGAAAAGGAAACTTATTTAGTAACTACTACTAGGGGAGTTTAAGCTGCAAATCACTCACCTAAATCCAACCTTCAAACAACTATGTATGTATATCAAGCGACACTTAAATTAAAATATACCCAAAAACAGACAACAATCTTAAACATAATTAAAAGCCAAACTCACAATCAAACCAAATAACGCAACATAAAATCTTTCCCTCTCACATAAATTTCAATAAACAATTGATTACTATCTCCAAAAGCTTCTCTTATTTCTAAATCATGTATTTAAAAATTATTGGTTACGTTAACAACTTCTATGAATTACAAATTGTAATAAAAAATATATTCCAAAAATTATATCCCTACAAGAAACCCATTTAAAACCCCAAACTAACTAACATTCCAACACCTATTAACTATAAAATCTACGCACTAAACTCCTCTCAAGGTTCCTCTGATAATATCTCCACTATCATTACTGGCGACTTTAATAGTTGGCACATTCTTTGTGGCGATGGTTCCCCAACGCATTATTCCACCCACCACATATTCACCTACATTGATCTCACCCTCTCTACCCCTTCTATTGCCATGGAATCCTTATGGATAGTTGAATCTGACACTTACGGTAGTGACCACACTTCAGCATGTCTCTTTGAGGCCAACTCCTCCACCAAAACTTTCACAAAAATTCAAAATTGATTTCGGAGATTGGCCCTAATTCTTTCTAACCATTGTCTCCGGCCCCCCCCAGCCACAACTTATAGCACGCAAAAGCGCCACCCTCAAACCAACCTTTCTCGTCAAAATATTCGCACGGTTCATTAGTGGAACTTTAAACTATCCGCTCTTAAAAATTAATAAAATTCTTTAGTCATGCCTTAAAAATAATATATGCTTCGACAACATCGTCAACTACAAGAAAACGAATGCCCTCTTCAAAAGAGAACTAAAACAAAATCGATTGATTCATTTACCATTGATATACATATGTTTTAACATCCCTTCTTCCAAAACTTGGTCTACGATACGTAGATTCTGTGGCTTTAAACAACGTCTCCCAATACACTGTATCCAAAAATGCACCCCTCCTACTACTACAACCACAAATAGCCAATTAATATCGGAAGAGTTTTGCTTCTTCTGGTCTTCCGTCAAACTCTCCATGGCCCTATCTAAACATTCCGGCAAAAACCCTGGCCAAGATAGAATATCATACCCCCTGCTGAAAAACTTACACCCTACAGTCAAAGACAGAGTAACACAACTTTTCAACAATATCTTCAATAACCACATTCCTCAAAATTACAAAGTAAGTCAAATTATCCCCATTCACAAGCCCAACAGTAAGAAAACCAACCTCCTATAAACCAATCTCTCTTAACTCTTGCTTTGCCACAACCCTCGACAAGATCATTGCAAATCGACTATGGTGGTTTGTCTCACATCAGTTAACAAATCTATCAATAGCCGTCAAAGGGGTTTTAGGAAAGGAAAATCTATATCAGACTCTCTACTATCGATAGACCATCACCATTTATCAATAGTCTCACTAAATTTCAAAAAAGCTTTTGATAAAATTGGCATACACTCCGTCATAGACGTAAAATCGTTGTGAGTATCGACTGACACTTATCCTCTGTAAGCCCTCAACACAATGGCATACCCCAAGGCTCTCCTCTCTCAGTTATTCTTTTTCTTATCGCTTATAATAAACTAAATAGAACCATTCTTGCTCATAAAAAAGTTGACTTCTATGCCTATGCAGGCGGCTATATGACTACCTTAAATGTAGTGACTACTACATCCAGCTTATTGAGAGGGAGGAGATCGGGTATGATATGCGGTCGGACCATTTGTATTTATTGTTGAAGACTATTCCTAGAATCTTTATTCATCATAATAATGTCCAAAATCGACTATGTAATACCTACAAAATGTTGTTGAAATTGTTTTAAAGTTTAAGCTGCTGGGTGAGTTATAAATATGATGAGCACTGTATACCTTTACGGAAATGCCACCAATATGAAACAAACAAATTAAAATCAATATACCACTCAGCCATTCGAATGGCCCTTGAAGCATTCAGAACAACTTCCACCCAAATCCTTTTAATTGAATCAAACATATCTCCCTTTGAGAGCAGAAAAACTTTTAGTGACTACAAAATTATCAAGACCATCCTTCAAACTCACTCCTCTCAACTTGCCACTCATATCAATAAAATTAATAAATCTAAAAAACCTCCTCCAAGGATATGCTCCGCACTACAAAGAGCTATAATTTTAAACAAATCTCTTCATTTCCCGACTACACCTCGACAACCAGCACGTGAAAAGTTTCCTCCCTATGCAAATATCGACCAGCACATAGACTACTCCCTACATGCTCTACCCAAATCTTCCACAACTCCCGAAATATATTGTAAATTATTTAAGGAAAACCCAACAACTAAAATATTCCAATTATAGCTTTATTTATACTGATGGATCCAAAAATGACAACTACACATCCTTCAGTATTGTCAGCAACCACTTGGCAACCAACTTAGCCAAAGTCCTTCCACATCAAACTGCCATCTGCACCGATTCGCATTCTTCTATTCTATTCTTTATGTAGAATCGTCCTGGAATTTGGGCACTTTTTCTCTTTCAGTAATCGACTGAATGCTAGGCACAAGTCCACTGAGAATGATTTCTTTGAACTTTTCTGCGTTCACCATACCTTGAAGCATAATAAGAATCACTTACTACTTTTGTATTTGGAAATGCATCCCCATATCATAACATAAGGTAAATGTTTAACAGAGGCAACACAGCAGTTTTCCAAATAGCCATCGGGTCCAATAAGATTAAATTTGGACTCATCAGAAAATATGATCCGTGACCATTCAAATTGACCCCAATTGCGCTTATTTTTCGCCCAGTTTAAGAGAGCTGTCTTCATTTTCTGGTTGAGAAGAGGTTTTTTGGCTGGTGTCCTTGCTGTTAAACCCATCTCCTTGAGCTGACATTGAATAGTCCAAGCCGAAATTTCTATCCAAATCGTTGCTGCACTTCAGATGCAATTTGTACGGCATTTTTGAAGAGATCCTGGAAGCTCGTTCTCTTGATCAAATTCGGCACAGTCGTTTATAGGCGTAATACTAATAATATAATAAGTTTCACGACAATAGCTCTGAAAATAACGAAGTTATTAAGAAAAGTCACTGTTCGTGGAAATGCATCCTTCTATGCGTTGCATACATCTGACCAAAATTAATATACCCTTTTTGCAAGGGTATAATAACCTGGATCCCTGGTCACTGCCAGATTCTAGGAAAGGAGAAAGCCGATGAGGCGGCCAAACCCGCCAACACTCTCCCTCTTATACATATTTACAGAAAACTATATTGTCACAGACTTATTGAAACAAATTAAACCAAAGGCCCGGGGCTAACTTCGACCGCGTCAAAGTTTGTATACCCTTGCAACTTTTTTGGTAACTCTTTCCTTACCTATTAGCCATCAATGTGGAAGAACGTTTTATCTAAAAAGGCTTATGTTTGCGAAAGAATGGCCTACAATCATAACGAAATAACGAAGATATTAATCATAGTCACTGTTTTCCACCGATCGTTCCTATGGGAGCTATATGATATAGTCACCCGATCTTTATCAAATTTGGCACAGTCATTAACAGATATACTAAACTAACAAATATTTAATTTGAAAGCAATCGCGTTGAAAGTAACGAAGTTATTTACAAAAGTCACTGTTTTCGACCAATCGTTCCTATGGGAGCTATATGATATAGTCATCCGATCTTGATCAAATTTGGCACAGTCGTTTATAAGCGTAATAAACTCTCTAATATTAAGTTTCACGATAATAACATAGAAAATAACGAAGTTATTGAGAAAAGTCACTGTTCGTGACTTTGGGGTTTGTATGGGAGCTATATGATATAGTGGTCCGATCCGGCTGAATCCGAGACATACAACCCCTGCAGTATATACAAGCCTACGTGCAATTTCAGCTCTGTAGCTCTTACGGTCTAGGAGGAGTTTGCGTTGATCCAGACGGACGGACGGACATGGCCATTTGAACTCGTCTCGTCGTGCTGATCAAGAATATATACATACATATACTTTGTATGGTCGGAGATGCTTCGTTCTATGCGTTGCACACTTCTGTCCAAAATTAATATATGTACCCTTTTTGCAAGGGTATAAAATAAATAATCTCACTAAACTTACGTTATTTGCAAAAACAATCAACTTTTATAAATCTAATAACACACCAATATAACTAACTACGCTACTTACAACCAACTTTCTCGACGAGATCTAATAGTACACACCCTTGAACACCCATTCCTACCTCCTAACCACATCCTACTAGATTGTCCAAACACTTTAAGCCTTAGAAAATCCCTTTTTCCATCATCCAACCCTCTCTCAGCCATATTTAACCCAACTTTTGAAAACCTATCCAAAGTCATTCAATTTTGAAAATCATCTAACCTTATCAGTTATCTGTTTATAATAATGAATTTAATTAATCTAAAAGTATACTGCACCATATGGGGGGTGTCCACTGTTCCAACTCGAAGGAAGCATCGAACATGCAAAGTACCAACATCGAACAAAAGAGTCAACCTCGAACCATGGAGTCGAACATCGATCAAAAGAGTACGCATCGCACGGAAGAGTCGAATAAAGAGAGAAATGCTGTTAACTCGAACAGCCTTTTAGTGTGGACACAAACCATTCTGTTACCGGTGGCGCCACTGGGAAATCGTAGTCCTAAAGGTGCGAGTGAAAGTTCTAAGGGTGCGAGTAATAGTGCTAAGGGTGCGAGTAATAGTGATAAGCGGCTAATTTGAAAACAAATAAAATCTTTCGAATGCAACGAGGAGTATCTATTTCTTATCCGATTTTGATGAACAATATCTCATTCGACGGGAAATTCACTATCGATCGTAGTTCAAGTGTAGTTATACTTTAAAACGAATTAGTGGCGTAAAATGACGCCAAACAGGAAGACCAAAGAAAATGCATAAAGTTAGCAGTATAGTTGAAAGCTTTTTATGAGCTGTATTGCAACAGTAATTACAGTTATTATTACCAGATCGAAACTTAAATACTTCATCTTTGATCAGATTTACTTACAAATAGACGCATGGACAAGGTCCACACAAGACATGGGTAAGTTTGTGAAGAACTAATATCAAGCTGATTACTTAAATTTTATTCTCTGTCTTAGTTTCAATATCTCTTCCACGTTTCATCCGTAACCTGAGAAATTTGTGTTGCTGCGATGGCGATGCAAGTTCCATTCATCATTTGGGAAAAGGATGGGCGTGTGGTGCCCAGTGACAACAAGGACTATGTAATGTCCTTTGATGGCGTAAAGGCAACGTTGAGTATACCTCGGTATACCCAGAGGACGAGGGCAAATACTCATGCGTAGCCAAGAACTCGGTTGGATGATCTGTCATCAGCCTGCATTATTGTCTATATTCTGGAGCAAAAAAGAGAATATGCTCAGTAGACAATTGGCGCGTCCGAGTGGTCTGCTTTCCGCCCACTCCACGCCCCGTTCGATGCCCCGCTCAACACCAAATCGCTGTTTCTCTCCCATGCGTTTGTATTCCTTACAATCGGATTGTCGAGGAGGGCGAGAGCGTGCGCTTCCAGTGTGCTATATCTGGTCATCCCAAGCCCTGGGCAATCTGGGATAAGGACGGCTTGATAGTCACGGCCGCACAGCTGTCAAGGAAGTGGATGATCGCCGCTTCATTGAAAGCGATGAAGTGGGCATTGAGGACGCTGGGAAATCTTAGTAAGCTTTTATAGAAATATTTCCATTTTACCATTGCAAACTACAATTTTAATGCTAGCGTATGGAAATTTCGCAGGCAGGATTGTAAGACCAAAAACTAATATTTAATACCAACTTTTAATTTGCAAATTATGAATGTTATGCATTTATTAAAGGCATAATACCTTTTTGTTAATTTTGAACAAATGTATGAAACTTTAATAAAAACAGACCCAACTTGAATAATAACAAATTTTTTTTCTGCCAATTTTGTTTTTAAGATTCAGTACAAATCCTTGTTTCGCTTAACACGAGGATTTCTAGGAAAGTAACCCCCGTGTTAAGCGAGGGCCAAGTGTAGCTTCGATTGCAGATTTCTTCTGTATGTTTTATTCTTCGTCCTGTGAGTATTCTGCTGCTGATGGAGTGCTAGAATATCTCCATCGGCTTGAGAGCTGTGCTCGCAGATGAAATGTAATGCTAAATGAGGCCAAATGTTTAAATATATGCTTCACATTGAGAAGAAAGCATCCTCCTCGAGTAGGGCTTAACGGCAAGGTGCTACAACTAGAATCAAAGGCAAAATGCCTGGGAGTTGTCCTAGACAAACGCCTTACTTTTAAGGATCGCATCGAAGCCTCTCTAGAAACGTGAAGAATCAAATGGTCGAAACTAAGCTGGCTGACAAATGGCAAAAGCAAATTGCCACTAAGATGCAAACGGGCACTATATATTGCCATAATAGGTCCTGCTTGGAGATATGGAGTCCAAATCTGGGGGATGGCTGCAGATTCCAATAGAAAAAGCTACGAACTTTTCAAAACAAAGCTCCGAGGCCCCTTACAACACCACGATCTTGACGTGGAAACGGTAGAAGATCAAATAAATCGCCACACCAGCAGGTACAATGACAGGCTGCAGACGCATGCAAGCCGGCTGGCTAGATCCCTTGCGAGCCAGGCTAAAGAGAAGGCAATATCTTACAATGATTCGGTAAGTTGCTGACTGATTTGTATAACCACCAAAAATATAGAGTTAAACGCTTTCACTTTACCTAAAACTCTTTAGTATAGTCTGAAAAAAATACAAGCCAAAACTTTAGCATTTTAGCACAATTCTAATCGAACGTTCCTTTATATTACCAAAATGTGCGAAAAGGGGACGACGTAATCATTCGGTAAAGGAATGTGATAAAATAGAATATTTTGTTATAATGCCTCGTGGTATGGAACTATCCCATCAGAAGCGGGGGCAGATCAGTGGTATGCAACTAGCCGGACCTAAAATTGGTCAAAGTGCTAAACAAATGAATCGGCGTAGAAATACCATTAAGAGATACTTAAAAGACCCCGAAGATTACCGCATTAAGCGGCATGAGGGAAAGCTGGCAAGGGAAAATATTATGAGCTGCAACCAAATCAAAGCTGAACTGGGATTAAGTATTACCCGGCAATTTAGATCTCACATACCAAAACAAAGTCGGTAAACCCCGCTTATCCAAACGCCATAAAGATAGAGTCTTATGAAAAACATAAGTTTTAGGATGCTGAGTTCCAAAATATAATATTTAACGATGAAAGAAAATTTATATGGTCCTGACGATCATCATAAATATTGAAGGGATCCACGTCACGCACGAGCCACATGCTGTAAGCGAAATCATGGAGGTGGATCTATAATGGTATGGGCGGCTTTTAGTGCTAAACGAGAGTCTCCAATGTGTTTTGAATCCAGTCGAATGAATGGTAAAGCTTAGATGGAGTTAGTGGATAGCATGTTCTCAAGTTTTGGTCAGAAGTGTGCAACACATGGTAGGAAAGTTTTAATATTTTATCACCACGACGAGATGAGTTGGTAAATATTTACTTAAGCTACTTGAGATTTCAGTGTTGAAAAGTGGAAAAATCGGCTAAAGCTAGATTTCAGTTTTGCCAAATGCTATTTTTTATTTGGCGCGAGAAAAGATTCAAAAAGATTTTTTTGTTCATTACTCAAAAACTACGAAATAATTCGCCAAGGCGCACCTGAGGTAGTGCTCGTGGAATTTTTCTCTGTCGTTTGATACCAAAATTATGTAGTTCGGTACCGAGTAATGTAAGTAAATGTTTACCGGTCAGATTTTTGTAACGCACAGAAGGAGACGATTCCGACACCATAAAGTATATGTATTCTTGATCAGCATGAGAAGCTGAGTCGATATAGCCATGTCCGTCTGTCCGTCCGTGCGTGCGTATGCGTTTTACTCAGCCATCTTGAAAACTATCGGGCTGAATTTTTTTTCTGTGCTTCTTATTACTATCAAGTATGAATATTATTAGGATCGGACTACTATATCATATAGCTCTATCGCTATGAAATTTACATATGTATGTGCTAATATTAGATATAAAACCCCAGAACCCAATTTGAATCTGATCGGATAAATATAACACAAAGTACAGTCAACATAATAATCTCTGCTCTGCTCCCAGCTCTGCCGTCAGCGTTGCTTGCTGTCTACTACGTCATACGTCATCAACAGAGCACTTGCATACACACACAGACGCAACGCTACATGAACTGTATGTGTATGCGTGCGTTGCTTAAGCGAATTCGCTTAGGGAATGAGGGAAGAAGCAGAACAAATTGTAGTATAAAGACTAAAATTGTTTTGTTTGTACATATATATGTACATCAATATTGATGAATTGAGTTGCAGAAAACAAATTTTGAACATGTAAAATTATTATTGCCAAGGACTACAAGGGTACATATATCAACTTCGGCATAGCCGAATTTAAATTGGAATTTTTATGTCATACAATCAGCTGTTGTAAAATTATTATGGCCAAGGCCAACGGTATATAAACTTTGGATGTGCCGATGTTAGCTCTCTTTGATATTTGCTATTGCCATTGCTACAGTTTTTCAAAGGTCATTTTAGAACTCAGATTTTTTAAACATGCCAATAAGAATAAAAAGCCTAGTTTAATTGAATAAATCTTTTGGTTTTTATTATTTATCAAACCTAAAGTGCTGAAAAATGAGTTATCACTTCCATCAGTTGTTTTACAACACTTAAAATAAATCGATTGCTGTCCCATGAGAGTTATCGATAACCATTGCCTATATAAACTGGTGCAGCGTTCCTAGAGGTTCACTTATTCTGGACACTCCGACAATTAAGTTCATTTTTTCTGGTTTGCCATTTATAGACGTTTTAAAATGGTGTTAGTTTAATAAGTTAAAGTAACTTAACCGCTTGGAGAGTTTAATAAGGTGGACCGTCTGAATTCGGTGCCATTAAAATAAGTCTCCTAATTCGATGAAACAGAAAAAATTGGTTTGGGTAGTAATTGCCTTGGCAAACTTGTCCATTCGTCCGCAAGTTACAAGTATCCCAAGTTTTAATTTTTTAAATGTTAGTCGTCTGTTTTTTGGTCATCAAACTGAATCTCCATTGGAAGGGTGCTTTTGTCACATATTAAAACCGATTGAGGGAAATGGATGTTCTAAAAGTGACTTGAGCTTTTATAAATTGGCGCTTAGTTACCGCCTTTTTAGTTTGAATTTAAATTCTCCGCCGTTGCAGCAATCGAAAATTCTGGTGTGACCTCCAACAATTCCTTTATTATTCCTCCATCACCATTGAAGGCAATGATATTTGCATTCCTGGATCTTAATGAATTTATCGCGTAACTCGCTTAGATTAATGAAAAGTTATTTTTTTGGTCTTTTGAATGCTCAATGCCGTAGTCAGGTGCATGTTTGCAGACAGTTTGACCGGGCAACGTGCGTCTTTTTTCTCCCAATAAGTAAAAGTAAAGAAGTTGGTACGAATTAAGTTAATCACTTTTTATTTAGAACTGTGGGGTTAGTTCCCAGGGGTTTATTATTCTGAGCCCGAGGCCCCTCTTCATATAGGACCTGACCTGAAGACAGCTCTCAACATTTTTCCATGTTTAACTAAGAAATCGCCATTGTCAACACCTTCTTTTTTCCCACAAGCAACTCATGTCCTGTGTGTGTACATGGGGAAATGTTTGTTCAATAAGAGTTTCTTGTGAATCAGTGATTGACCGCTCTCTGTTTCATCTGGTGTCGCAATTGCAGGTAGTTGCACTTTTCCTGATATGCAACACGCGTTTCTTCAGCTGGATTAAGGTTCTAGGTGCTAGCACGTAAAATGTTTTCCAATAACTTGAAACAGTTTCCATAGAATTATTTTAAAATGTTAATTAGGGTATGACCTTTAGCCGATTTTTCCACTTCTCAACACTGAAATCTCTAGTAGCTGTAGTAAATATTTACCCTTCCGTCAGTTGTTTTACACACTTAAAATAAATCGATTGCTGTCCCATAAGAGTAATCGATAACCATTGCCTATATAAACCGGTGCAGCGTTCCGAGAGGTTCACTTATTCTGGACACCTCCGACAATTAAGTTCATTTTTTCTGGTTTGCCATTTATAGACGTTTTAAAATGGTGTTAGTTTAATAAGTTAAAGTAACTTAACCGCTTGGAGAGTTTAAAAAGGTGGACGGTCTGAATTCGGCTGTTTGGGTTTATAACCTATCACTTAAAGTATTTCCCAAAGTGCCATTAAAATAAGTCTTCTAATTTGATGAAAGGGAAAACCCAATGTTTGGGTAGTAATTGCCTTGGCAAACTTGTCCATTCGTCCGCAAGTTACAAGTATCCCAAGTTTTAATTTTTTAAATGTTAGTCGTCTGTTTTTTGGTCATCATACTGAATCTCCATTGGAAGGGTGCTTTTGTCACATATTAAAACCGATTGAGGGAAATGGATGTTCTAAAAGTGACTTGAGCTTTTATAAATTGACGCTTAGTTACCGCCTTTTTAGTTTGAATTTAAATTCTCCGCCGTTGCAGCAATCGAAAATTCTGGTGTGACCTCCAACAATTCCTTTATTATTCCTCCATCACCATTGAAGGCAATGATATTTGCATTCCTGGATCTTAATGAATTTATCGCGTAACTCGCTTAGATTAATGAAAAGTTATTTTTTTGGTCTTTTGAATGCTCAATGCCGTAGTCAGGTGCATGTTTGCAGACAGTTTGACCGGGCAACGTGCGTCTTTTTTCTCCCAATAAGTAAAAGTAAAGAAGTTGGTACGAATTAAGTTAATCACTTTTTATTTAGAACTGTGGGGTTAGTTCCCAGGGGTTTATTATTCTGAGCCCGAGGCCCCTCTTCATATAGGACCTGACCTGAAGACAGCTCTCAACATTTTTCCATGTTTAACTAAGAAATCGCCATTGTCAACACCTTCTTTTTTCCCACAAGCAACTCATGTCCTGTGTGTGTACATGGGGAAATGTTTGTTCAATAAGAGTTTCTTGTGAATCAGTGATTGACCGCTCTCTGTTTCATCTGGTGTCGCAATTGCAGGTAGTTGCACTTTTCCTGATATGCAACACGCGTTTCTTCAGCTGGATTAAGGTTCTAGGTGCTAGCACGTAAAATGTTTTCCAATAACTTGAAACAGTTTCCATAGAATTATTTTAAAATGTTAATTAGGGTATGACCTTTAGCCGATTTTTCCACTTCTCAACACTGAAATCTCTAGTAGCTGTAGTAAATATTTACCCTTCCGTCAGTTGTTTTACACACTTAAAATAAATCGATTGCTGTCCCATAAGAGTAATCGATAACCATTGCCTATATAAACCGGTGCAGCGTTCCGAGAGGTTCACTTATTCTGGACACCTCCGACAATTAAGTTCATTTTTTTCTGGTTTGCCATTTATAGACGTTTTAAAATGGTGTTAGTTTAATAAGTTAAAGTAACTTAACCGCTTGGAGAGTTTAAAAAGGTGGACGGTCTGAATTCGGCTGTTTGGGTTTATAACCTATCACTTAAAGTATTTCCCAAAGTGCCATTAAAATAAGTCTTCTAATTTGATGAAAGGGAAAACCCAATGTTTGGGTAGTAATTGCCTTGGCAAACTTGTCCATTCGTCCGCAAGTTACAAGTATCCCAAGTTTTAATTTTTTAAATGTTAGTCGTCTGTTTTTTGGTCATCATACTGAATCTCCATTGGAAGGGTGCTTTTGTCACATATTAAAACCGATTGAGGGAAATGGATGTTCTAAAAGTGACTTGAGCTTTTATAAATTGGCGCTTAGTTACCGCCTTTTTAGTTTGAATTTAAATTCTCCGCCGTTGCAGCAATCGAAAATTCTGGTGTGACCTCCAACAATTCCTTTATTATTCCTCCATCACCATTGAAGGCAATGATATTTGCATTCCTGGATCTTAATGAATTTATCGCGTAACTCGCTTAGATTAATGAAAAGTTATTTTTTTGGTCTTTTGAATGCTCAATGCCGTAGTCAGGTGCATGTTTGCAGACAGTTTGACCGGGCAACGTGCGTCTTTTTTCTCCCAATAAGTAAAAGTAAAGAAGTTGGTACGAATTAAGTTAATCACTTTTTATTTAGAACTGTGGGGTTAGTTCCCAGGGGTTTATTATTCTGAGCCCGAGGCCCCTCTTCATATAGGACCTGACCTGAAGACAGCTCTCAACATTTTTCCATGTTTAACTAAGAAATCGCCATTGTCAACACCTTCTTTTTTCCCACAAGCAACTCATGTCCTGTGTGTGTACATGGGGAAATGTTTGTTCAATAAGAGTTTCTTGTGAATCAGTGATTGACCGCTCTCTGTTTCATCTGGTGTCGCAATTGCAGGTAGTTGCACTTTTCCTGATATGCAACACGCGTTTCTTCAGTTGGATTAAGGTCTTCACCTTCACATGGTGTTGTGATTTGCTACTTTATGTTGTTCCATCGCTTATTATTGTGGTTGTTTGCATTTGTAGATATATGTATGTACATACATACATATGTACTTCTGATGACCTCGTCTTGTTGATGTTGTAATGTTTAGTTTTTTAATTACAAAATCCCTAAACATTGCTTATATGTTTATTTTTCAACTAGGATTTCTTAGCCAACGTGTTTTCTTATTGCTGTTCTATGGTTAATGTGTCCGTCTTTATTAATATTATTGCTCATTTTTTTGCTAAGATAAAGTTTTACTTTAATATTTTTTAAGTGTTTAATAATGTACATATATATGTATGTATGTATTAATGGTCGATTGCGCATCAAAGTTCTAGCAACGACTTAGTTCATTTTTATTTTAAATAAAAGTTTGCCTATCTGAAATGTGAAAGCTTTTAATTTCTGTCATTATTTTCTTTTTGTTTCTTTTTTTGATTAAATTATTATTATTCGGCTCCAGCTATTTGCAGTTTTGTGACTGTTTTCTCTTGACCAACTTTTTATTATTTACTTTCCTCACCACAAATCACTCATTCACCTTACTTGAGGGGAGTTGAAATAGCTTTTAGAGGGATTGCTGCCACATGCATTCCGCTAAAACCGCTAGAATTTTTTCCGTGTCTTATCGTTATCGATTTTTGAGGTATCGGTAACAAACAGTCACCAATGAAATTAAATAAATAACAAAGCATCTGTCAAAGATTACCAAATATAACTATTTTAGAAATTTAATTATTGAATTTAGGGAATATATTATTTCACAGTAAAAACTATCTCATTAATATACTCCAACTCCTTTTGAATATATAACGGTGCAATCCAAACGTTTTAACTTAAATATCGAGTTTGATTCCGATAGCTCTCAAATCGGGAAAGGGGAAAATTGGGTTGTCTAGTTTTTGTGTAATTAACAAAATGCCAGAATAGCCGAATATTCTTCGATTTAATGAAACCAATTAAAACGGCGCACATATACCACTTAGGTTTAACTTAACAGTGTTCAAACTTAAACGCCAAAATAAACATATTTCAAACAATGCAGCAAAAAAAACAACAGACTGGCAACGCTGTAATTCAGAACAAATAGCGTTTTTCCAAACTAAATCGATTTTCCACTTTTCAACACTAAAAACTCGAGTAGCTTAATTTGATTATTTTTGGTATTCTTGGTTAATTAAAATGAAATAGGTAAGTTCTCTCCCCGACTTCGGTATGCCATGCACCAAGTGAGCAAATATTTCAAATTTTGAAACCCAAATGTCATAGCCAATGCTATCTCGCTCACTCTACAAACAAAAACCTAGTCGGTGGCTCAATGGAGACCTACTAAAACTACAATTCGAACCCCGAGCACTATAGCGTAGGTTGGTTGAAATTAATAAGACTGAGTGCGCTGAATTTGAATTTAATAGTCAAAAAATTATTACAGCCAATCGGTTTTTCTTATTTATGGCCAAAATTGCAATTAACTCTATATATTAACATCGGTCTACATACCAAATTAGATGGCTCTATTCCTTAAAGTCTCCGAAATCTGGGTGTTTATACAGACGGACCTGGCTAGATAGACTCGGCTGTTGATCCTGTTCAAGAATATATATATATACTTTATACAGGCAGAAGCATGTTACATACAATTTGGCGACTTTAACATACCATCTGACCATATGGGTGCATGGTATAAAAAGATCTATCTGTGTTTATTTGAAGAATCCTTACCTATGTATGTATACCTCGTAATCGAATCGGAATATGCAGGTTCCATACTAAGAACCTAACTGATTAAATTAGATCTTCAAAAGAGGTCAGATTAACATATGCCTCCTGTAAGAAAATTAAAAACTAAATACTTAAACTGAATAAAAAACGAGTAAACGGTGCTCCTTTATGCAGATTTTTCGGTGTCCAATTGTAACGAAAATGTTTGAAAATAGTTTTTAAAACCAAAAGTTAGAAACATTGGTTATTAAATATCTTGAAATCTCAATTACATCTTTAACAAATGATTCTCCTCCGTTTTTTTTCGGGACAATGATATGTAGGTCTCTATTATTGAGACACAACGAAATAGTTCCTCAGGGATACCTGGAGAAAGCGGGAAGGAACAAAAACATTGTAAACAACTGCGAAAACAAGCAAACGCCCCTAAGCTGCTAACGATGAAGGTTAAGCACTCCAGCCACAAAGGCGAGGAAGCCTCATAAAGGACGCATGCTGAGATAAGAATCGCAACTGGAGAGAGGGAGAGATCCGTAGAGACAGTAGCAGGCTGTGGAACGAGACGGATCTGAAATACGCTCTAGTTTTGTGGTTCCTTTCTGATCCTTGTTGTTCATTTAACAATCGCACACTCGCCTTGTGAAAGGCGATAATCCTCTAGGCCCATGACAAATATGTGGTAAAAACTATAACAAAACCGGGGACAGAGGACACTGCGAAAAGATAAGCGGATTGGCCAAACAAAGTTGAGTGGCCAGACGGATCCTCGCCCTCTGCCGAAATGTTTGATGTCCTGCGGCGCATATTAACATTATCAGCTGTTCTTTGGGGGAGAGAAAGAGAGAGGATGATACATTTACACAAAAAGTAAGCTCATAATAGACACTTTGTGTGTTATCAGAGTTTAGTAATTGTGGCTGGTCCTTGTTTTACACATCCTTGAGAATGCGTCGGCATTCAAATAATGTGTGAAAATTTACACTGAACGGAAAGACTCCTGCTGTGTGCTGGTCTATGGATGTTAGACGAGTAGCGTGTGTGTGTGTGTGCACACCATTAGCTCAAGGTGCTGCTCATTGGTTTAATCAGCATCAGCGCAAAATGCGGTTAAGTAATTTAAAGGATATTACTTATCAAGGAGGACATGAAGACCATCGTCATCTATACAAATCAAATTCTAAATTACCAAAGTGAGACAAATTTCGTTACGATGGCAGATGACATGAACGGCCAACTGCAAGTTGCACTTCGTCATCGATTTCTTTATCGGCATTGATTTAACTAACTTCGCATTCGCTTTACTATCCTTCTTTTTTCATTGCTTCTTTGAAAACGGAAACGGAAATTTCCTTTGCATGTTTGTGATAAGGCGTCTTCGCTCGGTACTATGGGCCCAAACTTTTACTTGTGAATTTATGTTCACCATTTGGACAGTTAAGCAGGTTTACATTTTGATTGACTGTGAACTGTTGGGAGTCGCGTGGGGCTATTACCATTCTTAGACTTAATTTTGTTTATGTTTTCTGACTCATCGGACAAATTCGGAAAACATTCCAATACAATCCAATTCAAGTCCAAAATTTTAAATAAAATGATATAGTTGTAAACTGTCAACCTAACTATATTTTCTAACTGAGGTTCAGACGAAAACAACATTCATACACTAGTCCGGGTTTCGAACACGGATCCTCCTCAGACTCAAGTTACTCGGTTACAAATCGTTTACCTCTTGATCAGTGATGTTAAAAGGATTTGCCAAAATAAACCAGTGTTAATTTTGACAGCATACGAGAACACACCTGCATGATCCATATCAAAGGAGGCAGAGGGATTCCATTTTAGGGAAAGAATAGTGTAGTAAGAGTGTGATATAGACAGATTTCTGAACATTCATAGATAATTCTGTATTCACATGCCTCATTTAATAGTAATATTGTTTTAATAAGGATTTTGACGTCTATACTTCTGACTCTTTCGGATCTTTGCACACTGAAACACTAAACGACCTGCAAATGACCCATTTATTCATGTACTCGGTTTGGAAAATCAAAACAAATGCCATGGGCGAATCCATTCAGAAAATGATTATTATGATTGTTCGTTATGTTTGGCACCCCCAAGCCAAAAGCATTAGGTTTTCATCTAACAATGTTAGAGTGTTTCGTTTATGCCACATGCTTACCCAGCAATTTGCGTGCAGCTCGCCCGCCCGAGGCCGGAAAGCCAGAGCAAGCCAAAGGCTCTGGGGGTGGGGCTGCGATGAGATGGACAAGAGATGCTTGAAGAGGAGAGAAGTCAGTTTTATGCAATGTATTTGTAACATTTGGCAGACGTCAACGCCTTCCATCGAGTGGGAAAAAATAGCAAAATCAAATCAAAGCCAACAATTTGATCAGAAAAATGTCATAATTCAATCAGATAGAGAGAAAGACGGGGTGAGAGATGTGTTGGCAGTGGGGGGTGAACAAAAAAACACCCTCTCGTTTAGAATCAATCTTAATTTTCAGATCATTGTCCCAAATGTGTCAAATTTCAGGTGCGTTCAGGGGTCAGAGGTTAGTGTCAACTGAAGTTGCAACTTGAAAATGAAAATTATGAAAAGTTTTAGTTGTCAGAGCGAGAGAAAGAGTTGAAAATAATTTCCGTTCTTAATGCTCATTTTCGGGGACATTTTGTATACAAAACTAATTAATATCCTTGGCCGAAAATGCAACAGGAGGGAATGCGGATGCGCGGACACGAATGCGGATGGAGGGAGGTCACAGGATATTTGTGCAGGTAATTTCCGCTGCCGAAGAGTTTTATTCATAATTAATTTATGCAAAATAGAAATGCAAACAAAATTGCCAAATAGATTTTTGTCGCTCAAAATTTGTTTTTCGTATATAATTAACTTTTCAGCGGGTTTAATTAGAACTTTTCTCTCTCTTTCTCTGTCTCTCTCTCTCTCTCTCTCTCTCTCTCTCTCTCTCTTTTTAACATTTCCGAGTATTAGTTTTGGAATTACTGTCAGCAGAAACTGTCGATCTGGAACAAAAAGTGAAAAGAAATGTGGTGCTGGTTATCGCAAATCCTTACCTTTTTGACGGATTGGGATCCACTGAGTCTAGCATTTGCAGTTGCCGTTTCCATTGTGGTCATACTCAATGTATATTCCGGGATCAAGTTGGGTGAGATTGACCACCACTGGCGCCAAGTAAGAAGGGAACCCGTACACATCGTTGCGTTACCAAGTGGTTCATCCAGACCGAGCAATAATCAGAGTCCCATCAATATAGAGACTAGCTGCTATGTACGATCGTACTTTATAAACCCATTGGTGTGGTCCCACTACGATGATCTCCCCTTGGGGATTCGTTTGGAGAACAATGGCACTACACTTCAACTGCGAGCCGTCTTCCCGGGCCAAACACCCTTCATAGATGGAGGCGATTTATTGAACCGTTTTAGTTTCCATGAGATCTCTTTTCGTTGGGGTTGGTACAACAACACCGGATCGGAACACACAGTGGACAATCAACATTATCCGCTGGAGATGCAGTGCCTCCACACAGATACCAATACACCTGAGCATGCCTCCAGTCAAAGCCTGCTTATGGTGTCCTACATGTTCACTCTGTCCGAAGATAATCCCTATCTGGATGTCCTAATCCAGCATTTGGCTGCTGTCCAGCAGGCTGGCCAATGTGTGGAGCTTCCGCCCTTTCCGCTCACCTATTTGATGATGCCGTTTTACTCCAACTTCCTGAGCTACCATGGATCTCTAACAGAATATCCCTACCATCGCGGTGCCGAGTGGTTCATCTGGCCCTATCCCCTGGCCATTGGAGAGCGTCAGTTGAATGAATTCCGTCAGCTGCGTAACTGTCACGGAGCCAGAATCAGCTGGAATGGACGCCCGGTCCAACTACTGCAGGATCGCAGTGTCTACTATAATGAATATCGTTGCTAGTTCTTGATCTCTCCGTAGAAGACTCTTTCCAGAACAATTGATTGAAACGTTTCTTGTAGATCCGTATATTTGTTATTGAATTATTTGGTTTATATTTAGATTACTTGGCTAATCAGTTATTCATATCCATAAATAAAAGTAATTGTAATTGAAATATTAATATACTTAGTAATTAAATAAGTTGAGTACTTGAGTAGCTGTTGCTGTTGCTGCTATCTGCCTCAACTAATTAGACGTTCATGCCAAATGCGTCCGTCAACTGACGGTGGTGGTGACCAAACCGGGCTCAAGCCAAATCTTCCGGACAATTTCATTCAGTTTCGGGTAAATAGTTTGCTTATATAGAGTAATCCACTAATTAGACGTTCAAAGAGCATTAACAACCAGCGCAGAGGCGGACCCTGGCATGTTCTTGTTCCGTTTCGAGCCGCAGGACATCTCTTCCTGCGTTCAATCAGAATGAGAGAGAGAGAGAGGAAGAGAGTGCGTATGTTTGCGTATGTCTGAGTCTATAATTTCGTTAGTGCAACGGAAACTGTTGCGGACATGTTTGCCATGGACTGAGATTGAGAATGGGATGGGAATGGGAATGGGATTGCGATTGGACCTCCTGCGGCGCCGCACCCTTGTCCTCCACATCTACTTCTCTTTCTCTCGTTCACAGCAGCTGACTAGCAATCACAGAGAGTTCCAGTTTCCAGGCTTATAATTATCAGTTTTTGGCCCCTAGTCAGGCATGGATATATGTTCCGGGATTGCCTTGTAATTAGTTTTTATTTTGTGAGGCGAGTATACATATAGGTTTGTTTATCTTTCCCCTAGTCCTGCATCCCCCTAACCATTTATGTGTGTATGTATGTATGTATGTATTTGCTGCTTTCTGTCAATTGCAAATACAAATCTAAATGTGCTTCAATTTGATGCAGGCACAAGGATAAGGACATCATCATCATCACATTGGAATCGGCATGACCATCATCATCGGCTTCTATATAATCAATGGCAGGCCAAAATCGAACGAATTGCATTTGCTGCAAATCAACGCTAATGAAATTATACAAACAAGTTTTGGGGCTTCGACCAGGCTATCTCTCTCACAGTCTCTCTCTCTCTCTCTCTTTATCAAACCACCCTTCTGTCCTCTCTGTCAATATTTATTTGGCCGAATCGGCCGATACGCAATTTGCGTGTTTTGAAAACTTAATTGAATTGCAATTTCCACAAATAGAGCTTAATTTTTCGGTCACGCTCAACATTTCGGTGCCAGCCCCAAAATCGGATTGTGAATATACACATACATACATACATATCTATATATATGTATATATATGTTTATTTCAATGTGCATTTTTGGTGTTGTCGAGAAATGCAATTAAAATTGCATAATCCCATTTATTAATACTTGATATGCAAATTGAATGCACACAAAATATGCAATTATCATTATTTTTTTGGCAAATTTAATTAAGTCTTTTGCGATGATGCAATGTGAAAAGAGAAAATTATAATTAGAATTATTTGTATTAGATGATTACCCCAAAATATGCACTAAATTAGTCTAAAACTTCATTATAATATATTTTCTGTCACGGACAAAGCGTGTCATTATTCGTTATAATTACAAAAAAGGAACAAATTTTCCTCTCTAATCAATTGGAAAACTAAGCCACAAGCCATTTCTGTCTGTTGTCATTGAGATTAAACTAAATGTGCCCCGAAATACTTTGGATAACAATCCCAAATGAATCATTGACTCTATTCCTCCTTCTACTTTTCTTGGCTACATTGGGTCAAAGTCTTTTGTTGTGATTAGGAAACAATCATAGATTCGGAACAGTTAACCCAGCACTGGTCCTAGCTAAAGTCATAGGACAGGCCTAGAAAGAATCTTTTGGGGTTAAGGGTTCTATCTAGTAAGTCTGTCCATTTGCTTAATAAATCTGCAGTTATTTGTGTCAATCTGAGTTATTGTCCTTCTTGAATGCTCAAGCAGCTAATGTTCATCAAAGGATAAACCTAATCACAATTCTTAATATATATTCTCTTTAAATTTAAGTTTATAAGGACCTTGTGAAATGAAGTTGAGATTGTAAAGTGGTAGGTATGTATATACATACATATGTATGTATATATAGGCTTATTTTATGTACGTCGATATAGTAAGAGTCGGTCTGAATTGAAGTCCTTCATTCAATGTTGAAGTTTAGAACCCGTCGGAATGTATTTGTAGATGTATCAATAATTGTTTGTATCCTTTCTTTTTAGTAGCTTCTTCGAAATTGAATTTGAATAAGATTATACTTAGTTTGAGTATTGTGGAATGGAAAATGGAAAAATTACAATCTCAAGAATCAATAATACATTGATATACTCATGCATCCAGTTAGATCTGAGGATCTGAAGAGACGGAAGTTTTAAACTTTGCCAAGTTGAAGATCTTTCGGCTTTGGTAGTTGCTAAATTAATTTTGCTCCAATGTGGCCTTGGTATGATTGAACTGCCTTCAAATCGAAGCAGTCGCAGCAATACAAACATATCAATCAACATATCTAATTGAATGTAATTAGAAAAAGGGTAGGCAAGAGGCAAAAAGGAAACTTGCCAAAATTTATTCCCTTTCACACTTGTGTTTCACTTAACTTTTCCTTCTCTCTCTCTCTCTCTCTCTGTCTCTCTATCTTTCTAGTGGCACACACACAAAGCGCTTTTCTGATGCTGAGCCACGTAGTTTTCCTCACTGAAAATGGCAAGAAAATGAAATTAGACGAATAGAATGACGATGTAAGTGCCATGAAAAGACGTTAAGATGCTCTAAGTGGGAGGATGGAAGAGTCCAAACGGAGAATGGGGAATATGCCAACTTGATGATGATGATGATGTTGATGGAGCTGGATGGTTGAATGGTTGTTGTTGGTGGCGATAAAGGGGCTGGGGGGTAAGAAGCTGCCAGCCGCTCCTGCTAAAATTGAGGCAAATTGCATTTAAGTGTTGCCGTTTTCATTTAGCCGCATGAATATGTATGTTGAAAGGACTCTTGGGTGAGTTTCTTCTTCTGCATCTTCTTCAGCTTTGTCAGGAGACTCTCTCTCTGTCTCTGTCTCTCTCTTTCCCTCACACTTACTCTTGCCTTTTGAGAGTATGGAAAATTGAATTGAATAATTGAGAAAACGAGCGCATGATGGCATTAGTAAGTGATTGTATGCGATTCTCTCTATACACACATATATGAATGTGAATCTCTGTCTATGTGTGTGTGTGTGTGTTTGCAGCTAATGAATTTTAATTGCTTTTATTAAGGCACAAAGGCAAGTGAGAGGAAGAGAGAGAGAGCATAAGGGGCTTAAGTGGGAGCAAAGTGTTTATGGCTGTGAATCAAAAATCCCAGTTTACCGTTAATTGTTAATCATTAAATATTGTTGCTGGCAAAATCAATATGGCATCCGGCTGGCTCTCTGCCTCTCTTCCTCTCTGTCTGATGATGATTAATTAACGCCATTTTGTAATTATCTTTTGCAATATTTAATTCAATTAACTTTGTGTGAAAGAGAAAAGCTTCTCGCTCTATCTCCGTCCTTCTTCGACACTCTGATAACTCCAACTCCAAAGCTTATATCTCTATAAACAAATAAAATAAATTTAATTGAAAATTGTTATTGCAAAAGTAACCACACAACAATAATAATGGCAACAAAAAAAAAAACAGTTATGAAACAAAAAGCGTTGATGTATTAATATAAACATACATATATGTATGTATGTATGTATGTACATATATGTGTAACCCACACCAAGCTCCCATTTTTTTCCTTTTCATTCTGACCCCTTCGTGTTTTTCCGTTCGTTTCCAGCCCTTTGGCGCACTTCCTTTTTCAATTAAACGCCACCATTTTCCATTAACGAATTTGCATGTGTGTGTGTCACACACACACACTCCTTCACTCTTTCTCTTTGGCATCTCGCCATCTCTGTCACACTCACGCTTATGTCTGTATTTCTATAATAAAATTAAATTAGAAGACCAGAAAATTAAATCATCAAAGCTTGACGTCGGGCAGCAGCAGCGTCGACTGCACCAGCAAAAGTAACAGTAACGGTAAAGGCAACCAACCCGCTCCCTCGCAGCCTCCCTCACCATGTGTGTATGTCCCTCACACTACACACACACACACACACAGAGCACCCAATTTGCAAAGCGACAGTTACGAGTTCATTAATTTTTTTTTTCCAACTTTTTCTCAACAGAATGCTCCCAGCCTAGTGCTCTTGCGGTTTTTGGCCAGGTCCGCCTTTCTTTCTCTTTCTCTCTCTCACCCATTGGCACTGCCTCCCTCTCTCACACTTACTGAGCTATGCTCTCCCCCATGCACTCACTCTCTCTCTCTCTTTCGCTCTCTTTCTGTGTCTTTGTCAATGAGTGGTGAGGAGTGATGGTGTGTGTATGTGTGTGTGTTATGGAAAGGGGTGAGGGGTCAGGGGCTGGCAGCATCATAAATTAAATTCTTCATCAACTCAAACTCGTTAAGCGCCAATAAAGTGACAGAGAGTTATTTTCATCACTTTTTCAATGGTCTACCACAAGGCACAGGCTGCATGTATTTGTATCTGCATCTGTGGGTGTGTGTGTTTGCCCTTTCTCTCTCACTCTCTCTCTCCCTCTTTATCTCTGCGCCGAAGCTCTCTTCTTGCTGGCTCTCTCATTCGCCCTCTCTTAGTTTTCAACTGGTTTTAGGCCACGCCTCTCAGAGCGTAAACGAGAGGGAGAGCCAACATCAGGAAGTATTTGTAGATTGACTCAACAAATATAAACTGGTTCCAAAATCGGTTTATATTTTCCATTCTTTTCTCCTTTTAATTCTTTCGTGTGTGTGTGTGAGTCATTCACGCATGCCCCAAAGGATTTTGATTTGTTCTTTAGATATGAGCTTAAAAGCAGTTATGAAATGTTGTACATACATTTATCTGATTTGTTCATGTCACTCCGCCTGTATGTCCCTCTTCAAATCGCATTTCAATTATTTTCCACCCAAGTGCATTATAATTTAATGCCCAGCCAGCATTCCGTCCACAACCACGAGCTGTGTGTGTGTGTGTGTGTAGACCTTTCCCTCGTCCCTTCTGGGTCCTCTATTCGCCCTAACTGTTTAACGATAAAAGCAAACTAATTAAAAACAACGTACAAGACGACACAGAAGATGAAGAAGGAGAAATTGCCACATAATAAAGCAAATTAAAAGCAAATTAATTTAAAACAAAAAAGTAAACGTTGCGGATGTGGCGTAAATGAAAATGACGCAAGGCAAGCTCCTCTACCCTCCATCTCTCTCACACACACACACACAAACATAGATACATAGACACGGAGTGACACCCATATACAGTTAACCGCCCAACGTTGCTCCACTTCAATTAAGCAACGCGCCAACATGGCAGCCTCTCTCCTTCTCTCTCTCTCTCTCACTCTCTTCCATCTCTTTCGCTCTGCTTCTTCCTCTCTCTCTCTCTCTCTGTCAGGCACTCACATGCTCTCATTTGTAGAACGTAATTACGTTTGGCAAGCTCGTTATGCGTAAGAATAAACGCACATTAAGAGCTCATTAGTTGGCACAAATCGAATCGTGCGGGAGGTTCCATGAGGGAAAGGCGGGGGAAAGCGGCGGTAAGGGCAAAAGAGAACGACAACTGGATGACGATGACTCGATGGTTGGTTGGTTACTTGGTCGGTCGGTTAGTTGTCTGGCATTTTCATTTAACATGTAATGGAGGAGAGATAGCCAGCAGCAGTTAGTAGGTAAGGTAAAAGAAGTTGAATGGATTGAAGTTCAGGTGGAAAAGCCACAACTCATGCCAACAGGTAAACGAGTTGTGCACACACACACACACACACACAGACACACTGGCAGACGTTCTTGTTAAATGGGAAATGGCTGATTGAACCGAATGCCAGAGTGACTGACTACCAATATATTACTCGACTGACAGTTAAAAAAGAAACTCTAAAGTGCAAGGGTTTTCATGTTTTTCCTTTTAAAAACAATAAAATTAAACTCTAAACTAATCAAAGTAAAATAATACTAAATTGTTAGATAGTAGAACAAATGGTTAACTTGAGCCTTGAGTTTATAGGACTTGTTTGAGGCGATCCAAGTTTCTACGAGGACAACTTACTGACTAACTAACTATTAATTATAGATAGATCTGTATCTACAAATAATACTGAACGGGCAGATAAGTCCAGCCCCGTCCAGAGGTTGAGATCAATCAGTTCTCCATTTCACATCATGAATCTATATAATCTGCCTTAGCTTCTATAACTGCCCATGCGATCAACGTGGCCAACTAATCTTATATAGATTGAAAATAATAGCAACAGTAGCAGATTTCCTTAAGATCAAAATAAGTGTTAAGCTTCAATTGCTTAAAGCCCCCTCCAAACAGCCCATTTACTCGAGATACTTAGCTTTCCTTTCCATTGTTCCTTTCTATAACGAAATATATTTAGAGAACTTTCTTTCTTATCTACTCCTTACAATTCAGAGGCAATTCAAAGCCTTTCTCTCAAAACACTAAACAATCAGTCTATAGAGAGAGAGAGAGAGTACAGAAAATTCAGTTAACTTGTAAACTTATTAACTGATTGGCTTTAATAAGGCTATCTAAACCAAGAAGTTTCGAAGCGAACTTAAAAATTTCGATCTATCATTTTTGTTTTTCTCCTAGTTTTAAGTGTTCTCTCTCCTTACCTTAGCCTATTAAGGAGATTATAATTTTTGGTGGATCAAATTGGGAAAATTTTAAAATTTAAATTGTTTTATCCAAAAATGTGCTGCTATTAAAAGTAACCTTTTGTCGGAATGCCATTAGGAAAAGCGACAAAATAGAAGCAAAGTAAATCTAAGGCCACAAAATAGTTTGCCACATACAGGAAAATGGGTTTAGGGAAAATTCAAGAAAAACAAATCCGTGTGCTCATAATTTGTTGCTCACCAAGAGAGAGAGAGAGAGAGAGGGGGGTGTGCATGCATGAGGTCGGACAGCACGGAGAAACTCGGCCAGTGCAGTAAGTGCAGCAGTTAGTTTATTTCATTACGCAGCTGACAAATAGACCACTTTGCTTCGAAAAATTCATTGTCATGAGCGAATGAGCCGAGATGGTCAGAGGGCGATGGTCTGAAATACAAATACAAGTGAGTTGGACACTTTATAAAGCGTTCAGAACACAATGCGAACGGAGCAGCAGCACGCGACATCCTCACACCATCCAGGCTCAAAATCCTGCGCACTCTCTCGCTCTGGCTCTCGCTTTTGCTTTTCTTCATCCCTCTCTCTCTCTCTCTCTCGCGGAGTTCGTCTCGGCTTTGTTGGGTAAATCCTGCGCAAGCTCCGCCCTCCAACATCGTGCTATGAACGCGTGAGTGTGTATGTGTATGGGCAACCGGTTTCCAATATGATTTCAAGAACTCAAACCGTAAGCGAACGTCAGGCGAAGCGGCTTGTTTATTGCCAACTCTGCCTTGGCACCGAGCGCAACGGTTTCGGTTGGTCGGACAAATCAGTTTATAGCTAGAAACGCCGTCGCAGGAAACATGTTCGTCTAAACAAGAGTGAAAGAAATCAAAAGCTAAATACAATTTCAAGTGAATTACTAAGTGCTCGTTTATCATTAACTGTGATTGATTAAAGAAGTCATTAATCAGCTTTTTGGTGATCTTTTTTGCAATTAATCCCATAATCCAAAATGGATATAAAAGCTTCGACACCGCCGGCTCTGGATGCTGCTGGTGGCATTGTCCAGACAGCTAGCCTTGGTTCACCTGCCCTCATTGAGCCGTCTAAGCTGGGCACCGCGGCAACTGCAGCGGGAGCAACTGCATCATCCGCCACGGCGACAACATTCCAACACATCTTCGAACAGTTGGTGCAACAAAGCGGCGGCAATCACAAATTGGCACCCAAACAATTGGAGCATTTGCGCCACTTGCTGGGCAATGTGAGAGATGCCAAGAATTTGCAATTGATTGTTGAAAAGTTTAAAAATCTTGAGCAATTCCATGAGCATTGGAATGCATCTGTTGGCCAGCAGCAGCAGCACCAACAACAACAGAACTTGGGTACTACTATCAACAACAACAACAATACTGTGATCACGGCGGAAGGTGAGTTTCCGGGAACGACTTGATCAGAGATTTAATTAACACAAATTGCTTGAGAACATGCCACAAACAGGGACACATGGACACGGACATTCCGCATATTTAGCATGTTCACAAAAATGTCGGTGATTTTCCATCCGATTTTGTTGTTGTTGCTGACATGCACAAAATAATTAAAAAATTATAAACTAATTGCTAGAACGAAGGATGGCAATTAACCAACACAACAACAACAACAACAAAAAGAAAGTCAGTTTGTTTTAATTTCGTTAAAAATGCATAAAACTATCAAAACGAAACCGAGAGCGAACAAACAAACGAACGAACGAACGAATGTGTGAATGAGCGGGCGAGCAGGTTGCAATCCGTTGCCTACTTTCCAGCATGCAGATCCTGCCTCAGTCGTCTCAGGCGTGACTAGCTCTCATTAGATGCAGAAATGCAAATGGCGCCCAATGTGGGGGGCCTTTTATAGATGGCAATTACAGCTTTTAGCTCGTTAAAATTGCAAATAAAGTTGTGTGTCAGTGTGTGCGTGTGTGTGTGTCAGTGTGTGTGTATGTGGACTACATTTTAATATTTTCAAAATTGCTGACAAATTTGCATAGTCCAAGTATTTCAAACTGACTTTTGTTGTTTTTTTTGTTGTCGTGCACCTAATTGACTCTGGCAAACTGTGGGCAAACAAGCTTTTAATTCTAATTCTACCTTTTAACCACCCCCATCTCCCCCCCACCCCAGACAGCGATTCATCGTCACTCAAGGACAATGCACGCAAATTTGGCTCGGCCGGTCAAACATTGACACCGCGTCACACAATTGATGCCATTCTGGGACTGAAAAATGGCAATGGCCAAACGGAAACCGGCAGCGATGGTGAGTATCCCTTACATATGTACATAAATCACCCAGAAAACATGAAATTATTTATAGATTAGGCCAAAATGGTAATCAAAAAATGGCAAATCGATTTCAATTACAAGTCTCTCATTCCCCTCGACCAAATCAACAAACACAATCACCAAAAATTATATTAACCTTACAAGCTTGGAAAGGGAAACAGCGAGAGGGGTTGGGTGGGTGGCTGGGTTGGTTGGTCTGTGGCGTCTGGTCGTGCACTTTGCCAACGCCTTGAGAAGATGCACGACAGCTGATAAGCAATCACTAGGCGGTAATCGTTTACATAACCAAAGGAAACAAATGGAACTCCAAAAAAACAAAGAAAAGGAGAACCAGGGATTAGGCTTTAGTGTGTTTCTTCCTGGCCAAGGTGTAGGCGTTTTAAAGTTTTATTAGATTCCTTTTATTTGTTGGGTCGTTAGTCTTGAAGGCTTTTTAACTGGATTATAGTGTGGATTTATTTATGATACTTCTGGGCTGTGTGTGTGTGTGTATGTGCTGGCTGGTGCCACCCGGAGACGGCACTCGCAAATTCTGAAAATGGGTGGCAAATGGCTTTAGGCACGTCATTTATAATTCATTTCATTTTCATTTCGGTTTCGTTTGTTTTTGATTGCCGTCAAGCGATTGTCGCAAGACGCCTACACCTTTTCTTTTCATTTTTTTGCATTCGGGGGACTTGTGAAAAATGGGTGGAGATTGATATTTTGCTTGATTAAGTTTCAATGGCTTAGCCAAACGAAAAAAAGCAATGACAAATAAGGGCATATGGTAGATTCGAACTCTTCAAGCTTTATTAGATGATTGTTAAGGGAGTCGGAATATAGAGAAAGTCCATAAGTTTTGGTTTTCATCAATAGATTGGAAGAGTCAACTTTCGATTGAACAGATCTCTTGGGTTGAAAAGGAAACTTTCAAGTGTGCCCTGAAGGGTGGCAACCCTAATTGCAGCCAAAATTATCTCAATGACAGTGTTGGTAAACACATAATTGACCACCTAAACCAGTGATGGCAAATTACCACAAAAAACTCAAGTTTAGAAAATCAAAATGGCAACAACAATTGCCGCACAGGTTAAATGGCCGCAAATTAATTAGACGCAGGCAAATTAAACGGTCAAAGATGTCTGCGGTAATGGCGGCAAGGGAAAGGGGAGGGTGTGAGTACTGACCTCATCCCCCTCATCCAGCGATTTCAAGCCCCACACTGGTCTCGCATTTGAGCCATAATTAAGCTGGCGGCTAGACACAAGCTGTCAAAAAGCATTTAAACTGACAGCTGGCGGTGGGAGGAGGCGAAACCAGACCGAGGGAGAGAGAATGAGTGAGAGAGGGATGGCAAGAGACTCATTAAAAGCGCAGGAGGCACAAGTGCATTAGGCCACAATGAGTGGAGCTACAAAGAGATGATGTAAAGCGTGAGCGGGGCAAGGTGCTCTGCATCATTAAGATCAAGATAACTGCACACACACACACACACACACGCTCACACAAAGTCACTCTCAGACACAATCAGACAGACGCCGCTTCGTTTCGATCCGTTTTGGGATCAGATCGATCCATCTATGCGACCTGTTAAGCAGTTGACGCGGCATTAAATTGAGCATTAAGTCGCCTTAATGATTTTAATGCGTGTCCGTGTCCGAAGCGAGCTAAACGTGCGTGGTGCGTCGGTGGTTCCACCACCACCACCACCACCAAACCAAACTTACGAGAGAGTCAGCCGGGCAGCCACTTCACTGGTGATTGACAGTTTTGTTTATGCCTTGTTTCGATTTTTGATATTGGATATCTCATCTCCGCCGCCGGAAGATGCCAAACAATATGCATTTCCTTCTTCTCTCTCTCTATTCCATCTTGGCCATGACTTTTCAGTTTCTGTTTGTAGTTTTGGGTTTTTGGGTTTTTGCTCTGATCTTGCGGCTAATAACATTTCAATTAGAGACCGCCTAATGGCCAGGTTTTCTTTGAAACTGTCAAATCATCAACAGAAAGTGACGCGATTAACGTCAATTTGTCCCGCAATTGAGAGAGAAATGGTAAAAAGGTAGAAACCATCGACAAACAAATTAGAGCAAAACAAGTCTTCAAATGTAATCTTTATCCAGCATCGGTCACTCCCTCTCCTCCTCTTCTTCTACTACTCGCCCTTCTCATAAATCATACTCATCTCTTACTTTTGAATATGTTTTGGTCAGTAGCTGACTTAATTTGAACCTTTTAACATTTCAACTGGAACGCCATGCTATGGTCATTCAAAAACTAAAATAAAGAAAAGAGGCCAAAAACTTTTCAGCTCTCCAGCTGCCAACTTTAATTGCCCCTCCAAGCTAATGGAGAGCAACAGCAGCAGCAACAACATATGGAGATAACAACAGCAACAAAAGCGAAATAACAACAATAACAAGAAAAAACTCATTTCTTAATTGAAGTGTCGATCAGTCAATTTTTTGAATCGAACTTCGAATACCACAAACAAAAAAAAATACCTCTTCGCCTGGCATTGAACTTCACTTTTTAGGAAATCATCTGGCTAATCGAAGATATATCGCGATTATATGTAGCTTACTATTCTTAGAGGTAGATCTTCGACTTTTAACCTTTTGCTAGTATAAATATTGCAATTATGTCTTATATCTTCAGACATCTGGTTAATCAGGTTTAAAGATTTGAAAGTCAGCCTTTCTTTGATCTGTCAATGATCTTTATGTTATTCTACAATCCATAGATATTTTGCTCTATAGGTATACATTTTTTTTGGACCAATGATTGCTGAAAATATTTAACGCCTCAGCAGAGTAAAAAAGACTTAAATAAGAATTTAAGATCAGAAGGATATAATCAGAATCGATTTCCAACCCAAAAGATGAGCAATAGAAGCAACTTTGAGATTTAAGAAACTGAGGATGATTGGAAATTGCGAATCGTTGCAAAAACTCCTTACATTTTGAACTTAGAGAAAAGTAAGAAACGTCTGAGCATTCAATATAGTTTGTAAATATTTGATCTAATCTGTCAATTACCACAAAATAATTTTTTAGCCAAATTAGTTTAGTCTGGTTTAGAGCACACTCCAAAATTTGACAATAAAATTATATTTTCTTTAAGCTTGGGAGATTACTGCCTAAGTAAGTATTACTGCTTAAGTAAGCAGTACTACTTAAAGCAGATTACTGATCTGCTTTACAGTAAAATTTGTACAAAACATTAAACTATTTTAAACCAATCAAAACGTCAGTCCTCGGTAGATGGCCAAAGGGTAGATGTCTAAGAAGGGGAACTTTAGGTATGCGAATCACTTTTAGGCAGGAGCTCTACCCCTTACACAACCGTGCTGCTTGAAAACCACTCGGCGTTTTACCTATAAGTCACCGAAGCTATAACTTGAATAGTGCGCCGAAATATTTCACACAGCTTCAAATGACGGGGTATTCTACAACATATTCAAAATTCATTCAAATCGGTGATTCGCACACCTGGAGTTCCCCTTGTAAGTGACCCAATCGATTAGGCAAATGAACAGCAAGGATCCGGGTTCGAGTCCCAGGCTAGTCTAGCCGAAAGCCGTAGTTGCTACATATATCCCATACTAATATTATAAGCAACCATTTTGGAGACTACCACTTAAACATTGATTCAAATAGTATTCAATGAAATGTAATCTATGTTCTAAATTTCTGCTCACATCAATTCTAGCACTAGATGGTATACTGTAGAGTTGACTACTAACTTTAGTTTTTGATATTTGTATGTATGTATAATTGATTTGTCTTTCCACATAAGTAAGAATTAAGCCTCTTACTCCACTGCGTTTGACTACTTGAGTTCTCGTTATGAGTGTTGGATTTTAGACTCCACATTATTTCATAGAGTGTGAAATCTGCCACAACTCTACACTTTACACTAATTACTCATTTATTTGTGTGTGTGTGTGTGTTTGTGTATGGGAATAAGCAAACTTCTTCTACCAAACTTTTTGTGTTGGCCTTTTCTGGGTCTTCGCACCTCACGCAATTATGGCACGCACTACGTGTGGGCCCCCAGACTTACATCACTGGAGAGTTGCGGCAGAGCGGGTTGAGTTGGCTTTGAGGGAGGAGGGGGTGAGGAGTGGTTATATATGTATAAGTAGGTAGCTTTTCGGCTACTGTCTGGCAGCAACTATCGAGCGGCTACGCACCTCATGTGGCTTTTGTTTAAAACGCTTGGGTTCTCAGGCTCTATTGTGGCTGTGCTACCAGTTGCAGCTGCCTCTCTCTCTCTCATGGTTTTATTTTTTGGGGTTTTCGGTTTGAGAAAATTTCTTTTAAACACTTTTCATTAATTTCATTAACGCCGCAAATCCAATGGCCATGCTGGGCGTGTAAATTTCGATTGATTTGGTTGGAAATGCTTTGGCAAAAGGTTAATTTAGGGCATTTAAAGTTTCTGCTGTTTAAAGTTAATTAGCCAAAATTTGTGACCCAGTTGGTTACGACCAAAAGAGAGAGAGAGATCGACCAAGGGAGAGATAATTATATTAGAGAATCAATCGGTCTAACCGCCGCACACTTACAGCAAAAAGCAATTACACCTAAAGACTGTCAAATAATTACAGATATTTTGAGGCCAGTCAAAGAGTCAGAACTAGCTAGTTGAATGGGTAATTGGTTTTTGTTTTTCCAGCCCATCTATTCCATTTGCTGGCCCTTTTTCAAAAGCCAATTTAACACAGAAATTGAATTTGGTTATACAAAACTCCCTGGGCCATCCCCCTAGGGGTACTCCCAGAGAACTGCAAAAGTCAGTGCAAACAAGGCTCCCCGTCCCGACCCCCTCACCTGCTGCCGCTGATGGAATAGCGCGGCGACAACTAATGACTTCCTTGCATGTCACGTGATATGTTCAAACGCCAGCCAGAACGCCCATTAGAGACCAAAGCACCACAACTCCCCGAACCCCTGCGAGGTTCGTACCTCGAATGCCGAAGGTTACATTTTGACTTGTTTTTCGTAGAATTTTTATTGCCTCACATTGCGACTAATTGAAAGCCGTTTATTAATGGAAAAGAATGGAGTTGGAGACCAACAGGTGGGGGTGGGGGGTTGGTAGAGGGCTGGCCATCCCGTTCGACCAAATTAAATAACACATTGTTATTAGCCAGGCTAATTAAAATGTAATCAGCCAGTAGCCAGTTACTAATGTGATTCGATTTCCATTTCTCTCTATTTGTGTGTGTGTGTGTGTGCGTGTGTAGGTGACATTGGGGATGAGGATGCCACCGATCTGCGTTGCAACATGTCGCTAACTCAGTTGCGCAACATGGACAATCACATGGTCAGTTTGTTGCAGCAGCATGTAAAGAATGGTTCACCCTATCATGGTGGCTCGATGGCCTCTCTAAGTCCACCAACAAATGGGCCACATTTGTCGCCTAGTGGACATCATGGAGCGGGAGCGGGAGCGGGAACAGCACCACCAACCCAACCAATCCAGGGTCCAACTCATGGACATGCTACACATTCAGGACATGGTCCACCGTTTGGTTATCATAATGCATTCGGATTTGGTCAGACCCATGGCTTTGTTCAGCAAGTGCAGGAGGATGCTGCTGCCGGCAATTACCTCAACTCGATGCATCAAATGGTCGAGGCCAATCAAATGCAGCCGTCCCCGCTGCCACCGCCACCGCCACCGCCTCCACCTCATCTTTCGCCAGCTGCTAATTCATATGGTAGTCATCAGCAACATTTGGCTGCCTTGGCTGCCCATGCGCAGGACAAATATGCCAAGTCATCACCGCCAGCGGCAGCAGTTGGTGGAGCCACCGGCAACAGTTATTTTGTGGATGCCCAGACGGCGTCGGCGCCTGCCTCGGCGGCTGCTGCTGCCGCCTCCGCTTCCTCCGCATCATCTTCCATGCAACCACGCTACGATGATGAGCGCTCCATGTCCTCGGCGACCAGCGACCTAGATGAACTGGATGAGGATGATGCGGCAAAGATCAACATTGATGTTACAAGTACTCCACCGACACCACGTCCCCCCCTCAAACGAAAATCCACCTCCAACTCTCTCTACTGTGATGATAATGAGACGAAATTGGCCAATGGCCAACACAACCAACTGGGTAATTACGGCATTCGGGCACGTAGTTTGGATGAGGTTCAACATCAGCAACAACAACAACAACAACATCAGCAACACCAACACCAACAGCATCAGCAACATCAACAGCAAAACTTTCAGCATGATTATCATAGGGGAAACAGCAACAACAACAACAACAACGGCAACAACTCGACGGATCAAAGTGAACGACTCCACGGTGATAACGATAGCTTGGTCAATGGCAGTTGTGCCTCCAGCGAGGATCTTAATCAGACCAATAATAGCGAGCAGGGCGAAAAAATCACTTCCGGCAGTGATGATGAAGGTAAGTTCCGTAACCGAAACAGTCCTAAATAACCGAAATAACCATTTTAAAGTGATAGGTACTCATAACGGTTTCT
Organism: Drosophila tropicalis; assembly: GCF_018151085.1. Classification (NCBI taxonomy): domain Eukaryota; kingdom Metazoa; phylum Arthropoda; class Insecta; order Diptera; family Drosophilidae; genus Drosophila; species Drosophila tropicalis. The sequence goes on along the minus strand of NW_027173049.1, from coordinate 402,782 downwards.
CCAATAATGATAGGTCAAAAGAGGTTAAGTCAAAAATTCTTCCTCATTACATTCCTTCTCAGTTTCGATATCGATATTACAAGCAATGGGGATTGGACTAAACACAGTTGCATCTTTTCTTTATTTCATTTCCGGTTTAGGCCAGGACGATAACTGCGCCAAGAAGAAGCATCGACGGAATCGCACTACCTTCACGACTTATCAGTTGCATGAACTGGAACGAGCCTTCGAGAAGTCCCACTATCCCGATGTCTATTCACGCGAAGAGTTGGCAATGAAGGTGAATTTGCCCGAAGTGCGTGTCCAGGTGAGTTATCGTTCCCTAGATATGCCTATCTTTTAGATATTCAAAGATTATAGATGTTAAATTGGCAATTTCAAGCAGTTGTTGGCCCTCTCAGGCACAACATGTCTGGGCCACAGCCAGTCTCCGGAAATTATATAATTTCCGTTTGCAATTTATTTTAACGTAATTAAGCTGTTCCAGCCTCTACTTTGCTCTCCATCTACTCTGCTAGTCTCTGAAAGGTGTTAAATATATATATACCTATATATTTTAAGGCAAGGATTCATGGGGCGGGGAGCCAAAACTGAGACAGAGAGAGAGAGAGAGAGTAGAGTCACCACAATCAGAGACAGCCCTCAAATTTATGTCTCAATTGCAATATGACAATGGCAAAAGAGTTTCAAGTTTTTGTTACCCATTCAAAGATATGTTTTATATGCATTTTATGCGACTAACGAGTTATGCTCCTTTTCATTTGTGTCTATCTGTCGGTCTCTCGGTCTGACGATCTATGCCTGGGTATGCATGTCTGGCAGCCATTCGTTTCGGGTGGCAAATTGCGACATTAACGGTTAGGGCGCCTCGTAAATTCCTTTCACATTGGTGTACTATAAAAGACGCCAAGTAGAAGAAAAGGGATACAGGAACAGAAACAGGAACAGAGCAATAGCGAGTGAGTGAGTTCGGGAGGAAGTGCATGAGTCCAAGTTGGAATTCAAGTTGCTGAGTTCAAAGTTAGGCAACTTGCTGCAAGTCGTGGACCAGGAGACCATTCGAATGGCATACTTTTTTTTCCAGTTTTCTTCTCTCTTTTTGCACCACAAGTGAATGAGATGGGGGAGGTGGAAGGGTGGAAGGGTGGGCAGAAGTCTGGTAGGAGTAGCTAGCAAAATGCAAAGGACATATCAAATTTCATGATTTCGTTTCCTCAACCGACAAATCATTTTTATTGACTAAACATTATCATGCCTACGACTCACTGGGACTATGACTATGACGATGACGTTCTTGGTGACACTCCGTCTCCATCTCCTCCTAACCCTCCCGCCCACCTGCTCGTCTCGTCTCTCCGTCACCAACACAACACACAGACATAAATAAATAAACAAATATACCTACTAAATGTATATACTATACACAAAATGTAATGAACCAAAATCGCATAAAAATTTTTCAGGCAGGACGACGCGTTGCGGCACGGCACTACGGCACTACGCCGTACTCGCGTCGTTACTCTGGGGCGATTTATCAGTATTTCTAGATGGGGCATGGCCCTCATGTGTCACTTTGTCAAATTGACACGAATTCAAATTATGCCAGGAAACCCGCACCCGCACACAAGCCTTCTCCGTCTCTCCCTCTGCCGCTTTCTGCCCTTTCGTTTAACTCGTTTTTTCGATTTTGGCAATGGGGAAGAGGTCCTTCAGGTCCTCCACTTCAGCACCCCTCTCCCACCATTCTTTCTCGGTGTGTGTGTGTGTGTATTTGTAATCGTATTTGCGGTTAGTTTGCATGAAGTTCTAGTTATCGTTTTTCTTCTCTCTTTTTTTTTTTGGGTTTGACTGGGCCTGAACCTGGGAAATTGCTTGGTGTGCAACTCGTTGAAGGTGGAAATTTGTTTTGATTAAGTTTGCACACACACACATACAAACACACACAGAGAAACACACACGAACAACAGTCAAATACAATTTCTCGTTTTTAGATGAGTTCATTTTTTTTATTTGGGGAGTTTTTTTTGCTTTTCTCTACTCGATTCGATTTTTCTGGTTTTGGTTTCGGTTCTTTTTTGTGTAATAGATTTGCTAAATGTTTGTTTAAAAAGTTTGATTGGATTTTGCATTTTTGTATATGACAATTTCTGTGGCTTGTTTGATTGTAGTTTAAATGACAGAATTTGCTTTGTAACGAAAGAGACATTTCAATTTTCATATTGTTGGGCACTGAAATTGCAATTGAAAGCAATTAATATTCCGAGAGAGAGAAAAAAGGGAACCCGGCAAAGGGCGGGAACGTAAAAGGTGGCAGGGAGAAAGGTGGCAATGCTCTCTCGGAGGGGATTATCTTTGATGGTAACCAAAACAAAACGTTTAAGCCAGCAAATTAAACAACAGATTAACGCCCCAAAGAAGTAGCAGACATCATCATTAACACTGTGCAAACAAACACTCCATTCTGACCGGGAAAAACTTGAGGGGAGGTGATGATGATCTCGTCTAGCATTTAACCATGAGACCCAAACCATATGGATGAATGGCTGGAATCCTCTACTATGTGTCTCCTTCCTAGATGACAATTATTTTATTTGGATTACACGCTGCTGAAAGACAGGCTGCAATTTCTTTTTTTTCGGGTTTTTGGTTTTTGTTTTTTGCAGGGGTTGTTATGCCCCTTCAAGGGTTAAAAGAGTCTATGTGTGTGTGTGTTCAATCACACGGCGTGTTAAGTCTGAGTAAAAGGGTTTAATTAAAACTTAATTTAGCATGACAAACCAAAACGAATTTCAATGGCTGATTGATGTCCCGGCCATAATATAGAGTAACCAACTAAACTGACTAAATAAACTTTTGATTAGGATTGTTGATTGGATTTTGATATACCCAAATAAACTCTGACTGAATCGAGAAAACATGCCAACTTAGAGAATTGTATACAAATTAAAAACATATAATATTGGCAAGGATTAAGTTCTGTTTCTTTCTAAAACTTTTTATTAAATCGATTCCAAAGAAAGTCAAAAATTGCAAATAAAGTTGGAACTGCTGAGATTTTAAAAATAAAGACTCTTTGGCTTTTCCAAGGACACATTTGAATGTCAGATCCTTTGTCTTTGGATTTGAATATTACAATTTCCTGACCTTATCAGGAAACAACAGAATCAAAAAATCATTCTCTGATTTCTTACTCTATGCATTATTCAATTCAATATCAATTTATCTCTTACACTGAACATTGCAAATAAAATTTCAGTTTTATCATTACCTTCAATAGAAATCGATTATAGTTTAATGTATGGATACTATTTCATAGTCCAAGTCAGTTTGACTGTTTGCGTTTTCGCCAAGATTTGAAATAAAGTGAAATGAATGTAGAAATTATTCGTTTTCTGTAGACAAATTGATGATTAAATATCGTAAACCTGTCAGAATAGGCCACAGAGAGGTAAATGGGATAGAATAATATATGGAAACTCGTTAGATATGTATATCCTGCTCATATTGCTCATACGACATGTGTGACGTGACAGAGACACAGACAGATAGACCAGCAGAGGGTGGTGTGTGTGTGTGTAAGTGTCTGTCTCGGTGTGTGTGTGTGTGTAAGCATAAACAGCAAACAAATAAAAATGTCATTTCACTAACAAATAAAATAGATTTTTATTGCATTCCACTTGCTCATTTTGTTTGCTTTTCCTTTACTTACTTTTTTGTTTCTGTTTCTGTTTATTTTTTTTATTATTTATATTGAATATTTACTTGAACTTTTTGCTCAGTATTGCATGACCATTTTCCTTGCTTTCCTTTTGTTTTTTTATTATTAAATGCTCCATTTTCTTTATCGACAAGTTTTAGTTTCGCTTTCGTTTTCTCTTTTCACATGTCATAATAACAATAATAATAATAATACTATAATGCATATTAGCAACATTTGCTTTTGCCATTGCCTTTGCCGTTCGACGTTTCGTTCCGTTTCGGTTCGTTTTATTGAAATCCTATACAAATCTAATAATGAAAATGATCATAAGGAACAAACTGGAAATGCTAAACAAACCGATTTATTTGCTGTATGTCATTGACTATGCCTATGCCCCAACCCTCAGCCCTAAGTGACACACTCCTGGGACATGGAGAATGGCAACAAATTTTTCAGTTTACTTAACTTATATTGTTATGTGACTGACTGACTGTCTGTCTGTGTCTGTCTGTCTGTAAAACTGGCCCCAGGGCCTCCCTTTGGGGCCGACCACGTTTTCAATTGGTCATTTATTAGGCACTTTGTGTGATTTGCCTGGTGGCGGCCCCAAAGTGACCGAAATTGCTTTCAGTCAGCTTAGTTAATAACTCCAATGTAACTGAATTAGCTCTCCTTTTTCACCTTGGTCATAGTTGGCACATAAACAAGGTAGGAGAAAAAAGAAACCACGGTGACAGCTGCTCTTAAGTGCGTGGGCGTGTAGGCGGGGGAACAATTAACACATTATGCCATCTTTGCATAACCCGGAAGGCAGGGCGAAAGAACGTATAGCACAAAGTACAAAATAAAAGAAAAAAAAAACACATAAAGCCGCCGCAGGGGTAAATAAATGTCAAGTCAAACGAGTTGACTCAACATACCAACTAGGGGGTTGCCACTAGCTTGATGTATCCTCTACTCGCAGGATAAAAGGGTATATCAGTGTGCAAATCAATTTCTGAATCAATGAAGACAATTGAGAACTATCCGCCAATTCATTCCGATCGGAGACTTTCAATTCGTATCACAGTCGTATCACATCCTCGAACTTAAGTGACTCCACTTCACAGAATCTATTCTTCTTATCCTTTTAGAGATAAAGCGTGAGGATCTTATAAGTACATCCTGAAAAGTCCAACATTTTCTTCTCTACCATCTTATAAAAAACTCAAGTGTCATTACTTTACTTCATCTTAAGAAAGGATAAACATCTTCTCCCTTTTCACACTTTCTATTCCCTGTTTTAGGGTATCTGAAATTCGTGACTTTAAGTATGTTCACGTACGAGTGTGAGTGTGTATCCGTGTGTGTTACACATCTGCTCCGCAGTTTGTATTTATTCATTTTAATAAACTGTCAACTAAAACAAAGGCAAAAGTTGGTATGGTTCAACCTCCAACACTTGATATGAGAGGACTAATTACGAGTAGCCAAAACAATAAGTTCTAGGGCAAATATTTCATTTTTTTGTACCAGGGGTGGCAGAATACAAATTATGGCATATATGGGTCTGATATGGAGATGTGTCTGGGTGGGTGAGATTCAAAATACGTTACAGATTGGATTGCTTAACGAAATTCTTGCCGACTTTTGTTGGCTCAATATATTTTAGTTTATGTGGATCCAAAGAGATTGCCCATTGATCACAGCGATTTGGATTTAAATTTCATTTGAATCTTTGCTATATTTATATCATTGAATCAAATTAAATCAAGCGGCAAGTCCTGGACAGGAGCTTCTTCAAATCTTCTTAGAGGATGAAGGGAAGAAAACATCTTATACTTATCATAATTGTCCTCAAACAGGCTCACTATTTCTTTGGTGAGTTAATATGTAGAACTTAAAGATGATTGACTTACTTGGTTAAAAATTTAGCATCGAGAGAATTCGATGAAGCTCAAAGTTGCCTTCACACACACATGGGAAAAAGACTTAATTCTTCTCTGTGGTTGTCTGGAACTTTGCCGCTTTCAATTAACCCTCAATAGAAGCTCAGTTAACAAAAGGAAATGAGGCCGCTTTTGGTTTCCTAAAGGATTGTTAACAGATCGTGATCTTACATCGCATTTGTATATGTATATATGTATATTATACATATGTGCATAAGTATATGTGTAGGAGCCTTCAAAATCCGTGTCGCAATTAATTAAACTTTGAATGGGCCAAAGACATCGCAATTGCCGCTGTTAGTCAAAGGCAAATGGAATTCCATGGCAGAGGCGTATGATGATGATGATGATGCCAAGGGTAAGAGAGAGAGAGAAAGCGGAGAGGGATTTGGGGGGATGGCAAGGACAACATTGTCGGCTGAGGCAGCGGCATCGTTTGTTTTGTTTGCAATGGCATCCAATTTCATTCTTTTTATGCGACTTATTGAGTTTACGCTGCTCCACACAGAACGGTTCCGTAGACCCTGAAGGGTGTCTCGTCCTTTTTGCCCTTCGTCTGTCTTGTCCTTATTGTAGTGCTGGTGCACGGAGTTCTGGTTGCCTTTGCTGAGCCTTGGGCTAACTTTAAAGCAGCCGCCGACGCCGACGACGACGACGACGACATTTGCCGCTCGTCTTTTATCTCTGCTTTGGCAAAAGCTTACACAGCGCATCCTTTGCCAAGACTACATGTGTGTATATACGTACATATGTGTGTGTGTGTGTGTGTGTAATTTAAGCTGCGAAACGTGTCCCTGTGTGTGAAGATGTTTGCCTATCGACTTTGCTTCCAGAGTCTATGATTGCTCATTTGCCAGCTGCTGAAGGCTAATGAAATCACAATCAAAATCATTTCGAGAGCGACGCGTGCAAAGGATTTGTCCTCGATATTAGTAGCAGCCACTAAAAACCGCTTCAGTACACACCAGGTCCTTGGATGTCCTTGGGTCTCTTAATTCGGTTAGGACAGTCATTTATCAAATTTACCGTAACCTGTCAACACACACATTTCAATAAAAATGAAAATGTATAAATCACAAACACAAAAAAAAAAAGGGAAAACAAAAACGAATATAATGAAATGAATGAAATTATAGATCAACCCCCTGACAGTTGGGCAAACATAACCTCACTTGACATTAGGGGTTAAAAACAAAAAACCGAGAAAGAAAAAAATAACCAACGAAGAGGAGGAAAGGAAACATAGCAGAGCATGTCCCCCAGCTCCTGTTCTCTACTCCCTCTCTCTCTCTCTCTATCCTTCTCTCGAGGAGTTTTTGGCTTAAATTGTAACAAAATATGATCTAAATGTAATCAAGCGCATAACAATGAAATTATTTCTTATTTTGCCATGGTAAATTACTTTCCCGAAATCCTTGGCCATCATCTCGCTGAGAAATGCAACGAAAGGAAACAGCTGTTCGGTCCTTGCAGGATTGAGATTCGCCACTCGAAATGTCAAGTGCGTGAAATGCAAAAGTGGGCGTAGGTCGAGGGGGTTGGCAAGCGCCCTCACCCTCGACGACCTCAACCCTCGGCGACTCAATGTGGGTTGATTGTTGCTTGTAGTAGATGAAATTATGAATATTATTCAATTTCAACGCCTAAATGCTTTGTAATGAGTTGCACATCTGTTCATTCGTGTTCCAAAAGTCAAAAGGCATCACGATATCCTCTTGGGCCGCTCTCTCTCTCTCTGTCTATCGCTCTGTCTCTGTTCTTATTATTGCATTATGGCACTTGCCATGTCCTTTGTGTGTCAGCTGTCAAGGGTGCTTGGATTTTGATTTTACAGTTTACAAGTATTGAATTAGGCAGAAAATTGTTTTCACCGATTTTTTTATGTTTATTTTAATTTTTCCCTTTTTTAATGGGCAGAAGATTGTGTAATAATCATTTTATGCATTGCTCAAATTTATTGATAATATCTTAAATTAGTTTCCCTTTCAAAATTAAGTTGAATGAAAATCTACTTAATAAATTTTCAGAGAATTCTTATTGTAAAAATTACAATTTGGTTCCAAAAACAAGACTTTTCGATCCATTGTAATATAGAGTTCGATCCGGCCAGATTTAGAAATCAAGTTTCATCTCAATTGGTTATATCGACTCGACTTCTAATGCTGATTAAGAAAATATATAATGCATGCAAAAATACAATTTCAAATTACGGAGGCGAAAAGGGGCGTGGCAAAAATATGAAATAAACTTGACCTATTTACATACTACGCGAGTCTACATACCAAATTTGGTGGCTCTAGCTTTTATAGCCTTCGAGATCTGCGTGTTCATACAGACAGACAGACGGACGGACGGACGGACATGGCTAGGTCGACTCGGCTGTTTATCCTGATCAAGAATATATATACTTTATGGGGTCGGCTGTTTGCTCAAATCACGAATCACTCATTTACACCTTTAATGAATCGAGTGAAAATCACAATTCATTGAATGAACATTTGGCTTGTTTTTCAAGTTATCTCCATCGAGTCATCTCTGCCCGAGTATGGACAATCAGCTGAAAACAGTTATATAAATTGTTTTATGACATAAAAGCTGTGAATCCGGGAGGGAGTTTGGGAGTTGGTGTTGATGGATTAGTCCATATGGAAGGTCCAGAGTATGATGTCTTCTCAGCTGCCTTGTTGATGCTCTGTTGTCTAACAGGTTGATGGCAAGAGAGTTGGTAACTCGATCTCATCCTTTTTCTGTGCCGTGTGTATCTCAAATAGTAGTAGTGAAAGGATACTGAAATGGTTTGTATAAAAATCAATTAGAGTAACCGAACTTTTGCGTGTATTCGTGCAGTCCTCTACTCCGAAATGAACTCCAGCCTGCTCAGTCGAAAGACTTAAACAAAAAGTGAAAGAAAACTTGTCATAGAAAAGAATGTTAAAAAGAAATTTGAATCCATAAAAGAGATCTTTAAATCAGCGAATTAGGAAATTACGTTTTGATTACAAGCAATAAAAACAACTTAAACTATTAAAAAACTGTTCAAATGGAAAGACAAAACTATAAAACTTTTCCAATTGTATTCAAAACTATTTAAAGTGTTGAAATGAGATTGAGTTTTGAGTAGTCTGAAGAGCTTCCAAAGTTATTGTTATTATAAATATAGGATCAGGCCCGGACTGGGACCCTAAGAGGCCTCCGGGCATTCAAATTAAAGGGCCCCCTATACTAGGTACACATTTTTAGGTTTTACATCAAGTATGATCGTTTATGTGAAAAAAACAAAAACGACTTCTTACAAACAATCAAACACTTTTATTTGCCTATCTTTTTTCAACAATGCGTTTCTACGTAAGATTTTAACACTCATCAAACAGTCAAAAGTAACGAAAATTCGTTAATAGTTCGTTCATCTTCAATTTGATTCAAGTTTTTTTGAGTTATGGAAAAATGACACACACTTGCCATAATATAGCTTTATAGCTAGGAAAATCTATGGGAAAACTATACAATTATAGTACATTGAAGGGGCCCCTAAACGTCTGTGGCTCAGGCCTTTTGTTTATTCTATATAAGAACAGAACATTTTTATACCCTTGCAGAGGGTATTATAAAATTGGTCAGATGTTTGTAACGCACAGAAGGAGACGTTTCCGACCCCATAAAGTATATATATTCTTGATCAGCATGAGAAGCTAAGTCGATATAGCCATGTCCGTCTGTCCGTCTGTCCGTCGGTGCGTACGCGTTTTACTCAGCCATCTTAAGAGCTATCGGGATGAAATTTTTTTTGGGAGCTTTTTTTTACCCGGGTGAGATAAAGTATGAAAATCTTTGGGATCGGACTACTATATCATATAACTCTGGAACAAAAATTTTTGCAAAAATTGGAGTATCCCCATGAAATTTACCAATATAATAGAATTTGATATAAAATCTCAGATCCCAAAATTTGACCCTGATCGGATAAATAGAACACAAGTTACAGTCTATATAAATCGGCTCAATCGCTGCCGGCAGCTCTGCTTGCTGCCTACTACGTCATCATCAAATCAACAGAGCACATGCATACTCACACAGACGCAACGCTACATAAACTGTATGTGTATGCGTGCGTTGCTTTGCTTAGGGAATGAGGGAAGAAGAAGAACAAATTGTACATAGTATGAAGAGTAAAATTGTTTTGTTTGTATATTAATGAATTGAGTTGCAGAAAACAAATTTTGAACATGTGAAATTATTATTGTCAAGGACTGCAAGGGTATATAAACTTCGGCATAGCCGAATTTAACTTCTTTGATATTTTACTATCAATTTTGTGTTTTGGACCCTGGTTAAAATAAAATCAGTTCTTTTGAAAACAATGTCTAAAGTTATAGTAGCTTACAGGGCTTCTGAATCCCAGGTGCCCCAGCGTCCATCAGTTTATTAAGTTTCAAATATCAAAGAAGTTAAATTCGGCTATGCCGAAGTTTATATACCCTTGCAGTCCTTGACAATAATAATTTCACATGTTCAAAATTTGTTTTCTGCAACTCAATTCATTAATATACAAACAAAACAATTTTACTCTTCATACTATGTACAATTTGTTCTTCTTCTTCCCTCATTCCCTAAGCAAAGCAACGCACGCATACACATACAGTTTATGTAGCGTTGCGTCTGTGTGTGTATGCATGTGCTCTGTTGATTTGATGATGACGTAGTAGGCAGCAAGCAGAGCTGCCGGCAGCGATTGAACCGATTTATATAGACTGTAACTTGTGTTCTATTTATCCGATCAGGGTCAAATTTTGGGATCTGAGATTTTATATCAAATTCTATTATATTGGTAAATTTCATGGGGATACTCCAATTTTTGCAAAAATTTTTGTTCCAGAGTTATATGATATAGTAGTCCGATCCCAAAGATTTTCATACTTTATCTCACCCGGGTAAAAAAAAAGCTCCCAAAAAAATTTCATCCCGATAGCTCTTAAGATGGCTGAGTAAAACGCGTACGCACCGACGGACAGACGGACAGACGGACATGGCTATAGCTTCTCATGCTGATCAAGAATATATATACTTTATGGGGTCGGAAACGTCTCCTTCTGTGCGTTACAAACATCTGACCAATTTTATAATACCCTCTGCAAGGGTATAAAAATGATTCTTACTGGGAACCTCGTACGAAGAGCCCAAGTGACTAAAAACTGCTACTCTACTAAGGTGCGCGCAATAAGTAAGTTGGACAAAGACTTATTACATTATTTTGTTCAAAATATGCAGTTTTTCGTTTTCTCTTTTCCTTCTATATTTTAGTTGTATTGTTCTTCAGCGATGGCCAAAAAATATGCTGAAAATATATTGTGAAAAAGTATCACAGGGTTTTCTAGTTACATTAATTTTTAGTTTCGTTTTGCGAACGAAATAAGAAAATGGGACAGATTGATTTGCTGTCATTTCTGGTTAGTCTCATGTCCCAGTTACTTATTTCGTTGGAAAATATTTTGTTTGATTATTTTCTAATTTTGCCCTAAGTTTTTTTCCATTTTAATGGGCTGAAATATATACACCCATACCTCGCTTTGCGTCGTTTCGGTTTGCGTTTTTTCGAAGTTGCGTCGCTGATCAATTAGCACTAATTTTCATTGTGCGTCGTTAGATTTTCGATGTTGCGTTGCTCAGGAAACGTGAAATTTGTATTTCTACCAGCTAATACTACGTCAGTTATTCAGCCGATGGATCAGGGAGTTATATCGACTTTTAAAAGCTATTACCTTCGACGGACCTTTAAGCTTCTTATAAGTGAGACTGATGGAGAAGGTAAACCTACCATGCTACAATTTTGGAAAAATTTCAACATTATGAAAGCCATAGAAATTATATCTGATTCGTGGCAGGAGATTAAACCATCTTGCATGAATGGTGTTTGGCGCAAAATATGGCCTGAATGTGTTCACCAAAAATGCACTACCGAAGTTGATGATACAACAGCTGTTTGTCATGAACTTTCAAATTTTGCCAAACAGTCTAATTTTGAAGGTATGGAGGAGGCTGATATAAATGAATTGCTAACATCGCACAACCAAGAGTTTTCTAATGAAGAACTTTTGCAATTGGAATTGGAAATTGCTAATGAAGAAGATGACTATGACCGTGACCATTTAGAGATATCCAAGCAACAGAACTTAACTTCCAAACAAATTTCCAAAGCGATATCTTTGATTGACGAAGGCATGGAGATTTTCTTAAAAAATGATCCTGACAGCGAAAGGAGCCTTAAAGTGTCCCAAGCGGTAGCTGCGAATATTAATTGCTATAAGGAATTGTATTTTATGCAAAAAAAAAAAAAGCTGGTCAGACAACACTGGACCAATTTTTTTTTAAAGAAAGCCGACGTACGACAACAGACACTGAAGACTTATCAGATAGTGATTAATTGTAATTTTATTTAAATTATTGAATAATTGAATTATTTATTTTGTTTTAATTGAATTAATTTCTTCTTGTTTTTTATATGCATAATATGAAATAAAATGATATGAGATTTTGTTTGTTTTTTAAATGTTAATTTGTTAAATTTTAGTTTTAAAATGTATGTATTTTCGTAACCCTGAAACCTATCTTCGATTTTTACATGGCTTGCTATAGAAAATCATAATTCACTTTGCGTTGTTTCGACTTGCGTCGCATTTTTTTGGAACGTATCCCCGACGCAAAGCGAGGTATGGGTGTATATAAATTTAAGGAGTTTAAAGATAAATTTATTTTATTTGAATATCCTAATCGGCTTAGTTGGTATAGATATTAAGGTAGTGTCCCATTTACTTATTGCGCGCACCTTACATGAAATTTCATCCCCCCTCCCGGTGAGGTAGGATACAGTTGTAAAGTATTAACCTAACCATGTTTTAGATGAAAACTACATCCATACACTAGCCTGGGATTTGAACCCGGATCATCGTTGTTCAGTTTCCTAAATGACTGCGAAAAACTCCCAAAGTTACTTATATTTCTTTTAAAAGTGATTTAGTTATCTGTTAGTTATTACAAATTACAAATCATCCATGAAATTCAGGTACTTAACCCAAGGAACTAACTAAGCTTAATTTCTTTTGGATTAGTCTTGTAGTCCACTTTGAGAAACATAAGAATTTCAGTTATATTTCTCTCAGTGTACAAGCGTATAGGTGAACATTGTATTGGCATTTCCCACAGATTGATTTTTTTGTTTTTTTTTTTTTTGGTTGGTCGTGTGTGTGTCAGTTTAAATGAGGCCTGAGCTTAAGTTGTCAAATTAGCAGAACGACATACAAAATTTCAATTTCGACCTACCCAGAAAACCAAAAAGTATCAACAAGAACCGAAACAAAAACAAACATGACTCAGAGCCAATCAAAAGGAAATTTTCAATAAGGACAGGTATAACAAGAGCTCCAGCACCAGAAATCATGTGCACGATATCGTTGAATTTGACTTAATCAGCTTTATATAAATGCTTACGTTTTCGTTTGACAATGATGAGAAGGAGAGAGAGAAGCGAATGGGGATTCCCCCCACACTCACACTCACACACACACACACACAATACGCTAATTATGTCAAGCCACAGACAGAAGCGGCTTATAATCAATTCATACATTATATTTCTATATATGTATATAAAAATATTTGTGGGAAAAGGGTAGAGGGGTTGGGAGATGGAGGCGGAGGGGGCCATCAAAATGAAGTCGGCTTTGTCCTTTAGTTTCCGCTTTTAATTAATTTCTGTTGCCTGCTAATTGGTTTTATGCGTTTTATTGCCATTCAAATTGGTAAGAACAAAAAATAAACACTTAACAATTTCTTTTCCTTGGGTTTTGTTTTTTTTTTATGATGTGCTAATTAATCACCTAAACAATTTCTTCTGGCACGCAAATTATAATTAAGTTATCCGAGAAAAAGTTTTAATATATACGAAAAACAAAAGGAAAAACGTGAAGGAAAACTATGAACACAACTAATTTATATTTGTCATAAGAAATTATTCAAATTGTGCGAGTAATCAGCGTGGCAACTGCCACAACCCCCCACAGCAACTGCCTCCCTCCCCTCCCCGCCCACTGCCATTCGCTGTTGCAAATTAAAAATGCGTCAACTGAAAATGTGTGAGAGAACAAAAGGAAAGCCAGCAGCTAAGAGTTGAATCAGAATCCGAATCGTGCGACAGTTTCAACCTCAACCCCCGCAACCCTCTTAGAAATAGAACTATCCTTGTTTATTTACCTTAGCTTTAGGTATATATACGTATTTGTCGTCCTTTGTTGTCCGATTTAACTGCTTATTAACTGTGCGTGCGCTCAATGTTGCTCCGCTCGGTTGGCTCTGGCTTCGGCTCTGGCACTGGCTCTGTCTCCGTCTCTGGCTGTCGGCAAGTAAATAAATAGCTAATTAAATACAGGGTGCCACGTGGCAAAGAGCAAACACGCCCTGACAAACAACCCGCAAACCTTTCTCTTCCCCCTCTCACTCTCACTCTCACTCTCTGGGTTTCCCGTAAGTCATTTCCAATTGAAATCACTGGGAAATTTGAGACAACCTTTTGATCGACTGGGTGTTTGGCTGGTTGCCTCTTATTTAGGGGGGTGTTAAAGGGGAGTGTGGGCTGGAGAGTGGGTCAAATACCACCTTGGCGTTTCGCATGATGACATTTGAGGCGTACACTTAGTCTGTGATTGGCAAAGTCGTGTGCCACGCTTTCGATTACAGCCAACTAAACTGTAATTATAAGCAAATCAAAGGCTAGCCTAGTTTCCACAATGGGAACTTCTCACAGACTACAGGACTACGTGGATACATTCAAAAGTTATTCTCGCTAGCAGAGTGACTTAACATGGCCGCTGAAAGACTCCAAGACACTTCCTTCAGCTAACCAGGACTTAAGAGCCTTTCGTTTGTCAAACAGTTACTCGAATAACATTATCCACATCTCCTTTATACCCTCCTTTGAGGGTTAAGGAGGTATTTAGGTCAGTTTACGATTCATAACTGTTTAGGTTCTAAAACAATTATTTTGCCCAATTTTCCCTAAAATCCTCATTTAAGTTATATTCCAAACAACATTCCAGTCATCTTGAGTTTAATAGTTTGAATTCCTTGGAATACAAGGTCTCCAAATCTAAAGTCAAAAAGAATTCTAGAAGGTTTAAGCTATTTCAAGGTATAGTTTGGAGAACTTAAGTCTTTAAGATTAGAGCTGGTTAAGTAGTAGTCAGTTGCCGTGTAAATTAATATGCTTGTCGGCTTTTAAACTAATTAAAACATCTTGCCTCAAAAGGGGTCTTTTGTTCGCCCTCAGAACTATTCCTTCGAAGGCAAACGAAACAGGATGCCTTCTTCGGTATTTTTCTTTTTTATATAGTTATTTTGGGGTCTGAGCTTAGGTAGGCTACCTACCGGAACTAAAAGCCAACAAAGAACAAACATGTCATAAAACTAAACTAACGAGAGAGGGAGATAGAGAGAGAGGAAAAAGGACTACATGCTGTGGCTTTGTCCAACGACAAAATCGGAGCAAATTATGACAGGCTCCTGTGTGTTTGCTACGAACTGAGTTCGGTTGAGCCATATAATTAGGGTTTCGCGAATTTCGTTTTTGCTTTTTCGAGGGTTTGAGGATTTTTTAATTGAATTAAAGCTTCCACACGAGAATAAGGACGAAATGTAGGGAATGGGAACCTTAGAAATGTGAACCGAATTCAACTCGTTTCTCAGACTGAAACTGCATTTTGGTTATTACTTTAGGCGCCGCTATCAATATCCTTGAGCGCAATGGGTTGTCCTGCAGGGTCCCTGGGATTGCCTCTCTCTCTCCTCTCTCTCTCTAATTATATGGTTCATTGCTATATATGTCGAGTCAATTTTTCTTTTCCAGGCAATTAAATTGCTTATCGCAACGAGCTCACAAAGTGCAATTTTCAATCAAATTGATTGAATTGCATGACAAATGAAAATGTTGGAATAATAATAATAGAGAAGGGATACCGATTATGCCCCACGTCTCTCCCCTAACCGTCGCCCTTTCGTCATGTACTTATGTGCAATGTAATTGTCTGATTTCTAGAGCTAGATTCTATAGTTAGTTACCACAAATTCGAACGAGCTACCAAATTTAGAACGGAAGTATATATGAATGCAACAACAATAACCATTTCCTTCTCTGTAATATCGTAATATCACCACCCCCTCCTTGCCTCTTGCCCATCTCCATCTCTCCCACAGCGAACATTCATCCCAGAAGTTGCAAACAGTTTTATTAAGCTGCTGAGCTCTTGTGTGTTAAAAGTCAATTTTCCAATTTGCAAAACTGTCAGAAACATTCGAAAAGCAATTTCTGCCCCACACACACACACACTCACACAGAGGGGGAGAAACGAGAGAGAGACAGAGTGAGAGTTGCAGAGTAATAGAGATAGAATGAGAGAGAGAGCGACTTTGTGGGTGAGTGTGTTTTCTGCATACAAGCCAAATTGCGTATACGCCTTGTATGCTGGCTTGTTGTTCGCTTTTTTATTTTCATTTTTCCTCTACTCGCTCCTTCTCTCTCTCTCTCTCTCTATCTCTCTCATTTTGGGCAACGACACTTTGCGGCAGAAGTTTTCCAATAAAATGGCAAAACTTTGCTGCGAACAAAATTAAAGAAGACGGCAAGGAAAATGTATCCACAAGTGAGAAGCAGAAACAGAGAGAGAGAGAGAAGAGAATGCAATGATGTCCTAGCCAGGTTTTCGGTGGTGTATAGAAGGGGCAACAAATTGTTGTTTGCTGCCAATGTGAAGTTTATGAAAAAGATTAAAGTTGAAAAGTGGTTGGATTGACAAGGGTAAGAGGGGTAGGACAAATGGGGGGTCGAGGTAGGTAAATGGGTTGGTTGGGGGCCTGAAACTTGTGGTGAGTCGCGTGTCCCACATGAATGCTAAATGCCGCAGGCAGTCTCAATAAGGCAGAAGAGGACGCCAGGCCAGGCCAGGCCAGGCCGGAGCAGAATGTATCAAAATTGAAAATGGCTGAAAATGGGGATGCCTCCCTCTCCCCCCCCTGCTTTCCTCTCTATCTCTCTCTCGTTTTTTCTTTCTCTGTCTCTCTGGCTGTGTTTGTGTGTCCACGGGGTGGAAAATTCATTCAGTTTTGGTCCAGAACTTGTGGAGAATATAACAGAATCATGGGTGGATGGGGGGGAGAGAGGCAGGTGGATGGTTGCTCCCAACATCAACAGCCAAAGATGAAAGCAGACAATTTTCCCAACTCTTGTTGGCTTGATGATGATGATGATGACGATGATGACTGGGAGGATGGCTGGGTGGCTGGTTGGTGGGCGTGTGCCACCCCCTTGAATGGGCTGGATAGCAATATATTCTTTCTCTTTTACGCAATGTGTTTGTGTGTGTGTGTGTTTGGGGATTTTCATAATGGCGCGCCATGAATGGAAATTACAAAATTGATTTTGATGATTTAATTAAAATGAAGAAGCACAAACTCAAATTATAACAGTCAAGAGAGACGAGGCTTCAGCCATCAAGCCACTCTTCCCACTCCTCCCACTCATCCACCTAATGTGTTTGTGTGTGTGTGTGTGGCGCTGCTGTGTGAGAGTTGGCTTAAAATGTGGCCTAAAGCAGCTAACTTTAATTTATTTTCTCTAGACTGATTTGAGAGACAGGAAATTAGACTTTCTAAATGGCTTTTTTGTTAGCTGCGAAGAGGAATGGACTATTAAATGAGTAACTGGCCACAAATTGACCGATTTCAACAACAATTTTCCTAAGCCATTTAATCTGAATGTTCGAGTGATTGCACACAATTGTTCATTATCTCTCGAATATTTCAAAACTCACTTGGAAAGTATAGTAAAAATATAATGAATACAATTTGCAGAGATAGTTAACATAGATGGATTGATTTTTATGACTCTATCAGCTGAACCTGAGCTAAGGCTAGTTCTGTTGTTTATTTGAACTTCTATATTAACTAGAATAGATCTTGGAAACAGTAATTAATTAATTATTAATTCATTAAGATATATATTATTATACTTTTCAGTCTATGTTGATAGAACTTTCATTTATGGTGAGTTACTCTAGATGTTTATCATCCATATTTAGGATCGTATCTTCGTTAAGCCAGATAGAAATATTGCTTTTTAAATAAGTTTCATTAAGTAAGTCCAATAATATTCAACTACTTTCGAGATATCACCGACGAATGGGCAATTAAAGTGAAAGGAAAAGCGAATTCCCCTTAAAACAAATGAAAAAACAAACAAAAGTTTGCATTTAGTTTATTTTTTGATCACATAAAACTTAGTTTTGGAATTGATGCAAATGCCAAAGTAATGAACAAATCCTGGCAGAGTCGGATTTCAATATTAGTTTTTATATTTTATTTAAATCAAACATTTAATAATATGTATATTATGTACTTATAATGTAAAATGAAAAAGAAAATCGAAAATTGCAAGTCTTTAGTTTTTGGGTTAAGAAAACTAAATTTAAAACTTTAAGGATATGACTGAGAATAAGTATTAAGTAGTTATTTATAGTTATATTTAATCAATTTTCATACTCTTACAAAAAGGGTATATTAATTTTGGTCAGAAGTGTGCGACGCATAAAAGGAAGCATCTCCGACTATATAGTCATGTCCGTCCGTCCGTTTGGATCGACGCGAACTCCTCCTAGAACGTAAGAGCTACAGCTATGACAGTTTCCTAAACTTATCATTATCTTAATCAAGATGCGATAACTGTTTCATGAAGCTCACATAGGATCGATCGGTGGAAAACAGTGACTTTTGATCAATAACTTTGTTATTTGATATACTAAGGCCCATCTTTTGAAAACATTCGACTTTTTAGACAAAACGTTTTCCACTTTGACATTTATTGGTAAGGAAAGAGTAACAAACCACTTGCAAGGGTATACAAACATTGAAGCGGTCTAGGTTAGCCCCGGTCCTTTGGTCTTTTCGCATGTCTTTTGGCCAAACCTCAATCTGCCAAATGCCTTTTCGAAAATGACCAAAAATCTGAACTTTCTGATACGTCATCACCCGAAAATATTTTCCAAATATAGGATTACGCATCAAATTGTCAAATACTGTCAAAATCCTGAAAATTTCTCGTAAACTTTTTTTTAGTTTTACGCATTCGAAATCCGCTAAAAATCGAACAGAAAGCAATTAAAAAAAAAAAAACTCAGGAAACTTTTTTTTTATAGATTTTCATCTGATTTTGTGTTTTTTTTTTCTGAATTTTCCGAAGTTGTTTTCTTAGACATCTTCTTCGATATTTGCTTTAAGTATTGAAGAAAAGAACAATATGAAAAATATAACAAATATTTTTTTAAAAAACTTAATTCACAGTTAGAAACATTTTTTAAAACCCTTTATTCATATTATTAAACAAATCAATCGACAATCCAAACACTCGAGATCGATTCGGGAATATACAGGGTGGGCCAAAAGAAGTCATCCGATGTTGTTTGGCTCTCAATTTTTTCCTAAATAAAAGAATTTGATTCTGTTTTTAAATTACAAGTCGAGAAGATGATATCGGCCAAATGGGTGCCGTCACAGTTGATTGCTATACGGGATCGTTTTACAGCATTTATCATCACTTCGGCAGGAACTTCTGGAAACAGAGTCCCGCACTCGTGTCGAATGTTGTCCTTGAGGGCTTCTAGTGTCTCAGGCATGATCAAAAAAAGTCTGCATCGGTTAAATCGGGGGATCTTGCGGGCCAGTGCAAGTCGCCAAAACGAGAGATGAGACGACCCGGAAACGCAGCCTTGTGCCTTTGCTCCGTCCTGTTGAAACCACATGTCCTACAGTCCTAATTCGTTCAGTGGGACGAACAATTCGGTTAACATTAACCTATAGCGGGCACTGTCCACTTTTGCGGCAGGGTCCTCGAAAAGAAATGGTCCTCGGAGGAGTCCGGGAACAGCAACTCATGTAGTCACTTGCAGCGGGTGTAATGTCTCCTCGTGCATCACGTGCGGTAGTTCTGCTTGTTCCCGTACCCGCTGAGATGAAAATGACTACGACTATTTCGCGTTCTTGGGGAGTGGATCGCTACAAGGCTTCTTCACTTATATTCTATATCTGTCTAGTCCACAAATGTCAAAACGTTAACCGTTATTTACGAAACCAAGGACATCTTTCAATAGGGTGATTACTTTTGGCCCACCTTCTACGTACTTTACCTCCTCATTATTGACATGGCTTTATTTAATCGACTACTACTACGATGGATTAGCTAATCAAAGTGACTTATATAGTTATGGAGATAGTTGACTAATTTCTTAAATGTTAATACTCAAGAATTCTTTCTAGTTGGATTTCTAGTAAAAACACGTTTCGTAAATCATAAGTAAATAATTTTATGCACCATTATGCTTAATTAAGACATGGCAAAGGAGGTAGAAAGAGAAAGAGTGAGAGAGAGAGAGACAAACTATATGAAATACATGAATTTATAGCTATATATACATTTTATATTCCTGCATTTTGTGTGTGGAGTAGGAATTATAGCTACTCGTTTATTTGGCCGTGGGCAGGCAGCAAAAATAACAGCAACGGCAACAACAACAACAACATAATGGAAATGAAATTTCCATCAGAAATAATTTCTTATTAATTTGCGCAAATTGCATTTAATTACTTTGAGCAAAGCAGAGTTGGAAGCAGAACAGCGGCAGAGGCAGGGCAGAGACAGCGGCAGAGACTGAGGCTGAGGCCAGTGCCAGAGGCCAGACCCACCACCTCTCCCACCTTAGCCACCCACTGTGAACCTAGGCGGAAATCGAAAACAGTTCTTCCTCCCTCTCTCTCTCTGTCTCACTCGTGGCCAATCTTTTGGCTCGCTCGTTCGTTTTGACAGTCTCGCTCGCTCTCTCGCACGCGCTCTCTCTCTCTTTCCTTTGCTTTTGGCTCTAATTAGACACACACACACACTGAGACAACACACAGACAGAGAGACAGTCAGACAGACACTAATACACTTTCATTGTTACGGTAATGCTAATTAGAGCAACGGCAACTAATTGAATTTTATTTTATTTCCTTCTAACTTTGACATCGTTGAATGGTGGAACTCTCCCTCTACCCTCTACCCCCACAGCACTCTCTTGTGTGTGTGTGTGTGGATCCCATTTGTGTTTTCATTAACAATTTTCCCTTGTCCGCCATTTTGCTTTCTTAATACTTACATATCTCTCTCTTTCTCATTTATTTGGCTCTTTGTTGGAGCAAAAAAAAAAAAAAAGAACTTGGCCAATCTCTTTCTCTCCATCTCTCTCTCCCACTTTTTATTAAGACGACTCTGTTTATGGTTTGGTTGAGTTGGATTCTTCTCATCTCATAAACCTTATTAAATCAAAGCTACTTCTGAGTATTTCTAATGAATAAATTTTGTATTCGTTTCAGGTCTGGTTCCAAAACCGCCGCGCCAAATGGCGTCGCCAGGAGAAATCGGAGAGCCTGCGTCTTGGGTTGACTCACTTCACCCAACTGCCGCATCGCTTGGGCTGTGGAGCTTCCGGATTGCCTGTAGATCCCTGGCTATCGCCGC
Source organism: Drosophila tropicalis (assembly GCF_018151085.1). Classification (NCBI taxonomy): domain Eukaryota; kingdom Metazoa; phylum Arthropoda; class Insecta; order Diptera; family Drosophilidae; genus Drosophila; species Drosophila tropicalis. The sequence goes on along the minus strand of NW_027173049.1, from coordinate 381,568 downwards.
CGCTGCTGAGTGCCCTGCCAGGTAGGATAGAATACTTTGATGTCTGTACTTTTGAAACTAATCCCAAAAAGAAACCCTTTTCTCCTTAGGATTTCTGTCGCATCCTCAGACCGTTTATCCGAGCTATTTGACGCCGCCGTTAAGCCTGGCACCTGCCCAATTGACCATGAGTAGTCTGGCGGCCATGGGGCATCACCATGGACATGGACCACCACCGCCGCCGCCGCCGAGTGGGCATGGAGGACATCCACAGCCACCTCCCCCGCCACCCCCACCGCCCCATTCCCATCCACATTCGCATTCGCATCATGCTGTAGTGCCCTTGTCGCATCTCTCACCGCACTTGTCACGCATGTCACCGCACGCCACATCGCTGGGCTCGCCGCATCATCATGCCGGAGTGACCCCCCTGACCAATGCCACGCCCAATCCCAGCAATAGTCTGCCGCAGCCCGCAATAACCACAACATCCACAACGTCGACTTCGTCCTCATCCTCGTCCTTGGAGTGCAGCAGCAGCGGCGGGCCAGACGTCTGCATGTCACCGCAGAATCTCAGCATTTGCAATGCCGACTCCAATGGCGAGGCACGCGATTGCAGCGACTTGGACAGCAATAGCAGCACCAACAATGCCGGAAGCCTGGACAAATGTGCGGCCAGTGCCAACATTGAGCTACTGGATGTGGGCCGGGATAGTCCGCCGCCTCCGAGTGCCAGCCAGCCGACGGATATGCGTAGCAATTCCATAGCCACATTGCGCATCAAGGCCAAGGAGCATCTAGATAATCTCAACAAGGGACTTGTCTCCATGGTTTAATTAATAACCTTCTTCCCCCCCTCACCCTCACCCCCACTCCCCACTCCCTGTCTTTCAGTTTAGCGAATTTAATGTTGTAGGCTCCCCAATTTATATTGTATAATCAAGCAGACTAAATTGAAAAACAAGAAAATTTAATGTTAAAATTAACAAGAACAAAAACTAAACACCATAAAAGAAGTTTGTTAAAAAAAACCCACGACAACAGAACAGACAAAAAACAAAATCATAAAAAACAAAAAACATATTTAGCACAAAAATAAATATAAACAAGTTTTAGCTCAAGTTTTTTTCATTCTGTTTTTTTTGTTCGTTTCGTGGTCTATGGCCCAAAGGGAGCTACTCTCTGTGGTTTATCTGCCTCAATTGATCTGCCTGCTCGAACTGTCAAAATCTCATTAATGACTTGATTAATAAGCAAAACCAGGGGGGAGAGGGAGAAGCACAAGGAAAATGCTGACAAGTGGCAATTAAATGCAATTAAAAAGGACTAAATGTACAACAAACAATTCACATAATTGTCAATGACAAAACAAAGAAACGAACTGAGCTGGAATTGTTTCTCAAAATCGAATCAACTAATGAATAAATTATAATTGATTAATACAGTGACCAATTAAAACCCAAGCCGAGGGTTGGTTTGGCTTTCACATTGAGTCCGTGCTCAATTCACAATCCTAGCTCAGGACAAAGTACTCTGTCCCTGGCCACGATAATTGCTGGCCAATTATTACATTACATCGCTTATCACACGCAAAATATCAGACTGAAAATCTTACCACTAGTCCATATGTAAAACGGAATTAATTCACTGGGGAAATCGAAACAGGAACTAACTACCTTCTGACTGTGGGAACGAAACCCTTTTCAAGGGCCACAAAACTAGATGATGATGACCAAATTGATGTCTCGTTTATCATGTTCATTCACTCTAAAATGGGAAATACCCATCAATAATGTGTTTGGCCTGGCTGGTCCTCTTTAGTTTATGGATTTGCCAAAGGGATCAGTAATCTGGTAATAACGGACGACTACACAGATCAGGACATGAATATACATATTGCTAACTGACCCAGCTATCTCTTACAAAAGAACAAAAACAGGAAAAAGTTCTGTTTGCCTTATCTTCTTAGGATTATTTATCCTCTTCAAAGCTTATGAATTCCTTTCAGAATATATTTAATTTTACCTTAAGTTTCCATAAAATTGATTTTTAAAATTTATATTTTGAAGTTGACAAACGAAATCTAATTGTTGTGAGGGTGAAATTTGTTGGGTTATACTTTCTATTTGTAAAAATTTTTGTTCCTTGAAGATTTTGTAGTTGAATTGTTCAAATCTTTTATCTTCATTGCATAAAATAACTTTTTTCTTTTCCATTTCAAATTTCTATACAACTTCTATCTAGCATATTTTTCAGAAGAATCAATAAATCAATTTATATAAAGGATTTTTCAATTGGCGCGGATCGATTCGCTCAGTGGCAGCCATTTTGTTTTAATGACATCTGTCAATTCTTTTGTTTATTATTCAGTTGCTTATGCCAAATCGTCATGGCAAGTTACACGAAGGAACAGCACGTTCAAATGATAAAGCTTGGTGGTTCTTCACAGTCTACTCTTCAACGTTTGGTGGCCAAATGCGGACTTTTTCCTGTGGGGTTTTTTGCTTTAAAGGTGATCATAACACAAGCCATCGCTCAAATCCAGCCGGATCTATGCGGAATAGTCATTGAAAGTTCAACCACTCGGATACGTTCCACGGCAAGAAGCCGAGGCGGGCATTTGAATGATGTCACATTCCACACTTAATGGCATATATGCGCCTTTTAAATAAAATAATAATTTTGTCAATACCTTACACACAGATTGTTTTATTCCATTTCAACATCTCCCTCCTTATTGAAAAACCCTTCAGAAATGGTTTTTTTTACCGACATTAGACATTTTTGAAACAACACCACAAGATTCAATTTTAATTGGAGTCAAATAATTGATCAAGTTTTTTCTCCTTTTTGTTGTGTATTTTCTATCGAGTCTTAACTCTTGCTAACATTTTAGTTTAGTTGCGTGAATAAAAATTTGAGTCACTGAATGAGGCCAAAAGTGCTTAGGCAAATTGAGATTACCTTCGTTTATATTTATACTTATATAATATGCCCGTGATAATTGAGATCTTTCGAAAAATTTATAAATTATGTTTCTAATGTTCTTCACAGCCTTGAAAATGACAACTTTCAAAATGGTTTCAATCCTGTTAGAAGTATTTAGAGAAGGATCTATTAGTATGATTTTTATTGATCTGTTTCATAGTCAGTTTGGATTTTTTGTACGAAATATCATATATACTGATATATGATATTTCGTACAAAAAACTAAGCTGACAATGAAACAGATCAATCTGTATCGCCGATCTCTTGAGTTGTAAGATTTGCTTCATACAGTTGAAATTCCCAATTGGTTCTGGGCCAGTAATTCTAGAGTGGTTAGCGAACTCTGGTGATAAAAGAATTTATTTTATTGTTTTCCAATTGATAACGAGTCCTTTATTTCAGAAGATTACTGTAAATATTCCAGGATTGCAGCAATTAAATCTTCGAGTTCAAATGAAAATAATTTAACCAACATTTATATTTTTAAAATCTTCAGACAATTCATTTAAGAAACAATACAAAATTTTCTACATTTTTTAAAAAAATGTAACGTATATTCGAATTAACATAGTCCTAAGGGTGAGAGTAAAAGTCCTAAGGGTCAGAGTAAAAGTCCTAAGGGTGCGAGTAAAAGTCCTAAGGGTGAGAGTAAAAGTCCTGAGGGTGCGTGTAAAAGTCCGAAGGGTGAGAAAGCTTTTTGGAAAGCTTAAGAAATCAAATTCAAATCCTACAACGTTTCCGTTTTTACAAATCTTGTATTGCTCTATGAGGAAGTGCACCTGGCCAAAAATGCATTGGCTTTCCCCCAACTGCAAATGAGTCAAACCGATGATTGAGCAGTGGAAAGGAGAGGTGGATAAGGGCTACGATGAGGAGGTTGAGGACTGCGGGGGTCGAGCATCAGTCATTCAAGAGGGTCATATGAATCATCTATAAAAATATACAACAAAATAAACAATTGTGCCAAGCACATGCCATATAAGGAGAATAGTGCCGAACAGAAAACACTGATCCCCAAGTCGGATGAGATGAGTCGGAAATACAATTGCAAGGCAAAGTCCAAGAGAATTGAACTTGACAGAGGCGCACAGAGACGAAAAAAAGAAGTCGAATTAAAATTCCTAAATGATTATTTTGCTACAGAACATGGGGATTTTTGGACATCATCATCCACATCCACATTCACATTCACATCATCATCATCGTTGGCATCATTAGCATCATGAGCACCAGACGGCGACACAACAAGTGTGTGCACTCAATGGAAGACAGACCGATGTGTGAGAGGGGCGGACTATAAATAGATATTGTCAAAAAAGAAATAAAAGAACCACCGAGTCCAAGACCAAGAAATCTCATGGCCACGATTGGGTCCAAGGCAGCGGAAGCAGCCAACAAATCTTCCGATTTTCCCTATCATCTCGATGTACGAGGGCACATCATCTCTATAAGAGAGCAATTGAAAAATTAATATGAAAAAATATCTTTATCAACTAACCGTCCACCCAACCCCCTGGCCTAACCGATCTTCATCCACATCCACATCGAGGGATATATATCTACATAGATCTATATGTGGCACATTGACGACACACAGCTGATAGCGACCGTTTGGTCGATGATGAAAGCGTTGGCGGTATTTCTGTTTTTCTCCTTCGTTTTTATTTTATATCTTTACTTTTTGCTTTTCTTGATTTTTCCTCCTGCTGCTGCCGCTGCGGCGGCTGCTGCCGACGTTGGCTTTTCTCTTTTGTGTGTGTATATGTATAAAATAACAATGTTAAAAATAAAATTCATATATGTACATATGTACATATATTGAACAACATTTTCTGATTCTTTCGAATACTTGTTCCGATTTTGTTGGTTTGCCTGCCCAACAGTGTAGGTGTGTGTATGTGTGTGTGTGTGTGTGTGTGTGTGTGGGTGTGTGTGTGGGTGTGTGTTGCAAACTGTACGAATAGAAATCTGTTTTAGCGCACACCATAAATGTCCGCGTCACTTTTTGTTGTTATTTGATTTTGTATAGGTAATACAGATCGGATATATATATTAATATAAACATATGTGTATATAGACACCCGATTCAGACAACAGCAGCATCGAATTATCAAAGTAAATGATTCAAATTCATAATAATTAAATCAAAAATCTCTTGGAATATGCCAATACTTACAAAAAAAATTAATAATTCTTCATGTCCCCATAAATTTTGTTTTACGATTTTCTTGCGACATTTAAAAAAAATAAATTTCTTAACAAGTTTATACATTTTTAAATATCGTACAATGTTTTTGGAAAACCTAAACCTAGGGAATTTTTATTTTAAAAATACTTTTTTCTAAATTTTTTTATTGTGCCCTTCTTTCTTGATGCCCTTCTGAATGGGTAGATCAACTGAGAAAAATTCCAAATATGGAAAGCTTAAAAAAATAAATATTTATGTGTTTTTAGGACATTAAACTCTTTAAATTTTATTTTAGTCCTCAAACTAAACCTGTATTAGGAGTGGTTGGAAATCCCTTAAGTGCAATTAACTTTAAATTTATACAAAATATAACTCGATCCGAGCCTCAATCTCCGTGTAAATTTACTAATTAATTGCTTATAAATTCCTTAAGATTTCTTTTAACTTTTCGTATTTAAGAAATTTTTGAGGTCAACATAAATTTTCACATTTCTGCTAAAGGAAAATATTGAAAAATAATGAAAATATTTTTTTAATAAATTGCTTATTATATTTCATTTGAAGAAATAATAAATAAAAGTTGAAAAATTGAATAAAATATAAATTTGTCTTACGATTTCTTATAGGTTGCAATTTCTACACTCTTACTAACAATAAGAAGTACTGACTGAAGTAATGAAGTCTAAAAATATGAGAATTAAAAAAAAAGTGATTATACAAGTTATTAGAAACAAAATTTGGCGAAATATTATCTTAATTTAAATGCATGTCCTTCCTGGCTATGGTCTTGCATAATACAATCCTTTATTTGTTATATAAGTATATGGCGATGAAAACTATCTAATCTTTATCCGATTTTTAAAAAAAAAATATGTCATTTGACGGGAAATTTAATTCACTTTCTTTCGTAGTTCAAGGAAAATATTACTTTAGTACAAAATTGTGTTGTAAAATAGCCTTGCCCAAAAGACCAAATTTCCATAAAAAATTCAGATTTTTAATTGGCTACAAATCGAAAGTTGAGGCTAAATCAAAAATTTGTGGTATGCAGTTTATGTTAGTTTTGCTAGATCTACAACTTCTACGAAGATATCAAACGTCTATCTTTAATATTTAAGATTTTGGAAAAAACGTCCCTCCAAAGACGGGCTTCTCTTTGTTCAATTGCACCTGTGAAAAAAACTATGAACACCATTCTTACGGTCCATTATCTGAATACAATAACCAACAAATTACAGAAAAAAATATTCCATTAAGTTATTTAGGAGCCGAGAAAATCAAAACTAAAATCAAAAGAAAAAAAAAACCTTTAATTCGTGTCCTTAGTATTTTCATTTAAGTTAAAGTAATTATGTGTCTTAAGAAGTGATAATTCAGACTTCAGGATATTATTAAAAATGTTATAGGTCTAGATTAAGACCTTATTAAGTCTTAATAATGTATAAGATTTGAAATCATAGGCAGCACAAAACGTAAGCAGGTTGTCTGTATAGCCATTTCAAGAACCACCAAGTTCTATCATTAGCAGACTTCGCTAAAGAATCCACAGTTGTAATGGTCATACCATATCTTCAACGCGTAAAGTAGTTGGGAATTCAAACTACTTGAAGCGAGAAAAGAACGGCAAACCTTGCAACTGCAGATTACACCTTTTTGTTATGTTAGTTTATTTATTAATTTGGAATTATAATAATAAATCGATAATTTTGGGTTAAAAAATCAAATTATCATCTCAACTCTAAAGTGTATACAAAATTCGTTTTTGTTTCCTTATAATGTGTTCTATTGGCAGACATCCACCCAATTTGGAATGGTATAGATATCAAAGCTTATATATGTATATACATAGTTTTGGATATATGTATATTTATCGGCCTTCCACTGGTTCGTTGTATCAGTTGAAAGATTTCCTCTCCAGATTTTCTATTCTGCTCAATGTGTATCTGTGTGTATCTTTTGGTGGCTATAAATACATATATATATTCAAACCGATGCACTCGAAACCCTAAAAAGTGTTTTCTATTTTCCCTTTAGACGTTTGGAAAACACAAATCAATGAATATGAATGCATTCGCCCCCACCCCTTGTCCAGCCATTAACACAATCCCATCAGATTGAAAATCGAGTGTTATATAGACATTTGGGTTGACCTGATTTACTTATCGATGCTATTTACGATTGAAATGGGCTGCCAAGTGGCATTTCTACGATAAACACGAGCCACAATAGTGAATGCAGATGCCGTCGACGCAGCTGCTGCGGCCTAGGAATCCAGGAACCTGGACAGCGGTCACTCTGATGGCCATGAAGTGTTAATGCGCTAAACAAATCATCAGGCGATTAGGTCTATTTAGGGGATAATTGCGGTTAACCCTTTCGATTGTTTGAGGTCGCTTGGAGGGACACTTCATCAATTGGCATTGTTTGTTTCACACGGTGCCAAGGAAATCCAATAACTAATTTGAAATTAACTCGTGTGGGGGAAATATTGTTGTTCACTTTGATGGACTCACTGTCTCTCCCTTGGTCGTCTGGCAAATTGGCAACTTAATAAAAATTCCGCAAATTCATGAGAATCCAAAGCATTTAAACCGCCGCAGGGGGGTGGGTCAGTGCCAGATCCATCATGATGGCTTGTTGCCATGGCTATCACCCTGTGCCTGTGTTGGTCCTCGTCCTTCTTCTCCTCCTGCTACTACTACTACTACTACGTTGTCGGCGACTGTGTGCATTACGCTTGAGCTGTCAAATGCGCATCGCGTCTCTCTCTCTCTCTCGTTCTCTGATGTGGTGGCCACTTTGTCACCCACCCAAAATTCAAACTCAAACGCCAAAGGTTGCCCAACCCCAAAAACCCAAACCATGTCCTTTTACAGGGCTCAATTGCAATTTGTTTTCGGTGATTCCCAGCCTCGACCTCGTCTCGTCTCGTCTCGTTTCAACTGAACTCGACTCGCTTTGACTCACTGTTCGCTGTTTGTTTAGGCACATTCGGGAAGGGATTGGGTTTGGTTTTGGGATTGGGTTTGAGTCTTTTGGGGAAGGGTGGGGGGTACCATAGCAGTTCGCAAGTTTTTGGGCATCTGGCATTGGGTAATTCACACAAATGAATCCCTTTAGTGTTGGCAATTGGTGCACGTGCACTAAAACAACAGAATTCCAAATGCTGCCAGGATACGTGGCTCATTATTAAAATTCCTTTGGCCCGCAACGACTTTGGCCGACCTGCACGGTTCGCAAGACGCAGCCAGGGGGGCGACATCACATTTCACTGGGTTTTTATTAAATTTTGATTTAGCCATTTATATATAATCTATTTGCAATTGGCTTTTATTTTCATTGGAACGATAAAGTTTTGATTTGTCAAACGGCAAAGCCAAACGTCAATTTGCCCTTTGGCCATCATAAAAGGGCAGCATTATTTTCTTTCTTTTTCATTTTTGTAAGCAACGACAATTTGATTGCTCATTTAGAAGGCGAATCTACTCAGGGATCTAATGCATTTAGGTATAAATATTTATTACGTATTGTGGGAAAAATGTGTAAACTAAAAATGAGGTTCAATTATTGACTTATTCCACTGAATCCTCTCGAAGATGTCTCATCAAAATATTAAAGAGAAACTATTTCATCTGCAATAAGTACATATTAGTGGCCTCACAGCTTATCTTAGCCACCTTTAGTTAACAAAAACTAGAAAAAAGGAACAGTTCTATGTCACAGCCTATTTGATCCAACCAATGTTAAAGATCACCATTCTAGATTTCGGTATTATTATATAATATTTTAATATTTGGTGTGGCTGCTTTAGACGGTATCTTGTATCTTGCAAAGAAAACATCTTTGAGTAGGTACTTTAAGCACCTACGATCCGCACAGTAAACTGACTTGGGATCGATAAATAGTTATTAACAATAAAGAATTGTTATAATTGAAACTAATTTATGAAGGGACGTCTAGGCGTTGAATCATATCTAATTTTAGTCGGATTTTTATAAAAACATGAGCCATTTGACGGGAAATTCAATTTACTTTCATATGTTAATCAAGAAAAATGTATTTTATCTTACATTGGTATCGTACAACGGCGTCAAACCAAACAAACTCAAGAATTTCAGGTAAAAACCCAAAATTTCGATTGGCCCCAAAACAGGTACTAAGGCTAAATTTAACATTTTTGGCATGCAGTTTATCTTAGATTACCTAGATCTACAACTTTTTCAAAGAATTGTCCTATCTAAATACAATATTAAAGATTTTGAAGAGACTGGGCTAAACTATTGACCGATTATTGGTTTGGGGGCTATTTGTTCAAACGCATCTGTAAAAAAAACATCAAATGCTAACATGACAATAATAACGTGTCATCCTCTAAATACAATGACCAACAAATAACTGAACAAATAAAATGTCTTCATTTAATTTCTTGGGAGCCGTGAAAATCAAATTCAAAGTTTAAAAATAAAAAACCTACTGACCAAGACTATATCTTTGAAAAGTTTAAGCACTCTTTGCCTTACCAAATTATCTAGTCCTCGAAATGGAGTACAATTTGAAAGTTAACCTAAAGATCAAAAGACTTTAACCACATCTTAAAACTGGATACTGGACACCAAATCGCCACTTAGCATAAGGAAGAAGGTGATATCTAGTGTATAGAAATTAGAATATACAATCAATATTAAGAAGAATCAATTAAGAAATGATAGATTCGACAATCGGAGAATATGTATATGTAGGTATATATGTACCTCATGGGATCGGCGAAGCTTCATTCAACATGTTACATAGATTTTGCGGGTTTTAATAAGCCATTTTGCCATCTGGGTACATGGTCTAAAAATTTGTTATTAACTAGATAGAAAAAACAGAAACTTAAATTCGAGATGAATCACAAAATATTTATTGGTGACGCTTTTATAGGGAAAAGTCCTGAAAAACGCGCTTAGTGCTAATCTCGATTTCGGGGGTTTGTAGGAAGATATTTGAGCAAATAAATACGGCTGTGTTTGTCTTTAAAAATATTTCTTTAATTTATAAAACGAAACATCTTGAGTATAATTGAATATAAACAAATGTTTTAGTTTTGCAGTTTCAAAGTATATCTTGTGGTTATGATCTGTTAGAAGCGTTATTAGAGTACACATTCTGTATTAACATTTCCTACAATATAAGTCATATATTTCTAGATCTCCAATCTCTTAATTGGCAAATGTTTTTTCATACTTTATACTTTCTTCTTGGATGTCGAAGCTTTGTCATTTCGGACACCAGATATCTCATTATGTGGCTGCAATTGAAACATGCCATTATTTTTATCCGGAAGTGCTCAAAAGAATGAAACCTTTTGACGCCTGACAAGTTATATTTGGCAAATATATTTGTAGGTCGCCAAATATATACCCTTACACATATGGGGTATATAAGTTTGTGCCTAGAAGTAAGCAAAGTATAGAATGATAACGGAACGTGATTTTTTCTTCATAAACGTGATGACGGATTAGACTAAGGGATTAAACAAACCTCGTTCACTGATGTTAGTTTTAAGCTCTTAAAGTTTAAATTTGATTAAAAATTACTTGATCAGCATCTGCTAAAGGCTCTAATGGAAGAAACAATTGTGAAAACCTGTACGACCTGTAAGCCACAACATCAAAGAGATACCTTAATGATATCACGAATTATTTAGATTTAATGCATCTCCAACACTTTTGATTATTGCACTTTCCAGCATTAGTATCAATGGGAAATGGAAATTTGGATTTAGAAACTGAACATTGCCCATTTCTATCATATAAACTTAGGATGTATCCTAACAACCAACAGGATAAACGACCGAGGACTTAACCAAGTCCGATCCGTATATTTTATTATGGAGAAGTAATCCATTTTGGAATTCTGAACATTATCCCCGATGTATGTAAGGATCTATACCTTTTATTACTGCTTCATCAAAGAGAAATTTCCATCTACTCTAGGCTCGGAACTTAAAACCAGCTGCAACAGAATTTGATTTGTTTTGATGTGAAGATTTTCAGGATTTACAAAACTATCTATTTGTTTTATTAGTGGAACAGTCGAAATCGAAGACTTATTTGGTATCTGCTTAATGGTTTTCTCATATAAGTATTCACTACTAAATATGCATAGAACTTGTCATGAGCGTTTTAAATAACATTGCCAAATCTTTAAATGCATTTGTTGCTTTCGTAAGGCAATAGAAGAAGAATATAGTAGAGATAGATATGAGGATCATTTCTTATATGGGTTATCATTCAAATTTCACTCAGATAACTCAGTTTCTTATGACTTATTGAGTCAGTTTGCTTGTCACACACTCATTTATATCCTTTTTTACTCCTGCTTTGGATATTAAATTAAAATCTCTTTTACTAGTAGTAAAGTTTTTCCTAGTTCTATCAAAACTTAGACTCTTGCTTAGATCTAGAAGAGTATTTGGATACCTCAAGTTGCAATATTTACTTAGACGTACATCTTAATATGTTTTTGTAAATTAGAAGTGAATTAGCTTAATAGGAGATCGATTTCATAGCTCACAAAAGTATGCCATGAACATATGCAAAAGGCTCCTTTAGATGGAAGGATATTAAGAAAGGAAGAAGGAATTTTCAAATAACAATTTATAAGGGGATGGAAATTGGTTGGGAACTGTAGTTGATGGTGCAAACTAGTTGCCATCTGATATAAATATAGCATCTGGAAATGCTTAAAAATAGTCCAAAACTACATCGATATATTATGTACATACATATTTATGTATTCGTTTCCGATGTGTGTATAGGTATATACATATATCCGCATAGACAAACGTGCATACATACATAGATACATATGTATCTGTTGATCAATTATCTTGTTGCAAATTCCAAATCCAATTCCATTTTCATGGATTAGTCATTTGCCATGATCTCCATCCATGTCTTCACTATCAATCGATATGCAGAATCCTATGCGTAAATACCTTGTACATATATTGTGTATATCGCACCGATTATGCCATAGAACGTAAACATGCCCCACTTAGTTGTGGGATCTAAAAATAAAATGTTCCAAACGGCACAAAATAGTCTCAAGAACCAAATTAAATGAGAGCACAAAGCATCCCTGCAAAGCATAAACGAGAAACGTTCCACAATTCCATTCCACTATGCATTTTCAGCGGGTAACGGGACATGGAAAGGAACAAGTGCATTGCATTGTGCATTGCATTTGGCATTCTTGAAACGATGTAAGAAGTGTTGTAAACAAACAATTAGTGAAATTATGCTCATTACATGGGGCGTGGGCCGGTCAGAGTGAGAGAGAGAGAAGGTAGTGGGAAATATGACCAAAAATAGAGATGGTTGCCTAAGGCAGGAGAGGGAGCAAAGGAAAGGTGCAAAAGGCTGCCAGGGCGCGCATATTTTGTGAAACGATGCGAAAAGAAATATCGAAAATAGCAAATGAATTTATTACGACACATGAAAAACACGAAAGTTATGAAAACGCCAATGAAAAATAGAAGGCAACAACAAAAATAAAGGCAACAAACAAACATCATGTACATATATGAATACACACATCCACATATCCTATCCTACATACATACATATATGTATGTATGTGTGTCTATTTGAGATCAAGAATAGAGGCAGCTAAAAAGAAATAAATGAATTTTCAAAATCCCCCACGACCTAAAAACGAAATGAAAACGGAATATTGCTCACGCACACCCGCATACATATTAGCATAGCAAGACAGAGAGCGAGAGAGAGAGAGCGGTGGAATGGGTCAGAAGGATAGAGAGAGAGACGAGCAGATGCTGGAGGCGCCGTCTTGCCTTATACGGCACTTTTTTCATCTTCGGGCATTGCTCACGATCGCGTTCAGCACGCTCGATCATGCCGAACTGCTCTCGGTTGGCGCTGCTTCTGCCGTTCTCTCGTTCTAGCTCGCTAAATATTCCAAAGGCCCCCCCTCCCTCTCTTATGCTAAGGATCTATTTTTAGTAGTGTTCGGCCGAAGAAACGATGCTGCCTGCCGCTGATGGAGGCGATTCTGTGAGACGGGGGCGGCAAAAGATGCGCACCAGCATCCATTGGAATGCCTATGTATGTGTTTGTGTTCCTGTTGTTGTTTTTGGTGTAGGGGCTGTGGCTGCTGCTGCCGCTGCCGTTGGCGCTGCTGCCGCTGGTGCTTGCGGTGGGGGGGCGTTGAGTTTCTTTTGGACCAAGAAGACATTTCGGTTTGCGGTATAAAATCCGAGTACCAACGCGGCGATAATTTAGTCAGTCAGTTGTGTTCCAAAGCGTACACATTGTCGTAATTCTTGATTTCTATTCACCCGTGGTGCCGTAAAACAAACAAAACTCAAACAAAATGTGTGACGATGAGGTTGCTGCTTTGGTCGTAGACAATGGTGCGTATCCCCCTCCATCCTCACTCCTTCCATGGGAAGGAAGTCTTGACTTGGATTATACGAATATTGCAAAAGGATACTACAATATAAACCGAAAAACACTCTCTTAATAGTAGTGCAAAAGTGCAAAAAAGTGAAATTCTCAATGGAAAAAATTCCACTTTCGAAAATTCTCAATCAAAATTGAAAATGTTTCCCAATTCTACGGAATAATAAAGGAACTTCAACATAGTACAGAGTGCCAAATCTTCCGAATTCCTTGGAATTCCACGAAAGAATATCAAAAATACTAAAAAGTATCATAAAAGATCTCCCTCTTGATTCCGAATGGAATACAAATCATCAAATTTTACATCTAAGAAGTGTTCCCACACAAGAAAATAATTTAGAGAATTCCCTCTCAATTCCTAACGGAATATAAATCATCGAATTCGTCATCGACAAAGTATTCCCACACAAGAAAATCTCATCAAGTGTCATGGTATTGACATTTTTTACCGATTTCCAACCACTTTTGGTGCAATTCACTAATTGCGGAAATTAGTCTATTCGACACATTTCATTATGAAAATGTGACAAATTTTATGTGGCGTTCCTCCTGCCATGATTCATTCGACGTAATTTTTCGAATTCTTTGCAAATTTTCATTCAAGAAAACGCTAGACAGACCCATTTCTTTGGTTTCGCCCCCCCCTATAATGGTCGCCTTTTTCTTTGTGATTTTTAGGCTCCGGTATGTGCAAGGCCGGTTTCGCCGGTGATGACGCACCCCGTGCCGTCTTCCCCTCCATTGTCGGTCGTCCACGCCACCAGGGTGTGATGGTCGGTATGGGTCAGAAGGACTCCTATGTCGGTGATGAGGCCCAGTCCAAGCGTGGTATCCTCACCCTGAAATACCCCATTGAGCACGGTATCATCACCAACTGGGATGATATGGAGAAGATCTGGCATCACACCTTCTACAACGAGTTGCGTGTTGCCCCCGAGGAGCACCCAGTCTTGTTGACTGAAGCCCCCCCTGAACCCCAAGGCTAACCGTGAGAAGATGACCCAGATCATGTTTGAGACCTTCAACTCCCCCAGCCATGTACGTCGCCATCCAGGCTGTGCTCTCCCTGTACGCTTCCGGTCGTACCACCGGTATCGTTCTGGATTCCGGTGATGGTGTCTCCCACACCGTCCCAATCTATGAAGGTTATGCCCTTCCCCACGCCATCCTCCGTCTGGACTTGGCTGGTCGCGATTTGACCGACTACCTGATGAAGATCCTCACCGAGCGTGGCTACTCTTTCACCACCACCGCTGAGCGTGAAATCGTTCGTGACATCAAGGAGAAGTTGTGCTATGTTGCCCTCGACTTCGAGCAGGAGATGGCCACCGCCGCTGCCTCCACCTCCCTGGAGAAGTCTTATGAACTTCCCGACGGTCAGGTGATCACCATCGGTAACGAGCGTTTCCGTTGCCCAGAATCCCTGTTCCAGCCTTCCTTCTTGGGAATGGAATCTTGCGGTATCCACGAGACCGTCTACAACTCCATCATGAAGTGCGATGTGGATATCCGTAAGGATCTGTATGCCAACATTGTCATGTCTGGTGGCACCACCATGTACCCCGGTATTGCCGATCGTATGCAGAAGGAAATCACCTCCCTGGCTCCCTCAACCATCAAGATCAAGATCATTGCTCCCCCAGAGCGCAAATACTCCGTCTGGATCGGTGGCTCCATCTTGGCTTCCCTGTCTACCTTCCAGCAGATGTGGATCTCCAAGGAGGAATACGACGAGTCCGGCCCTGGCATTGTCCACCGCAAGTGCTTCTAAGCATCCACTTGACACAGACAATCATCTCCAGCACTCCATCCATAGCCCTGGCCACCATCTTTTGTTTCTACTTCTGCTGGTGGTCTGTGCTGTGGCTCTCCCGAGTGCACAACAACATCACCAACATCAGAGATGCCCGCCCATTTGAATGTTTTTGAATGTCATCCAGATTAATAATTATTATTTTTTTACTGACTGAAACAAACAACCAAACAAAACAAAACACTATCTATGTAAATGTAAATGATAAAAACGAATCCAAACCCGAACCCCATACCAAACCACCATTCACTTGTCTCTCTATAGATTCATATGTAGTACCTCGCGTGTTTGCGTTTCCATCATCAATGTTGATCATGCCATTTGATTGTTTTACCATCCACCAGCCACAGATTATGATTTTGTACAAAGAATATCTGATCAATAGGGCAATGGGGTCTATTGACTACAACATAACTGCAAAATAATCATTTGATTGTAATTTTAATTAAAACAATTTATAATTATTTATAAATAAAAACGATTTTTTAGATTTTAAACTTAATACACAAGGGTTACGAATGGGTGGGGATTGGCCATATCAGAGAGGTCCACCTGCAGAGCTTTCTAAGCTCTCCCACAGGACATGAGCTTTTGACACATGATTCGTCTTCTTCTTCGATCGGCTTCCGAATCAAATTCTATTTTCGGCCTCAGTTATCGACCAAGCTTTTTCGATTCCTCCAGATAATGCGTTTCGAATTTCCTATTACTTCATTCTAAGCTTTTTTCGGTATTCAAAATTATTTTCGAACTGGCTTTTTCTCCCGCATTTCTGAAATATGCTTGCTATGGGCCATACTATTTTTAGTCCAAGGCATTGGCATTCCACAGCAGAGAACAATATTTGTGGAAATCGGATAGGCCAAACGGCCAAGAGGCCAAAGACGACGATGACGCAAAGGGAAAACTAGCAAAAGATCAAAAGCATCCCAAAAACAAAAACAAATTGCCAATCTCACAATCAGTCGTGAACCAGAAAGTCAACAGAACTATTTCGGCAACTGTACTGCAATTATTTTATACCCTTAGACTAGACTAGACTAGATTTCAATAGACCTTTCCACTGCATTCTGAAACAACATTTGGCCTTTTTGGTGGTCGAAAACATTGAATTGTGTTTGCATGTCATAACTGATTATTAAGAAAATGTATTTAAGATTAAATTTCGAATAATTTGTTTCTTAAAGTGCTCGTTTCTATTGACTTATAAAATGTTGTGAGGCAGTAGTCAGTTATATCAATATAATTAGTTCTCAAATTTCATAACATCAAGTAAACTAATTCAAATTTAACTTCGACCACGCTGCAGAAGTTTATTTTTGTAATATTATGCGGTTTGTTTTTTTAAATATTTAGCATACAAGGAATTTAAATCTGTGAATTAAAAAATGCTACTTATTTTAGTTTGGGCAGAACCAATACTTCTTAAAGAGATTCTAAAGTTGATTTGATGTAATTTTTGTTTTGTAAACAAAGTAATTCCATTTAAAGATTTTGAAGTACACTTTTCTTTGATTTAAATATATTTGCATGTATTTAAAATAAACGAAATTCAAAATACTTGACAACATCCAGGGCCGCAGAGAGAAAATCAGGGCCCGGGGGTAACCATGTTTGGGCCTCACTTATCGGTGGCCCTGACAACATCGAAAAACATGGGTTAGGCGAATTTTCAGACAATTTTCTCTACCAAAGTCTTTTACTGAGAACTAAAATTAATATTCATTCGGAATTTGATAGTAAAATTCTAAGTAAATCGATTTGAAAGGCAATGCATAGCACTTTATTCTTGGCAATATTCCTTGAATTATTTATTGCATTTAAAAAATATTTGGATCCATCATAAATAGACTTCGTCAAGCAAGAAATATTACTACTGAAACAGATTGTTATCATCAAAAAGCTTTTTCAAGTCGGTACCAACTTCAGAATTGGCCAAATATTAAAAGAACTTTATTGAAGAACGTCAATTGTAATTGATTCTCGGTTCAAGACATAAGGCCAAATGACAAATGAATAAATTCAAATATTATTAACATAAGTATTACTTTAGTCGCTTTCAGTTTTCATAAGAGTCGCCATCATTATACCATACACCCATAGGGTGAAATGATATATTAAAGTCGCCAAAATGTACGTAACATTCAGAAGGTAGCTTTTCCGATCCCATTAGGATATATATTCTTTATCAGTATCAACAGCCTGGTCGATCTAGACTTGTCCGTCTGTATGAACACCTAGATGTCGGAGACTGTAAAAGCTAGAGGCATCAAATTTGGTATGTAGACTCGTGTAGTATGTAAATAGGTCAAGTTTATTTCAAATTTTTGCCACGCCCCTTTCCGCCCCTGCAATTTGAAAAAGAAGTGTATCTCAAAAACTGTTGTAGCTTTTGGTATGTATATTGGCTTATGTAATTTTGCCACGCCCCTTTCCGCCCCCGTGATTTAAAAAACTCGATTATCTCCGGTAATTTTCTAGCTCGTGCAATTAAATTTGGCACACTTAAATTTGATATCCAGCAAAATACCAAATTTGATCAAAATCGGACAAAAAGTAGTCGAGTTATGCATATAAACTTTAATCCATAGGGCTGGAGTTGGCCGTTGGCTTATGGGGGCGGTAGGGTGCTCATATGACTAGTTGAGCGAGATACTAAGATATACGTAAATGCATTTTTATACCCTTGCAGAGGGTATTATAAAATTGGTCAGATGTTTGTAACGCACAGAAGGAGACGTTTCCGACCCCATAAAGTATATATATTCTTGATCAGCATGAGAAGCTAAGTCGATATAGCCATGTCCGTCTGTCCGTCTGTCCGTCTGTCCGTCGGTGCGTACGCGTTTTACTCAGCCATCTTAAGAGCTATCGGGATGAAATTTTTTTTGGGAGCTTTTTTTTACCCGGGTGAGATAAAGTATGAAAATCTTTGGGATCGGACTACTATATCATATAACTCTGGAACAAAAATTTTTGCAAAAATTGGAGTATCCCCATGAAATTTACCAATATAATAGAATTTGATATAAAATCTCAGATCCCAAAATTTGACCCTGATCGGATAAATAGAACACAAGTTACAGTCTATATAAATCGGTTCAATCGCTGCCGGCAGCTCTGCCTACTACGTCATCATCAAATCAACAGAGCACATGCATACACACACAGACGCAACGCTACATAAACTGTATGTGTATGCGTGCGTTGCTTTGCTTAGGGAATGAGGGAAGAAGAAGAAGAAATTGTACATAGTATGAAGAGTAAAATTGTTTTGTTTGTACATATATTAATGAATTGAGTAGCAGAAAACAAATTTTGAACATGTGAAATTATTATTGTCAAGGACTGCAAGGGTATATAAACTTCGGCATAGCCGAATTTAACTTCTTTGATATTTTTTATTATAAATTTGAAATATTTGTTTTACTGGTGTAAGGTATATATGTATAAGTCGACGAAACGACTTACTTACTTCATTTTAATATACATACTAGATAAGTTAATATAAAGACTAACAAATGATTCATTTTAGTCATTTAAAAGATGTATGTATGTATTCGTAATGCTTTTTTCATGAATTGAACTTAGCTTTATAGTAAATTTTAATTTACTTGAAATACCCATTATTACGAAACATACAATCACACATCAAGAGATATATTTGGTACACTTTTGTGATTCTCACTTCATATGAAAGCACTCATCCTACTCATCGACACCCACTTCAATCCGTTAGGTGAAATCATGTCCCAATTCTTCTGTCTCATATTTGTATGAACTTTGTTAAATAGTGTAAGAATTAGTGTATCTAGAATAAAGTGGAACCACCTTGCTGATAGCTCCAGACCTGAAATGCCATATCCTTCCTTATACTTTTTCAGTACTGAATCAGTCAAATATTTAAGTATTCTAAAGCGACCCAAACGAGATCCAAGGTCAATCTGGCATTAAGAGTAACTCTAAGCTTTGATTAAAGTGTCATACAAAATATACGAGAAATTAAGCTTGTCCTGAGTGTTGTTATTTCAGAACAAGAAGGTCCATGTAATTTTGGAAACTTACTTTCATACTTACTCATCAATTATAAGTCTCCATCCTTAGTTTTTTGAAATTTGTACAAAGTTAAGAATATTTTACATAATAAAAAATAATAATTAATTTTTTTGCAAGAAATGTTAAAAGCGAAATGTGAATAAAACTAAGAGTGTGTCCAACTTATTGACCAGTGGTGTGGCTACGGTATGAGTTTGATTACGATTTCAACGATGTCTGCTGGTTATACCTTTCTCTGTGTTATGAATTTTAGTAGAAATTTCTAACATTGCACCATTTGAGTTAACAAATTATCGTTTCTGTTGGCTCTGACACTGGCATCAGTTTCTGTCGACATCTTAACACACACCGAGTAATTTGTCACTATGGCGTTGAGGCATTTAATTCAAACTCGATCTTCATGAATGGGATTCTTTCGAATGCATCAGCATTTGCATCTGCCTCCTATGCGAATGGTTAATTAATGGGCGCGAATCCTTGGCACTTGGCCAGCCAAGAACAGCAGCAGATGACGCTAATGAGTTGGCATAGGCATAGGGAAATGTCTGCTAGGCCAAACTGGGAATTCGCTTTTTCTCAAGCGAATCAATTTACGCGGCTGTGAGCAACAACAAAAACTTGGCGCAAATGTGAAATGAGCCCAAGACCCAGCCCAGTTTTTCAATACCAGTTTTCAGCTCGTGCAACCCCCCAAAAAAGTGAATATAAAGGTTTCAGCCCACTAATCAATTTGCACAAAAACAAAAATAAACACGAACACGTAAAACGAGCCAAACACACACACACACACACACAGATACACACACTCACAGATGCACACACTTATACAATTGTCGTCAATCATAATGCAATTTTCAGTTCTTAATTTCCATACAAATTCGATTTAAAATTCATAATAATAAAGAGTTTACACAAACCTAAACTCGACTACACATCCATCCATATACCACACACACACACACACACACACACAAATGTATATACATACATACATATAGTGTATGTTATAGGACGATTTCAAGTATGCCCATATGGTCAATTAGTCTCTGACTGACGACTGCCAAAGCACAGCAACAATGAGAATTGAATTCGGAATCGGAGGATAAAGGCATCAGAATTCTTCAAGGAGCTTTTACAACATTCTGGTACCACCCTAAAAATTGCACACACACACACACTCAGACATTGTTTTCACTTCAATTATTATCGATGAAGTTCGTAAAGCCACTCGAAAATTAAAATCACCGAAGCGGAAAGTGTTGAAAGTTGAGATTCTTTTTGAAGGTTCTCAAGAGAGAAATGAAAAATCAAATTAGTTTTTTCAATCTTGAAATAAAATGCTAAACTTACACAAAGATATTTAATGACTTTGGTATATACTCTAGTATCTATTAAATACTTGAACTAATATTTAATAATATGATCAGAGAATGAATGACTCAATGAGTATCAAAACGTCGCGAAACTGATGACTAAAAATTTAGTTTATATTTTAAGGATTGATTACACATTTATTATTATCCTAAATCTTTTACATACACTGCCAGCCACTTGAATATGAACACTCTTGTGTTTTTTTCTGTTCCGTCTCTATATCAACGAACTTTAATTATTTACCATTCAAAAGTTCCGTTCATTGACTATTTTAAGAGAAGCCATCAATTCTCGCCACTCGGTAGGCAAAATGAAGTCCGATTTAGGTATAGAAGCCAGTGTTTCGACAGTTCATCGAGTTATAGGGTCAAGCAATCATTTAAGGAGGCTGAAATCGGCTCGACGTCTTTTCTCCCGCACCCATATGGCGTGGAAATCAGAATGGAAACACAACTTGGATGGGCCAGATGGATTTAAGAACTATTTCCACGATTTGCGAAAGTCAGAGGAGTTTTTAAACCGTCATCATAGCCGGAAAGGTGGTGTTATGGTCTGGGGGGGCCATATCTTAACTTTCTGACATCCAAAATGATGTTTCATTCCTCAAATGAAAAACCTGTTCGGAAGTCTCAAGTGGCGTTATCAACAGGATAATGCCACAATTCATAACCCCCGGGTTGTTAAAGCGTGGATCCAGACCCAAATCGTCGATTTGCTCGAGTGGCCGCCATATTCACCTGACCTCAATATTATTGAGAATGCTTGGGGTTGGCTTTCTAGGAAAGTTTATGGATCAGGTAAACAATTCGACACAAAAGAGTCGCTAATAAAGGCCATTAAAGCTGCATGGTCTTAAATTTCTCTGAATTACCTAAATAGCCTATACGACTCTTTGCCTAATCGAATGTACGAGGTAATAGTAAATAAAGGCAGGTCGATCCACTATTAAATCGTTATAAATATTCTAAGCTTACTTTAAAAAAATGAAAACTTGTTTATCACCAAGTGTTCTTATTCAAGTGACCGAAAATAAACATCGTTTTTTTGTACTTCATTCATAATTATTGTTTTCTTCATTAAACAAATTGATAAATTGGCAACTTTATGTATGTATTCTCATGGTAAATCATTAAACTTTGAATATATATTAAAACCAAGTCAAGAGTATAAAGAGTTTTAACATACCAGAACGAATAAAAACAAATTATGTAAATTTTTGTTTCCGTCTCGTCTGCCAAGTCTGTATTGGAGCCGTTTGAATTCAAATGCACCAGCGAAAACATCAGCAAACATATAACAAAAACTAAACCATCTTTGTCTGGAATGTTGCTTTTATTTAACTGTAGAATTAAAATAACAGCTCCCTTGAATAAGACTAAGTGGATAAGACTAGAATGGCAAGGCCATGCCATTACATCAACACTAAAACCAGTTGCGAATTGTAACTGGATGAAGTGAAAGAAGGCAAGCATAGCTTACAACCCCAAGGTTCATTCAAGATATCGAAAACCGTCAACAGGTTAGTGAAAGTATCGTGCTATAATATTACTTGTATACAGTATGAAGTTCCTTAACAAAGTCTGCTGATAAGAGACCTTTGTAGTTCCTGAAATAGACAACCTTCTGATTCTTTTTTTCCCGAGAATGACATCGATCCTGCTCAGTCAAGAGATCGTAATTGATTATATTATACATTTTATTTTTGTAGTTATTTATCGGGTTTTGTGATTGTTTGAGATTCCTACTTAAATCTGTTCTAATATTGGCTACTCTCGCAATTTGAAATATGCAATTAGTCGAAAAACCTCTCTTAGTTATCCTAGCTAAACCCAAAATATATAGTAATTATGCAAGAACTGAAGGATACTAAATGCGTCTTCTGAACATCGTGTCAGGAACAAAGTCAGGGTTGATTTCATACAAAAAGAGTAGCAGGTTAGTCAGGGTTCTAGATTTGGCCAGAAAGTACCAATTTACTTACAAAATGTCTTCCACTTTGGCTTAGTTGCTCAAACGCAACTGTACAGGACTATGAATGTGATTGAAGTATCGTTAGTGAAACCATGACTAAAGCCTTTTCTATGTTAATTCCTTCTTTGTTATACGCTTCTCTGCTCCTTTTGCCCTTTCCTCGCACCTTTCTCTCTCCCTTTTGTAGAACAAGGCAATTTAATTTGATTGATTTCAATTTCTCTCATACTCTCAAATTTGGACATAAAAATATAAATCGCAAGAATAATAAAAGCGTCACATTTGATTGCATTTTTTGTGTTGTGTGTGGTGTGTGTTGTACGTATGTGTGTGTGTGTGTGTGTGTGTGATGTGAAATTGGGCTGACAATGTTCGCTGACCAAATAAAAAGGCTCAAAAGAGAAAGGGAATATGCGGAATGTCGTTTACCCAACCAAAGGCCAGGATAACCCATGCAGTTTCAGTTCAGTGAAAGGATGGGAAAACGATGGGGGTGATTGCCATTTGGTGTGTGTATTGGTGCGTACTGGTGTGTGGTTGTTCGTGTGCTTATGTGTGTGCGTGTGTGTGTGAACAGGGAAGAGGACGAGACCGAGACTGATGCCTGTGTAAACGTGTTAGGGCAGAAAAAATTGCACTTTACGCAATTTATGTGCAAATTTTTCAATGACTTTAAAGCAATGAGGAGACGGGTATATGGACGAAGGGCGTCGGGCGAACTGACGTCATTATAATCGCTCGCTAATTGACTCTAATAGACTTGGGTTGTTGCATCCCAACAATTTTCGGGGGTTGCTCGATTGATTTTGTACGTCCGAGGATTCAGATCCATGTTAAGCTCTGTGAAATTGGTTTTGAAACTTGAACTTAAAATTTCGGAGTTTCTTCTGTTCAGTTTTCTAGAGCAGATTCTCGAGACAAAGACGGTGTGAATTGGGTATTAAGAAGGTATTTCGAATTTGGTTTCGGGTTTCTTTCGAGCAGTTTAAGCAGCTTTCAAACACGTCAAGTGTGAAAAGTATTTGCATCTATTAAGTGCCCACAAATTAGTTGAAAATAATGCCTAGACTTAACAGCTATTTGGCATATGAATGGCACATACACACGACCCTTATAGGTCCTTTTTTGCACCTTTTGCACACATGTTGAAGGATGCGGCTAATACCTGACCCTGTCCCTGCCACACACATGTGAGTGTGTGTGTGTGCGTACAACATAATTATGCGGCTGATTTAACTCCAAATGGCTGGCTAATTTCACACAAATGACAATTTCACTATGGCAATGAGACGACTCTCATCCTGGTTTTGTTCTGATATTTCACTATATTTTCCTTTATTTTTCCTTCTTTTTGTGTGTGTGTTTTGTTCTCTCAAGTGTTTTCTCATTTGGCCTTGAAGGAAATCAACAAAATGGCTGCACTCACTGCGAAGAACAATCAAAAGTCTCAGATTCTTGCCACGCCTCACAGAGCGAAAGAGAGAAAATAAAAATGTATCTCGGCAGAGAAGGAAATTCGCATTTATTATAATAATAGGAAATGGGAAAAGTGCAAAGAAAATTGCTGTCAATTTCCCATCTCTGCCATCTCGCTCCACGTGGGAGACAACATCGAAGAAGAAACCCAAAATGAAATTAAGTCAAAGACGAAGACGAAGACGAACCAGATCCGGGCCCAGACAGTGGCAATGGCAGCAACAATTGTTCGGCTCAAACTTTGCAATTTGCGGCGCGTTTCCTGCTTCCGTTCTGTTTAGGAGAGAGAGAGAGAGAGACACATAAAGAGAGAAAGATTTCCTCCAACTTGGGTGGCAAGCTCCAATTGTAATTGTCATCAATTTCGTTTGATGTGCTTTCCCATTTTCACATTTCCATTCGTAACCGTAACGATTAGCAGCCACTTTGCAGCAGTTAAGAGCCTCATTGAGTTTATTAAATCAGGCGTAATAATTGGCCCAGGCGGCACACAAATGAAGAATATCGTGAACCCGACAATTGTCAATCCTAGAGAACAGTCAGTTAGACCGACAGACGGACTGACTGAGTCGGGCAGGCTTTGCTTTAAGAGCCAGCTCACATTTCACAAAATTTTCGGCACATTTGAAAAAATTTACACAAATTCTAACAAAAACAAATCCGAACACCATTCAAAATGTCAAATATTGGTGGAACTGAGCGTCCCATGGCCATGACGACAATCGAAGATATTGCCTCTGAGCTGGGTAAGTTAAAAGTGGCTATAATTTTCCCTCTTTGCTTCGAGCCCCATCACTTATTTTCATACTGAGGGTTTAAAATTTCTTAAATTGATCAACACCCATTCATTTCCAATGCTTAGTCATAGACATTCTATCACAGTTGACACTTAATCAGCCATTGAGTAAAAGGGATTCCCAAGGATTGAGTAGCATCAAAGCTAATATCATATGGAAACCAAAGATCTTGCGGTTTATCGTTATATATTATTTCAAAGTAGAGTCAAGAAAAGAATTATTTCAAGCGAAGTATAGTATAGTTTATACGCTTATTTGTCCGTAAAATATTTGCCAACCATAGGACACTTTAGAGATTCTCATTTGAAATTCTTTGCTTGAATTAGGACTTGTGCATATTAAGATATAAATGGATTATTTTGGCTTTAACTGGACACAAAACTACAGTAGTCATCCAGAAGAATCCTTTTTAAATCAAACTACAGGGCAAATATTGAATAAATGTAAATCTTATAATGAACATAACGTTTTGTAGTATATCCACGTAAACATTTGCATCCATAATCCCATTAGTCATGTGGATAGGGCCTAATCCGCCATATGAAAACAGGCCCATATTAATATTTTCAATCCACCATGTCTTACTTGCTTGTGTGTGTGGTTAGAGTGTGGTTAGGCTGATATTCCGTGTTTGGGAGGCGACGGACATATTGTCTAGATCCAGTTCCACCGAACAATACAATTTTACTCTCGTCCGTCCAGAGTATGTTGCGCCACTTTGTTAAGGGCCATTTTAGGTGCTCTTTAGCAAACTTTAGTCAAGCTTTGATAAGTTTTGAAGTTAGTAGCGGCACTTTTCTTGGACTTCGGGCCTTGAGTTTATGATCCAGAAGTCTTTGCAGAACAGTTACGCCACTTACTGATATGCTTAGGTCTGCTCTTATTGATTCCGCAGACGCAAGTGGATTAGCTTTGCTGGAGCGCACAATGTGTCGGTCATCAATGTCAGTGGTAGATCTTTGCCTGCCGCGGGTTTCGGCGTTGTGCTGATAGTTAATAGCATTATTAATCATTTTTCCCTTGCTTTCTGAGGCTTAATATCAATGCGCGCTTTTCATTTGAACAAGGATTGCCTCTACCCACTAAAGAACAATTTTTTTCATTATTTTGGTGTATTCCCATGTAAATAATAATAATTAAACTTACTTTTAACAATCCAACAACTATTAGTTGAATATTTTTAATATTGAAATGAAGCTCTGCTATTATTTTGAACACCACAATTTCTGCCAATTCACACAAAATTATCGATAGAAAGATAAAGAAAAGCAATTCTAACGTGATTTTTTCGTTGTCCTCTTTCCCACACCCTATTCTACAAAAAATATACATCAGTGCTTGATCTTCATAAATGAACATGGCTAAAATATAGTCATATTTGTAAGAAAAAGATGCGCTGCTATTATTTTGAACACAGCTGTATGTATTAAGGCCAATTTTTATATAACTATAGTCCATGTATTCTATGCATCTGATGTAAAAAATTAGTGGATTGACTTTCAGGGGAAATTTTCCTCATTTCCACCCACAAACACGATAGTGTTCTGGATTTCCTCCCCTAAAAGGCATCTCGCCAATGGCCTAAAGCGATTTTAGTAAATAATAGATAAATATAGACCATTTGTATATAGAATATAGTGCTTAGTGGATAGAAATAGTTTAAAGCTTAAAAAATAAGTAAATTTGCTTAACTTTAGATTTCATTACTTAGAAAACGTTTTGGCCAATTCGTGTTATAGATTGATATACGAAATATATAGTTTCAGTGCTCGTTTTTATTTAAGACTCATCTATTTGATTCTAATTGCAGAGCGAACTCATTTGTCTCGTGCTCCTGAGCTACTGCGGCACTTGGAGGCCATTCACGAGCCGGAAAACGAAATGGGTCGCTGGGATGGTAAACGCCTCAAGGAATCCGCCAATGATGATATGGGCAAATAAAGTAACAAACACCGAATTCCGTATTTCCAATTGCATGTCATAATACAATAGAAACATGCTAAATGCAACACCTGCCCGCGAAGGTGTTCACCTGGCAAAATAATGAACATTCACCAAAAGGTTTCCCACATACTCTGAAGAAAAACAAACAAACCCAAACCCAACGCCAACCCAAACCCAAACACAAAACCCAGAAATGGAACATGCAACATACAACATTTAAGGGTTAAACTTGAGTTGTGCTTAAAAACATAAACAAATTGTGACAAAGTTACGGAAATTTAATTAAAATCAAATACTCCAAACACACACAACAACAAGGACAAATGAGGGTAGCGAATTGGCAGTCAGGTGTGACTCGGATAGTTTACTCTAATGTACATATACTTACCTGTGTATCCAACTAACATGGTTTTCCGGGTGCCTGCTACGAATTTGGTTTTTCACTGGCTGACTGACTGACTGACTAACTGAATGACTGTCGCCTAGTTTGTCGCGTCGTTTAATAAACAAAATGCAAACAAAGTTTAACAGCAATGACACACACACACAGACTCGCACACCCACTCCAACTCTTTTGTTGGTATTATTGTTGTTGGTTTTTATTAATATAATTTATGAGCCCGTGTGGTTGTAAGGTGGAAATGGGCAGATACCGAGAGGAGCGAAAAATGGATTGGGATAGGAATAGGGATATGGACTGAGGCAGAGCGACAGGACAGCAGCTGCTCAATTTCACAGCGCACACATTTGATTAACTTAATTTAATAGTATTCTCTCTCGTTGTTGTTGTTCCTGTTTTTTTCTATTTAATATGTGGGTGTTTGATATATTTGTTTGTTTATTTAATTTATTGGCATATTCTCAGTATTAGTGCATGACTAAAAACTATACCAATAATAATCACATTAAATCTGCTCTACACCACGAATGAGTTGAAGCCTAAACTTGGTCGACATAGGATTTTACGACATTTTTATGTCATTCTATTTGATCTGCCTGGTAATGTAGAAAACTGAACTAGGAAAGGGATTCAGTCTTACCTTTGAAATGGTATATGAAGTTGAGCAATACAAGTGGCTGGTATTTTGTACTTTTGTCGGATTCTTTAAAACCTCAATACATTTCAAAGATATGTACATCCGCTGTTCCCGACTCCAGTCAAGACTTGTAAGGGAATTAGAAATGATTTGACTTTCAATATCTGACAGCGAAGGATAAGTGCCAGTAAGTGATTGTCCCAGCATTAGATTTCAGCATTTAGACTCAAGAGGTGGAATGGTATATTAAAGTATTCATGGGGCAAAAGAAAGTTTTTCCGACTTTATCAAGTATATTTGTATGTTGTTGATCAGCTTCGACAATTGATAATACTAAAGCTATTCGAGATTTCAGTGTTTCTAGCAAATCAAGAAATAATTTGAACTTAATAGTATTTTCGTTTGTAGAGAATAGTGCAAACAAAAGTTTTGTATATCCGAAATGAGGTATCTGGCAATACTATCTCAAAATTTGCCAGTTTTTTTTTAGACGGAAACATACTTTTAGCTACAATGCCGCTAAAAATGAAAATATTGTTTTGTTAATTACTCAAAAACTAGACAACCCAATTTTCCCCTTTCCCGATTTGAGAGCTATCGGAATCAAACTCGATATTTAAGTTAAAACGTTTGGATTGCACCGTTATATATTCCTAAGGAGTTGGAGTATATTAATGAGATAGTTTTTACTGTGAAATAATATATTCCCTAAATTCAATAATTAAATTTCTAAAATAGTTATATTTGGTAATCTTTGACAGATGCTTTGTTATTTATTTAATTTCATTGGTGACTGTTTGTTACCGATACCTCAAAAATCGATAACGATAAGACACGGAAAAAATTCTAGCGGTTTTAGCGGAATGCATGTGGCAGCAATCCCTCTAGAAGCTATTTCAACTCCCCTCAAGTAAGGTGAATGAGTGAGTTGTGGTGAGGAAAGTAAATAATAAAAAGTTGGTGAGGAGGAAACAGTCACAAAACTGCAAATAGCTGGAGCCGAATAATAATAATTTAATCAAAAAAAGAAACAAAAAGAAAATAATGACAGAAATTAAAAGCTTTCACATTTCAGATAGGCAAACTTTTATTTCAAATAAAAATAAACTAAGTCGTTGCTAGAACTTTGATGCGCAATCGACCATTAATACATACATACATATATATGTACATTATTAAACACTTAAAAAATATTAAAGTAAAACTTTATCTTAGCAAAAAAATGAGCAATAATATTAATAAAGACGGACACATTAACCATAGAACAGCAATAAGAAAACACGTTGGCTAAGAAATCCTAGTTGAAAAATAAACATATAAGCAATGTTTAGGGATTTTGTAATTAAAAAACTAAACATTACAACATCAACAAGACGAGGTCATCAGAAGTACATATGTACATATGTACTATGTATGTACATACATATATCTACAAATGCAAACAACCACAATAATAAGCGATGGAACAACATAAAGTAGCAAATCACAACACCATGTGAAGGTGAAGAACTTTAATCCAGCTGAAGAAACGCCTGTTGCATATCAGGAAAAGTGCAACTACCTGCAATTGCGACACCAGATGAAACAGAGAGCGGTCAATCACTGATTCACAAGAAACTCTTATTGAACAAACATTTCCCCATGTACACACACAGGACATGAGTTGCTTGTGGGAAAAAAGAAGGTGTTGACAATGGCGATTTCTTAGTTAAACATGGAAAAATGTTGAGAGCTGTCTTCAGGTCAGGTCCTATATGAAGAGGGGCCTCGGGCTCAGAATAATAAACCCCTGGGAACTAACCCCACAGTTCTAAATAAAAAGTGATTAACTTAATTCGTACCAACTTCTTTACTTTTACTTATTGGGAGAAAAAAAGACGCACGTTGCCCGGTCAAACTGTCTGCAAACATGCACCTGACTACGGCATTGAGCATTCAAAAGACCAAAAAAATAACTTTTCATTAATCTAAGCGAGTTACGCGATAAATTCATTAAGATCCAGGAATGCAAATATCATTGCCTTCAATGGTGATGGACATGTAACTTGCTAATAAAGGAATTGATGGAGGTCATACCAGAATTTTCGATTGCTGCAACGGCGGAGAATTTAAATTCAAACTAAAAAGGCGGTAACTAAGCGTCAATTTATAAAAGCTCAAGTCACTTTTAGAACATCCATTTCCCTCAATCGGTTTTAATATGTGACAAAAGCACCCTTCCAATGGAGATTCAGTATGATGACCAAAAAACAGACGACTAACATTTAAAAAATTAAAACTTGGGATACTTGTAACTTGCGGACGAATGGACAAGTTTGCCAAGGCAATTACTACCCAAACATTGGGTTTTCCCTTTCATCAAATTAGAAGACTTATTTTAATGGCACTTTGGGAAATACTTTAAGTGATAGGTTATAAACCCAAACAGCCGAATTCAGACCGTCCACCTTTTTAAACTCTCCAAGCGGTTAAGTTACTTTAACTTATTAAACTAACACCATTTTAAAACGTCTATAAATGGCAAACCAGAAAAAAATGAACTTAATTGTCGGAGGTGTCCAGAATAAGTGAACCTCTAGGAACGCTGCACCAGTTTATATAGGCAATGGTTATCGATTACTCTTATGGGACAGCAATCGATTTATTTTAAGTGTTGCAAAACAACTGATGGAAGGGTAAATATTTACTACAGCTACTAGAGATTTCAGTGTTGAGAAGTGGAAAAATCGGCTAAAGGTATATTTCATTGTCAAACGCTATTTTTGATTTGGCGCGCTGTATGACCGCCCTGGTAGCCAAATATTTTAATCTCTAAACTAAACTCTAAACTACTAAATATAATATTTGTTCTATAAAATCAAGAAATATTGTAAACTCAACAATATTTTCGTTTGTTGAGAATAGTGCGAACAAAAGATTCAAAAAGCCCGTGTATTCAAGTATCCGAATTTCGGCATTTGGCATTTCGGCATTCGGCACTATCTCAAAATCTGACAGCTTTTTTTAGCCGGCAACAGCTACTTTTAGCTATAGTCCCGCTAAAAATATTAATTTTCTTTTGTTAATTACTAGTCGTGGAATTTTTCTCTTTCGTTTGATACCAAAAATTATGTAGTTTAAGCGCGTTTTGGGCCCGAGTAGCTGTAGTAAATATTTACCCTTTTACAAGAAGCTTGCATACTTTTTAATCAGCTGTACCCAAAATATCTGGCAGCCCATATTTAGGTCATCTCCAACACTATTTTAAAATTTGACGGTTGTTTTTTTTAACCCCAAAAACAGCTTTTTCTATAGCTTAAAAAAAAAAAAAACGCGTCAAGGTCGTGCTCTTGGAACTATGCCCTTTGTTTGATACATGATTGATGTGACTCAAGGCTGTCTTGGTCTCTATTACCTTGAGTAAATGTTGACCACAAAACCAAACTCAACGAGTAGCTAAGAACGGAAGATTCCACAGGTTTCATTTAATGTGATAAAAGGTGCTTAACGTACAATATGGATCAACAATCAAATTGATTGACGAACTCAATTAGGTAATAGGTACATATACTGTGTCTTGGTAAAGATAAGGCAGAGTTTTAAGTAAATGATACTTTATGAGACTTTATAGAGTCCTACATATGTAACTTTATAGTACAGTTCCAAGAAGAACAAACACGTTACGGAAATGTGTATGCTCTGCAAGACTTACTATGTATTAAACGTAGCCCTCTAACAGACTGGATTAGCCAACTCTGCAAATTAAGATTCAATTATTTTTGAAAGCGGGAAGAAGCTTATGCTTATATTGATGAACGAACCAAAACCTCAGCATATATATGTATGTATGTACATATATATATGTATATGGACCCAAGATTTCATCGACACAAAAAGGAAAAATCTATTAATAATTTAAAGACTTTGTCAAAACGAGTCTTTACTTGTAATTTTTTACTTAAGCTCATACCCTAATTCAACATTTTTAAATAATTCTATGGAAACTGTTTCAAGTTATTGGAAAACATTTTACGTGCTAGCACTTCCAAATAAATTAGCAGAAGCCTCTTACTAATCCGAAACTGCCGTTTATGAAAACCAGTTCAAATTTCCTGAAAGATAGATAGCTATAGGAAGCCTTTTTATATCATTGCAGTGACGTTTCCGAACCCATAAAATATATATATTCTTGGTCAGAATAAAAATCTAAGTCGGTGTAGACAACTTTACGCCTCCTTTTGAAAAGATATTGGAATGAAACTTGGTCTTCAATCAATTTATAATCACTACATCGTTAAGCGCCACACGCATTTGTATTCGTGATTTGGACTTTTCAAGGAAACGGATAAGAAATTAAGAGGGTTAGAGGTAGAGCTTGAAGGATTTGGAACACAGCAGGACCAGGAGTATTGCCAAAGACGGCAAGGGTATATAAACTTCGACATTGTCGATATCTTTCTTTGATATTCGTTTTAAGTTATCAATATTATTTGTAGGTTGCTATAAATCAATCGTTTGGAATGGGTCTCTGGTCTAAATGGCAGGTCAAGTGCATGCTGCTATCTAGCAAGAGGAGAGAGGTACCAAATGCCATTAAGATCTCAGTGGATGACTGAGTTACGCACGGTCTGGAATCGCTGCAGACTTTCAATGTTTAAGGGTGTCCCTATGCCTTAAGAGTTGTAGTCCATACAGGCTTCACAATGGCCTTGTGGGGCAGCATTTCCACTAAAAATTTGTATTAAATGTTAAATTATTGACTAGTGCTAAAATGGACGAGAACTAAGTAATACATTAATCTTGTACACTTCTTCACTTTAAAGACATTTATTACTTTTCCGATTAATAACATTAATTTAAAGTCAGAAGTCGCTTTAATATGACCTTAAAAATTTGACTACAATATCTGTTTTTATATACCTGGACATGGATCTATGTTTGTATGTACATTCCAAAAACTCAAACTTATAACTTGAATTAGCAATAACCAATGAATTCATCCTTTAAAATACACATACATGTGGATACACACACATAGAAATTAATTAATATATCGATTAAGCATTGCCTTGACTTAACAACAATTCGATAACCTTCCAGACTATGCAAAAAATGTTGGGAAAATTCAATGTAGGATCAGCAGCTGCCCCTGGCCAGGTAGCCATTTTAATTGGCCAGAAGAGAAATCAAGCATGAAACCATTTTTGGCTAAACGGTAAACAAAAACCACGGGGCTACTGCTCTTTCTTTAATCACAACAACGAATGGGCAGGAGGAGGAGGAGGAGGACGAGAAGTACTTAAGGACAGTTGCGGATCAGCTGTAAGTATTTCGATCAGCAAACGATAAATAAGGCATCAGCTTAGCTCATTGAAGTCGTTGAAAAACAAGAAATAAATACAAAAAGGAAACTTCACTTTCAACGCCAGCCAAGATTCTGAATCCCTGAGTCCTTGGCTAAGGATCAGATGATTGTCGGCTTGCTTTGAAACACAACAGCATCAGCAGCAGCTTGAGTATCGTTACAAAAGTATTGAGTTTCCTGCAGTTGTCATCAAACATGGAGATCCTTTAATATCCTGCTCCTGTTCCTTCTGCTGTTGTTGTTTTTGTTGTCGCGGCATGTTGCGGTATGTGGGCAATTTATTTTTAAACGATCAAATCCTTCGGACACATGATATCCTCGCTGCGTCTTCTCAAATAGTTGCAATTACGACAATTTTTATGTTTCTCGTCACAAAATGGTGCTCATTAGCGTTTCCGTTTTCCCCTTCTCACCTCCTCAGGCAGACAATCTGCATAATTATTTTGCTGACAACTTTTTGATGAATTAAATAATTTTTTAAGTGTTCATAATGAACATTGCGGCTGACGGAGCAGTCCTGGCGAAGGCCTTTCAATCGTCTGACTTGAGCGTCTGTTGAGCGGATTTAACTTGTTTAATTACCGCTGTATTCAGTCGTCGGTGGCTCATTACAGGGTTGGGTCCGGGTGTTTTGGGTTCGTGTGTTCGGTTTCCTTGGCTCAGAAAATGTTGCCAGTTTATCAAGTGCATTGCCTTCTTTCCACCCCCCGACCGCTGCCCCTAGTCTAACTGTTGCCATTTTTAATACGTTCGAGTGGCAGGCCAAAAATGAAATGAAATTGATTTTTCTTTTCATTTCATTGTGTTGCTGGCAATGTGCTTGATTATGTTTTATACGAAGGTGAGGATGTCTCTCCCTCTCTCTCTCTCTCTCTCTCTCTCTCTCACTTTGAATGCAAATACTCGTCACTCAATTTCATAGAGCCACACAAATACCAAACTCAAAAGGCCACTTGATAAATTTCATATATTTATAGCCCGCAGAGTGACGCTACTGCATTTGCACACTGAATGAAATGCCGAGAGTACACACACACACACACCCAAACAAGGACATTTCGGTTGGCCCAAAAGTGTACAAAGTAGATGGGGCGACTTATAAGAGTCCTTCATCCTCTTACCGGCCCCTTTCCCATCACATCCCCATCCCACAATTTCTCCCAATACTTATTTGACTCCTTCTTTTTGTTGTTGTGTGCAGCTTGGCCAAACACTTGCTCAAATAAAAGATCTACTTCAACTTATTGAATTTTCGTTGATAGGAAACAAGATGTGAGAGTTACATACAAACCACATAAATATATCTAAGAGATTTAACAAAAATCTCAGATACTCTTACCTTAACCCTAAAATTGTGTGACTATTGGCGAGATGCAGACAACGGATGTTGGCAATAATTTATTAAGATTCGAGTTCATCATAAATTGTTCAGTTTTTTTTTTACCTTATAATAAAGAAGCAAAGACTCTGAGCATGTTACCTTTTATAGGAGGTTGACTTCCATTGGATACAGAAGTTCACCCTAAAAGGTGACTTAGCAATCTTACAGAAAACTGATCTTGATCTTATTTTTAGTCTGTATTTTAAAATTAATATTTCAAAACTTCAATCTGTGGGATTTTTTCAATATTTTGGTCTATTAAACTTATCTGGCTAACTTGAAATACCTGTTATATGATCCTGAATAGGTCTTACATTTACTGCCACTGAAGAGGAAGTTTCTTGACGAATCATCGACCACAGACCACATTATATACATATATTAGCCAAATCAATGCAAGTTTGTTTAATACAAGTTCAAAAACTGTTGAAAAGTTAGAGTATCTCCAGCGTAACACGGAGGACAGCAGACATTTTGCCGGATGTAATGTTCCTTTACCTCACACAAGAGATATTCATGGAAAAAAAAAAAAAGGGAAGAAAAAGTCAATTGCATATGAATTCCATTCTAAAGCTGCTTTGACAACTCTCTCGCTCTCTCTATCTCTCACTTGAGTGTCCTTCCTACTCGTTTTTTGCGACTCTTGTCCTCTTTGGCAGCGACAAATCCGTTAAGTCGCGCATTTTGTTTCATTACTTCATAATATTAAATATGCGGTATTTGTGCAAGGAATTGCTGAATTCTGACCTGCAGCGAATTGAAAATGTGTAAGTGTAATCAAATTCCCAATCCATGGAGAACGTAGCAGGAACTTGACGGCGTTTTTTATTAAATTTGAGGTCCTTGCTCACAATGCCCAGAACGACATCCTGCCGAGCGGTGCCGAATGCTGTGCGAAATTATTAAAAAGTAATTATGGCACAAATTACGAGATATCAATATAGCATTTAGCTCCGCATGCGGCCGAGGCACTACAAAAGGATCACGAGGAAGTTGCGAGTGAGACTCTCCCTCCCTCCATGGCGTGCCGAGAGCCACCACCACTTCAATTTTTCCAATTTTTGTTCTATGTTCGGGCAAATCCTTTGGCTCACATCCTTGAGAGAGTTGCATTCGATGATGTTGGTAATGGCGATATTTCCTCTCCCCTCTCCATCCCTCTCTCTGTTTCTTTCTCTTCTGTCTACTGTGGCACAATGCGATTTCTTCTTCTCATTATTATTGTTGTTCCCTTTCCTTTTCACCTTTTGCCTTTGCCGACGACTTCTTCTTTTTGAGTTCAGTTCTTTTTTTTCACATGTTATGCAACATTTCCTTTCTCTGCCTCTGCTTTGGAATTTGACATAATATCGAGATTATTATTCGATTGGAACTCCTTTGTTAGTCCTGCAAAAGGAAGAAATTGCCAGGCAGAGGGTAGGTACATACATATGTACATAGGTAGCTCTCCAAAGATCACTTTTGGACCTAAGGAGTCATTTCGAGGTGGAAAAGGTCGAACAAAACATTGGAAACGAAGCGATTAATCGGTAGCGATGAACAGGATGTTTGCTTTATGAAGGAGAAGTGAAGTGAAGTTCATCAACTGATGAAAATATCCTTAACATTCAGTTATTAGTAGACTAAAGCTGTAAATGGAACACATATATCGATCCAAATGATCATACAATTAATGAAAATTGCATATTAACAATTATTAATTTCAAAAAAACGTAAATATCTATCTCATATTTCTTTGAAATACAAACAAAACAAAAGATAAATATTATTAAGACTGAGTTAGTGATGAAGATTAACTTGTTAAAAAGAATGGGGTTTAATCTTGTTTAGACAACTATTATGATATGATAATGAAAGCCAATTTCATCGGTCAAGTTTAAAATTGCAACTTCTTACGCTTATCAGGTTTATTTTCTTTTCATTATCATAGTATATAATGTATATATATATAGTATAAAAACTGCCTTCTCCGGCAATACTGAAGCTATTGTAATTCGTCATTGTACTTGGTTGCAATTCAGAATGCAGCAAGATGTTCGACTTCCTTACACTAATTGAAAATTAATAGGACCCACTTAATATGTTCACATGAATGTCTAAGCACCGCCTATTGCAACTTACAATTCTAATCTTTTAGTTCAGATATACCATATAAACCTATGGGAGCATGGTACATTTACACCTTATCAGCTAACAATCTTTTAACCCAGTTGATAGCTTTTATCCTTTTATATTGATTTGCATGTCTTGAAGAGATTACGTTTATGCCTTCTGGCTTCACCAGTAAACAGTCTGAAATCGGTCGGAACACACGT
The DNA here is from genome assembly GCF_018151085.1 of Drosophila tropicalis. NCBI lineage: Eukaryota > Metazoa > Arthropoda > Insecta > Diptera > Drosophilidae > Drosophila > Drosophila tropicalis. The sequence goes on along the minus strand of NW_027173049.1, from coordinate 344,435 downwards.
TTCTCACAGAAAAGTGTTTTATCTTACATTAGATAGGACGGATAAAACCATTTTAAATCTGATGTTGTCCAAATTGAGTATGCTTTCGGAAGAGTCTGAAATCGACGCGGTAAATTAATATGTTAAGCTAGTATAATTATTAACATTTATATATTATATCCTTAAATATTAGGTAGTCTAGTTTTTGGACATACATTGCGAAGGAAATTGTAAGCAGAAGGTAGAATCCTTGTTGAAGATCGTCAAATTGAGAATCTTATTACGACTTTGGTGGAAGTTAACCCAGCATCTTCTCAGATCTAGAACCAACAACGACCAAAAATTATGAAATCATGGCTCAAATAATATCAAAGTATGAAAATGAACTCGAAAATGCGAATACTTGATTGGATGAGTCCTATTCTTTGATAAGATTAGAGCTTTCAGACACCAAATCAGGACATTTGAGGACAATAGAAATCCGGACACCTCGGTATGCAAACTTTTAACGAGCGTAAAATGTGTACGGTTCAATCGGTTTGGATCTTTTTTTGCGTTATCTACTAAGTATTTAGATTTTGAAGTGAAAAAAAAAATATAAAGTAAAAAATGTCAAAAATGACTGAATCTGTTAAAGGCCATATTGGCTTTACGATCGGAAAATTTAAGCCAGCGCGATATAAGCGCTAAAGTTGGGTTTTGTAAGCCTTCTGTCAGGCATTTCTTAAAGAATTTTGAAAAAACGGGAACGCTGAAGCGAAATCCTGGGACAGGAAGAAAGAAGAAGACCAATGACCAGGAAAACCATATTCTGAATCGATTCAAAACTGCAGAAGATATTATTTTTGAGTTTGTTCAGTCGGAAGGAGTAGATATTAGCACTCGAACAGTACGAAGACGGTTTCAGAATGCAGGACTTAATGCACGCAGACCAGCAAGAAAAAACAGTTTTGACGAATCTTGGACATTAGAAGATTGGATAAACGTGATATTTTCAGATGAGTCCAAAATAAACCTTTTTGGTTCCTATGGTATGGCCTACGTGAGACGTAAAGTCGGAGAAAGATTTAAAAATGAGCGCCTACGACAGACGGTCAGGCATGGTGGATCCCGAATGGTCTGGGGATGCTTTTCCTACTTTGGATGGAACAGTAAACGCCAAAAAGTACCAACAAATTTTGGACGAGCATCTTGTACCATCAATGGAGTAAGTGCTGCAAATGAACCCTTTGAAGATCACGACAAAGATAGCCACCCCGACGAAGCAGAAACTTTGTTTGCTAAATATTAAAAATTAAATAGTTAAAGATCGAAAACAGTTTAGCTAGTCCTGGTCGGTTAAACATACAAAAGTATAATAAATTAAATGGGTAATGGAAGGAAAATGTTGCTGTTCCTCTTCATTTGATCAGCCACATGAATTGTATATTCATTGACAATTTCACTCTTGGTAGAAATAAGTATGAGATTGAAGTTAATAGTGATAATGATAACGATGATAGTGAAAATGAGGATAGTGAAACGTATTCCATAGAATCGATGTATCCCTTAAAAAGCTCAGTTAAAATTTATGGCGACTTCAAAGGACAATCGATCACGGATCTCATTTTGAGCTTTGTCACTGCACAATGCACAAATTATCAACTGATGATAAGAGAAAAAAAAGAATATATGTACATATATTTCCATACCAATTGAAATCATGAAATATAGATTTTCATTGTTCATTCATTTATTTCAATATAATTTTACTTAATTTATTTTTGACACTTGCTAAACATATTTCGTTTAGACTTTCGACTAAATCATATTAGCATAAGACTAATTTTGTTTTGGCCATAAGCTAAAGCTAAGGTAAATTATATCGTACATATATTAAGCTTATACACACATATTATACAGATAGAGATAAAGATCGATCCTTAGATCCCTACCCTATCATCACAAGTTTGATTCTCAATCGATATTCTCAGATATTCAATCATCACTCTTGGTCACCACGGAGACGGGAGTGGAGGCATTGCTGCTGCTGCCACCAGCTGCACTGCCCATGAGAGGACTGCAGGGGGATTGGGCTGTGGTGGAGATCAGAGTGATGCCTGCAGCACTCGATGATGTGGGCGTCGATGGATGCGGATGAGGCACAAGCGAGTTGGGACTCTCCCTGGGACTGCTATTACTGCACGGCGGACTGACCTGGGCTGTCGACGAACTGGAGTGCAGGGAGAGATTCTGCGGATAGCCGCCGGCAGCGGCGGCTGCCTGAGCAGCTGCTGCTGCAGCTCCGGCGCCAAAGATGCCATTGAGATTACTCAGACCCATGTACTGGGAGAGGAGAGTGTGAAAATTGGGCAACTTGTAGTGGGGCGCCATCAGTTGTTGGGGCAACAGGCCAGCGGGATTGAAATGCTGATGCAAGGCAAAGTGTGGTGGCCAGAACTCGGTGGGCAGACCAGCAGCCGGATGTCCTGGAATCGCATGGGGCGGCAGGGGAATGCCCAGCGGAAACTCGGGCAGACCTAAACGATGAAGAGAGAGAGGAGGGCAAGCAAAAAGGTTAATTAGAGGGGCGTAATCAGAATTGGATTCCAAATCCCACATACACGTGGCGTGGCCATCACATAATTTCTAATTATGTTGCAATATGTGTATAATTCGGACTTACCTTGGTCGGGCAGAAGGTAACCGGCCTTATCCTGATTCATAAACTTCTCACGTTTTCGCCATTTCGCTCGACGATTCTGGAACCAGACCTGCAAAAGGTGAGAAAATTCACACAAAAGTTTCAGACTGAGTATGCAAATTTTGCGTATGTTCAATGTCTTTGATCAAAAATCTATCAAAAGTTCCTCACACTCGGAGAGACCTTGCCATTTGCCACCCCTCAACTCGACAGATAAGTCCGAATACAATGGCATCCAATCGGAAGTTAGCCACCACCCTATCCACTTCTTCCCCCCCACATTTGAGTCTTATGCATTTTCCATTGACACTTTGCCAACTGGCTAAGGAACAAGGCCAATAGATGGATGGGCGAACAGTGGGCAAAAGTCAGCTCAAGTCTTGGTACATTACGAAAATTAATTGTTTGTAAATTGAAATCACTTGACAGCTGACGGCCCAAAGAGTTGTGCAATTATAAGCACCCTGTATTTTGCATATTCAAGCTCTCCTTCCAATCCTCATCCACATCATCCTCATTACAACAATGTGTTTAGCCGAGCGAGTAGTAAATTAGCAACGATTTCCTTGCTATAATTGCTGCCAATTATTGTCCTGTGTCTGTTTAGCACCCGCCACCACCCACGCCCCTTTCTTGTTACCATCCCCCCTGTGTGTGTGTGCGTGTGTGTGATTTTTAATTGTTAGTAGGCAGGCCAATTATTATTGTGGACAACTTTTTACATAATCATCGAGGCAGTAAAAGTTGAATTACGGATATCCGTTCAGCATTTATCACACATTTGCGATCAAAATGCAATGCAAAAATGTTTCCAAATATGCTTGTAAGAACAAGGACAATGGATTCCTCTCTAATTGATGGTTTTCGACTTCACCAAAATGAAACCACAGTGTAAGAACCTCAAGTCCTGATGGCAAATATAAGCTAGCTATTCATGTTTCCATTCAAGAAAAAGGCTTTGGTAAACCATTATGAATTATTCGAGACTTGAAATGTAGTTCCCTTAAAAAGGAAAGAATCATCATGAAGGACTTGTTCTCATTGAAATTAACAAACTGCCTAAAGAGCTAAGAATCTTCTGATTCTGCCCATAAGTAACTAGATTATTCAATCTGCTAGAATCCGAATGATGAAAAACTTTCAGCAGATGTTAGATAACCACTAAAAGGTTTAATATGAAGTGTTTATACTAGCTTTTTATCAAAATGTTATAATTTTGTCTGATTTGTTATTTGTCCAACATAATTCTTGTAATATTGCATTTTCTACGACCTTTTGTATAAAGTGCCCGCCAAATAAACATGACTAACCCCAAGTTAATTCCATTGCTTACTCCTTTTCCGCTTTTTTTTCCTTTTGGATTTTGCATCAAACAAATCCCAAAATAATTGCCCACTCATCAACCCCGCCAAAAAAAAATAAACAACAGGCGGGGATAAAGATACAGATACTTTTTCTATCTACTCATGACCGGCAACAAAACACCACAAAAAAAAAAAGTAACTGCAAATCTGTTACATGCGAGACGAGATACATATATGCGAATCAATGACCAATTACGCTTAATCTGCCAACAGATACATGAAGAACCGTGAAACGGACAATTTGTATGCAGAAACCTAGTCCCAGACCCACACCCATTTCCAATCTCAGTCCTTGTTGGTCCTGCTGGTGTGTGTGTGTGTGTCTGTAATCCCCTACTATGAGAAGCGATGAACGAAGTGCGCTTAGGTCAAGTTGTTTTACATTTTTCGGTATATTTTTTTTTTCCTTTTGTATTTTGTTCCCTGTCAACAAGCGAAATCGCTGCTCAATCAAAAGTGAAGTGTTTGAAAGCATTTTGAAACTGAAATCAAATTGCGCAAGGACACCCTAATTACATGTGCAGACGTGTGTGTGTGTGTGTGTGTGTGTGTGCCGCGTGTCCTGTGCACCCAAAGCCACTTTAATTGTTTACCCAAAAGTTGAGTTAATAAAAATACCAACACCATGTGAGCCGACGAGACCAATTTAATCATTTGGAAAATCACAATATCTAATGTCCTTGTGCCACCCTTAAATGGCAGGACAAAAAAGGGACTAGCAACCCTCCGCTAACTAGATCTCTAAGCTTGTTTATATACAAAGTGGGTCTTAAGTGTTTTAAAGGCTATTTTGTGCAAACTGAGATTGGGTTCAACTGATTGTTGCAGCGGCAATTTTGGAGCTAATTAAACAACTGCAATACAATAAACATTTCCATATTCTATCCCTTCTAGTTTATGTTTGGTTTGTAGTTACCTGAACGCGTGCTTCACTCAAATCCAAACGCATGGCCAGATCCTCCCTTGTGAAAACATCAGGATACTGTGTCTTCTCGAAGGCTCGCTCCAATTGATGCAATTGAAATGTTGTAAATGTTGTGCGAGATCTATCAAACGGGAATGGGGGAAGAGCAATGGGAATGGGAGACGGCTTATTAGCTGATGTTTTTTAATAGCCCAACAATAGGGTAAATACGATTTCATCTTATTGTCTAATGTTAAGCGGATTTCGACTCACCTACGAACTTTGCGCGGCCTCTCCATATCGTTGAGATCATGACCATTGTTGAGACTGGAGGATAAGTCATCATCGTTATCAACATCCAGGCCGCCTTCCTCAGTATTCGTTGGTGAGTCCTCTCGCTTTGCCTGCAATTGTTGTTGCTGGTGCAATAGATGATGTTGCTGCTGCTGTTGATGTTGCTGATGTGCCTGCTGCTGCTGTTGCTGTTGCTGCTGGTGCAAGTGATGTATCTGATGATGGGCATGATGGGAATGCGTAATCATGACTTCACTTGGCGTATCTACAGCAAGAGAAGAGCGAGAAACGAAAAAGTTCAAGAGCTATAAGTTTAAAGTTCAAAAAGCCAAGCACACAAAATGAAAACGGAGTTAAACTTTTACCAGCTGCAATAAATCGAAAATTCATTCAATTGTAACTCAAGTAGTAATATCCTGAATTTAACCCCTGACTCTCGATAAAAAAAAGGGTAAAGGAAAAAACCGACAAAAAATACTTAAAGCTTGAAACGTTTCACATTTCGAGTGCCACGCAAATTGATTTGGCAATCAATACACAAATAATTATATATGCACACAGAAATCCTTTTGAAGTTTTTAGTTTCATAGTTGAAGAAATCGTTGTCCCCTTTTCCCACTCTCTCACTAACTCACTCTCTCGTGTTGGGAAGCATGTAATCAAAATTTAATGAACCTCAAATTAATAATATTCACAATGCTTGCAAGGATACGCGTACGTTCTGTCGCTCAGCAGGACATTTTCCATTTCTGCCTTGCTCAGCTTTTGTTATCCTTATCGTATTTCGTAACAATTCTGCCCGTTTTTGTTGTGATTGTGAGTAGAGTGGTGCGGCGAAAAAGGTAATTTTCCCTAGCTTCAAATTACCCGCGATGTCAGGATATGTCCTGCAGGGCTTTGCACGTTGTCACCAAATTGTAACCTTTCGCCTGAGGTTGAGATGGGTGCCCGTTTTAGAGGTTCCATCTGCAATCTAATTATGGGTCTAATGACGCAAATGCTCTCCTTCTCATTACAACTGAGTGTGTCGTGTGTATTGAGTTGTGCGATATATGTTTTGATATCCTTTTTATTTCTGACTAACAAGCAACGACCTCTTTGGGTGCGGCCTCATGCTAAGCTATAAACCACGCCCCTAACAAGAGTATATATATCACTACTACCGCCCATTGTGATGATGTTCCGTTCGGCTTGTCACGGCTAACTAACTATTTGGACCAGAAATTTGCATATGCGGGTATTTGGAGAGGGTTTTTGGGGTCCAAGATAAATATTCGCCCAGGACTTTGAAGTGGTTTTTGTGGTCGTAATATGTAAACGATAAGGACCTTGTCATGTTTGTACACATGTTTAAAAAGTGCTTCCATCTAATGGACAGCCAAAACATTTTCACAAAACTCATTAATATTCAAATTCAATTTACTTTTCAACTTTGCTTCGGTTTTTCTTGTTTAACAAAATATTAGTTTAGTAAACTTAAAGATGGAATACCCACAGGAACAACCTTTTTTCCAAAAGTTGAGATTTTTAAAGGTTGGACAAGGTTTTTTAAAAAATCCACAAACTTGCAAATATTTATGGATCTTTTCGTTTTAGAGGATAAAATTTACTATATTTGATATGTAGATTGAAGTTCTTATAGAGTTTTGCCTAATTTCAAACTACTATATCAGAATATCAGACCAAACTTAGTCAGAAAATACTTTTCCAGTTTACAATTTTCATCGTTCGAAAAGCAAAGCCAAAGAGTTTGAGTTCTGAGAAGAATAGTTCTCAAACTTTTTATCTCTCTATAATTTTCTCAGATTTTTTGAAACTAAAAGGTAACTTTCCACTTATAGAGCTCTTTTAGTTTGCTTAATCATTCTCAAAAATTTCAGATATAAATTGATTGACTATTAAATATTGTTATTCCAAAGAGATATGATCGATCGCCGGCGGCAAAAATTGGTTTCGATTAAAGAAAAGAAACATTCTATTTCGATTTTTACTCGATCGATATATTAATTTGACGATTTTGCACTTACCACTTCGTTTCGTTTGATTTCCCAAGATCTGATCGATGCTGTAAACGGCTCTGGGCCTGGAGACAGGACTCTCTTGGACTGGACGCATGGCTGGTGGCATGATTGGATGTTGATTGTGATGATGCTGTGTTGTTGTTGTGGTCATCATAGCTTGACCAGGCTTAGAACCGAACTGTTGGCGCACACACACACGAGTCACACAATATTGATATCCCTTGTTTGGTTTGCAATCTTAATGCACAATTAACTGAGGGGAAATTGTTTCTAATGATTTGTTTAAATATTGTTTTAGGTTGCACAATGCACTTGGTTGACTGACTGCACGGCGACGATTGGGATGAACAACGAAGAATAATGACGGTTATAATGGTAAGAAACGATATCGAGAACGAGAATACGAGGACGTGACGCTCGTTTCGATCAACAACCACCGACTGAGCCAGTTTGGGTATTGAGCCTGGTTGTTATATGTGTGGCAAGTGTCGTCAATGAAATGGGCGAGGCTGACTGAACTCACTCACCAGTTTTCGCCCCTGGATATCCTTCAGTCGAATGTCTGCTATCTCGCTTGCTCGAGAGGGGTTGGTTTGCCTATCTGTGTGCATGTGCCTTTGTGTGTGTGAGAGCAGGTAGCATTAGGGGTGTTACTTATAACTCTCTCTCTCTCTTCTTCTGTTACTCTCACCCTCTGTGCTCTCTCTTCCTCTCTGCCTGATTTGTTGTTCCCTGTTCAGTGTTGTTTTTATTTGCAAAATTAGTTTTAGTTTAACATTAGACAATTAAATTTTGTGTACAAAACTTAAATTTATTTTCTTCTCCCTTTCTCTAGATTTTCATCTGCTCAGTCTGTCTCTCTCTCTCTCTCTCTCTCTCGCTCTTTGTGTTTCTGTTCCTCCCCATTCTCTTTTGCTCTTCTGTCCTAATAGATGGCCTCAGCAAATCACAAAACAGGTTAGTTCCTACCTGTCCTCTGGGCAGCCATTTCCATTTCCGTTTTCCCACCTTGAAAGGTAGAAGAGTATGATCTGAGTAAGATTCATTGATTCAATCCTCGCAAAATGCTCAATGAATCCCTTTACTTAGGAAAGGTTCGAGCAAAGGAGTAAGTCTGGATTTCTACCTAGCCTAAATTCATTGATTAAACTGATCTCCATGGATTGAGAATTGAGTACAGTTGGCCCTTACCACCTGTAGGCTAAATTGGAACAGTTTCCCCTACATCTCTATATGTATACCTACTTCATTTTGAGAATTTCTTATCCTAATGCCCCTAATGGTTGCATAACTTAACACTCTTGCTAAAGTACAAAGGGCAGCTAAAATGACATAGTCTCGGATAAATGGCGTATTCTGTTTTCTTGTAAGTCGCCGAGTCTGGACTCTCTAACGCCGCGCTTTTGTCTCTTTTTCGTATGATTTTGCATGGAAATCTTACACAATTCCTTTGTGATCTGATCTGATCTGAACCCAAACAAAGCCAACGAGAAGAATACACGTAATTTCCCAAGAAGTCCGAACAAGTACACTCCGCAATCGCAATCGCACTCGACAAAAACGCGTTGACCAAACTCATTAATATGCCAGATGTGTGACGCCACACACCACAACACACCAATCCACACCAGAAGCAAACCGAAAAACAACAAAAAATAAAAATAATGGACCAACCACTGAGCCACGGGATTAAGATCGCCGCACAACGCATTAGCGCCTAATCATATTTTCATAGGATGCGTTCCTTATGCAGATTTCATTCATTCAATCCGATTGCATGTTCGTTTAATTTAGAGCTCCTCGGCGGGGAGGAGACTTAGCCAAGGCGGAATTCTGTTCCCTATTCCCTGTACCTGCCCAGATCTCTGCCCCGTCTAATCTGTGATCAAAATGTCTCTCGACCATTATTTATGCACTGTCATCGATCGTAGGCACTTAGCCCAGCCCAAACAAGTTACGATCTCCGGGATAATTGCCGCGTGGATTGAGCCAATTTCCATTTAGGTTTATTCATGATCGAATTTCTCCATTTTTTATGGTTTCCATCAGTTTGTGGTCTGGATCTATTCGTTTTCCTAATCACCTATTTAGTGTTTTTATCGCTGATCTCAAAACTTTTCACCATTTTAAGGAATTCAATTGCCCAATCTTAATTATTACATGTAGGTACTTATATTTTATTTTTTAGGCATCCCATAAAAAAAACTTTGTATACACTTTTGTACAGTGTATTCTCATTTATCCTTGGTTAAGTATTTGAGATCTTATTTCCTTAGTTAGGTTCAATTAGTTCAGTTCGATGATCAAATGTAGCCCAAAACTTAGGCTTAAGTTCTTGATCCAACTTCCCCTTGATATTGAATTCCTCCATTATTAACTTAATTACTAACTTTTAATTACTTGTTTTACTATTAATATTGTCAGATAATTCTTAAGATTTTTAAATATTTCTAAAATTAGTTTGTGACTTTCAAAAACTAAAGTCAAAGCAATTAGTTAAGTATAAGCCTTAGTGTTACAGTTAGTTTTAAATGTGTATGGTGAATTTGTCGTTTGCCTAGTTTTCCATGAGATAGGTTTTTAAACTATGTATGGATATTACTTTTCCGACCTGGACCCTTTATTTGTTAAACACTAAATAGTTTGTAGTTAGCTTTATTGTTATATCTTACTGCCACTGTCAAAAGGGTATACTAGTTTTGGTATTCTGTCCGTCTGAATCAACGCGAACCCATTCTAGGCTGGAAGAGCTACAGAGTTGAGAGCTACAGTTTGTATATCTCGGATTCAGACGGATCGGACTACTATATCGTATAGCTCCCAAACAAATGGCAAAGTCAGTCAATGGCAGTGACTTTACTCAATAACTTTGTTGTTTTCCAAGCCATTGTCATAAAAGTTAGTATTTGTTAGTTTTGTAAACTTATTAAGGAGTGTACCAAATTTGATAAAGATCGGTTGACTACATCATATAGCTCCCATAGGAACGATTAGTCGAAAACAGTGACTTTTGTCAATAACTTTATTATTTTCAAAGCAATCGTTACAAATGCTACTATTTGACAGATAAATATGCCTTCTCAAGACTGTGCCGAATTTGATCAAAATTGTATAACTTTATTAAAAAAAATCATACACAGGGAAGGGTATACAAACTTCTGCGTGGCCAAAGTTAACCCGACCTTCTAGTTTTATTTAATAACTTAGTTTTAGAATTAATTGAACAAATACAAGTAAAAAATCAATTAAATATTTTTAATATTTTTTAATATTTATTTAATATTTATAGTTTTTTGCTATATAAGAGTCGTTTTTTCGTTCTATAGAAAACATAAAATTTTAAAAGTAAGCTAAGTTGAATTGTATCAAATGTCCTGGATTATAATAGCATAAACGTTTTTGAAAATTCCAAAAATCCTTAAAATTATCCCTAATTTCTTCATTGTATAAATTTCTTGTATAAATTTAGTTCAGATTATTTCAAGCAGTGGCTAATTTTAGTTAAATATTTAAGTTAGTAATTTCAGTTCCGAATCCTTTTGTTCTGATAATTTCTCTAGTTGCAATTAATTTGCTTGAGAGCCTTTCACTTCATTGTTGTGTCCTCCGCCCTTCTTCTGGGCTCTCTTCCATCGTCTTGCCTCTTTTGCTTTGGTCTACTTTGTTACCACTCCAAATTGACAACTTAAAAGCCAAGTGTGAAATGACAAATTGAATCAAACTCAAATTCAAACTCATTGAAGGCTGACTTGCACTTCATTGTAATTTCTAAATTAGCCCAGCAATTGGACACATTGGTGGCACTGGGGGGAGGAGAGGAGGCTAAATACGTATATTGATGTGCTCTCAGTAACAATTTCTCTTGCATGCTCTCTCTCTCTCTCTCTCTCTGTACCTTTCTCTCTGTGGTTTATGCCATGCGCAGTTGAGGTGAAAGCTTATTGGTTAATTTCGACCTTTCACACTCATCCATACAACTGCAGAGGGAGAGAGTAAGAGCGAGTAGGAGATATATATAGAGAGGGAAAGAGAGCAACTCAATCCAACGAGGTCATTATCGTGTTATCCCAGCTCCAGCTCCAATTCACCCTCCCCTCCCCGCCACTTCATCCCTTGCCATGGCGTGTAAACACATTGTGGCAATTCTCTCTGGTGCCATGACTGTGTTCACCTTTTAATAAGGTTAACTGCAACGACGACAACACAAACCCATTGTGTAAGTGTGTGCGTGTGAGTGTGTGTGTTGTGGGTGGGTGGGTGCGTTGGGGTCTGGGGGTGTGCTGCGATAGCTGTGGGCTAAGATTGGTGGCAAGTAGTTGGAGGCAACATTTTTCTTAACCATTAAATCTAATATATCAAAGTAATAAAACGAATTTCACTGCGGATGGCAGGGTGTAAGACGAGGGGGAGGGGGTGTGTGTGTTGACTCTCTTTTCATCAACTCCTCTCCTCTTCCCTTAGGTAATCCAACTAACAAGTTTTCGTCTACTTGCAGTCTGCCTTCTCGTCGACCGTCCTTACTTCTCCCCCTCGTTTTTGCTCCTGCCTGGCATTGTCTGCCGGATGTTCTTCCCTTTACGGAATGGCGGATCTGAATCTACATTGTAGATGATAGACAGAGAGACGGAGGGAAATGGAGGGGATATGCCTTTTGTTATGGCATTTGGGGTATTCTATTTTCGATTTTGATACTCTTTCCTGCTGCTGTTGCTGACAAGATTTTTCATAATTTCGCAATTAATAGCCAAATGCAGCTAAATCCTTTTTAAAGGACACCCTGTATATCCATGTGTATGGGCATGTGACAAAGTTAACTTGGTCTAAAATGTAATATGTGACAACAAGTAAGCAACTTGGCTAAAGTTGAGGTTGCCCACATAGAAAATTATTCAATATCCTTTGCTTAGTCAAACATGCGTCCCCCTCATAAGGACGATGTGTGGTACGGCACTGAGTGTAACTTGTTTGACATTTAGTTTCATAATTTAATATGCCAACAGTGACCAGGACATGAGGGTGAATGCGAGAACACACTAAATAAAGCCTTCCTTCCGTCTAGAGAAACCGCATATAAATATACCCAACTGAAGTTTCGTTTCATGGAATTTTTCATCCCCTCCCCCTTCACATATCTTCGCTCTTTCTCGCCCCTCGTCAATACAGCATAGAAAATATATTGAAACGTTTATATTAAGCCCGGAGGCTGCTGAAGGAGAACAAATACCAGAAGGATACAGGATTGTTGGTTAGATATAGAGATATCAAGACTGCATAGCACACTTCTTTCTCAGATTGATATCGTTTCGTGGTATATCCATGTATGGATATGCATATGCATTATCCTTTTGGCCTACTCCTCGATAAGAAGCCACTTGAAAGTATTTTTGCCGAAACAATTTTCTAGATAATTATGCGGCACAGCTTCTGTCACCTTTTGTGCTCATCATAGGGGAAACAGGAACAAGGATGCGTGTGTGGAATTCATTGGAAAACATAACACACACACACACGTCTTTGCTGTGCACTTGAATTACATAAAAATGGCAAACAATGAGCAGTAGCAACAGCAAAAAAAGAAGAGAGAAAGAAAGGTGGACAAAGGAAAGATTCACATATATGCAAAACTGTAGCCAAACAAACAACAAATAACAGCCAAGTGGCCGAAAAAAGGACTCTAAGAGTCCAGGACAATAAGGCGCTTGATCGTTGTATGAACTCCTTCTGCTTATGGCCATGTGTGTGAGTATGTGAGTGTGTGGGCGTGTCTGGGCCAAGCCAAACAACAATTGTAATCACACACCTTTTGTTATAAACTGTGTGAAAAGCGTGCCCCGAAAACGAGAACGACAAAAACCGAAAAGAAGAAAAATGCTATAGTAGGAAATCTTGAAAGAAAAACCAAAAAGATAAATCTCACATACGTCGGTACTCGTTGTGGGTGTGAGTGTGGGTGTGGACATGTGTGTGTGTGTGTGGAGATTTTTTCGCCCTTTGTTCTAGATTGGCAAATGAAACAATTGAGAAATCATTCGGAATGATACGGAAATGAAAGGCTCATCAGCAGGCAAGAATATTGGCACCCATTCCCCTCCATCACCCCTCACCCGACCCACTCACTCTCGTCTCGTCTTAATTGTGGTCTGATGGAAACTTGTTCAAAAATTTCATTAAAAACGGTTTCCATTTGTTATTGTTGCTTCGGTATCTCATAATGTAGGCGCGTAATAAAATAAAAAGTGCATATCTCAAAAACCGACATCCCCTTTCCCGCCATCCGCACCTCCCCCTCTGCTGACTACCCTCTTAGCCTCAGCCACGGAAATGTAACACACAATTGGCACCAACAAAAACAAAAAAAAAAAAATAGAGAAAAAAAACGAAGCGGAGGAAAAAATTTTTTAATATCTCAGGCAAAATTGCATTCAATTGCCACTGTCTGTGTCTGTGTGAAGAGGGGCGTGTGTGTCGATGTGTGTGTGTGTGTGTGTGAGTTTGCATAAGTGCTGTAAATTTCCTTATTTGCCTAGGCCCCCCAAAAAAATACGTACATATATACGTATACATATAAAAACTTGCATACAATTTTAACTCAAACAAAAACGTTGCAAAAATGAAATTTGTTACATTTTTTATTCGGTTTTGTTTTGTTTATTTATAACAATTGTGTTTAAAAGCGCTTAAATTTTGCCCAGCATGTGCAAATAACTAGAGAACCCCACACCCACGCCCACCGCCCACCTTCCACCCCAAAAACCCCTCCCATATACCGACACTGGCAAGTGCAATTTCTCGTTACGGTCTTTGTTTGACTTTTTCGGGCAACGAGAAAATGAAAACTAAATGCAATAAACGTTTGCGCCTAAAAGCTGCAACAAAAAACCAAAAACTGAACACACAACTGGGAAAAAAAAAAAACCAAAATCAACGCCCAGAGATTAGCACATACATATGCAGACGATGTGTGTATAGATGGCTTGTGTTAGGGGAGTGGGGGCAGAAGAATAAGGGGTACAGTTCGACTCCATCTTTGTGTAGGGTAAGTGACTTTGTTTCAAGGCATATTTATGAGGTGAATCATTTGTATTCCCAATGAAATAAAAACGTTTCCCTATTTCCTGTTTCTCTAATGTTAATGAATAATAGCCAAGAAAAGTCCAAATGACACAAGAAGCTCAACTGAGATGCATATATTATATATCAGTCTATACTTGATGTATAAAAGGTTGCCAGGCCTCATTCGTACTCTCCAATATCATAAGACCAGCTCTTTCAAGTTGATATATCTGTAAAGTTATCCATTTCGTATGGTTAACTTCTTGTCAAAAAAAGTAAAGATTAAAATAGGTTTAAGATCAATACTTTGTTGATTGACGAGACGAGTTTGAAGAAATCTATAAAGTCTCGCCTATCAATCTCTTATATTATCTATTTTTGAGAAGTGTAAACAATATAGTTCCCCAAGCACAAGTCAAGTCATTAACGACCTTAAAAAGCAAAGTAAAGTAGTAGATAAGGGTCAGAGGTTGATAGTATTAGGGTCGAAAGATTATACAGTATATCTATTCACCCTAAAATTGATCAACTTATTCTGCTTTTCATTGATTTCCACAAATCGAGAAGACTTTAATGTGCAGCCGATGAACATTTAAGGAGAGCATCCACATAGACGGTGTGCGATCCGTAGTAGATTTCCATATTAATCGCCGCCGATGAACATTTAAGTTTCAGTTTCTCTCTTGGACCAAGGATCTATAGTATAGGCTTATTAAAGCGTCTCACAACTGCTAATAAAGGAAGGGTACCTTTATGAGGAACAAATTTGGCAATGTGTCCAACTAGTTACAGGGTATCACTTGGTCGGATTTAGGCAAACTTTATTGGTTTTTGTTGTTCCTTTTTGCCAGTTTAGCATTCATTTAATCTTTGTCTGAACTGCAGTTGTTGCCGCTTTTTTGACGTTGCATACTTTTGTGCGTCGTATTTGTTGCCTCGTTTTTCCTTTCCTTTTGGTTTTTTTTTATTTTTGGTCTCTGACAGAATTGTAATGAAATTTTTTTGGCAAAGCGGAAAAGTAACAAAACGAAAAAACAAAAAAAAATCGAAACATTGAAAATTTCATTTCAACGCAATTTGCCTGTAATTGTTTGGAAAACTGTGGTTGGTCGTCTGACTTTGGGCTTGTGTTGGGGCGGAGTAGCGAACCACCGATAAAGTGAATTGGCAGAAGACCAGACGTAACCCAGGGTGGACCTCATTAATGGTTCGTGGGGGAGAAACAAACAAGTCGTACGATCAAATTTTATTTACTGTTGGAACATTGCATTAACTTTATGAACATATATCCTTCGGTCCCTGATGGAAAAAATGTGAAAATGTAAAAAAGTGTAAAATTTAACAAGGACATTGCGTTAATTGCAAGTTTATGGTCCACACTATTTTCGAAATAAATGGGCTATAAAATTATACTTTAACTTTCTCTTCAAAGATACTCGCACTAATTTGTATTTTTGTAAGTTTGCAATAAATGAGTTACAAGGACATACTTTTCCTTTCTTTAGGAATAGATTTCAGACATATTTCTGTTCAAAAGCTGATCCATGAAGCCGTCCATTTAGCAAAAATGTCTAAGAAAAACCGTTTCCATGATTTTCTGCAGAGGTCCTTGAGCCTTTAGATGCTTGTAAGAAGAAAACAAACAAATGGAAAACTATTCCATGGCATAGAAACTTTCTTTCTTCTATCGAGTTGAAATAAGTTTCGAAAGATAATGTTAGAAAAGTAATTTTTCGACCATTTTCGTCGCTCCGACTCGCAATACTAAACTAGACTTAGGCAAACTGCATTTTTTGCTCTATTTCACTTTTAAAACATTAAAAAAACAGTGTGATTTGCTTTGAGATAGTCGGTCTACAGGCTTACCACAAAAAGTATTCACTTTTACTTATTATTTTGTCCCCTTATTGTCCAAAATGTTTCTGTACTCCCGAAAGAATTCTCATAATTTTTATGAATCTGAACTGAAAACCTTTTTATTTTCTTGAACTTTGACATCATAATTTGCAAATAAATTGTAGATATTTCTTTTAAATCATTTCCCATTCCAAACATAATGTTATGACTGATGTCGTCCTCGATTCGGCTCTCTCAAATTAATTGTAGGGCTAATCAAACTCATAAAAACTGTGTACAAACACATATTGGGTAAATCTTCTCTTAATCAAGATGGCCAAAGCTACGAGTAAACCCAAATCCCAATGTCCTGGCCTTTTTTTGATGGGCCCTTTCTAAGCCCAGGATTCGTAGTTCGTTTAAATTGAAAAAAATAACATGACCGCAGGCCACGCAGCAAAGAGAAGAGACGAGAAGGACCAGGCCGCACAGGCAGGATGATGCTTAGAGGTCCTTGCTGGATTTTTTCTGTACTGGATTTACTGCGGGTTGCTGCTTAGTTAAGTCGTACTCGTTCTCGTCCTTGCTGTCTGCTGTCTATATTGACACAACATGCCAATTTTCTCGTGGCAGGTGGCGATGATGGCGGTGGCCTTGTGGCCTGCGGCTTTGTTGGTGTCACAGGCGGCAAAAAACGCCAAAAAGAGTCCTCCGAAAAGGGCAAGGCAAAGAAAGCAAAAGAAGAAACGACATTTGGGAGGGGCCAGTTAACTGTTTGGGGTGTGTGTGTGTGTGTGTTGGTGTGTGGCCATATCAACTGACAAAATAATTAATTTTATTCGAGTTTCGAGTTTAGCTAAAGGAGTCCTGCTTCTGCTCCTGCTCCTTCTAATGCCGCCTGCCATACGCAATTAAATGCGCCTTACGCTTAATGTGCGAAAAAAAGCAACGTGAGAAAGAAAGAAAAGACACATCCCACTTGGATGACAGCATGGGGTGGGGGTGGGGGGCTTGACACGCCCACTTTTGGGAAGTAGCAGTTTCAGTTTAGCTTTTTGGGTTGTAATTAGTTTTTGCGAAAAGTTTGTTTTCCTTTCTTTCTTTCTTTTTTTTTTTTTTTGCTTTTTTGATTTGGATTTGTATTTGTTGGTCCTTTTCTTTTCTTTCTTTTTTTCATCGAATTCGTCTCTCGCATTTTATTGAATTTTCTTTTCATTTGTTTGTTGATTTTTGGGATTTGGCGCATTTCGTATGCACAACGGATAGACAGAGAGCCAAGGAGCACCAGGACGAGATGAAGCTTCGAGGAAAGGTTTCTGTCATTGAGACAAGTCTCTTGTTTATCTATCTTCTTTTTCATCGTGTTGTCGTCGGCTGTGGCTTCTGTGGAACTTCTGGTTGGCATTGCCTGTTTTTCCAATAAATTACTTAGTAATCAAGTGAATTCAAGTGCAAAGCGGGGAAAAACCCGAAGGACGAAATCCAATGGGAGCGGCAGCAGGAAATGTTCCATTTGGCTTTTCCAATGATAACTGCAATTTTGAGCTTGTTCTCGTCATTTAAATGGAATTCATACTTATTATTTTACCTAAAACGTCTTGCCTGGTAGAAAACGCAAAGGTGACGAGTCCTTCTTGCGTCTTAGATATTCCGGAAAAGAGCAAATAAAAGCTTTACAACTGATTGGTTCTGGTTCGACTCCTCTACAATGTGATACCCTGTAGTAATAGAATAGAGTGATAAAGGGATCACATATGTCAACAAACTTTCTGAAGAAGTAGTTGATGTCAGCCCTTTAAATCATCTTTAGTTCTTTATTGTATTACAATTGGCTTCGAGTCATATATGAAGTTTGTAGGTAGATACAAATAGTTAGCTATATTCATGGTAGAGTAAACAGATTATAAAAGAGAGACTATTCACATTCCATTCTTATTCAAACACTTTACAGTCGCAATCAAATCGGGTACAAACTGTTCCGTTAATGCTTTAAGGGGATATTGCAAGATAACAATAACGATCGTAAATAGTTATTCATCTGTAAATCACTTCTAATCGTATATTCGACTACTTCTAAAGTCAATGTTGGGACCATAAATTTCTTTAATACTGAATAATTATTAAAACAAGTGTTCATTCAGAATTCGAACTCATTGATTTCTATATTCGCATAAGAGTACTCATTAATGGGTATTCAGAGATCAATACAAATTAAACATATGTAGCCCTTACTATTAGATGCTTTGTGTCAGAAGTAGAAGAGTTATCTCTGCTTTCTCTGGAGGAATATCTTTGTCCTTCATCAGGTCCTCTGGAGGAATGTCTTTATCCGGCAGGTTGTTGCTGGACATTTTAGCTGCTGCTGTGGTCGAAATCTGACTGGTTTACCCACTCGCCGACGGCTTACCCATACAGGACCTTGCTCGATGACAGTTCTCCAGTCATTCCATCCAACAGCAACCAACAAGCAACATTGCTAGTCATTCTAAATGAATGCTTTGCCAATACTAATCTCTAATAGAAATATCTAATAGACTAAAAGTAAAATAGCATCTCCTACTCCGACATATATGTATTTTAGGTCGTCCACCAGATTCGGATTATTCGAAGAATTCTTAAATATTTTCGCCAAGAAATAGTGTCTAAAATGAATTCCTGCCCGCCCTGACAAGCCTCAAGTGTTTAGGTTGACGTACATTTTAGTATTCTTATGTTTTAAAGCAATCTAACATTTAAAAAGAAATACATTCCTTCTTTAGAGAGTGTTTTCTTTTGTTAACAATGAGATACGTAATCGCTTCATTCAAGTGCGGTAACTTTAAATTGAGGTTGATGATCCTAAACCTAATGACATTTAAATAGAGCAGTTCCACAACTTTTTATACATTTTTAGGCACAATATAACCATCGGCTTACACATTACCACAAATTCAAGAGTTTAACAACCTCAAAGTAGCTGCGAACTGCTTTTTGCTTAGTTTTAAAACCGTGAAACTAGTGATTTCAAATGTTGATTAAATTATGTTCATGAGATTTTCTTATCAACTATGGAAACAAATGATACGATAGTAGTCATTGTAGATATATCTATGCCAGGATCATTTTAGTCGTCTAGCCGACTTGGGTATACCATTAATAAACTCTGTTTGCTGGCTTTTTACAAGCAAATTTCAGTATCCCATTCACTTAAGCATCTGAGAAAAGAGGTGGAAAAAACTTGATCATTTTTCATACTACACGAGTCTATACACCAAATTTCGTGGCAGTAGTCTCCGAGATCTAGGTGTTCATACGGACGGACAGACGGACATGGCTAGATCGACTCGGGTGTTAATGCTGATCAATAATATATACTTTATGAGGTCGGAAATGCTTCCTTCTGCCTGATACATATGTACATTTCGACGACTTTAATATACCATTTCATCCTATGGGTGCAGGGTATATAAACCAGACGTGTTTTTTTGACCGGTTCTCAGGTGTAAAATAATGTTTTGAATAGTCACAAAATATAGGAAATATTTTGATAATCAAACTTCAAATAAGAAAAATGTGTAAAATAGAAAGGAAAATTGCAGTTCGGAAAATATTTATCTAGAATTCACTTAAAATCCTTAATTCGATGGAAAATCTTTACCATTTGTATGGATTAACATTAAAAAAGATCCTTAATTTAAAAAGGAATTGTAAAATGGGAAAAATTTCAATGAAAATTAAGAATTTTTGGATTTAAAAGAATGAGTGATAGATCGTAAAAAAGAAATATAATATAAGGCGAACGTAAGAAAGGATAATATTTAATAAGAGTAATAGTAGGAGCAAGCAGAAGAAGGAGCAAAAAGAGGTTGGGGGGTGGGGGGCAGCAACTAACTAATCTGTCAGCGACAGATGCGGGCGCAATGATAAAATTAAAATTGCCCAGCTAGCATTGCAATTACCCTCAAATAAAAAGGCACAAGGATGTGCTATAGAAGACCCCCAGCAGAGAGACAGAGAAAGGTAGAGAGAGAGAGAGAGAGAGGGGGGCTGCAAAGAAGGGACTGGTGGAGAGTAGCTTTTGCCCGCTTTTAATGAAATAAAATAAATGCTACTCATACACACACACACACACAGAGAGAGAGGGGGGCAGAGAGATGGAGAAGAGGTAGAGAAACTCGAAGCAGAAGCAACAGCAGGTCGCCAGCATCAGCCGCAAGGACAAAAGGCAGTTGACATTATGGCATTGTTAAGAATGACCCCTTCCCGTTCCCCTGCACCACTTCCCCTCGATCGTTTGCTTTTGCTGTATGCTGTTGATATTATATTACATTTTATAAATTACATTTTATGCGGCAGGCAAAGCTGATTTCGTCCTTAGCTTTTGTGCCATTTGCCTTTTGGGTTTCGTTTCGTTTCGTTTGGTTGCATGCAGCAGGAGGACAAGTTGACATTTATTGTTGCTAGATGTATGTATGTGCATTAGTCCCGAGTCCTTGGCTCGAGTTTGACTTCAATTGCACAACGGAAATGCATTAAAAACCCCAACCATCCCCACCCCCTCCCGTGTGTGTGTGTGTGTGTGTGTCCTTCAGGTGCATTGAACGCTTTTAAAAACGAACTGAAAGCTAATGCAATGTCTAGCCAATATTTTGTAAATGAAAATAATAATTAGTTCGAATGGGATTTCAGCTAATGGCTTATACACAGATGACATTTTCATGCGGTTCGCTCACTGGAAAATTTCAGATTGGAAAATCTATTCATGGCCCCATTTGTTGGTCCCTTTAACTGGCTAATAATATCAATTCCATTCAATACATGTATATGAATTTATTTCTGTTTATTTTTATTTTTGATTGTCTCTTTTTTATGACAAGTAATCCGCTTTCACAGCAATTGATGTCGGAAGGAGGCGGAATCGTTGTCACAAAATGAAAGTTAATACCCAACAACGGGCCTATACGACAATCATTATCATTGTCATTATCATCATCATCATGATGATAAGACGAGCACTCAACACTGGCATTATTATCACCAAATATATCTATATAAAGGTCGTATTTGATGTTGTCGCTGGCGAAAAAATATATTCATTATGATTGTATTACTCCAACACATATTTCGGCTTTAGCTTTAATATAGCCTCCACTTAGAATACATGATGAGTGGGGGAGACCCTGTCAGGTCTCTTATCATTAGCTGATGATGATGATGGCTGTTTGATTTTGTATTAAATTAGTGTCATAAACACAAACCAGCGAACAGGTAAGAGAGAACAGAGAACAAGGACAACTGTTTGGGTTCCCACAGCACGTTTATCAATGGAATTTTATTTACAATCTGGTATTAACAACTTATTAAACAATTTTATGGTGTTATACTCTATAACCATTTGATACAACGGGACCAGCACGGCCATTCTCCTATCCGGACTCAATCTGTAGCCGAGTGCTATGACATTTCCATTTTCATTGCCCTGATTTACAGTTGTAATGTAATTTCCGTTATGCATTTCCTCATGTCTACCAAATTGAGCGTAATTTTATTTATTTAACGCAGTTTGCCATCATCATCAGCAGCATCATCATGACGACTGAATGTATTGACCGAGTTGGCAGTTGGCCAGTTAATTTCCGTTGCCAATTTGCATTGTTCGAGTGTTAATCCAGTGATTGTCGGTCTCGAATTCCTGCACATTCTGACGGACCTTTTCAACTGAATTTCTGTTTCAAATAAATAACCAAACAATGTATATTCAAGTAGGTTGAAGTTTATATGCCCTTGACTATCCTTGATCATTGAATACAATGTTGTTTTAACATCAAAACAAAAGTGAGGACATTTGCCCCCTAAAGTATGCAATGGAAAGTTGAAAAAGTCAATTTTTCCAAAACTACAAGAAACTTCCGTCATCTCCAAAATAAGATAAGTGAAAGAATATTCCCAATTGAATCGACTACTAATTGCTTTCCTTTTATTTCTCTCAATTTGATAATACCCTCTGAAAGGGTATTCAGTATATATACCTACTTACAAATATATGCATTTGGCATCAACTTATTCACTAACGCCCAAAAGTAGGCCACACAATTTTCAGCATATTGCATTCGAAGAGAAATTATCTGGGCAATATGATTGCAAAATGGATTTCTGGCTACCTCCCGCTCCAGTTCCAATTCCCAGTCACCTTCTCCCTCTTCGTCTTCTTTTGGCGCATTGTCCTGATTATGAACGGGCGGAAAATTGGCTTCAATTATGGCACAGTATGATGAAATTACGAAAGTAAGTAGCTGCTTTTGCTTTTGCGCTCACTTCAGCCAAATGTAATTGCCGCAATTTGCAGTCGCTGGCAGTCGCTAATAACGTTTATTAAAACCACAACAACATGCAACAAGAGGAGAATCCCTCACACACACACACACACACACATACAGATGAAGAGGCAGCGAAAAAGGATTGGAAGCTATGGATGGATGGGATGCATTCGCATGTGTAACGTTGGCAAATTATGCAAATCCTTGCGAAGCGCATTATCCGCACAATGACAATTAATCGCTGCAAATTAAAATGATGACAATGTGCTAGATTTTCTGTTCCCTCTCCCTCTGCAGCTCCTCGCTGCTGACTGCTGACTATGCCCTGCCAAAAGGATTAGGCTTAACGAAATGAAATATAAATTACATTTTTTCATCTTTATCATTAGTATTAAATATTATACAATGTACATGAAGTAGTTTAGCAACAACAAAAACATATGGCGTAAGTTTTTATACATATTTAAGCAGGTGGGGGGGGATAATTAACATTATGTTCACCATTCAAGCGACCCAAATCACGTTCGCCCTGCTCCTTGCGACGCTCCTCGTGATAGCCGTCGAGTCCCACGCCTAAACGTTCGATGAATTTCGAAGAACGGAAACCATTTTTCTGCAAATCAAAAATGAATTACACCAAAAAATATCTAGACTATATCTGGATGTTCTTAATATTACCAACCTCAATGTATATGGCACGCGCCTTTTTGGCAGCCTCCGGATCAAAGTTCCACTCAGTTCGCTCATGTGTTATGGGCTCGCCGGCCACATTGTTTTGCAGAGTCTCTGTTATGAGTCTCAGGATGAAGCCATCGGCTGGTTGAGATGTATGCAGAAGCAACAAAATGCTGCACTAGAAATGAAAAAGATGGTAAATGTAAACTCTACCTTTAAGCTTCTCTCTCTTTTATTAACAAAAGGACTAATCGTTAAAACCTGTAATCGTTAGGGTCGTATTTTATAACAATTCTGACACATAAGTCAAAGCCTACTAGTTAGTTCCAATGGTTTGACAGGTGTGC
The DNA here is from genome assembly GCF_018151085.1 of Drosophila tropicalis. Classification (NCBI taxonomy): domain Eukaryota; kingdom Metazoa; phylum Arthropoda; class Insecta; order Diptera; family Drosophilidae; genus Drosophila; species Drosophila tropicalis. The sequence continues at coordinate 320,983 of NW_027173049.1, read as the reverse complement.
CAGTTGTAGCCCTGGTTGAGCATCTAAGCAACCCTAGCAACAAATGTTGAGAGCTGTCTTCAGGTCAGGTCCTATATAAAGGGGGGCCTCGGGCTAGAGAGCTCAGAATAATAAGCCCCTGGGAACTAACCACACAGTTCTAAATAAAAAGTGATTAACTTAAAAATCAAAATGAAAAATATTCTCACAATTGTGGGAACAACATGGAACAACATAACACATTCAAATTATGACGGAAAATTAATTTGCAGGCCAGATTAATACAATCCTTATGTGGTTATGTAGTGCCTCTGTAGACATTGTTGATAGAGACGATGACTAAATTAACAAACCACGATGTGAAGGGGCTGCTTTCAAAAAGAAATATAGCTATGAAAGTTGAATCGTACCAACTTCTTCACTTTTACTTATTGGGAGAAATAAGACGCACGTTGCCCGGTCAAACTGTCTGCAAACATGCACCTGACTACGGCATTGAGCATTCAAAAGACCAAAAAGATAACTTTTCAATACTCTAAGCGAGTTACGCGATAATTTCATTAAGATCCAGGAATGCAAATATCATTGCCTTCAATGGTGATGGACATGTAACTTGCTAATAAAGGAATTGTTGGAGGTCACACCAGAATTTTCGATTGCTGCTTCGGCGGAGAATTTAAATTCAAACTAAAAAGGCGGTAACTAAGCGTTAATTTATGAAAGCTCAAGTCACTTTTAGAACATCTATTTCATTCCATTTCCCTCAATCGGTTTTAATATGTGACAAAAGCACCCTTCCAATGGAGATTCAGTATGATGACCAAAAAACAGACTACTAACATTTAAAAAATTAAAACTTGGGATACTTGTAACTTGCGGACGAATGCACGAGGCAAGGCAATTACTACCCAAACCAATTTTTTCTGTTTCATCGAATTAGGAGACTTATTTTAATGGCACTTTGGGAATGGGAACGGCAATGGTAGAAGTAAGCCCGAAAATTTATATATAATAGAAGTATAAAAGATCCAGAAGAAACGATGAACAAATCCAGAACCAGAATCCAAGCTAATGAAACGCGTGTTGCATGTCAAGAAAAGTGCAACTACCTGAAATTGAGACACCAGATGAAACAGTGAGCGGTCAATCGCTGATTCACAAGAAACTCTTATTGAACAAACATTTCCCCATGTACACACACAGGACATGAGTTGCTTGTGGCAAAAAAGTAGAAGTTGACAATTTAAATGTTACAGCTAAAAATCATGAAAAAGGTGATCGAAGCCAACATTTTAAATGGCAATTTCTTAGTTAAACATAGAAAAATGTTGAGAGCTGTCTTCAGGTCAGGTCCTAAATGAAGAGCGGCCTCGGACTAGAGAGCTCAGAACAATAAACCCCCTGGGAACTGGCCAAACAGTTACAAATAAAAAGTGTTACAGTGAAAATGAAAAGTCTAAAGGGGAAACTAGAAAAAACATGAGTAAAGTGAACAACAGTCTTGGCGCCCTTTTAATAACCCATTAAATAATATTATATCATTTTAGATTGTGATTAAAAACATTTTGGTAACATCATGTAATTTACTTGCATTTACTCCATTTATATTTAAAAATAAGAATGATATAAACTTTTAAAATTTTGATTTTGTGTGGTTATCTTGTGGGAAAAAAGTAAAAACAAAAACATCCGCTTGGTTAGTATTATATTTAAATTTAGAAAGAGGAACATATTTATTCGTATCAAAATTCACAGTCCTTCATCCTTGGCAGGCCAGGCACAATTTTGATTAATCTATATCAAAATGTGTTTCATTGGATTTAAATTTACTTTAACTATTAACGATTAACATTCATATATAAGAACCATGTATGTATGTATTTATATACCCACGAAGTGTTACTTGTTTAAGGCATAGTATAAGAGAAAAGAAGCACTTCTTTTTTTTTGCCCCGGACGACATTTAAAACATTAAAGAAATCCGTCCCTGAGAAAACTTGAAACAAGAACATTCTACGAAAAGCTTAAATATTTTTTTTTCAACTATGAGTTTTTACTTTATATTCAATATCAATCTCTTTGGCTGTTAGTTAGCCAGATTACCAAAGTAATTGCAAGATTTTTGAAAAAGTTGTTTAAAAAAAAGGTGAAATTTAAGTAAAAATATGACTCGACACAAAATTGTCCAAACTGGCTAAACTCCTAAACTGGAATGTAAAGTCTTTCTCGTATTCTAACATTTTGAACTTAAACAACAACAAAATATTCAGTGAGCTTAGATGTTTTAGAATGTCTTTTTGTGAGATTTTTAATGCTAACAGACACTTTATTAAATCAATTAAGCCCCACAACAAGAACATCAAACACATCCGAACAAAATATGACTTCAAGAGAGTTGACACTTGTCAGTCAAGTTGACAGGGCCGTTATTTGGTGAACTCAAACTATGGTCACACTGGTCACAAATAAGTGCTTTTGAGTAAAGATCAGTTGAAAATATTTTGACACTTACAGCCAAGATAAACACAACTCGCACTTGTAACATTTTGTGAATTTATTTTGTAAACTTGTCCGCAACAAATTTGTAAAGCGTCGTCGTCGGCCGTTCGAGTCACTGGACCATTGATCACTGAAATCGGTGGATATAGACAATCACATTGGAGAAGTTGCATAAAGCGCAGCCAACCGACAAGTTAAAACAAAATATCAAAAATATGGCAATCCAAACGTTTTGAGAGAGCGAAGCCGAGAGAAGAGCGCGATGAATGGAGTAGAGCAAGCAAATAATCCGTTAAATTTGACTTACAAATCTTTAACAAACATGAAGATCAACAAAATGTGGTTATAAACAGTGTTTGTTGGTTGAATTTCCCCAAAAATGATGATACACACGATCTTTGACTTTAATGATGACCTTGAGTGAGAAATACGTTTTTTGTTCGTTTAAAGTACTTTGGGAAGCCTTGTGATAGCCAAATATGCAAAACTAATTGTATGTTTTTTATTTTGTTTGTGTTTTATTTTGATATCTTTTTATGGCCATATTTAATGTCTTACCAAATTGGTTTTCATAGCAGACGGAACTAAAAGCCGCATATTTGTTAAAGGTTAGTGGCACTTGGCTTACAAAACCAAAAACCAAAACAAAAGAAAAGAAAAGACGAGGAGGAAACATTGTCGTGTCGTAAAGAAAGTGCGCTGGAGTTCAATAGAAATGGCACAACTGGCAGGCAAAAACTGGTTGGTTAAACGTTTGGTTTATTGTGGCAAAAGTTACATAATTCCCACCAACATCATCAGCGTCATCAACGTCATTGCCATCTCCATCTTCAGCGGGAGTCATCGGGCCAAAACCAGGCTGCTTCTCCACTTCCACTTTAGCCATAATTTGGCCTCAATTCGCCAGTTGGCTTATTTACTCTTCCGACAAACTCTTAAAGACCAAAGCCTACGTGAGCTGGCTCATGTCAAAAAAGAAAACTCAAATTTCCGGCAACTTTTGGGAAAAGACAGAAAGCTCTACGGAACAGCTGACTCCAACAGGACTTTCACTTTCCCAAAAAGAAAACAATTAAAAAGTTGTCTAGTGTTTATTTTTGCAAAAACGTTTTGAATAAACTCGACAAGCGATAAAAGATAAATCCCACTTTGGGCCAACAAAATACGTTACGAGACTCTAAAAGAGCCAAGAAGAGAAACAGACTAAGCCAAGCTTGCGAAAGCTTTGTCAAGACGAGCTTTTCGTGGAGTCTCTTTGAACCTCTGCAAAGTCAAATGCAGTGCATTTCAGTTACCAATCCAAACGCCTAGAGCCAACAACTAACGCCCCGCTTAACTAAAGTTACCGTTAATTCCGTTTTGAAATTTGAGAAATAAATTCAACCAAAATAAACAAACGCACATAGTTGAAAAACCATGGCAAAGTTGAATGCTCTGCTACTAGTGCCCGTGAGTTTAGTCCATTTGATTTTCACTTGAAGATCTCAACAGCTAAATATTTATACCCTCAATTAACATGGCCCAAGAAAAAGTCGCACGTTCCAACCGACGGACCACAGAGGTTGACACAATTTCACACCAAAACAGAAAAAGACGCAAAAGGAATGAAAAGAAAACTGTGAACGATCGTTGCAGCAGTGACTTGAATTCTCAATGAACTAGCTTCTTCTTCTATTTTTTTTTAGTTTGGTTTGTTTGGTATTGGATTTGCTTTTTTTTCAAATTTGTGCCAAATTTCAAGTGAAAGAGACCTTGAAATAATGAGCACTCTTAAACTGTCGCTCTCTCTCTCTCTCTCTCTTTTGATCTCTTTCTCTTTGGCCAAACAAATTGTGTCATAATCTTTGAGCCACAATAGCAGCAGCAGGTTGTAATCAAGTGTTGTTGTTGTTGCTGCATTGCATAACTAGCGGGGCAAGTCAAGCGTCCGTTAAAATCACGAAATTGCTCATACCACACACACACACACACACACACACCTTGAGAGCCTTTATTACAAATTCATGTCTTATACATTTGTCTGACACACTGAACTAATGAGCCGGCATTACCTTTGATTATTTATTTATATGTGTTTATATATTTGCAGATTTTATTTGTGTTAATTGCATTTATTGCCCACTCTGCATTTGCCACCGTACAGCCGAAAGCGCCAAATTTTCAATATTTTGAAAGGTAGTATTTACTTATAAACCATTTTTCTTAACTAAATATTTCCGCTGCTCGTTGTTTTAGACCCAAATATCGTTATCCCTACTATGATGAACATGGACGAGGAAAACTTCTCTACGGCTACGGAGGTCCGGAACTGTATCAATATAAAACATACACTCCCCTAGAGGGAATTCACTAAAATACAGAAACTATAAGCTTTAAATGTGCATTAAGCTAAGTAACCTAAATAATTTATATCACTTTTCAAATATAACTGTAAACATAAAAGAACCATATGTTATTGTTGTGAACTATATTAATATTATTATTACCCAATCAATAGATTAATAGATTAAACCAATTTAAAGAAAAATGTGGTAAATGTTTATTTTGGTATAAACATCAAATATTTAATTAATCGTTTTTATATTTATATTTTGGATTCATTTTTGTTGCTCACTTAATATTAGATAAACGCACGAATGAGATTTAACAATTAACAAACAAACAAAATTAAGCTTATACTTAAAGAAAAATTTTCAAATATGAAAAGTAAGCGGGAAAAACAGTGGCAGCGCTGCCAACCGTACACAAAATTAACTCAAGTTGGCAGTACTTGTTTATCAAAAAGTCGGCATAAACAAAAAAGGCCAAATTCCCATCTCTATTCCCAGCTATAAAATTATTTGCTCGACAGCGTGGTTGGGTCTGACTCCTTTGCTCGACAGCGTGGTTGGGTCTGACTCCTTTGCTCGATTCCAACCATTTCTCACGATTTTTACTCTCTTTTTTCTCTCTTTTGCATAAACAGCGCTCTTTTGTTGTATGTTGGATCGGGTTGCATGTTGGATCGAGCTGCGACATCGAGTTGCGACCCCCCTTGCAGTGGCTGTCAAACATACCTCGCAGTGGCTGTCAAACATACTTGCAGTGGCTGTCAAACATAGTCATTTTTTAAAACAACGCTTCTAAAACTTTTTAGTAAGAGATACTTATAAACGCAAAAAAACGCACCATCTTGAAATTTGTTAATAATTATATTATATATATGTATGTGTAATTCAACTTACAAATGACATTTCGACAAAATTAATTAAACTAAATTGTTAAAAGAACGAAGTAAATTTTATAAAGATTAATTAAGTTCAAATTATCATGCATTTTTTTGCATTTTGTTAAAGTGTTTTATATAGTCAAAGAAGAAGATTCCAGTTAAAAACCTTTTCGACTTTAAAAAGATTTCATTTTATGAAAATTTTGGACGTTTTGTAAACAATTTAATATCATTTCTCGCAAAAAATGTTCCAGATTTTGAAATTCTACAGTTCTATAGTTACTTATTTTGTTCTTTATTTTCTAAACTTTTTTTTTCAAAAGATCTGACTTTATAACTCTCAAAATCGAGAGTAGATTTCATGGATATCTGTTTTACACACTTATAATACATCTTATACAACCTTGTCTTAACAATGGCAGCCCCACATATTCACACAACACATCGTACTTTTCTACCTTAGACATCACATTAATTAACAACTACAACCTCAACCCAAAGTGGACAGTGACAAACGCAAAAATATCAAACAGCAACCATTTACCAATTATACTAGAACTAGACGAAACATACGAAGTACAGAATCAAAAAAGGACAAATCACAAGAAAATACTTCAAGACTTCTCAAAAATTCACATTTCTTCACTGGACAACCTGACCTCAACTTCACAAAACATAACTAGACAGAATACAATTTCAATAGACCCAAAAAATAGATACATACCAAAAAAATATTGGGACGAACATTGTGACAGACTTTTTAGAATTAGAAACGCGTGCAGACAGAAATATTATAAAACAAAACTTCACACGGACGCATTAATTTATTTAAAAAGCAATAGAACATTGAACAACTACCTACATAAAGTTAGAAAAAACAATATGGACGAGCTAATGGACGAAATTTCAAAAACTAATTCAGCAAAAGAAATGTGGCAAAAAATTGCAGCCCTTAAACAATATAAAAAAATTAAACCGACAAAAAACCAAAAAACTGATGAGGATCATGAAAAATTTCTTAAACAAATGGCGTTGGTACCTGACACTCCAGATTGTATTAGAATGAACCCACCTGACAGCTGGCTACTACCCGCCAGCAACTCAAACTTTACTGACAGCGATTTACTTGACTTTTTAAATTCCCGCAACCCGGACTCAGCAAAAGGTCCAGACAATATCTCATATAGAATGCTTTTAGCCTTACCACCCTCAGAAATTCAAATTTTAGTATCCCTGCTAAATGAGACCCTAGACAACGGTGACATACCAGTTAGTTGGAGAAAAATAAAAGTAGTACCTGTCCCTAAAAAGAATCTAGACTCAGCTATAATAACAAACAATAGACCTATTTGCCTACTAAGCATAGTTTTCAAATGCTTAGAAGGATTGGTAAAAACAAGGATGGAAAACCATATAAACAACAACAATATATTGCCCCCGAGATCTTACGGCTTCCGTAAACACCACTCCACATCGCACTGCATCAATGACGTTTTAAACAATATAGCAAATCTGAAAGCTAGGGGCATGCACGTTTGTGCATCTGTATTGGATCTAAGCAAAGCCTTCGACTCTGCTAATATTCCCATTCTAGGCAACAAGCTAATAGATTTAGGTTTCGATCACAGACACATACAATTCATTTGCAACTACCTTAAAGAAAGAGTTTTGACCATGGGAAGAACAGAAATAAAAATAAGAAAAGGAGTAAGTCAGGGTAGCTGCCTTAGTCCAATACTTTTCAATTTATACACAGCTGAGCTGCACAATATAAGCAACCAAATTAACAGCATACTATTTCAATATGCTGATGACTTTTTCCTGGTATGTTACCATAAAAACTTTTTAGACGCTAAAAACATATTAGAAAGACAAGTTACAGAATTTAGTAAAATGTGCAATAAAATCAACCTGTCATTCAACCCGAACAAATCTGCTGCTTTACATTTCAATTTAAGACGTAAACCCCTACAAATAATATGCAATAACGTAGCTATAAGGGACGTAGATAAAATTAACTACTTAGGAAGACTGATTAGCACCAATAATTCTACGACCCAACACATAAAGGAAACAATTGCTAAGTCAAACAAAACAAATATGTTTCTTCATATGATTAATGGCTGTCGTTTTGGCACCCATCCCAAAAATGCTATTCTTTTCTATAAGGCCTTTACAAGGAACAGATATGAATATGCAAGCTCTTCGTTTGCAAATGCAACTAAAAAAGTAATGGGCATCATAAATACTCATGCTAACCTACACTTAAGGAAGGCCTTGGGGCTTATTAGATCAACTCCAACTAATATAATATACCACCTAGCGGCCGAACTTCCACCAGAGTATAGAATTAAATTTACCACAGCAAAAGAACTGGTCAAGGTATTCGCTTATGGCCTGCCAGCGGCGTCGCTTCTGTCCAGTGTCTTTCATGCCAATAAAACAAGTTATGCCAAAGTGTATGCTGAATTTAAAGATGTCCTGGACAACATTACACCCATAGAGCCAACTCCTATACGCACACGAAAAATCTTCGTGGATGCCAATTTTTCCAAAGGTGCCTTTAAAAATAAAAGAGATGCAAATGAAACAATGATACTCTCCCTGTATAAAGAAAAAATTATGAACTTAAATTCAAAGAATTTTGACCTGATTTACACAGATGGTTCAGTTTCTGATGATTTTACTGGAAGTGCTTTTTTTTCACTTGGGCTCCAACACCACAAAAAGCTATTACAGCAATAAAAAACTGTCATCATTGACTGCGGAACTCACAGCTTTGGAAAAAGCAGTGGAGTTTGCTGATTCGAATCACCTCTGCAGAGTAGCGTTCCTAACAGACAGTCTTGGAGCAATCCAAACAATTAGAAACCCCAAGAACAATAATTGCATTGCTCAAAGAATCCTTAAAAATATAGAAAATAGTTATAATATCATCTCAGTCGAAGTACACCACATACCTAGTCACTCAAACATAAGAGAAAACGATTTAGCGGATACCGCAGCCAAAAATGTCAGACACGATGGAGTGTTCACACATAAGCACATAAGCTGGACAATCAACGATGCTATCAATCATATGTACAACAAAATAAAACTGAAATGGGAAAGAGCGTACAATGAATTTTGTATAAATCGAAACAAAGGATACTGCCTTCTATATCCTTATGTGTCATCGCAACCATGGTTCCAGAGAAAAGACCAATTCCTTAAACTGGAGATAAAACAACTAAACAGAATACTAAGCGGTCACGCATTTGACAAAAACACTCTATTCAAAATGAAAGTCGTTGACAACAACTTATGCGACACCTGTAACATTGCAGAAGATATATCTCACATATTATTTTAAATAGTTCAAAATACACAAACACCCGAATGAACTTCCCAAGACTAACAAAGTACAACGATATATATCGATTACTCGCGCAAGAGCCTATCGCCAACTACAAATCGATAACAAAATTTACTAAAAATAAATTAAAAACTAAAACGAAAATACGAAACTCATCATCAGGAATACGCTGTGACGTTAACCTGTTAATATCAAAAAAAAAAAAAAATTCTACTATTGTGCATATTGTTGCACTAGTTAGCCACAATGCACAATAAACCACTGAGATTAGACCTTTCCAATTTTTTTACCGACGAAAGAAAATGCTCCCTGATCCTTCTCGATGTGAGCTGGAAAAATATCAAGAACTTGCAAGATCATATACAAAATCTTTTTCATTTGGTAAGTTCTAGGAACAATCTTGTAATTACTCATCCGTTAAACCAATTTTACTTTCTCAGAATGGCATCAGCCTTTTGGACCGCGATGGCTCTTATTTGCCGCCAAAGGAATCCATAGAAGTACTAAGAGATACCTATGCCCTGAAGTAGATATACATTAATTATTAAATAGATATGTATGTACATCTAAATTTGTTCTTAAATCCTGCTAGGGTATTTAAATTTCAAAATCCCATAAAGGAGGATCTTAGCAACAAGGAAAATACTCTCGAGATTGCGGTCACGGAGCAGGAATCTCCTTTAGTATCTACACAAAACCTAAAAGCAGACTTAAGTAATAAAGACGGCGTGATAGACCCACCAATTCCTAGGTGCCCCGAAGTGGTCCTGCGTTGCGCTCTTTTGGAAATAAGGTTGGATACTCCACGGGTATTCAAATTGCCCAGACAAGAGTCGCCTGTTAAGATCTTGGAGAACATTATTATACCACCGAGACCATTGGCAACTATGGAACTAAAGGACATTGAACCCATTCGAGATGCAGCAAAAAAATCTGAAACCGAGGATCAAACTCCTGATCTGGAAACTTCAACTGAAACCCAAATCAATAAAATAGAATCAACAGAGAAGGAGGAAGAAGCCATCGAAGAGGTCAATACTGCCAATGTAGTAAAATGTAACTCTGATTCCGAGGATGATGATGTTATGGTACTGGAGGATTCAGATTCTGATGTACAACCCGTTGCCCCAGTCGTGGGTAAGTTTTTTTAAAGTTCAAAAAGACGATGGAACGAACTAATTAGTCTGCTTTTCCAGGTTCCAGAAAATCTGAAACTACAGATGTAATATCAGATCTTTTGCAATATGGAGTTAAGTTAAATAATCTGCCAAGCAAAGGCGACACCATAGTCTTCAAATTGCCAAAGGTTAAAGGTTGTCCGAAATCTGGACAAACGGAATTTCTAGCTGGCACCTGCTGTTATGTGAACCGACGCACCAAAATCATAACCATTAACGTTATCTGTATGTAAAGTTTTTCTATTAAGCCAACGCTGATTCATTTGTCTATTTTTGCAATTGCAGCATATCCTAAACATCTTGTAAATTTGCTGCGTCAATACAAGAGCAATCTCGATGAAAGCGAAGTAGATGTCCCCGTATTGAATGTAAATATTAGTGATCTTATTGCGGCCAGTATTTGCGTTGCAACAGTAGACTAAAAGAACATGCCGACCCTTCCATCACTTATACACACAACGATAGATACATTCCTTCATATGTAATAAACCCACAATAAAAGTAAAAATGATACAAAAATGCGTGTATATGTAGAGAAGAGAGACATTTTAAAGACTGTGCGCTTAAATCCTGGCATATCAGCTCCAATGATTGGTCAGGACATAAGGGAGAAGTTTGGCAAAGATCTCCATGCCGACAAAATCCGAAAAATACTCAAAAAGGACGGGTTATATGCTCGAGTTGCACGAAAGAAGCCTCTCATATCTGAGGCTAACAAAGTCAATCGGATGGATTTTGCCAAAAAATATGAAAAAAATGAACCCACCTGACAGCTGGCTACTACCCGCTAGCAACTCAAACTTTACTGACAACGATTTACTTGACTTTTTGAATTCCCGCAACCCGGACTCAGCAAAAGGTCCAGACAATATATCATACAGAATGCTTCTTGCCTTACTACCCTCAGAAATTCAAATTTTGGTATCCCTGCTAAATGAGACTCTAGACAACGGTGACATACCAGCTAGTTGGAGAAAAATAAAAGTAGTACCTGTCCCTAAAAAGAATCTAGACTCAGCTATAATAACAAACAATAGACCTATTGCCTACTAAGCGTAGTTTTCAAATGCTTAGAAGGATTGGTAAAAACAAGGATGGAAAACCATATAAACAACAACAATATATTGCCCCCGAGATCTTACGGCTTCCGTAAACACCACTCCACATCGCACTGCATCAATGACGTTTTAAACAATATAGCAAATCTGAAAGCTAGGGGCATGCACGTTTGTGCATCTGTATTGGATCTAAGCAAAGCCTTCGACTCTGCTAATATTCCCATTCTAGGCAACAAGCTAATAGATTTAGGTTTCGATCACAGACACATACAATTCATTTGCAACTACATACCTTAAAGAAAGAGTTTTGACTATGGGAATAACAGAAATAAAAATAATAGAGTAAGTCAGGGTAGCTGCCTTAGTCCAATACTTTTCAATTTATACACAGCTGAGCTGCACAAGATAAGCAACCAAATTAACAGCATACTATTTCAATATGCTGATGACTTTTGCTGGTATGTTACCATAAAAACTTTTCAGACGCTAAAAACATATTAGAAAGACAAGTTACAGAATTTAGTAAAATGTGCAATAAAATCAACCTGTCATTCAACCCGAACAAATCTGCTGCTTTACATTTTAATTTAAGACGTAGCTATAAGGGACGTAGATAAAATTAACTACTTAGGAAGACTGATTAGCACCAATAATTCTTCGACCCAACACATAAAGGAAACAATTGCTAAGTCAAACAAAACAAATATGTTTCTTTATATGATTAATGGCTGTCGTTTTGGCACCCATCCCAAAAGTGCAATTCTTTTCTATAAGGCCTTTACAAGGAACAGGTATGAATATGCAAGCTCTTCATTTGCAAAAGCAACTAAAACAGTAATTGGCATCATAAATACTCATGCTAACTCACACTTAAGGAAGGCCTTGGGGCTTATTAGATCAACTCCAACTAATATAATATACCACCTAGCGGCCGAACTTCCACCAGAGTATAGAATTAAATTTACCACAGCAAAAGAACTGGTGAAGGTCTTCGCTTATGGCCTGCCAGCGGCGTCGCTTCTGTCCAGTGTCTTTCATGCTAATAAAACAAGTTATGCCAAAGTGTATGCTGAATTTAAAGATGTCCTGGACAACATTACACCCATAGAGTCAACTCCTATACGCACACGAAAAATCTTCGTAGATGCCAATTTTTCGAAAGGTGCCTTTAAAAACAAAAGAGATGCAAATGAAACAATGATCAGTGGAATCACTTCTGCAAAGTAGCGTTCCTAACAGACACTCTTGGAGCAACCCAAACAATTAGAAACCCCAACAACAATAATTGCTTTGCTCAAAGAATCCTTAAAAATATAGAAAATAGTTATAATATCATCTCAGTCGAAGTACACCACATACCTAGTCACTCAAACATAAGAGAAAACGATTTAGCGGATACCGCAGCCAAAAATGTCAGACACGATGGAGTGTTCACACATAAGCACATAAGCTGGACAATCAACGATGCTATCAATCATATGTACAACAAAATAAAACTGAAATGGGAAAGAGCGTACAATGAATTTTGTATAAATCGAAACAAAGGATACTGCCTTCTATATCCTTATGTGTCATCGCAACCATGGTTCCAGAGAAAAGACCAATTCCTTAAACTGGAGATAAAACAACTAAACAGAATACTAAGCGGTCACGCATTTGACAAAAACACTCTATTCAAAATGAAAGTCGTTGACAACAACTTATGCGACACCTGTAACATTGCAGAAGATATATCTCACATATTATTTTAAATAGTTCAAAATACACAAACACCCGAATGAACTTCCCAAGACTAACAAAGTACAACGATATATATCGATTACTCGCGCAAGAGCCTATCGCCAACTACAAATCGATAACAAAATTTACTAAAAATAAATTAAAAACTAAAACGAAAATACGAAACTCATCATCAGGAATACGCTGTGACGTTAACCTGTTAATATCAAAAAAAAAAAAAAAAATTCTACTATTGTGCATATTGTTGCACTAGTTAGCCACAATGCACAATAAACCACTGAGATTAGACCTTTCCAATTTTTTTACCGACGAAAGAAAATGCTCCCTGATCCTTCTCGATGTGAGCTGGAAAAATATCAAGAACTTGCAAGATCATATACAAAATCTTTTTCATTTGGTAAGTTCTAGGAACAATCTTGTAATTACTCATCCGTTAAACCAATTTTACTTTCTCAGAATGGCATCAGCCTTTTGGACCGCGATGGCTCTTATTTGCCGCCAAAGGAATCCATAGAAGTACTAAGAGATACCTATGCCCTGAAGTAGATATACATTAATTATTAAATAGATATGTATGTACATCTAAATTTGTTCTTAAATCCTGCTAGGGTATTTAAATTTCAAAATCCCATAAAGGAGGATCTTAGCAACAAGGAAAATACTCTCGAGATTGCGGTCACGGAGCAGGAATCTCCTTTAGTATCTACACAAAACCTAAAAGCAGACTTAAGTAATAAAGACGGCGTGATAGACCCACCAATTCCTAGGTGCCCCGAAGTGGTCCTGCGTTGCGCTCTTTTGGAAATAAGGTTGGATACTCCACGGGTATTCAAATTGCCCAGACAAGAGTCGCCTGTTAAGATCTTGGAGAACATTATTATACCACCGAGACCATTGGCAACTATGGAACTAAAGGACATTGAACCCATTCGAGATGCAGCAAAAAAATCTGAAACCGAGGATCAAACTCCTGATCTGGAAACTTCAACTGAATCCCAAATCAATAAAATAGAATCAACAGAGAAGGAGGAAGAAGCCATCGAAGAGGTCAATACTGCCAATGTAGTAAAATGTAACTCTGATTCCGAGGATGATGATGTTATGGTACTGGAGGATTCAGATTCTGATGTACAACCCGTTGCCCCAGTCGTGGGTAAGTTTTTTTAAAGTTCAAAAAGACGATGGAACGAACTAATTAGTCTGCTTTTCCAGGTTCCAGAAAATCTGAAACTACAGATGTAATATCAGATCTTTTGCAATATGGAGTTAAGTTAAATAATCTGCCAAGCAAAGGCGACACCATAGTCTTCAAATTGCCAAAGGTTAAAGGTTGTCCGAAATCTGGACAAACGGAATTTCTAGCTGGCACCTGCTGTTATGTGAACCGACGCACCAAAATCATAACCATTAACGTTATCTGTATGTAAAGTTTTTCTATTAAGCCAACGCTGATTCATTTGTCTATTTTTGCAATTGCAGCATATCCTAAACATCTTGTAAATTTGCTGCGTCAATACAAGAGCAATCTCGATGAAAGCGAAGTAGATGTCCCCGTATTGAATGTAAATATTAGTGATCTTATTGAGGCCAGTATTTGCGTTGCAACAGTAGACTAAAAGAACATGCCGACCCTTCCATCACTTATACACACAACGATAGATACATTCCTTCATATGTAATAAACCCACAATAAAAGTAAAAATGATACAAAAATGCGTGTATATGTAGAGAAGAGAGACATTTTAAAGACTGTGCGCTTAAATCCTGGCATATCAGCTCCAATGATTGGTCAGGACATAAGGGAGAAGTTTGGCAAAGATCTCCATGCCGACAAAATCCGAAAAATACTCAAAAAGGACGGGTTATATGCTCGAGTTGCACGAAAGAAGCCTCTCATATCTGAGGCTAACAAAGTCAATCGGATGGATTTTGCCAAAAAATATGAAAAAATGAACCCACCTGACAGCTGGCTACTACCCGCTAGCAACTCAAACTTTACTGACAACGATTTACTTGACTTTTTGAATTCCCGCAACCCGGACTCAGCAAAAGGTCCAGACAATATATCATACAGAATGCTTCTTGCCTTACCACCCTCAGAAATTCAAATTTTGGTATCCCTGCTAAATGAGACTCTAGACAACGGTGACATACCAGCTAGTTGGAGAAAAATAAAAGTAGTACCTGTCCCTAAAAAGAATCTAGACTCAGCTATAATAACAAACAATAGACCTATTGCCTACTAAGCGTAGTTTTCAAATGCTTAGAAGGATTGGTAAAAACAAGGATGGAAAACCATATAAACAACAACAATATATTGCCCCCGAGATCTTACGGCTTCCGTAAACACCACTCCACATCGCACTGCATCAATGACGTTTTAAACAATATAGCAAATCTGAAAGCTAGGGGCATGCACGTTTGTGCATCTGTATTGGATCTAAGCAAAGCCTTCGACTCTGCTAATATTCCCATTCTAGGCAACAAGCTAATAGATTTAGGTTTCGATCACAGACACATACAATTCATTTGCAACTACATACCTTAAAGAAAGAGTTTTGACTATGGGAATAACAGAAATAAAAATAATAGAGTAAGTCAGGGTAGCTGCCTTAGTCCAATACTTTTCAATTTATACACAGCTGAGCTGCACAAGATAAGCAACCAAATTAACAGCATACTATTTCAATATGCTGATGACTTTTGCTGGTATGTTACCATAAAAACTTTTCAGACGCTAAAAACATATTAGAAAGACAAGTTACAGAATTTAGTAAAATGTGCAATAAAATCAACCTGTCATTCAACCCGAACAAATCTGCTGCTTTACATTTTAATTTAAGACGTAGCTATAAGGGACGTAGATAAAATTAACTACTTAGGAAGACTGATTAGCACCAATAATTCTTCGACCCAACACATAAAGGAAACAATTGCTAAGTCAAACAAAACAAATATGTTTCTTTATATGATTAATGGCTGTCGTTTTGGCACCCATCCCAAAAGTGCAATTCTTTTCTATAAGGCCTTTACAAGGAACAGGTATGAATATGCAAGCTCTTCATTTGCAAAAGCAACTAAAACAGTAATTGGCATCATAAATACTCATGCTAACTCACACTTAAGGAAGGCCTTGGGGCTTATTAGATCAACTCCAACTAATATAATATACCACCTAGCGGCCGAACTTCCACCAGAGTATAGAATTAAATTTACCACAGCAAAAGAACTGGTGAAGGTCTTCGCTTATGGCCTGCCAGCGGCGTCGCTTCTGTCCAGTGTCTTTCATGCTAATAAAACAAGTTATGCCAAAGTGTATGCTGAATTTAAAGATGTCCTGGACAACATTACACCCATAGAGTCAACTCCTATACGCACACGAAAAATCTTCGTAGATGCCAATTTTTCGAAAGGTGCCTTTAAAAACAAAAAGAGATGCAAATGAAACAATGATCAGTGGAATCACTTCTGCAAAGTAGCGTTCCTAACAGACACTCTTGGAGCAACCCAAACAATTAGAAACCCCAACAACAATAATTGCTTTGCTCAAAGAATCCTTAAAAATATAGAAAATAGTTATAATATCATCTCAGTCGAAGTACACCACATACCTAGTCACTCAAACATAAGAGAAAACGATTTAGCGGATACCGCAGCCAAAAATGTCAGACACGATGGAGTGTTCACACATAAGCACATAAGCTGGACAATCAACGATGCTATCAATCATATGTACAACAAAATAAAACTGAAATGGGAAAGAGCGTACAATGAATTTTGTATAAATCGAAACAAAGGATACTGCCTTCTATATCCTTATGTGTCATCGCAACCATGGTTCCAGAGAAAAGACCAATTCCTTAAACTGGAGATAAAACAACTAAACAGAATACTAAGCGGTCACGCATTTGACAAAAACACTCTATTCAAAATGAAAGTCGTTGACAACAACTTATGCGACACCTGTAACATTGCAGAAGATATATCTCACATATTATTTTAAATAGTTCAACAAAGTACAACGATATATATCGATTACTCGCGCAAGAGCCTATCGCCAACTACAAATCGATAACACAATTTACTAAGGCTGCCAACATAGAACTCTAATAACAATCTAATCCAACTATAAATAAATTAAATTAAATAGCTACATAATTCATTTACAACTAAAACCAAAATACGAAACTCATCATCACGAATACGCTGTGGCGTTAACCTGTTATACACGGGGAGGCCAAAGAAATCTTCTGTTCGGAAGTAACTTAATATAAAAAAAAAAAAAAAAAAAGTGTTGCTGAGTTTGTTTTTGCCACCAATCGGCTTTAGACTAAAATAATAAAAACAAAATGTCTCGCAAGGAAGCTCTCTCACAATTTATTAACCAAATCCATGGTCGTCCTGTGGCGGTCAAGCTGAATAATGGAGTGGACTATCGAGGTAAATACAACACCATTGAACATAATTTTCGCTAACTTGCCAAATAGAAAGATAGTTTGCCAGGCCATTGCCCAGGAGACTGTGTATTGAAGACACAACAATTCATGTTAATTCGGAATGGTTTGAATAGTTCAGTTGGATTCCACATTGTGTAGAATCCGGTTATCTGCCTAGTCGTCCCACCAAGTCCTTACCGGCATGGACCTAAGTCCATAAATAAACAGCGGGGAGAACAGAATACATCCCGATTTGACCTTTTTGACCAATTCAACTTATCAATTTTACAGGTGTCCTGGCGTGTTTGGATGGCTATATGAACATTTGCCTCGAGCAGACAGAGGAATATGTTAATGGACAGCTCAAGAATAAATATGGCGATGCCTTCATCCGCGGCAACAATGTGCTCTATATATCGACGCAGAAGCGAAGGGTTTAATATCTAAGTTTATTCCATAAAATAAATACAACAAACAAATCACTTTCTAATCCAATAATCCTCTTTGTAATCTCAACCTCAACTGGGATAGTGAGGATTGCCCGTGCCATACTCTCTTGGTATTGCACCGAAATAACGCAACTCCTTGATAGAATATCCCGAGCCCAGTGCAGCTATTAGACGCTCGCCACGGTGGCCAAATTTGCGCTCATAGTTGGGCTGCCAGGCTCTTCCGAAATGCGGATCGAAAGGTATCTCGCTGGCCTGCTGGAATGGGGAGTTGCCCAAGAACAGACGTTCGATATAATCCAATACGGCTTTTTCTTCTGAAAGTGCACGATTATGGGATTGGCCTGGGCACCAGTACGCGGATCCTGCGAGTCAAGATTCTTGAAATACTCGAAGTTCACCAAATCCAAGTTGGAGAAGTCAAAGACCTCATGGAAGTCGTGAAATGTAGCACGGACTGTGGGCGGCACTTGGCTAAGGCACTGCAAGCAAGGGCAATGTTAATGTGGTAATTATTCGGATATATTTATTGATTCCACACTACCATTATGGCCATTGCAATTAAGACAAATTTGCACATTGCGAATGCGTTTTCGAACCGACACGGACTCTTCCGACTCGTCACCAACTCAAATGAAGTTCAACTGATTTCGGCTGAGTATATTTTCGGCTCTTGTAACTCGGTGGCCAAATAATGTCGTCCAGTAATCAAAAGCCCAGCTCTTGTATTTTGTTGTAATACCGCATTACCCAATCAATCCCGCATGACACACAGCCGCTGCACACACTCTCCACTGGTCGCTACATTTGTAATTAATTGATATGCATGTCGCATAGGCGTTCCAATCGAAGCACCCGTCGGCGTCTGGGCTGCGTCGGCAAGCATTTCCACCTAGCTGACCACGACCCATTGTCGAGATCTGCAATCTTAATGAAGTCTCTTTGTTTTCTCGAAATGGGGCGAACCTTGAAAAGAAATATAATATTTTCATATTGAAAACATAAGTTTGAAAATTTTGCAATTTACAAAATGCAACTGAAATGCATTTTAGTAACCGGTTCCCCCTCTCTCTCTCACTCTCTCTCTGTCTCTGTCTTGGTTCTTGCCCCTATGGAAATTTAATATTTAGTCCAAACGACGCTTGTCAATCATCTTTGAATGGAATTGAATTTTAATGCTAATTAATGTTTGGTCAGGAGAGCATATAAAGTGACTTTTTGGCATTGCTCCAAAACATAAGACACGTTAAAAAATAAATCGAGGTTTTGGTAGGGCCAAATTTACTTTCTTTGAATAATGTAAGAATTTGTACCTTTAAATTAAAACAATAATAACATCAAGTCTAATTGTAAGGTTGAAAAAACTTATAGAAACGAGTTTTAATGCTTTTGAGAAATGTCAAATCTAAGTCAATCAGACACCAAATATATTCAATCCATTCAGTCTATAGTCCTCATTAACATGGGTTTTTTATCCAATTAAAAGAACATTCTACTTCTTGATCACAGCATCAATAAGATTTTTAGTTTTAAAAATTAAAGGAAATAAGTATAAGACTAATTTTGTCGACATGGAACGATCAGAACTAATAATGTCTTATTTAAATCATTCTTAAATAATTAAAATTAATAAAGTTAAGCAAATTTAATTATGATACAACAGTTAAAATCAGACAAATATAGAACTGCTAAGAAAATGTTTAAAGAATTGATGGTCCAAAATAGCCAAACAAAAAATTGAGTTAATTTTAAAAAGTGTCACGATTTCAAAACTGTGAAAAAGTAAAATATTTTCAAACTTTCGTTGAGAACTTAACAATTTTTAAATGATTAAAATTAATCGTAAAAGCAACGCCTAGGTTGTGATTATATAATTTTTAATACAACTACTGGGATTCATAGCAGATTTTGGTATTAAAGAAGATATAATCCAAGCATGACGAACGGTCATAACGAGTCATAGATCTGTGGCAAGGGTTTGGTAAGACGAAAGAAGATTTGGTTTATTTTGAATACTTGTAGTTTCCTAATGTAAGATGGAGCACATCTCCTCCAGACACTTAAAGAGTCCTATGGGACATGGCTATTAGTTAGAAACGAACAGTTAAGACCAGCTCTAATGTCTCTAAAGTCGTAATGTTTTGCGGTTAAGACATTGTGTCTTTCTAGGTGAACAAGGGGTTTAATTTTAATTAGGTGAAATATTTTTATCTATACCGACTACAATAGACTTCATTATCACTATTACCCAAACCATTATCAAATAATCAGATCAGATCTGGGTAAATGAAATAACGACTTTAAACAAAAAGGTCCAGTGGTCCAGATCGCATTAAGTATGTATATTTGCTTATATTTCCTAAGACAGTGGAAAATAACTCAATTTATCCCAATCGCCATTATGGAAAACCTCCTTATTAAGCAGTTTATCCAAAATATTACAAAAAATGAATTAAACATAATGCAATTTTAATGTATAAAGATAAAAGTCGATTTGTAATCGTCTGAAACCGAAAAAGTTACCTAGAAATTGAAAAACTTTAACTAAATATTTAAAAATTTACAAGATTGTTCCTTAATAAGTGAAACCATGTACTTATTTTCCTTGTAAATAAAATATTCAATTTTTTATTTATTTTTTTTTTTTTTTTTTTTTTTGGTATTTGTAATTTTGGCAAAACAAAGCGGGAAAAACTCAAACTAAACTAGTGCAAAAATACTTCAAAAAATATCAGAATATATCATTGAATGTTAAACATACTCAATTCTCTCTATTTTACTGCAAGTGGCCTGACTTTTATTTATTATTTATTTGTAAATCACATTCCTATTTATATGTTTGTATGTAGCATTTGATAATTTCCTCGATGTCGGAACTAAAAATTTTAGTTTTTAGTTTTGTTTTTGTTTTCTTTTTATATATATACTTATTCAATAGTATTTGCATATTTAATTTAAAAACAAAACACAGGGCAACTTTGCAAAAATGACGACGTTGGTGAAGAAAAAGGAGGAAGGGAGCAGCAGAAAGGAGGGAGATTTCATTATTTAATTGGCCCAGGACAAGAGCTGCTTCATGTCGGGATCATCTGCAGGGAGAGAGTTTCGATTAGTAGGAAATTCGTGAGAACAGTTATTAATTTACTAACCATCCAATTCAGGTTCTGATAATTTTGCTGGTGTCTTCTTCTTCTCCTTGGCCTTTTCGGGCAAGTCCTCTGTAGGTGCCTCTGGTAGCGTGTGCGTTGGCTCTGGAATGCCAATAATTTCCTTATCAAAGTTCTCTTGTTCCAGCTCATCGAGCTCGCGCTCAAGATCCTCATCATCCAGGTCCGCGCCAAAGGCCACGGGATTTGAAATGGCATCGGATATCTCGCGAGCCACATCCTGTTGCTCAGCAATATCATCCATCATGTCATGAACCTTATCCACATCCCTGGAAACCAACAAAAAATAAATAAAAGCCATGTGATCAAATGGATAAAGTAAAGTGAGATCGAAGTACGTACATATTTTGGTGCGCCGATTTGAGGGCATCGGCAGCATTCTTCATTGTGGTCAATACGGCAGTATTCGTGTTGGCACTCTCTAGAGCCTCCCTCTGCATTTCAATGGTCGATAAGGTGCCATCGATCTGTTGTAGCTGTTTCTCCAGGCGCTTCTTCTTTTTCAGAGCTTGTAATGCCACTGAAAATGGAGATGTAGATGAGATTAACAAAAAATATGTCTATATATTAATAATGTAAACAAAACGAGCAAATTGTGCAAAATGTGACAAGGAATTAAATTTTGTTTAGCTCTCATTTTTGGTTTCCAATTACTTTGACAAATTGCAATAACATTATTAGTGAATTGTTTATATTACGTTCTGAGCATGGGGCCACATCCAGGCATTGAGGCATCGAATATGGATTGATGGCAGGAAGAGAGTCGAAGAAATACAAATTGTTTTAATGGACAAAATTCTATTCAAGCGTTATCACTTATTAATTTACGGCAAGGCCTAAATCTAATGCTACAACAAAAGCAAAAACAACAGCAACAAACAATGAGTCATAATTTTTCCCCAACACACACATCTTAAGCCTCAATGAAGGCGGGGGATGAAGAATGATATGACGGCTACTGGTGACCACACAGATATGTGAGGACTGATGACCAACTCACCTCTTTTGTTTTTCGATGCATTCTTGCGTGCCGTGTTCAGCTCTTCCTCAATTTTGGACTCGAGGAACTCCTGCTTCTTGATAAGCATATTTTCTGTCTCTCGCAGTTTTTGTATTGCCTCGCCTGTGGATGGAGCCACCTCCTTCTTGCCCCCAAACATCTTGCCAAAGAAACTCATCCTGTTGATTCTATTTTGTTGGGATTTGCACACCTGGTAATGAACTAGAATTTGAGATTTTCCTAATTGCGTGCTCCGCTCGTTTCTCTTCTGTTTTCTTTCTGTCTGGACTAGTGTGCGTCACCTTCACTCTTACACACACACAACACACACTCAATTTTCTTTATGTCTGGGCTGTTTTTTTTTTTTTTAATATGTTAGTGTTGCCTAATTTTGAACTATGCAGTGTGACAAAATACTCTTGGAAATTAGAGGTGGCACCAATGCTAAAACGTATTTATGTTGTCAAGTCTGTTCATTACAATCGCGATCATGCATCATCACTATTATAAACAAATAACATCTGATTACTTTACTTCTAATTCAATTAATTTATGATGTACATGAGATTCGACAATACATAAATAAATCTTTATTTTCCACAGTTCTTAGTCTAAAAATCTAAAATTCAATGAAATGCTTAAAAATCGGTTACACTACACAAATGGCGTTGACTAAGGAAGCGACACTCCTCTCGTTTTATCTCGCCAGATTTTGTAGTTTTGTTAAAGAATTTGGTAAGCTTGGCTCCGGCGTATTTCGGTTTCTCGGACTCTGGTTCATCGAACTCCATTTCATAGGCCTTATCCGCCAGAGCATTTTCAGCTGTGGACCAACTGAACCGCACAAGACGCGGAAATCCAAATACCAAATCAATATTTTCGGCGAGAAAACGTTTTGTCACAGGATCACCGGGATAACCGCTGCCAAAAGCATTATCCTTAATCACCAGACCTTCTGGAAATTTCCAAACCTTTAGGGCATGATCTCGAGTAACCTTGGCACAGATACTAGCTGCAGAAACAATTGGATACGTAGAATCAGCTTTTTTGGCCACTGTTATTTTGAAATTGGGAAATCTTCTTAACAACTTCTCCTGGTACTTCTCCGGCGGTCCCACTGTATCTACATATACTTCGGCTATTTGGACACCAGCGTCAATAGCCTGTTGAATAAGTCCCATGGCGGAGTCCATAGACACCTCGTTAAGTGAACACTTTGAACGTCGATACATGCTTGAACTAATGACATTTGGAGAAATGATTTCAACAGCCCAGCCAATGCATTCGGTGGCATAGTCCAGAGTGTTCAACTCATTGAAGATAATGTCGCGCTTCTCCTCGGTCAGCTGCTTAGAATCTGCGCAGCCGAGATCAATTAAAGCCTGTTTGCTTTTCAATGGACAATATGAGATGCCATAGACCATGGGGCCCAGAACTGGACCACGACCAGCCTCATCAACTCCAAGCATACAGGGCTGTTCTTTACAAATGTCAGGGACATCGCTGACATAAATTGTATTCTTACTGTTTTCTTGGGCCGATATGAAGGGACCCAAAGATTTTAAGGATGTAATTTTATTGACGTTTTCTTCAGTTTGATGCTTTTCTTCATCTTTTTCTATTTTAACTTCTAATTCCTCTTTAGACATTTTGCGCGCGTTTTTGTTGTACTCTGCCAGGCGGGAACAGTGTTGCTTAACTCACAAGGTATACAGGAATTACCAAACACTACGCGAAACATTTTTAATCTATCGGTTATTTTAAATATTTAAATATTGACTTGAGCCCTTAAAAAAAAATGTTAAATCAATGGATAACTATAAATTTTCGAAGGAATGGACAAAAATAGCTTGCAAACTCGATTTTGAGTCATATTGGCGAAATTGAATTAAAATTTTAATGTATAATTGGCAACTGACTTTGCAAATAAAAATCCGCCAACTAAAACTAGTCATTTCTACAGCTTTTTAATTTAGTCTGTTTCTGTAGTTCAGCGAGTTGTGAACAGGAATTGTTACTGGGCTCATTATATCCTATCATAAAGTTAAAAATATATAATAAAGATTTAATTATGGTTAACATTGCTAATGATGAGCACTTAGCCACCCACTCAGATGATGCAACATATTCCGGACAATGGAGTGCAATAACACCTCCTGCCGAAGAACAGGAACATTTTCGTTATTTCATCTTAGAGCCCGCAGTGTTCTTGATCTTTCTTGCCAAATATTTGTCAGGTAACCAAAAAATTAATCTTGGATTCAAATGAATTAAATGATTAAATTATATGCTCAAAGGGACTGTTTATCAAAATCAAATCCTTTACCAAACCTGTCTCACAATTTTGGAGGTCAATGCAACTGAATGTGAATCTCTGAAGGGTCTTAATCGGGAGTCGGATGAAATTAAAGTAAGTTGTTTAAGTGCATTTCTTCTTTTTGATTATTAAATTCTATCATAGTTGAATGAGCTTATTTTATTATATCTCGACTATGACTCATTGCAGAAATGACATGTGACGAATGCAAAAACATATGTGCATTGTTCTTAAAATAATTTCAGTTTGTTTTTTTCAGAAGCTAGAGGTTAAAGTGCAGGAATATTCGGCAGACATCATGATGGCGAACTCCTTGTTTGATAGCATTATACCAGCCATTATCATTCTATTCCTGGGCCCCTGGTCGGATAAGTTTGGCCGTCGACCCATTTTGTTGACCACATTCTCTGGCTACCTGATTAGCTGCATCGCGCTAATTGTTCTTAGCTTCATTACTGAAACCACTAACATCAGTCCTTGGTGGTTTACTCTATACTCAGTGCCTTCTATTTTTTGTGGAGGAACTTGTGCCTTGATAACTGGCATTTATTGCTACATATGTGATGTGGCCAAAGAGAGGAATAGAGCTCTAAGGTAACTAGACTAGTAGGTTTTCTTAATTGACACTTATTTGTGATATGTTCATATAGAATGGTCCTAAACGAGGCGGCATTGTGTTCAGGAATGATGATGGGTAATGTGGCTAGTGGATATATTTATGCCGCAACAAGTGCGCTGACCCTTTTCATCATTGCTGGTTGCCTCATGCTGCTATCTCTAACCTATATAGTATTTTTTGTACCTGAGAGTTTAAAGCCTGAGGATATTCAAACAGGGGTATGCCTGATCCTTAAGGAATCTTTTGAAATATTTATTATTTACCTTTTCTATGTTTGTGTTTTATAGTCCCGTATTCGTGAATTCTTTCGATTCGATTTGGTAAAGGATTTAATTCGCACATGCTTTAAAATTCGGCCACATTATGATCGAGCTATCATCTGGATGACGATGATCGTATTGACTCTTATGATTTTTGATATGGGTAAACATTTACGAGACATTGCCACATACAATCTAATCTCTATTTCGGTTTTTTTAGAGGGTCTAAATACTATAAACTATTTATTTGTTCGAGAAAAATTCAATTGGACCGTTAAGGATTTTAGCTTATTCAATGCAGCTCGCATAGTTGTCCAAATTGTGGGCAGTATTGTGGGCACAATTATGTTACAGCGGTTCTTCAAATTGTCAATCGTAACAATGGCTATGCTTGCGTTGGCCTGCTGTGTCCTGGAAAGTACAGTAAGGGCCACTGCCCAAAATTGGCAGGAAATGTATTTTGGCATGTCCTTGGGAAACATGCGCGGTGTTTTGGGGCCCATGGGTCGTGCCATTATATCGCATATAGTCCCAATATCAGAACTGGGTAAGCAATTTGGATCTTACCATACTCAACTATTTATTTATCTAAACAATTTAGGAAAAATATACGCGCTCACCACATCAGTTGAATTTTTGTCACCATTAGTGGCTGCTCCATTATACACAACCGTTTATAAGGCCACAGTAAACAGTTATCCGGGGGGCATTCAATTTTATCAGCGCAGGATTATACTTCTTCAGTTATATACTAGTCGCGTGAGAAAATTAAATAATAATGCAAGACGTTTATTGAAAAACTAAAATATATTTTATTATCTTACAGAATCATTTTTGGAATTCAGAAGTCAATGGACTACGATGGTGTCTATCAAGCTATTGGCAGCTAAGTATCCAAACCCCATCCTGGAGGGAATAACATACATGAAAACTTATTTAATGGTCCTTTGACTTGGTATTATTTTCATATTTATTTTTCCAATACATTTAAATTTTGAATTAAATGTTATCGATTAACAAATAAAGAGTTATCGATTGTCGGTGGTCACATCTGAAAACATATCGAAATTTTTGTTTTGTGTTGTTTTCATTTTCGGCATCTCGTGGAAAATTGAGTCAAAACTGAGTGCCGGAAGATGGCAAATCGCACGGTTAAGGAGGCAAAGAATGTGCACGGCACGAATCCACAATATTTAATAGAAAAGATCATCCGTTCTCGCATCTACGACTCAAAATACTGGAAGGAACAATGCTTCGCCTTGACTGCGGAGCTTCTAGTAGATAAAGCCATGGAACTGCGATTCGTTGGAGGCGTCTTTGGTGGTAATATTAAGCCCACTCAGTTCCTATGCCTTACTCTAAAGATGCTGCAAATCCAGCCAGAGAAGGACATAGTAGTAGAATTTATTAAGAACGAGGAGTTCAAATACGTCCGAGCACTGGGCGCCTTCTACTTGCGTTTGACCGGTGCTGCCCTTGACTGCTACAAATATCTGGAGCCTCTTTATATAGACAATCGCAAGTTACGACGGCAGAATCGATCTGGGCAGTTTGAAATTGTCTACATGGACGAGTACATTGATGAACTGTTGCGGAATGATCGGGTCTGTGACATTATACTGCCGCGTATTCAAAAGCGCACCATTCTGGAGGAAAACAATGAAATTGAGCCAAAAGTATCTGTACTAGACGAGGACCTGGACGACGAAGTGGCCAGTGACGATGAGAAGCAAGCCGACGAACGAAGATCTCGTAGTCGTGAAAGGGACAGGCAACCGGCGGCTACTCAAGGAAATTCAAGCACCAGCAACAACCGTTCCAGGGACTACTATGACGAACTGGAGGAATACGATCGCCAACGTAATCGAGTGAGAAACCGAGACGATCGGAGGCATGCCCCATCAGGAGGACGTCATGACAGGGACCGTGACAGAGAGCGGGATCGAGAAAGAGAGAGGGAGCGGGAACGGGAAAGAGATCGAGAACGTGCAAGAGATCGGGAAAGGGAACGGGATAGAGAACGAGATCGTGCAAGAGAACGGGAAAGGGAACGGGATAGAGATCGTGCAAGAGAACGGGAGAGGGAACGGGATAGAGACCGTGGGAGAGAACGGGATCGACCAATACGGAGATAAATCAAGCCTACTTAAAAAAGGTCTTGGCGTAGATTCTTAAGACATCCAATGCTCCTTGTATAAAGACCAGTGCCTGGAGCTGCAGACATCTGAAAGAGGAAGTAAAGGTCAGTTGCTTGGACATATTTTATGGAAAAATGATAGAGAAAAATTTCGAGCTGAACTACAATGTGAAACAAATTTTGTTAGCAATTATCCCCCGGAGTCAAATTTACCAAATTTATTGACTCAATCTTACGTATAGTCATTAGGATCTAGCCTATTTGAATCGAGAAAAAATAAAGTGACTGTATATATATTTAGATATATAATACATAACGAATATTTAGCCCCTTTCGTTTTTTTTTACTCACAATTTAACCAAATCCTTTTACTAGGTTTAATGACAAATTACAAGGTACACGAAAGAATACCAAAATCCAATAATTAACAAGCCTTTACGTATCTATCTTTGAATTCTTCAAATCAAAAGAATGTAGGAGTGACTACTAGTCCAAAGCCAAGTCCTTTCAGGCGTTGTCATCGCAGCAGTCGATCCCATTCGCCTAGTAATCTGGAATCTCTTTATTAGAAAAGTAGTTGTCAGATTTCTCCTGGAAGATCTAAGGGTCTGGACTTAGTTCCTGGAAAAATATTGTTATAAAGTAACCCTTTCATATGTTTGCTTTTGACCTGGCTTGTAAGCTTTGCCAATTTTATTTCGCTTTATTCAGCTGCATTCGCAACTAATTTTATGCATTGGTAATTGCATCTGAAGATTTTGAAGTTCTTTTGCCAAGTCTACTGATGAGTTTGATCTAAATTTTAAAAAGGTCGTAGTTCAAAGAGAAATTGATTAAACCGTTTTTGAGAATAATAAGTTACAATTTATTTGGATATTGGACAAATGAAACTGTAATTAACTTAACTATATGTAAATTTCAACTACATATGTATGTACATATTACGTCTGTCTACATCTCCAACGACAGTAATATCTTTCTTCCTGTCATTATCCAAACGATCAGACTGCTATATCATCATATCCTAATAACGGCGAGTGGATGGACC
This sequence comes from Drosophila tropicalis, assembly GCF_018151085.1. Classification (NCBI taxonomy): domain Eukaryota; kingdom Metazoa; phylum Arthropoda; class Insecta; order Diptera; family Drosophilidae; genus Drosophila; species Drosophila tropicalis. The sequence goes on along the minus strand of NW_027173049.1, from coordinate 292,533 downwards.
TAGAAGGCGCCATCAATAGCCATCGATAATCAACTTCCGTGATTTCGGCTCTATCGATAGAAATTCACCAGGTTTAGAGAGTGTAGTATGTAAATATTCTTAAATATACATTTTACATATATATTAAATATATATAAAATAAACAGAAATATTAATTTATATCGTGCATATATTTTTCACTAAATACCAAAACAAAACAGAAATCAGAGTTTAGTATTTTTTGATTTAAATTGCAACAGGTTGGCAGCATCACAGCTGGTTCGTTGGTAAACAAATAATAAACTTTCCAAAACTGCAAGTGCAAGTGAGATAGTCGTAAAACACTGCTTTTAATCACCCAGCGAAACAGTGTTTTAATCATTTTACTATTGCAAATTCAACAAAGCTTTGTTTTGATTAGTGTCTTACTCGAGCTGAAGGCGTGAGGGAGTGAAATTGCTGGCTGGCTTTTCCAAGAGAATGAATTGCAATTGTTCTTTACATCAGTGTTAGATTCTTTGTTTGCCCCTAATCAAGATAAAGATACGGATAAAAAATGCCACGACGTGACGATGGAGATGAGCCCTTGGTTGATGACATGGAAGATGCTACCATTGCATTTGCAAGTCCGGACCAGCAGGAAGTTCCATTGCCCCCTCCACCTGCCCCTGCTGTAGAAGAAAATGGCTATCGTTGGTTCATCTTGGAGCCAGCAGTTTTTCTCATATTCTTCGCCAGATATTTAATAGGTATGCGGGATGACTCCCTTCCGTAACGATGAATCTTTATCATATTTGGATTTTCGTTATTTTTAGGGGCGGTTTTACAAAGTCAAATACTTTATCAAACATGCGTAACCATCATGGAACTAAATGCCACAGAATGCGAACCGTTTAAAGGCATTAATCGGGAAACGGATGAAGCGAAAGTAAGCGTTATTATATAAAATAATTTTGTGTATACATATATAGTATACATGTATGATAATTCTGTCTGGTAGTAATATTTTGACTTTGTTTTTATTGTATTTTGCGTATGACTTATGTATGTATGTTTTGCAAACGTTCAACGAGCGGAACAAAACCAGAGCTCAGGGTAAGAGGAAGAGAGAGTGAGGGGCTGAGATTAGGTGTAATTCAATATAACAATAAGTAGGCTATGCATATGACTTTTATTGTTTTAATTCTAACCGATAAGAGTCTATATAGAACAGCCTTGCCAAGCTTATAAGCAAATTGGAAGATTATGGATTACGATTAGGAATTTAGGTTTAATCATTACAACTTTCTCAAGTAAGAACTATTTGTTTTGCCCAGATTACAATGTTTTTTTTTTAGAGATAGGAGACGATTAAGTTTAGAATTAGAGTAAATTAGTTTATCAGTAAACGATTGCACCAATAATTTGTTTAATTAAGCAAATTTATGTTAAGTTGCTTTTATTATTGAGTTTGTCAGTAGAATCCAATTCAACCATTTACCACACCATGAGTAATTGAAAATGCACTTTCAAATTTGCAGAAAATTGAGGACAAAGTTCAGGAATATTCGGCTGATATAATGATGACTACCTCTCTGCTTGAGAGTATAATTCCAGCATTTGTTAGTTTGTTTCTGGGACCTTGGTCGGATAAGTTTGGCAGACGACCAATTTTATTGACCACATTCTCTGGTTATCTAACGGGTGCCATTATCCTGATTGTTATCACTAAGATTACAGACACCACAAATATTAGTCCTTGGTTCTATTTGCTTGTGTCAGTGCCCGCAGTTTTAAGTGGCGGAACTTGTGCCCTAATAACTGGCATCTATTGCTATATATCCGATGTGGCCAAAGAGCGAAAGCGAGCCTTGAGGTAAGTAACAGGTTTAAACGTATTTATTAGCATTAGTTGAGACAAATTTCATTGCAGAATGGTTCTTAATGAAGCCTCTCTTTGCTCTGGCATGATGGCTGGAAATGTGGCCAGTGGTTATATTTATGCGGCAACCAATGCGCTTACGCTTTTCATCATTGCCGGCTCCCTAATGACTTTAGCTTTAATCTATGTGTTCTTTTTTGTACCAGAGAGTCTCAGGCCTGAAGATATTCATACGGGGGGTAAGATAAACGGATTTCTTATATATCTGGAACTACAACTAATCGCTTTGTTCTTAATAGTCTCGCGTTCGCGAGTTCTTCCGCTTCGATTTGGTTAAGGATTTGGTTCGGACTTGCTTCCAAAGGCGTCCGAACTTTGATCGGACTATTATCTGGTTAACAATGATTGCCCTGACGATTGCCATATTCGATATGGGTGAGTTTGTATTTAAGTTTCTGCATACTCAAAGCATTCACTAATGTGTTATTTGATTTATCAGAGGGTGAGAACACAGTCAATTATATGTTCATGCGCGAACAATTCAATTGGACCATCAAGGACTTTAGTTTGTTTAATGCTGCTCGCATTGTGATCCAAATTGTGGGCAGTATTGTGGGCATGATTGTGCTGCGTCGTTTCTTTAAGCTGTCCATCATAACAATGGCAATGTTATCGCTGGCCGCTTGCGTCCTGGAAAGTACAGTAAGGGCCACAGCTCAACACTGGCAGGAGATGTATGTGGGCATGACGCTGGGCATGATGCGTGGCGTTATGGGACCAATGTGTAGGGCCATTCTCTCGCATGTGGCACCACCCACAGAAGTGGGTAAGTATTAACGCAAATGCCCACGATGGAAGCAAATTTAATCAATACTACCACTTGAAACTATTTAGGTAAAATTTTTGCTCTAACCACATCGATGGAATCCCTCTCACCATTGGGCGCTGCTCCCTTATACACTGCCGTATATAAGGCGACTGTTGAAGTTTATCCCGGGGCTTTTAATTTCATCAGTGCTGGCTTATATTTTATTTGTTATGTTTTGATTGCGTAAGTTTTTCAACTTTCAATTTGCATTGGTGGAAAGTTAACTAAAATGTTGCTCTTTCTTCTTCCAGAGTTATATTTGGCATACAAAAATCAATGGGCAGCAGCAGTGTCTATAAGGCTATTGGCAGCTAACCATTCTCAGACGATATCTCTTAGCTTAATTTAACTTTGTGTTTGGACACGGCTTATTCAAGTATTAAACCGATGATTATCTTTATAAATGTTTTATCTCAGACAATGTACAGATCTTTAATAAATTGTAAATATTTACATACATGCATATATATTGAAACATACAAAATCTTTGTATATCCAACTGAAAACATTCAGTGTTTGTAGTTTGTTTTGGTTAGCCTCACTTTCTAATCAGTAATGACTACCAGATAAGAATGCCATACAAGGGGCTTGGTTTGGGCTGTGGCAGGGGCAGGGGCAGTGCCAGAGGCGTGCTTTATGGTTTCGTTTACATCGCGAATATCAACAGCTGTTAGCGTTTAGTGTATCGCCTGAGTTCGACGGGTTCGGCAGTTCTCTGGCGCGCAATATCTATTGAGAAACAATGCATTGTTTAGTTTAATAAGAACAAGCAATCGTGATTCGCTAATTTCTTTGTTGTCAGTGAGAGCAATTAAAATAAATTATACTGGCCCGAAGCCCGCATTCTTTGATTCAAATCGAGTACAATGCCGAGTAGCGATGAGGCGCCTTTGGTGACTGACAATGGACAAGAAACGGAAACTGAGATTCTACAACCATCATCATCAACGTCTTTGCCTAAACCTAGTCTCAAATGTCGTTTACAGCGATTTGCCCTAGAACCAGCCATTTTTATGGTGTTGTTCGCCAGATACTTAATGGGTACGCCTTTTTGTTTTTTAAAATAAAACTTGTTATACATGTATTCATTTCGCTTAACAGATGCGGTTTATCAGAATCAAATTCTATATCAGACCTGTGTTACCATCATGGAGTACAATGCATCTGTTTGCAGGCCATTTCTCGGCATTGAGCCCGGCACGGAAGACTCCAAGGTTTGTAACTACTTAACCAATTGATCTTAATCAACCAAATGAAACAGAATTAACCTAATGAACTTATCAGTAAAATGCAGACAAAAGCACTTCCAAATGACTCATGTCTGATAAGGAAATGCGTGTTAATAATTTCGGGATATAGATATGTAAGGTAGAACCCCCAAGCCTATTAGTTTTTCTGACTCATCGATAATGAAACGTGACTTTGTGTCTTTTTTGTTTTTGCAGAAAATCGAAGTCAAAGTGCAGACATATTCGGCAAACATAATGCTGGCGTCTTCACTCCTCGAGAGCTGTCTGCCAGCAGTATTAAGTCTATTTCTGGGACCTTGGTCAGACAAATTTGGCAGACGTCCAATATTGCTCTCGATATTCATAGGTTGGTAGTACCCATGCAAACGATCCAATCTTGAGACTTATTGGTTGATCTTCTTCTAGGTTATCTCTCTAGCTCCATAATCCTAATCATACTCACTGGGATAACATCCAGCACGAATATCAGTCCCTGGTTGTACTTGCTCTCTTCAGTGCCTTCAGTTTTGAGTGGAGGGACTTGCACACTCATCACCATAATGTATTGCTATGTATCCGATGTGGCCACCGACGATAAGCGACCCATGAGGTGAGTGTAAACAAACGAAGACCCCCAAAAAGTTTTTATTATATGTTTATTTATTTGTTTTCTGTATTTAGAATGGTTCTCATGGAAGCAATGTTGGGCTTGGGAATTCTCGGTGGCCTCATGTCCAGTGGTTACATCTATGCTGCCACAAATGCCATGATCATCTATACCATTAGTTGCTCCATTCTCGTTTTGGGCGTGGTGCATTTAGTATTTTTCGTACCCGAAAGTATTAAGCCAGAGAATATACACACTGGAGTAAGATTCGGATCATATAAGATCCTAATGGAATCTAATGAATTCTTTCCTTCTAGTCACGAATTCGTGAGTTTTTCCGCCTGGACCTGGTCAAGGATCTGATCAATACTTCACTTAAGAAGCGAGAGAACTACGATCGTCTGATCTTGTGGCTAACTATAACCGCTCTCACAGTCTCGATATTTAGTTTAGGTGAATCTACATATCACTCGAGTGTGAACTAAGTAACACTAACCGATTTGTTTATTTACTTTATAGAGGGAGAGAGCACTCTCAACTACATGTTTATGCGTCAGAAGTTCGATTGGACTGTCAAAGATTACAGTGTCTACAATGTGGCTCGCATTGTCATCCAAGTGGTGGGCAGCATTCTGGCTATGGTGATACTACGTCGTTTCATGAAGATCTCTGTGGTCAGCATGGCCATGGTGGCTTTGGCCTGCAGTGTCCTAGAGAGCACTGTGCGGGGAACAGCTGTATATGCCGGGGAAATGTATTTGGCCCTGTTTCTGGGCATGATGCGTGGCGTTCTGGGGCCCATGTGCAAAGCCATTCTGTCGCATGTGACGCCAAGTTCGGAATTCGGTAAGTGCTGTCGAAATAAGTCAAGCGTGTAGAGAAAATGATCATAAGCTTCATCACTGGATTAGGTAAAATATTCGCTCTGGCCACATCATTGCAATCGCTGTCCCCGGTGGCTGCTTCTCCTCTCTACACCTCGGTATACAAGGCCACCGTTGGGGTTTATTCCGGAGCATTTAATTTCATTAGTGTGGGACTTTACTTCTTGGGCTATGTTCTAATGGCGTAAGTGAATGTGCATTTCCAAAGCGAATAGATAATATTTTAATCCGATTTCCTTTCTTTACAGTATAATTTTTGGCATCCAGAAATCAACGAGTCCCAGCAATGTGTATCAGGCAATAGGTTGATGTTTAGTTGTAGCCATTATACCAATTTTGTACATTTTTATTAATCATAAGAAACTGTTTTATAGTATTACGAATTAGCATCCAATATACACAATTTTTATAGTATTAATTATTGTTTTCATTTTTATTCTATGGCGCATCGAATTTCTGTGGGAATCAGTATAGTTCTAGTGCTTGGCGAGCTCGGAAGTTTTCTATTGTAATGCACTGAAGTTGATATCAGTCAGTATTACGTACACGACCATGTCGGACTTTGGCAATGAACCCATGCTGATTAACAACAAAGCAGATGAGACGGACGCGGAACCCCATGCACACAGTAATGGACTACTAGGCGGATACGTGTTAGAGCCTGCAGTTTTTCTAGTCTTGTTTGCCAGATGTTTGATTGGTAAGCCAACTGTGGGTCAGATATGAAAATTTATACAAGTTTTCAACTCTCTCAGATGCGGTTTATCAAAATCAAATACTCTATCAAACTTGCCTCCAGGCATTGCACTACAATTCCACACAATGTGATCCGTTTTTGGGCATCGATCGCAGTTCTGAAGAGTCAAAGGTAGGTTTGCTTTGCTATATATGTACATATATGGAAACTGCGTTTTGGATGCCTTTGGCATCGTAGAGACCTTTTCGAATTGGCACACGTTGTTTTGACGCAGTTGTAGCTCATTATTGAATTTGTAGAGATAACAAAGGGTAAATAAAAGCTAGTCGACACTCCAAACGAATGGAAATAAAATATTTCGTTTAGTGACTAACTATAGGCAACACCCTCCAATAGACTATTTTAATACTTTAAAGTCTTTAATTTTATTATAACCATTTATAATCGATTCTATTACTGTTAAAATTTACATCTCAGGAGTTTCATAACAATATGAATACACATTCTAGATAGGCCAAGTAAACAATTTTATATACTTATTTATAAAATAAACTTTATAGTTGGGAATTATCGAATGTAAAGGTTTATTTATATATTTCATTTATTCACTATCAATTTAACTATTTAACTAGATATAACTTTTAGATCCGAAGTAATTGAGAGACTCTATGTTTTTGGACTACTATTCATATGGACTCTAGACCATTTTCGATTATTTTAAAGACACTTATACCTTGTAATGTCCCACCCCATCAAATACCATCGTAATAATATATTTTTTTTAAAGTGCAACTTTTAATTGATGTATTTATTTCTGATTTTTAGTTTAACAACTAAATTATGACGTCTTAAACGATTAGATGGTATCGTAAAGTTTATTAATAGTATTATCTGCAAACGATTGAGATTTGTTGATCTAAGTAGTCCGAGAGACTTGAATAGAACAATATATTTTGTGTATATTGGAGACTGAATGTTATTATTTTATAAAATTATTATTTTCCCGGGCAAGGGGCCCTCTTCAGTTCTTCTTTAAGTCCGGCACTGGTCGTATTTAACGTAGCAGTAACTTTCACAACGAAAAATGTCAATCAAAACCGGTTAAAACTTCTTGACAACTTGTTAGTTTGTCTTAAATAAATTCCACTACTTTGTAACGAAAGTTTGTTTGGCCACTTTGTGAAATGTTTGTTAGACAATTCAAAGAGTATCAACGTTTGCCACTTTGCCCTCATGACATTATTTCTATCTTATATCTTAGAGAGATCTTTTCATTAAACATCATAATTTTGAATCATATTAGATTCAGCCAACTTGACATTCATATGATATCAGCAAATATACAAACTTGGGCGATCTGATACAAGGTTGTCAGTATTTAAACTTCTGTCTATGTAAACGCAGTGGCGGATCTTGAGCTGTGAAAATGGGGAAATTCGCCCCTGAAGTATACAATGGACAATCCAAGAATTACAAATTACAGCATATTGTATACTTTAAGGGGCAAAGTTTTCCCATTTCGAAGCGCCAGATCGGCAAATATATACCAAATGTTTATTTTAAAATTATATAAAAGGGAATTTAAAAGTAGTCAATCAAAGTATTTTCATATGCTCACAATCTGATTTATATACATATATAATATAAAACAAAAAATGTATTAAAAATATAACTTCAAAAGGAGTCAAAACTGATTCAAAGGATCATAAAGTACCATCTTCTCCCGATAGTCATTCAAATGTCGGAAGAAATCCATTTATATTATATGTATACTATCATATCTTTGATGCTTGTGATTTTGCAGAAAATTGAGGTAGAAGTTCAGGAATATGCGGCAAACATTATAATGGTTAGTTCCCTAATGGAGAGCTTTTTCCCAGCTGTGGTGAGCCTCTTTTACGGTCCTTGGTCTGATAAATTTGGCAGACGACCCATTTTGTTGGCAACTTTTGTGGGCAAGTTAAAGATGATTCGATTGAAAGGGTGATTAATTTAAATCCGTTTCAGGGTACTTCTCAAGCAGCGTCATTCTGAGCGTCATCACACAGATAAGCTTGCGAGAAAGTATCAGTCCCTGGTGGTACATTCTATACTCGGTGCCGTCGATCTTCAGTGGGGGATTTTGCTCGGTGTGCGCCGTGTCTTTTTGTTATGTATCCGATGTCACAACTGCTAAGACAAGACCCATGAGGTAAGCCGATTTCACCTGAATATGTGTACATATATTTGCTATAAATCTTCCCTTCTTAAGGATGGTGCTAATGGACGCAGCTATTTCAATCGGATTGATAGGCGGGACTGTGACAAGTGGTTACATCTATGAGCTGACCACAGCTGCTCCATTATTCATGATTTCGGGTTTTCTAATGGCTATATCGTTGATCTATTTAATTATCTGGGTGCCAGAAAGCTTAAGACTTCAGCATGTACCCTCCAGCGTAAGGTCCAAGTCCCAAATCAGAGAGTCTTAATAATTTCCATGGTCTTTCATTATAGCACCGCCTACGTGAACTCTTCCGCATGGATTTGCTCAAAGATCTGTGGCACACATGTTGCCAAAGTCGAGGACATTCAGAAAATTTGATAATCTGGCTGACTATGCTGGCCCTGACCATTCACATCTTTGCAGCGGAGGGGGACAATAGTGTGAATCTGTTGTTTATACGCGAGAAATTTGATTGGACTGTCAAGGATTTTAGTGTCTTCAATGTGGCCCGGCTGTTCATTCAAATTCTGGGGAGTATTCTCGTTCTGTCCGTCCTACGTCGCTTCTTCAAGCTATCCATTCATGGCGTGGCCATTCTGTGCCTCGGCTGCATCGTCCTCGAAAGTACAACACGGGCCACAGCTCAGTACTCCTACGAAATATACCTAGCTCTGGTCCTGGGCATGATGCGCGGTGTTTTGGGGCCCATGAGCAAGACTATTCTATCGGAAGTAACGCCCAGCGCCGAAATGGGCAAGGTATTCGCGTTGTCCAGCTCACTACAAGCAGTTACTCCCAGTCTAGCAGTGCCTCTCTATACAACGGTTTACAAAACCACTGTGGAAGATTATCCTGGAGCCTTTAATTTGATAAGTCTGGGATTGAACTTCCTCGGTTTCATCTTAATGAAGTAAGTATAAAATATACACGAATATTCAATCATCGTGAGAGGTAAGTCCTCGGTAGATGAGTTGTCTAAGTGACCAAGTTATTTGGGCAACTGAACAACGAGGACCCGGGTTCGAATCCCAGGCTAGTGTATGGATGTAGATTTCGTCTAATTGTTCGGTGCCTTGTTCCTAAAAGTATGCTAAGAACAATGAAACAGAGCACAGTTAAGTCACTATGCTTTCCCCTCCTAAAAGTGAGAAATGGACAACTTTTCCAACGAAATCACATTAAATGTTAACCCTTCAATGCCAATCGATTTATTTTACAATCTTTTTTAGGAAAAAGCTTAGTTTTCGAATGAAAGTTATAGCTAAATATATACAAGTTTTACATAGTTTCAGCAGATATCAAGATGAAAATTTGATGAATTTTAAAGGTTCTGTGTTCCAAACTTATTTAATTTCTAAGGATATCTTTTTTAACTTTCACACACAACGAAGGTTTCTCAAAAATTTCCAATTTTTCTTAGAAATTTCACAAAGGATTTATATATACCTCGCGGTTACAAATTTGTCACACATGATCCGTTTCATTTCTGGATTCCTTCCTTTGCTATAATCTATTATAATAATATATGTACATATATGTATGTTTTATAATATTATACTAGAATATAATATTTTTTTTTCTATAACAATCAGGAACTAAATTTGAAGGCACTTCCAATTAAACTAACATAGATAGAAGGTCCCAACTAGTAAGGGATTTACGCCCCTTGGACGAAAAGTAAAATTGGAGCCACTGCTGAATAGTTTGACTACCACATGTTAGTAAATGTTTCATTTTTGTGCTTTTAGATATATTCCATACTTTTCTTAATCAATATCAGACATCAAACTTTTAAAAGAAGCTTTAGTCCAATTTATTTATCAGTTAAAGTCAATATAGTTCCTCTGATTTGTATGAAACGTTCTCAAATATTTGTCTTTCTATGTTTAAACGGAATCAGTTGACATCGCCACATTCATACATAGATCAAGAAAAATGTCCTTTAGTATAAATTGGTGGTATAAAACGACGTCAAGCCAAAAGACCTCAAGAATTACATACAAAGCCCAAAACGAATGCTTGGGCTAACTTGAAAATATTTGGTGTGCATCATCATAGATTACCTAAATCTGCAACTTCTTCAAAAAGCACACAAATCTATTTAAGATTTTGGAAAGACTGCGCTAAACAACTGACCAGCTGGAAAGGAGGGTTTTTTGTTCAAACCAACCTGTAGAAAACAAGTCGAAAGCTGGCAGGACGACACTTACGGGTCATTATCTAAATACAATTATCAACAAACTACTGATAAAAGTTGTTCATTGAATTAAATTCAAAGTTAAAAAAAAAAAAAACGCGCTAACCTACTGTCCACCACTGTATGTAGTTCCTTTAGGATGATACTATCGAGAATTGAAATCAAGATTATAAACATAGTCATTGGGGCTTTCGGCTCTCATAGAGAGCCGGACTTATAAATGACTGATTCCGTATTTAAATTCATATTCACATTTCACATTCCATTACGAACGTTAAAGTTATTCATTTCATTTTAGAGTCGTTTTAGATCAAGATACATAGAAATTATCCCAAGTTTACAATATTCCCCAGGTTTACATTAAAACAGTTTGCCATTACGTTATCTAATATTCGCAATCATTCAGTTTCATTGTCAGTTTTATATAAGACTAATCGACAATTGTTTAATTACAGCTTTGTCTATTGCATTCAAAAATCAACGGAATGATCCACAACACAGAACGAGCCAAATTGCCGCCATGTTCAAGTATTATTATGATCTTTATCGGAAGAGTGGAATGAATTATATATGTGTAATTTATTATATGTACATATTTATATTAGCTACTACAAGTTAACGTTTATTAATTAGGGGCTGGATGCATCACAAAATAAATAGTTCCTACGCTTACGAGCTGCTCGATTCCTTTGGGATCACTTCAGGACTTTGGCATAATGATCCTTGTGCATGAACTTAATGCGCAAGACCCATCTGAAATGGGGCAAATAGTTAGTTCTAATTTTGATCTAATTGCCGACATTGAACTTAATAGTTTACCCCATAAACACGAACGAGAGCAAATATAACGAGGAGCTAACGAAATTGAATAGCCCCGGATATGTGGTTAGGGAACGTTTGTATATCAACGTGTAGAGGGGGGCGGCAACTTTGGGTTGAAAACAAAAAATTCGCTAATTAATAAGGCAAAAAAATATTTAAAAATTTACAGATTTTATTGCTTACCGAAAGGTGCAAACGATTGCAAAACATTTTTTATGGAGAAGATTTTACCTAGAAAAATAACAAATAGAAAATTGTTGAAGCCTTTTTGCTATTGAATCACTTACCCAAATCGGAAGGCGGCACTATATTGGACACAATGGTGCGGCACATGGGACCCGAAATGGAACGAAAGACGCCCAGGGCCACCGATAGATACATATGCCAGGGCAAGGTGGCGAAACCCTTGGCCAAATTGTTGAGTATTTCCGAAAAGAAGGCCAGCAAGGCCAAAGTAACCACCGAGAGACGAAAGACCTTCAAGGAAAATCGAAATACATATATTAGAATCAGATAACTTATTTAACTCGTTCTAAGTGCACTCAACCTTTCTCAGAATTAGGAAACCAATAAGAGCTCCCACCATGGGCACCAGATGGCTAACTGTCTCATAGAAAGTGTAATCCCTGACAGTCCAATGAAATTTCTCGCGGACAAACAAATACATGACAGTCATCACGCCATCTGACAAAAACAAAAAGAGGTAATTATCATTACATTCGACAAGAAACACGCGGCAGTCGACTGAAACCCACCGAACACAAAGATGGACAGGAACATGGCAAATGTGACAAGCCAAATAATTGCACGAGCATGATTTTCGCGTGGCTTGAAGCAGGTGCTAATCATGTCTTTGATGTGCACCACACTGAATAGGCCGGCCTTCTCCTTGGGCCCCGCAGCCACCTCCAGTTCTCTGGCCCGTTGTTCGGCCTTTTCTGGCAACCTCTCCACGTATTTGGCCAGCAGATCTTCATCGAAAGTCATGGCGGGTGTGGCCGGAGTGGGCAATTCCTGGCCCGTCTGCTTGTGCAGTACGGGTCCCATGAAATTGCACTCAGTCATTGGCATATTCTTGTCCAGTTCTTTTTCCTTTTCCATGGCCATTTTCTTTTCCAGTTTGGCATCTTGCTCCTGACGAAAGTGCAGACTTTCGGGCACAAAGAATATGATAAATGTTGTGGCAATTGTGACTATACACCCGGACAGGCCAATGGTTACGGCCGCACTAGTCGCTGCATATACAAAACTGGAGAGTAGGGATCCACTGGTCAGGCCAATGAAGAACAGCGACTCCATGAAGATCATGCGATAGGGTCTCGTCTTGCAGTCGGTAATATCCGATATAAAGCAAAAAGCGGCTACCGAAAACACACAATTGCCTCCCAGAAGCGAATGAGGCACTGCAGCCAAAATGTACCACCAAGGGTTGACAACATAGTAACTGGACAATTGGCATATCAGAGCCATTAGCCAGAAGGAGGCGGAAAATCCTGCAAATTCAGAGAAATACTCCATTTAAGAAAAAAATGATCAGTTGTTCACTTACTCTCACTCATCACTCACTTGTTTAGTTGTGCCTACATTCTTTTGATGGATGTTTCTATTCGAACAACTGAACAAGTGAGCAAATGAATAAGTGATCATGCGAGTGAAAAGGTAAGACTGACAAAATGTCCACCTACCAATCATAGACACCACAAGCAAAGGCTTCCTTCCATAGTGATCTGACCAGGATCCAATGAAGAGACCACAAAAAGCCGGCACTATACTCTCTAGAAGGGTCCGAGTGAGAAACAAATTGGCCACATACGGTTGCAACTCCGTTTCAATGGCCTAAATGGCGAAAATATAAACAGAATTAATATTCTTCTTCTGGAACTGAAAACAAAAGTGGGCAAATGACATGGGATATACTTGCTCCTCATCTGAATAACTGAACGGAGCTGATCTAAAACTTATCAAAAGTTTCTTCAAACTGATTAGAATAGGATAGTATATAGTTTATAATAATAGTTCTGAGCCTTGGCCTTTAAGCAGCTACCAAATGGTTTATATTTCCATCACAAGTAGTTAAGTAAAGCAAATCTATTCTAATGACAAAAGTATTTAAATAACTGGATATCTAAGTCTAATGCCTTCTCGTCTGTGGAAGTTATGTAATAGATTCTATGTACCTATATTATATAATATTATTACATCTTGTATATATTAAAATAAGAAGTAATGTATTCAATCGTTGATATTCACGCCTCTACTTGGAAATACTAATATATAAAACCTATTTTTATTTTGATCCTGGAGCCGACAAGATGTGTTTGTGTGTTCAAACTTGAAGCACTTGAAAATTGATAATATTCCTCTAGATGCTATCATGAATGTATACAAAATAGACCATAAAATAATCTAAAATATTTTAAGACTTGATCGACTTGAAATTTGCTAGTCACTTTTATGAGCAATTGAACTTCAAAAAGTACACACAAACTGCGAATTCCGGCTATGATAATTGAAGCTTCTGTGTCTACCTATTCTATGCTAAATAGTTATCTATCTAACTCATTGTATTAACAATGGCTGAATGAGAATACACTGAATTCATTCAAAAGTGGCTTTTGTTTGGACGGAAATGGAACTGAAATCTCTTTTGGCCCAACTTCGTTCGAGTCTCATACCCACATTTATTTCAGCGCTAGCATTTTTATTGTCCAACTGCTTGCAATCGGTTTCGTTGTAATGGAAAATCACTGTACACGTCTGATAGATGACCTGGTTACGTTGGATTGTGCCTGTTTTGGGTTTAATTTGAAAGTGTTAGCATCTGAGCACGATGATCCGCTGTCTCCGTGGACTCACTCACCCGATAGTGTGTGCGAGAAGAGTAACATGAAGACAACCGGTTCTATATAGAACATATGGAATATCTTGTGCCATTGCAGATTTTTCAGACGCTCGAGTGTCAAGGTGGGCGAGGCCTTCTCAACCATATTTTCAGGTCAAATATTTGTTAACCGAAAATTTGTAAATATTTATTGATTTATGTTTATTTCAGTTTAATCGGTTTCACTTGGTTTTTAGTTGGACATTATTAAACTTATCACGTAATCAGGAAATCCCTGTAAAATTTAAATGATGAGGGCACTCAATAGTTCAAGCTCAAGTTTGATTTTTAAATGTTTTTTTTTTTTTTATTATTATTATTATTTATTTATTCGGATGAGTGTTTGCCATGCATATTAGCCAAGATCCAAAATTAGATAGATTCACTGGGGCGACATGAAACCGGCAAACGACAAACGACAACCAACAACCGATCAACCGACTGACCGACCAACCAAGCGACTGACGACAATTATTTGCAATTAGAGTTTGATTCTCGAAATGAGAAGCTCTCGCTCCGTCCCAGCGTTTTTATACGCCGCGTTCACAGAATTCAACAACATGAACGGCGTCGAAACAGTTGTTCATCAACAAAACAAGAGAAAAATAATAGTAGGAAAAAGGTTTAAAAAAAAATACACAAAAATTCGATAGCTTGTGGCAATTCATTTGAAAATTACATTACATCCAATGCCTCCCCTCACCACGGCACTCCCACCCCCTCAAAATCAAATAGAGAAAAGGTGTTCCGATGTATTACGAATCCCAGACAGACTGAGAGAGAAGTGGGAGAAAATGAGAAAGTCTAATCTCTGTATCTCTGTAACCTCTTGAAGTCTCAGAAGTTGTCTTTGAGATTATCGTATATTATCCGATGGATCTGGTTAGTTCTTGGCCATTTGTTTATATCCCAAAAATTGTTTATTTTTCTGGCAAATGAATAGCACGAGTCGAAGATGGTCATAATTATAGATTACATATGTACATATGTTTGTACATATGTATATCCGCTTAGTATTAGGGTGGCTCAAAACAAAGATGATCAAACTTAAAGTCTTTAATAAGAAGATCATATACATATATTATATAGGATAAGGAATGTTTATGGAGTGTTTAAAAAGTAGTTTAGATAGATTGTGGATACATCATTCACATGTTCACATTCAGATATATAAAGTATGTATATAGTAAATATACAATATACCCTATATTAATTTACATTAATATTAATTTCTTGCCAAAATTGCATTAATCAATCAATTTTTGTATTTAATGTTTACATTTCGGTGAAATTTCTCCTCAAAGTTTATATTTAGAACCCATAGCTTTGGTATTAAATATTTAAAGTCTTATAGAAAAAAAGATAATACTTTCATTTTTAAGATATTTTGACTGAACTATTCCAGAGAAAGAGATACAAGGTAAAGAATTGATGTCTTTTTTTTTTTAATTTTTAAATACTTTTTAGTAACTTTCATTCAGGGCGATTCTCGTGGATATAAGGCCTAAGGCCTATCCAAGATGTTTCTGAATTTAAAGGTTTAATGGATTATTAATTAATCATTATTTGAGGATTAAGACAAACAACTAAATAAAATCAGATCGGAGAACCGATATAAACATCAACTCGTAATTCTCGATCTTTAAAATCTATTCGCAAAACAGAAAAAATCGATTGGTTATAGAAAATAATATTTTCAAAATATTCTATAGAACTGTTTGCCTTCAAAATTTTAACTAGAAATACATATAAATCCATGAGTGGCTAGATTTATTTATATTAACTTGATTCATAAAATTTAAAGATCTTTAAAAACTAATCAAAAACGCTTTTTCTGATCGTAATATTATTAAATATAAAAATTTATATATTCATTTAAAGGAAAAATAGAATTCAATTGCTAATCATTTCATATCAATAGTACCTCTTGCTAATTTTTTAGTTCTTATTATAAAAATGTTCAATTAAAGGGTCAATTATTGAAAATGAAATCAAAGTATTTACTCGCTTTGCTTCTTAAAACAACAAATTATCGAAAAAAACTAAGGCAAATATATATGTTTTTATTTTTGAAAAACTAAACTAAATTTTAAAAAACTTCACCTACAATATGTTAACGTGCTGAAACATCAAATATTTCCACTAATCACTAGATTATTAAATTCAATTACACATGGCAGATAACTAACTAGATGATCGTCATTTCGTTATGCTCCGTTGAGGCATAAAATTTGAGCAGACAGAACGAAAAATGCAAAAAAATAAAAAAATGTGTGTTATTATAACTTTTTCTTAATTTGTTGTTTTCTTTATTTTTTTTGTTTAATCAAGGGTGTAAAACAAAAACATTTGAAATTAGCAAAAAAAATTAGCATTCAATTTAAATCGGCAGTTAACACCAATCATTAGGACTTGCGCTTCGAGATATGTATGTATGTATATGTAGATGTACCTACAAATATATTTATATATATAGGAAATTTGTCAAGTGACTCCGCACACGCCAAATGATGAAAAATAACAAAATGATGAAACTGAAATAAAGAACAACATTGTTAGAAAGAAAGTTCTTTTGCGGATGTGTCCATTGAAACTCGTCTGTTTACATGGGCCATGTAACGATCCTTTTTCGTCCTTCGGGATATTTACAATTATCTCTTGGGTTAGGTTCGGCACAACAAAATTTATTTTGTGCCCCGGTGAAATTAGAACAGGTTTGTTTAATGATTTGTTTTGGTGGTATGTTTATTTACGATTGTTTATGGGCTTGGTTGGATATGACAAGTTTCTTTTAGAGGAGTCCCGAGCTCTTTCCTGGAATTTCGGTAACAGGATATATCCTTGTACCTTCCAATATGCTGGGGATCGTCCTGGGGCAGTTTGACCTTACTCGATTCTTGCCTAAACACGGTGTTTTAGTCCTATTCCAAGGACTTGCTGGTTACAGGATAATTTGAGAGGTTACTCATAAGGCCGTCTCGAATTATTCTGACTTTTCTTGATCCTTTCACTTGTTTGTTTCACTAGTCTGAGCCTTTAAGGTTACTCGTAAGGCCTTAAAAACTCCCTTGGTTGATCATGACTTGTATACTTGAGTCAATTAGTTCCACGTCTAAACTAAGACTGCCGGCTCTGTCGAGCGTGGTCCCTTAAATATATCCCGAGATGCCCATAGGGCGCTGGCTGCGGCGTCGTGCTGTTGGCAGCGGCGTTGGGATCGTGTCAGAAGTGGGTCGCCTCTTCCGGCGAATTCTGCTTACCGGCAGTATTCAAAGAATGGCTAGGCTAAAAAGTGCTTATGCTAGAAAAGGGAAGTGAAGTACCTAGTGTGTCTTGGGTCACATATTTTGCTAGGGTCGCATAAACATAAGTTGCTTACATGGCTAAATGTGTTTACAGGAAATAAAAGACGTATGTAGCTTAGTTGACTAACAGTGATATGGGTCGCGATGCACGCGTGCTGTGTGCACTCGTTTAATTTCCCCTGCAATGCACTTTCATACGTATATCGTATCTATCAGATAGAGGGCTTCCCTATCGTTCATCCCTTCCCCTTCGGTTCGCATATTCCCCTATGCAATGCATAAACCATTATCGTTTCATATAATGCATGCATGCCCCCCACGCATCTTCCCGCTTGTACGAAATTGCCAGTGGTCGCATGTGGTTCGATCGGCCATGTTTGATCGTAAATCATGGGATCGAGCCATGTTGGACTTGGTTGCCTATCGCATGTGTGTGCATATCGGTTTCTTGCATTATGCTTTCCACGCATCTTCCCGCTTGTACGAAATCGCCGACGGTTGCGTGTGGTTAGACTGGCCACGTTTGATCGTATGCCACTTATATCGAATCGGTTCGATCCATCAGCAGCGGATTCGGTCGTATATCGTACGTTTGGTTTGTGTCTCGGCTATATCTTGTATCTGGTGCATCCTTTGCACCGCTTGATTGTGTTGTTGCTGGCTTGTTGTGTGGGATATTATAGTTAATTATAATGTTCCTCACACTCCCCCCTTCTTCGGGAGTGATTTGCCCTCCCCTGTCCCTTGTACCTTGTGTTTGTTTTCTGTATGTGTATTTCTTTCTCGCTGCCATGTCATCAGAGTCGTCCTTCTCATTGTTCATCTAGTTTCTTGCCATCTGTTTGTTCGCAAATTTGTTGTTTTATCTGGCTGATATGTGCTTGCCTGGTTTTTCCTGTTTCTTTGTGCCGTAATTTACATATAACTGGAGACAAAAACCCTGTCACTTCATAGGGGCCTCCAAATCTTGGTGCCAACTTTGCTGCAAATCCTTCGGCCGCATTCGAGAGATGGTGTTCTTTTGCCCATACTGTGGTTCCAATTGTTGGTCTCCACTCTCTCCTCCTTAGGTTATAGTGACGTGCCTGATTTTGTGCCGCCGTCTCCAGATTACGTCTTATTAGCTCGAACAGCTCTTGTACTTGTTTTGCCTTCGCCTCTGGTGGTACGCTTTGCTTTCCTGTGCTTGTCGTGACACTATCGTATATCGCGCCTGGCATTCTAGGTTCACGTCCTTGTATCGCATATGCTGGCGTAAATCCAGTTGACTCTGATTGACTAGTATTTACAGCCAGTGTTATTTCCGGCCAGCTCTCATCCCAATTCCGTTGATTTTCACCGGTAAACTGAGCAATCATTGTTTTCACTGTTCTGTTTGCCCTTTCGGTTGGGTTTTCTTGTGGTGTGTATGGTGCTGTTAATTGGTGGTGGCATCCCCATTCCTCTAGCATTTTCTTAAATGTTCTGCTAGTGAATTGGACCCCATTGTCCGTTATTACCACTTTAGGAACTCCAAATCTCGACAGAATCCTTTCCCTAAAGGCCTTGATTAGATTCTCCGCAGTTGCCTTTCGCATGGGTATCAGTTCTGTCCATTTTGAAAATCGGTCAATGATTACTAGTAACATTGAGTTTCCATGTTTCGACCGTGGTAAGGGTCCGACGAAATCAGCGCAGACGGTGGCCCATGGTTCATCCGGTATTTGCGTCAGCATTTTCCCTGCTGCTTGCTGTTGGTTGGGTTTGTATTGTTGACACGTTGTACACTTTCCCAGGAATTTCTTGATATCTCGTTGCATTCCTGGCCAATAATATCTTGACGCAGTTCTAGCGATCGTTCGCCTGTTTCCTGTATGCCCTGCCGTTATGGAAGTGTGGTTTTCTTCCATCACTTGGTTTCGTAGCGTCTTGGGCACACACAATTTCCATGATATTACTTCTTCTTGGCCTGCTCTATGCGGAATATTCCTGTACACCTGGCTGTTTTCTACTATGTAATCTGGATATTTCTGTGGTTGTTGTTGTATTTTCTTTATTATATCTTGAATCCACTCACATTCTTTGTTTGCTTGTCGTAATCGGGCGCCATTGTCTACTATTCTTTTGCACCCTTCCATCGGTTGTCTTGATAGTGCATCGGCGACAATGTTTAATTTACCCTTTCGATATGCTATTTCGAAATCGTATTGTTGTAATTCCAGTGCCCATCGAGCTATGCGGCCCGTGGGGCTCTCTATACTATTCAACCACTTCAACGCCATGTGGTCTGTCACCACCTTAAATCGGTATCCCTCGAGATATGGTCTCAGCTTGCGTACTGCCCACACTATTGCTAGGCATTCCTTTTCTGTTGCCGAATAGTTCTTCTCCGCTTGATTCAACTCTCTCGACAGATATGAAACCACTCTTTCCCCCTCCTCGGTGTTTTGTACTAGTATGGCCCCTAATCCTATGTTGCTTGCATCCGTCTGGAGTACGAACATTTTTGTGAAGTCTGGGCATGCCAATACTGAGTTACTCGTGAGTTTTTCTTTTACCGATTCGAATGCTGCCTGATGCTCTTCGCTCCAATGCCATTTGGCTTTTTTCTTGAGCAGAGCGTTTAACGGGTGTGTTATCATAGCAAAATTTGGTACGAATCGTCTGTACCATGAAGCCACTCCTAGATATTGCCGTAATTCTTTTGTGCACGTGGGCGGCTTCAATTTAGCTATTGCTGCCACCTTGTCTGGGTCCGTTGCAATACCGTTTTCTGTTACCAAGTGGCCTAGAAACTTTAGCTCTTTTCTAAAAAATTGGCACTTTTCAGCATTTATTCTTAAGTTTGCTTCTTTCAATCTCCTGAACACTTCTTGCAGGTGGTCCATGTGTTCCTTGATTGTTTTGCTTACTATCACTATGTCATCTTGGTAGGCGAACGCATTTGGTATCATTTCTGGGCCAATGACTTGGTCCAGTGCCCGTTGGAACGTTGCTGATGCGGAGTGTAACCCGAATGGCATCACTTTCCATTGGAATAAACCTTTCCCTGGGACTGTGAATGCTGTCATTGGTCTGCTGTTTTCTTCCAACGGAATTTGCCAATAGCCGTCCTTCAGGTCTAGGCTGCTTATAAATTTCGCTTCACGTAGTTGGTTTAAGATGTAATCGATGCGGGGCATTGGGTATGCATCTTTTATAGATTTTGCGTTAATCTGTCTAAAATCTACGCATAATCTCCATTTGCCCGTCTGCTTCTTTCTCACCATCACTATGGGTGAGCTATATGGGCTTTGTGATGGTTCGATGCATCCCTTTGACAACAGCTCATCGACCTTTGTGTTGATTTCTCCCTGTATTTTTGGATTTTTTGGGTAATACCTTTGTTTTATTGGTATATCATCCTTCATTGTGATCCTGTGTAAACCTACTTTTGATGTTCCCTTGATTTTCCCCAATTCCATCAGTTCGTGTTCTAGAAACCTTTGTATTTCTGTTTGCTCTTCCTTCTGTGTCACCACGATCGATATGCGTTCGGTTATCCTGTCCTGCATCCTCTTCACCGTTGGAATTTTTATCCTGTGGCCTCCGCATGCTATTTCGGTATTCATCAGCCTTAGGAAATTCCATCCTAAGATTATAGCATCTATTCCGTCTGGCATGATGAGAAATGTTATGTTCATTTCTTTGTTTCCGAATCGAACGTATCCTGTCCATTGCTCGTTGATGTCTCTCACCTTCCCGTCCGCCATGTATACTTGCTTGTTCGTGGTCTCTCGGTCTCCTTTCTTTTCCACCGTTTCCAACATTTGTTTGCTGATAAAACTGCTCGTGGCTCCGGAGTCAATTGTCGCTTTTATGTGGACTCCTGCTACTTCGATAATTGCTGACAATTGATCCTCTTCCTCTATTAGTTGGCCTATCAGTGGTGAGGAGCTTGTTGGCTGGGTCCCTGCTCGCCCCTGATAGGCTGGAACCGCCTTTCGTTTCCCGAACTCCAACAACACTCTTTAGTTCTTTTCCCAATCCTTCCACACTGCCAACAGAAATTGAGTCTCTGATTGTTGCACTCCCTTGCCCAGTGTCCGGCTCCCCCGCATCTGCGGCATGCCTGGTTTGGGTTCAAGACTCTTCCCTCTTGGAAGTTTTTATTTTCTTGGGTTGGTCTTGAATTGTTCTCCATGCTGTTGTTTTGGCATCTTCGGCACTGTGTGACTGGTGGCCCGTAATTATTTCCTCCTCTATGGCTTGATTGGTTGTTGTGTGTTCTTTGAGCATTGTTTGGGCGATGGAAATCTGATCGTTCTTGTTCAAGCATCTCATGTTCTTCCGCCAACTGCATCAGCTCATCTAGGTTTCTGACTCTGTGGGGCCGAACGAATATCCTCAAATCTGGAGTGCAATTTTCTAATATAACCTCCAATTGCTCGTACTCTGGTATTTTAAGGGGTCTCATCATTGTTTGCATGTCGACCATATAGTCCTTGAAATACTCGTTTCTGTTTTGTTTGCGATTTTTTACTTGATCAGCCAATTTGTTGAAGAATCCTCTTGGCAGGAAGTATTTCCTGAAGCCCTCAACGAATTCCTTCCACGATCGCCACTGCTTATTGTTTGCGAGGTACCATTTGAGTGCTTTGTCTTTCAGTAGTTCTGGCATTGCTCTTGGGATCATGTCCAGCTCGATGCCATACATGTCTGCTGACCACTCGATTTGTTCTATAAATTCTAGCGGTCTGGAATTGCCATCGAATCTGAAAGTCCACTCCCTCACTTGTTTTGCCACCTTGGCGTATTCGGTGGTCCTGTTTGTTGTGTGTGGTGCCGCGTTCTTGGGGTCTATCGTTTGTCTCCTTAGGTCCCTCTTTGTGTCGGTGCCGTCTAATGCTCCTTCGCTTCCCCATCTTGGTGGTGCAAATGGAGGAATCGCTAGCGTAGCGATATTTATTTTTTTGAACTCCTCGGCCTCCTTGTTCTCACCATTCTCGCCAGACTGTGCTGCGCTTGTTTCTGGTTTTTGCTTGGACATTTTTGTGAACTTGAGTTCTAATCTTCTTATCTCCTCTCCCCACTCTGGATCAGACTCGTGGTTGTCTATCCATTCGCCGAGTTGTTTTCTCATCTCCTCTACCGTGCCGTTCATGTTGACTCCGATCCTTTGGCCTGTTTGTAGCAGATCCTCCTTCTTCATGTGGTACATCCATCCTTTCCCCATTTTGATGTTTTCCTCTCAATTTTCAAACTTTGTCTTGTTTAAAATTTCACCAGTATAGCACGTTGGGCGCCAGTTGTAACGATCCTTTTTCGTCCTTCGGGATATTTACAATTATCTCTTGGGTTAGGTTCGGCACAACAAAATTTATTTTGTGCCCCGGTGAAATTAGAACAGGTTTGTTTAATGATTTGTTTTGGTGGTATGTTTATTTACGATTGTTTATGGGCTTGGTTGGATATGACAAGTTTCTTTTAGAGGAGTCCCGAGCTCTTTCCTGGAATTTCGGTAACAGGATATATCCTTGTACCTTCCAATATGCTGGGGATCGTCCTGGGGCAGTTTGACCTTACTCGATTCTTGCCTAAACACGGTGTTTTAGTCCTATTCCAAGGACTTGCTGGTTACAGGATAATTTGAGAGGTTACTCATAAGGCCGTCTCGAATTATTCTGACTTTTCTTGATCCTTTCACTTGTTTGTTTCACTAGTCTGAGCCTTTAAGGTTACTCGTAAGGCCTTAAAAACTCCCTTGGTTGATCATGACTTGTATACTTGAGTCAATTAGTTCCACGTCTAAACTAAGACTGCCGGCTCTGTCGAGCGTGGTCCCTTAAATATATCCCGAGATGCCCATAGGGCGCTGGCTGCGGCGTCGTGCTGTTGGCAGCGGCGTTGGGATCGTGTCAGAAGTGGGTCGCCTCTTCCGGCGAATTCTGCTTACCGGCAGTATTCAAAGAATGGCTAGGCTAAAAAGTGCTTATGCTAGAAAAGGGAAGTGAAGTACCTAGTGTGTCTTGGGTCACATATTTTGCTAGGGTCGCATAAACATAAGTTGCTTACATGGCTAAATGTGTTTACAGGAAATAAAAGACGTATGTAGCTTAGTTGACTAACAGTGATATGGGTCGCGATGCACGCGTGCTGTGTGCACTCGTTTAATTTCCCCTGCAATGCACTTTCATACGTATATCGTATCTATCAGATAGAGGGCTTCCCTATCGTTCATCCCTTCCCCTTCGGTTCGCATATTCCCCTATGCAATGCATAAACCATTATCGTTTCATATAATGCATGCATGCCCCCCACGCATCTTCCCGCTTGTACGAAATTGCCAGTGGTCGCATGTGGTTCGATCGGCCATGTTTGATCGTAAATCATGGGATCGAGCCATGTTGGACTTGGTTGCCTATCGCATGTGTGTGCATATCGGTTTCTTGCATTATGCTTTCCACGCATCTTCCCGCTTGTACGAAATCGCCGACGGTTGCGTGTGGTTAGACTGGCCACGTTTGATCGTATGCCACTTATATCGAATCGGTTCGATCCATCAGCAGCGGATTCGGTCGTATATCGTACGTTTGGTTTGTGTCTCGGCTATATCTTGTATCTGGTGCATCCTTTGCACCGCTTGATTGTGTTGTTGCTGGCTTGTTGTGTGGGATATTATAGTTAATTATAATGTTCCTCACAGCCAACCACAATGTTCACACACACAACACACATACATATGTGATTTATTATCTATCGTTTATGCAAATAAGTTTATACATTTTAGATACAAACTTAATGAGGGAAGTACCCAAAAAGACCCAACCAATTCGTTTTGAATAGTCATGCTTGTGGTTGATTTTGATCATTTGAAAACCGGGTCGTAGTGTTCGGATTGTTGTGATGATTTCAAGCGCCAAACCACACTGCGAAATACATATTTATATAGACTATAAGATGATTCCGTCTAAATCATAATTATATGCGACTTACAGCAACAGAGCAATGGCCAGTCCATAGAAATTAGCAGTGAACAAATTGAACAGACTTGGAGCACTGCTCAATGTTAGGCTATAGATGACAGTGTACACACTCGAGGATACGAACGGGGTGAGATTCTGTACTACGGCCAATAGGGCAAATACTTTGCCTAAAATAGATTTTTTGTTAGGCAATTAGCAGAGGACTGGAAATTGACAATCTCCTAACAATAACAAACCTCGCTCATCTGCTGGCAAGAGACTGGTTATTGCCGATCGACACATGGGATTCACCAGAGATTTGAGAGCCCCCCAGTCCGATGGCCACATAGATCTGCCAATCCACAAAGGCAAAAGCTCGCATTAGACTGCTACTCACATGACTCAGCAGCGAAATGAAGGCCAGCCAAAGTATAGCCGAATTCCTGGTGCACTGATTGGCCATGAAACGAAAGAGAATCAATTGAATTTTAAATGAATCGAGCGTTTAGTTTGCATGACTGGAATATGAGTGTTAAGTAAGCCCTATTTCAACATTTTGATCTGTCTGATCAAGGTTTTCCATTCTGCATGAAGGGAATACGGACTTAATCGGCAATAATTATAAGTAATATACATATACATAGAAGAAAGCAGAATATCTATACTTTTATCTGAAGAAGACAAACCAAACTTATTTAGAATTGTCCTTTTCATCTCAACTCATCTTAATGGACGCTTCAGCCTTAGTTTGGTTCCTTATTATAAATCTTGACATACCCCAATCGAAGTTGGGATTCTGTATGTTACATAACTCATAATCGTATGACTATACCTTACTTTTTAGGAGAACCCAAGGAAAGCAACAACACTTTTTGTGTTTTGCATACATAGTTAACACACAGTGGTGGTCAGAAGATTAAGCCCCACAAGTCATTTTGTTCTAATTATTTGGTCATTGGAGTAAATCGATAAAAAACTAATTGTGGCAATTTCATTTTAATTCATTTTTTCTATTGGTGCATTTGAAAAACAATGTCTGTCTAGTAGAAAAGACAACAAGAGAAAACAAATACCCAATTTAGCACCAGAATCATTTTTGTGGACCATTGAAATTCTTCGTTGTATGCAATTTAAAGTCTTTTCGACTTTTTGTCGTTTGAAACACTTCCTAATACTTAAATCTGAATCTCTTTGTCGGGGAATATGATTTATTATCTCTTGTGGTTGAAGAAATAAAAGTTTCTTTAGTATTATTAAGCATCGTAGAACTACAACAATCCGAAACATCAAAAAAACAGAATTTCAATAAAAACTCTTTCTGGGACACAATTCTCTAACTTCAAAAGACCCAAAACTTATGCTAACAGTCTTAAAATTGTAGCCACGACTGTGAGGATCGCAACAACATGCAAGGGTATTCAATCTTCGGCTTGCCAAACTTGTTGTTTATTTGTAAATTTAGGTTTCTCCCAAAAAAAAAAAACTGAATATTCCCTGTAATTCATCTAATTTAAATCCATCTATCATTTAGTTGTTTAAATAAACTCACTATAACTAAACAAAAAGGTATACTATACGAAAATTGATTATTAGGAAATTTCTAGGAAGATTGTTAAAGTGGGGATTTTCGCTTTCAACTTTCGAATGCGCCTTGAACAGAAGGCATAAACTGACAATAAGATAACAAAATTAAAGATTAAAAAAAGGGATGTTAGTAAGTCGCTGCTACGACTTTGTTATACCCTACACCAAGGAATAAATAAAATAAACTCGATCAGAGTTAGGCCTAAACGAGGCTACAACAATTACCTGGTGTCTTTAGTTCGTTTAGTTCCCGAGATCTAAATGTACAAACAGACGGACTGACATGGATAAATCTGCCGTTGATACTAACATCAAAGTGATCATAGGTTATCCCTGGAACATACTAATGGGTCTATGACTTATCTAATAAAATAGCTTGAAGATTTTAAAATTCTCTTTTTGATAACTTACCTTTCTTAGTGACCAGAGAAAGAGCATGCCACCAGATCCCGCTAAAGCCGGCACCAAAATGCTGACAGATTCATAGTTGGTAAACTCCTTGACTGTCCAATGAAACTGAGCTCTCATGAACAAATAGAACACAGAATTGCTGCCATCTTTAAAATAAGAATATTTTTATGAAGCTTCAGCTACTTAGATTGACAATCTTACCGGCGACAAAAGCAGTCAACAGCAAAATACACATAAGTAATATGATAATCGAGCGATCCTTGAATTCTCGAGGCTTGCAACAGCTTCTCCCCATGTCCTTGAGCAAGCCAATCAAAGACTTTGGGGATGATGTTCGTGCCACTTGTGGTTGGGTAGGTAAACTCTCGGGCAGGAACAGCACCATCAGAAACAATCCGACAAGTATTGAGACAGAGGAGATTGCAAAGACGATGTAAGACTGCGAATTGAGGTCCTCATAAACGTATCCAGAGGCAAAACTTCCAAAGAGCAAGCCTACATAAATGGACGTTTCATAGGCAATCAGTCTGAAAGAGTTAAATACTCAACTTGAAAAGTTTCTTGACACGTTTTTTAGAAAACATTTGACCAATTAATCATTTACTATGCCAATGTGTGAGACGAACTTAGCCAGTAACTTAAACCTAAAAGTATTCAATGGCTAACATTGGAGAAATCAAATTTCAAAGTATATCGAAAGCAATTCCGCTCCGTTTTCAAACTTGTTGTTTTGAATTCCGAGTGATCCTTTAATCGTTTTCGTTTTTGAAGCTGAGTTCGAAATAAACACGCCTGAAGAAGTGAACTTTCGATATGATGACGAGTTTACAATATAAAAAATACGAAAATGATTTGCACACACTTTTCTTAGTTCCAGATCTCAAAATACTTAAGATCTTGGATCAAACACCATGCACACATACATAGGGTAAAGTGGTATTTAAAGTCAACAAAATGTATGTAACAGGCAGAAAGAAGTTTTTCCGACTTCATAAAGTATATATTTTCTTGATCAGCAACAGCCGAGTTGTTTTGGCCTGTTTCCGTCCGTAAGAGCACCTAGATCTCAGAGACTAAAAGAGATAGAGTCACCGAATTTTGTCTGTAGACTTGTATAGTATGTACAATTATCAACTTTATTTCAAAGTTCTGCCACGACTTCCGCCACGAAAATTAAATAAAACTAAAATTTGTTCGTTTAGTACTCCCTAGTAAAATATTTCGTCCTTTTTCCAGACTTTACTAAATAGTTTAAAAGGAATGAATCGATTCAGAAATATCACCTTTATTTTGGTAAAAAATTATCTCTATTTAGAGCATTCCCATCTATGTATGTCTTCTTGACAATTAGAAACTGTTAGGGAAATTAGGACCCAAGGCCAATTGCAGCTCCAGCGTAATTTTTTATGCTTGCAAGGGTATATATACTCCGGTATTACCGAAGTTAGCCCGACGACCTTTTGTAACAAAATGGCTTAAAATATTTTTTGTTGTAGATGGGGTTTTCCTCGAATGCTGTATACCTTGTAATCAAATCACTATTTTGTGAAAAATCAAACTCATGTTTTCAATATTTGATCGTTAAAAGCTTACGGAAACCGAGACTTTGGTGTATGTACTACAAATAGGGCAGATTATCTCATATACTAGTTCATTCGATTTGTATATAAAGGGCCACACTTACCTATAGGATCTCATTTTTCCCGAGGAGACATCGCCAATGAAACAGACAGCAGCGACGGAATAGGTTACACTACTTCCCATCAGACTGAGAGGTATTATGGTGAGGATGTAAAGCCAGGGACTAATCATGCCCTGATTTTCCATGGCCAAATAGGCAATGATCGACGAAATTAAGTACTGCATCGAATAGCCTAGGATCTTAACATTATTAGCCAAAGAAATAAGCTGTTGGCTCGATCTACTTACCCAAAAAGGAGGCCATTAGTAGCGGTTTGCGTCCATAGAGATCCGCCCAGGCACCGGCAAAGAGGCCACAAAATGCTGGAACTAGACACTCCACCAATTTGATTGTCAGCATAACACGAGCTGCATATGGCTGAACCTCGGCTTCAATTTTCTGAGAATGATTCATTTTGGGTGTGCTCACTTCCTGAAATTTCATTCACTTGCCTTTGTCTCATTCGTTGAGTTTTTTGTGCCCAAGAGTAGACACACTGCATCTGGATAGCCCAAGCCCGCTGTGCAGCTTTGATATATCACTTGATTCTTCAATATGGTGGCTGCAAGGACAAAGCTGTGATTTCGCATTCCAAATCTATATCGAACTTACATGAGAAGTTGTAGGCGAATAAGAGTATCAATATCAAGGGCTCAATCAGATAGATTCCCCAGCGAGCTATCGGTTGAGTATCGTTTGCCACTATGGGATTACTGCTTCTTTGGCTGGCCAAGCTTTCCTCACTAATGCTGGTGCTGCACGAATTGCCGGCACTTGCCTCAGGATCATTTCGATTTGGTTCAATTTTGGCGACCAAATTCTCATGGGCATACGGTTCCTCGTTCATTGTGCGACTGAGTAGTCCAATCCAGTTAATGTTTAATTATTCACTCCAGAAATCAACGGATGAAGGCACGATTTTAGATAAAGTACCGACTTATATTTATGTGTGTAAATGACGTGCTTGCTCTCCTAAATGGGATTTACATTGAAGCGTTTGCTCCATCCTATATACATATACATATACATCTTTTTCTGGGACTGCGATTGGACACAACTTTGCAGTGTATGTAGATTGTCGCCATTATCATTCATTAAAAAGACGACCAAATTTTATTTAAAGTAAATACACTTGCAGGCGAAGTTGTCAAAGTTGTTGACTATCTAACTTAAGTTAGTTAAATTGCCTGAAATTTTTAATATTAACTTAATTATTTAGCTTATAATGAAATATGGCAAATGGTTTTCCACTTCAAAGTTCAGCAAAATTCAGATTTGCTTCAAGTATTTGAATTTAGTTCAAAAACCAAACGAAAAGTGTCTTTTAGCATAATTGAATGATGATTTATTAAAATTTACTTATAAACATTTAATTTCATGTTTCCATGATAATTCATGACCACTGTAACAAATGATAGTGAGTCAGAACTGGGGACTTTTTATTTCAATAACGTGCCTTATCTTTTTATTTAAACAGTCTTTATGTAAATCTGTACAATTTTCTTGAACTTGCATAAAACCTAGAATACATAAAAAAGAAATATGTACAACATGTGTAGATACTTTCACAATGAAACCAAAATGTTTCTCAAAATTTAAAATTGGCGCCAGAATAAAAAGTTGATCAAAGCTCTTCCTCTTTCTGGTACGGCGAATTTCACATTTACGGCAAATTCAAGTTGCAGTTCAATTCCAAGTTTTTAGTTTTTTATACTCATGGATCTGAAAAACTTTTTAAAACAAACCTCACGGGGCAAAGAACTAACCGAATATCAATTCAATTTGTTAGCCAAGAATGACATCGAAACGGTTCAGGAGTTTTTAAAGGCAGATTTGCCAAAGCTGCAAGTCCTTCTGGACATTAAGAAACCTCACAGTGTTTATGACATTAAAGTGGAACTTATCGATTTGCTGGGAAGGGAAAAAAAGTGCACATTCGCTACTTTATATGAGGAGGAAAAACAGAACAACTTGGACCATGGAACGGGCATAGAAGAGTAGGTAGACCCACTATTAACACGATCATTTGTAATCAATTGAAGCCGTATTCAAGACTAGATAAATTACTGGGAGCAATTAAACAACCCTTCCCTCGAGTCTGGGAGATTTATGGCGAAGCAGGCGTGGGAAAAACTGAGATGATGTACACCTTTGCAATCAATTTTGTATGCCAGCAGCGGGAACGGCCACGAACCGTTCTGTTCATCGACTGCAAGGGCGATTTCGATGCCGAGCGAATACTTCAAATATTGCAGGAGCTGAAGTATCCTCAACAGGAAGAGGCCATGAAGGCCATAAAAGTAGTAAATGTTTTCTCCGATGAACATATAATTGCCGTGCTACAAGCCTTGCTAAAGCAGCGATTAGAGAATTTGGAGGAAGCATCGTCTATTGGACTATTGCTAATTGATTGCCTGCCGGCTTGTTTCCTTCACTTCCGCAGCAAGAATGAGCGGATGCTGGCCAATGCCCAGTTAACATCTGTCGCATCCCTGCTGAGAAGATTGAATACAGGTGGAGTGGGCTGTATTGTGGGTAACGCATCATTCGCTAGGGATGAATTAGGTAAGTATCAACACAAATGTTATGTTATGATAAATATAATTCTTTACTGAGGATTTTCTTTTGCATTATGTTTAGGAAAAATCGTTGAAGAGCAAGGGGATATAATCTCAGAAGATTCCGGCGGTACAGGGCCATATGAACCCCTATTGGGTCTCTACTGGAAGTCTGTGTGTACGTTGCGCATGTCCCTGGAGCTTCCAAACCCGGAGGACGATGATTGTAACATTGACACGGTAGTTGATGATGGCCTGAGAGTGCTGAATGTGATAAACAATACTTATGGGCCGGCTGGAGGTAGCTGCCACTTGTGCGTCTCACAAGCTGGAATCGTTTAACGTCGCTGTAGTTGCTGGTAAGACTTCATCACACGTTTTCCGGGCTCTAGTCCGTCTCCCAAACCGGGTCGCTTGCGTTTGGTATTGTTGGAATGAGCAGGCTCTGCATTCTTTAATATTTGTGTCGGCTCCTGGTTAGCTTCCTTTTCCTCATTTACCGACAAGTCCGAGTCGTGGGCATATTGGCAGCTAGTGCCAAAGCGGCAGCGTCCTTTTCTATAATTCCAACAGATTTTCCGGCCATTTTTTAACTGCAGATGCGTATCGTTATTGACCATTTTAACGTGCCGCTCCAGTGAGGCAGTCTTGTGCAGCTCTGCCTCCAAGAAGGGATTACTGAAAACTTCTCCAGTTTTCTTGCTTGCATTTGACAAAGCCGAGCTGGCACTGGGCAAAGCAATTGGCGGGGGAGGTAACTTTTGGGTAAGGGGCTTTGCAGGAGGTGAACTATAAAAATAAAAGTTGTAGTAATATATCCAGGTCTTTAAATGAATGGGTACCCACTTATTATCAGACTTCTGACTGCTGGTTTCCTCCTCGTCCTCTTCAGAAGAATCACTATAATCTGCAACTAACGACATGATTCCACAATAGTTTATTATGCTGCTTAATAGAGATGTGGTTCTGTCAGTGATGTGTCACGACTACAATCTGTTGTTTACAAATCATTGTATCGGTTAATCGACATTCTGGAGCAAAACCTATCGAAAATCGAATATATCCATATGTCTATTCGATAGATATAATCGATAACCGTATCGATTCTTTGTTTAATCGAAGGCGGGAATATTAAAAAAAATGTACATATTTTGATTTTAACAAACATCAACAATGATTTTTAATTAAAAGAGTGATCACAATTATTTCATTTGTAATGAATTTGCTTTCTGCTTTATTTCATAATCATAATATTTATATAATCACTTTATGCATGCTCTAGCGGATGTGTGGTTGTGTGTTATGTAGCTAATATATGTGTGTGGTGTATATATAAACTATTAACTAAGTATTTATACAATATTTATAAATATAAAAAATTCAACTTTGTTACAGTTTTCCATATAATATGCTGATGTGGTAAAAAATATGTAAACGTTTAATACAATAAAGGGAAAACCTATGGTCCATGCCAAGTGTTCATGGCAAACGACAATTCCAAATCATAAACGCGGCTTTGTCTTGCTCTGGAGAAACACAAGCCGTTAGTCAATGGCTGGAGGACGAGCCGAAGGATCGTCACGATCAATGGGAGGTGGTGAGGTTAGTACTTCGACGCTTTGAGCGGGGCCCGCAGTCAGATAGCCAGCAGTTGGATTAATACCTGACAATAATAATGGGAATGATGGGCCAAATTTGAAATTAAGACTTGCTTCGCTCACCTGTCAAATAGCCACGTATATTGGTATCGGCGATAAAGAGGTCGTGACGTTGATCCTTGAATTCTGCCCATACGGGATGCTTGAGCAATATCTGAGTCACCCGATCACCGTAGTTGAGATTGTGTGTCATGCCCTTGAGAGCAGCGACAATTTGTGCTTTAACTGCCGATGGATTTTCCACAAATTCCAAACGACTGTCCAAGAGGCCAAGTAGAAAAGGTATGAGACCCACTTCCAACGATTGACTGATCAGAGAGTCCTATTAGAAAATGGATACCACATTACGCTTACTACATAAAAGTTACAGAGATCAAGGACTCACGTGTTGATGCTTGAAAAGGCGACTCAGAGCCTCGCAGGCTTTCTCAATGCAATCCCGATTATGTTCCATGCACTTTTTCAGCGGAGATACGCACTCCGTTTGGGAAATGGCTGACACACAAAACTGCAGAAAAAATGGGGGGATTGGATTAATATGCACTTTCAGTCAGTCTGATTAAATCATCACACCTCAGACAGCGATAGCTGATGTAATACTGAAAGCGTGTTCTTTGGCTGCACAGAGAGTAGATTGAACAGCTTTGGTATGTGGCCAAGGACGGGAATGTCATCCGCCAGATTTGGTTGCGAACGCAATAGTTCCACCAAGGCCGTCGTCGATAGATCCAGAACATCCTGTTCTGATGAACTTTTGCTGATCTGCTCGACAACAAAGTCCAGAAGATCTGAGAGGAATTGCTTGGGCTTGCGTAATGTCCAAGCAGGGTTGGCCACAAATAGACGTAGGTAGACTCCGGCTACAACAATTTCATTTGATACAATGTCCTTAAGGATTTCCGGATCCTTCCATATATGGCGGGAGTTGGACTTTTGCAGTTGATAGAATCTATAGAATAGTAATAGATGATAAAGATAAGCATCGCAGTCCAATTAATACTATTTGAATGGATTCCTTACCTGTCACAAACTTCGGCTACGGCATCGCAGACACTCGAGCGGGTATTGTCGTTCCAAATCAATTCGGGATGCTCGTGAATAGATTCGAATAGTTGAACCGATGTGGCCGGCGATTCCACCATGGCGTCAATAAACAACATTGGTAAGAATTTTGATATGGTAATCCGTACTTTGGGTCCACTCAGGCGATCCGCTGTCATCTTGGCCAAAATCTCTGCGCACATTTCGCGAATTTGTGGATTTCTTGAGTTGCAGAACATGTCAAGCAGATATACTGCAGCACCTTTGGCCTGGGCCTCTTTAATCATCTCTTGGACATTCATCAAGCCCGACAGAGTCTCCAAGACCTTTACTTGGCTAGCACGAAGCTCGGGATCTTTAAGGGCAACCAAATAATTGCCGAGAATTTCACAAGCGGCCACCTCGGAGACGCATTCCTTGTTGCGTGAGACAAGGGCTACCACCTCAAGGGCAGCTGCTTTAACAATGGAATTCTGCAAAGCAATTGAATTGAATTAAATAATGTAAAGTAATTCTATTATTTCATGCTGTACTTACATCTGGGAAAATATTGTTGGCCAGAAAACCGAAAATCATATCGAAATTTCCTATGCATTGAATTTCCACCTCCTCGTTGGACTTGACTACTGCAATAAGAGCTCGGAGTACCATGGTTATGTGCGCCTCCAATTGGCTATCACTGGCGAAATCATATTTGCATTGCTGCAAGGCCAATTGCTGTTCCGCCGAAGCATCCGATTCCAGTTTCTTACGGCTCTTGGAACGGTTATAAGCATTAAGCACTTCATCAAATGTAGTGCCTGGTGTCCGCTGTTGTTGCTGTTGCTGCAGCTGAGGATGATTGGGTGCTAGTGTCCCACATAGTGTCAGAATGCCATCGGTGCCCATTTTTGGCGTAGGCGCTGATGCAGCAGCAGCTGAAGGATTTCTCTTTTGGTTTAGGAACTGATAGGCATGCTTTAGGTAATCTAACAAATCCATAATAAACTGCTTGGGCTGCAAAATCGGGTGGGTTGGCATGTCGTTATAGATTCTTATAAAAATACCACCAATCTGCAGTTCATCTCTGCAAGTAGAATAAAGGATTATGCTTTAAACTATCAGGAAATTGAAGTTCACTTACTTGTGGGCATCAAACTCGAAACTGGAGACCAGTTCATACACCTGAGCAACATCCTCATGTGTCTCCTTGGCGGACGCTAATCGTTGCTGCTCTAGAAAATCCTTCAACTGAGCTCTTGTTCCATTATCCCAGATGAGGTAGGGATTACGAGTATTAGCCGTAAGCAATTTTAGTACTTCACTATCCCGGGCGGTGGCCAATTGATTTGCTATATACTTAGTAAGCAGACGATCCAGAACTTGCTTGATCAACGAATTCTTAGCTTCTCCTGTCACAGTGTATTTCTGCTGAATGGCAGCACTCGAGGGTTTAGTTATCTGTTGCTGTTCACCATCAGTGGGCGTTGAGCTGGAGGTGTCGGAGCTGCTTCCTCCGTTACCACCACCACCATTTCCACTACTCGATGAATCTATTGACTCTTTTTCCGTCTTGCCCATAGTAATCGCTGCTTGCTTGCCCTGAAGAGGATTATGTGCATTCTGTGTGTAGGCAGAGTTGGTGGCTGAATTGGATGAGATGATTGCCGGCTTAGGTTTAATCGGTGGTGCCTGGGCCGGCGAGTTCGATTCGCTGCCTGTGATCGGCTTGTGGCGCAACTCCATTTGGTATCCGGCTAAAGCAATGCAGCCCAGAACAGCCATTTTGGCCAAGTTGTTTGCCAACTGCTGTTGATTGGACTTATCGCTAACCTCGACTCCGCTCTCATCCAGCGTGTAGTCGTACTCAAAGATGAACAGTAACAGCGACCACAAAACTCCGTTCCTTGACAGATTGCACTGCAGATCATAGTTATTGGCAGCCAGACTTGTAACCAAACTGACAGACAACGTGTGCTTGAAGTAGACCACTCGACACACATCGGAAAGGAGTTGAGGCAACTGAATGATCTTCTGTTTGCACTTCTCAAAGTTGCAAGCCACCTCGAAGCATCGTGTGACATTCGAAATGACTTGATAATGCAGAGAATCGGGCTTGGAATCGACCCCCAATATGGATACGCAACGGGAGTAGGCTTCCAGCAGAGCTTCAATACCTTCTTCGCGACGCAGCTCCTCCGCATTGAGAGCTGAACAATGTACCGTGTGATAACACAACTCCGAAGCAGCTGTTAACAACTGAGCCTCCTTGGAGAAGAGTTCATCGTCACGTGTCTCCAAACGTATTGTCTTAATCAGCTGCGGATAACCAGCATATTTGTACGGACGCAGAACTGAAATTAGGAATGGAATTAATAATTATTGGAAATAATTTATTGAAGCCAGGGCA
Organism: Drosophila tropicalis; assembly: GCF_018151085.1. Classification (NCBI taxonomy): domain Eukaryota; kingdom Metazoa; phylum Arthropoda; class Insecta; order Diptera; family Drosophilidae; genus Drosophila; species Drosophila tropicalis. The sequence continues at coordinate 256,752 of NW_027173049.1, read as the reverse complement.
GCTCAGCCAGTCTGCGAAACTAAAATGTTTTAAACAGAACTTGTAATACTAAATTGAGTGAAAATTCGCTCGAAATGCAGAAAACTAAGTTTAACAACTGGTGGAACTGATGTCGATTGACTTTTAACTCTGACTAGGATAACATTTTTTTTTTAATTTATAAGGAAAATCGTTACTCACCATCTGGATAGCGTTCGAATAAAATGCTCTGAGTGCGTAATATCAACACAATATTATTGGGATCTGGTCCACCGGAGCTCCATACATTGCGAGAGCAGAGGAATTCATAAGCCTGTTTTAACAAAAAGGATCATTGATAGTTTTTAATGATTTTTTAATTATAGTTTCCTTTCTTACCTGATTGACTTTCTCAAATATCTCGCGTCCATTGGGATTCTTATCGGGATGATACATCTGAGCCAGTTTGTAATAACTCTTCCTTATCATCGACTCATCTGGCTTGAGGTCGGGAGTTTTGGTTAAATCAATTCCCAAATCGTGATAGGCTTGCTGGATGGTCATCTGTGGTGGCTTCTTTTCCACCTCCTTACGCCAGGCGTCTAGGGTGTGTTTGAGCAATTGCACTGGATCCGATATAGGCCAATTGGGAAACTTTTGTGTATCACACAAATGGCGCAGGTAATAAATGTGACAGAAGAGCTCATGCTCCAATTGGGGATAACTAATCACGGGAATGGCCAGATAGGGGTAACGAGCCATTGTATGGCCACGTAAACGTGGTGTAAAGTCAGCTATATGGGCAGCAATCTTCTCAATCAGGAGACGCCTCATCTCTGAGCTCCATATCACTTCAGGCGTATCGAATTCGCCTAAGAATATTTCGGCAAACTTATCGGCACTGTAATTCTCCAGGAAACAAACCATGGCCTCGGGCAAAAGTTGACCCAAAATGCTGCGATGCATGATTCCCGACTGGGAGGTCTCTTCACTGCGGAATCCTTGCTTCATGTGGGTCATTTTCAGGAATCTAGTAATGGGTAAGATATTACTGCCCGTGTACATGAGCATGAAATAAAAGACACCCGTCAAATAGACTTTGGGCATCTCCGGATTGTCTTCCATTATTTGGCAGAGCAGAGTGGCCACACGTTCCAGGAGTCCCGGATCATGGGTGAGACACACTTGCACCACATGCGGCAGGCAAATGAATTCGGAAAGTTTCCTCGATAACTTTGGTCCTGGAATGAGCACTGCCACCCCATTTTGTGTGCGACTTGGGAAAAAGCTGGTGCACTTAATCAAAATGTCAAGGATTTTAGAGGCCAGCTCCGTTTCGTCGTACAGTGGCGTCCCTTTGGCAATAAGACACCATTTGAGTTGAGGAATCTGTTGCAGAGAACGCCAACCATCCATGCCAATGGCCCAACAACGGGTCTTGGGCGTTATCTGGCCCTTTTGCCATAGCTCTTTCAAATCGGAGTAGGTAATGGGTCCCTGGCGCTCTGGCTTCTGACCATCTTTCTCGATATTATAGTACCAATCCTTCTCCTCATAATTGGACATATTGGGGCCAGCTTCAATCACATTCGTTTTGGTATTTAGCTGGGCACGTCCTTTATGTAGATGGGCTAAGGTGATTAAATCCACCAGACACTGAACATGATCAATGAGAGCTCGACAATTGGATTTCTCCAAAACCAGGCAAGATATCAAATTGATCAAGGCATCACGCATGGACGGGGAAAGGCACTGCCATAATAAAAAGGATAAAAATAGAAAATTTATTCGAAAATGTTCTCTTTATATTAGGGAACTTACCCGATCGCTCAATTGGAGAATGTAGGACATGTCATTGAATCTACCGATTTCCTTGTGGTAACGTCTATAAACCTTGGCAAGTGCTTGCAAAGAGAACACAGTCATCTGGTCATCATTTACACGCTGTCGGCATAAGACACGTCGATATAGGGCATTAAATAACTCAACACTGTAAACGTAAATATATTAAAACAATTCTAGATAAGCATTCAAATGTTTCCTTACGGATCCTTCACTAAATTTTGAGGCCAATCATCCTTCTCCAGGATCAGACGAATGTAGTAATCACCAATTTTGATTTCTTCAGCTAAACATTGATAGGCTACTTCGAATTCCTGATAATTCCAGGCCACAATCATTTGGCCAGCCAAGTCCCGATCGTTGAGGAACTGCCTCAACTCATTCTCCAGGCACATGCGTAACTCTTCGCGGGTCTTGTGATTCCATATGAGATTGGGCAAACTGTGATCTTTGGCAAAATTATAAAAGAAATAAGGCAAATTCACTACAACATCGGAAGTCTTTTTCTTTTGCCGCCTATTGCGTAGGACTACTGGTCGATTCTTTAGAGCCTGGGCTGCTGGATCCTGCGCCTCAATTAGATTCATGCCCCAATGCTTTATGCCTTGTAAATGCTTTTCTATCACATTCTTGCGAGTTTTATTGGAATGTTGTATTGCGAATTTGAGATTATCGCGAAAATTTAATTTATCCTCTTCGATGTCCGTTTCTGGCACTGTTTCCTCGGACTCCAGGAAAGTCAAAAGTCCAGCGGGCTAAACAAATGGATAGGGAAAACTGGAATCAACGTTCTATGCCATTCAGGAAAAATTTGGAACTTACGAATATTCTTTTAAACAACTCCATAGCCTCCTCGCTATCGGTAAGCCACAGACCAATGAGGTGGCGAGACAGTTGACGATGGGTGGTTAATGTTGGGTCATTGGATGGTGTGTATAGGGCCACCAGGAGATGACGACATAAAGCCGCCTCATCCAAGGCCAATGCCTGCATTTGCTGAGCCACATGCAGTTCACCCTCCTCGATAATGGCGCGCAACACCAGACCAGCTCCCTTTACAATGGCCAACGAGGGGTGCTGAAACAGCTTATACAAATAGCGCCCTCGTTCCGCAACCAACTCCAACAGAGTATCAAATTGCTTGCCATCTGTGGTCTCACTGTAAGGCACACACAGGGCAAAGGTGAGAAAATCCAACATTGCAGACAAGACCAAGGCGCCGCTACCATGACTCTAGAAAAGGGCAAAATGGTATTGGAAACATTTCCCGAGCGTATGCTACTTTAATCAACTGACCACATGATTAGTCCACATATTGAGCAACGTTTCTAAAAACGATTTCGATGATAAAATGGAAGATTTGTTCAACTGCTCCTGCTTGAGATCATGATCGGTGTTAACAGAATGCATCAAGGAGTTAATCATGTCAATGGCCGAGTAGGTAACTGCCAAATCCTTGCGTCTCAAAGCAGCCACCACCTTGGTGCCAATTATCTCGCGAAATCTGGAATGCATAATAGCTTTAGGAAATTGGCAAGAGTAAAGTACTGAGGTTTAGTTTACCCAGAGAGATTGGTAAAGGCGGCATAGCCCACTTTGCTGGCCAGCAGACGCGTCAAGGCATGGAATATGGCCTCCAATTCTAAATTGGATAACTGAGCCGTTGGGCTATCTAATTCTTTTTGAGCCAAAGCCTGCAGGGCGCTTGATATCAATTTCTCCTTGTTCTCAGCAAATAAACTCTGTAAAAAATTTGATTTAGATTGCCAGATGATCTATATAAACTTATCTACTTACATCCTGGGTAACACTATAGTTGAGACCACTGTGCGGCACATTGGCATTGAAACGCTCTAGGATCTCATAACGTTTCGAGGGATTTTGGAAATTATTAATAACCAAACGCAGGAGATTCGCTTCAGTCTCCTCATCCACTGAACTACTCAATGGGACATATCGCTTGCCTCTGGGTGTGTTGCCTATACGTATGTGAACATCTTGATTGCCACTTGAGCGAACTGCATCCAGAACTGTTGCTAGCAGTGAGTCCCTGTCATTGGTAGTGTAACTGCGAACGATGCCGTTCTTGTATTCGATGCTGAAGCGTTGCAAATTGTCCTTATCGCGCACCAGGGCAAACACATCGGCAAGTGGACGCAGTGTGCAGACGCTATATGTTTGAGGATCCCTTTCCAGCAAGGTGACCTCGGTGAGGCAGAGAATACGCTTAACAGGATCCGGATGGCGAGGTGTTAACTTTTGCACTGTGAATTCGGTCATTGATGTTTGAAATTGATCGCCACTGTAAAAAGATACATTCAGTTACAATTGCAATTCTTAATTTCTATTGAAAGCCTCACCTAAACTTGCCAAATCTTTGTCTTTCGAACTGCTCCAATGTTATCTGACTTTTGAGTATTTTGGTCTCAATGCCCAGATATTGGGAAGATTTTTGGGCTATATTTTGTACGATCTCATGATGATTTAATGCTTTGAACAAATGCAGACGACTGAACCCGCCATAGGCCATTACAATCCCTCCCTCATAGTCGGAGATGCCTGCTTCAAAAATGTGCCACAAAAAAAGGATGTGAGTTTAAAAGTTGGATAATAAAAGAAATAAATGGATTAAAAGTGCAAATGTGAGATTCCTCTCCATGCCCATTCCATCTATAGGTACCTATTATGCCTTCGATATCCTTGTACATGTAACTGGCAAGCACATCGTTGGTTGTCGGATCCAATTGATCCAAGGAGCACGGTGTTACCTCCAGCACAGTGGGCAAACTGATGCCAGACCAATGATATTTGTAGGCATTGAAGCGTTGAGTATTCTTCGGCTTATCAGCAAACTCTTTGTAATATTTCAATATGGAACTGAGTATTTCGTGGCGATACTCCGATGACAATTTAATTGTATCCAATTTCTTGTCCTTCTTAATAGTCAGCAAAAACTCATTTGGTATCTAAATAAGACAGAAATAAAAGTAATTTATCCCTTATACACACACAACATAACTACGTCTTACATTTGTTCCCTTTGAGGGGGCGGCGGCAACAATGTCTGAGTAGGGCCAACGATTTGTCAATTCAAATCTGTCCGGATTGTAGGTGGATATGCCAACTGTTCCAATCGAGAGTATTCGCTTATACCTCCCCTTCCACGAATGCTTCACGACCAGGAAACACTCTAAATCCACATTTTCCCTGGCCGACATCTTATCTTGCATTTAAGTACCAACTGAATAGTCGAAAACTCTGTGTAAAAGATACAAAGAAGAAAAGAATCTAAATTGTTTTTTTTTTTTTTTTTTTGGTAATGTTAATTATAGGCGGTAACGCTCAGCTGATTCATCAATGGGGCTGCCAAACATTTCCAATTGGACACTGCACTGATTAATTAAATGGAAATGTTATCTGCTCAGCAGAAGCAGCAGCAGCAGATATCAGCGACCAGCTGCAGCTTTGTGTGCCAACAAAGAGCACCCAGACGTCACCAACTCAAACGCCGTTCCAACGACCATTTGCCTTCTTTGGGGGAAGCCCTTACTTACATTATATATCTCACCTGTACTATTTAATGCATTTTTTTGTGGCGAATGGAAAAGAATTGTGTTGAATCTGCAATTTTTCGCAATAAACAATCTTCAGCAACAGCAACACCGCGAATAAACCGAACAGGGATGCAAAAAACATATCGATAAATAATCGAGTATGTATCGATTGTCACGACCAATTCGGATGTATGCATTTCGACAGCTGATGCAAAAACGTGTAAAATTTTTAACCGGCATTAAACAAAAATAAAATAAAATCCTTCATAGCACTAATACGAGTGCCATATAGTCACCCTTAGGTTGCTATCGCAAGAAGTAAAGAAATGACCACCGACTTAAAAGGCCGCGTCGAAAGCTGTGTACGGACAGCAGAGGATTTTACGCGCATTTATTATGCCTCCTTCGATTCACGACGCCATCAGATTGGACGGCTTTATATAGACACTGCCATCTTCAGTTATAATGGCAACGGAGCAACTGGGCGCGAAATGATCGAGCGTTACTTTCTGGAATTGCCCACATCCAATCATCAGTTGACCACCCTGGACGCCCAACCAATTATTGATGCAGCTGTGGCAAATCAAATGACCTACGTAATCCTAGCCAGTGGCACTGTTAAATATGCTTCACAACCGATTAAATTTTTCCAACAATCTTTTGTTATAACGGCACAGAATGACAAGTGGAAAATCGCCTCCGATTGTTACCGCTTGCAAGAGGTCATATTGTGAGGCAGTTTCAAGCACTACCAAATCCATAGTTTAGGTTTAAGTTTTAATCGCAAACTAATAGTTTTAATAAATATCGCCAAATGAAATATACCCTGGCAACAAAAAATTGCTTCTTTATTTCGTGGTATATGTAAGTATTTAAATATGATAATCCCTTCAAGAAAACTGTGTTACTGATCTCTCATACTTGCAGTCTATGGATCCAGATTTCATCGTTTTGTCGTATTGATTAGAAATATATTTATTTTTACCCAATATGGGATACGGCTTAGACAAAAACTACCACCATACACTAGACTGGGATTCGAACCCAGATCCTTGTTGTTAATTTCCCTGATTGAGGCGCATAGACAACTCATCTACCGAGGACTGCAAAACAGAAATATATACATACATATGTACATACTTTAGACGGTAGGAGAAGCTTCTCCTATTCCTTCCTTCTTCAAATTGAATTAAGTTAAGTGGTTTTTAATAAATAATTTTTTGAAAATGAAAAGAGCTCTTAAAATTATTAAAAGTTAATGAGTTGAAGAGGAAAAGAAACTTTTCAATGGTACGAGGACTGTTCGTTTGAAATTGATGTATGATGTAAAGATTGCCTCTAAAATTAATTCAAATTTTAAATGAACACACAAGCACTCTAGCGCCGCCACCAGCCAACGGCCAATTCTGAATCCCTTATGGATCGCGTAGTAAAATACGTTTCAATAAAATTTTAAATTTGATGACTTTAGTTTTGTTAGTTTTCGAGAAAATCAGTTTTATTTCATTTTCGGGAGCGGGCGTGGCAAAAAGTTTGAACAATTAATTTCTGCGCGCTAACTGAACGAGTGTATAAACCAAATTCGATGTCTCTAGCTGTTATACTTTTTAAGAAAAACAGTTTTATGTGATTCCTGGGGGCGTGAGGGGGCGTGGCCAAAATTCTAATTAACTCTATACATTTACATACTACACGAGTATGCATACCAAATTTGGTGGCTTTATCTCTTATAGCCTCCGAGATTTGCGTGTTCATACAGACGGACGGACAGACAGACGGACATCAAGAATAAATATACTTTTTTAGGGTCGGAGAAGCTTCCTGCCTGTTACATACATTTTGCCGACTTTAATATACCATTTCACACTATGGACGTATAGTATAATTATCTCAACCAGGAATACCGCCTTAAGTATGTATTAACTTTAAAATTATTTTCACTTAACTTTACATATTAAAGCTAATATTAAACCTTTCTAGACAAAAATGACATTGTTTTTGAATATTATAAGCATTTCAGTAGTTTGGAACAGGTCGATTTGATTCAAACTTGTCTTTGCTACACAAATAGTTCCTTACTGCATTTATGAACGTTTACTTAATATTCTTGTTGATAAATGAAATATTTGATATATAGAATTTACATTTCAGAGAAAACAACAACTCCAACAAACATTCAATACAAAATTTAAAGATTCTGTCCGAATTTCACTTTCGAAAAATTAACGTATTTTTCGTGTTTTGGAGTTGCTTTTATAAATTACATACTTCACATATCTATCGTAATTTAAAAAAAGAGGAATTTATAAATTAGAATTTTTATGGGGTTTACCTCTCTTTCAATTAAAAAGCAGACAATAAAACATTCACCACTTTGACTTAACTACAATTAAAAACTTTATTTTTTTTATATTGCATAAAAAGTACGTACATTTTTATCTAAATGCAAATAATGATGGCAATGTGTGTAGGTGTATGCATGTGTGTGTGTGTGTGTGTGTGAAATCTAAGATAAAAAAACAATCTCATCTCGCCTACCAAAGCAAATAAAAAACAAACAAAAGATAAACTACACGAACACCATTCGGATTCACATACAAATATTAAAAATGTGGAATAAGAACGGGGTCTCAGATGGACCTCTGATTATAATATGTATGTATGTATATGCATATGTGGAATAGCATGAGATAAGTTTATGTAGGCGTGGGTCTACGAGGGAGTCATAAATTCACGCACTGCTCCTGATAAGCTGACGATGATCTTAAAAACGTTAATGACGGATGGCAGGGGGATGAATGCTAAGTCTTAGACAAATATTACATAAAAAATCATCCTAAGGCATCAATGTGTACATGCTCTCAGACTGGGAATTTGGTATGAAGGCTAATGGGCCATGCAGCTGGTTAGACTCGGCTTATTGGTCAGCAGGAACACTTGTTCTTGGCCTCCTGGCCATTTGGATCATTGGAGTTGCTCAAATTAAATTTATCTCCATCGTCCAAGTCGGCAGTAATTAATTTATCATTGATTAGTATCTACATAATAAGAAAATAAACAATAAATTTTAAATTAAATTACAATTTAAAAGGCTCAATATCAGATTGCTTACTTTATTCACCAGGGCACGAGCCGCCTCATCAATATTGATATTCTCCTTGGCAGATGTCTCAAACCAGCCGGCAAAACCATTTTCCCTCACATACTCATCCATTTTTTCTGGCTGCGTGACTATACCCTGCTTCTCTTGATCGCACTGCAGGGAAAACAGGATTAATTTCTCTTTCATTCTGCTCACTAGAGCTCTTTCTCACCTTATTTGCCAGCAATATGCAGGGAATGGCACTTCCGTCAGGCAGCTGTACTTTAGAGTCCAAATCCTCTTTCCATTTGCTCACACAATCAAAGGTGCCACTTCGCGTCACATCAAAGACAATGAAAGCTCCCACTGCCTCCTTGTAATAGACTCGCGTCATATTGCCAAAACGCTCCTGTCCGGCAATATCCCAGAGCTGCAGACGAACTATCGTATTGGCGTCCCAGTGAAGGACTTTCAAGGCGAAATCCACACCAATGGTGGCTCGATAATTTTGGCTAAAAAACTGATGGACATAACGCTTAATGAACGACGTCTTGCCAGTTCCTAATTCACCAATGACTAGAATTTTGTATAGATGTTCTCGTTTGTCGCTGGTGGAAGTCATGATGGCCTGAAAAACACAATCAAAATATGGTTAATAAGAATTAAATTAAAGATGGTTTCAGAACGTTTATTGATAAGTAATATTGGCGAACCAATTCGGTTAGTACAGATTTCTATTAGGATATCCCTACTACAATAAACTAACATTATCCTGTAAACTAATTTTGCTGTCTAAAGGCTAAAACAATCGCGGAAGATCAAGTACAGTCTCACACTCTGTTTATATGAAGCTCTTAAGTAATTTTGCATTTCCGGTACTCTCATGCTGTAAGTATGTGATAATCTTGATTATAGATTGCTAAGCTAAGGATTTTGTATTATTCAGTCTTTGCGGCACTTGGACCAATTAAATTTTCCCTTTTAAACGCCATTCGCTACCTAGTTGAATGACACAGACAACGAGGGGTGGTAAGATGATTCGGCCCCACCCCGTCGACACGACATGACACTTTTGCGGCTTCGCTGTTAGAGCGAGGTAAACACTTGGAGGCAACACCTTACCGGTTCCATTTCCATTGTCAGGTCACCAAAGGCCGGCATGGATTGTTGGTGCTGCTGCTGTGCTTCTATTTCCTTATCCTCAGTGCTATCCTCAGAAGAACCCGAGACCTGAAATTCGCTGGCTACTGATTGGTAGCGTAATGTCTCCCGTCTACCTTCTATACTATCGTGATCTCCCAAGAGAAGATGCTGTTGTTGTTGGGCAAAGTTAAGTCTTTTCCTGAGGCTGGAATCGCTTGGCTCTTCCCCAGAACTAGGCTGTTGAGCGGCTGCAGCAGCCAAGGCTTCTTCGTAGGCACTAAGAGGACTTCGCACTGCACTACCAACAGCGAACCGAACCACAGGAATGCTTTGGTGATGCGTTTGGACACTTTCTGCCGATGATATGCCGTCCAAGTCACCGCTGCCGTCTCCGGGCTGTTCGTCTAGTGCTGGCAGAGGTGGGGGAGGATATGAGGGTGCTATTGGCTCTAGAGCCTGGTCTGGTGTCACCGGATCGGCCACTGTTAATGTCGCTGGTCTTGTAGGGATGACTCGATGACCACGTTGCTGCTGCTGTTGCATCAATTCCAGCTTCTTGCTGGACTTGCTCGATTTGCTGCTACCGCTGGACTTGCGTACCGCCCCAGTGCCTAGTGAAGACTGAACTGGCGACTGTGACTGGGACTGAGATAGCGACTGCGACTGATTGACGCGACTCGGCTTCGCTGGGGCTCGCTCTCGAGGTGGCGTGTCTCGTGTGCTCTCGGTGATAACGATTTTCTCTTCACTGGCCGTGGCTGACAGCGGTTGCCTCTTCTTGGCCACAATTAGCTTGGTGGTGCTCGTCGTTGTTGTCGTCTTTGTCGTCGTGTTCGTTGTGTCTTTTGTTGTCACCTTTGTCGCCGCCTTCTTCTTCTTCAGCTTTCCACTACTCCCACTCACCTTGCCCTCCTCTGCTATCGCTTCAGGTGTCAGGTAATCCCCAGTGGTTTCCGTTTCGCTGGCTGCTGAGCTGCGACTCTGATTCTTGCTGCCAAGTGTCTTACCAACTGGCTCAATTTTCTTGCCACTTATAGTTATCTGCAAGGTGCTACTGCTGGTGGATGGTGTCGGAGAGAGAGTGCCCGCTGTGCCCAGGCTAATATCATCGCTGGTGGCCAGACTGTGTGGCCGCACTCTAGCCGATTTACGCAAACTGCCCAAGAGTAGACGACGGGTTAGACTTTTCTTTTTCTCTTTTGGCTCTATGCCAGCAAGATCCTCAATACCGTCACTACTCTTGTAGCCCTTCTCTTTGCTCTTATCACGTTCCAAGCGTTCTTTATCCTTCTTAGGTTTGCTCTTCGAAAGACTGCGAAAGGCGGATGAAAAGCGTGAACGGGTCTTCACTTCCTCCCCCCTTGTCTCTGGGCTGAGAGATTTCTTGGCTAGCCACTCGTTCTGAATCTTCTTCTAAGTTTTCCTCTAGTTCCTCTTTCTCTGTGGTTTTGGTTACTTTTTCAGCGTTTTGCATATCGTCGGTTTTTTATCAAAGGGAATACAGGGTGCGGTTGGGGCTATAGGGCTTCCATTTGGCTATAGGAAGCTACAGTTATCCTGCTCTCCCAGCGAATTAAATTCGAAATATGCAGCAACCGCAATGCAATGAAAACGAACGCGCACTGAAATCTAAAATGTTGACGTCTAGGCTTTTATAACTTAACCCCCTCCCCCTTCCACACTACCCACCAACCACCACCCACCATCCATAGAGAGCATCGGTGGGACGTGGGTCTGCGGTAAATCCAAATGGGTAGGGTATTGCATTACAGTTACAAGCTCTGTATGCACTTACCAACACTGGCTCGCAATTAATATTGCGAAATAAACGTGAGAAGAGCAAAGACGTCGGCGGCGCTGTCTTTTGACTGCCCCGTTGGAGTCCAAGACAGTCGCTTATCAAGCAATCTTCGGCCACAATCTGTGGCCAGTGTCTGTTTCTTGACCAAGCCCCGACAAAGAATGTAGCTGAATTGTATTATACTGGCCCTGCTCTCGTAATCAATCGACTTTGTCAATAGGATCAAGGTTACTATAGTTATGGATACACTGCACATGCAATTGATAACCTGTGTCCGAGGTAAAGTGCGACCAATCGAGCGGCACTTCTATGCATCTCTTTATTTGTAGCATCTGAATGACCTGCCCCTGTCTCAGTCCAAGTTTCAATCGCAGTCCATGAAAAGCCATTCAAGCTGCAAAAGCTGTTTGACACGCATTTCACTGGCTTCCTTTAAACTGAGGATTTGACGCATCTCAAACTTGTCCGAAAAGCTTCAGAGTGGAAGACATGAATGAGGTGGTACAGTGGGCGGTTTGTCTATGTCGTCTCTACGTGACTATATAGAATTACGTTTATTGCAAAACGTGGTTAACATTAGCCACAATCCAACCACAGTGACTAAAAGAGCGAGTGAGTGAGTGATTAAAAAAGCGCGCGAGAGAGAAAGAAAAATATAAGATTACCTCAAATCTAGGTTGGTTGTCTCCAAGTTAACTATTTATAGCCAACATCTGTACGTACATACGGAAGTCAGAATTCAAATAGCAAATAGCATCATCTAATGCGATCAATCTTAGTAATTATTATGTAATATTGTTTGGTTGGAGGTTTTTGCGGTTAAATCAAAATGAAAAACTTATGTAATCGATCCTTGTACTGCAATTCTTCCTGTGAGTATGAATTCTAGAAAAACTGTCATTATTTTTTGTTTTTGTTTAATGCCATTTTAAATTATGAAAACAAACGATCAGTTCATTTTTTAAATATACAAGGACGTTCTCGATACAGAATCGTTATTTGAAATAGCCAATTTCGAATAGAGCGAGTTGAATTTACTAATTTCCTCAATCTCGATTAAGAGAAGCTTAGTCAAAAGATAGAAATAATGTAACAAGGAAATCCCTTCATTAACTTGGCCAAAAACAGTTAACGAATTTGGAACGAAAATCAAGTGCAGATTTTAAAACCCTAAAACGGGTTAAAATTACTTTCAAAATTAAAGTTACATCCTGTTCCAAAAAGAGACAAGAGTTCCAATTTTTGGCGGAGTTAGCCCAGTTGGCTATTAACGACGCGTTTGTAATCAGTAAAGATCGAAGAAGACGTGATCACCTGGTTTGTGCCCATCCGTGTCATTTTAGTGGAGGCAGAGTCGGAAGCAATCTGTCGACCACCAATGATGAAGTCTAACGAAACTGGAGTTCACAGGGATTTGCGATTTCGACGCTGGGGGGGACTGCAGGCGACAACGAGATATGGTAAAAAAAATAGTAGACACAGTCAACTCTACTTGGATATATACAAAGTCAAGTAAATATTTGAAATAATATGCAGAGAAGATTAACGGATAAACGAAAGTTTGGATAACACGAAAAACCCACAACGAATACTCTTTGACTAGTACTTTCTTTTAGAATTTCTTAGACTAAAAAATGGCTATACTGATGTTTGTACGTCTCAAGTACTCCTTGGCTGTCCACACGTTTGGTGAAAAAATTGGAAATCGTTTTCTTTTAAGTGACAACCAGATAATCGAGGTTCTCCTGTAGATAAACAAACATATTCGTGGTATTTAGTTCCAGTCTTCGGAATAAGGGACTAGAATATATCCTAATCATAACATAATTGCTTAAAGGTTGAAGAATCGAAAATTCCGATCAATGTGGTTGCAGACTTGATCTATTGCTTCAATTTATTTATGTTGACCAAAACCTCAATTCTTGTTGCAAGATTTGGATCCAACTTTAGTTGCAAAACCCTTGCAAGTAATTTGACTCCAATATCTATTACAGAGTTTATGGTTTAAGCTTAACTATTTCCTGTTAGATTCCAAATACGAGTGAAAATCCTTGCTCTCGATTTTAATGTATACCATTACAAATTCACTTTCCTTCCAGACTAAAACCCCCACACACACACACGCGTTAGAGTGTTGGGAATGAAAGGGTTCTTTTGGGCCAACAAATGTTTGCACGCAATGGTCTACATACAAAAAGAAAGTGGGCCTAAAGAGAATGGCGAGAATATTTCCTGTAAACGTTTGCAATTACAACAAACGACCCCGTTTGAGAACAAAAAGAATGAAAGGATACGTACGGATACAAATGTGAGGCGAACCATCGCCTGATGGAGTTGGCTCTAAAACACGTTCCAATTGTGTGCATGTGGCACGAAAATGTGTTTTTAAATTTTAAACAAACACTTGTATAGATATAAAACGGATTGAAACGGATTTCGTTGTGGCCGGATCTGGTTTAGGTAGAATTTCATTTTATGTAGCATACTTTTTGGCGGGCTCAGCATTATTGCCCTTTAGCTTTATCTAATCTCATTGCAGTCACTTTTAAGGTATCGCAACTATATCTATTTTACATATATGTTTGTACATATTAATCAGGTAATACATGACACTTGTGACCTTGCGTGCTATGCAAATATATGGGTAAATTCAGAGATTTCTTCATCTGACTCGTGGTATTATGTGGATTATAAATACAATTATCAGTCATATGCAATTGTCATGTTAATTTAAACAGCAAAATAAACCCAAAGTGCATTGTCTTAATCAGCGATGCGAATAGAGTGTCTCTGGCAAAGTCTGAACGGAGATTATATTAAAGCATACTCTATAGTTGGATCCATCATATACAATATGTACATATGTACATTCATACTATGTATTCATAGATATGTATATATATTTATTGTGAACGCTCAATGAACTAAGCATACTCCGCTACACTTTGCCTTTTGCCTATCTTATCATTTTGAATAGTCATCAGCGCCCAAAACAGAATAAAAGAAATAGCTGAAATTTGTGGGGAATGATTAGATTGTCCTCCAATTGCAGCCATGAGACCTTGTGTTATGTATTTTTAGTGATTCATCAATATATTGACGACGAACGACAACAATTTGTATGGCATGCATTTAAAATAGGGTTTGAGTCTCTCTATCTTCTTCATTCATTCACTTTCGCTTGTTTGACCTCAAAACGTGTCTCTGGTGTCCACAGAACGGGTAGCCAGACCCAAAATACACCCACAATAATGTATCCACACCAAGGGACAGACGCTTGGAATGTTTGTATGTATGTCTAGTATCCAACCAACCACACCCACTCACTCGAAGCACATGGAGAGTGAAATTTGTCGATGGCCATAACAAGGGGCTTTATTATAGTCAGTAGCGACAGGGGTCGATTCGGCATTTAATTTCTCATTTAATTTGTCAATAGCAAAGTTAGAGATGAACTATTAAAGATATCAAAAACAAAGACTGTCTTGACGAAGTCTGAGTACTCTATAAATGCTTGGGAATATATATTAGTTTCTAACTTTTGAGGTTTACCTTGAATTAGTTTTTACCTGTTTGCTTTAAAAACATAACAAATTTAGTTCAAGAAGCATTATTTTAGTTGAAAGATGACAAACTGTTACTTTATCAAAGTTTTTCAGACTTTTTCACAGGCTTTTTTTATGCTTTTGTCGAAATAAAACTGAGGTTTCAATTTATTTAAGTGGCAAACATGTATTCAAGTTATCAGACAAGGACTATATTCTGTATTCCTTATATCAGACAAGGACTATTTTCTGTATTCTTTATGATGTCAGACAGAATCAAAATCTAATCTTAAAAAATCCAGTGATTTCATTAATGAAATGAATCCCCAATCAAAATCTCTTGTAGGAAACTGAATAAAGCAATTTTTCACTTGAATTCAATTAATAGATGGCCAATTGGAAATAATTTTGAAATGATTGGCTACAAATGTCGATGAAAATAATGTTGAATTTACAAAAAAAATGTTGATGCAAGAGATTTTTTTGCGTAATGTAAACAATTAATGTGCAATGTTCTCATTTTATGTTTCAATGTTTCAGGCCTTTTGTTATGAATTGATATTCTAGATGAATTCCAACTAATCTAGAATTGCGTATAATTATTTGCATACAAATTGAATATGCAAGTTGATTGAGAAACAAACAAACCTGATACGACTTTTCGCTAGCCAGAAATTATATGAACCTTAGTCGTTTATTTATGCATAATAAAATCGAATCTTATTAGGAGCATTGTGTATTGTGTAATGTAATAATTTGCTTGACTTTTTCCCCTAGTTGTCAATACCTGGAAAACCCCCTCTTCTTGACGTTAGGAAAATTCTAGGCTTGATTTACATTTCCAGCTGCTTTGCTGTTTATTTACACACTTGCGTATGTATGTGTAACTGAGAAGGTAGAAATCATTTTACTTACTCCATTTTGAAGATAGCCATTATTCCTATTGATATCCATGTTGTTACGGGTGGAAGATGCGGGCATTTTGGAGGTTTCCTCTGTTTCTGTTATAAGCGCCTCGATGGCACTGAGATCGAGTTCTGGTTGAGGATTGATACTGCGCAGGGAGAATAGCGACGAGCAGGAGGATTGGGAGGGAGGATGCGGGGACAGGCAAATGAAGTTGCTGTCGTCGAATGAATATGGGTGACTCTTTGGCACTGAGGGCGCCCAGGGAAATGGCACTCAAGGGCTGATGTTTGTGTTCCACGGGCAACGTGTCGTCAGATGAGTAGTGGGTGGACTGTGACCTTCTGACCTTTTTGGCCAGATACTGACAGCGGAGGCAAGCACAGGTGTTTGGCTCACCCAAATTGCTCACCGATTTGGACTTCGATTGTGTCAGCGATGGCGTGGCAAACTCAGCACAGATATTTCGGCGTCCGACGGAGGTTGAGACCACGCTCGAAATGACGCTAGTTGCCATGCACTCACCGAACTCCGGAACCTAAGACCAGACACAACAAACACTATAAATACGAGTTTGCTATGGAGTTTGTTGCTCTTTCGACTTTGACAAATGGCTTCGACTAGAGATTGTTGGCCGCTCTGTTTATCACACTCCCACCACTACCAGCTGAGACTCCTCCCTCTCCAGCAGCCTCCTTCACCAGCAGCTTCAACTTTAACAGTTCCACTCAAGGTCATTCGCACGCGTTTTATCTAATTTTGGCTGTGTGTTTTGTGTTCTCGAAGAGTTTCTGTTTGCCTAACGTCCCCCTTCCTTTATGTGTTTGTTTGTATGTACGTAAATTTTTGTTCAGTTTATTCATATGCCAATCGGCAACATGTGGTTTTTCTTCACATTTATCATTATCACCCTCTTTTTGTGCGGTATTTATTGCACGCGCTTTAGCTCAATTCGAAACGGCAATTAAAGCTTTGTCTATGCACTTGAACCGAATCCGTATTGTGGCAATTTGGCTAGATTTCAAAAACTCCTGCGCAATTCGGTTTTTGGAATTTTTATGGTGAACCAAAAGGTTATCTAGCTCTCTGGACAGGTTTATTGAACTTTTGTTTTTGCCCAATGCACTTTTTCGGACGCGAATTAAACTGGTTTTGCATTAAACCCCCTAAAGCCAAATGCGAAAGATATGTAGAGCACTTTGTCACAGAGCTTCAAGCTTATTTATTGCATAAGTTTTAAATGGTTTGTAAATTGTTGTTGTTGCCTTTCAGCATGGGAATTCAATTCACACACGTATAGGTAGGTACATTCATATGGAGTGGAGTCTTGACACGCAAAAATACGTAAAAACCAACAATAACATATGTGGACGAGATATAATAACAAAGATCGACAACAAATGAACGCGGCGCGATAACGTCTTAACGCCGAAAGGTTTTTTTGAAAACTGACAGTTTGAATTCGCCAACGAGCAACACTCGATTTTAACGGCGAAAGCGAATTTCCTCTTGGAACAGTGGGCACTCCCTATGTGGTTCGATTCTGAAATATATTAAAAAACAAAAATATGACACATTTCGAACAAAATTGTGATATTTTATCAATTATGTGTTAGTGTTAATACATTAATTGGTAGAAATTATAGTACAGTATTGTTTGTTTGTTTTTATGTTCAATTAAGCCTAACTTACAGATAATATATTGCAACTTATTTTAGGAAACTTATATATACATATGTAGATTGTCCCTTTTCATCATCATAAATGCAACTGAAAATAAAGCGAAAAAAGAGAATATTAAATTTGATTTATATAGTATTCCAAATACTTTCCTTTTGTGACACGATTCCCGACCTCAATTCAGCTGAAAATAAAGGAAATTAGTTTTAGATCATAAATCAAAAATAAATCATAAATCGAAATACAGATACTTTCTTTTTTCGCGAACAAACAAAGTGTACGAAATGCAACTGAAAATAAAGAAAAAATAATTCTAGAACCTCAAGTCGCATAGTTGTAATCCAAAATACTTCCCTTTTCCGGAAAAAAAGGTCAAGGCGGGACTTTGATGACACCTCCTCCTTGTCTGGAGTAGCTTCAATTCTGGAAACCATAAAGTTATAATTGGTTAAAAGCAAGTTAAATCATGTACATACATACCGATTTCCTTCATTGCTTTAGTTATGGCCTCTGCTGCCATTTTGGTGGCCGCCACCCACGAGTCCACAATAGGGATCCAGACTCTTGGTTTGGAAAAAAAAAAATTTGCATAAATTTTGTCCAAACGACGGCTGGGATTTAAGTCTTTCGGGAAATGTGGATGTTAAAGTTGTGGTATCCGATGAATTTGCCGTTGTCGAGCCAATCAGGGATACCCAGGGTCTTTAACTCCACAATCCTCTCTTATTCCTTCGACTTGAATTCTAGCAAAACAGAGCCGAAATGTTTTTTTTGAAAACTGACAGTTGAATTCGCCGTTCCAAGCAAGTTTAGTTCGCCGTTCCAAGTGGTATTCGCCGTGTGGATTGCAGTTCGCCGTTGCGAGCGGTGTATAAATTAAATTAAATGTTAATTAACTTTGTCCAAATTTATCAAAGAAAAAAATTAAAGCAAATTTAAAATTTAATTAACTGAACGTTTTATAATATAATATAAATAATTTTAAAAAATCTTCGAGTCTTAAAATTCGATAATGTAACCCACATTAAAAAACAAAAACATTTTAGTTAAAGTGATCAGTTGAAATTAAACAATTGGTTTCTTTTTATTTTGTTGTTTAACATTTTTTTAGTTTATTTTTTTAAATAAGTTACATATATACAATTAATTATTTAAACTACAATTATTACTAACGGGTTGGATCTGTACACAGATCCGATTAAGAATCATAAGCAATATCCAACTAAACCTTTTCCAACAAGTTTGAATCGAGAACTTAGCTCAGTTTGTAAACAGAATTATATCTTGAGATATATCACTGGTAAATTTTCAACTTTTAAATGTAATCTCTAATAATTTGACCAAGGAACTAAAAAATCTTATATTAATTTATCATTTAGTGTAAAAAATGATTAATGCTCAGCATTATCGAATATTTTACAAGGTATGTGTTCAGAGGTAGTAAATATATACACTTTGAATATTTTTGTAGTTGACTATCAAAATGAATCTTAATAACAATATATAAACACGGAAATTTCCTTAATTTTTAGTGGGCTTTGGTGGCTCTAATTGTTGATTTTTGTCCAGACCAGATTGAGTGGCTGGGTTTTGAATTTTAGGGGCGTCCTTTCGTCGCGCCAGCATGAAATGTGACACGTTCTCATAAACCAGAAATGTGATCATACAGGCTGGGACCACACGCACCAGACTGGCTTTCAATCCCTTATAGAAGCCGGGCATGCCTTCAAACCTGCAAGCAAAGCAAAATGAGAAGGCGGTTAATACAATTCTGTGCGAGGAAAACTACCATTACGAGACTTACGACGACGACGTTTCAGATTAGCAAAGAGATTCTGCAGAATTTTGGAAGTGGGGTGCAAAGGGAACTACTTACAACACAACAAACAGGTGAGTGAGGAAGCTGCCCTTTTAGCCCGTATCTTTCTTTTTGGTAAAGGTGTAAATGAAAAGACTCGTCTTGCAAGCGGAGACTTTAAGATAGTTTTTTCTTTCTTTCTTGTTTTTGCCTTCCTGGCATTTTAATAGTTAAGCATAATTGTAATTAAGTAATTCTCTTTCCATTTGTTTTAGGATTCAATTTGCTGTCACTTGTTTCATTTGTTTTCTTGCTTGGTTTTTCGTATTTGTTCACAATGCGATTGGATTTACTTTTATGCTTATTTACACAAATATTTTATGTCAAGTTTATAAAAATTATAAAACCATATGCAAAATTATGAAGAATCTTTTTGCCAAAATGAAATTTTTTCTTTTCTTATTGTTTTGTGTAACAATTTCATTATTAAATAAATAATTTAACTAAACTATAAACTAAATGTTGTGTGCGTGTTTTTTGTTTTTGTTTGTTAATGAAGAAATGCATCTTTGAAATTAGATTTCATAACTTTTGCAATTGCCAGTGCAGCTATCACAACAATCACTTTCAAGTTTAGATATACACATATATATGGAATACACTTAAACTAAAGATTATAATTAAAACAAAACTAGTCAAATCCATCGAACTTGTAACAATAATTCATAAGATAATGTTGGTTTTCTTTTGTCATTTTCTTGCTGATAGACTTATACTATGTTTTTTTTTTTTGTGTTAAAAAAAAATAGAGGATAGAAAACTATATAGAATAGGTTGATTGATAGATAGATTCATGTATTCTAGGTGCTTAAATTCTGCCGCAGATTCATCTGGTTAATACTATTCTGCATTTTGTGCTTCCTCTAACTGGTCAGTTTCTCCCATATGAGCATGACCATGCAAATGTTGGGGGTGACGTGGACCAAATAGGGAACCAAGCCCTTATAGAAACCTCTCATACGTTCGTACCTCCAAGTCTGTTTGATGCAGTCCCAGGTGCCATTGTAGCGATGATGATGATCCTGTAGACGAGCACGTACCACCTGATATGGATAAGTGGCCGCAGCAGCTATCAATTTGGATATAGCGGCAAAGGCCAAATATTCTGTAGTAGCCTAAAGAGAGCGAGGGAAACAAAATTTGAAATTCGGTTAGAGAAATAATGTTGAACAAGTGCCAAATCCCACGCCACACCGACGTCACCGCCAACCAGCTACGGCCGGATATATGCAAATATCATATATATAGCCACGCGCGTTGGTCATGTGATTCGCTTTGGCTACACCCACTCACCAGCTTGGTATCGATGGGTAGCTTGCGGTAATCATTGTAAGCATTCTTCAATTCCTCATAGGTCATGAATTGTATGGCTCCATGGGAGACACCTAGCATGCCGGGAACAAAGCCTCTGTATAGACCCCGAATACCCTCCTCCTTGTAGATTTGGGCCAGGGCATGGATCATGCCACGGTATTCAGCACTGGAAGTTGCATCGCACTGCAGGCATAAACGCGTTTTCACCACCCAAATGGGGTTAGTTAGGAGCAACGTTAGGGCACCAGACTCAGCAGCAGCCAACATATGCATTGTAGGACCCAAAGGCATGGTCGTGTTGCCACCCTGAATAAACGTCTTGATGGTATTATAGCTAAAGATTAACAGAATTAAATATATTAATACTTGAATTCATAAATTTGGCTTAACTCTTGGTACTTACAACATGAAGTAAAGTCCCCATGAGGAGCCCGAGCCCCAAACATTGGGCGTTACACCTTTGTAGAGGCCACGGAAACCCTCTTGACGAAAGATAGTGGTAAAGGCACTGCCCAGGCCTCGATATTGCGGCACTGCAGCGGTGCGTCCATCATTAACTAAAAATAAAAATTGATTATTAAAATTAATAACTATGTCTAGACTAGTTGGCCTTGCAAAGTCATATGAGAGAAATGAAGAAAAAGGGTTGGGTTGTTTGTTTGGGTTTGTCTGGCGTCTGGGTCTACGTCATCTCCACAATTTGCTTACTCAGATATCACCTCGACAACTGTACGGCAAATCGAATCAGTTGTTGACTCCATCCAGGCCCTGGCTAGAGTTGTTTTCGCCAAAAAAAAAGAACATTTCAAAAAAACACGAAAACAGATAGCGTTAATAGCCAACGGATGCGATAAGACAACAACGAAACATCTAGCTCTCTAGTCTTTAGCTGGGCCATTAGCTTCTATTTATAAGTGTATCAGAGCAAATAATAATTGCCTGCCTGACAACAGCTCTAAATTCTAGAAAAAGAGGGGCTCGTCTCTAGATGTGGTTATAAAACTTTTTCTTATTTTATTTTTTCATATTTTTCCCAAGCAAAACTTATTTTTAGTTCACCTTGAGTAAAGTTCAATTCCAGGCAAAACAACGTCTATATAGAGAGTGAGAGAGAGGGAGGGGGTATCAAAAGTGAACTCATTGCATCGATCAGAATTCGTTACTTAAGGCAGAAACTGATAAGACAAACTATAGGAGGGCAGGCGGGGTTAATTGTGGTTATGCCTTGCTTTTATATTAAGGCATTTTATTATATCGACCGTTTTCATCAATACCATTTTAGCCAAGTGATCTAGACTAATCAATATACCTTTTTAATGGCAATACAATGGGATATTTCAGTAGATATGTACATGTATGAGTCAGTACTTGAGTTTGCGCGCTTGGCAACAAGTGAATGAGCTTACAAATGGAACCAGTTTGGGGGCGACGCGGCACTGAAAGTTGCCGTTACACACATGCACGCAAAATGTACAGTCGACAGTTCTGCTGACTGGCTGCTGGTCAACAACAACAACATTTTGTTGGTCACGTGAGGCAACAACAACACACTCAGGGAGAATGCCAACAACGAACGAAAACAAGTTTCTAAACGAAAATGCGTCAGCCAAAAGACCTTGCGCAAGTTCCAAGAAACCGAAAAGAAAAAAAAGCGAAGAGATTGGGAGAGAAGCGAAGAAAACAGCTGTTTACTCCAGTAGAAGATGCCAAATTTTATGGTCGCAAGCAAAATGGCTGTATTATTTGTTTTAGACCTTTTATCAGCCCGAAAATGTGTGGTGTGATTTTTTTCTTTTTGCTTGTGCCATTTCGCATAAACAACTTAATTTTGTTGTTGTTATTGACTTTTACGCTGAAGCTTAACGACAACAAAAACAATCGAATGAATTAACAAAAACAAGCTTTGAATTTACTTTATTTTTTGTTATTGTTAACTTGTTCCCCTCATTGAAAAAAAATACGGAAATATTGTCCAAGCAAAGCAAAACGAGGACAAAACTATGCGGGAAAAAAACAAAGAAAACAAAATTGAAAAAAAATTTACGAAAAAAAAACATAAACAAATTGCTGAGTCAGCTGATATAGCATGAATCAAACAGCTGATAATTGTCTTGCCCTTAAAAATCGTTACTAGGGCGAAATTTGATAGTTTTCTTCTTTCTAATTAGTTTACAATTGCTAATAACGAACTTTGATCGAGAACAATAGAGATAAATAATCAGGGGAAAATACTGTTGGCGGGGAGAAGGAATTTGTCAACAAATCCATAAATTTCCGCCAGTTATCGTTCGCATTAAGCAGCCGTAACAAACGTATGACGCAGAACAGCGTATATGGAAAAAGTAAACAAGCAATAAAAAAAACTAAATTATAGAATTCCCCACGTGCCAGCCATTAAGGAATAGTTTGGAGCCGTTATTGTGGGTGGGTATTGCATTTCGCACAAGCAGACGACAAACACTCGGGCGGCAAATGCACTAAACTTTCCATGGAAAATTTTCCCTGATAGCATTCGAGTCGCGAAACGTCTCTGCACGTGCTGCTACAAGCTACAGTAAAACCCGATGATGGAGACCCTCAGATACCCATTACTTACACTATGTAGATATATTGAAACTTACCAGCAAAACGGATTTTAATCAAATCCAGTGGATGCAATATTAGGGTAGAGGCCACTCCGCCGGAAACACCCGCCACCATATGCTCATACTTAAGATGGGCAAACACATTGAATTTCTTGGGACTTCCTGCAACTACAGCAGCTACGGCTCCGGGTCCAGTGGTAGAATTCATTTTGCTCATTTTTATTTTTTCCAACACTTTGCTCTTTGTTGTATTATTGTTATCTTAACTCGATGAATTTGTTGCTGTTATTCTTGTTTTTGTTGTGCGTGAAATTCAAGCTACAATTTAATTGTATTTCGTATTTCTCTCTTTGTTCTAATTTCTTTACTTCTATTTACACTCTTTGGTTTTAAATTGTGCGAGAAACATTAACGCAAAATCAAAGAAAATCGTTTGCTAAATTTATCTTGTTTCTAGGCGCAGACTTTTTGCCGTTTTTGTTGCTGCTGCTGCTGCTATTCACAAATTTCTGCCTTTGTTTTGTTGTTGGCCAGCTCATATTTTCTATCTCTTTTATTTTGATTTATTTATTGTTGTATTGGTCGACAAGTTTTTTTTTTATTTTGCCTTATTTCTTCTCTTTAATGCGCTGTGGGGTTGTCTCTATTCCTCTCCCACTTTTGGCTGATGAAATCTGTTTGATTTTCGTCAATTTGTCGATTCAAATTATTTTTGCCATTCGTTGATTACGTAACTTAAACGCCAAATGCATTTCTTTTAACAACAAGCGCACCTTTGCCTCTAAATTTTCTTAATTTCTCTATTTCACTACTAAAGGATTTGTCCGTGCCAGCACGTGTGGTTTCAATTGAAATCGAAATGCGTTTAAAATACAAGATTTTCGGATTCTGCGATGTTTATGTTTGTAAATAATAAAGTTGTTTTTTAATTGTAATCCGAACCACACCGAACCGAACCGGAACATCGAACTTCGAACCGATTAGGCGAACTGCAACCGATGATCCGAACTCCAACCGATGAGCCCAACCGATGAGGCGAACTGCAACCGATGATCCGAACTCCAACCGATGAGCCCAACCGATGAGGCGAACTGCAACCGATGATCCGAACTCCAACCGATGAGCCCAACATCCAATTAATTGGAGATGGCAAATCCATTGAAGGCAGCGATAGATTGATGCGATTACTTATCGCTCTTATCGAGCGAAGTCACGCTAGAGCTGGAGAATTCATCGATACTATCGATTGCACTGATATATTGCGATAGTTTATTGTTATTTTTTTTAATCGCTTTTTAAAAATGTTTTAATTAAATGTTGTAATTTTGAAAACAACTTACGTTTTAAATACCTTTTTGCAATATATATCCTTCAATGTTACAAGTACAAAATAAAGAACCAAAAAGTTTAATCTAATGTTAATATTTAATTAAACATTATTAAATTACTTTTTAATATATTGAAAAATATTATCTAAAACAAGTTGTATGACTTTGAGAATTTGACTATGAAAATATTTGATTAATTTTAGAAATTCAACATAACAATTTGTTTAAAATATAAGGAATATGATAATTATTTTGAAAAAGTTACTTGGATTATAAATTTTGGTGATTTGTGCTTTCTCATGACGAGTAGACTCTTAATCGGCGAGACGATAGAGCCATAAAACTTAATAGTGGCTATAACATATAGCTGTGCAGCGATCTCAGTACAAAACTAGAGAAATACTGAGAAATTTCTCTTTAGTTCAAGTAGAGCCGGTCGAATAAAGGTCGTATTAACATTATTAGCTTGACTTTAAGAAATTGATTTATGAATAATTAACAAACCTTTCAGCCCGGAAATTTAAATTAAATTCAATCTTTAACAAAAGGTCGAAAATTGGGAGAATACTGGTTCACAAAGATGAGGGTTATTTAAAAAAATATTTCATTCTTTTAAATATTATCCTTGTAAAAATTAATTTGTTTTTTACGAAAATTGGCCTAATTTTAGTTTTCAAGGTTTCAACTTTGATACGGAATTGTATAGGAGGACTAATCCCTATCAGTTTTAGCAGTGATTTCTTAGCTTCGATGTTCTTGCGTAAAGTTAGCCTTCTTTAGTGGCCCCGTTGTAAGCCCTAAGCTCGTTGGTAAGTAAGTAAATGGAGCACTGTGCCAAGTACGCTGCCTTGCGGTATACCAACTTTGATTTTAAAGTCAACTGCGCCGATTTCATAAGTTTGTGGGTGTTGTTTGGGAAAGCTTGGGCAACATCGAGAAAAACAGCCGTGTACTGGCAATCGCAAAACATCCGAAATTCGAACAGCATTGAAACTAAAAGAATACTACGGTATTCTTGTTTTTTTGTCCCATGTTTAGGTATCATGATGATAGCTTCCCCCTTGCTTTGGGGAAGTATCCAAGTTTTATTATATCGTTGAACAGTTCGCAGATGTATTGTACGGGGATAATAGTGTTTTCCGGCATTCGAGTAGAGTACCAAATACTCACTATCCGTTTGTGTGCTGTCCACCGGTTGGACCCGTAATTGGTGTAAGTGTCTCTGGAGGAGCGCAGAACTGAATTTGCCACTATCTTTATTTTGAAAGACTTCTATGGATAAGGAATATGAGGCTCCGCTAGCAAATAAGACTTGGAAAATGTTAGATTTACGGAAAGGCGATGGAAGTGTGGAGTGGTAGATGTGCTGATGAGCTGAAAATAAATCTGCACCAATTGAATGAGTGCACAGCCTATCTTAACAGTGACCTAGGTGAAGTCGTCTTTATGAGGCAGCTTCCGGGATATGTGGATAAGGCAAAATTTACGGGAGGTGTTGAGGCTAAATAAGGCGATATATGGATTAGCAGGAAGAGATGTTCTTCGATCCACTTCTTGTCAGATCGAGTCGTGCCTTTATCAACAGTGTTAAAGTAAACTTAAAGCTTACTTTATAATACATAAACTGATATATGATTTTTAATAATCGGTCGAAAATTGACAGAATGAGAGTATCACAAAGTTGGGTTATGGTCATTATAACTTTTGTTATACTTAATCGATATTATTAATGTTGTAGAATACGTATAGCACTTGATGATATAGTGACTCGATCCCGCTGATTTTCATCTCACCCAATTTATAAACTGCTTTAATATCAAGATTCATCCAAATAGCTTTTAAATTGAATGACCCACCGACGGACGACTTAGCTTCCCGCCAATGGGATCGGAAACGTTTCCTTCTCTGCGATGCAAACCTCTGACCAATTTCATAATACCCTCTGCAAGGGTATAAATAAAGTAAAGCTTGAACAAAAGTTGCAACCAAAAGTTGCACAAGCTGCCAGTTTTGCCCGAACCAACAGCTTAAGCTGTCAGGGATGGGTAACGAGTTGAAGTAAATAGCCAACTGATAAGAATATGGGGAGACATAAGACGTTAGATGTTGGTTAATGTAATATGTAGCTACTAAGACAGCAACTAAAACAAATAAAAATCCAAAACTATTTAACAATTAAAGATCATATGGAATAACTCGTTGTTTATGAAGAAAGCGGATGTCTGAGACAGTCATCGCTTGTATATTCTATTATCAAGGAGATTTTACTTAGGTTTCAAAAAGTGATTGGCAATTGCATTGTTAACCATCTGTGGATCTTGACAATCCGGCCCTGCATAGCTTGTGCAGCAGCAGCAGCCGCAGTAGCCGCAGAAGCAACCAAAAGCAGCAGCATTTTCTGCTTTGCCTGGTCGTTACGTTAAACAGCGCCAAAAAGCAAGCTTGACGACGCTTTTATCAAAACACCACTGTTCAGTTGGTCTTAGTTAACTCGCGGAGAAACTACGTGCTACGAGCTTGAGCTCGAAAGAAAAGTGAAAAGTCGGACGATCGAGTGACGTCTGTTGTTGTTTTTTGTGTCCGAGCCAAGTGTCAATTGGCCAATAAGTTCAATTGGTTAGAGCGCATAAATCATAAAGCATAAATTTCAAAAACCCCACGAAAGTGGCAAGTGTTTACGATATTGCCACTCTGATCCTATCTCCCCAGTGTGTGATTACAGTGACCAGCAGTGGCACTAGTCATTGATTATTGTTAGTGCGAAGTGCGTTAACACTGTTCCCGAAATATGTTGCGTTTTCATTATCACAGTATTAAAGCCGTGTATTAAATAATAATACGTTTGCATTGGTGAAAGTGTGTTAACAGCTTTGCATATATGAGAGAGTGCGGCAAAGAGAGTAAATTGTATCGGCCAACGGAAAGTTAATGAATGACGAAGCGGACGAAGCCGACCAAGTCCGAGGCCACATTGATGCAAACGCCGGAGAGAAGTGAAGAGCAGGTCAAAAGTGCAGTCCACTGAAAACCAATAACATTTATCATGCGATTGCAGCTCCAATTCGAATAGCTCCAAACAAAGCGAAAAGACACACGAGAAAAACTCCAACAAATAGAGTGCCTTAATTCACAAAAGTCAAGACCCCGCATTTGCATTTAGGTATGAATATAAATTCACGAAATTGATCCAATCAATATACAGCGTACGTAAGCGCAAAGTGAGTGACAGAACGTATTGGGCAATCTGTAATTTTGGTTATTTACATAACTCAAGAGATTGCCAAACAAGTCTATTACTAAATTGCGCTAAATGAGTGTGGTTAACTTTTTGGCACTCATGCGCATACACGACATCGATGTCTCTCGAGACGGACGTGTAATTCCGTTTTGGTGCTATAACAATCAACTGAAATTGGTCGCGTTTAAAAACTAAACTAAAGCTGTCAGAAGTCTACCTGAAAAGCAAAAAAATATATAATATATAGGTACATACATATATGTACGTCGCGACGTCTACATCGGCGATAAGCATGGCAAATTGCGTAAACTATAAACAAAATGGGGAGATGAAAATAAACCGGAAAATAGCAAAAAAAAAAAAAAAACTATATTGTCGAGTGTGGCAAGTGCGTTGGGCCGGTGTTGCCGCAAGGTCACAAGCAATGCAAGAAAAAATTGCTCACATAGTTAAAAGAAGATCATAAAAGGGAACCAACAAAACAAAAGACTTAAGGCACGAACTTGTTGCTCTTGTCATAATCGAGCAACAAAAACAAAAAGAGCTACAAACGAAATTAACTAAATTACATAAAGGAATAAAAATAAGTTTAACTTTTTTGTTTTTAATACGTCTGGTACAAGTTCGCTATGCACATACATACATACATATGTATACTAGGGCAAGTCCATATAGATGCTCAAAATTTTAGGCAAATTCGGTCAAGGTCACGGCGTATTGGCTATTGTCGCGTCTGTCATTTGTTTTTTGTCTCATCTCTATATAATTTATGAGAAGTGATTTCTTTAGCATAATTAAATGTCCCAGTAACGAAAGACAAATGACAAAGAAATTACGAGAAACCAACGTTTTTTTTTTTTTTATTTTTCGCTGCGTCTTCTACACGATTGATAATTTACCTGGCATTGCTCTGTAGGAGGATGATGAAGATGCGTCTTCAAAGTACATGAGTATTTTGCATAACTAACAAATAGCCAAATTGTGTTATTTCATTTGATTAATTTATCTTCTGTTTTACTCTTTCGCAAGCGATGGGTAAGTTTGCAATTTCGTTTAGTAATGCATAATTTTTATTCACATTATGTCCATAGAATTATCTCCATCTGTTTCCATTCGGTGGAGTAAACCATTATCGTTGAGTCTGTCGAATGGAAAGTCTTCTCCCCGGCTTGTAGTTAGGGCATACGAAATTCGTCAACGATTCCGGTCAGCCCACCTGTTGTTTTATCTGATTTTCTGTACATTCCCGTTTCATTATAATATTGACAATTTGATTAGTTGATGGAGAGACAAAAAAAATGTATATTTTAAATAATAATAAACATTTTGCGCTCATGGTGGGGCCACTTCGGTGCGGCGACCACAAAATCTGGGTTACATACGAGCATCAATAAAAGCAAATGCCACATGGCAAAGGTGCCAACTATAGGCTAATGGCCAGGCGTAGCCAAACCTGGCAAATTTTGCATATCAGCGACAAAAGTATTATGATATGTTTTTGTTTTATTTCTTGCTGTTTTTTGAGTCATCCCCGCCGCCGAGCAAAAAGACCAAGCAAAACTTGCGTTTGCCAGTTTACTTTTGGTCTGTGATGCAAAAGGCTGAAACAAACAAATGCCAACGAGATGGCATTATGTGAGCCAGAGTTGTCCATTTATCGTCCAAAAGCTGTAAAAGAAAGCAACTGTCGCCCAAACAAAACCCATAAATAACACTTTGATCGAAATACTTGCTAAAATGTTTCCGTTTGCCAAAGGTGTAGATTCCAATGGGGGCAATAATGTATACAAACGTTTTTTAGACCCCTTTTTCATGACTTTAGCTACTTAATTAATAAAATAGATGGATCATTCCATTTAAGTTGATCATTAAAAGGTCATAGTTATTCTGCTTGTGCTCTGTATAAGGATTTGTCTGAAGTCCTTCTTTCATTAATAAGAGTAAACATAGATGTAATTTGAATTACTTTTAGATATCTCTCCTCATTTTGATACCTCTCTTTTATGTTATACTGTTTTTAGATCGTTCTCGATGTTAGTTACTATCTTACTATAACTTGCTTTGAAAATAAGTTCAGAAACATTTTATCTAAGCAGATTTAAACTGTGTTTAATGTTACTTAAACACCTCTCAAAATATTAGATAGAATTTATATATTAAGAGTTAAGACACTTTAAAGTTCTCACCATAAGTATCCAATTATTTGCTAAGATAAGGAAGATAAGAGTCCATTTTGTAAGCTTTTCTCTCAGTGTAGTTTTCTTGCAACTTTGTAATTGCGCAGGATCAAAGTATTCTGTCTTTGGGTGACTGCTGATGGGTTTTCATTGCCCTTGTTTTGACAGTTCACTTTCACCGCACGTTCCATGTTCTACGCCAGGGGGGCGGGCGGTGGAAAGGAAGGGCGACTGGTAGGGGAATCAGAGTCCCACTTTCTAGGTCAAGTCAGTTGGCTGGCCAACAACAAGCGGTGTCAACACAATGCTCATAGCATCTGATCTCTAAAGTTGGTAGTTACTTCAGCTCAGCTGTCTGTGGTAAGCATTTTTTGGTAGGCCCAATGGCTAAAAGCAGTTTTGGTTATGCCATTTTCAGCAAGTCGGTCTGCTGTGACTAAATGAGGCGTTCCACCTCGTACAAAGATATGTAACTATATAAATACTTTCATGTACATAGATGGATACAAGTAGTATATACGAGTAGTTTGGGTTTGTATGTGTAAGCTGCGGTTGTTGCTGCTGCTGCTGGGGCTGGCGGGGGGATGCAGACTTTTCAATTTTCTGAACGTCGCCGCCTGAAACGCCTGCACTTTCGTTTTCGTTTTCAGCGCATTCAACCTGATCCTACCCAGATGATAATGATGGTTCGGCCATGCGTCATAATGATGTTGCTGTTGTCGGCCGTTGTTGCAGCTGTAACCAGTTGCCTCAAGTTGCAGTGAAATGCAGCTTAGCTGTTGTGAGTGTTTGCCGAGAGGCTCTCAGCAATGCAGTTCGATTTCCTTGCTCTCCCCCCAAACAGAGTCTCTCTCTCTTCCCCCTTTCTCTATCGCTGGTTTGCTAATTTTTAAGGCCTAATTACTCACAGGAGCCCCAAGTCCAGACACTTGACCAGCGAACTTCAATAAGCAAATATTGGGCACAATGGAAAGTGAAAGCCACATTACATTTTAATTAAACTATTTTTTCGACTTTTTTGTTTTTTTATTGTTTCTGTTCGTTTTATTATTGATTTAACCTACACTAAAGCCCGCACACACACATGAGGTACATGGACGCCTCGCCTGATGCCATGACCAATTAAAAAGCCGCATTCAAATCGTTTAGATGTTGTTGTTGTTGTTTTTATTTTGTTTTTGTTACGCATTCTGCGTTTGTTAAATATTGTTTGTTATTTTCTGTTTTGTTTCTTTGCTCGTTTTGGGTTTTTGAAATGCATACGCATAAAAGAGCTTACGAAATCGATTGGATGGTACAGGTTACTGGTACGCACGTATACATATACATACATATACATACATATATATGTATATATATTTTGATGGTCGGTTTGTCTGGTTTATCGGTGCCGGTACTTATTCACTATATTGCACTGCTGCAATCTTTGGCCATAAACGCGAACTTTGGCAATTGAACGTGTCGGGCATTAAGTCGACTCATATGTTCAATCAGGGGCGTGAAATTCCGATTTCATGTTGTCAAGCTCAAGTGGAGCACATAAAGCTAGGGACAGATATGAATTGACCGCAAAGGTTATGCAAATGAATCAGATAGTAATCAGTTAATGGCAACTTCCCTGAAACCCATTCAAATTGCTTTTGTCCCAGATCCAAGTTTATTAATACATATGCAGATTTATAACATCTGATAAATATTCTCGATGGCCATATTTGACAACATTCGGATCGTCCAAAGTAAATACATTATGAAATAAAAATGTTTGCTTTTTCTAATCCAAATCAGTTTATGAAAGAAAAACTTAACTTTACTCCATTATTCTTAGGCACTTTCTAGTTTGATTATTGTAGGAACCCGAAAGCTATAAAATATGTGAGCTCAGAAGACTTATCATTATACCCTTGCAAAAAGGGTATATTCATTTTGGTCAGAAGTGCGCCAAGCATAGAAGGAAGCATCTACGACCATATAAAGTATAAATATTCTTGATAAGCACGATGAGACGAGTTCATATAGCCATGTCCGTCCGTCTGTCCGTGCGTCTGCACGTAGGCTTGTTGCACTGCACAGGTTTTATATCTCAGATTCAGCCGGATCGGACCACTATATCACTTTATCACTATTCACGCATAGAAAATAGTGACTTTGATAAGTTATTGAACGTTATTTCGAATGCTAAAATTGTCCTCTGGTTTTTTATTAATTTTTGAAAAAAATATTTTAAAAATGCCTTAGACAACCAATATTTCGGATAACAAACAGATATTTTTAGGAAGAAAACGAACGAAGTTTCGGTTAACGACCTCGCAAATAGGTAGAAAACTTAATTGCACGTAATATTTCTGTCTGTTTTCATCAACGAAATGGGGAAAAATCCCAAATATACCTTATAAAGAGACATCTCTAGACATAGTGTGACCATTTTACCCATTATAAAATAAATTTCTTCCAAACTCTCTTCTTTTATTTTAGACATTTTCTTCCATCCAATAAATATTCAGTTCTTTAAAAAGTGTTACAAATTTCATTTTACTCTTCAGAAAAGCTGAACCTAAAATAAGGCGGAATATTCAGTTTTCCAAAAGTTTTTATGCTAGTTTCTCTCAATAGCAGTTTAAATTGAAACATGTAATTATTAAACTATTTGTCAACTTGGATTTTATATTGATTTAATTGGGAAAAGTGGTTTCCCTTAACGGGCTAAAACTAAACGTGTTCCTTAACCGAGGAACTGTATGTTAATATTCTATCAAATTGAGATACACTTTTAGAAAGTCGGTTAGAAATCGACCAAAACTTAGACAGTGGTAAAATTGTTCAAACTTATTTCAAAAAGTTTCTAATAATCTTAGAAATCCTTTAAAAATTTGTAACTGTTTCTCTTTTTTTTTTTATTTTCAAAATTCATAGCTAAAAATTTTGACTTAATTCAAGTTTTTCTCAGTTTTGTCTTCCATTTATTGGATTATATGTGGCATTAACTAATCCAAGTGACTTTGCTAGTTATTCAAATATACATATACGTACATACAGATCGTTATGATTATAGTTATGTAATAATTTTGAAAATGTTTGTCCTAAGATTGCACAAAGGATATTTTAAGTTTTCAATTTTGAATAGTCAGAAAAGATAAAAAAGTTCAAACAAACGATCTTTTATCACAGAGAAAGGTACCCCGATAAGGGTTAATATATTGGAATTTTCAGCATTTGGGTGTAATTTTTAGATACTTAAGGTAATTTCATAAAATATATATTTACGTTGTGAATGTTTTGAATTTCGAATTAAAAAATCTGTGTATTGTTTCATGTATTTATGTAAATATGGATAAACTTAATCAAGTTAACAAGTTGTAAGCACATGAATACAACTTAACCATTTCATTCATCTGGAATGCGTAACATTGGCATTAGCTTTTCCCTTTTTTTGTTGTTATTTTTTTGTTGTTGTTGTTGTTGTATGTGCCGTGTCCAAGCGGCTAAGCAAAACCATCAACTTGAAGCGAAATAACAAAAGAGTTTGGACAAGCATCCGTTTGACTTTGACAGCGTTTGCCTTGAACTTGACAAACCGCTCTTCGTTATTATATTCATTCAGCTGCTTCTTTTGGCGTAATTGGTATTTTTCCCCCCCTTTTTGTATACCCTTTATGCCTCGAGGCACATGGACTTAAACAAGCAGTTAGCAGGTGAAGAGGAAGTATGTATGGAGTGAGATTCTCTTCTCATCGCAATAGCATCCGATTATATTATCACCCAAACCTAATCTGTTTATTTTAGGTCCAAACCTTTAATTTCTGTGAATAACTTTTTATTTTCACAACTGTCAAATCGGATGAACTTAAATTTGGCAAGGGCATAGAAACTTTGTTATGGTCGTTATTAACCCTGCCCTCTGGCTTTTGGTTTTGAAATTTGTTAAAAATCTTTGTTGACATTAAATTGTAGATAATAATTGAGCAAGTCTACCAAACAGACACACATACATGCATACATACACACATACATAAAAACATTTGTTTTAATTTTTTGTTGGAGTCAAATGTGTTTTTAATAGCCGTTCAATGACTATAAACGACAAGCCATAAGTTCTTTCCGTCATTTATTTTGGTTATTCAAAAAGAAAAAAAGTAAGAAATCAATAATCTATTATTTTTAACTTTAGCTGATTTAATTATGGTTTTACAAAATATGTATAGTCCCCTATTCCCCTCACCACCGTCCACTACTATATGAGCTCGAGTGACTTCTTTTAGGCACGGCAAAAGTCGAGTACTCAAAGTTAGTTGTGTTTTAGTCTAGTCTCGCATTTTGTAATCCAAACCAAAGTCCAAAAACAGAAAATTAATTGCAATTGCAATAGTAAGCAACGAGTTTTAATCTAGTTTCGATTGTTTCGATGGTGCATTGCCTTGAACTCGATATGTGCAAATATTGCATTAGAAGAGACTTTCCCATTTGTCCGAGAAATTACTTGATCGAAATAATTTGGCAGATTGCAATTTTTATGGATCAATAAACAAACCAAAAATGTTGTCACCTAATGGATCCACCTTATCTAAATGGGAATATGATTCCGGCCATGTCTAATTATGCATGTTCGCGTGGCTTGACCAGTCGATTGGGACCGACTTATTATTGGTCAACGGAACGGACGAACTGACGTCATAACTTCTAGACTTGGAGGGCTTTTGTTTCCGTGGTTAAAAGTAGAACCAATTATTTTAAGTACCCACTGGGAGCCTTAACTAAGGTCTTGGGTGGAGGGAGGCATCGGGCTCAAGCAGCTGCGGTCACATGTGGCACCTGACACTCACGGGCGGCTGCATTAAATGGTGATATGGAATTTCAGTTTATTGCCCGTTGACTTTTCGCTGACACTGTGCGTGAGCGCGCATTAGTGAAAAATTCCTTTTAAACGGCGACACAACAACACAACAATTATACGAGCATTATATCATTTTGGGCCGCGTTTAGTACGCTCGATTAAGTGACTTAAATAACCTGCGCATGTTGCTGGTCAAAAATAAAAGTACTTACATATCAAATCTATCTATAAAGTCCAACGACAAACTAAATTTTGTTCTAAATTCGGTTCGGAAGTCGACGAAAACGGTTTAATACGGTTAACGAAGGTACAGGCCCACTGGACTCTAGTTTAAACTACCAAGGAGTTGGCTTACGAAGGATTATAATCATTTAATTGGACTTTTTACAGCTAACCAGCGATGCAATACTTGGGAGGTTTACTACTGATCGTCTGCACCAGCAGCGTTCTGGCCGCCGACATTCTAATGGCCACAATGGGTGGCACCAAGTCACACAAAATCCCATTCTGGGAATTGGCCAAAGGACTGATAGCCAGGTGCGTATGGGTGAAGTGAAGTGAACAAACTACCTACAATTCATCAAAAAGACAATGGAAAAGCCGAGAGTGCCAAAAGATTTGGCCAGAAAGTTGACAAAGGCCCGCAAAACTTGCATAACGACACAAACAAAATAATATGTGATGCTTTTGTTTGAAGTTTTTTCTTTGTGAAATATGGTCAATATTTATTGGCTTGAGTGAAGGCATTGCATTTCAAGATCAAAGTGAATTATTGCATTTATGTATAATATACATGGGTATATAAAAATGTAAGTGTGAATAATTAGCTGTTGGGTTGACTAATCTCTCGGACTTGGACTTGAATAATAGCTGAACTAAAAGGCATTGACACATGTCCGGTAAAGTAGAAAATTTACTTTTCCGAAAAACAAAACACAAAAAACAAAACTAATTGTTTCTCTACAGAACTTTGTCTATGGAATGCATTAGTCTCAATTACGAAGTGATATCATCAGAATGCACAATTTGTTGTATCTTTCAGGGGTCACAACATCACCTTCCTTAGTGGTTTTCCGGCCGATTTCCATTTGGACGGATTGCATGAGGTAACACCAGCTGGCCTGGTGGAGTTCATACACAATTACACAAATTGGGATCTCTTGGGTTCGAGAATGGCAGGAGAAATGCCCATTAAACCATGGGATGGAATACGTTATGCTTTTGAAGTGAGTTAGGCATCTGATGGATACAGCAAATACTTATCTCCTATTAATCAAATGCTTTTTATTGACAGTCCTGCGATGCAATGCTTGGCGATGCTGAGACCAAGGAATTGACGAATCGTAGCTTTGATCTGGCCATTCTAGATGGAGCTTATCCGGAATGCCTGCTCGGCATGGTGCATCAATATAAGATTCCATTCATGTACATAAATACAGTTGGTTTCTACACGGGCAGCTTGTCCGTGGCAGGTAATCCGATCAGTTATGCCATCACACCGAACTTTTACTCCCGTTTCACGGATAACATGAGTCTCTATGAGAGAGCGATCAACACGGGCATGCAGATTGGGCAGAATCTAATGCACAGTGTGAGTGGAGAAATTGACTATGATAAATTTCAGAAACTATATTCAACTAATTTTTCATCGATCTAGTATGTGATACGACGCACTTATCGGATAGTACGCGATCATCTGGGCGAGAATATTCCACATCCCTACGAGATGTCTAGGAATGTGAGTTTTATTCTACAAAACGGTCATGCAGCTGTCTCATATCCACGAGCCTTCAATCCCAATGTGGCAGAGGTGGCTTGCATTCATTGTAAGCCAGCCCGAGCCCTGCCCAAGGACCTGGAGGAATTCATAAATGCTTCGGGAGCTTCTGGTTTCATCTACGTGTCGATGGGCTCCTCTGTTAAGGCGGCCAATATGCCAGAGTCCTTGCGCCGTATGCTAGTCAAGACATTCGCTCGACTGCCCTATCAAGTGCTGTGGAAATACGAGGGCAGCGCCGCAGATATGCAGGATCTAACACCAAATGTAAAGCTCTCACGTTGGCTACCCCAACAGGACATCTTGGGTCACAAGCAGCTCCGTGCCTTTGTCACCCATGGCGGTTTGCTGAGCATGTTCGAGACTGTGTACCATGGAGTGCCCGTGGTTACAATGCCCGTTTTCTGTGATCACGATGTCAATTCGGCCAAGGCGGAGGTTGATGGTTATGCCATCAAGCTGGACCTGGAAACTCTGTCAACAAATCAACTCTACAAAGCAATTATGAAGGTGATACACGATCCGCGGTACAGAAATGCTGCTAGGTATCGGCAAAATCTATTGCTGGATCAAAGATCTACAGCTTTGGAGACGGCCATATATTGGACAGAATACGTTTTGAGACACAAAGGAGCCTACCACTTGCAGGCTCCAGCACGTAATTTGAGGTAAGCGATACCATCCATTGTCATAAACATTTCTAAAGCTCTCTCTTCTATCTGCTTAGTTGGTGGCAATACTATCTTCTGGATGTGGTGGGTCTTTACTTGTTGTCCCTTTACGTGCTCGTCCTGCTGCTAAAACGACTCGACTTTCGAACAGAAAAGGTGCGCAGCCTCCACGTGACTGGGCCCAGTTCACCAACAGCAGCCAAGAAGAAGGCCAAAAGGCTGTAATCAATCAATCACTTTAGCTATAAAGCAGTTTACAAATTGATCTAAAATCGGGTTTTGTTGTGATTGGGCTATTTTTAAGTTGAGAGCCTTGTATATATTTTCTTTATTTATAATTAACGAAGCGGTACAAACATTTCGCATAGCCTAGAAGAATTTTGCTCAATGAAAGAAGAAAAAAAAACACGATAAAAATAAAACCAAAGTCTGCAAAAAATACCTCCAAATTGTGTGTAAACTTAAGTCGCTCCAACTCTTTGGGCAGTTTGTTGCCTATACATGAGGAAGATGCCCACGGCCAAGCCCAAGCCACCAATGACAATCGAGATCCAGCGGTAAATATTGTTGATGCTCATGGGTCTAGTAAGGAAGAAAGGAACTAATGATTAAAGTCAACAAAAAATTTCATGGAACCTACAAGAATATCTTTTTGTACAAGCTTTTGGCAAAACTTTCATTCAACTCTAAGGACTCCTCAATCCAAAATAAGGGCATGACATGAGTCCTTAGCTTGGACATGACAGCAACTTGAGGAACCGGGTCAACTTGTAGACTGAACTGCAGACGATTGTGGACTGCCAACACTGTGCCAGATATCTGAGTAAAAGTTTCGTCTAATACTTGTAAATTGATTTGCAAATCTCACTACAAACCCGCTCAAATACCATTCCACTCGAATGTCTCCCAGTGTTGGGCATTAATCCGTCCACCAATCTGTCTGGCAGCAAGTCACTCTTGAGGAAATGCGGTAGAGAAGCCAACATGGGTGTGCCAGTGCATTTCTCAAGGTCCACAGTACCACTTATCCAGTCCTTAGAGGATCTACAACATACATTTGGCTCTCTGAAATCCAGGTCGTACCGCAAAGCTGGAAGATGATTGTAGATCGTGTGACCACTTAGACGGAAACTGACAGAACAGCAAAGAGCTGCAGAGAAGCTCCAAAGATTCTTATGGAGACGCTTGGATGGAGCAAAGATGGTGCCGTCTGTGCCACTCAATTGATTGCAGCTACCCGTGCTTGAGTTTGGCCAAACGTTAAGTCTATCCTGGCCATTAAAAGTCAGTACTTGACCGAGTGTGAAACTTTTGGACTTTCCTCGAGATACCTTAAACCTTCCAGCATTTGTGTGATTGTTCTGAAAAAAAAAAAAAACAAATTGCTTTAGCCTACATCTTGGAGAGATCATAGCGTGCTCTTACCGATCCCAGAAGTGAGAACTTGTAGTGGGTGGCATTCAAAGGAATTGCTCCTGGCACAAGTCCTTTTTGGAAGTTCCCGCAAATGGCTTGGACTGCAGGATGCTCATCCACACAGTTGACATCAATGCCTCGGTAGAAAAGATCCATGAATGATGCTGTCACGAAAGCGTTTTGCGGCTTAAACAAGAGATCCAGCCCCATA
Organism: Drosophila tropicalis; assembly: GCF_018151085.1. Taxonomy (NCBI): domain Eukaryota; kingdom Metazoa; phylum Arthropoda; class Insecta; order Diptera; family Drosophilidae; genus Drosophila; species Drosophila tropicalis. The sequence continues at coordinate 217,838 of NW_027173049.1, read as the reverse complement.
GCCATACCAGGAAGATTTTCGGGGAAGTTGCGTAAAGTAGTGATGGCCATAAACTGTACAACAAACAGGATAAGTAATTTACTCTGTCCTAGATAATTTAACTCACTTGTAGCAGGGGATGGGGCATAGTTATCAGTTGTTCCCCATCAAGTCCCAGATCCGGACGAAATTTAAATGTATTACGCATATTGAAGCTGACAGCATCCTCATCTTCTATATCCTCTACATTGTACTTATCCTTCCATTCTCTGCAAAGGCAAAGTTATCTAGAAGTTGCCATTCACTCTTTCGGAACTTACTCAAAGACAAAGGGTCCTATTTCTGCCACTTTGGGCTTAGCTCCTTGACCTATCTCATCCGCATTGGTCACATTGAAAACATAAACTTTGTAGGTCATGGGAAATGGCAGTTTCTCCCAAACAACACGTGATGGAGTGCCTGGTTTCAAATTAATTTTCTAGGCAAGAAAAACTCACTCAAAAACATAACTATTTGTCTTCTAGTTCTACTCACCCCACGAAGTAGCCCATCGAAGGCCGCTGGAAAGCCCAAAAATCCAATAAGTGCGCCCTGCAGCAGCACCAGAAAGAACCCAATTATAAGTTTCAAATACATGACAACCTGGACTGTCGGATGGCTTTTGAGACCCTTATCGTTGGACTATTCACATTTATAGAAGTCCTTTCTCTTCGTGGCGTGCCACATTTATGGGTCACATTGGTATTTGAACTTTAGTGAAAATTTAATGAGCCCATAAGTGAGTATTACGGACTAGACTAATAAACATGTCCTAGACCCATATTTTCACAGGGATTTAATGAAATGTTAGCAAAATAATTACTATAAATTTCATTTAAAATGTATCATTACCACGTAACCAATTTATATATGCACCTGCGGATATGTCCAGGGGTCGGTTTTTAAATCGGATGACAATTAATTAATTAGGCTAATTTAAAGCGCATAAAAATGTAAATATTGTAGCAACAAATTAATGGAAAAATGTGTTATTCCTCTAGATTCGAAGCAACAGGTGAGCTTTTGGTTTGTTGTGGTTGGTGTCTTAGCTGTGTGTCTTATACTCCAGCTTAGTGAGGGTGCAAACCATGATCCAAATATAAAAATTGAATAAGTATTAAAGAAGTGAAATAGGTTCCAAAAATATTTTCCAACAATTTTACAATTCAAATTAAATTTCGACTTCGAGAAACGGAAAATATTTGTTACAAGCAGACATTTTATTATTACCTAAGAGCTCTGGTAAATTTTAAACACGGCTTAAGGAAATTCGGAATAGTTTTCTTTAAACCGTACCTAGAATAGTCCAACAGTTTAGTCCTAAGGCCCAAAATCTCAAAGTCCGGCCCTGATCGTCGAGCCCCACTTAAATAATGTGTTCCAGATGTGGCTTAAAAATCTTCTCTGAAGTTTAAATTAAAATTAAAAAGTGCTATAGGTTAATGTCGAATAAGTTTGAGTTTAAATATAAATTGAGACCCTTTTACTGACTTTTTTATAGAAATAAATCAAATACCAACTCATGAACTCTATTTGGCTTTCAATTAATCAACTAAAACTGGAATGGCTCGTTACAGTTTCTGATTCAGGTTTTGCTTTCGTTCCGTTTATGGTCTTTAAGGAAAGATCAATTTATCTTATCAGTGAATAGCATTGTAAGTGGTTAGCCAATAATTAAGAAGACCTTTTAAGGCTACTCTTTATTGTATTCGATTGAATTTGACGAAAAAGAATAATAATATATATTAATCTTCTAAACAAAACTGATTAGTGCCACAGAAAGTATTATATTTGCTATTGTAGATAGCCGAAGTAAATTTTAGCCGAGTTTAAAACCACTTAACAATCTCTCAAAGAAACGATATGAACCGGTTCCAGTTTGTGTATAGAGTTTTTGGAGGGTATAGAGTTTTGTGACTGACGTAGAACAGTCTTAAATTTGTAATTAGAACAATTATGAACCTTTTCCGTAATTTAAGATACTTTAATTTTTCTTTTTGTTCATATACTTTGGGAAATTTAAATCCTTCATTGCAGTTTCCGTTCATTGTGATCCATGGTGTTACTGGCATTTCCGCTAAAAGGCCCCCAAAGGAATTCAACAAAAAACACCTAAATCTTGCTCTTTTTCAATAAACCTACATACCTACATAGTATATAGTTGTAATCTATCAACGTAACTAATTTTACAAGCACTGGCAACTAAGGCCTTGGGCTTGGAAGAAAACTACATCCATACTTGGGATTCGAACCCGGGTCCTCGTTGTTCAGTTGCCCAAATGACTGGGTCACTTAACCTACATAAATATGTAGAAAACAATTATAAACGAACTTGACTTTAAGGCCCTATTTTGGTTACAACTTTACACGCCTTTAGAGTTCTCTGACCATTCTGCCTCTTCCCAAATTCCGCGTATATGTAAGTAAGTTTTTTCCATCTTATAGATATCTCTCTATTATGTGACCCAGAATAGTTCTTTTCAAGGAAGGGACAAAGCAAATTTATAAAACTGATGAGTCCAATTTTAAAGCATGCCATTTCCTAAAAGTATTCAAAGGATGACAGAACTTGCATCGTTTGCCAACTATGGGGAATGATATTAGAAACCTATCTTAAGTCTCGTGAGTATCTTTAATCACATATGACATAGGCCGGAGTCTCTCGTTTTTTACCAGATTTTGTAACAGGCAGAAGGCAGCTTTTCTGACCCCATAAAGTATATAAATTCTTGATCCGGATTAACAGAAGAATCGATCTAACCTTGTCAGTCTGTATGAACAAGTAGATCTCAGAGACTATAAAAGGTAGAGCCACCAAATTTGGAATTCAGACTCGTGTAGTTTATAAATATATAGAGTAAATTGGAATTTTAGACACGCCCCCGTATATTTACATATACTCGCTTAGTTAGTGCGCAGATATTTAGGGTTAAATATTTCTGCCACGCATGTTCTACATGTTTTAAATGTTTGCCTCCCGATTGAGACAGATTAGTTTGATTCCTCATAATACTTGATCCATTTTGAGGCTTATGGAAGAAAAAACAAAGTCATTATTTAACCACTTAATCACATAACTGTTGTAATTTTATTTAGTCATAAATTTGGCATTTAGAATATGATCAACATAATATTAAGACCAAATGTTGATCGTTCGCTTCAATAAAAAACTTAATGTACATTTGAGTACGACAGGTGCACATGAGAAATGACTGTGTAAATGTTTACAAAATTTCGGTTTTTGTACAGTTTTCGAAAAATAACCACACCCCGATATACTGGATAGATAGGATATATGTACATTTGTAAATCAGTCAGACAATAAATAACTAAATTGTATAGCTTATTAGACTACAAGACTCCTCGATTGGGGCGATATGTGTGACTTGGCTCAATCGAGCTCCGCTTCTTTGTAAAGTGTTTGAATTTCGGGTTCCCTTCTAAGTGGAATGGCCGTCGGATCTTCGGCAATCTCATCGATCTCGATTTCCTTAAATGAGGTCTGACTAATGGCTTCTCGAGTTAAAAGGATGGCTGCCTGTTCATCTGCTGGTTGTTCGCTTGTACGCGGCAACGTGAGACCAGGCGATGCCCCATGTGTAGCTGAGGTACTGCAAGGCGAAGGGAAAACAGTTGTAAGCAAATTGTCTACAAGAAGGTCAGAGGAAGTACTTACTTTAGCGAATAGGTGGATCGATAGAGCGGCGGGGGAGTGTTCATCCTAACTGCTGTATAAGCTGCAGTTGTCGGATGTGAACTAGGATGATATACAAAGGCATACTCATTCAAGGATGTCAGATATGACGGAGGCGGCGGGCGATGTTGGAACTCAGGATAGAGATAACTGCCTGGCAGCAGGCGATTGCTACAGTGAGGACTATTGCAATTACGACACGTTTCCATGCGTCGGAAGCAGGGACAATCGTCCACATCATCGGGTAGACTGAGGCGCCAAATTGCTCCAGATATAACCAACAAAGAGACACCAATGCCAATCATCAGCAGAGCAGCACTTAGATATTGCGTTGAGTGTTCTATCAATCCAGTGCTGCCAAGTACAATTCCGCCCAGTGTGCAGGCCACTCCACCCAGGGCAAAGATGCCAATGACAAAGGGCAGCGAGGGTCGCGCGAACCATTTGCGGAAACTGTAGCCACCGGTCAGCTCTACTTGGGTCGTCGAGACATTCGCAGTGGCCAAATGACTGCCAGTTTCCACATTGCTGCCGGCCAGCGGTACAGCCACGTCCAGGAGGGTTCTGTAACAAAAGATAAGAGAAAAGTAATCTTTCAGTTTCAGTTTTTAGTGCGTTTTTCAGACTCCCTGGTGTGCGGCTATCTAACTAGATCTGAACAGGTACATGGTTTATACCTGCTCACCCCGCACATTACATCACTGTCCAGAAATCAATGTGTTGTGTCCCTTTGCCTTCCTTTATCCTTGCCCCGAAAACTTCTCCTGTTATTATCCTGCCTATGCGTTTTTGTCTATGCTCCCTATTGATAATTTTTAACGTCTTCTCGATCCCTTTTGTCTGATGGCCCGCATAAATTGAAGATTCTAATGTCGAACACATTGCACCTGCCTACCCCTGGACCCAACAAGATCGAGTCCCGAGTTATTTTTTGTCTGCTTTGTGTGGCCCATTTGAAAAAGAAACTAGCAGCTGTTGTTCATTTTTGATTTTCTGTTTATTTGTCGTTTCTTCTTTCTTTCAGTTCATTTTGATTTGGGTTACTTTTCTTGGCCGAAGGGTATTTTAATGGACATGGCAACAGGTAGAAGACTTCTACTCTATCAATTTGAGCTATACACAAATATATCCGTAAACATTCCTCACTGATGTTGCATAACTTTAGCTTTTTGATAACTTGGGACTAGCTTTAAGTGTGAGTTTAAGAATTTGTTGAGATTTAATTAAATTATTTACGGCGCCAGCAGCTGCGGGCAACTAAGGGGGAATATATCCCCAGTATCGTCACACCCAATTGCCTTTCCTTATAATAAGAATAAAAACTAGAAACGAAAATGTATCAAAGCACCGCAAAAGCCAGTACAAATGTCTCCACATTGTATCTGAAGCGTAAAGGGGGAGACTCATCAATTTCGAATTTAACAAGCGAGTTGCTGCCCTTTCATTAGACTGCAACGAGTTCTTCTAAAAGATATTTTTTTACATTTTATTCCCATTCTTTAGGATACTGAACCACAGACATTACGACTATTTTCCACAGTAGATTGAAGATTGCTTTCAACTTGTGAAAAATCTAAATGGGTATACTTAGATATTCTCTTTGTTTTTAAAGTTTTTGGCAATGGAAATGTGAAGCTATCTTTAGAAAATTAAAGTATTTATAAGATTAAACCAAAAGATCATTTGTCAATAGGAAGTGAGTGAATTATTTGACACTTCTTAAGCCACAAGATATGCAAAAGCATAGGGGAAATTATGCCACCATTTGTTCTGTTGTTCTTGGCATCTAATTTATGATCTTTTGTCTAGGCGAGGCATACTGAATACAAAAGATTGGTAATAGAGTGGATTATGGAAAGAGTATATATCCCAATGAATGATATTTTATAGTCTGTTGATTTGTGTTTCAGAATGCCAAGAATTAGATACTCTCGATAAACAATGGAGTTCAATAGAAGATTTCTGAATCGACTTATACATGACTACCACATATTATGGAAAGTCTATCGTAGGCTATAAACATTTGAGTTCTTTCACTAAGAGTGCCTTACAATTGGGGTAATACTAAAAAGTTTGGTAATGGCCATATGACAATTCCAATTCCTAAACCACTTGGGAATTCCAAGAAAATTGGTCAAATGAAAGAAACAGAAAAAATCATTAAAATACTAAATACAATTAATAAGAGAAAGATACATACATCTGGCTTACACTTGGAAGAAACATTTTGAAAGACAAAGATTTATAAGTACTTCAGGTAATTACTTGTTCATGGCACCTTACTTTCATAACTCTCGAAATGGGGACAAACTATCATTTAATTCTAGATTTATGAATTTTGTAATTATAATTTTTTTCACTCAAAGTTGATTGCACTAGCTGCATCAACTTCCGTTTTGTTGACTAACCTGGCTGACTTTCTTTGCCGCCACATTAAGCACTTGCTGGCCTAGTTTTTGGGCCACGCTAACCGCAGCTGAAGCCATTAGGCATAATTACTTCCCTAATGGCATTCTCTAGACAAACATTAGCATTGCGCATGCGTAGCTTGTGCAACTGTAAAAGACACTGAACAACACAGCGCTGGGGCGTAATTAGGAACGACAATAGCAGAATAAAGTGATTGGGTGCCAAATAAAAGAGAGAGAGAGAGGGGGTAGGGGGTAGAGACCACGAAGTCTACGTGGAAGAAGGAAAATAATTTTAATGTGAATACAATTAAGATGAGACTGGGAATGGGTTTTTGGGTTTGAGGGGGGAATATCTTTTTGAAATTAACCGCTCTTGCCTGTCGCTGTGAGAAAGTTATTAAAAATATATTACGTTTATAAATAAAAGTCTTAAGTAAATGTCGTAAGTCGTTGGCAGTCACAAAGCCCATGACAGTAAGTAGCTAGCGAGCGAGCAAGCAGATGTTGGGAGAAAAGGTTCTTAAACTGGCTGATCGGCTTAGGTGTATAATGATGATATTTAGGGTCTATTCTTTGCAGCTCCGCTTGCGTCTCAACAATACGAAATGGAAATGAGGTCTGCCACCCATTTTCAAAAGCCCAAAGTCGAGCTCGAGTAAAGCCCGGGCTACTGGTATTCTCTCTGTGGGTCATTGCTCACGTGTCTCGCCATGGCGAGAGGAAACAAGAAAAATGATGATGAGCCCCATGTTGTCTAAGCTGTGCACTATCATAGCCTCGAGCCACTCAGTCTCCAGTCTCGATTCTATTGTTAATGAATGCCCACATTAAGACTGTACTTAAGTCGAAGCGGGGCCATTGGACCGCAACTGGAGTTCAACTAATGGATTCTCTGGCTTTTTGCTCTTCACATGGTAATTTTATTGGAAAAATTTAATGCGACTTGGTGACTTGGAGAATACAGCAACGGTAAATGCTGTCAGTCAGCGATAAGAAGGGTGCTGGACACCAAAATGCATTATTATACTATAAATCAGGAAATATTCCAAGTGTAAGAGTGAGTGCATCCCTTAGGCAAGTACTAGCGAAGCGCGCGGGGTAGGGAACAGAGGTTATCAGCTGCTTGTGGGGGATGCTCAGCATCGGTTGTACACCCGCATCTACTTAAATTTATATTTTTCTGTGTGGGTGATAAATATGTGTAATATAAATTCAATTTACTCGAAAAGAATATGATTTTTGAGCAAAGGGAGGCAAAATGGGGTTAAGGGTGGCATTCTTCCTTGAGTGCGTGGCAGAGATTAGAGCAACCCATTGACGAGTTGTTATTAGATACTTCTCAAGTCTTCTGGCTGAAGGTAAAAAACTTATTTCCTTCATTCAAGCTTAAGGATGTGACTGACTGGATACAGGAGAGCCCTCATTCAGGCAAAGGCAACTGCCAGTTAAGTGCCTTGACCGACGAAGCGGCACAACCACAGCAACTATGTGAAACCCGAACTGACTATTGATGTACTTCCTTTCGTCTTTACCCTTGACGGTGTCAAATGACAAGCGCGAAGAATGCGTTCTTGAGGCTTAAAAGAATGAAAACCGGTTGATCAATCTAAAGGGTGCTCAAGCGTTACAAAAGTATCGATTCTGAGTTGCTAACCCCGTCTCTCCCTATGGCAAGTTTCATTATCAAAACAGATTGTCAATTTATTAGGTACCAAAAGACACACACACACACACACACTCAGAAGTATGTGAGTTGGTTAAAGTTTGTTTAGGCGCTTCGAATCAAAAGCCTCGCTTCCAAATGAAAATATATAGTTCCAATGAAAAACGCTCGTTGGCAACAAAATGGTTTTCCATTTGAAAGTTTGTTGTAAATCGAAATTGATATTGATATTTTGACATGTGGTACAACAAACATGCATTCAATTAACAGACAAGTGTCATTTATTGGCTTTTTCATTTGGAAAAGAAATCATATCAGAAATAGAGTGTTGGTGAGAGGGGGAGAAAGAGTCACTTGAGGTCAGTCATAAGTTTTCGGAACACTATCAGAAACGTCTCGTTAGCATTCTCAATCTGGACTGTCAATTAGCATATAATCATTTGTTTGCTATATTATTGACATTGATTAGATTGTGTCTGGAGACGGAATGTTAGGATTAGTTTCAAGTTTGTCTTGGATATTAATAATTCTACACAGAATATGGGAATATTCACGTATTCCGTGTAGAATGACCCATAAAATATGCATGACAATTAATCAAAAGTGTTTTCATGTTCTAAATTTATATATTTAAATGTTTCTGCTCGTGTTGGAAATTCCAAGAAAAATATTTGTGATAATCTAGGAGCATGTAAGACACAAGACAAGACAAGAAGTTGTTGGCTACGCCCGACCTGGATCACCCCGCCCCCCCAACCACCACCTCGACAGCACAACAATAGGCGTGTGTGTCTGTAAAGTGGGGCAAAGGCTAAGACAATTTCGACAGCAGCAAACGGAAGATGGAACATGACATGATTTTCGTTGAACGATAATGCTTCAATTTTCATCAGAAGTGGCCGGCTGTCTTTCCGTCTTTCGCCGGGAGCCGGGAAGGGAGCACGCCAATTATAATTTTAAATGCGTTGCGAAGCGATGGTCTCAGTCTCCAACTTTCAGTTTCGGGCAGACACAGCGAGAGCTGGAGATCGTGGAGCTAACTGGTAACCAGACAGAAGCCATTTTTAATGGCCAAGCCAACGCCGGCGGCGGCTACTGTCGTTTAAAGAGTTTTTATGTCAGTTTTATGGCACTTGCGGTTTTACCTGCGCGCATGATGTAGATGATGATGTCCATGTCCAAACTGCTGGCCCACGTTGGTCATTATCGGTCGTTGCTGATAATACTGATGATATTGCAAATAGCTTGCCGCCTCGGAACTACCAGGGACCTGCACACTGCTGCCAGGGCCAGCGAGGAACTGGGATGTCGTGTTGCCCAGTGGGGGATTGGTGGCCACAGCTGCGCCAACATGATGATGATGATGGGGATCCAGAAAAATGGTCGTATATTGTGGTGGATAGCTGCCCACTCCACCCACACCCACTGCAGAGGCAACAGGTGCTCCACCAGGGACTCCAGTTGTTGCAGCTGCAGCTCCAGCCAATGAGTTGTTGCTGCATTTAGCTTTGCTTTTATGTCCTTTGCGGCGCGTGCGCTTGCCCTGCCGGGATTCGGAATCGGTGCGTGAACAGGCGCTGGTATTAAGAGTCGCTGTCGCCGTTGGCGGAGGCGGCGTTCCCACAGCTGTCTGCGGTCCAGCCACGCACAGCGAGGGTGGGAACTGAAGTTCACTGTAGATGCTCGACTCGAGTATATTGCTCTCGGAGGTGGTGCGATTCATCACGAATTGCTCGAATTCGGCTTCCTCTTCTCGCTCCCGATGCTGGCTATCCAAAAGGGCGGTGTGTTCCGCCTCGGGCTCCTCGGGTATGTCACAACGACTGCGGTGGAGGCTATTGTTGCTCTGGCTCGAACTAATTACGATTTCCGGTATGATGAACGGCGACTGTTTGCCCGGAAACTGAAGCTTTGTCAGCGAACGATGGTCGTGGCTCATCGATCCCAGCATCGTGCCGTTCTCAAAAACAATGGGAGTTGGCGACGTCGTCGTCGTCATGATGTCGATATCGAAATCAAGATATCAGTAATAAGATATTGCTTATCCAAAAACTTTAGGCCTTTCACTTTGGTTGAATTCTTCACGGAATTCTAAATCTTAAACCAAGTGCCTAATTTATTTCCCTAGTATCACACACAAACGTACACACACACACATTACACTCTGTCTAAGAGGTAAACACGTTCTACGCGCCAATTTTACGCACGAGTCTTGTATCCGTTTTTTGGTTTTATTTTTCTCTTTCTTTCTGTGGATTGTTGTATTCGAAATTTTCAACAAAAATATCCGCTCCGTTGGCTGTGAACCTTCTTCGAACGCGAACCGCCAAAAACTGATTTGTATTGTTGCTGCGTTTGTTGTGTTTACGGCTTCTTCTTCTTCTGCTTCTTGTTTTTCAACTTCTCTTCTCTCAGTTCGTGACGATGTCGACGGCAACGACGTCGTTAATGTCTGTGCACTGTTGTTGTTGTTGCTGTTGCTGTTGTTGTTGTAGCGTGGCTATATGACTCGACTCTGGCCAACAACAGCCACCACCACCACCAACACCCGACTTGGCATCGATGATGCATCTCATTGACGACGTCACAGTAATACTCTCTCACACACACACACACACACACGCACATCGAAGACACCCTCGCACTCACCCTCGCCTTCTCTCTTTGTCGCTCTCCGCCATTTGGCCATTGCTCTCCCTTTGGAAGGGCTGACAGACCAGGAGAGGTTTTGGTTCCTCAGAGCTAAATAGTCATTCCATTAGGTTAACAATTTGAATGGACTTTAAATTTTGTCTAATTTTTATAGAAAGAAACAGACCGAAAAGAAGAAGAAAGTCCAACTTTAAAAATATCAAATTTAGCATAACTTTTCCATTTGAAAATTTAGATAAAAACGGAAAATGAATCGAATCTTTTTTAGATCTTTCTTGGACAATGAATAAGTTTTTGTTTTATCATTTACGAAATTCTTAGGTTTTTTTTCCCTATTTGTCTTTTTAATTTTTTATTTGAGTTAAACCTTGAATTTAAGCCGGCTCGAGGTCTTTTAAAAACCACGAAGTTCTATCATCAGCAGACTTTGCTGAATAACTCCAGAATTGCCATAGCTTTACCATGTCATCAACGCTAAAACTAGTTGGGAATTGCAACTAAATGAAGCGAAAACAGATTGTCGAAGCCTACAATACAGAAGTCCACCTTTTCGTGCTTACCCACAGAAGCTTTTTTTTTAATTTATTATTGTTTTTATAATATTCTTAGATGTAAAAATGAATGACATGACAATGGCATTATATATATGTATAACAATATTAAATCAAATGCCTTTGGAGTTGCAGATCCGCTCCTGAAGTCATTGCTCTTTTTCACACTTTACAACAGATACAGACAAGAGAGTATTCCCTGAACTTATAGTAAAATGGTTGCTCCCGCATGTATCTTCACTCAACATCCCTGCCTCTTGGCCTACAAATGAGAGTCATTCAAAACCGAGGAGGCAATATTTTACAACGAATTAGGTGTACACTATCGAATTACTTATAATCTTGTTAAAATATAGTCACAATATTCCGCTAAAATGTGTTTCAAGATAAGGATAGACCAATTTGATCCAGCACAGAGAAGCTGAAGAACTTTTTCATCTGAAACATATGTACACCAAAGTTAATGTATACTCTTTAGTTAGAGTATAAAAATATGAAGCCAAACAAACACCGTGGAGAGAAGAAACACCACAAATCCCAATGTACAACATGATGTGTGTGTGTGTGTGTAGGCAGAGACACGCACACACGCATACCAGTTTTATGTATATACATATATAATTCTTTAGAGGGTGATATATTGTCATGTTGCAGGACAACCATAAATGAAGACTTTTCATTTTCCGATTCCTAAAGTGTTTAGAAAATACAAAAAAAAAATTTGAGGAGAACCTAGGAACCCTAACACAGTGGGCGAAGGCGTTTAATATTTCACAAAAAAAAATTTAAAATAAATCTGAAATATTTCATTGTGGAAAACTCCTTTTAAATGCTACTTGGAAAACTATTCACAATCAGCATCTCTATTCACATATTATATACAATAACCAACATTGCCCTTCCCTTCTCTATATAGATATCGTTTCCATTATCCCCGAACTACCTTTCAGTATTGCTTCATCGGTAGGAAAATCCATCTAAGTCCGGGGTTCGAACTCGAGAACAACAGAATTGTAGATTTAGTAGGTCTCCACTGAATCACCGACTAGGTGTCTATATAGATATGTATGTATGTGTGTGTGTCTGTGTTTATATGTCTGGTCAGAGCATATAATTTCAATTTTCGAAACTAAGGGTAAGGCCCAAAATTAGGCATAATCATAAGATACAGCACAAATGCGCAAATTAGCCGCTATGGCCGGCCAATGTCTGACCAAGTCCAGCCAATCCCTATAAGACAAAGAGAGACTCATGTGGCTCCAGCCTTTTTGGATCTCCCTCTTTCTCTCTGTTTTTGAATGACCCATCGTTTGGAGGTTTTTTGGACCCTTTTCTTACTTTTGTCCGCTTCGTTATTTCTCCAAACAAGCACGCGCTCAGCTTATACATAATTACCAATTAGATGCATTTCAATTTTTTCGCTGCGGCCATCGTTCAACACATCAGGGATCGGGATGATGTTCATGCTCATGTTGCTGATGTTGGGCATCCCAGACAGAGCCAGGGCCAGGGCCAAGTTGATGGATGTGGTGGTTAGATGCTTGAATTGCTGTCTCGTGCATTCTGTAGTGGTCACGTTATTGTATGACCAACTCTTATCAAATTACATATTGTACATACATACATACATCCGAATGTATGTATCTTAACCTCAAACATTTTTCTTTTTCTTAACTTTTGTTCGATCTCTAGAATTGATGATCAGCATGTTGTTGTTGCCTTGCAAAACAAGTTCCATTATTTCCGGTCGAACTTCACTTCTTCTAACCGCTAACTAATGAATGATCACACAAATCACTAATGCATCCGATTAATATATAGGAATTCATGCAAATATTTTTGGGGCAACCAAATAGTTAAATGAATTCCTAATTTAATTGCATTCCGTTTTAAACTAATTTTGTTAGCATCTTAATGAAAACAAAGTTTAAATTTATTTAAATCAAATGCCATAAAAAAAAAAAAATAACTGTCTAATACAGAAGGAAACAGCTTTGTTGAATATTAAATTTCTTTGTTTGTTTCCATCCAAACTCGTTAGTCAGAAATATGAATGATACTCAAATACATAAACTTAACGTAATATTATATCTTATAGCTCCCATGAGACAAACACAAGTCGACTTTCGACTTAAAAATACCCTGCATGAAGTTAAGCGTCTAGTAAAAGTGTAAGCACTCAGTGTTCCCATCATTAAGTCTCATGGAAATCTCATGAAATGTTCCATAGATTTTGAATGAATCTAATTTGGTACGTGCCAAAAACTTGAAGTAAACTATATATGAGTAAGTAAGTTCACCGAATCTAGTTCTTGCAAACGTGCAAATCGCCGATTTGGCTGAATTTTGGATTACAACATATCAAAATTCGAAATCTAAGTGATCGTTTCGTTATTACAGCGATCGTCTTGAAGACAGTGTATCATGATCATGATACAATTTCTTGTCTTTGTTAACCAATGTACCCATAGGGTATTAAAACTTATAGTTTGTCGTTTGTATAACTAATAAATTTGGAAATAATTTGTTTCTATATTTGTATAGTATGTATCTTGTCTTCCCAAATATTTTAGTATTTAGTAGTTAAAAGATTGTATTCCTGATATTACGATTTCCATTCTTCTGTCTGTAATCAATCATAAATCTTAGAATGATTAGTTTGACTTTAGTTTTATCAATCATAAATCTTAGAATGATAAAACTAAAGTCAAACAAATTGTAAACCTAAAAAGGAAATATATATATCAATATATATACAGTTGCGAACTTAATAATAGCACCACTTGCTGAGGTAATGTGTTCAAAGGATTCCTAGGCTTATTTTAAGGTTCTAGGAACATGTGAATACGTTTTTGAAATAAAATATATTGAGAATTTGTAAAGAAAATTCCAACATGATGTATGTTTATATCATAAAATGTAATATTGTTTTTGGAAATTAATCAAAACTGGTTTTAAGCCGGCTTGAGGTGAATAAATCTTACTAATTTATAAGATTTTTAATCATAGGCAACACCAAAGGTCAGCAAGTTCTATCATTAGCAGACTTCGCTAAAGGAACCAGAGTTGTAATGGCTATACCAAATCTCCATTGCTAAAAGTAGTTGGGAATTCAAACTACATGAAGCAAAAAAAAGAACGGCACAGCATACGCTAGGGCGCCATCAGAATTAGTGTAAGGATTTCGTCTTAAACAACTAACAGTTGGGCCCAAATATTTTTGTCATAGTATATTGTACTATATTTAAAATAGAAAAGATTTTTGTTAATCATTTTTGATACTACGAAATGCAGAAACAGGAGCCAAAAATTACTTTTATTTTCAATTTCGACTTCTATTTGAAAATGTCGTCGGATACAGGACTCAAGATAGCAGATCTAGGACACATAATGCAGCTTTCACGTCTGTAGGAGCCAAGGTGTCTGTAAAAAGACCAAAGAGACTGGGCCCAGAAGACATCATCGTCAATTCAGTAATTACTGTGATATTGATAATAAAAACTTTCAAAGAATTTCCGCTAATAACAGTTTGTGAGTTCTTCACAGATCATTTGCTGAGACATTAAAATCTCAGATCGTGATAAAATAGTCTTCTAAGAGATCTTTGACAAAATTGTCAGTACAATTGTAAATTCTGGGTCAAAAAAGTAGTTTCCGTCAATATAGGAAATAGTTCTATATATGTATGCGTAGATGTAGGTGTTTATGTATATGACCATGGTTTGTTTGAAAATTTTTTGATTATCAAAGAAAATTTGTTTGACGATTTGTTTGTTTATCGCTCACAAGCGACGAAGAATCATGCAACACGTGAGTATTGAGCAAACATCAGATACATATATACAAACATCTCCGTAGTATATATGTACATACCTACATAGATATGTATCTTGAAAATGTACACTGATGTGTGTACACTTTTATGATGCTGCTAAAAAGTATTGTACCGAACCCAAACAGTCTGAGATCTTTTTGAGCGCAACAGTCGGAGTCTCTGTGCTCCGTTGCGGACTGTTAGCCATGATTTCATCTTAGCCCCCGCCGCATTAGCATCAAATTGATTTTTCATTAGCTCCAGCTTTGTCATGTCTCTGATATGGATACAGAGATTCAGATACTCGTCGTCTCGTAGAATTTATGCCGGCTTGTCTTGCATATGAGAGCGAACATAAAACCTGGTTTTCACTCCGACTGGAGGGAGCTCGAGAGCAAACTGTGCACAGCGTGCATTAGAAATGCTATTAATATGATTTTGTTTTTCATTTTCCTTTTCTTTTATTTTTGTTTAAGAAATATATGTACCCACAAGTAATTTTCTGGCTTGTTGTTTCGATCTCTTCGATATAAACATACTGACATATTACATATTAGATTAGGCCCATTGATTGTCGATGTGTTGCGTCAGACATAATGAACTTGTTTTTATTGTTGTATGTGCCTATACTCCAGCCAAGGCCGACTTGGGTATATAATGAGCTCACCCACCTCCGCATGTTGATTGGAAATATAGTTCAATGTTATCGATGGCAAAATTATAACACCTTTGTTATTGTTTCAGTTTTAGCACCAGAACATCTGTTGAATTTGAGTTCTTTCTCTATGGGTTTTTACACGAAACTTGTAAATTCCAACAGAATTCATTTAATTGTGGCCTCTACTTCTATATACTAAGTTTCTAGTTTCCATTGCCTAGCACCTTCAGCAGTGTCAGCTATTCATCTTAGTCTGATTCTTAAAATAGTAGAAAGTCTAAAATTCACACTGCTAATCGAGAGTAAGACTAAATGACTATTTGCATTCCATTTAACACTATTTCATTTAGGCCATATACTTCTTTTTCTTGTAGGTGCAGGTATTCCGTATACCTTTCGATCTCTGATAGTCAGATTGAAATCTTTGAGAATATCACTTCAATAACTTTTAAGCAGTATCTGAGTCTAATCAGCCATTTAAAATCCATTTGTAGTGTTTGTTGAGAACAATCAAATCGATTTACGACCACTCTTTGTTCCGACCGTGTCTGGGTTCTGGTAGGTAGGGGGGCGGGTGTTTACTCTCAATGCAGAGAGACATTTCCTCCATGACTTCAATGGCTGGTAATTCAAGTAAACAGACACCTCTGACACCATCAAATGCAGCCCGTTCAAATTACAATTATCTTGACGCACGCCTAGTCATAGTTAAATTTCAATATTCCACCGGGCCAGACTTTACCCTGACGTATTTGCAGAAGGCAATGCTCGACATGACCATAACTAAAATGCATGCCAATAATAATATACATGCCTGCCATGGGAACACCCACGGAGTCAGGGTCAACAGGATGTCTGCCAGGACAGGAACAGCGGCAGAGCCTTAAAACTGAAGTTTGGAAAAATTGCACAAGGAAACGGAAGTGACAGACTGCAACTCATTCTGCAGCTGAGAATTCAATCAAAAAATTTGCACATTTTTTCTATGCAAATTCAGGTATACCATATGGGATCACAGCTGTTTTTTTGCCAGGACCTGGCTGCAGTTTCAAATTTCCTTGGTGCAGCCGTCGCCAAGTCAATGTAGAAATTCATCAGCTGCATATTTCCTCTGTCACTTTGGTTCATTCGCTTCGATTCACACGCGATCGGCACGCGTTTTCCTTCCTTAACCCCTCAAGAGACCAGAAAAAACAGCGTTTCCTTCCGCTCTGGAGCGGAACTGCTTTCCACCGGAGTGCATTATTTACAACCACTTGCAATTTGTTTAGCTAAATAACATAGGAGTGTGTGAATGCATGGGATCTGTCATGAAATTGTTAATTAGCCGTATAAATTAGCCGGCTACAAGAGAAATAGAACTCGGCCACAACTTGGACTGGAATTTAATTTAGTTTTCGGAATAAGTGTTCCCATTCATATTATGCTCGTAGAGAGAAATGTTTAAATTAAGTTAGAATTTTCGGAATATTTGGAATGAAAAATGAAAGAATGAAAATTCCGAGTGGTATTTTTTATCGACTATTTGACTTTTAGCTAAACTATTCGAAAGATTATCATTTTCGATGACAGTTTCATAGAAACGAAGTCGTTTTTCATTTATTTCTAGCTGTATTCAAAAAAAAGTTACAGCACTCAAAAGTTTTTCGCTTGTGCCAATACTTTTTGACTCACTGGCTCGGTCATATTAATGGACTACCGACTGTCTTTCACATACAGTTTGTCAAATAATTCTTTGCAAAAGGAAACAAATCACACAAATTGATTTATCTACTTATAATTTAACAAATAACAAAGTTGGTGACAAAAGTCACTGTTTTAGACCGATCGTTCCTATAGGAGCTGTATGATGTAGTCACCCGATCCTTATCAAATGTTAATAGGTGTAATAAACTAACCAATATTAATTTTCACGGCAATAGCTCAGGAAGTAACGAAGTTATTGAAAAAAATCACTTTTCATGACTTTGACGTTTGTATGGGAGCTATATGATATAGTGTTCCGATCCGTCTAAATCCGAGATATACAACCTGTGCACAAGTCGTCTTACGGTCTAGGAGGAGCTGGCGCTGATTCAGACGGACGGACAGACGGACGGATATGGCTATTTAAAGTCGTCTTGTCGTGCTGATCAAGAATATATATACAGTAGAATCCGGTTATAACGACTCCGCTTATAACGTCCGTCCAGTTAAAGCGACTCAAGTTCGATGAGTGATGGTTGGTCCCAATACAAAATTATATGAAAGGGCCTCTGGTTTGTACGTCTTCCGGATATAACGACGTTGTCGAATCGTCGGACGTCGATGAATCGTCGGTCCCGATAAACCTGAACTCTGTTTAAGACAACTTTCTGAACAACCCTCGCACTGTTAACTATTATCTTGTGCGTTGATCACGCAGAAGACCCTTATGAAAATAAAAATTCTTCAAATATTTAAATTCCTTTCAAAATAATAAGTGCATATCTAGACACGCCCCCCACCTCGAGACCTACTGAAGCTTTCATAACTATAACCCATAATTGAAATGACAAATCAGTCGCGCCTTCTTATTCTTGCATTTCGGTTAGCTATCAGATTCTTGGCATCAGCAGCAGAAGCAGCATCAACAAAAGGCTCATTAGGCCAGCCCCGAACACGGTGTCAAAGGACTGCAGCACAAAGGATCTCAACTAGCTCTTTCAGAAGGAATGGGCCCAATACTCTCGTATGTATTATCATTATCATAATTTTGTTGAACGACCAACAACGGAAAGGGGGGAAAACGTTTCAGGCGATGCATGAAAGACCACAGATCGCATCATCGCCAGCCTTTGAGTTGAAGCAAATGAGAAAAGAGATAAAAGCCGATTTTCGAAAAAAGGAACAAAAACATCTGCTGCAAAACATTTGAAATTTCTTTCCAAAAACTCAGAACGGCACAGCGGACCAGACGGAGGGCGTCGCAGGAACGGAGAATGAAACTAAGTGTACAATGGTCGTGGCAGAGAGAGATGAGAGGAGGAGAGAAGAGGCGGCATAATGTGTGGCATAAAATGTAGCATACAGAAATTGTACACGCCTGATTTAGCGGCATGGCAACTGTTTACATAGGGACCAAATCGGAGATGAGACAGGCAGAGAGGGAGATGGTTGGATGGATGCATTTGAGGCTGCAAGATGGCCAAACTAACAGGCAACGGCACTCACACATGTTGATGCTAAAGGAGCTCTCAAAAAAATGTGGCAGCAATGCAGCGTACGCCAATTCCGAGTCCTGCCTGTTCGAGTCTTGAACTCGTCCTTGTCTTGACCGAGTGTCTGTGTGTCTGTCTGTCTGTCTGTCTGGCATGTCTGCTGTCTGTCAGTTCGTATCTAATTGTTTTTCCCCTTATGCATCTTTGGTTTCATCTTCGGGTCTCATTAGGAACCGGCAGCTACTTGGCAGGCAGTTAAGCATTTATTTATTTAGGACTCCTCCGTCCATCCGTCCGTTTGTCTCTCGCGTTTCCCTCAATGCGGTTCGCATCCATTCCAAATTGTGCATTGCATTGGGGCACTTAATCCTAATCAAATTTCAGTTAATGGAGGCCTCCATCTAGATAAAAGATAAGTTGCGCACATCCTGTCAAAGCAAACGTAAAAGCCAGACACATAGAATTTCCGTGTAAACAAAATAAAGTTTTTGCAAAATTCACATTAATTACAGAACATTTCACTTCCCCTCCCCTCCCCTCCCTGTATCGACCGGAAAACTCTTTAGGGGAGAGTTGCAAATGGACTGAAAGCGATATATCTGTATCTCTAGATACATATAGAGAGATCTATGACAAATTTCTGGTCATTGTTTCCGATGCTCTCATGCAACAACTCTTTGTCTTTGATTCGAACATTGTCTTTTGGCATAATCTTCCGTCACATCCTCTACATTCATTCCCATTCCATGACCAAATCCCATTTCATTTTTGTGACACTTTCCATGTGCATTTGTCTGCCTGCCGAGGTGGAGAAGTGCGTGTGAAATTCGTTATTGTCAAATTGAAGACAATACAACCAATTTTTATTGTTTCACACTCGAATGCTGCAAATAGTTGGGTTTGGGTTTGGGTTCGGACCTCGGGGTTCGGGGTTTGTATGCCTGTCTCTGGGGTTGCTTGTACTTGTACTACGAGCTAAAAGCCTCAATATTTTGCCAAATTGAGATGCTTTTTACTGGCAGCTGTCATATTTTAACCATTCCAATATTTACTATATAAAAGGAAAATTTGCAACCTCATGAAATGGAGAACATGAAGAGGCAGCGGCAGTGGCAGTCCCAAACACATGTTCAATTTTCTCTTCTTCACTTTTATCCGGGTCGACTTTGGCATCGGCATCCTTTGTTTTCCCTGTTTGATGGATGAACTGCAAATAATTGACTGTCTGAGCTCTCTGCCGTGTGGTCAATAGATGAAAATTATGCCTACCTGGCTACCATCGGCATAGTTAATTGTGAGAGACTATTACCGTCATTTGCTGTAGGGAAATTCGCATTATCTATTAATTAAGAACAGTTTCATCTATTTAATTTTCCTCAGGGTCCAAACCCTAACTGAATTTTCTTTAATTTTCAGGTCTATTCAGCCTTGGCTGGCTAGTTTGTGCGTCTGGTGACTGAACTCTAACTGAATATTAGTTGTGTCCATAATTTGTACTTTGTTATTATATACATTAGCTAATGCATGTCCTTTCTGGTCATGCTTAATGACAAGAAAATTAGTAATGTGGCTTTCCAATGAATTTTTTTTCCAAAGGGGTTGCAATGCCCCTTTAAAAAACACCCTCCAAACCCCTTTGTAGAAATAGAAGTCAAATTGAATTAGGAATCGGTAGCTAATTCAAGTGGGTTTTGGTCAGATGCATTTTTATTAGTGTAACAAATAGTCGGCTTAATGTAGGGGAACGTGTCCTTTTACACATGTTCTCTCGAAGATCTCTCGGATCGTTTGTGGTAATTTTTCCCCTGAGATCGTAAAGATTTTCCTTCGATTCCCCCAGGGGACAGGCAACCAAAATCTACACCTTAAAACAGTTCTAAATCACAGACATTTTTAGTTCATTTCGAAACAAATTGAGTATTTAAATTAAGCATAAGGGAATTGACAAAAGAAAAATTTTATAGGAATTTCCAATTTTACTTACTTTCCCACAAAGAAAAGAACAAGTTTTCAGTCTAAATGATAACAAAAAATTTGTTCAAATCAAAGTAAAATGATCTTCTTTACATCACTTGCAATTACTTAAAAGTTGATTACTTAATTAGTTAACATTTTTTACTTCTGAATCTAAATTTGATTGTGAACTGTTTAGAGAAAGATTCTCAAATTACCTTTCAAACATTTGTAAACATTTTTTGCACTTTTCATCACTTTTCATTATCAACATTTTGGTTGTTGTTATCTTGAGTTTGAAAAGAGATTCCTTTTTGTTGTTATCCTGTGCACAAATTGAAGTTTAATTTCTGGGCGTTTCATTTCATGGCACATTACTCAGTTGTAGTTGGTTCACATTCCCTTGGTCGATCAGAAAAAGAAGAACCCAAAAACTTAATGGACAATAGGGTTGGGTTCCTCAAAACATGGTTCATTGATTGCCTTTTTTAAAGTGAAATTCGAAACCGCAAGTCATGACATGAGAAGTCTTGCGGCAGGATGTGTGGCAGGGTCCTGTGCGTCTAGAGTGCAACAACAGCTGTGAAAAGTGTGCAGCGTATGAAGATGAGATATCGCCTTGAGACCATTATCCTAAGTCATCCCTCATCATGCATGAGGATATCTAATGTGTGTGTGTGTGTATCTGTGCATCGACAGCTGTCCGTTCGTCTAAATTGAAACAATGAATTCTTTAATTAAGAATTCCGTAGACAAGCTTTGATCACTGTCTGTCTTTAATGAAGTTAATATGCCGTTACTTTCTTTATTTGGTGTTGGAAAATCTGGTGCTAAATCAACAGCCATGGCCCACGGTCCCTTCCCATTTTGTTAATCCCACCGACCGGACGTGTGCAACACGTGTGCCCAGTGGCAATGGCAACAACAAACATGAAAGGAGAACCCAAATGAGCGCGATTTGTTCGTTTTTCAAAAGGCATTTTTGCCACACCAAAAACTAAGCCCAACAATAATAACAACAGCGTCAGCAGCAGCAGCAGCTGAAATACAATATGATCCCTATAGAACAATACGAGTGCGTAGTGAAATATTTAAATTTGCTTATCTCACATACATAATCTCTTTCGTTGGCAAACATAATCCCAATACCCAACTAGATGCAAATCTAACACAACAATTGCCAGAGACACAGAGCTAAGGGCAGGGGCTGGAACATGGGTTTCATGTGTCTTTGAGTTACTTATTTGTATGTATGTATCTTTGAGATGTACCTTGAGCCGTCTTTTGAGATACAGATACATACATATCTGGGGTACTGCTTGTTTATTTGTCTTGTTTGAAATTCATTGAACCGAAAAAAAACATTTCATTTTCATACAGAGTCGCAGATTTATCTGTAGCTCATTGTAAATGTGTCGAGGATGTCAATGAAGATGAATGTTTTGAAATAACAATGAGAAATCGTCGTCATTCCCCTTCCTATCCTATTGTGAACTGTTATTATTGGAATTACGTTTTCAATTTTGTTTTCACTATAAATTGGGTCATATGAGATTTGAGTAACTATTTGGAACGATTGAAGATTTCTTAAGTCCATCCAGGTGTGTTTGGTTGGCCACAAAATCTATATACCTCCATCAGTCATGGATCCTTAAGCAATGTAATATATTTTCTTTCTAAAACTCGCTGCCTTCCCCATTCCGCCTCCCACTACAATTACAATTTGCTTGTTCCTTCATCATTCGTTGTTGACATTGCCAGGCCAATCTAATATCAACCCCCATGAAATAGAGGGAAACTTTGTCCCTTATCCTTTTAATACTTGCCTCGTCGAAACGTTGAAACCCAAATGCAATTTGACCAAAAAGAGAAAAAAAAGATTTAAAGGACTTTATTATTAAGGCGCAGGCCGAAGGCAAATAAATTGCCATGAATTGCGAGTTGGATTTTTGGATTTCTGAGCTCACCCACTGCGAGGGAATGAGATAGTAGTATGCGAGTCCACCAGGGGGGACGTTTCCCAGTCGATGGACGGATGTTGTGTGTTAGAAAATCGATAAATATTGTTACCCAAAGGCAAATGAATTTATCTCCAAACAGGAAAAAAAAAGGACTTGAGCATTTCCCATATCGCATATGGGTAAACGACTCTCTCATGCATCAACTGTAAAATGCACTCGACTGCAACGAGAAATAATTAAAATAAAATCAATTTTCCACCACAACGAAAATAACTAGGAAAATGCTAGGAACGGGAATCGTTTTCAAGTGGATTTGTCTCTTGGTCGATCCCTTATCCACCGCCTCTCGGATCCGTCTTATCGTTGCCTTTGTGCATAATTAATACGAGTGGTTGGAAAACGGAAAATCCAACAATTTGAATTGAATTTTCTAATTGAAGAAATTAAGAGACTTTGGATTTTTGTTGTTGGCTCGCCAAGTTCAAGTGCATTAACCGAGGGTTCACAGGCGCCTAACAAATTTTCAGAATTTTTAAGTGGATTGAAAAGCCTTGACGATGCAAAGTCAACCCAGCTGCAATAGAGGAGGAGTGGGAGAGACATCTCACGTCTCCAGGCTGGCTCTGCTAACTAATCTACAAAAGTCTGTTTTTGTCACGTTTCCCACCGCAACGGGGGGTGGTCTCAGATGCCCAGCCCCTTTTTTTTCCCCAATTCTTATGGGTTTTATTGAAGACATTGGCCTTAAGACTCGTTCCGCTGGGACCAAATACTTCACGTAGACAGATACATACGTGAACTATGTGAGAATGTACACCAAAAGGCAAAAAAAAAAGACCACCACCTTATAGACACACATTTTATCAGTAAATCTCCATCCAGATAAACTAATAGATATATATTTTATCTCTCTCAGATAGTTTAAGATGTTGATTCAAGTTTTCTTGTATGCTAGCTTTAATCAGAGTCTATTCAATTAAACGCCATCATCAATTTGCGATTCACAACAGTTGTCAAAGTTGAGTGAACCTTAAGGAAATTAGAGGGTTGTATTGTTCATACATGCTGCAATTGTATACCCTATTGTTAAGAGAAGATTATTGCCTTTTGCTTGGCATTAGAGACACATATTCGAGAGACATAAAAGCAAGTCAATAAATCAACAACTTTTCTTTTGATTTTTTATTACTTTTGCATCGAATCAAATATAGTTTGTCTTTCACTTTTATCACATGTGAAGTTGATGTTAAAATTTTCACTGCCTCAGTAAAAAATTTTAGTGAAAAGCGAAAGTTGGAAGTTGGAATCATTCTGACTTTTCTGTTCATTGAAATCGAATTGAATCCAATACATAAAAGGCTGTTGTTTCCTTCAAGACAAAAACTCAGATTGAAATATATACATAGGTATAGTCTTGGGTTTATAATGGCAACAGTCGGGCAAATGTCCATGGTGGCAAATCATTAAAAGGCGCCAACTTCCTTCCTAATATTTTCTTCTTTATGAAGCTGAGAACATAATGTCTGTTCCCATTCTCGTCGACTCCAAATAAATTTGTCAGAATCAAAATTATTTTTTAAAGGAAGTGAAGTAAAGCCTTTTTCATAACGTGATTGGATGGCTAACTATAACCGTCTCAATGGTGTTCTCACAGGTTTTCTTTACCTACAAAACGCCTCAAATCGGTTGCAAACTGAAGAACTGAATCTGCTACCAGTTCGACCCATTATGAGGTATTGTGGCCTGAGTGTCCTTGCTATTACTTACAGACACATTCTCTATCCTTTAGATAGAGTATTGAGGTTTTGGCAAATTGCTGCTGATCAATTTGTCACAGCTTTGGCAAAAGCGATTTCACATTTGCGATTTCCTCCTTTTTTTTCACCACCTACCCCGTTTTTTTTGTTTTTGATTCTCTTTTTATCGAGAGAAAATACTCTAGGCCGTGTAATGTGCCATCGTCGCGTGCTAATGTGATTTGGCTATTAATTTTCCATAGCCTGGTGACGGCAAATGGCATCAACGGCGGCGTCTAAGTCTGGCAAATTGAATTGCGTTTCACTTGGGGTCTAGGACTTGGCGGAAGACAGGATGCGGCTTTGGCTTTGCCATTGCTTATCAGGCAGTTTTTTTTTCTGTTCTCCTTCCTTTCAGACGTCTTTGAGAAATAAAAAAATGGCTAAATTTAAAACCAATTGATTGGGGAGACGGGGAGAACGATTTACGGCACACGAATGTTGGGTCTTCATGCTCAGGGAATATCCCCACAATGCTTGTCAGGCATTTGATCTAATTTATTGTATTATTGCCAAGTTTCAGGGCTTGTTCGTTTGATGGGTTATAAAACGTTTTCCGATTCCGAAAATAGACGGAGGAAGACTCTAAAGAAGAAATCGATTGTTTTGGCTGGAACAACTCAATGTCAGATCGTTTGTAATTGTAGGAAAATTTCTATTCCTTTCAGAATCAACTCTAAATAGGTCTGGGATTTTCTCTGTTCACGTTTTTTGCATCTTTTCACATGACTTGCTGTTTTTTGTCAAACATAATGACAAATGTGAACAATTGTGGATTGTGTGTCTACTGTGAAAATGCGACCCGAATCGATTTCCACTGCACCACAATGATAAATGGCATGGTTGTGAGATCACAGGCAGGTGAGTTTTTTTGGTCAACCGATTGCCGAAAGGGAAATGTGAAAATGTGTTCCATTGTCTCCACCCCCTGCTGTGGCCAAGGGTTTTCGAGAACGAATCCAATCTCAGCTGCAAGAATGCCCCTTGAATGTGCTGATTATGACGTCCATTTTGCACTTCATTGGGGATGGATGAGCTTTTCTCCCCCAGGTGTACAATTTCTGGGTTTGCTTAACAGTTGTCGGCACTAACAAGGGATAGGTTTAAGATAAAGTGGCGTCGCGCCACGTGGCCCTCTAATGAGCGTTTGTTCAATGATAATTTTGGCGCCGCCCTCCAAAGGTCCCTTTCTATGCAAATTGCCAGCGCTCTAAGGATTTCATTGGAAAGACCTCTGTGTCACTCTGTGTGGGCACTTAGAATCATAAAAAGTGATTTACTGCGTCGGCTCGGAGGACCACTCTTCAATTTTGCTCTACTCTAACGAAATCATAAAAACAGCCAGTCGAGTTCTTCTGCATTTAAAATAGTCAAGACGAGAGCTAATCTGATGGCCAGGTAAGAAATGAAAAGAAAGACCGTGACCGGAAATTTGTGTGTGTGTGTTTTCAGAATAATTACTGTCTCAAGAGTGCGGCTAAACGATTTATATCTCGGCAATACACACTCACACACACAGACACTCATTGTGCGGTCAGAGCAGACAATTTTCCGGAAATTGTAAAAGTTCTTCTCAAAGTCAAAGAGTCAAAAGGGCAACCTGAAAAGTTAAAGTTTTGCATTTAATAAACGAACACACACATTTGGAACATTGTTGTTGTTGTTGTTGTTGTTGTAGGGGATGATTCTTTTAGTTTCTCTGTATTCTATATTCGGAACATTTATGTCGCACCCTTCGGCGGTTTATCTTAATAATAATTCGATTCGTTAACGGATTTATGTTGAATGGCTTTTCCCCAATTAGAAAATGCGTGGGAAAACTTTTGAAAATTGAAATGCACTCAATGCAATAGAATTATTTGTTGATAAGTTTAAAACTTTCGTGGCGAGGATATATGGGGGAAAGCGACTTGTTTCGATATGGTATGAATTCAAAGTGAAAGAAGTCATCAAAGATCGAAAACATTGCATTTGAAAATTGAATACCTAAGCAATTTGAAAGAATGAACCTCACAAAAAAGATTTCTATATTTCTGGATACCATGAAAATTTCCCTTTATTTGCTTTGTAATTTATGATGTTAGCATAAAGTTCTGGTAGTCGCAAAGAGGAGAGGTCAGAATGAAAACAGGCTGCCTGAAAAATTGATTTTCAAAACGTTTTCGAATCGCCTAATGGATCAGATA
The DNA here is from genome assembly GCF_018151085.1 of Drosophila tropicalis. Lineage (NCBI taxonomy): Eukaryota > Metazoa > Arthropoda > Insecta > Diptera > Drosophilidae > Drosophila > Drosophila tropicalis. Next base: position 191,302 of record NW_027173049.1, on the reverse strand, counting down.
ACAGGATTCTCAGTTTTCATAATTATACAGGACTTGTATTTTATAAACGGTTTTTAAAATAGGATTTCATGATCACTTATTGGTAACAATCAAGTATTCTTTAAGCCTTGTGATTAAAAAACGATTTAGAATGACAATCAGTTCGTTTTGACCCTCTACGCAATACAGTGGTAGCCGAGCGGGTAGTACGTTTGGTGTTTCTGAACCTTACCTCTGATGTGCTCCATTCTCGAAGGGAAGGACATCCGGTGAGCATGTGCAGAAAAGTCCTCTGGGTATGCGATTTCAGTCACCGTTGGTGATGGTTGATGTTTTCATGGGAGCTATATGATTTCGAAATGAACAATCCCCGCAATAAATAGAAGCCCAAGAAGGTTATCAAAAACAGAGGTCCGAGACTAACTTGCGAAGTTTGTATACCCTTGCAAGTTTATTTTGTTAATCTTTCCTTGTCTATAGCCGACAAAGTGGAAAACGTTTTATCTAAAAAGTCTAATGGACGGCCTACAATCTTAGCATAGGAAATAACTAAGATATTGATCAAAGTCACTGTTTTCGACCGATCGTTCCTATGGGAGCTATACGATATAGTCATCCGATATTGATCAAATTTAGCACAGTCATTATTAGCTATGTTAAACTGACAAATGTTTAATCATAAAGCAATACCGTCAAAAGTAAAGACTTAATTGATAAAAGACACTGTCTTTGACCAATCGGATGATATAGTCACCCGGTCTTGATCAAATTTGGCAAAGTCGTTTGTATATAAAATAAAGTAACCAATATTACGACAATAGTTCAGAAAAGAGCGAAGTTATGTAGAAAAGTCCTTGTTTGTAACTTTGCAGTTTGTATGGGATCTACATACATATAGGATATAGTGGTCTGATCCTGCTGAGTCCGAGATATAGAAACTGTGTAGTATATAAAAGCCTACATGTAAAATTTCAGCTCTGTAGCTTCGACGGTCTAGGAGGAGTTTGTGCTGATCCAGACGGACGGATATGGCTACATGAACTCGTCTCGTCGTGCTGATCAAGAATATATATACTTTATATGGTCGGAGATGCTTCGTTCTATGCATCGCACACTTCTGTCCAATATTGATACATTGCAAGGGTATAAAAAAGTTGGTGGAACTTTCCTACTTCATGTTCATTACTAGGCCAATGATTCAATTCCAAGTAATTTGAGTCGGCCTTAAAGAAATTAACTTAATTGGAATCGGTATAGTCCTGATATATATATCAATTCGTAAAATGGTCAAACGGAAGGTTTGTGGGGATAATGTAGCCTTAGATTTGTATGTACTGAGATAAGTCGGTACAGTCTTCTTTTTAATCCAGCTTTACCAGGTCCATGAGAAGAGTTTACTTATTTTGTATGTGCGATCATCTCAACCGACTTCTGACTATACCTTTAATACATTTACTGAAACAATTTATGTACATATTTATTTACAAGCTTTTATTATTAAATTCTTGGGTTCGTTTATTTTGGTAAAATTTTTGGCATTACTTTCCTTTTCATTGGGCAAATGGCCAGCAATAAAAGCATTAAAAAGCAAAAGTAAATAGCCGGGAAATGTAATGCAAACAATGTCCATGTACACACCCCCCACACCCCAGGGGCTCTACCACCCTGCCAACCTTCCATTCTGTCTGTGCTTGGTCCTTAGCCCAAAGAGTGGGTGTGCGTGTCTGCTAGTGTGTGTGTGTGTGTGCGTGTGTATACTTGAAATTGCAAAAAAAAAAGTAAAATAACAATAGTATTTGGAACCCAAAGTTTTACCCTCTTCTCTATGTCCCCCTTTAATGGTGTGCCACTCGTACCCTAATGATTTGTCAATAGCTGTAAGTGCCTATCGTTGTTTACTTTACCATGTTGCATGTTCACGTTTTATGAGCCTGTATGACATCTACATCTAAGGATATATGCATTTGTGTATTCATAGTCGATTCGAATGTCGCTATGCCTACAGGAAACCCCAATGGAAGCGTCATGCAGCGAAGAACTCAGCTTGTGATGGAATTTATATGGGGACATGAAAATCTAAAAGTCTCTTGGTTGAAAAATACTTCATTGGATCTTTTTTATAATCCAAGTCGTGAAAGGAGAGGGGTCTTTCAGAAGGCAGAGAGGGGGTCAAAAACAACTATCCAACTCCTCAATCCTTTAATAGCCATTCCACAGTGAACCAGATTCCAGACAATTGACATAAAGTCGGAAATTAAATGACAGTAAATTGTAATTTTAGTTCAAGTGTATTCCCTTGTGATCTCCGTGTGATAAATAAATATTGTAAAATATGATTAATACAGACCCGAAGAATAACCATTTCAAAGTAAAGTTTGTTTCATGTTGTATATGAATACTATTTGTATCTTCCAAGAACAGAAAAATCTATTTCAAAGTACTTGACTTCTGAATCGTATTGTACTCCAAAATAAGGTGGAAAGTAACTCTTTTGCCAGTCCATTGAAGGTCTAAATAAATGCTCAAACTCATCTTTATGATAAGATTTGAATTTATGACAAATATGGCAGGTTTATTAATAGCTATTATAATTTTCAACAATTCTATAAAACAAATAAAAAATTAAGCCTAAAAGTATGCAAAGATTACTAAGGACCATAATTCTATTTCAGTTCAACTAATCTGCTTGCAAGTTCAGAGTTCTATCATTTCAATTGCAGTTTATGAGAGCTATTTAGAATTCTGGACCACTGTGCATTTAAGTTCTAAATATTCTGATAAGAAAATTGTAATGAAAATTCATAAAGAAAATTGATTTAACAAACATTAATATTGTTAATAATTTCAATAATTTAAGTATGAACAAACTTGCCTAAAACATTATTTTGGTCCCAGGCCTCTACTTTGTCGAGTCCTGCAAGTAAATCTGTGTATACAAACATATATATAATAAGTATTGGACATAAAAAGAAAAAAAAGAACAAATTAGTCTTAATTGTAAAACTAAAATTTATTCAACAGTTTCTACAACTTGTCAGCTGTTCTTAGCAGTTCGTATTATGCTGAGCAGTCTGTCCTTTTGCAAAATAAAGTTTGAAATTTTAACGCCTTAATTTAACAGCATCATTTGCGAGCACTGTGCACATAACAGCGGCAGTTCCAAATTTAGATGTAGCCTACTTTACGGCATGCTTAAAAATTGAATGCCACACTAATTTTGAAATAGCGCCAAATTTAAAATGATATTTTAGTCAGTATTTGCTCAAACTACGCCTGTAATTTGTACGGAAGATAAACTTAAGCATAAATGGTTCAAGCTAGAGAACTGACAGGCAAACAGCAAATTATCCAAACAATATTGTGATCTCATTGAGCAACTTCATAAATTTGGTGAAGAAATAAATATGGGTTATATGAAAACAGAATGCCTCACATATAATAACATATAATTTTAATTTCGTGGAATCTTCTTATATCCAAGCTAGATACTTATGATAGTGAATACACGGAAATGCTAATGTTGACTTGGTCATAGCAATAGCAGAAAAATCTTACCTTTATACTTTGTATTCTCATAAGGTCTGCTTTTGTAGTTCTTTCAATGGATATACTTCAGCATCTTGACCATCGACTATACTTTCACGCTTAGCTAGGTCATGGGAGAAAAACTTATTAAGTTGTTACAACTAATCTTTAATAATGTAATCTTAAATGGCAAGTCATTGTTAAAGCAGCAATTTCCCGTTGTAAGTTTTGAGATATATTAGAGGGCAGGCCCTTAAAACTAACCTACCTTGATTATTTTCGAAAAGTAGAAGAAAATAGTAGCCGAAAACTCAATTTCCCTGGAGAGGCAAAATTAAACTAACTGCACCTAATAGCAACGAATCTGGAATACCCTTTTATATCCAAACTTAACTATAAACGATGCTGAGAATCTATTAGGAATGGTTTTTAGTTACTCATGTATTTGGCAAGGAAATATATGATTTTCAAAAATTGTTTGCCAACTGGCAAAGAAATGTGATCAATGGGTATGAAAATATATATATGTGGTCAAGTGGGTTGGACACGCAGACAAAGGCGAGGTCAATTGTGGAATTGGTAGCAAGTACGTACAACAATAAGGGCCACACCATATCCACATCACAATTACTTACATTTACGCCGCGGGTACGCATTTAGGCGGAGATTAAGAGTTGTTAACCCAAGCTGGAGCCCCAGAGTGCAATTGCTGGAAAATAGCAATTAACACACACTGAGGTCAAACGAATCGTGCGGCAGCAAGACCAAAGCTAAAGCCGTCGGCGTTTATTACAATGATCAAGTGTTCCATTGCTCTGAAAGACGTCTAGCCAAATTATCATAACAATTTTCTTATGTCATGCGCCTTTCGACTACTTTTTTGGTTCCTGCTTCTTGGCATGGGCACGACTCTTGACTCCGTGAGTCTTTGTTCAATCGCAGCAATCGGAAGTAAGAACGAAAATGAAACCCACCAAGAAGAATGTGTACGATACTTAACGACGTCTCTGAAAAGGGAAATATCTATTTTTGGCTATGCCAATAGACAGACGCTGACAAGTACTACATAGTACACACAATGATGGTACTCGATGGCCCTCTAAAGTGTAAGATGAATAAACGAACCAGTTTCGGTTATCTCGAACCCATGTTTCGTTATGGCTTTGACTAATTTGCCGTTGGCGTAGTTGCCATAAATAAAAGGCTGCGTATGGTTTGGCCGAGCTGTCGTTGGACTTTTCTAATTAATTTTGCGACAGATCGACCGACCGCATCATTTAAATTAAGTTAATAAGAAATACAACATATACAAAATATGTGTATATCATGTGTTATATAAATATGAAGGAAGCATGGGGCACGGGGCATTATTATACATACTTTCACCATACATCACAGGCGGCATTTCGGTGACCTTTTGGGTCACTCTGCGTACGATAAATATGTATTAATAGTAGGTTATGGGATGCGCCTCTTTGGCATTTGATTGATAGTGGACATGACCCACAGAGACTGAGCAGTCTCCGATGATCCGAAGGAATGCCCCCAAACTGGGCTTTCCATGGTGTCAAAAATCTGATTAGCATGAAGTGCCCAAGGGGAATTTTTAGCACCATTGACTTGGGATAAACACAAGACAATAGATTAACCTGTTGTCAGTTGAATATTAATATTATTTTAATCAGTCCTTTTTACATCTTTTTTTAACCCATTTTAATCTTAAAGTCATTTTAAATTTCTCCATTTTAATGTTTTTTTGAAACAGTTCTCTCATCTAGACACATTTTTACCTCTGATAACTCATATGACCAGTTAGAGGACTCCAGGAAAGAATTAAGATCTTTTGTTATTTTATAGTTTCTCAGCTCGTATCCTATCATATGGGCTGTTAAATAAATGATTAATTCATTGTGCAACTATTGATCAAAGATATCTTTAGATGATGTTTACCGTTTCCATGCTATAGCGGTGTTTTCGAATATACCCGGAATGGGCGTTAACAAAAATAGCGGGGCAAAGTAGCGCATCGGCGTTTTACCAATTTGTTATTTAAAAGAAAGCAATTTTTCGAAAAAAATAATAAAATATAGTTTAATATTTACAATGTTGATTGGTCGATGTCGACTTCATAGTTTGTATGTCAGCTATATATGCTTTAGATATAGTATTCTGATCCTTCTGATTCTGGCACCAAAGCACCACATTTAAATTTCTCATAGTGTGATATTTTTTACCCATCCCAGCTTCTAGTTTTTAAAACTCAAAAATTTCAAATTGTGTTAATTAATTGAAATTAGTGAATTACACATCATAAGTTTATACATTTCCGAACCTATTTTAGTTAGGATCGATCAAAATTAAAAGTTTTGAAACGTTTCTTGGCGAGCAAAAACTTATTTTCGAGTTTACAAATTAAATAGTCCTAAATATTTCGGACACTACGAGTTGGATGCGTCTAAGTTTATTATGGATAATTCCGAATATACCCTACCGAAGTGCGATCTTATCACTTTTTCTGATCGTGCTGATAACTCGACTGCGCAGGGTTGCTCCACGCGCCTTTTAGCCCCACTCGCCCCAAAGTATTCACTTACAATAACACAAATAATTTAGTTCAGTTCGAATATTGTTTAAATTTGTAAACAATTAACTTAATGAACTTTTAAGTCGTAGACATTTAATACTTAACAAACTTAAATTTCTAGCTTTCCGCTCTGCTTCTGTATGAGCTTGTATGTGAAAGTCTCGTTTGGACTGTTGAATATACTCATAAAATGTTTTTTTAATTTTTATAGTACATGTAAGAATTATTGTGCATGTACAATAATTATTGTTTATTAACGTTAATGATAAGTTAGATATAATAAGGTTAGATAGCAAAATAGTCGGTTGAACAATTTAGGATTAAAAGAACTCTGACAAAACAACTTTAGATGACAACTTTAGCAACTTTTTGAACACCTCCTGCTTATACGCCTGGTCTCTATCGTTCCTTCTCTCGTTCTCGGTGCCACTTTATCGCACAGCCTCTAGGTCTGCCATCTCTCCGGACATATGTACCCATATGACAGTGACTAAATAAATCTTGTATTTTACAACAATTTCAGCTTAGAAAAGGTATCCAATTTGAGACTTATATATATTCGAATATTCTTTTTCCCGATCTGAATATCATTATGAATTGCCAAGTTTCACTATAAACTGTTTGGCATCAACTTTTGTCACAAACTTAAAACGCCTAAATATATATTTTATCTAAGTTAATTGATTATAAAATACAAATTGATGAAATATTTTCAGAAAATAATTATAATTACATTTAGTATTTGAATGCAAAACATTTGTTGGATAAATCATGAAAACTATACAATTCTATATAATTATAGGTGTATAATTTCAAAGAAACACAATTACTTTTAATTATTATTTTTGGTTTTTATACACAACATAATGGTTGTTGTATACTTACTTTTTTTGGATATAGCTTCAGACTATTGCCGGATTTCAATGATTCCTCCTGACTCAAAGAGTTTTGATACTTCAATTACTTTAGGAGGTAAAAGTTGAATAAAATGTGAATATGAATATTTATACTTAATGGATATTTAATGTTAATATCCTAAAGCTAACTGTAATACCAAATTCGATGTACATTGATAAATGTTTCCGCTGCTTTAACCTCTATTTGTTACGCTTGAATTGCCCCTTTTTGGTAGTTATTTCAGACTTGTCATTGAGAACATTTTTGGCCGAGTGTGAATAATTATAACGAGTATTTTATGGCCAATAAATATACAATATATATGTATACATATATATATTTAAGCATCGCCACTTAACATTGCAATATTGCTAATTGCTTCGCATTTGTTTTGGGTTTGGGTTTTGGCCTTAGGAGTACCAAAAACAAATGTCAGTAGCTGTGGATAAATTCTTCTTTCTGGCTCGCTTGCAAAGGTCAGTAATATCAATGGTTTAATTGCGATTTACAAGACAAATGCTTGACCAATGCAAAGTTCAAGTTCAGCAAATGGATACATATATTTATGAGAGGCTTTTTAAAGTGGAATCGACCAAGTTGTGGCGGGGGTGGTGGGTTCTCTCTCTGCGTGTGTGTGTGTGTGTGTGTGTCAATTGCAAATTGCGAAATCATTTATAAGATAATTACTAGAGATATTTGATATGAAACAACACTCACATTCAAAAGGTCTGCAGACAGAGTCATCAAGAGATCATTAATTTAACAACAGCATGTTGACGCATTTGTTCAGCTTGGCCATAACAAGCTAAGGCAGCTGGGGCAGCTGGGGCTGTTCAATATTAATTGATTATTAACAACCTTAACGGTGTGTATTATATATATATTTCTGAATTTAAATAAATGCTTCTTCAGCATCTGTGTGGTACGTGCCTCAAATGTCCTTGCCATTTGAGAGTGAAGTTCGTTAAACCGCATCGGTAATTAAGTTAGTCCAAAAAGCAAAGACAAATTAAACCTATCGATTCTCTCACACTTTTCTCGATGTGGAGTCCATCTCTGTATGGAACTCTTCTCTGCCCGCTGTGGTTGAGTGGCGAATTTAAATTACTGGCGGAGTTTTTGCAAATAATACGCATAATTAACGGATGATAGCCCCCAACCGAGTCGAAATTGGAAAATCAAGTGCAGTGCGAGGTCTGAAGGTCAGACGCAACATTTCGGTTGGTTTTTGGTGGCGATTGGCCACGCTGCACTCGGAGATGGCGATGCGAGATGGAAGATGAAGCGGTAGCTTGCGGCGCATTTTATTTCTTCATTATGTACGAAACAATAAAATTTAATTGAACGTTAAATTTAAAACGTAGCACGAGCGGCATGCCACCAAAAACAAAAAAAAAAAAGGAGCAAATTAACTCATTGTTGCAAAAAATTATGCAAATGTGCGATGAGGTGAGGTGAGTGAGTTGCCGCCGTCGATGCCAGGCAAATTAAAATGGCATGAAATTTATATGTCCAATAAATGGAACTAAATGAAAAGGCCAAATTGAGGAATAAAAAAACCACCGAAAAAAAACTAAATAAAAGAGAGCCATCCCATGTAGTAAAAGTGTCGAATGGAAGTAAATTAAATGCTCGTTAATTTATGTGGGCGTATTTCGTTTTGAGCGATGATCGGACAATGGTTGATTCCATGAATATTCAATACAATCGAGATCGAACTGTACGCTACAGTGAAGCCTACTGGGTAAAGCATCCTTCCTCAAGAAAAGCAAATTGTTGGATTCTAGTTTGTAGACCAACATCTAATGCACTTGAATAAGTTTTTTAAGCCTTTCTACCTTTCTACAGTAAGGTACTGAAAGCTAATTATATCTCTTAAATACCCTTTAGGGATCTGTTGTCGGTAAACAAAGGGTTGCTAATAGAAGGCTCTGTTAACGAGATGAAGAGATCTGAATGTAAGACCAAACAGAGAGCGATTAGAAGATAGTTAAATGTTAACATAATAGTAATGATCTTTCAGAACTACTAAGATTTTAAGATACATTTTAAAAGGCATTGATTATAATCAAGCTAACTATCTACTACTAAACATACGGGGATACAGGGCTGTGTAATGGGGGAAATTTAACTTTAAATTTAAATTTTGAAGTATTCAACGAACTTTTAGAATGTTCGGTGCGTAAATAACAATCTTCGAAGCAAACATTGACGATAGAGTCTTTTTAAATTGCAAGGCATACGAAAAGTTCTAAATTGGTTGAAAACAATGAATATCATATTGCGTATATTGCATACATCAAGGGGCAAATGGTGGTACTACCAGCTGCGCCTACTATCTGTAGTGATCATTTCAGACAATTTATGGACTGTCTCTGCTTGGACAGATTATTTAAAATGATAAACCGATAATTAGAGAGATCACAAATCCCTTGTAGATTCTATATCTCTTTCATATGGCGCAGGATAGATAACTGAGATGATGATGTCATCTTTATGGACTGCAAATTCAAGTTTAATCCATTTGCTTCATGCTTTTGACCCTACCATAGCCCAGGAAGTAAGGACACCACGATCATAAAAGGTTTTGGCGAAGTGCAGAAACCTAGGATATACGCCAATTAATCCAATTTTTACAACAATGTAAAGTTAAATATTTTTGATTCTTTTTAGGCAGTATTCACTGTTTTTACGGTTACAATTTGTGTTGAGTAAATGTGCATATTGTAAATGATAGCCAATGCGATGCTTACATATGTTGCCCCAGTTACGTTGGGGTTGCCCAAGTGAAATGGAATTTAGATAACAAGCAACCGAACGAACAGGTTCCACTACTACACCAAGTCCAACACATAACCAGAGTAATTACAGACCTGTGTCTATTGGATGGGAGCATTCTTAGAGATTACACATGTAAGCTTTAGACAAAACCTTCGATGAACTTCTTCCAATTACAAGTGACCTTCAGCGACAGCATTCATTTCTCATGACCAACTAAGGGTACACGTGTACATGGCCAATCCTATACATGGTACGCCCCAATATCTGAACCTGCATCAACACAAATCATCTTTACAAGTTGGACTTCCAGCATCTTCACTTGTTTAACACAAATGAATACAAAAACTAATATGCTGACAGGTAACATGAAGTTAATGAATAGCCCTCAGTGCGTTTGAGATCTTTTGTGCGATCGGCGATTTTGTTTGGATGTTTTCGATTAGATGTATCTTATGTATTTATTAGTGGTAGGTACGCATTTGTCTTGAATGTTACTTTTTTCTACCTTTGTTGCTGTTGTTGCCCCATTGACAGACATCAAAAAGCGGTAGACACATGCTTTTGAAATAATTTATGCATCTTCTTGTGCAGATGAGATACAGATACACAACGATTTAGATAGATACAGATACATATATGGATACAATAAAAATAACAATAACAATTAAGAACTGATGACTTTTAGGTATCTATATATGTGTGTTTGTGTGTGTGTGTAGGTTTTCCATCTTGCGGCTGTGAATCATGTTGACCTTCTTTTCATATTTCCTAATCAAATCAAATAGATATTGTGGTTTCTATATTCTGTAGTAATGAAATGTGGCTAAATTGATGTTTAGCAGCTAAAAGATTCAGTCACAGGTAATTTACAAAGCGGCAAAACGAAAGCCCCCACACTTGGCCATAAATTCTAGATTTAAGCCACAAAAATAGTTGAAGATTCAGCGACAGCTCGGCAACAGAAAGAGCAACAATAACCACAGCAAAAAAAAATAAGAAAACAAAACAAAAACAAAAACCACAAAGAGAAACAAAAACTTACAGCCAGTTGTTTTTGTTGGTAAAACCCGAAATTCACATCCGTCTCCGAACTGGATCTGGAACTGACTTTGGTCGACTCTGTCTTTACTTTCGGCTCATCATCTAATGCCAAACAATAATGAATTTAGGGCATTTTTCAGCACGAGAGTTGACGGGGTGGAGAAACTTGATTAAACCGTAACAAAAGTGTCGGCCTAAAACCCAAAAAAAAAAACCAAACAAAAATATACAGTTTGTCTTTGACCATTCACTGAATCTGGGCTTGAGAAATGGAAAACTGTTAAGAGCAGGATTAAAATTGAGTAACCTTTGCATTTGACATTGGAAAATTTCTGCATTTTTCGGAATTTCCCAACATTTTACAACACGACACGAAAGTTGTAGGTTTGGGCTTGGCTTTAATTTGTAATAACAAAGAATAAGACCTATATATAACTTATAAATTCAAAAACCCATAAATTAATTATGATTTGATATCTTACTTTCCTTCTTATTTTCTTATTCATTCTTGTATTTATTTGTATAAAACTTAACTATCAGGCCATTTGTTGACATAAACAACATCTAAACTCGATTGTTACTTCTTTCATTTACTTCAATTTTAGCTTAGCACGAGTTATGGCGACGTGAATAAGTTTCAAGTCTAAAACTAGTTGTAAATTACAACAAAATGAAAATATTGTATTTACTTAGGTTTGTCTGGACGCGTATAAAGCAACGTACGTACAAGTAGCATAGACATAGAAAGTAAGTGTATGACCAAGTTTCCTTTTTTCGAAGTAGCCAGTGGAGTTCAAGGTCGTCTCCTACAAGACAGTAGATATACTGTATATCTTAAACAACAGATCGAAAGGCGCCTACATATGTCTGAGAGGCAATGTGTCCTGATGTCGTCAAAGGGAAAAATATCGTATGCTGACCTGGTGATAGAAATGGGAATTGTGATCCCAGCACGAAGAAGAAAAAACCCATTATATCATGCTACGTTGGAACTTTCTTTATCGGGAAATTGACTGTAACAGCAGAGGATGATGCTGATATTAACTCATCAGGAATTGATCTCGATATCGGTTCGAGTAACAATTCAACAGGATAGCCAGTTTCGCGCGAGCCCAAGCAGAGAGCTACCCACCTCCCGCCCGATCGGCCGTGGGGCGCAGCCTTATATTGGACGGCACGATCGCGTAGAGAAACAATTAAAATAATATTAACTACAGCCAATTACGAGCTAATTGTGACAGATTCGAGATTCTTAGATAAAAAAGGAAGACTTCTGATCTGATTACGGGATATAGATCAGAGCATAGGACTCGAAGAGGTTCACGGAAAGCATACAGTGTTTTAAAGATAGAGGAATAAATTTTCTGGTAGGTCTACGGGGTACGGATAGGTTTGACTGGTTTAATAGCTCAGTATAATAATAGGATTCACCTATAGGATTCACATATTATAAGTCTGAGGATTAAGATAGTACCAAGCACTACGCTACGAATGTAGAAAACTTTTGCTTTAGTCTCAAACATTATTATTATTGTCCAGATTCTTCTCCTTTAAACTTTCCTACTTTTAGTCAGTGTGTAACCCAATAAATATACGAATTCTTAAACTGAAATGATTCTAAAAATAAACCTGATTTACTTTTAAAGAGAAAACGAATGCTTTTTTAGAAAAATTTCATAATTTTTCTCTTAAAGGTGTAAGCTTATTAGTAATTGTTAAAGGGGATTATCTCTGAGATTTCCCCCTTATCTGAACTTTAAAGAATTTTAGTCAATATTGATATTGAAATTGATAGCACACGTTTTGTTTCCCCCTTTTTACTTTCTTCTCTATAGTTGATATATTTCTACCACAAATTCAATGTAAAATATGGGACTAATACCAGGCTTAAGGTATGGAATCAAGCTATAGTAAGCCGTTTGTAATCTTTCTGTCGAATGGTCCATGAGGATGAAATTCCTTTGCAACTACCATTCAGATACAAAAGTAAATTAAAACCAGTTTTTAGTGCTGAAACTCCAAAGGAGCTTTATAAAAAACATTCCACCATAAAGTGGAAGAGCTTCATTGGTTTTTTTTTCTTGTGAGTAGATGCTTTTCTAATCACTTCTCTGCAGACTCATTACTGGCGCCATTTAAGCCGAAGGCACAGCTGCAGAGTGTCTGTGTAACAGTTTAATTGTTGGCTGTCATCCCCACTCACAATCACCACCACCACCAGACCCACCCACCCCCGCTATGGGGGTCAGCAGCTGACCATTTGCCATTTTGCATCTGCAATTAACACCGCGCAATGCGTTTCATTTACTTATGATGCTTAACCCGTACCAAAGTGACGCCAGTGACGTGCAGCTGTCCAGAGTTGACCGGCCTGTCCATGGCGTCCGTGCTGTCAGTGCTTGTCATACCCAGACATGGACACTTGGTCTTGGCTGGTGCTGGTACACTTGTGCTTGTCTCTTTTGGCTCCGAGCCAGGCCTTTTACCCACTTTTAATTGCCGCCGCCGCGTCTCATATTCGGTATGTGGCATCTTTTGTTCTACGAACTCCAACTCTTTCATAATTCTCCATTAAATTTTATGCTCTCATAGATCAAGATGAACAAATAAATTAGAGCCTGTGCGACGACGAAGCACCATAGTAACCTGTATCTGTATCTGCTGGTTGTTTATTCGTACATTTTCCACAGATAGTTGCTTGATGTTGGTTGTTAAAGTTGGATTTTAGCTGTCTGTTGTTTTCTTGTTTTGTTTTTGTTTCTTTTTCTTTTTCTTGTGTGTTATTTTGGAGAAGGTCTTGTGGTCTCTGCAGCAGCGAATGCTGCCCAACCAGCCGTTGAAATGAACTTGAAGCACAACGGTGGTGTCTAGCTTGGTCCATGGTTTATATGCTGGCCCAGTTACATTGTGGAACTGTATGTATGTAGGTATAGAGATTGTATATTGTATATTGTGGATGTGGATGCCACAGCCCATGCCCAGCTAAGGTTTTTGGCCATTCCGAACGGAAGCGCTTTGTTTAACGCGCCTGAGACATTGCAAATTTGATTTCTTGAGATCTCCTCACATGGACTTGGGGTTCTTCTTCTACTTCGTTCTGCGGTTCATTTTGTTGGGCAACTGTTGCAAAATTAACTGAACTATCAGCCATAATAGAACCGTTTTATTTACCTTAATGACAAATCCAAAACAAAGCCAACACCATTAACCTTTCTAATTGATTTTACGGCCGAACTACGGCTGAGAATTTGGATGTTTTGCTTTTGTTTGTTTATTCGCTTTTCAATTAGCTCATCAGAATGCCCACAACAAGCATAAAACAAAATAAAAAAGTAATCCAACTTGGATGGATTATCATTAAAATTTTATTCTCTTTAATTATGCCATAAACGTCAATCTCTAGAATTGCGAATGCCTCGAAAAATATGATTTGAGGGGCCATTTGAATTCCGTGCAAATAAAAGCCACCAACAGTGCCGGACTTTGAGGTGGGGGGGATTCCCAGAATTCTCTGCCAATGAAGTCTTTATTGATTATTATTCCATCTATAAAAAGATGAATGGCTCATCATACAAATATTTCTGAAACTCAAAAACTTTCCAAGAACTTAAAGGGGGAGTAAGATTCTGATGAACTTAAACTAAGACAAAACGATGGAGAGAAATAAAGTACTTTATTTCTTTTAAACAATTTATTATAAGTTAATCTTCAACAACTTGTGTGTCCACACATAACGATCCGCTCCTGAACAATACCCATTAAAATGGCAAATCGTATTATAGGAGTATGAAGTAAAACTAAATTGAATTGAAATTAAATTTGGCTAATTCAAGTTGGTCAAAGGCAGTAACTTCTTGCTTCAGTTCAAGAAGTTGATTGTAAACATTTCCTTATTGATTCTCACAATTAGCTGGGCTTGTATAGGCATAAAATCTAGACTTAGTCAAGCCAAATCAATCTCAGAATGGCTCAAACGAAAATGTTTATGCTTAAATTTCACAAAATAAAATATAATTCTAAAAATAAATATTTGAGTTAACAGAACACATTGTATGTTAATCAATAACCACAGAAGTTTAATTTGTGACATAATAAAATGGTTCAAAATACACTATAGTAGCTAAGGGTAAATACGCTTATATAGTAAAGTCATCAATTACATGACGATCCGCTTCTAGACAAATTTACAATTTGATGCAACAGAAAACAAACATTTTGGAATTTTTAATCAATTTTCTGATTTACTAATCAGCCACATAAATATGTGCAAATATTGGATGCAGTCAAAATGATATTTGCCTAATTACATTAAAAAACAAAGACAAACATTCTCGATTGACTTCCTCATTGTTTATAAACTTCACATACTTACGTTAATCGCTGGCAAGCCGCCGAGGACGTCTTCTTCTTCATTGTCGCGGAGCCACCACTGAAGGAGTCGATCTTCAAGAGGAAAGTTCTCGAGGCTAACCAGCCCCATTTGTTATTCGAGCGAAGATATTCATGCAGCAAATCTGGTTGAACGAACTTGGCTCCGCATCCCCCGTTGGATAAACAACAGCGATACTCTCCAGTAGGAGCTTCATGGCCTTTGTGACGCGTCCCAGAAGGCACACGGAGCAACCCTATATGTGCGGATCAGTTATTGCGATCAGGTAAGCGTCCATCTATTAACGGCCAAGACCCGCGTGGCCCCTGTCAAAACATATTTATGAATTTAGTTTGAGTTGAAACGATTAATCTATTCGTCAATCTATTGAATTAGAGGTCTAAGAATATCAAGAAGGAGATCTAGACTAGAAGGCTCACAGTATAGTAATATGCAATTTTGAATGCAGATACTACTCAACCTACTCACAATTACAGAAAGTAAATTAAACATTTTGACCCACTCGATAAGAACAAATAAATACCTTAATTCCTTTCCCCAGTTAAAATTGTTATGATCAAAATGAATACAAAATTAATAATATTCTCAACTACGACAAAGTCATATAGGTATGTAAAGGGAAGCTTATAAGTTAGCCATCTAAAAAGTTATTGGCTTATTGAAATTCGAGCACAATATCATAGAGGGGATATTGTTTATAACAATACCTAATCGTAACTATAAATATATTGCTACATCCTGGATATCGATATAGATATAGATTGCTACGTTAATCGTTGAAGACATGTACATATAAGTACCTACATATATTTGTTGGTATTGGCGTGTTTTACTTAGGACTGAAGATATGGAACATGTTCACTTTGTGCTGTTCTGCAAACAGCAGTTGGAGGGCGCCAATTTTTCACCTAAAACCTAAATCGAGCTAAATTTATTACAAAACGAACTTAAAAGGACCAACTTTGATTCAAAATAAGAAAGAAATATTTGTCATAGAACCTTTTATGTTTTGCCAATCTTTGATTATCTTAATTTCCAAGTTATCGCTAAAAAACGAATACTTTTTATTGCTCCATATGATATTTATAATATTCATTCACAATTCATTCGAAAAACTTGTACTTACTTACTTATCATATTCGCCGTTTTGATTACATCAATTCCATTGAATATACTTATCCGGATTTAAACTCAATTAGTAATAGATCTTTCAGAAGGAACTAACTTGTTCGCTTTCTAAGAAACGTTTGACCTCGTACCCTACGAGGTATTCAAAAGTCTATATTTGGAGTTCAGAAATGCTTTTCTGTGTATTGGATCATAATAATACTTAATTATATATATATGACAGCCACTGTGGTTAGTCTTTTGTGAAAGTCTACGGGTCATAAAAACAAACAAAAAACAGACCGGACATTGAGTCAGAGTGTGTAAGAACCTAAAGGAAGTCAATGGCATCACCCGAGACTTGTTAGAATAGAAAATGATTTCAGTATTAATGAGTCCAAGTTGAAATAAAGCAAAATCTACGTATGTAGGTAGTATCAACAGGTCATTTCTGGCTCTTTCACTAAATTAAATAAATGACAAAACGAAACGAGAAAAAAAACAATGAAAAGGGAAACAAAATTCACTCGATGTGCTCGTGTGTCACTTAATTTTCACAGCGATTATCTGAGCGATTCGTTTGCTTGGTTGGATGAGTAGAAGGCGGAGGAGATGTCTGTGGAGGTGGTGGTGGTGCTGGTGGTGTCGGCTGAGGTGGAGGTGGAGGTGGAGGCGTCAAGGTCAAGCGTAAGCGTGACATGCACAACATCTTGAGCCACGAAGCAACGACAACATATCTTCTTCTGCTGCTGCTGCTGCTGGAGCCATCAACATGAGCCGTAACAGTTGCTGTCCCATCACACTTGATTCCGTGGCCACTTGGATGGGATTTGGTATGATTTCTTTCTGCTTTTTGATTTTGTTAATGTTGTTGGTGTCGTCACGCCGTCGATGTGCATGTTGCAGCCGGCCGATGAGAGATGATTGCTATCAAGAAATTGACCCTCAACAACAAAAGTGCCATCAAACAGAGGGCCAGACGAGACCGAGAGACCTGCGACTTGCTTTCAATTTGAATTGTCTCGAAATGTATTGACTGGCAATTAATTGTTCAGTCGACTGAGTACTATTAAATGGTTTCAGTTCAATTTCATTGCAGAACTCGTTTCCGATAAATCGGCTGCGGGTACTTCAAATCGAATTTGAATACATATTGGGAAATACATTAAGTTATGAAATGCAAATGCAATAAGCCATTAAACACAAAGAATCTAATTTGTCGCAATTGAACTGGTTCTGCTTTGGTTCTGGTTGTGATTCTGGTCCCGCCCTCTTGTGGTATTTAAATTCGTTTTTTGTTTTTGCACAAACAAGTTCAACTTGGCTTAGGTCCCCCCGTAGACTTGATCTCAGCAACAGCCTTGAAGCTTTTGCCCGTCCCTCCTCTTCCTCGATGGCTAATGCGCCAATATTTTGGCGTTTTTAGGCAATTCAATTAACGAAAAGTTCAGAGGTCACAACAGTAGCTGCTTTGTCCCTTCCAACTCGCTCTCCCCCTCTTGAGCGGAGCTGTTGAAATTCTCTCATAACTCTAGTTAAAGCGGCAAAATGTTTTTATTTATTGATCGGCAGGCAAGTGCGATAAGCAGCTGGATCCAGCTGGCGCCAAATGAATTTTTCAGAAATGTTTATTTGGCATTAGTTTTTAGCGTTTTCCATATAATCACCGCCACATAGTGCGTGCATAAAACGAGTTATGCTTCATGTTCATCTGCCCCTTGGTGGAGTCTGCGGATTCTAAGTAAAATCTGTCTGTGTGTGCGTGTTCAAACCAGTTCAATGATCATAAACTGTGATTGATATGAAACTGATCTATTAGTTTTCAAGTCGCATCAATGCGAATTAGTCAAGACACGACAAAATAGAAGAAGCCACACAATCACAATCACAATAACAATCATCAAGCAACCAACTTCCAACTTCTGATGTGTCGCGACGTGACGGCGCGGCGTCTGAAATGTTTTCAACTTGTCTCTCCTTGACGAGGCTTAATTAATTAGTGGTTTCTATTTTTTTTGACCAACAAAACATTCTTGCAGCTGACGGCGACGATGTATTATTTTCTCGTCTAGTAAAATGAGCAATTTTATTATGCGGCCACCAAGCAATGGGGCGTATGAGTGATACTCGCCAATGGCGATACTGGCGACGCCTAGCTTTTAATGTCGCTCATTATTTACGCACAATAAACCACCACCATCCCCCATCTTCCATCTCCCATCTCCATGGTGGAGCCACCACCACCACACACATTGGCTCAGCATGTAGCCACAGCCTTTTGCATTGGTGTTTCCGTTTAGATCAGCCAAATCCCACGCCCGCTTCTTCTGATTCACTCTCAACTATTGCGTAATTCAAACATTTAAAATTTTTACTCGTATGGAGGGTCCGCAGCACACTTAGCATACATTCTACTTGGACTTGGATTAAATTTAATTCATTTGTATCAGGTGAGTTTTTTGGGTTTTCTGATAAACGTTTGTCAATTCTCTGGCATTCCCTGATTTTAAAAAACGGAAACCTGAACCCAGCAACAGGTCGATTTACATACAAATTGCACAAAAACTCAAACTTTTGATGTTTCGCGGCTTTTGTCGTCCGCCGGTATTATAATCATCATCATTATCACCCAAATGCTTCTAAATGTGCCGTTTCAAATCGAACGTGAACAAATTATAGCAAAGATCGCATTTCGCCTAATGAAGTCCAAGTGGCTTTTTGTCACTCGACCACAAACATTAAAGTATAAGTTATTCCCAATTCGAATCCCAAAATCCCTAGAAGAAAAAGCTGAATTTGAACAGAGAAGAACATTAGGCCCATAGTGGTTTAGGCCCTCTTTAAAGATGAACTTTGACTGAAGTTAATTATTAGATATGGTTGGGTTTAGGTTATACGTTCTTGTATGTAAAAAGTTTGAAAGGGTTTTAAATCTTGTTCTTTTTTATCTTATTTAAGATTTAAAACCCTTTCAAACTTAATTATTAGATATGGTTGGGTTTAGGTTATACGTTCTTGTATGTAAAAAGTTTGAAAGGGTTTTAAATCTTGTTCTTTTTTATCTTATTTAAGATTTAAATATTTTATAAAATTACAGCGAAAACACTTGATGTTTGTACTAGTCAGGAATTGGTGAATATTTGAAATCTGTTCTTAAGTATCACACACATATAATAAACAATATTAGCCATAATTTTAATTGTGAAGTACTCGTCTTAACGATATTTTCACTACTTATACCCAACACAGCAAATTACTTTTTGATCTTTGAATTGTCTATCATAATTATTTCATCGTATAGTTACTGATGGCTCTTCTGGAACTATCTGTAAATATGGAACATGACAGACAATTCCGATGAGTCCGATGATCCCATTTCCATTAATATGAAACTAAACTAAACCTAAAAGCGGAAAGGACATGAAATTGATTGGAAATTGGACGATAAAAGGATGACACGGAAGCCTCATCTAATCTAAAATACCTCTGTCTCATGGCTAGACGATCTATTAAATGGAAAGGCCTATAGAGGAACCAGTGTACTCACCAGACTTAAATTTTGAGTACTTTCAGTCGTTGAAACTGAGTCCTTACACGAAGGTTTACAAATTGATTGCTCCATGAATTAATGGGAGTCCCTTGGTTTCACGAAGAAACTTCTCTATCTGATAAAGGCTCCCATTCAGGATTCCAATACGTAGTCATCGTTCGGAATGAACTGCTTCCCTATCCTTCCATCTTCTTCAGAGATATTAACACTATAATATTTTTAAATTAGCTCATTTTGAACAAATTGCAAATGACGATAGCTACAAAAAAAAAAAAATATATATATATATAAATAGTGTTAAAATATAAGCATACTCAATATAAATATATATTATAGGGTTGTATTCTTTCCTATTATAAATAAACAATAAAAAATCAAAATTTTCCCAATTTATATTTTTGCAAGTTAACTAATAATTGTTATTAGTCAGTAAATTGATAAAGAAGTAATAAATATAAATAGAATTTTGAAGTCAGTGGAAAACTTTAAAAAAGTTTTGTTATTCTTTATTCTATTAGAAATACCTATTCGTTTCAATGTTTCATTGGACCTTTTACTACTCCAAAATGTAAAAACCAAATTTAATATGAAACACAAATCTCCATTAAAGTATTTGTCTATTCCTAACCTTCGTGGCCGAAAGCGTAAAAGGGCTTTAAGTTGATAAGTAGAAGATGAACCCATAAATGCAATTAGGTAACTTGTCGGATTCCACTCCTGAGGCGATTGCTTTCGGGTCTGGCAAATGGCCTCCCCAAGAAATTTGATTGAATCTATTCAAATCGAGGGTCGAAGTCACCTCAAGTACTCGCATCTCCCCTTGGCTTTGGGCCAATTGCAAAGCGGCTTTATCGTCCGCCCACCTCATCAGAGTGCTTGGTAGTGATGTCATAACGAATTGTTGTTTTGTTTTTAAATGCTTTAATTCACTTTCCGTTTTGTTGGCGCGATTATACAAATGTGTTTTTCTTTATCTCCAGCCGTATGGCTTTTGAATGCGACATTTATTTCCATCAATCAAAGTCGCTGTGCCTGTCACTGTCACTGGACACTTGGCACTTGGCACCTGTCTGACTTGGCTTATTTGGAGGTTGAGGTTTCCCCCTCAATGTCAATGTCCTTGCCTTACTCCATAGGTAAAGTGTGGCAAATTTGAATTTAATGATATAATTTAATAATTGTCACACAACTTTTTTTTTACTTTTTTGGACGAGGTCAGGTAACCGAGTTACCCGGAAACTTAATTCCCACAGAAGGCAATGACATCGCAAGTGATGTTCATGTAATGGAAAGGAAACTCTTTAAGTGAATTACTCTTATCTGCAGTTAATTACTTTACTTATTCAAAATCAATTTGAGTTTTGCTTTATTAAGTGCCGCATTTGCTGGATTTGCATAGAAATCTCTCACATTTGTTTAATATATACATATTTATAATTTATTAATTTGTACGTTTTTTTGTTTTCTGTTTTGAAATATATACATATGTATGTATGTGTGTGTGTGTGTGTGTGTGTGTATGTATATAATCAACTTGGTAACGTGTTTGTTAGTTTATGCAAATTCGATTCATTTCATCGACATTTTTGTTCCCCCCAAAATTTGAATTCTTAAGCCAAGACAAAGGCAAATGCCACTGCAAAAGCAAAAGCAAAAACAAAACCCAAAAAGGAAAAAAAGAGGGCCGGACGGCATTATAAGTATACAGATTCCTCTACACCCTTACTGACTCTGAGTTAATTCAAATAATCCTATCTAAATGATCTAAGCAAATACACAAGAAATCTTGAGGGTCCGAAAGTTATTCACTTCTTCAGCAAATATTACTTTAAGTAACCACTAAATACATTTAGTTAGTCTGTTTAGTTTCTCTCTGTCTGCAAACCTCTTGCCAGAGTGCATGGACCTTTAGTTTTTCGAAGGGTATCGAAAATAGCATACAAATCGAATATTGAGGAAGACAAACGTATATCGATCAAGACAAACTGAGTTCAAAATCAAATTTAAAGCCAGATTCTTCTTTCGGCGAGAAACTTAATTTATGCTCGAGCAGCGTAAACAAAAAATGAATTGCTAAATTAATATTAATTAATTGAAAATCAATTTTAATTCTTTTGTTCTGAAAATCCAAACTGAACCATAGCTATTTATACGGCCGGAGTGCATAAATATGCGACATGTTGTTACGTTATAAAAAACACATAAATGCCCAAACTTATTAAGTGATAAGTTTAAATATGTTGGCCATAAAAACAAAAAAAAAACTTTAAGCGATTGAAAGCGCAACTTTTACTTTTCAGCAAAGAATGAGGTCCGAAACGGCAGCAGCTACCGGTTACTCATTTTATTGTCCAAGCCCCTTTGTCCACTAGCTCCTCCTTCGGCTTCCCCTTGGCTCCTCTTCCAGGTAGTTCTTTTTCACTGTCTTCCCATTGTTGTTGGCGTCACATAGGCGACGTCTCTTTTTGTTTCTAAAGATCTTTCGAAAACTGATTAATTCGGTTGTCTTGTTGTTTATTGCTTTCAACTATTGTGCAACAAATGCTTTTCGTGTGGGCCCGGCCCGGCCTGGTCTGGTGGGTCTCTTAGAAGTTTCTTTTGGCCAAATGGCGGCTGCGATTGAATTGATGAGCTCACATTAAGAGACAACGTTTTGTTTTGACTAAATAATCTTTTTAGATTGTAATTAATTACGCTTAATTTGAATCTGAATGCAAAAAAAATGGCATCAAATAAATGGCCAAATTCATTTGCCGTTGCAATTGTCATCAAAATGAAAAGGGTTGGCACTATAAAAAATTGCCAGCTACATCAACAGTTAACCCGACTTGTCATCTGCTCCGGTTCTCCATTTTATTTTTCTCTCCTCCGCCAAATTCGAACTGAAATACTTTAAAATGCGGTCACTGTTCTCATATTTAAAATTACGCATACGTCGTGTGGCGCGCGATGCATTCTAATTTAACAGCCATCTGGTTGATTGCTTTTGATGTCTGAGTCATTTTTCTTTTCAAGGTTATTTACTTATCAAATTCCCTAAGCAGGCATAATTTTTAAAACAAATTGCCCTTATAATGTTCATACCAACCATACATCCCGTATTAAATTAAGAGCAGCCATTTGAATTGAAACTCTTTGAAGTGTTCCCCCTACAAAACATACTTGACCTCAGATGGACTACAACAATTAGGTATGCATTTACAGTATGTTTGAAAAAATTTTAACTGAAAATAAATAAAATTTTATATTAGAGTCAAAAAATTAAGAGAGCTCATGAGTTGTAAGTTTTTCCTCACCTTTTCCCTTCGATTTAGTTGTAATTCGCAACTGGTTTAAGCATTCAACTCTGTGAAAGATTTCACAATCCTGATTTCTGTAAGAGAGACTGCTGAGGAGACACCATAATCTAGAAGGATATCCTCCCCTTTTGTTATTATAAAGACTTTGAACGAATAAACTATCACTACCAAAAATTAAGGCTACTTGACTAATTTTTAACTTAACTCAGGCATTCTTTTTTCTGTGTCATACAATTTGTCTTTCTTCTCTTTAAATCGCAACCGAAACTAAACTGAAAAATGGGAAAAAAGAATGTTGAATCAAAAAAGAACCCCAAAAATTTAATCTCCAGAGCAGAAAAATGTTTTGATTTGTCTTTATGACTTGCAGAATAAAATAGCAACTCAATAATAGATTGTTTATTTTTGTGGCTATTAAAGTTTTTGACCAAAATTAAAATATATTTTCAAGAGGTTCATTAAAAGCAAATTACTTTTCATGTTGAGAAACTCTGAAAAGTTTTCATATACTGACAATTTTATTTCACTAGAATGCTCAAGATCCTGTTGAAGACAATGTACTTATGGGTATGTACTTTATGGGTACTTACTTTTAATCAAATGCACTCACTAAGATAACATGCCAAACTTCCAGGAACACGTTTAGTAGGTTTGTTTGAAACTCCCTCATTATATTGAAACAATCTGGTTTTTATTTTAACACCTTTTCAATAGCTCTGGAATATAAATTTCTACTGTCATATTTAAAATTTCCGCCGGATAAATTAAATTTAGGTTGTTAAATTTTATCACCATGAAACGTTTTAGCTGCCTGTTAAATAAAAAGTAAGTTAATTTTATAGTTGATTAGGAATTAAAATTTGAGTAGGAGTGACCAAATTAGAATCTTTTATGTGGATGTGGTCAGATCTCTAACGAACACCTCATTGGAGAGACTTGTGTGAGGACGTTTACAGAAGGGAAGAGGATTTGCTGTTAGTACAATCACATTTTGATTTCAAGGAGTTGGAAAAGTAAAGGGGTTCAGAGAGAAAAGAAATTTTGTCCTTAGGTGGAGGTGGTTACACTTTGAAGGGTTATCGGTATACCGAAATACTTTTCCACTTTATTTTCGAACTTTATATTTTTTCTAGAAACCTTCACTGGCCCTATTTTAATCTCAATAACCAACTCCTGGATCCATCACTGATCTTAATGCGAATCAAGCACAAATGCTCTATCACACTTTAGATTTAAAGTCTATCCCAATTATAGTATGTTTCTTTTGTTCGTTCTTTTTGTTAATGTTTGTTAAACAATGCACTGTATATAGTATAAACTGAGATAGTAAATGGAAATAAAAAAACTTTAGACTCCTTCTGGGACAAAGTCTTTTAAAGTAAATCGTATACCCGACAAATTTTTACAGTTTATTCTTTACCATCATTGTTCTTTTGGATTGTGCAACGTTAGTGAACTTCCCTAACTCAAGAAGCTTTATCACACAATAAACTGACAGTTTGGTCTTGCGATTAGCCTCTCCGAAATTTGTTTGTTCAATTTGATATGGATAGGTAGTACCTATTATTACCAATTTGGTTGACCCCATGATAATCTGTTTGTTTTAATTCTCAAGCACTAACAAAGACTCGATTAGACTTTAATTACTTAAAAAGTATTCCCAACGCCAAGTGATTATGATGATTTGTTCGTCTATCTTGACAATGATACTTGCATTCGTATATAATTTACTGACAAAGAACTTTCACAATGAAGAATGAACGAAGAAAGAATGAATACTTTTCCAACTTAGGGTCCTGTGCTCTGTTTCGATTCCCTGTTATCTGCTCGAAGTCTTTAATTACTTTAATTAAAACATCTATCCTCTCCTACATACTTCATAGATAGCTGTAGTATTATGATTTGTTTGTCTGTTTTGTCGCGTTATAAGGCTGCACCCCTCGCCAACAGGCATTGTCCTGGTGTCGTAGGAGACAATTTGGGCCACGTTCTGCTCATAGTATCCGCCAGCTCTATTTCAATGGAACCTACTACTCTGTCCACTTAATTACCTGTTGTGTAATCTACTTATATACTAAATAGTAATTACATAAAAGAGAAATACTTGAAATTTGAAAGTAATGTGTCTAATGTTACTATTCAATTAGTGGCTGCATTTTAATTAAAGTATATACAGTTTTCGGACTAACTGTTTGTGCAAAGAAGAGCCATTCCCATTCTAATGGCATTTTCATGAAGGTTTCGCCCAGGCGCATTGAATAATTAATGCCATTCACACAACTCGAGTTTGGAGAACACAACTCTGAGCCAAAGGCGAAAGAGGGGGAAGAGGGGATCCTCGTGTATGTACATAGCTGACCTATGCTAATGATAATATTAACGGTTATTTGTCATAAGACTGCAACAAATGACAGCCAACCAATGCACCACCAACTCCTCAACTCCTCCCTCGACTCCAACTCCGCCTTGGAGTTGGCCACTTGGCCAACATTTGACGCATGCACAGCTGTCAATTTCTTACAAGTTAACATTATTTGTTGTGTTTATCAAATATTTCTCATACATACAAGATGTATGTACATATCTATGCAATGGATGTCGATGTTGCAGCCTTGCCAATGCCTTTGATATTATCGAATTTCAAAATGGTCTCTGTGAATGGAAGACGGAGGTGGGGAGCATAGGTGAGATGAAAATTGTCACGCTACTGTGCAGAATATGCCCACTGTTCAGCGGATTCCCATCGTGATTAAATGAGTTTATAGTTTGATTGATTTCCAGCCATTATGATTTTTGCATATTAAAACGACATTTAGTGTGCAAAATATATTTGATTTTGATGCGGTTCGTTAAGCCTTTGACATGTGTGACTCCAAAAACACAAGTGTGTGTGTGTGTGTGTGTGTGTTTGTTTGTTTGGAGTCCACTGTACATCAATCATCCGATGGCAAATGGTCAACAAATCGAATGGCAACTTTTCAATCGACAATGCGTTCTGTTTTTATTCGATTATTATTGTTATTAGGTAATATTATTTATTCCATTTGTGTTGTTTGTACTAGGCTATTGTATGCAGAATACATTATGCTGGATTTACCATTTCGGAAATGCCAAATGGATGATAAAAATCAATTATTAAATTCATTTTAAATGTTCACTTTTGTCAAGAAGCAAGCAAAACAAGCGATTTATGAATTTGACCGTCATTGACATGAAGTTTAACTGAAACTGAATATGAATGTGAATCCAATTTCAATCGCAGACGCCCACTTTCAGTCCCAAACTGGTTCCCAATCATCTGCACAAGAGGCGAAGTCGAAAGAAGGAGGAAAGCAGAAAAGAACAGACAACAGAGCCGAAGGAATTTCCTACGCAAAAATCGTTGCCAAACAATCAGCCAAATGAATAACAATTTTAATTGCAGCATTTAATTAATTAAGAAAAAAACAAAAACTTTCACAAGAAATACAATATGGACAATCAACACAGATCCGCCAGAACTTCATCCAAAGTTGTCCCACTGCATTCCGAAGGAGAAAAAAAGGCAAAAACCCCCACCCAGACTAGACTCTGTAGGTTTTCCCTGCCACACGCAGAAGGACCATGACCAAAGATTGGCCTTGACTCTGGTCAAGTGGCTGCCACAGACTTAATAATATGGATCTTAAGCGCATATTTTCCACATCTCAAGGCCGTTTGTTGACTTGGAAGACCACAACAATTTAAAGTTAGCTTCACATAGAGAGCATGTGATGAAGCTGAGGTGAAACGAAATGGAAGAAATGGTTATAGTTGACTGTGTGACTTCTATACCCTTTCGTTTGATTAGGGCATATCGGTTCGATGTATTCAATATCTATTCCAGTACAACATTTATATCGAGGTGAGATCACTTTTGAGTGTTCCATCAAAAAGTAGCAAATAAGAGGAAAATCTCAATTTTGTAGTTGAAGAAAGACATTGTAAACAAGTGAGAATAGTAAATAAGAGAATATAGTACTTTGTTATATTCATTGAATATGTATTTTTGCATTAACATATCATATTATCATACTATATATTACTATAGGTCGTTCATCGACCTCGCGACGGCAAACAAAAAGTTTGAAATGAATTAAAATGCTCGCTAAAAATAACCAACTATACTAAGTATATTTTATCATTATGCAATAAATTTTTATTCAAACTTTGTAAAGAATCGATTGTGGTTCCTGTCGAGTCATGAAAATCAAAGTACATCATACGAATTACTTATTAAGGCTTCGATTAATATCTTATTAGTTAATTCAAAGAAGTACGACATTTTTAGAGGCATTTCTGTCATACCAAAAGCCCTTAAGACCCTTGTTTTAATTGTATTTTAAGTTCTAAAAGGTTATCAAATTACTAAATTTGTTCAACTTATACATTTATGACTAAATTGATGGACTTTGAAATGATGTATGATTGAATGTCTTACAATATGTATATGTATTATGAATTCCATTTCAGATTTTCATTCTATAGGGTATACGAAATGCGACTTCTTCAAGTTGACATTGTAAAATGTGTGTAGACCCATTTAATTATAACCAACCACGATTACAAATTGTTGGCGGAACTACGCCAAGACATGACTTTGGCATCTTCAACTGAGCTGGCTGAGAATATGGAACTCTGGCAATGTCTTGTCTCACGTAGACACACACACACATGAAAGCCCTCATACTTCTTGCCAATGGGAACGGGTACATAAAACTATTTCTTTGATGTTACAAGCAGTGACGAACCAGTTCTAGTTGTAGCCAAATCTAGGGGCAGCAGCTGCAATCCCAAATGGAAGATTAATTCTCAATTCTGGTTCTAGTTCTGGAGGAAATTAAATCAAAGTATCAAAATCCATATGACTTGATTATGCTAATCATATCGACGCCTCTTCTTGTGTGTGTGTGTGGCGGCCAGTTTGGGCCACAGACAGAGACAGAGACAGAACCAGAGCCAGAGCAATTATGTCAGATCAGCGGCACGACGCACATAAGTTGCGAGAGTTTATGGGCCGACAAATGCGGAGCGATCTGGCCTAATCATATGTATATCCGAGGCCCGTACCTCGCACATTACCGGAAATGGGCCAAAAAGTTAATCGGCGACAATCACAGCGCCGCAGGGACTTGGATGCAGTCAAAACAAAACCAAAAAGCGGCGCCAAGAATGTGGCCCACGGTAGCCCAAAGACATTTGTCAGCACTCTGATTAATGAAGCTCAACCCCCTCCGCGAAAACAGATACTTCCAGTCAAACTTGATACGATGCCATCAGTTTCGATTCGATTCGATTCAGAGTTGGGGCCGATTTCCATTTTCATTTCGATGTCGATGGTGCGTTTAGCGTGTTTTAAAAATCCATTTACAACTTGTAGATTTTTACGATCTTTTTAGCACCAGGTAACTATGCCCATTCGAATTCTCAATTTTCACGCACTTTGCATAAATTCTGTGCCTTAACTTTGATGGAGTTGGCTCAATGTGAAATCTATTCTAATTAAATTCTTTTTTTTTGAGACAAAAATGTAATTTAATTAACCATTTTCATAAAGAATGAAGAAGATGAAGAACAAAATATTCCACTACAAATAAAATTAAAAGCCAAAGCAATGCCAAAGCATTTAGTTCCGTTTGCCGTTAAAATAAAAATATTTAATTTATTTTATTTTATAGTTTTGTTGTTCTCTCTCTGTCTGATGTTAGTTCTGTTAGCATCACCCACGGCATTTTTGAAACAAACGAAGAAACGAAAAACCGAAAAAACCAAACAACCAATAAACCCATATATATATATATATATATATATACGATATGTTTACAAATATATATATATGCATATAAATACTGACTGATATAATGGATGGAAATAAACAAATTCGAGTAACAAATTCAAATTACGTTGAGTCATTAACTTGAAGCGTTTTATGAAACAAATGATTCGATTAAGCAGCTCCTGGGCTAAAACTAAGCTTTATTAATTACCCAATGTTTGTTCTTCTTTGTGCATCTGTCCATTAGAACAGGATCTTGTACGGCCACCCCCCACCCAATTGATCAATCACAAAAAGTGATGGGGATGGTGGCGGTGGGTCCCCCATCAATCTTGTGTTTTTTCAAGTGAAAGTATCTACATGAAGCAGGGCGTGTTTATCTCCCACATAGACACGATTGAATCACTTACGTCAGACAGTCAGCCGATCAGCTGGCCAGCCTTTTGTCTTAGGGGCCAACTCATGCTGATTCACTGCAAACACATGGAGCATAACTAAATCGATATCAAATTCAAAGTCAATTCAATGTGGCTAATCAGAATAGGTGCGAGTCCATGGATGACCTTCGATTCAAAGACAAAAGCGAACGTCTTAAGAATGACCCATGAGTAATAATGCCATCATCAATGACGCTAATGGTTCATTCACCTGTTATAACATTTTTCTAGATCAAATGAATCATATTTGGTTATTAAACATTGTTGCGTAATATCTTTTCATCTTCACATTTTCCTGTCAACCTCATCCATGTATGTGTGAATTGATGTCTCTATTGGAAATCTTTGTCTAACTTGTTGAATAGTGTAAATTGAGCAAACTAATCAGCTTTAGTCAATTATATTGAAATGCAAATGTTTAGTTTTTTGTTTTCTTTTATTTAAATAGTTTTAAAACAAATTGTATTTTATACACACATACGTACATATGTACGATGGACATTCATGTAGCATTTCGGAATTTTGAACTTTAATGGATCTCATACTAGAACCGGTACGGCGATACGCTAATAAATATTTATGATTTGAAAATTTAAATTAACCCGTTCTGATTCTATGATGTGGACACTGTGATTCTAAAGGCGTCGTCAGGGGAACTTTAATTGATAGTTAGCAGATAGATTGTGTTGGCCTAGCCACCTATGTATGTGATGACTGGTCGTCGAAGAAGGGTGGAAGTGACCCAGAAACGTTAATGTGACCAACAACATAATGATCAATTAATTAAGAGCCAATCAATGAATGCACTTATATATGTCTGTGAATGTATCGCATTGTGAAATATGAACAAAATTATAATCGAATTTGAACCACATTTTAGCTCACTAAATTGCTGCGATCCCTAACCGAAACGCGATAATTATAATGTGCATTTGATTTGCGAATTAAGCTGCTATTGACCCGGCGCGTTGGTAATTACACAAGATGATGGCTTTCATCAGAGTGCTTCCACGATACGAATTCGGAGTCGAATCGGACACAAATAGCATCAATTGGAGCCCCCGAGACTGTCCCAATAAAAACACAACCGCAATCACAATCACAATCACAATGCTCAAGTGAGCTGGCCAAAAATCAGAAATTGCTTTGACGCAATCGCAGACTCTTTTCAAATAAGTCAATAAGTGTGCACACACACACACACACACAGAAAAATACAAATATTAACCATGTAAGTGAATGAATTTTAGTTATAGGCTCAACTAAGAATGGAACTTTCATTAGGATGATTTGCTTTGAACTAAACTCTCTAGTGGCTCGTTTAGCTCACTGGCATCTAATTAATTAACTTATATTAATTAATTATATGTATTGGCCATGCCAAACCATGCCAAAATTTAGGTGGGCTTGGCCAACAAGTAAATTAATGATCAAAATTTTAACAGTTTTATTATTTTGAAAACTCAATCAAAAAGAACAAATGAAAACTATAAGCAAAGTTTACTTTTGGTCAAGAGAGATGCCAAATATTGCTGCCATTTTTCACTCAAAATAAAAAGATGTTTAAATTTAGATGTTATTTTTAAGGCTAAGTGGCCAAGTTAGCATTTATGCTGGTCTATAGAGATAGAGTATAGATCATTAAATCTAAAATTTACAGTGCATAGTTTGATAATTTTATGTTTCTATTATGTCATTTAATCTGTCTAAGACATAAACATGCTTTTGGCGGTAGTTGCATTGAATTCATCACAATGAGTCTCGACAGGAGAGTGAATATCACCAACTCCTAACGTGGTCATGACTCTTTTCTTTTTTGTCACAGGGTCTAACAATTGGACTTACTACTGACATGTGTCTGATTACGAGAAATGCTGGAAAATGATTTGGACAATTTGGAAAAAACTTTGGTCAATACAGATCAAATGATTTGCAGAAAGAGAAGATTTTGATATGTAGTCACCTTGACCCGCTTTCCCAGTGACCATGCTCAACATTTCAGCCAGCAGCAGAACGCTTGTTACCACTGCAGCTACAGCTTCCAGCTGGCACCATTAACTAGTCATTAATTGTGCTAACATTTGATAAGCGTAACAAATATTTTTTGGCGGCTAAGGGTATACACATGTTTATTGTCGACCATACACGACCATTAAGACCCAAGACTATGGCGCCATATCAACCAACAACTAGTGAGCAGTTTTGCCAAATGCAAAATCAGAGCGACTGATAATTAGCATGGCCTTAAAATACAACAACAAATTAACGGCAAAAACCAAAAACATAAACAATTTATGCAACAATTTGTACAACACGATGCCATTGCTTTGGCTATTTCGATTAAAAATTTTGGAATTTAATAATTTCATCACAGTTTTTGTGTCTTTTTATTGTTTGGTAGAGTGCAGTAATGTTGTTTCAATTTCCCCAGCCAACCACACCCGACCTGAATGGATGCTCATTGGTGGTTTCCGTGACGATTTGCACGAACTTCATATTGCATATCCACTTACTTACATCCGACATGATCTTACCTGTTGATACAATTACTATACCCTTGCCAAATGGGGTATACTTTCTTTAGGTGTGGAGTAAAACATCAGTTTTTTATTTACTCATAGCGCTTAAACATCATTCATTTGAAAAGGAAGTCTAGAATTCGAAGGAAGGGAAAATGGTTTTGTCAGAAATGCATTTATAGACACAAGGACTAACTAATGATCAAATTTTATAATAGTATTTCCGAGGAAGTTTAATCAAAAATGGAAATAGTCAAAAATACAAATAGTTGTTATTGTAAATGTAAAGTTTTTATTTAGTTTTGAAATATTATGAGAGATCTTGTTTATCTGTTTGGAACTTTACTTCAACCTATTTAAAATTTGTCCTCAATAATGTAATTAAAATGTAATAATAATAGCAAAAAAACCTCCTTAAATGTGTCTCATTATAAAGTAACCTAAGGTATCCATTAGTATGTATTATATTTGATTTCAGACATTAAAAATCCATTTTAGTGATCATTTATTGCTTAATTTTTGTTCCATTTTTTATTTCTGCTTTGAAAGTTTCGACATCAGTTTTTATTAAACAAAAGAACACTTGATGAAAACCTTTGTCATCCATATTTTATTTACCCAGGAAACCTTTTCTATTTCTATAGATAATATAAATTAAACAAATTCTGAATGTTGTGATATCACAATGGGGAATAATTCAAAGGAAAAGGCCCAAACTCTTAATTAACCCACAAAAAAAAAAGAACTCAAATTCAAAAAACACATTAAAAAGTTGTAACTAAATTGGACTACATGAAATTACTTCTATCGAATTCAGTATTAAGAGATAATCTATTAATCTATTCAATAAATATAATTAAAATTATTATATTTTCTGTCTCGACTCAACTCAAAAAGGGTGTGCAAAAAGTACTCCATGGTTGAGTGCGAGCCCTTAGTAATGGGTTCGGGTTAACCCATTAAATGATATGAATCGGCAGCCCATTATGTGCATGGCGTTTTGCTAAGCAAATCAAAAGACTTAAGCAACAAACTTGGTGACTCCTGACTAGAACATTAAGTGTATTCCAATGAAATGAAAATCACCAATTCTGCTGCAGTTTTCCCCATACGATTGCATGAATCAGAGCAAAGTTATGTTTAGTGTTGTTTCATAAGCAAAACAAAAGACTTAAGACACGAACTTGGAGAATCTAAGAATTCACATGCTAAACAATATTTAACTTTATATTAACTTGGTGCTAATTCTTATCAAATCAAATGACTTAGACAACGAACTTGATCGAACACTGAGGTTTTAATGCCCATCACGAAATGTAGTCCAATTCGCTAATTTATGTTGACTTGAAGTTTATTGTCTCGGCTTGCCCAGCCGACTGCATGAATCAGCGCAAAGTTATGTCGAGTCCGATAAGCAAATCAAATGACTTAGGCGACAAACTTGATGACGTCTGACTGACTAGAACAACCCGGATTTGATTTAAAACTTAATTATTTTGGGGTTGGGTTTTTATTTTTTTGTCGTTTGTCTGTTTATTTAATTCGACTGGGTCTAATTGTGTGTTCATGTCTAGCGAAAATTTGCGTGGGCTCCACTAAAACTGCGGGCACTTGCGATTTTGACAAATGGCCTTTATCATTATGAAGACACCGAATTAGAATACGGTAGGTAGATGGTAAAAATTCCAAGCGAATTTCCTAAATTAAGTCGAGAACAAATAAAACGAAAAATCAATTTGCAAGCCAAAATTGTTGGTACTAATAAAAATGTTGAGCTTCGTTCAAATAGCAAAAACTAAATCAAATTAAGTCAAACGAAAAAAAATAAAACGGTCTGGAGATGAAGATTCCGATTCCCAAGACTGAGTCTCAGCTTAAACTGAGACTAAAAAAAAGCCCCAAAACGGCGTCAAGATCAAGCTCTCAATTTCTGTGTGTGTGCGTGTGTGTAGGGGTTCCGACAACTCTGAGAGCACAAACGAAAGTGAGCACTGTGAGAGGAGCCAACAGTTGGCAGAGCTGCCACGGCAGCGGCCGCAGCAGCAGCAGCTCATCTTAAGCGTCGACGTTGACTGTGACTGCGACTGCGGCGCCAACGTTGCCAGCAGCACCTACTACCACTTAATTCACTTGTTGGCATCTTCAGCGGCAAATGCTGCCACGGTATTGTTTCTGCGATTGTTGTTGTTGTTGCTGCTGCTGTTTTTCGCTTAGTTTTGTTTTTAGACGTTGTATGGCTTTGCCGGTTGAAGCTGCGCAGCGGCAGCGCTGCAACAGAGACGACGCGCTTCCAGCGCTTTTGCTGGGCGCATATAAAACAGGCGATCTTGGTAAAAATATTCACAATCATATTCAAGTTGTTCGTACGCGCGTTCGAGTTTTACAGATTTTTGGTATTTTTTCAGTGTAAGCATCAGAAACCAAAGATCAAATAATATTAAACAACTAAAAATTAAATAGTACTTATTTGTGTTATAAAAAATGTTACAAAAAAAACTGAAACGAAAAAAATGCCAACAAAGGTTTAGACTCAAGTGCTTTAAAGACTTTATCCAACAATTATGACAAGTGACTCCAATCGAGAAAAAGAAAAAGCTAAAAGGACATGCAAGGATAAACAACACTTCACAAAAACTCCACTCCATTCCGTCCAATCCCTCTAAAATACAAAAAAAAAAAAAACATGAGGGAGTGAAGCAAAGTTAACTTGAAATTTGTGTGGCTGACTTTTCGCTTGGGACAATGACGATGACTTTGTGGGTAGCGTTGGTGGGAAATTAAACTCATTTGCGGTTGATTGATTGATGGATGGTTTGATTGATTCAGTTGTTGCTCTGCGGCTGTGCGGCTGTGTGGTTGTCTGGGTCTGTCTGTCCGCCTGTCCGCCTGTCTGTATGCCACCATTTCGACTGTGCATTGTGTTTAACTAAGTTGAAATTTATTTGTTAGAGATGCGATCTGAACTTTGCATTGTTGCAAAATGCAAGAAGACAAACATTTGCAGTTTTAATTTATGTGAAAACTGGAGGGAGAGAGACAGAGAGAGAGAGAAAATTTGCATCTGTCGAGTGGAAAGAACTGTGGCGTGATGCGATTAGAACTTTTTGTCTACGACCATAAAAATGTGGCTCATTGTCCGAATTCAGGGGAAAAACAAAAGATGGACAAACAAAATGTTAGTTTCTTTTTCCAGACAAACGTCTCAGTTCATCAATTATGGTTAAAATGTATGTCAATGATATTGTAGGAAACAACCCGCGGCTCTCACACAAAAACAAGACAACAAATTATGAATATGGACAGTCAAAACACAATTCTGATCGCTGATGAAATAGAAAGTTGAAAAGAAACTTTGCAGAATTTCTACATTTTTATTTATAAGCCACAAATTAATGGCCAATCGAATATTGTATTTTATGCAAATTTCGCTCGATGGTAAAAACCAGCAATTTGATTTGCCTGTATTTGTCTACATATTTCGTAGGTATTTATTTTGACTGCGGCTATTCAACTATTTTTAGCATTGACTCATGCCGAACGCATCCAGCAATTTAGCTCAGAGGTTTTTGCCAATCGCTTCCTCCAGTCGAATCGCTTGGCGGCTGAGCTCGGTTCTTGTTGAGATTAGATTTTGTTTATGGCCGCATGCAAATTTTGTTTCAGTTTGACAAATTACGAGTTAGAAGTCTATAGTTGGGATTTATATATAGCATAATGATATCGATTGAGTCAGCAATTGGTTAGACATTGGGGGGCGGGGGGTGTTAACTTTTCAGCAACATCATTGCAAGCCGGATTTCGATTCAGTTGTCAGGCTAAATCAAAATATCATCAAATAGTTAATTGTGTGTGTGTGTGCGCATCAATCAAAGCAAAGTCCATTTAGGCAAGTTAAATTGTCAGCTGGCATTAATTATGAAATTACCTTATCGCATTGAACGCCCACAAAAGACACGCCCCTTTGCGTAATCCATTCATCATGAGTCTTGAGCATCCAACTTGCAATTTATCCAACTGAGAATCTTTGACAAATTGCATACTGCACACGCGCTTATATCTTTTGCAAGAAGCTATTCGGAAGTTGGAGTCCATGTACTAGGCCTGGCCATAACCAGTTGCCAGTTGCCTTAGATGTAACTACCAGAGACTTTGAAATTCCTGCAACAAACTCTGGCAGACAGTTAGACTAGCAGAGTGGTTAGTTAGTTGGACGACCAGTCTATCAGCAGCGGCAGCAACAAGTGCCATTTGCCGTGTTAACCAATGGATATTGCGGGGGGTAAATCTCCATATCCATACCTGGCCATGCTCAGGCTCACACACACACACTCATGAGAGAACTAAGCCTCCTCTGCGTGTGGCCATTTATGGCATTTGCACGATTCCCGTTGCGAAATTATGTCATCACGACTAGCCAAGTGACGACATCAACTGGAATTATTTAAATTCTTAACAAATGACTGGCACAATTCTCCGATAATTGTTATTCTAATTGTGTAACTTTCAACATTTTGGTTTCCGTTTCTTTTCAGAGCAGTTTCCCCACTATGTCACGGTGTCGCAAGCAGTTCGCGTTAGTCCTGCCATTGGCCATGCTGGCTTTGGCCAATGCCAACTACAAGGGCAATATGTTCCTCAATGGCCAATATCGGAATGGCATCAGCCAGCAGCCGGAGACTCATTTCTCGGTTAATCCAACATCGAATGTGTTTCTCAATCATGCCATCATCAGCCGACAGGCTTCACCCTTCCAAGGACCCACATATCTGCCACCCAAGGAATATCTAAAGTGTGCTCCTGGTCAGCAATGTGTGCGTCAGGGTCAATGTCAGAATGGTTTCTATAGCCAGCAGTTGCCTAAAATTCAGGTAAGTTGGATGGGCAAACGAGTGATCAGAGGGGGAAAGTACATACTCATTGTGGCTATTGTTTATTTGTTTGTCGTTGTTTTTGTTTTTGTTTTGTTTTGTTTTTTCAATATCCAGTTGTCTATTGCATAATTGGGCATTGATTTGGGTTTTACCTGAAAGCCAATATAACAACAAGCTAAATATATAATAATAAATATGGCATCGTCTTGACAGGCAGCTACGAACCCGAATCCGAATCTGAATCCGAATCTGAGTCTGAGTCCCAGTGCCAGTTCGAATACCCCTTCTACTCGCCCCCACCCCCAAATCAAAAGCCCTGAACACAAAAAATTAAAAGCCTGTCTCTACCCATGATAACGTTGAAAATATTGCAGTCGTAGTTGCTGCTTGATTAGCCTGATCTGCATTTTTCTGCTTGTTGTTGTTGTTGGCCAAGTCGATATTTTGGTTTTGGTTTTGTTTTTTTGGCACAGTTACCGTTATTTTCCGGTTTGTACGTGCCGGACAACCGCTCGTCGGCAATTTCGTAATATTCGTACAGAAAGCAGCAACAACAAGAGAAAAAAAATGCGAAGTTCATGTTTAATTGCTCCTCGCCAAGTTCACCTCGCAACCCAAAAAGAAATTTATGTAAATGTAAATATGGTTGTTGTTGTTGCTGCTGCTTCCCCCCCCTTCTTTTGCATATTTATTTGGCTTTGAACGTTTGCTTTAAGCATCAATAAATAACTCCAAGCAACACATTGATGATACTCACCTGCACCTGTCCCATCCACGAGTACACCTGTATATGTAAAGGGAGTCTGTAGCCGTGAAATGAATGTGCGGTTTTCTCTTTTCATATGAAGATGAGCTTCCTTATTTGCAGTAGCTGACTAGGCACTAAATCACTGACATCAACAATGACAGACATCAAAAAGGGGGAATGACTCACCAGTGTAAGAAAAAGAGGACAAATTATATTCGACTAGAATGATTGCCAATTGGCAAAGACTTTCAGTCTATCAGTCTTAACTATCCATCAACTATTAAGAGTCTTATTTTCAACGTTATCATTTAAGACAGACGCCTCAGCTTTTAGTAGACATCAATGAAATATCTCTCACTTGTTTGGAGCCCATTAAAATTAGCCAACAAACATTCAGATTACTAATTTCTGTCAGTTGAAACTTATGCCCAACAATTTGTATCAATTGTAAGGCCAAAGAAAAGGCATGGCCGATGAAGTAAAAAACCTGCCTACCGGGCATATAAAATATGCATTTTATTTGGCATTGCAAAATACTTGAATTATGTTTTTTAATTAAAAATTATTGCTGCCATGGAGTGCGCATTTGACCCATTGACCACATGAAGACAGCAGCAACACCAACAGCAACGACGACGACAAGTTTGGCAACTCCAATAACAACAAATGCAATTTTATTGGTGACAAACTCAATTAAAAGAGAAAAAAAATTTAAGTAAAATTTCAACACCAACTAGAAAAATAAACAAAGATATGGCCTAGCAGAGATATCGCCAATGGTCCGGGATAACCCAAATTAGAGACAAAAGACTCAGAAATTATGGTTAAACAACAGTTAAGTCTATTGGATTATAGCCAAATGCGAATCATGTTAAATTGCTGACACTAATAGGAGCTTAAGTTCGTCCGAAATGGCATAAGCAAGCACATAATTAATCACCATTAAATTAGTTTAGATCATTGAACCTGGAAATTGGAGGCACTTTTCAATAGCAAACAAATCAATAAACTTAATAATTGCCAAGCCAATGAATGGCAAACCTAACTAGTGCCCAAATAGATGGATGACAAATCCCAGCCAAGACGCGTGGGTGTCCAAGAAGTAGTTCTGAGTCAGTGCCTCACACATTGGGATTTGTTTAGCCAAATCAAGTAACTTGTTTTGTCTCTCTATGGCTAAACTTGACTTTGACACAGACTCACAGACTGAAATCGAGACCGAGAATCTAGTTATTAAATGAAATATGATGAGATCCTCTTTGGAGTTAATTGCAAGGAAATCGGCTTGGTTTTTCACACATTTTAATGATGTGAAACGAGCGGGAAATTTTTGGTTTTTTTTTGGGGGGGAATTCTTTTGAGATTGTCTCAGGTCTCGCGAATAGCGTGTAAAGCTCTTAAATCAATAATCAACAGAAGCAGAAGCAGAAGTTGAAACAAACAACACAAAAATACAGATTTTTCAAACGTCACTGGGTAAATGTAGATGTGAATAATTAACGAAATGATTGCAAAATATATTTGAGCACACCAGGCAATTATAAAATACAAATACGAACAAAATAAATTCTCAGCACGATGATGTCAAAAATTATTGCCAGTTGTGTGAGTAAGTAAGTAAGCAGTTAACAATTAGTTTGCAAGTAATTCGTCTCTCTCTCTCTCTCACTTGAGAAGGGTTTATCAACCTATTTAAAGCCTGTTTGTATCTGTTACGTCAAAAGTCAACTAAAACATCTCCGGTTTGGTGGGAATATATGTATATATATTTTAAGATCATTTAAATTGGTCATTAGCCACGTGCTACAGCAAGATGTGTCTCTTCTCGAAATGCCAATCAAAAGGTTTATTTGAATCACCTTAAATTTAAGTTAAGAACTTTCAAAAGCCAAAGAAAGAATTAGACAAAACTAACGAAAATCGTGTTCTACACGCTTTGTGACGGGCATTAGTTTTAGTTCCAGCTCTTTATTTGATTTGTCAAGGTCAGAAGGCATTGAAACACTTATTTAAATACGTTTCGAATCGGGTAATAAAAAATGCTCATAAATTAGACGACCATCAATTCTGGCTTGGACAGTTTAAATTGTAATATTTTTTGTTTGTGCTGCCTGCCTGCTGCTGCTGATTGATATATTCACAAGAATTCACTTGAAAGAGATGGGAATAGTTAAGAAGGAGAGGGACAGACAGCAAGAGAGTGTGAACTGGTTTGTCTTCTGATGGCCAAAAACAAAATGAAATGAATGATGACTTCAGTAGTTGGCTAGGAAATAACTTGAAAAATTGCATAATTAAGATTAATGAAAGATTCTTTCGGTTCTTGCCTCGCTTTGGGATGCATTTAAGTGACCAGCAAATGGCTTTTCGCACATAATTCAAAGAGGGAGGTGGGACTGAGTCACGCCTGCGGCTACTGTTCGATTTGAACACCGAACACCTTGGCCACTGATGAACTCTGACTTTGTCTCTCTGTGGCTATTGTCGACTTGACAAAGTTATTAATTTGCAATTGTTTAAATGCCAACTGACCAAGACTCCGAAAGAACAGCAAATTAGCCAGATGATGTCGCTGAAGGTTTTGCTAGAACAGCGGCAA
This sequence comes from Drosophila tropicalis, assembly GCF_018151085.1. Lineage (NCBI taxonomy): Eukaryota > Metazoa > Arthropoda > Insecta > Diptera > Drosophilidae > Drosophila > Drosophila tropicalis. The sequence continues at coordinate 151,181 of NW_027173049.1, read as the reverse complement.
AGTTCAATGCAAATGTGTTCGGGCCGAGAAGGGGGCAGGCAAATGAGGGGATTTTTGCATTTTAACACATCATTTATGCAAGTGGCTGCACCATGTTGACCTTTTGCCAGAGGCAATGGCAACAACGGCTACAACAGCAAATCTTAATTATACCCAACTGATTGTGAGTGGCTGTGCCGATTGGCACCTTGATGTTTGTCACTTTGGGAGTAGGCTGAATCTCTTTATAAGCTTATCATCATTGAGTCATTCTTCTATTACAGAATTGTGAACCAGAGACCGATATTTGCTGCACTTATCGTGCCCCGCCAACAACCACCACAACAACGACAACAACCACCACACCTGTACCATATGCCACCTGTCCAAGGGATTCCGATTGTGTCGCCCCACAAGATTGCCGCAATGGCGAAATCAGTGCCATCAACTATGTGAAGAAGCAAGGGGTAAGTTAGTCAGTTAGTTAGTTAGTTAGTCGAGCTGCTGGCAATCAGAAGTCATTTGTCGATTTGCTTAATTGGTGTAAACCGAAAAAACCAACAGCAGCAATGAAAAACCTACAAGAAAAAACGGAAAAACCATTGTGAAATTTTTCCAGCCGAGAGTAGAGGGAGGAGGAAAAAAAACAATCATTAGTACGCAAAGCTCCCCCAAAATGCTCTGGGCCCTTGTATTTTTGTTTTGTTTTTTTTTTTTTTTGGTCTCTGACATGAGAAATATAAAACCATTAACGAAAAGTAGCTGCATAAAATCGCATTTTGATGTGCCAATGATGAGAGACAGAAGACAGATACCGAAACCAAAACCAAAAAAAAAAAAAAAAAAGCAAAACCGAAACAAAAGCCAACAGCCAATGCAGATGCAGTTCATCTCAGAGTCTCAGTCTTGAATCTCTGAACGATCACAGCGAACATTTCACAAGCGATGCAGCAATCGAAACAGCAAAACAGTTTTGCATTAGCCAAAGGAAAAACTAACAACAGCTCTGACAGCTTATTAACACACAATTAGCTCCAAAGACGAGACCTGAAAAATTCTATTGCTCTGAATTTTTCACAAACGAATTCAATTGACTAATAAAACCAAAGACAAGCATCTCTCGGACTTTTCACATAACAAAATGTTTTTTCTTTTCAGTTTGCATTCTGTAATCTGTCATTAATTTGTAATAGGACTGAAGACATATACATATATAGAATACTTCTTGCTGACATTACTTATCATACACACACATAAAGTTTATGGTTCATTAGTCCATGGATTATATTAGTTTTGTCATTAAATATGGCAACCAAGGCGAAATGTTTGCTTCTGCCATTAAGTCTATGCTAGTAGTTAAATTAAATTTAATTCAATGACAGTAGGCAACCTCTCATTAATTCCCACTCATCTCCATGATCATTCATGGCTTCTTTCTTTTGAAAGATTTATGGTTGAAAAGAACTTGCTTGGCTTTGTTTAAGCTTGTTAAAACATCTATTAACTTCTTATTGCCAATTTCCATTGACAATTACATTAACTAATGACCGCAAACAAAAAAATGTCTATCGTGGCAGTTCATATGGCAATGACATTGTCGGAAAAGCCGCAAGGTGGGCAAATGGCATAAACGAAAGACTTTGGCAACGAACTTGACGTCTCTGACTGCCATCAGGCCGGCAATCAAAATCAAGTTGGAATGCAGTTGAGCCATCTACAAGTAATGTAATATGCATGCAAAAAAACAAAAACCCCAACAACAACAACAAAAGTGTTAAATTACGGCCTACTAGAGAGGGGACAGATTGGTGCAAGTGAGAGCTGGAAGCTGAAGCGGGTTCGATCTCGAGATTTTCTCCAAGCCTCTTGCAATTGCATAATTTGTTTACATGCAATAGCCAACAACAACAACAACAACAGCAGCAACAACAACAACAACAAAAAACGGGTCAGTTGCGTACGTTGCTCGCGTTACCGTGTTGCAGTTGTTGTCGTTGCATGCAACGAGTAAAAAAATCAGCACAGCAAGTGAATTATGTTGCGACCCAGACCTGGACGAACAGACAGACACACTGTCTGACGGACGGACAGATAGACGGACGGAACAGCTGCAGATCGCACTTAAAGCGAAATCGTTTTTAGTATTGTATCTTTGTTGCTGTTGTTGTTGTTATTTTCATTCAGGATCGGAGCATTAAATTTGCCCTAACCAGCTTATCATGTTATTTCGCAACATCACGAATAGGAGGAGAAAAACACAAACAAACAAAACTAAAGAGAAAAGATTAATTGTTTAATCGGTTAATTTAATTGGTTGAGTCTTTGATACTTGGTATCTTTGTCTGCAGGGTGAAATCAAAGTCGATAATGTCTTTGAATATTCATTTTGCATTCATTTCCATTCCCCCATTGTGTCCCCCATTTCGGGTTGGTGGTCATCATAATTTCCGTCCGCTCAGCGACAATTACGCACCATAATGCATCGAACTCGTTAAGTTATGCAGGCATTGACGCCAATTGCGTGGTATGCAACAAAATGCACTCTAGGGACTGGGTGTGCAACCACTCTGTGATGCACTCTGATGAGTGTTCGGACAGACGACAACAACAACAGCTGTAGCTTTAGGGACAACCAGTTGAAGCTGGCGAGACGAGTATCCCTAATTTGCAAAGACGACGAGGAGGAGGAGGAGGATGAGGAGGAGTGAGTCGTAGTGCGAAGAGGATAAACTGAGTAGTTTAACAGTGAAAAATGTGCGGAATGCACGACAAGGTCGTTGAAGGCTGACATCCAAGTAGGGCAATGCAATACGCATACAAATACATATATATATCTACATCTACATACTTATATACACATCAGTTGGTGGCTATATTTCTTGCAGGCCTAGTGCAATGCTTTCTCGGTTTGATTTGGTGGGCCTGAGCTTAATGCGCATATCTGATCAATTAATGTTTACATGATCCCGACATACCAATAATATAACATAAGTATACATATATGCAGATGTATGTATATGCGACTATATCTGGTTCCCGGATTGTAATGCTATTGCCGTTTTCATGCTATTGACCGACCTTAAGGTCTCTAAACTTGGTCAGAGGTGGACTGAGGTGGAAAACTGGCTGCAAGCAACCCGATAACAGATTTAAGTTAAACGCCTGCCTGTAAACATCGTTTTAATGGATACACGCAAACCGTCGAGCTCTCTCGACTCGAGCTCCCGACACACTGGCATACATAGTATAATTATGAATATTATTATGGCGCATATTTCCAATGCGTCCATTTATCATTTCATTTGCGGTGTCCCCTGAACGTGTGTGCCTTGCATGTTTTACATTTCTGTAACTTGCGTGCCATCGCGTGAAGAACGAAGTTTAAGTCATGGTCTCAAGTGATTTACATAAAACGCAAAAGGTATAAAGCCAGTTTTATGCTTAAACAGGAGATGGCACTTAAGTGTAACACAAGGATCACAATCCAATCGAAAAAAGTTCTTGAGTTAACAGGAAGAAGGAAAAAACTTTGTTTCTTTTCGACTATCCGAAACGAAAAGTATTAAAGAAAGAGCAATCTATCATTAGATCATAGAGATCCACAAGCAACAGCCAAAGGATAAACAAAAGACCAAGAAGTCTTATATTATTTTGGAAACCCTTCATTATTTCATCAATTAAGAGATTCAAGACTTCACTTCACTTATTCGACGGGCATTTCAGTCTGCTTTTGCTTCAAACTATTGGAAATCAAATAGTTTTAAACATTTCCATAATCCGGATTTCTCTTACTAGAATTACTTGAATTACTTACCGGTTTTTTTTTCTTTCTTCTTCCTCTTAAGCTGCTTAGTTTTGCTAGTTGTTTTGTACTTTATTTCTGTAGCTGACTTCAAGAACAACCAAGTACGAAACCTTTAAATGCAAATTAATATAGATAATTTTTGCCACTTTGCCAAGAGTTTCTTTTAAATATCATATGAATATGTGTGTGTGTGTGTGTGCTTCAAGAATTCAAATAGAAATATTGTATATATTATATTAGTTGAAATATATAAATATTCCTATTCAAGTTTTAGAGATTTATTTTTTCTTGCTTTCGTAAAGCTATCGTAAATCAATGACAGCTATACTAAAATGATTTTTAGTTAGAGCAAGGTCAAGTAGTTTGACTGGTTGTTAAAAATGAAAGAAACCAGACTAAGAATCTGAAAAACACTAAGAACGAAAACTAGTTGTGATACCTTTAAGTGGATTAACTTAGAAAGGTTTTAGGCCCAGTTCGTTGTGGCTAGCTAATGGTTTGGGGGTTGGATCACAAGTGAAGCTGTCGAACCCCCTCAACAAACTCCACCACTGCCATATTTGACACCCTGCAAACATAAGTCAACAGAATCATCGACCATAACAACGACGGCAATAGAGAGCAAACAGAGCATATCGTGAGCATCACGTCCGCTCTGCGCGTCAATATGCAGCAGCAGACACGACGTCAAGGTCTAGGTCGAACTTTAGCCAAGACGTTTACAAAAGATGACGGTGCGGGAGGAGGGACGGAGTCAACAGACGGAAAGTGGTAACACCGCAGAGTCGTTGACAGCGTTTAACGTTTATTTATATTGTGGCATATTGTGTGGTGGAGAGTCGCATTGTTGTTATTGGTATTGGCTTCTTTTCGATTGGGTGTGTTGATGGCGATTTTCCATATCTTTAATGCGTTTTTTATTATTTTTATTATACGTATTATAATTATATTTTGCTTCGTTTTGCCTGATCACGCATAAATTGCGTTTATCGTTCGAATGGCAATGTCTGATTTTGTTTTGTCGCTTTTCGTTATAATTTAAATGTGTATTGTATTTGGTTTTAATGACAACTTTGTCGAGCATATAATTAATATGTATTTGATTTTAAATTTTTTTTTTTTTTTTTGTTTTTTTGTAAGGCTACGTCGAAGCAATTTAGTCGAATTTATTTGACACCTCGGGTTGCACATAAATTATCAACTTAAGTTAACTCAACTGCCCACTGCCCATGTCTATATAGTCTTGGGCATAAATTTTGCTTAGAAGTTGCTTGCATAAAGAAGAAAATACATACACATACCCAAAGATATGTGTAGAGACATACATATTTATGTATCTAGACAAACCTGTGTCATAAAAATGCAGGCAATCTGCTTGCACTTCAGGGCCAAATCTGTGGCTTCTTCCAACTGGCACCAACAGACAAACAAAAATACAACCAAAATAGCAATAGCAAATATCAAACATTGTGTGTTTTTATAGGTGCATAAATTGTTGGCTTAAATAACCACAACACCAACAACTACTTCAAAAATTTATGTGAAAGAATTTAGTGCCATGTTAGTAGCACATTAATTCTGTCATAAAAACCAATTTCATGTTTACTATGGAACATTTTGGATCATAAATTTCTCTCAGTCAATGGGAAATGGGATAAACATTTGGCATTGCAACACAAGATATTGAACAACTTTATTGCAAATTGATTTTAAACGAAAATAATAAATTTCATTTATATAGAGAGCAACCATAACCCTATGCAAATTAATTAAGAGATTTCAATTAATTGCCATAGTTTATTATATCAAAGCTATATTTGTTCTGGTTTCTAGCTACTTGTTTGCTCAACAAGTTTTCAAATAGAATTTCATTCCAATATTATGTGGCATTGCCTTAAGTAACTAGATATTTGTCATGTCTATAGTAAGTTTAAGGTGGGTCAATTGATGTCCTCAAGAGATAGAAAGATGTAACCTTAAATCAAGAGGGAAATAGAAATAATAGTTAAACAGAATCAGAAATTATTCTCTTGTCTGACACTGAAAGTGTTACATAATCTATGGCCAGAGTCGTGATAATTTATGAAAAATAAACCGATACTGATCATTGATCTAGAGCCAACGAAAACGAAATGAATGAATACAAAGGCTTAGCACAGAGATCAAATAGTTTCAGATGATTAATGAGACTTTAATTTAAAGATTCTATTCAATGCTTTGTCGCATTTGTAACCATTTTGATGTATCGATTCGATTGTTGGTATACCTCAATAAATTTACAATCAATTAACAATTTGATGGCTAAAATTATTTCAAGACTCTTTCGAATACGAAATATGCAAATCATCTTCCACACACACACACACACCCATACAAACACAAAGATCAGCAAATAGACCAAACAAAATTTGAATTCTTGGAGGTTTGTCGCCTAAGTCATTTGTTTTAGCTGCTGCTGCTGCTGCAGCCACTGGGACACACTGAACTTGAGAACTGTTTGGCCACACTTAGCGATGGCATTATGTTGTATGAGAAACCTGTATATGTATACATTTTTATTAATGTATACATACTTATAGTAATTGCAACATTATTAACAAATTGCGCCAGGCAATCTAAGAGACAAGAGCTGCTGAAACAACAACAGCAGCACGACAGCAATGGGCAACATTGGGCAAAGTTGTCTTGTCTGGACAACAACAACATTTATTAAAAGCATTTTGGCGTTGCTGTTGTTGTCATTGTTGTTGCTGCTGTTGTTGTTGTTATTGATGATTACATATTTTAGCTGTCGCTTGGTACACAAGTAGCTTGTGGTTTTTGTTGTCGCTTTTGTTATCTCTTGGCTGCAAAATGATTGATCATAAGCAATGCAGGTAATCGTTGATCAGGTGGAAGGCGACAGAGACGACCAACATGACAACGACGACATCGCAGGGACCTCAGCCTTAGCCTGTTGTTGTCATTGATCAAAATTATATATATTTATATGTACATATTTATGGCATCTGGACGGGCATCTGTGGGCATCCCGAATTGATAACATACATTACATAAAGCTAAATAAAATGCGTGAGCTGCTCGCTCGTCCATTCGGATTGATGTCTACATTAAGATAACATTTGATTAACGCTTAATTGATGAAAATTACGCCAGAGGGTCAAGCATCGAGTCGCCAAGTTGCGCCTAATGATAATGCTGTGAAATTAAATGTAGCTGGCCGCAGAAGGACAAGTATCGAAGGCGAACGATAATGGTCAATTCCATTAATGATGCAAAATTGGGCCAGGTCAGCAGCGAACGGCAGCGACAGTGACAGCGACAGAGAGACAATCAGACAGACAGACTTGTCAAACGGAAGCACACACATACATGTATACATGCAAAATATATTTTAATTATTAAAATTAATTTATCTCACTCTCAGCCCAGATTGCCAGTGACAGTCTCAGCGTTCTGGTTTCTCTTCTCTTGTTTTTTTTTTTTTTTGTTGTACTTTGCTTAATTTTTAACAAATGAGCACATTATTTAACCATTACCCACGCCATCATTTAGGCTTGCCTCTGTCTGAATTATGAGTTACAAATTGCGCGAAACAATAAACCACAAGGTCGTGTCCCGTTGACATCTTGACTTGGGCTGCGACGACTGCGTGTGGGAAAAGATACCTGGAACGACAACAACACCAACGACAAAAGACCAGCAACACCTCGCTTAGAGCCTTCCAGTCGGCCACAAAAGTGTGCAAGCTTATTCAATTCTTTTGTTGATGATTATCACAAAAGGTTGCGTAAGCTGGCAGCTAAAGAATACTCGTAAATAGCAGTTGTTGTTGTTGTTATTGTGTGTTGGTATCATCATCAGGAACAGGGGCGGATCATGGGGCAGACAGAGAGTGAGAAAGAAACAACTCAAAATCTATCAAGTTAAACTAACGACCTAAATGATTCGTTTAACTACCACTTAATATCCTCGTCTAAAAACTCAGAGCTAGATTAGATCCTACACAATTTTTGTTCTATTTAGGAATAAGCTAATCAAGATACATACGTTAAATAGTAGAGCTAACAATGTGATTCAAAGAAAAGCTTTCACGAAGTTCTTTACTTTTAAGATCTCGTTACTATTTTCGGAATTAAGAGAACCTTTGTATATATATAAAAGATTCGGGAATAGTTCTGAAATGTATAATATGATGAAAGATTCCGGAATCAAATCTGAAACTAATGGAACTAATGGAAAAATCTGAAATATGACATTCTTCAAAGTGTTTAAATGAAAAAATTTAATATTTTATTAGGAATTTAGTATTTGTTTTTAGAATTGAGAGACAAAAGATATCGAAATAAGTTACCACAAATGTAGAAAGAATATAGATATTTACCTAAGAGATATATTCTGATCATATTTTGTTTAATGTGAATTGCAAAATGTTCGAAATTATAAAAAATAAAGCTTAAGCTTATAATTTGACAAATTTTTAAATTGTTAGCCCTTTAAAATGATTCAAATTAGTAATCGGCTTAGAAAATTTGTCAAACAAGGAAGTTTATTTAAAGGGAGAGTTTGGCATATCCGCAATATGCTTTGAACCGCCCCTGTTTAGATCAGAATGTATGCAAATTAATATTATATATAAATTTTTTTTGTTGTATTATTATTATGTTGTAAATTCGAATGGAATTCGGCAGCGGCTACGATTAATGTTATTAAGTCTGTATTATGTTTCCGCGACTTTAAACATAATTCTTGTTCGTGTGCGTGTGTGTGTATGTGTGAGATCTATAATACAAATTATTTAATTTGGTGTCCACTAACTAATTGCTTATAAATAAACCTGTTAACAATTCTATAAATACATACATTTATCTATTTATTTGCTGTTTATTGTTTATACAAATAATTTTCGACAACAAAAAAATGAGATTTAAATATTTATTTAGTCATCAATTTTCATTGTCAGACACCCACAGAGCGATGGCAAATGTTTTCCGTTTGCCATCATTTGACTCTGCGATTCGATTAAATGGCAAATCTTCTAACCGACGGACTGACTGAATGACTGACTGACTGACTGACTTGTGGGTGTGTGTTTGCATACACTGTTCGAAAATGTGTTTGAAATTTCTGATGCTAGTTGATCATTTAAGTGAAATAAAAGCATGACTTGGACTTGGACGACAAACTTGATTTCAATCTTCCTCTACCATGTGCATCTCTCTCTCTTTGGAGATCAGATCTGCATTTCGAAAAACTCCACCTCCGGCGGGGATTGCACCATGGAACTGCAAGTTTTCTGGGTTAACATTCACACCAAAGAGACACAAAAAAAGCAAAAACAATTGACAGCAGCCACAGCATTGGCCATTTTAATGACCAGGTAGCAACACATTGCCAGTCAAGTTGTTAGCAGAGTTAGCTGGTTGTTGCTGGTTGCTGCTGTCGGTGTAATTTAATGCGCTGGCTCATGGACTCCGAAGCACGACCACGACACGACTTGGCTGGCACGTAGCTGATGTTGCTGGTGATGTAGCTGGTGTTGGTTTTTTCAAATCGATGTGGCAAAGCATGCGTTGACACCCATTACCTATTGATTTTAACCCCTCATTTTCGATTAACTCTTTTTGTGTTGCAGCCGAACCGTTGCTATGCTCCGGAGATCTGTTGCCGTATGCCCTCCACCACTCTCACCGAGGACGGCTACATCTTTAACTTGCCCGAGAAGAACTTCCCCTTGCCCACCAATCCCACAGTGCCAGCTGCTCCTCGCACCACTCAACCACAGCCGACGTATCGACCAACGACTGGAGTTCCTCCCACTCGCCCGACCAACGAGTATCTGCCCCCCCAGACCACTCGTCGTCCAACCTATCAGCCACCACAGACTACCCGTCGTATTGTCTACACGCCACCACCAACTCAGCCACGTCCAACCCAGCCACCAACCACACGTGCCCCAAGACCAACACAACCCCAGCCAGTGCCCACCCGTCGTCCCACCAATGAGTATCTGCCCCCAGTGTCTGTGAACGAGATTCCTCATCGGGAGCGCCCAACCCAACCCCCACGTTATGAGCCCGACCGTGTGCCACAGCCCTCGAACGAGAAGCCTGTCTACCGTGGCGAGGAATTGCTTTCACCCCAGATTTTCCCCACTCCCAAGTCCGTTGAGGTGCCCAAACACTTTGCCAAATGCGCTTCCGCTCTCGTCTGCACCGCTGAAAACTATTGCAATGCCATCGGTGTCCTCAGTGAGACCCCCATCGAATTGACTCCCATGGAGGCGGCCTTCCGTGTCCCACTCACCGATTGTCTGCAACCCGAGAATGGAGCTCCTGGCAAGTGCTGTCGCGATCCCAACTATGTCGACCCTTGGCCCGTCAATCTGGCTGGAGTTTGTGCCACTCGCAACAAGCGGTAAGTGGAAAGGATCTAATCGAGAGATTTGACTGACTAAAATTTTCTTTGCGGTCTTTTATAGTACCAAGCCCACTGGAATTAAGGATTTGGATGCCAACTTTGCTGAAATTCCATGGCAAGCAATGATCCTGCGTGAATCCAGCAAGACTCTGCTCTGTGGTGGTGCCATCATTGGTGATGAATTCGTATTGAGCACAGCCAGTTGTCTGAACGGGTAAGTTTTAAGGAATACATGTCAGGATTTGGGCGGTTTTCTATTTGGCTTTACTCCTCATTTAGTGTTCCTGTTAATGATGTACGCATCAAGGCCGGCGAATGGGAATTGGGCAGCACCAATGAACCCTTACCCTTCCAATTGGTTGGAGCACAAAGCATTGATTTGCATCCCGCTTACGATCCGGCAACCAATGCCAATGACATGGCCATCATTCGTCTCCAGAAGCGTTTCGAATTCGCCACCCACATCCAGCCCATTTGCATTAGTGACGAAGATCCCAAGCCATCGGAGCAGTGTGTGACCACCGGTTGGGGCAAACAGGCTCTCTCAAGTGAGTTGATAAGAAAGATGTGGTTGAAGTTCGTAAGCTAATCATTGGTCTCTCTTTATCTGCGCAGTCCATGAGGAAGGAGCTATTATGCATGTGACCGAGACCTCGGCACAGGCCCGCAGCGATTGCGGAGCTGATAACACTGGCGTTTGCAGTGCCACCAAATTCGATGCCTGCGAATTCGATGTCGGCAGTGCGCTGGCCTGCGGCAGTGGGTCAAATGTCCGTCTCAAGGGTGTCTTCAGCGGGGAGAGCAACTGCGGTGAGGGTCAGTCGGTGCGATTTGCCAAGCCAGATATCAAATGGATCAACACGGCGTTTGCCGATAGAAACAAGCCGCTGCTCCTGAAACGCTTCTAGGTCCATGCACGAATCGATAGAATGAGTAACTAAGTGTCTAAGGAGTCCAGAAGTCCAGATCGCACGTTTTTAGTTGAACTATTTGTAATTTAGCCAACGTTTCATACACTGCTGTTATTCATAGTCCCAACGCCCACTTAATAGATATTTATTCAAAGTCACAATGCTCCCCACACACACACACACAACACACAACACACACACGGACCAGTGCCTCACATTGGTGTGGCAAAACGAATTTCGAATTCAACTTCACTTCAAATTAATGTAAACGGATTAACAGATACAGCAAGTTGTAAAAAGAGAAAAACAAAATGAAAGAAGAAACAAACAGGAAAGAAATGGGTAAAAATATTTAATCATAAGCCTTAGGTTCTTTAAAACGAACTCAAGAATTGCCAATAGTAGGACAACGCAATCTACTTCCCCCCTCCCTGATAAGCCCCTCACCTTCCCCTTAGACCCACGCACAAGCATACCGCCCCATGATCTATTAAATATTGAGATTATATAAATATTTTTTGTTCAATTTTCTATTATTCTGTCTTAGGCTTAAGGTCCTTCAACAGGACACATACACACACAAACACATGCCTATATACAGCACCCCCCACACATATACCTACACCTGCACAAACACACCTGCATCCACACACACACACACATACATTTACTGTTATTTAAAGCTTTTCCTATATCGTAATATGTTAATAATGTAATACAAGCACTAAGCATGTTGTATAAAGTGTCTATGCGTCTAAATTTAGTTTCTAATTTAATTTTTAAATAAAGAAAAATTATTTAGATAATATCGTGTCGTATTTTCTATTTCCAATCTTTTATCGCATGGTAACGTATTATGTTAATTAACAGTCTAACAGCATGAGTTAACATTGCTCAGTTTGAGTAATATTTGAAAAGCAAAAATGCCGTTAAATGGAGTTAAACAAAATACATTGGTGATCAGTGGTAGATCAATATGTGTTTTTTCTTGAGGAAAGAATTCAAATCATGGATATTACAAAACTTTCTTTCTTTTTGACCACAAAAAGTTAATAAAATAGTTTTTTAACCTTGTTGGAGTTAATGTAATAAAAAACTGTGCAGTCGACAAGACTCTAAGTCATTGGAAAACTTGTAAACTTTTTAAAGCCTTTTCAAATCTAAAAAAAACTAAACACTCTCAATATACACAATTACTTTTTTGAACAAGCCTAATATTCAAATAAACAATTTCATTATTTATATTTTAATTTCATCGGAGCAAAAAGCCAAGTAGGTTTTTTTTTCGTTTTCGAAATTAATTTTACATTTTCAAACGTTCTGCATATTAGTCCGATGTATGCTTAAAATAAATTTATAAATGAGATCAGGCATGAATATTTTTCGCCTTTGTCAATGATTTCAATTACTTTGAAAAATAATGCACTGGTACTTCTTTTTTTTAAGAAATAAAAATTTTATTCACACATTTGGTGATAATTGCTTTATAAATGCATTTTCGATTCGTTATTTCTTTGAAAAAACATTAAATTCATGCATTGTATAATAAAGAGAAGTTTATAAAAATAAGTGCACAGCTGTGACGTTTCAATGTGATTATGTTTGTGTGTGAATCTTTCGTTCCATTGTGATTACAACTTTCCAACCTCGTGAAGGTAGGCACCAAGCAATTTAGTCTGAAACCAAAGATAACGCGAATCAGAGATCGAAGTTCCAATGGCAGGTTTCTATACTTACACCCTCGACGTAGTTGTAGATGTCGATTTTCTCATTCTGAGAATGGGCACCATCGTCGCAGGCACCGACGGGCACCAGAATGACATTCTTGCCAGTGGCCTCCTGCAAGGTAAGAGTAACAGGAATGGAACCACCCTCACGGGTCATGTCGGGTTCAACATGGAAGACATGCTTGACAGCCCGTTTGGCAGCTTCGTAATGTGGATGATTGGGATCCTCAGTCCATGGTTTGCCAGCAGACAGCATAACAACCTGCAAAAAACCATTGTGAATAGATTGTACAAAAAACTTGGATGATTTAGGACAAACCTTCATCTTATTTGGCGACCCACGCTCCGCCCACTTTTGGTTGATGTAGTTGGTAACGCATTCATTGATGTGGTCTGGATCCTGGTCGGGTACTAGACGAATGGAGAACTTGCCAATCACCTTTTTGGGGATAACAGTCTTTGCTCCAGGTTCATAAAAGGCGCCTTCAATGCCGTGAATGGACAAGCTGGGATAGCGCCATCTGGCCTGAAGCAATCTGGTCTTGTCCCCATTATGTGGCAAGTGGTTAACACCAACGTCTTTCCTAAAGAGAGAGATTAGAGACATTTTTGTAGATTGCAGTGATTTACGATCAGACACTCGATTAGATTAACTAACTTGTATTCAGCTACTTCAAAGTCAATGTTCTCATAGATTGCCGCCTCGTTCTTCAATTGTGGAGCAACCTTTTTGGGGTATACGAAGCATTAGCAACAGCAAGTGGGTTAAACGAAAAATATCCAGACTTACATCGCGATCGACACCAGGTATTAAAATTTTAGTGTCCTTATCAACCAATTGGCTTAGTAGATAGCAGAGATCGGGCATTGCTTCGTGTACAGTGCCGCCAAAGACACCACTGTGCAGATCTTTGGTGGCGCATTCTACCTCAACTTGGAAGTAGGCCAGACCACGGAGGCCGTATGTAAGGCAGGGACGCTTTTTACCCAGCCAATAGTTGTCCGATATGCATACATAGTCAACATCGGCAAGGAAATCATTCTTTCTTGCCATAAGCAATTCATCGAGACCCTCACTTCCGCTCTCCTCCATGCCCTCGAAGACGAATTTCACATTAAGAGATAGTGGAATGTTCAGCTTCTGGTATGCTTCGATTGCGTGAATCCAACACAAAACGGGTCCCTTATCATCGGACGCACCGCGTCCAAAAAGCTTGCCATCGACCTCAGTCAGGACAAAAGGATCTGTGTTCCAACCATCCTCCTTCAAAGCTGGCTGCACATCCAAATGACCATATACCAACACAGTCTTCTTCTTGGGATCCTTGCCCAACGTGCCCAACAATAGTTTTGGCAATGGGATAACCTCGCCCGTCGGCAGCGTTTGTTTACCCAAATCAACAAATTCTATTTCAGTGCCCAATGCCTTCAATTTATCTGCGGTCCAGTCCACCATACGATCAATTTCTCCACGCTTATCTGGCCAAGCCGATACCGACTGAATGCCCACAGCGGTCTTGAGTGTATCAATGTAATCAGCCTTCTTTCCCTCCACAAAACTAAAAATAATAAAAATACATTGATTAGACAGAGTGATAAGAACTTTGGGTTTTGCTTATCCCCGATAAATGGGGCGTGTGAAACTGATTAAAAGGTAACCACATGTCAGAATGCGGTTACCCCAATTAGGGAGGGGCAGTAGACGAAACTACTGTATGGGTCACATAATTCTAACAAAGAAAGTGGGCAGAAGCGAAGCAGACGATAACAGTTCGTCCAGTCTAGCACTAGTCCAAGATAAAATGCAAATCACCTTTGTTTGCTTGTATTATGTGTAGGGGTGTGTGTGAGTGTTTGAGATGCACGTACATACATATATAACATATTTATATACATTTTGCACATATCTATGTGAGCGTGCATTAATAAAAAATAATAATATTAATTTATTTTCGCATGCTACGAATTCAATTTACACTCTCAAGTGCAACAAGTGGGTTCTAATTGGAACATTCTTCTCAAAGAAACTAATTTATCTTTCCTAACCTGTTTCTTTGCAGGCACTAAGCATAGAAAAAAGAAAGTAGGATAGGTTAAGAAAAAAACAACGACAATAAAGTAAAAAACTTACAAATCAATATTTTAATTTTTACATCTAAACTATTGTTGAAGTTTTAAATGGAATTAGAAAATGAATGGAACAATGCTTAGAAAGGGTATACAGATATGTACCGCAAGATGGACGTGCAAAATTTCTATTTTCTCCTAGCCAGCCTTATCGTGTTTACTCTTTGTCATTGTAAAAGTTTCATGTTGTTGACGAGGGCGATTCTATTATCAAAATCGAGCAATAAAACCCACAATAAGTGACAAATATAAGCAGATAACTTATCATCCTGCATCCGCATCCCAACCACCCACACGCACACACATACTCACTCACGCAAAAATACTTTCACTTACGCAAAAAGCTGCTGCAGTTCATTGGGTAGCGGTACTTCTGCCATTTTATCGTAAGGATCTGAAGAACTCTGGTCAACTTGGCTAGCGAGTAGTTAAAGCAATCACTAAATTGTAATTCTGAACGCAACCGCTTAAATATAAAATTCCGACCGACACCGAAGCATTAGTGTGGCCATATGATTATGAAATTATGCCGTACTTACACTGCATTGAGATTGACAGCGGGTAAAACGGGCTCGGGCTCATAACGCCATTAAACTACATAAATTTGTTATCAAACGAGTACGACCTCAGGTTGGCGATTTGTTTCGCAGTGTTTGTGCAATTATCAAAAGAAAAATTTCGATTTTAGCGGCACTACAGCTTAATATAGTTTTTTCCCGCTAAAGTAGTGTGACCAAATTTAACGACAATGTTAGAATGCACGGCGTTGCCAGAAACCAAATATTCATTAAAAAATTGGCGCCATATCTACTTATTGCGGGAAACTCAAATAGATTGTTGATAAAAAATTTATTTATTTTTACGATGGACTTGTCGCATACATATGTATGCATATGTATTAACCTTAATAAAATATTGAACTTAAATTAAAAGAAAGGGAATCGAAAATATTTTCTGCCAAGCTGTTCTAGTCACTTTAAGGATTTATAAAATGTAGAATTCCGGTGTTTTACAATTTAAAAGCGTTATTATAGAAACTTTTTGTGTCGGAACGACAGCCATTAAAATTCAATTTATATAAAAATTCGTTTAAATATTATATATTTTGTTATTAATAAATTTAAACTCAAAGATGCAATATTTACTATTTTTAAAAAGTTGAAAGTGAAATAAATTAATTTTTATTTAGTTGTTCGTGGCATCATAGAAATACAACGACAAAACTTTATAATTAATGCGTTAGTTAGGCTACAAATTAGATTATTTGGTTAAATTTAAAATAGAGCTGATTTAATCAGATACTGCATTTTTTTGACATTATTAATTTACTTAACTAGTAGTAGTTACTAATGATTGCTTACTATTTTTATAATTGTGTCCTAATACTTTTGTTACAATTTATTTTGTAAGTGTGTTTTATAATTTAATCAATATAAAGATGCGCTTATGTTTTGGGCTTTTTTTGTTATGATTTTTGGTCTAAATACTGGAAGATGTGTTTTTTAATCAGTATTTTAAGTCTTATTTTTAAGTAATTTATATTTTTATTTTTTTGCAATACTGGGTTGGGATAAAACATTATACTACTTGAAACTAATAACACGGTTTAAATTGGAGCGCTAAAAATACAGTTCAAAATTCGCGGCAAAAAACAAGTCAGTTCGGCAACACCAAAATCTCCTTACCAACACCACGATCTAGCTAATTTTTTTAGCGCCATCTTTCTCCCACACTGAAATCTTTAGAAGCTTAAGTAAATATCAAAAAAAAATCTTCAAATTACATTTAACAGTGCTTTTTGCAAGGCGATTGTATATGGTGTATTAAAGTTTCGACTTTTTCTAAATGCATACTATTTTTTTAATGCATTGCCAATGTGAACGCCCAACGCAACTCTATGGACTGCTTTCCATCTGGTAACGCTGTGGACTGCTTGTCATCTGGCAACACGATGGACTAAATTGTAACTTTTGGTCGCGTCAACTTTGTTTTTCGGATTGTTTCAATATATTTATTATTAAGTTTTGCTGGAAATAAATTGGTTGAGCCGTGGCCCAAATGTGCCAGGCCTTCAAGGAGCAGGAGCCCCAGTGTATTTGTCTCGTAAGGTTAAATTAATTCCATTTCCACGATTAAAATAGAACAGATTGCGTGCATTGTCATAGTCATGTTTTTGTGTTGCTTCTTTCCGTCTTCTCCGACTCCCGTTCCCGTTTATGTCGTTGTGCCGGATTATAAATAGTTATGCGTGTGCAAGTGTGTGTGTGAGTGAGTGCCGGAGTTGATTTCAGTTCCAACTTGGCATGGGAATTAGACATGGAGTGGCAAGAACCAACAACAAAAGTAATGGTCCGCTCCCAATTTGGCCACAACGAAGTTGCAATACCCTTAAAAAGGAGTATGCCAAATGTCAGCTCTTAAGGGCAAACTCAGTTGTTTTCTTATAGGAATTAGGTAGTGATCATTCAAATTGGCCACGTCAAGCCGTTAATGAATTATTGATTAGATACTGCAAATGCAATAAATTCCAACAGCTTAATTTGCAAAAAAAAGTATCGTTAGATATGTTAAGAAATCGCGAAGCTCTTTGGGCCAGAGTGTATGAGAAGACAACATCGCAGAAAAGCCAACGGCGAAGAGCTAGCAAAGCGGAACTGGAAATTTAGATGACAGTGCCGTTAGAGCAGCCCGATCAAGGCAACAATAACAACAACAACAAGAACAATAGCAAATATGGCGCATATCTAGAGATACATACTTGTTGTTTTTGCTGCTGCCGCTGCTTCTATTGTCTAATTGCCCTCGAGAGACTCGATCATAGTCACAGTTAATCATTTGTCCAAAAAAAAAGACAGAAAAGGCAAAAAAAAAAAAAAGCTGCACTGGGGGCTCTGTTTTGCATAAATGGCAAATTATTAGCCATCGCCCCAATCGCAAGAAATATATGTACATATAACCAGCCCGCCCTCGCGCCCTCCATGCCATTCCGCTTCGTGTTTGTTTTTTTGCTTTTGCGATTATAAAATAAATTACTGCATTTCTCTTTGCCTTTGCACAAAATCATAATAATAATAAACAAAAAACAACAACAACAGAAATCAGCAGCCGCAGTAGGCGTCAATTCATTACTTGGGAGCGACGACGAATATCATGTCATCCGGAATCCGGATACCAGCAATCAGCAATCCGAGTTACATATTTCATTTCCTTTCCAACTTTTCAAATCTCATCTAGATCTCGTAGCACTTAAAAATTAGTGTACACACACAAGTGTTGTGAGCAAGACAAATTATATATTTTCTGTATAACTCACTGGGCAAATCTCTCATGGATCGCAGCTTGGATTCCATCGGCAGCTGTTCACTCGATGTAGATGCCGACTCATCCGAAATATCAGGTATCCTCCCTTCACCCTCACCTTCACTGTGTTCCTCCTAACAAGCCCTAACCTCACACACTACGTGAGAGGGGCGCCCCGTTTCTTCTTTTTGATTGCTTTTTGTTTGTGATGATTGCTTTCGTTGTTACGTTTCCCCCGTTGTCTTGCATCGTTGAACAACTGATTAAATTGAATTCCGACGCTTCTAATGGTTGAATATTGGTCCATTTTCCAGATACCAGTGGCAGCCTGAACTTTCCAACGCCACTATCTGTGAAGGATATAACGCGAGAATTTACTGCCAATATTCGTGAGCGTTGCACGCTCCGGTCACCGCAGCAGCCGCAACACACAACTACAGCGTTCGTGGATCCAGTTACGGGTAAAGTGCGCATGGTGCTGTCACCCCCCGCCGCCGCCGCCGCTACCAGCGTCAATGTGGACGTGGATGTCGATGCAGAAAACGAAGCAGATGCCGTTGACCACTCAGCAGTCACCGCAGCCGAGAAGAAGCCGAGCTATCTGAATCTGGCCTGTTGTGTTAACGGCTATTCGAATTTGACCACCTACGACTCAAAGATACGCCAGGACATCAACAAATCGCGAGAGGTCTCTCCCATCCGTCCCTCTACCAGCAGTCTGCAGTATTGCAAGCGTCACAACTCGCTGGCGGCGCCACAGCTAGTGATCGCTGGTGGGATGCCACTCACAAAGCAGCCCCCCTCCACGGGATCGTTGATGGAAGCTAACAACAACAATAACTTTAAAAGCAATGGCCACGCGGTGGAAAATGGTACGCATGGCAATGGCTCTAGCGGGGCCACCAGCAGCTTCATTCAGCAGCGTGTGGAGCGTCTCTATGGTCCAGGTGCTTTGGCTCAGGGCTTCTACAGCCCCAAGAAACATGGCCAGGGATTGTCATCCGTAAGGCAACAAAAACTGGAGGTGATCTCGCCACAGACTACTGAATTGTCACGCAAATTTAAGCAACTCTCGCCCAGTAAGGATTATGGCGAGTTTCGGAAAAAGCTGCAGGACAACTGCTCTCGAACGGAGACAGATAAGGGACGGGAGAGACCAGAACAGCCCGAGGCAGGAGCAGTGGTCAAAAATGGTGACGTCGATTTGCCTGTCTTCAGGCATTTGAGTCACGAGTTTCGGGCTCAATTACCCACGGTGTCGCCCAAAAGGAATGTACCTCGCAGCTCACCTCCACCAGAGGTAGAACGGACAGAACCCATTCCTCTGGATGTTGTCGATCATGAACCGGTGAAAATTGCGCAATTGAGTTCGGAGGAGTATGTTGGCACCACAAAAATATCAGCAGGCGATCAGTCTTCAGAAACCACTGCAGCTCAATCATCGGCTGTCCAAAAGGATGGCAACTATTTTCTACGCGTACTGAAAGAAGAACAAGCTCGTCTGCTCGCCCTTGCCGCTGTTGTTGAGAAATATACTGATGCCTTGGAGGTGAGTGCAATGAAATCTACCTAACGATTCATTAATCCATGTCTAATCTCTTGCAGAATAACCCCGACATAAACGAAGACACTTTCGGCATGTTGCGATCGGCGTCCGGCAAAGCGCGCTTGTTAGTCTCTCAGAAAATGAAGCAGTTTGAAGGTAATTAACGATTTCGACAAAGTGAAAGGCGTTTCAATTCGCACTGCATTGGATTTGGGATGGTTATATATATTTTTGTATATATATTTTACACGCGGATATTAACGTCACTTAAACCATTAAATATTTAAATTGTTTGTTAATGTTAATAGCTGTGTGATTATCAATATGTCAATTCGTTTGCTCTGCATTTGGTCTTTCGCCAGATACAATTAGTCCAAATACAGAGAAGATGATATAATGGGGTGGGCTGGAGTGCCGCTCCCATCTATAGCCCAAGGCGATGATTCTAAATTGCAAAATGAAAAGTAATAACCAAGTGTATTAAATAGACTTTCACTCATTAAAAGGTTAGAGTCAACTTCTGAGTCACTAAATAAAAATGCGAGTCAGAATGCTGCTGAGATGTTAACGATGCTAATTGAAGTCTTCCGGAAATTGCAATCGTACTGAGTGTTGAATTAGCACAATGCAAAATATTCTGACCTTAGATCTTTGATCGTCCAAATTGATTCTTACCACACTGGGTGAATGACATTAACCATTTATTTGTCCATTTTAATTAATTTCATTGCCAGGTCTTTGTCACAATAACTTAAATCGCTCGCCGGAAGATGCCTTTCCAACCACCGTGGATGATTTACAAGGATTCTGGGATATGGTTTATCTGCAAGTGGCGCAAGTTGATTCCATATTCGCAAGTATTGAGCAATTGAAAAGCAATGACTGGAAGGTGAGTAGCATTTGGGTTATTATTGCTAAACCTCTGTTTATACAAATGTTTTTTCTTGCTCAATTGCCAGCGTTTGGTTGAGCTGCCTAAGGCCACAGCTGCACAAACACCCAAATCTGGAAAGACTGTCAATTCAATATCAAAAGCCAAATCCGCTGGAACGACCAATAATGCAAATGTAAATAGCTCCAAGACGGCATCCGCCAATTCAGCGGCAGCGTTGAAACGGGAAGCCCAAAGGAAACAATTGATGGAGATGAAACGGCAGCGGCGAGTGGCAATGGCAGCAGCTGCGAATAAGAATCAAACAGCCTGTGATGGCGCTACCGAGTTGCAGGACTCAATCGGTGACAGTAGTACTATTAACAATGAGCTCAACAACTGCAGCTGAATCGTGCTGAACTGCAAAATTGCAACACATGCTCTCTAGTTATACATGTATTTTATTTTAATTAACACATTACTTACATACACCTTCAAAACACACACACACACACACACACACACTCATACAACCAACATATGCTTAGAAATTCCTAGTTGAATTAATCCTTAACTAGTCGCAGGCAAAAAGAATACAAAAAGTGGAGCTTCTAATTCAAATTGCATAATCCAAGCAGTAGCAAAGTGTCACAAGGTGTCACAACTAGGAAGAATGCAGCTATCTATATAGAGCGTTACGCCGTAAATTATTTAACTATAAAAAGCAAAACAAAACAAAAACCGATACAAAACCATGAATAATGAACAGTGTTTGCCTTATCTGGGTGTATTTTCGCTCGTTTAATAAGTTTGCTGTGCACTCTTAAAACAAAATCAAATTGTTTGTAATTACATTATTACATTTATAAAAGACATTTATTCTTGTGTAATAGAAATTTAAGTACAACCATTGAGCAACAAATTAACAAATTTTTGTATTACAACAATTGATCTTAATGTATTTCGTTTTTTTTCCCCTCTGATATGAACGAAACGAATCTAAATTCTAATATATGAAAATCACAAAAAACTTACTTATTTTTGGCATATTAACAAAATGCATGATGTCATGAGATTTATTATTCTCTAAGTTAAGGAAATCTCACTCTCAATTAATTTATAATGTTTTGTAATAAATTATTTTTCACTCATAATGCAATCAATATTGTTTAGTCATTTTTCTATAAAACAATAAACTCTTTAATGATATCTATATGACTTACCAGACTTTCTTAGGAAATCCAATGATTAGGTAACGATCCTGGCATTTCTACGACTTTTCAAAACCACATGTTGATGTAATCGATCAGAGACATAATATTTACACTAGTATATCGAATACCACGTTCAACTATTCGGTTTGTTATTACAGATGATTAAAGAGTTTATATAAGTTGAAGTCTGTCTTGCATTATCTGATAACCATAGAACTCTATTCAAGTTGCGGCAATAATGCATTTCTTTTGTCAGAAAGTCTTTAAAGTGAAATAACAATGCTTAATCAATAGTTTAGAAATTTTGAAATAAAACATGGATTTTAGTTTCATTTTAGGAAATGAGATACTCCATTTTGCATTTACATTAGAAAATTATCTTTAAATATTTCAGTAATTTTTTTTTTTTGTATAATTTCAGAATAATTTACCCATTATTTTATGTTTTTTTTATAGATTTCTCAACTTCAGTTTGAGTTTTTAAATAATTCAAGTTAGACAATATGAAGACATAACATTATGTTCATACAGATCGCCACAAAAAAAAACAACCGACTATGGCACTTATTTTAGTTGTAATAGATATAGGCATGATTATAGATATGAATAACAAAAGATTACTATAATTATTTCATGATGACGACTTGCCTGCGATAACCGGAAGTCGAGAAACTCGATTGTGATATCCGTTTATTTTTCATACGCACCGTTTTCGAGGTTTTCGTAAAAAGCTAGTACTTAGGCATGTGATTCAAATAATCCTATATAATGGTATACATCGATGTTTCGTTCTGGCTTCGAGTCCAAAGAAATTTCTTGCTGAATCCTTTTGCAAAGCAAAAGAGAACTTATAGATTGAATTCTTACGCATTTTAAAACAATAATTATTTGTTGCGAATCCAATACTAATAATGATAAGTCAGAGTCCGACAGTCAAAAGTATGCCATTTGACACATCTTAATGTAAGAGTTAACATTTGTTTTTTGAAGTGTTACCATGATAAAAAAAAAGAAATTTGAAAAATAATTTTTAGGCCAAATATATCAAAGCATGAGAAAAGTAGAACTTAAACAATGTTTTTTCGACCATAATATCTTTCTGCCAAATGATTACATAATGTATCAATACAAAGACCAAGTCAATACCTTACTATTCATGTGACATTTATGTGGGGAGACAATACGCATATAGTATATACTAGAAATGACATTGATGGACCTCCAATTTGGTTGATTGATTTCGAGGAACTTAAAATCTGTCTTAAACACCGTTTTCGAGATAGTTTTTTGGCACATTTTTCAAATAATCTTATAAATCTTGTACTAATATAACTTCAGGAGAAAATATGATTGCGGGCCGTAGTAATAAATTTGAAATAAACGCGAGTTGCGTTTAAGCCACACGAGTCAATATACCAAATGTTGCGACTCTCGCTTTTGTAGGCTCGAGAGATCTAGGTATTTATATAGACGGAGGATAATATATCATTTCACCATTTAACCTACTTTTAGGGTTTGAAATAAAAATTACTCTCGAAACAAACTTCAAATGAACAAATTTACTTGCTTGCTTGAGAAGTGTTCCCAAGACCAGAATTATTAATAATTTGTAACTTTTATTAATTCAGTCAAACAAATTAGTTTTTCTTTCCATGCACCCATAGGGAAGGGAAAGGAAGCAGAAGGAAGCCTTTCCGAACCCATTCTTGATTGGCATCAACAGCCGACACGACGAACTAACCATGTCCGTCCGTCCGTATGAACACCTGGATCTCGGAGACTATAAAAGCGAGAGCCACCAAATTTGGTATGTAGACTCGTGTAGTGTGTACAATGATCAAGTTTATTTTAAATTTTTGCCACGCACACTTCCGCCGCCGTAAATTAGATAAAACCTAATTTTCTCAAAGACTATATTAGACACAGACTTTAAATTTGGCGTATATCATGGCTTAGTCGGCGCCCAGAGTTTTTTGTTTAAAAGTCTTGCCACGCCCACTTCCGTATCTATAAGTTAGAAAAAACGGATTCAGAACACTTATTAATCTTACTGATTCTTACCAACCAACCAAATTTTATTAATATCGAACTAGAAAGATACCAAATAATCGTAAGAAGTGTCCATAAGGGTGAAACTGGCCGTAGGTTAGTGGCGGCGCTAGTGGGCTTAAGTGTTGGTAAGAGTGAACGAGATAGTATAAGGTATTTAAGTCAGTTGGTGCATGGTATATATTATTATAAATTTTGAATTTAGAAAAATCTAAAATGACTGGGAAGAAAAGCGAATTTCCATTGAATTCATGTGTACTTACATTTTTCCAAACAGTTTTTGTTATATTTGGAGAAAGTGAAAGCTGTTATTGATCGCTTTGGCTAAAATCCGATGAGTAAATCAAGAATTTGGACTTTTGTTTTAATAATTTTTATTTGGCTTCTATGGTACGACTTATGGTTTAAACTATTTGTAAGTACAAATCTCTCTGTTTATATACTTTGCTTCAATTGCGTTTCCTTCATTGCTCATAACTTGATCTCTGGATTGGGTTTTTGTGTGTTATTTTCAGCGTTTTGCGAAGCAAATAGTAATACTACGATATATGCACTATTTTTGTTTTTGTTTTTGTATTTATATAGATCGTTTCTCGTTAAACTAAATTCATCTCTAACTATAAAATCTGGGCAATAAATATTAAATTTATATGTATACATATATAGATATACATATATACGTGCATACATACATATGTATATAGTCTAATGTTTATGCTATGTATAATAATATTAACAATATCCGTGTGTCTAGGCAAATACATATGCTATAAGGTTCCAGTACATATTTACAAATGAACGATAGAATTATAGAAACAACTTGGTGACGAAGGTAGGTAGGTATCGGAGGGTGGGGGATGGAGTTGAGGACCTTGGAGTTTTGATGCTAACGAAAGCCAACGGCGGAGTTCTGGAGCTCTCTGAAACCCAGTAATCATAGTTGTCGGGGCAAAGTGCTGGCGTTATGGGCTAGAAGCAGCTACAAAAATACATATCAGATATATATAAAGACATATATATATATATATGCGCATTTCAACAGCTAGCAGCTTTTGTCTAACAACATCATTCTTTAGACATAATATGTATGTATATATTTGGGTATTATCCATCCATGTGAGTGACATGGAGTAGTCTGATTCGATATCCTTTTGCTTTTCTTTTGTTGTTTAGCTTCGTTCGGGACAGGAGCAATTGTCATTGGCGAGCTGCAGTCCGTAGGCGGATGTCTCGTGATTCTCCCTCAGCAGCTGTTAGTCCATATTATGTGGCGGAGTACTATTCGGACCGCCCATTATGAATGATGTGGGACTATGCACAGAAATGCTATCCAGGTCCAAAGTGCCATCGCCTTTTTCCATCAGTCCTCCGTCCTGTTTCATCATCATTCTGCGCCATTTTGCCCGGGCGTTCTGAAACCATACCTGTTGAAGAAGATATAGGAGTTTATTTAGTAACTGTCATCAACCTAATCTGTGTTTAGGTCCATCATCAAGGCCACTTACCTGTAGGACTCTCTTTGGTAAACCAGTTTTCTGCGACAACTGTTTCAGATCCTTGGCGTCGGGATTGTGATTGATGGCAAAGTAGGACTTCATGGTGCGCAGCTGATGATGCTTGAACGATGTACGCATACGTTTGGTACGCGATGAAGCGCTCATGTGGGAACCGCGCCCAAAGTCCACATATTCGGTGTTGAGATCTGCAAAACAACAAAAATTCGTATGTATTCATTTTACAGCGTCTCATTCCCCAAGCAGTCCGCCGTTTTATGGCTGCGACTGCTGCTGCTGATGATTGGCGCCATCACCCATGCCCCATGTCCAGATCGTAGTGGCTATAAAGACCACGGCCACGGCCACAGCCACGACCAAGACCAAGACCACAAGAACAGCATGCCCAATGCTCCTCTTGCTGCTTTTATGGCTTGAGTTTTTTACAATCGTTTTGCAGCATGTAGTAGTGTGTACCCACCTATATTCGTGGTGAACGCCTCAATATCCTTGGGTTTACGCTTGCGCGGTCTACCCTTTTGACGCGCCGGCTGTGGCAGTCCGGTGATGACATGCGATGTGGGCACAAAGATGCCCGTAGGAACAATACTTCGACTGGGATCCGAGTGTGGACTCGAGGAGTCGTTGTGCGGTGAACCGAATTGCGTGCTATATGGATATGTGGCACTCATACTGGATGAGGCGGCATCTCCTTCCCTTGCGATGCTATAGTGGGTTCTAATAGTGGTAATCATAGAAAGGTTAATTATGTTGAATAACAAGGAGAACTTCAAGGTATTCACCTGCAGTATATGAGGGCATCGATTATGCCATACTGATCGCCTTTAGTGAGCGGGGTATGGCAGACCGTGCAGCAGAAGCAGTTGACATGAAAGACCAAATTGCGGGCACGCATCACTAGCTCATTGGAGCTAATGGAGGCCAGGCAGCGCGAGCATCGACGAGTACCGAAAAAACTGCAATAATAATAAGAAGAAGAAGTAGGGGAATGTCATTAACACAATCAAAAGTGGTTAAATTCCACTTCCAATCGACCTCAGCCCCCACTCACTCTCTCTGGGCTAGCACAATTATATAGGATGATGATGAGAAATATTTCGAAAACTTCAAAACCCAAATACATCCCACTAAATTATGATTTCTTAAGTAATAACATGTTTGGCAGGAAACAACCCGCGCCAACTCAGTAATAGTAATCATGGGGCATCCCAGACAGATAGAGATTTGGATTCTTCGATCTGACAATGAGTGGCCGGCAAACGCCTACTCATCGTCATCCCAGTCATCACCCAACATCATCATCATCTTGGGCTACTGTTTTCACTTTCGCAAATGACAGATCAAAGATTACCAACATCGAGGTCCATAATCATTGGGGAGTTGCTGCTTGCTCTTTGCTGGTTTCGTGCCAAAAATGATGAGCCTGCCATTGCCATTTGCCATTGACTATGGACTATGCTGGAGACTATGTAGCCAAAAGCAAAGCAAAAAAAAAAAAAGGAAATGAAACATCAAATGCACGAGACACGCGATTTCTTTGACATTAATCAAAATAATTGGCGCATTTCACTTCAACTTCAACTTCGCTCAACAGACTCATTCTCACATTTTGTCGTCCGAGAAGGGGGCCTAGGCAGCTCCTTGCTCCAGCTCCACCAACAAGTAGACACCAAAAACAATTCCATATAAATTTATCATATTCATATATAGAGCGCACTTTAAGATCCCCACATACCTCACACTCTCTCTTTCTCTCTCTCTCTCTGTCTGTGTGTGTGTGTGTTCATTTTGGTTGAAAATTATTTGGGATGAGGCGCTGAGATTTTTGTCACATTGCCTTGTAGCACATCTTGTAGCTACACCACAACAAGGAAGGCTCCGACGGCGACGGCGACGATGGACTCTCACCCGATCTTTCACTTGGATCGTCTCCAGTCTACATCTGCCCTCCGCTGCCCCCGCCCCTTTTTTTCGGGGTATGTGTGTACCTTGCGCTGAGCAAGACGTAAGCCCCATAAATAATATTAAACATGGATGCAGCAGGCAGCGTCAACATGCGACGCTGGGCCTGCTACCAACTCATAAAACTGTTTCAGGCCACAGCCTCTGCAGACTTTATTTCATGGGGCCCCAGCCGTCGCTGCTGACACGCCCCTTGCGCCCCCTCCCGGGAACAAAAAGTAACACAGAGACCCGCGCGAGAGAGCAACAGAAAAATGAATTATGATTATTGCCATGTAAAAGAGCAGGCAAAATGTCAAAGTGACAACGCCTAATATATGATTATGTTTTCGACGCTCGAAATCTGATACTCTCACACACTAACACTGGACCGACCGACCGAGCGACCCATTCCGCTCCCAATCAGCTCCCAGCCTCCCAAACTCAACCGCAACGTCAGCTTTGTGATGTATGTAGATATATCTACACGGATATGTGGATATGTCTGTGTTTTTGTGTGCCCCCGAAGCTGTTTTGGCTTCTGGCGTTGCTGAGCTGGCCGCAGTTACGACTACTATTTCCCACCACATATCCGCATCCACATCCACATCAATCCTGAGACCCGGCACCGAGTCCAGTACATCAACTACCTCGGTTAACCGCATCGGATCGTTCAGTATCCTGCACTTGTTTCGTTGTGACCCGAAAACGTTCAGCAGAGTAGGCGTAACCCACTCAGATTGCCTCACATCTGTGATGGGGGAAGGACTAAGAGGACTCTGTGTGTGTGTGTGTGTGTTTGTGTCACTATGCAGATGCCTTTTGTCTGATATGTATTGTCGTGTCTATACGTATCTGTCTCATATTTAATGTTACTGTAGCAGAAAAGTCAAGTTTTTTGTTGCCTCTGATTACGCAAATAGATAAGTTGCAAGCGTCTGCGTCTGAAATGATAACGATAACAGCAGCACCACCATCGAAATCGTGGTTAAGTGGCGCACAGCGTTCCACTCTGCAATGGGCCACTCGCGGCCACTCGATGGCCTGATCTCGATGGGCAGCAAAAACCTGAATAGACCGAGGCAGCTAAAGACAAGAGACAAAGAGAGAGAAGAACACTCTGGTTGTTTGGAAGGCGGAATACCACTCTGTATATACATATGTATATGTACCTATGAATACGGCTAGGCTAAGAAGGAGTGCACCACTCCTGCACAGTGAAGTGTAAAACCGACGTGTGGCGCAACCGGCAGGGACGTCGGCCACGTTTTGTAACGTGAGAGCATTTGTAACGCGTTGAGGGATCGGGATTGGGATTGAGCGGCGACGGCGCTGTTTTGCGCTGCGATGCTCTCAGGCTAAAGTTTCAAGTGCCACCCGCTGGTTCTCTGGCTCTTCCGATTACATACAACAACACCGGGAGGAGGACAAACAACAACAGCAACAAAAACAACATCATCGGGGGCTGCAACTTTGAATTTCCCAGCAGCACGGACTACCTAAAAACCCCCCATCCATCCCAAACATCACCCCAGAAAATAAACCCCGTTCAATGCATTTTGCAAATATTTCGTATTCGTTTTTTAATGCTGCTGCCGTGAGAGTTTCTCCTTGAACCAAGGGAAGGGCTCTGGACATCCCATGGTGATAATTCGATTCTAGGTTCTCCCTCTCCCTAACTAAACTTATACAATAATTATTTGCATTTTTTTCTTACTGGTAATGTGTGTTATGTTTTGGTTTTGTTGTGACTCTCGCAAGCCATTGATAAATCCTCTTCGAAAGAGATTTCTATATATTTGTGTTTTTTACGTGTTAAATGCCCTGGAAAATTAGTTCGGGTTTGTTGTCTTTTCGTTGAGGTTTGCGGTGGCATAAACAAACGATCTCCTAAGCCCTTTGTGCCCTTTGTGTGGTGCTGACCATTAGCATGAACGGTCTCAATAGTAAAACAATTTGATTTACATATTTAAACGTTCTTTAATGGGAGTTTTCCGGCTTCCAAGAAAACTAAAGAAGACCAGTCCCATCCCCTGCCCCAGTCTATGCTCAGTGAAATTGTGTTTATAATTTTATAGTCGAGCTGATTAGATTACCTTTCATACCTTTCGACCTATCTATCCCCCCTCCCTTCCGCCCTGCTCACTGTCTCTATCATATCATTTCGGCGTAAAATGATTTTTTAAGATGCCCATTAAACATTTTAATTATCGCGTTGCGCGCTGTGAATAGTTTTTTTTTTTTGTTCTTTTACTTCTTTTTTATATTTGTTCTTCCCATCTCTGCCAGCTGCAAGTGTCCAGAAAAGTTTAACCAAGCGAATGGCCTGCGGTGCCTCATGATCAAGGCTAAAGAGGAGGGGGAGGAGAGGGAGGAACCTTTCCATCACAATGGAGAAGCCCAAGGATACCCATTTATTGAATCTACTGTGATTTTAATTTTCTGTTTTAGATATTTTCTGTTTACATATTTAGGCGATGGGGCCCATTGTAGGTAGTAGTGATATTGCGGCGCTACATGGGACACGGCACTGCTGACAAGTGCTCATAAAATATAAATACTGCGCTTTTTTCTCAGACTTTTTGTTGTTGTTGTGGTTCTGTGTGCATGTTTCCAACAACCTGAACTTTTGCTCAATCTTCTGACGACGCCAACACAAGGCGAAGACGACTCTAAGAGGGTTTTTGAGGTAGATGCCTACCGTTTTTTCGTCTTGGCTTTGGGGGCGGCCAAGGCGGCCCCTGGCTAGAACATAAAAATGAAGAAGAAAACAAAACCTTCATGAGATTGAATCGTTAAACTGCTTGACCTGGGTTGTTCTTGTTGTTGTTGTTTCCAGTTGTCTGGTTGTTTTTCAATTTCAAACGCTCTGGGCCTTCTTTTATTATTTTTTTTTTTTCGTCAGAGGTTTTGGACCCCCTCAAGTTAATACTCATGCCATTTGCACTGTTTACTTAATGAATTCTTTAACGTTTTCTTTTTTTTTTTTTTTAGATTCCAGAAATTTTGGGTTGCTTTCCATCTCGGCTATCTCTATATCTATCTGTATCTACGGGGCTACAAGAAATTATTTTATTGCATAACGCGCGATTTCAGAGTGGTCGTAAATTCGGTGCTCGAGTCTCCTGCTCGTTGGCCACAATTAAATGGACGCGCTTGGCTGACTTTCAAAACTGTAAACATTTTATGCCAAACTTTTTTTTTTTTTTTTTTTTTTTTTCTTTATTTTTATTCCACTTGCCTACTTCTGGTCACTGGTCGTGTCCCCCCATCATCGTCAGAGAGGTAGAGAACGACGTTGTTGTTGTTGATTAAGACATTTTTTAGTCTTCACCCCAAAAATGAAAAGGAAAAAAAACCCATTCGAGTGGAGTTCTGATAACGAAGCCAATCAGTGGATGAGTTCTCGTTCCTCTCAATGAATGAAAAGCCAATCCCCAGTCCCCAATATAGAGATAAAACTTATAACACTGGGCTTGCATCGAAATACAGTTTATTGGGGGTACGGAAAGAAGAAGCCTCACTGTACAGGCCACCTGCCTATATGTCTACTCGGTCTGTCCTCGGTCGCCTGATAAATCCAACTGGCCTTATCCGTTATTGCCATCAGTATAACATCATCGTGATAGATAAGCACTTGCTGCTTGGACTTTTATGACACTGTCCACGAGATGTGGCCACGAAATATGCAGAAATGAGGTGACAGTATACAATTTTTATTTCTTCTCCTTCGTCGGTCTGTCCAACTGTCGAGTGGCATGGGTAGGAAAAAACAAGAATTGCATAGCAAAACAGGTACACACGGTGGTGCTGCATGATTGTAAAAATTTCATTGAGAAAGGGGGGACAAGTCAAGGGAAGGGAAGGGAATGGGAATGGGTTGGGGGAACATAGCGACGATCGGATACCAACAGAGCGGGAAGCTTACCATGCAACTGCAACGGTGTCGTATAATCCACAACAATCCAATTATTTGCTTTGAGAGCTTAAAACCTAAACAACGAAATTATGAACGGGTCTCTTGGCCTGGTCTCGATGGCAGCAGCACCACCGTCCACAGAACTGGAACTGGCAATGGCTAACGGAGGCGGTGTGGCGATGCCGAACATGTGTTTTGATGACGAGATTAGTGAGAGACAAAAAGTGAATATACATATACATATCTATGTAAAATATGCTTGTATGTATTTCTGGTCAACTGGTAGCCCAGGTGAACATATGTTTTAGAGCTTATCGGATATTTTGTTCACCGGCAAATTGGCATCTTAGGCACTAAGTGCTCCACTGTGAACCAATTACCAATGGTTTCCACCAATGAAGGTCGTTTCAAATTCTGTGGTTTCTCTTCTCTTCTCAAATTTATAATCATTTCTTTTTTTGCGAAACTTATAGTAAATCTGGTCATGTCACTTGATGTCAAAATCTTAATTTAGTTAATAAATAAGTAAATAATGGGTTGATTCACTTCATTTGCGTACAATGAAAATTTCATCTTCACTTAGAATGTAACTTTTTAAACAATCTCTCAAAACTATTTGTTCGGCTTTCAGGGTTAAAGAACAGATTGTATAGAGAATTATTTTTTTAAAATTGTTTTTAAGATTTTCTGTGTTTTGAAAATTAAAAAGTTTAAGCAATAAACAAAAGCGATTAGTCCAAAAACTAATGGCTAAAGGTGTATATAATTAAGTTTCTAGATTGTGTTTTTACTAGGTCAAAGATAATCTATATATAATTCTAACCTACTACGGGTTAAAGATATGCTTCAAAACTAATCTTAAATTATAAATTATACCACACTTTTTTGTTAGAGAATCTCAATCACTTTCTATTCTTTATTCTTTTCTATTCTTTTTTTGTTTGCAAAATCTACCAAATTTGATATTTAAGCTACAAAATTAGGACATAATCATGATATTATGCCAAAGAAAGAAACTCATAAGAATAATTGTGGATAGAAACTAATAAAAAACATATTCAAATATAGATAAAAGTAGTAATAGGTTTTATCATAAGTGGGCGTGGCTAAATTTTCAAATAATTAATGTCTGCGCGCTTACTAAAGGATTATTCATACCAAATTTGATGAGTCTAGATATTATAGTCTTTAAGAAAATCGAGTTTGTTGAAATAGCGGAGGCGGAAGTGGGCGTGGCGAAAATTTGAAGTAAACTTTACCACCTTTGCTGCCACACGAGTCTACGTACTAAATTTGGTGACTCTAGCTCTAAGAGTCTCTGAGATCTAGGTGTTAAAACGGACGGACGGAAGGAACGGAATCGGTTGTTGATGCTGATCAAGAATATATGTAGGTTTGTACATATATACTTTATGGGGTCGGAAAAGCTTCTTTTTGCCTGTTACATACATTTAGGCGACTTTGATATACCATTTCATCCTATGAGTATAGCCAGATATCTATAGCCAAATATAGAACCAAATAACATCGGATGACTTCTTTTGGCCCACCTTATATTTGACTTGAAATAATTTACGAGAAATGATCGAAAGACCTTAGATATCCTTTCAGTATTATATTCTTACAAACTAATGAAGTAAATTGAGTTGAACTAAATTGAAATATGTCAAAGTTATATTATTTTAACCAGTATAGGACCAAACAGTGAATTTTAAGATAAGTGTTCCTCACTAAAGAAGACTTGTTACTAAATTTTAAGATAAATATTTTTGCTAGAATTGGTCTAAACAGTGTTAGTCCAATATCTGTCGGGTCAGATTAGTTCAACAACAAAAGACATAGATATCCTTTGCCCTATTTCGATATATTTTAAAAATCTATAATCAAGAATTAATATTTGCATCTCCCTCTATTTTGAATTTCACTTTCATCTGTTTATATACTTAGCATCTATGAGTAATAGAATGTTACAGATGAGAATAACTGAATGTATATAAACTGAATGTAAGAAGTATCTTTAATTGTACTGATATTTTCAATTTAAATAAAGCTTTTTATGAAATATTTAATGTTTTGCCAAAAAAAACTTACAAATAATGTAAAATCTAGAAAAACTAATGCCATCAGCACACATGAATGAAATTTTAATACCACTTGAATAGGGCAAATCACCTAAAGTCTAATTAAAAGTCACTTTCGTAAAGTATTTCAAAAGTTTGTTTGTTTTGTTTTTGTTTCTGTGTGACTTGTTACTTGGCAATTGATGGGCTTTGCATGCCATCCAATTCAAGCGTGTATTAAATATATGATTTTTATTTTTATTTCATTTTTCGTTATTTCCATATAAAGCATGGGAAAAACATATGTTTCACTTGTATGCGATATTTTATATGAGTTTTTATGCCCACCGACGCTTCGCCGCGCCGCGCCGTTCCCTGTTGTTGTTATTTTTTGCTTTTCAATTTGACAAAACATGAATTTATTTCATTGGATGCGTTGATGTTGGTTCATTGGAATCCCTGTGCCTGGTCCCCAATATCATCATCATCATCATCGTCATCCCTATTCCCATTCCAACTCTGCGACCCGAAAACACCCACAAGATTTACATACAGTTAACGGTGCATAGGGCATAAATTTTGCTGTTGCTCCCGACTCGGCGTTGTCATATATTTGACATGTGCAATATAAATCAAGAGAAAATGTGTATGATAAGAGAAAGGGAGAGAGATAGATAGAGAGAGAATGACAATGGAGAAGGGGGATAAGAGGTCGCTCCATGGCCACGGGTTTCGATTTGATTGATAATGCCAAAGCCGGCGGAATGAAACGAAACGAAATGAAACATTACGGCGGAATGGATTGTGTATGACATGACATGGCGGTCGCCAAGCGCATCCCCCCCAAAAGAAAAAGCTGACAGATCCAGACCAGATCCGACCCGTCTGTGTGTGTGTGTGTGAGTGAGTGAGTGAGAGTGGAAGCGGAGCGAAGCGGTTGCGCCACAAACAAGACACAGATACTCATACCAAAAACCGACCCCAGTTGCAGTTGCAGCCACAGCCGCAGACTCCGACTCCATCTCCGACGGCAACGGGCTATGGCAACTGGGAATCCGACTACGATGATGCATACATACATATATTTTGAAATATGGAGCGGTAATAAATGTCACAAGAATCATTTGAGAGGAAATACGAGTGACGAGCGTGACTTGCATTGAATTTATGGTACGCCGAGCAGAAGGCAAAAGTTGAGAGAGAATATTTGTAGTTTTTCGGTGCACCGCATCAATGATAAACTTTTCTGATTTACGCAGTTTCAAGGCAGGTGTTGCTGCCTTCTCCTCCTCCTCCCCTCCTTCTCCTCCAGAAGAGTTTACAAACAAAACGCTGAGAGGTGGAAATGGGAGGGAATACAATTCATACAATTGAAGGAAATGCCAGCGGATCTGGATATTTTTTGGTATAATTATAACCTGTTTCTGTTTCCATTTTGTCGATGCGCTATTCTCGCGTGTTTTGTTGCAGCGCGTGAAATTGCATTGCTGCAGCTTCCTATTTCCACACTACAAAGTAGGCACTCCGACCTGAGCAGAGGGGAGTGGACACAAACAATGAAGAGAGCGGTAGGCACCCACCCAAGCAAAGAGTGTCAACCAGGGTTTCAGGCCTCACATTCAGGCCACATCTTAGCCGTCTTGGTCGTAGGGGTAGCGTGCGCCGAGGTGAGTGAGCGTTCTTGAGAATGCAGCGGAATGCAAGCAGCAGAACACACGCAGACCCATTCAGCCACGCGGAGGAGTTGGTAGTGTGTCTATGGGCATGGCATTGGAAATTGGTGTTTTGGTTTTGGTGGTGTTGGTGGTATCTCCGTTGCGGTCTGCTTCGCCTCGTCACCGTCATACGCTTAGCCTTCGCACAGTGGTGCAAAACAATGACGGTGGCTCTTGGCGGCTTTTGGGCTTTCGGAAAAGCTGCATGCATAAATATTTCATTTGCGTGTTTGGCAATCATTTTCTAGTCAATGTCTTGCCACGGAGGTTTGAGGTTTTATCTGATTCATCAGACTTAGGCCCCATTGCGCCCTATTCCCTACACACACACACACTCACACACACACACACACACACTCATTGAGAGTAAGTGTAAAAGTCACTTCCCAGAAGTCGTCTCTTGGCACTCCGACCTGCGACTTACCTATAATAATCGTTTTTGCAATAAATGTTGCCATCACGTGAGTAACATGAGGATTCCCGTTCCAGCGGTTGCCGACATGCATAGCACTGCAAGCAGCTGGCATGCCAGCGTTTTTCCACAGCGGAGAGGTAGAAACGATCCTGCAAAGAAAGACAGAGAGAGAGGGAGAGGCGGTCAGGCGGGGTGCATTCCATAAATGACAGATTACATATGAATTCGTATAGCGGATCATAATGGTTCCGACAAAGAGTTTATAACCACATGATATCTTACACTCGAAATTTTAATTTAATAATAGCAACTACATAGACACTAAACTATGACGTGCATCCGCCATCATCATTCAATATAGTTCAACGACTTCTTTCGAATAATTAAGAAGCTTTTCTTAAGCTTAAGAAGATTACATTTGCATTACTTCCATAATTACTAATGAAAACACAGAGAGAGTGGGAGAGAGACGAGTTTAATACTAACTAAGAATAGTCCCTTCTTACCAATCCAGCGAAATGGCTTAATCAGAATGGCTAAAACTTCCTTTTTCGCTGTGGTTTTAAACCGGTTTAAATAAAGAACTCCATTTTGATGCCGTTTTCGGGAAGAATAAAAAGCACTCAAGGGAAATCTTTTAAAATCAAACAATAAACACAAAGTGAAAGTCTGTGGCTAAATCTTAAAATCATCCATCCTTATAGAACATTTGTGTTTCGAGATCAAATTATGCAATACTTTAATTGTTTATTGCTTAAAGTAACGCATATTTTGAAGCTCGATAGAATATTTTAAGAACAGCTGATAAATGTTCATCTTATTTATGCATAGGCTCAGGTCAAAGGCCAACAATCAGATTGAAAACTGTTCTTTAAAGTATTTGTCCTTTAAAATATGCTAACAAATATTAGATCTTAAGTTTAAAGTGTTTCTGTAAGAGTTTTTCCTAAACTTTTTCTCTCTGCAGTAAACTTATATTATCCTATAACTAAGTATTGTCTTATTTGAATGTATATTTAATGTTAAGATTATAAACGAAATGGAATTGAAGTTTAGAGTTTAAGCAAAGTCTTTCATTGAATAAATTTAAAAAAATAATTGTAATTGTAATATTTTCTCTAATGTTATATTTTTAACAGAGAACCAATAACCTAAGTAAGAAAAACTTTGAAATAATTCAATTCAACTTAATTCATCATTAATTCTACGCATTTTGAGCTTTAGTTTATTATTTTTAACTTTGTTACATATTATAAACAACATTTTTGTTTTGTTGTCTAAAGACAATTTTAGTTTTTCTTTGATTTGGCAACTATTTTACTTCAATAATAAGAATACTATTGACATCAGCTTGAAAACAAGCAATTCTTTGCTCTAATTTACAAGAATTAATGTTCATATTCGAATAAACACTTCAAATTATGACTCCTTTATAATAGTATAAACTTTAAAAGTTAGAAACAGTTAATGAATATCGGTTATATATTTTTAACCGTTTCCGGCTCTTGAGAATCGTATGGAATAGTAACTTATAAGTCATATACTTAAATAAGTTAATTTGAAAATGTATTGAAATTCCCCTTACTTCGAATTTATCTCTTTTCACTATCTTTCCATGTCTTTAAGGCAGTTGTTGATAATCAAAATTAGACCTTAGTATTTTAGCTACAAAATTTTATTAATATGAATTAAGCAACAATTAGATGTCCGTCTGTCATTGTTCCTATCAGTATACCATAAATAATTTCCTTTGTTCTCCTCAAAAAGAATCAAAATTATTTAAAAATTATCCGAAAAATCGTTTTACTATTGTTTTAAATGTTTAATTACTTCTGTAAATTATAAATTTGATGATAACAAAGACAGAAAGAGTTTTTATAATTTGCTTTCTTTAAAAACTTTTTGATGGTTGTTCAAACGGACGAACGGACAGACAGATAGATAGACGGACATATCTAGATCGTCTCTAAATATACTTTATAAGATCTAAAAATGTTCCCTCTGTCATTTTGGCGACTTTAATATACCATTTCACCCTGTGGGTGCATGGTAGAAAAACCATTAAGTAAATTGATCTATATTTGTCTATTATTCTGTTATAGTTAGAAAGAAGAAGCACTTACCTGGATTTGTCGCCCACAGCCGGCGCAATCATCTAAACTTCGGGTTATTTTGCTATCGTTGGTGGACTCGGGACTGCTGGGCGGTCCGTAGGGTTCCGTTTTGAATGATATGCCCGATGTGGTCTCATCACTGACTTCAGTGCAGTCCGTGCGACTGCGGCTAATCGAGAATTTGGCCGTGGAGTCTTCGAATGTGGCGCGATCGGCGGTTTCATAGCTGCACCACAGGGAGAACAAATTAGCTAGATTCATCCATTTGGATTAGTTGAATGGTTTCAGCTTACCTTCTAAATGACTCACTGCTGCCGTATGCATTGCCAAATGGCTTTGTACTGTGATCACAAATATCTGGACACGAGGATGAGGAGCATGTGCGAAACAATGGGTGATTGTTATTTGCACCTGCAGCACTGCCACATTGATTGCTCCCTTGATGTGCTACAGGTGGTGTTGGACTTTTCTCCCTTGCGCCGGGCCCAAGAAATCTTGCGCTCTGCTGCTGTAATTTGCGAGCAATAAAAACGGATTTATGCATATGTTAATAGTCGGGCTGGACAGGCAAAAAAAAGAAATAACCCCAGAAGGATAATCAAAGGGGGAGTGGCACGATATGTGAGATACGCTTATGGCTCATTGCTGTCTCACTCAGCTTTGAAATGTTTTTTTGAGAATCATTTTCGAGGCTGTTCACCAAATGGTGCATTTAATTTTCAATGGCTATGGCGGCACAGGCAAAGTCAAAGTTGATTTCAATTAAAGAAACAAAAACTTTTCGCGTTTTTCCAAGAAAACGTTGCGCGACATTTGAGACACTCTAACATATGAGGGAAACCTACGAGAACAGGTCCTACACACATACATACATACGTACATATGTATATACGCCATTGCCCAGGCCAGAACAAACGATGCTCATGATGATGATGAAGATGATGAGGATGATGAGGATGATGATGCCAGTGCATTCATTGAAAAACACCATATTTCTCGAGTACCTACTGATGCTGTCAGAGCGGAGTAAAGGCAGAGACAGGGCACGGACTGGGGATTGGGGACTGGGACTTGGGACAGAAATCAGACAGACATCATGTCGCACATTTGCCAAGTAAAAGATCTCATACAGGCAATTCTGTTGTGCTCACGTCTCGCCTCGCCACGAATCATCGATGCTCCAGTTTACTTATTTTTGATTAATTAGTTGAAAATAGATTGCAACTGTGCGCCAATCTCCATCTCCCTCGGTCTGTTTTGTTTTAGTTACATTTTTTTTTTTTGGTGAGTTAGAAGGATGACAGGTTTTTTGCGTTTTTTGTGATTTTTTCTCTGTAGAAACAAATAAAACTTCACTTTGTTTTGTGTCCATGTCTGAGTTTGTGTATTGCTTTAGCCGATTTTATGAAATTTACAAAATATTTTGTTATGTACATATTTGCTTGTATTTGCTTGAGGAACACGTTGTTACCTTAAGGGGAACAACAACAACAACATATGAGGAGGCTCATGCCAAAAACAAAAACGAAAAAAGAGCAGAAAATATCAAAACATTCGTCGTGCATTTCTGGCTGCCATCTTGGCTCGAATTTCGCCATTTTGGTTTTCGCTTTTTAGGCCTGAATCACTACATAATAGTAACTGCTATCTACAAAAATGTCCATTGACAAGGCATAACTACATTTCTTACAAATGCGTTCCCATTACTCAACCTCAACTCAACATGTTGTTACTTATTGCAACAAAAAAAACACCTAGACACCTACAGAAGTGCGTATTAGCCAATGTGGTGTGTGTGTGTGAGTGTGTGCAGGTGTGAGCACAGGTGAGCCAAGTATCTCTACTATATGCAAAGTATTTCAAATTAATAACAAGAACTAGGCAAACTCGATCATTTAATTCAAGTGCTTGTACATTGAAAAGTGTGTGTCTCTTTGTTGTTTAATTATTTATTTAGGTTAATTTAATATTAAATTACAGGTTGGCAGGTTTTTCTTTAAATGCCCATCCAGCTAAAATGTTGATATAGAAATATATTCCTTTATTTTTTTTGTTGTTTTTTGTGAAAACGAATGAAATTCTATCCTATATTTAGGTATGACATTGCCCCGAATAATTTCATAATTTTATTTTGAATTAGTTTTCCATTTCATTTATTCAATCTTCATAATAAACCTTTCAAATTAACTTAAAAGTGCAATTGAAAGAAACTTCAGCTTGTTTGAGATTCGATAATCGAAGAGTATGGAAATCCCCTACATTAAAGTTGTGTTCAAATACCCTTCCTGGGACACAAATTTAATAATAAATAAGAAGCAAGCAAAAAAATATAATAAAAAAGGCCTAAGGACCTGCTGGGGCTTAAAATATGGAAACAATATCTATAGTAAATGAAAACACTTCTGATCTATTTAAGGACTAACTGAAATAGTTGTAGGTAAAGCTTAGATTCTTATGCTGATCAAGAATGTATATAAATTATGGAGTCGGAAACGTGTCATTCTCTGAGAAGCAAACAAACATAAGACCAACTTTATGATACCCTTAAATATAAATCTAATATGAAGATAAAGTATTTCCCTATAATAGTAAGTTTATTAAATTTGTCAAAAATAACTAATAACTAATCAGACACAAGACTAATGAGGTATTTCAACTTCATACCTAAAAAAGAATCTTCAAAAGGGGTCACAATTTCGATCAATAGTTTTAGTTCTTACGTTATTGTGCGATTCTAAATAAAGTTAACTTTTCCAGTAAAAGAACATAGGGGAATTACTTTTGTTACCCTCCCTTACTTTGCCTTCCGAGTAATGGTTCAATCAGCATTCAGGGAACAAAAGACTTGAGCTAAATCTGGACTCACTGCTGCTTGAATTTATTAAATATTTATAATGTACACTACAAAATGATTTCAAAGCCCTCTCTAATTGATTAATTTATAAACAAATTAGTTAGAATGAAAAAGGCTTGGCAAATTTCACAGCTAAAAGGATACAATGACAATAATTGGAATAATATATAAACCTTTTTTATGACTGACAACCTTGTGTTTCGCACGTGCCGCAATTAGTTTTAAATTAACTTTTAAGAGACTTTTCAAAAAGATTGATTTACTCATTTTCAAATAGTATTCAAACTATTAAAAATGGCATCTAATTGCTTTCTGTTAACTTTTTTGAATTCTGAATCATAAATCTCTAGTCAAAAGCATTTCAACAAAGTTTTAAAACGATGAGTTCATTTAAAATTTGTACTAATGACTATATAAATTGCTCTTTACTGCCTTTTAAAGTAAAAGTAATTTTAAACACTCTATTCAATTGATTTGTACATTACAATTAATACATTTGATTGGATAAAACCAGTTATATAGCCAAATAAAACAATATTAAGTTAAAATTTACTGAAATTTCTATGTCTTAATTTGCCGGCAATATCCTATTATTAACAGTATCTCACTTGTTGTATAATGATACCTGGTTTATTGTCCAATTGACAATAATTGATTCCAATCTAATTGCCAGTTATTAGAATTATTATTGATAGATATCATCCAAACCTACAATTTGAATCAGGTGGATCAGGTAGATTTTAAACATATCAACGCTAAAACTAGTTGGGAATCACAACAGTCACATTAGAATTTTAGAGTCGAGGAGAAACTAACCAAAAATTAAATCCTTTTGGTTATATTAAAGGTTAAATGGTATTCAATTCATTGATGATTTTGATTGTGTCACTAAAGTATTAAGTCAAATTTCCAGGACCTCCCTAGATGCCCCAAAGATATAAATAAAGTTGTTTGAATAACTGATATGGGGACATAACTTCTACAGATTCTTCATTCTATCTGCCCAACTGATTTCTGACCCAATACTTAACTTGAACTTGAATAACATACGATTTGGAAGTATTATTGCATTAAATTTAACAAATCAAACATATTAAGAAAGTGTATTTAGTGCAGAGAACTTATTATTCATTCGACTTTGCTAAGAAATAATCCCACTGAAGTTGGAATACGGACGAATCGTAGATTAATGATAATAAAATGTGACGATTATGTCCGGATAGAAGCAATCTTGATAGATAGTAGAAACAACACACTTTCGGAATGAAATATAAGATGGGCTTGAACTGCACAGAACACACTTTGCTCTGACACACTCATTGTTGTGACGATACCCTTGGGCTGTGGGCAAGCTCATGAGTTCGAAAAGCTCATCTCAGCTGAATCTGATCTGTTGTGTAGGGAACACAACCATCAAGTGCACTGGTAATCACACAAAATTCCCCATAGTACGAGAATTCCTTTGAATTATACTACCCACGATGTGGATTTCCAAATGCACAAGGGGGTTTCTTATCAGTACGGCAGTGGCCTTTGCTGTCGCCGTCCGTCGGTGCGTCGTTCCGTCCGTTCGATTTGTTGTCTGCCGGGACCGGGCTAGGCTATATACATACATTGCTGTGCTTGGTTTGTGCTAGCTTTTCGGTCTGGTATTGATAACATTGGTAACCCGGGTTTGCGAGATAAATCACAAATTAATCAGCACTTTGTGTGGATCGTGGACCTGATGCTGATGCTGCCGATGCTGAGTCAAGTGTGTGTTCCAACGATCACAACTGACAATGAGTTGAAATGAAATGTTTCATAAATTTGTCAGGCATAATCGTTGACAGGGATGTCTGATGGGCTTATCGTGGACGCTGCCCCCCAATTTGAACTCCAACTCCAATCCCAATCCCAATTCCATTTGACTCGATTGGTTTGGAACTTACCCAATGCATCACAGGGCGCTCCTCGGTGCAGACGCCCATGTGCGTCTTTTGGAATGACACGAGGTCTATTTCCAAGGATGATGTCTGTCTCGGGTTGTATGTTCGTTGCTTTTTATCCGTTTGACGTGTTGAGTATTGGAGAAGGCTACGGCGGTATATTGGTCCTGATTAATCCTGACACTTGTCGCATATATGTATAAGTATGTATGTAAATTTGTATATATCTATGTTGGGTATTTGCGTATGATTGTTATTGCTGCCACTTGGACCTGCCAGATAGAGACAGCTTAATTTACGATCGAGTTGGGGCGAAAACACTCTTTTGAACGTTGTCGATTTATGGGCTTAAGATTTTATGTGCACTTTTATTGGCATGTTTGGCATCTTCTCTTCTTGACTTTAACAATTCTTCGCTTGGCTTTTGAAGGCGTTTATTGCAGATGTGTGTGTGTGTGTGTATGCGTGTATATAAATTGAGATTTATTATTGTATTGGTTAATTCACTAAATATGAATGTAGATTCGATATCTTCTATTATTTTTTGTATTTTTTTAGATTCAAGGTAATTTAAGGAAC
Organism: Drosophila tropicalis; assembly: GCF_018151085.1. Classification (NCBI taxonomy): domain Eukaryota; kingdom Metazoa; phylum Arthropoda; class Insecta; order Diptera; family Drosophilidae; genus Drosophila; species Drosophila tropicalis. The sequence continues at coordinate 108,193 of NW_027173049.1, read as the reverse complement.
ATTAGGGTCACACACACGAGCACACAGATGACGATGACGATGACGATGACGATGATGGAGACACACACACACAATCACACGAAAAAACACACAGCACCATCAACAACAACAACAACAACACAAACACAGACACAATTCACTTGACTCGATGTCAGGTAGATATTGGTAGATATAGGCTCCTGGCCGCACGGACTACGATCGCGACGGCGGCAACGGCAATGGCAACGGCGAACGGACAAGCGACACCGGTTGCAATGTCAACGACGGACACAGCGAGTGAGAGAGACAGAGCGAGAGAGTTCCAAATTAATTTATGACATTAATTTACGAGACAGCGCGAGAGAATGGCACTCCGAAATCCAAATTGAGTGGTAGTGGGTCGTTATGTTTTGTGTGTTTGCTTGAGGACACATCGGAGATCGGTTCGAGTTTGTACGGCAGCCCAAGATGTTTGCTACTGATAAGGCATTAGTGAGGCGGATGCGCCTCGGCTTTGTAGCTCTTTATTGCCGACAGATCCCACCGATCGTATTTTAGGTGACTTCTTCTTTTCCTTTGATAACTAAATAAGCAGCTGCCTGTAGGTCATAGGTCGTGCAAAACGCCGCCGGCGGGGGTCAGGTTAAAAGGTGCTGCAGACAGAAGGTGATAGAGTAGTGGTTAATGCCCGCGGCAAAACAGCCACTAAGATTTTGCTCTCTGCCAAATGGGGAAAAACTTCCGCGTTACACGTTTTCCAGATCCACGCACACACGTGAGAGTTACGACGGTTTTTCTTTCTTGTTTCTTTTCACGCGACAACAAAAAACAGTTTCGATGACTTCGCTCAAAAGCCTCAGTCTCGACTTCGTGTTCGACGTATAAACGTATCCGTACCCGTTAACCGGAGCTCTCGCGTGCACACAACCAGTCAGCAGAGCTGCGTATCTGGGAATGTTTGCTCAGAACGTTCGAACGTAATCCCTCCCTGGCTCTGGGTCTCTCGTAGCTAGCCGTTCGTTTGTTCGTATCTGTGTGTCTGTATCTGTGTGTGTGTGTGTGTCTGTACTCTCGTGTGTGCGTGTGTTGGTGCTGGTATTGGGGGTTCGTATTGCCTACTCTTTTACTCTCCCTGTCTGCCATTGCGGCAAATGGCGGCGCTCTCAGCTCATTTGCGTGTGTGCTAGTATGTCGCTCTCTTTCTCTTCAAAGTGGGCGTGGTGTTGTTGCCGCATATGCTCTCCCCCGCTTCGCTCATAGCGTTTGCTTCAAGAGTGGGAGTGTGGAGTCGGGGAAGGGGAGCAGTGGGACCCCATGACAGGAATAAACGTGTGCTCTCTCACAGAAGACGCTGGCTGCTGGGCTGGGTACATAAGAGTAAGAAGACTTTTGCTTGTCGCTGCCTGTTTCTTCTGTTCTTGTTGTTAATTCTGTTGTTGTTGTCGGGGTTGGGGTTGTGTGTTTGCCTTTGGATCTCTATGGCGGCGACTGGGCTTGGACTCCTTCGGCGGCGGCGGCGGCAGCTCCTGCTCCTGCTGCTGTAAAAGGCAAAAAAAAAGTTTTTTTTAAGAAAATCGAGCAGGTCTTATTTATTTAGATTTTTGCTTTGGAGCATTTTACGATATTTTTTTTTATTCTTTTATTTTTATTTGTGTTTTTTTCTTCCTTTTCTCTCTCTCTGTCTCTATCTTTCTCTTAAAGTTTTTTATTTTATTTTTTTTTTTTTTCTTTTTGCTGTCGATTTCTTTTCTGCTCCTACTGCCACTTCTGCATTCTTATTGTTGTTGTTTTTGTTGTTGTTGCTTTTATGGCTTATGAAACACAACCAGCTTCAGACACGGGACAGAGAAGAGTGTGAGGTGGGTTAGGAGGACTAGAGAGTAAGAAAACGGGGGGAGGTGGAGAGGGCGTATTCAGGGGGTTTCTTTCTTCTCATTTTTTTTTTGGCAGTAAGTATCGGATTCGCATTGTCAGCTTTTCGTATTTAGTATACATTTCCTAATATATAGAAGTATCTGCAATCAGTGATGGATTTCAAGGGCTGAATTTGTTTTGGGCGCCCCTCTTCTCTTGGATCTGTTCAATTGTTCAATCTTCCTTAAATCATGTGGAAACTACCAACTTAAGGTCTTCCTTGATGTGATCTCTTGATCACTACCAAAAAACCAGAGATTTTCGGGGTGTTAGTCAGTGAAGAGAAGAGAAATTAAAATTTAAGGCTTCTAATTGTGTAGTTTCTTTCGAATTTTGTTGGTATTTTGTTTGTCTATAAGGAAAAACCTCTTACAATTGGATCCGCTCCTTTCCATGTTTAAATACTTGTGTAAAAGTTGATTTTTTTTCTCTTTTGATTTCTTAAAATATGTAAATTGTTTGGCAACAGTTTAAATGTATTATGTTAGTAAATTCATGCAATTTGATCGAAAAATGCTTTAAATTATTATTTAAATATATAAATATTTTGCAATTTGAAACCTTTTTGAATGGCAACTATTAACTTTAGACTTTTAGCCTAACTTAAAGACTTAAATTAAAGGTTATTGATAATTTAATTTTTAAGAGATTAAGTTTCAATAATATCATTGAAAACTCTGTGATTAATATCAATTTTTATATAGTGACAAATGTATTCAAAAGAGATTTCTTTGAATAAAGAGTTGTCTAAAATATAAGGTTGACTTTAGTTGTAATTCCCAACTGGTTGGCTTAGAATTTTATATAAATGAACTTGTGCCTGCTGATTCGAATGATTGATGGATATTTAAATATATGTTTTCTTATTCCAATTACGGCTGACAATATTCAAATAGCCTACGATTCTTTGGCAGCAATTATTCAAATTCAACTCCATTCATATTTCCATGTGGAATTCATACATACATATGTACATACATGAGCCTGGGAACAACATTCTCATCACCCATCATCGTCATCATCTTCGATGTCTTCGTAGTCGTCATCGTCCTCGTCCTCGTTGGTAATGTCGAAGAAAAAAATAAAACGGAGAAGGATCAATTAAAAGAATTGATAGATGCTCTCAAGTTGACAATGTGATTTTTATGCCACAATGACTCTGCTGGAGACCAAGTTGAGGGGGTTCTATGTGTTCCAACGAGTGCTCATGGATGGGGGGATGAGGTGGGGCTGTTGTTGGGGATGTTGGTGCCGTTGCTTTTGCTGTTGCTGACATCGTTGTCGATGGCTGTCATTGAGTTTCGCATTTCAGAATAAAAATTCAAAAGTGCTCTGGCTGTGTTTTACGTTTGAGTTGCGGGTTCCACCTGCCTTGCCGTGTGCATTTATGTCTGTATGTCTCTCTAGGTGTGTGTGTGTGTGTGTGTGTGTATCTGTGTGGCATGTTTATACATCAACGCGTATATAACAAACAAACATATAGAGCAAAAAGAGGAGACGCGCGAAGAAGGTCCAAAGTGCTCCTTGAAAACTTTCAGCTCGTTCTCATTCGCTATGTGCCAGCAATTGTGCCTGAATAACAACAACAACACTAACAACAACAACAACAACCCATACAGTGGAACATAAAACAACAATGTGCTGAAATCTTTTGCAAAGTTGTTGCTGCTTGCCCGTTGCCTTCACCAGAAGGCTCCTGCCTTCTGTTTTTCTTTTCTTTCAGATACTCTTCTCGTACTTGCATTTGCTTTTTACATTTTTCTTGTTCCTCGAAAGTGTTGAATGTCTGCGGAAAGTTACAAAGGTGGTGTCGTCGCCGTTGCCCCGCTCTACGGCCCCCCTCACCACCACAGTGCCCCCACAATTCCTCCCATCCAATCTACCTCAGTCGAATCGACCCTGCCGCCATTGCCAACTGACTCTGACTCTCTGACTGGCCCCGGGCACACTCTTGAACATTTTCTGTGCCGTATTGCATGTACTGCAAGTTTTCAGTTTTTTATTTCTTTGTTATCGTCAAATAGGGTATTTGTGGCGGGTATATTGGCACTCGATAATAGTTTCCAGCAATGTGATTCGATTGAGATACATATAAGATCGGATAACGGACACAAAGTAAATTTCAGTGGGTTCTTTGCTTTGCAGAAGGTCTTCACTTTTCGAAATCCCTTGGAATATCAGTTAAAGTTCGTAAAGCATTTCCCACTTTACTGCAGGGTAAACACTCAGTCGACCATGATGAGACCAAGTTTATACTGATGTCTGTTTCGTTTTTGTTGTCTGGTTAGGGCCAGCAGAGCTTCTGGCATTCGGTAGCAGCTGCTATGGCAGTTTCCTGGCACGTTTTGTATTGGGTGTGGCTGCTGGATGCATCAACATCCACATCCACCCACACACGATGCACACACCAAGAGACGCAGACTGAGAGACCAAAAGACTTGAGTTTGCTTGTCTTTTGCCGTTGAATTTGCCATTTCAAATTTTTGTTTTGTAGCTGCTGCTTCTACCGTTGGGTTTTTCGGTTTGTAGTGTTTTCTAAAAGGATTCGAAATGAGGGCTTTGGCTTTGGTTTTGCGTGCAAAGTTTTCTTCTGTTTTTTTTCCGTTGTTGTTGTTTTTGTTGCAGGGGCAGTCGCAGTCCCAGATTCATTCCCAGCTCCCATACTTTAGAGTGTGCAGTGCCAAAGCGCAGCACTTGTGTAACAAGCAAATATTCACATACATATATATATATTTATATATACACCCACACCCAAGCACACACACACACACACACACACTTTCCGACGAATGGAAACGTAATATCGGATTTTCGTATTTACGTAACTGCGGTTCCTGCTCACACACATACACACACAGAGAGAAGAGGCAGCCAAAGAGTCGCCGTAGTCGCAGTAGTTTTTGTTGCTGTTGCTCTGTGTGTACTTTGGAACACCAAAAGGTTGCTTTGTAGGGCACACCCACACACACATCTACACAGTGATATGCAGAGAGGCACTCACACTTGGCCTGGGCCTGTGATCCTTCGTCCTCATTCTGTTACGCACACACAAAGCAGCAAGCAACAACAAACAAAACAGCACACCGCACTCGAAGTGAAACGTAAACTTTGACAACCATGCCGATTCGAAGCCGGAGACCCATCCTTTCCCCCGCTGCCATCACTTCCATCCCCTCCCACCTTCTACTCCCATCCAATGGATGCCAAAGGCAGCCCGCAGGCTCCCTTTTTGCGACTGGAGCACTGGAGATGGAGCTAAGCATTGCCAGTGCTAGGGTTGTTGTTGCTTTTCCTTCTTTTTTTTCCTTTTGCTGCTGCTTCTGCCAAGTTTCAAAGCGAAATGGTTTTTATGTTTCTTTATGTGGGCGCTGGCAAAAAGGATTTTGCAACGCACGACCCTAGCATGTTGACTGGTACTCTTAGCCACCGCCACCGCCACCGTCGCCGTCACCGCCTCCATTCCATAACCATAAAAGTTAAATAGACAGAAAATTGTGTACAATTTTGTGAGCTTGGATTTTTCAATTCGTTGCCTAGCATCATTGACTGAAAGACTGAAAGGCAAAGAGCGTGTGTTTTTCAGCCTGTGTATACGTTGAAAAGGCGCCACCGTCGCCATCTCCCACCAAAACAGAAACAAAAACAAAAACCAACAAAAAAGAATCCCCCAAACAGGGAAGATTCATGTTGCAAAGGCGTTTTGGCAGCTTTCTATGTACCAGTATGTGTATATATGTATGTATGTATATGGTGGGGGGAGGTGGAATCTATTGATGATGGAGCAGGCTGGGATTGGGTTTTTTGGACATCCCCGCTGATGCTATTGATGGGCGGTGCCCACTGACTTTACTGCTCACGGTTCGCAATTTAATTACTTGTTAAGAAAATACTCATCTGACTTTTCATTAACTCATCTTCAGCTAATAAAAAGACCCACTAAAATTTTGTATACTAAAAGTTCTGCTTAGTTTGCTGAGTTTAAGTGCAAATTGTTTCCAAAACTTTCAACGTCTCCTATTAACAATAGAAAATTAAATGAAAGACAAACCTTTTACATTAATAAATTATAAAATTGATTTCGAATTGATATTTCTTCTTTAACTTTAACTTATTCCTGAATGTTAGTTTTGAGATAAAAATTTGGCAATGGCAATGTGAAGGAGAGTCTTTCCGAGATAACTCACCTACCGAGGACTCCATATACATCTATTTTTATACCATGCACTCATAGGGTGAAAGTATATATATTCTTGATCCGCATCAACAGCCGAGACGATATAGCCATGCCGGTCCGTCTGTATGAACACCTGGATCTCGGAGACTATAAAAGCGGGAGCCACCAAATTTGTTATGTAGACTCGTGTAGTATGTACAGTTATCAAGTTTATTTTAAACTTTTGCCACGCCCCGTTCCGCCCTCGAAATTTAAATATATCTGGAACTCTCGGAAACTTACAAAGTAAAAGTCGCCCAATTCAATACTTAGATTTATTTAGTATTTGCGCAGATTATGATTATTTAACATTTTTGCCACGCCCACATTCATCTCCTTAATTAAAAAAAAAACGATTGACACCTGCAATTTTTTGACTAACGAAACCAAAACCAACCAAACGGCACACTGGTAAGTCTTCTTCGTTTCTAACGATCTACCAAATTTGATTAAATTCGGACTAGAAACACGAAGGATCGACCCACAATCTTATCACACAATCTTTACGGATCGTTCCTATGGCAGCAATAGGATATAGTCACCCGATGTTGATCAAGTTTAGCACAGTCATTAATAGCTATGTTAAACTAAGAACGTATTCCATTAACAACAAGAAAATTAAGTAATGCTTCACTTGTGATTTGAAGGAAATTGAGAATACGAACTTGATATAATGAATATTCCAAATTGTACACACTTCTTGACGGATATATCAAAGTGTAGACTCTAATTTATAAATGTGATTGGTTTAAAATTTCAATTTTTGTTCTTATGTAATAAGTCAAGTTGTTTTATTATTTGATTAACATTAGCCACAACATTACAAGTAGATCACCTCTCCAAGGGTTATTCATAATTACGTTAATCCAACAAACAAAAGGCATAAAAAAGTGCCCAGGCAACCAACCAAACAGTCCGGACTGTGTTTTTTAAGTCCATGTAAGCGGCTCATTGATCAACAAAAGAGTGATTCGATAACTGAGTTTATTTGCCTCCTCCCTCCACGACCCCTTCATTGCCATGCCGCATTATCCCAGACGAGTCGAGCTCATTAATTCAGTGGCAACCGATGGCCGTGATGGGAAGTGGCCTAACCGAGATCTGTGTGAATTTTAGTTAGCGCGTGCTGGACATATTCGTTTTGGACTTCTTTAATAGTCAAAATAACGGCATTGCCATTGAGGGAGGCTATGAAAGCAAAAGGGGGCGTGTCGGGCCCAAAGCTAAGGCCACTGTCTCTGCCGTTTACTCGTGCGTGTAACGCATCTGAAGTGATTTGTAAACAAATTAAAGGCGTGCACGTGTCAGCCTCGTTAAACTGCCACTGGGACCGAGTAGGATGGGCTTGGGCTGGGTTTGGGCTGGGTCTTCGCCCTGGTTTCATGTGGATGCGTGTGCCTTGCGTCGCTGTCGTCTGATACCAACTACAATGCCGCATCCGCAACGCATTGTTGTACAACGAGCTTTTGCGGTGGGTGGTGAGGAGGATGAGGGCGACGGCGAGAGCGAGAGCGAGACGTCCTGGCTTATGGTCTTTGGTCCTGTACACAACGCACGAGTTCATCATTTGCATTTGCATTTTACACTCATAAGCGTATCGTAATTATCAGTTTCATAATCAGTGGCCTGCTGCTGCCTCCATTTGGTCGAGAGTCAAACTCGAGTTGTTGTATTCTTAAGTCGTTGTTGTTTGTGGTTTTAACTTTTGCCCCGCACATGCCGCCAATGGAATATCGTTGATGACATCGAATTAGAGCGTGCTGGGGCAAACAGAGTCGAGGGTTTTCAATTGAGTTTGAATGCATTAATGCAGGGCATATGTCGGCAGATTGTCGAACGCCTGTCTCTCCTTGCCAAGTGCAAGTACTTCAAAGGATTGTGATTTCATACGGAGATCCTTAACAAAAGAAAAAACACGAGCTTGTGTCCATAGAAAAGTTAATCTAAATTCATGATCTGAATATTCAATGATTATATTATAAAAACAGAATGTAACCTAATCGAATACTCTGCCAATTACATATTTTGTTAGAGGTTTGCTCAGGATTTGTACTCTTTACATCTAAAATATTGAAATTTATAAAAGAATTCGGTCTCATTAGTTGAGTCATAAGTACAGTAGAACCCGGATATAACGACGCTCAAAGGACTGATGATTTTCGTTATATCCGGAAGACATACTAACTGGAGGCCCTTTCATATAAGTTTGTATTGGGTCCAACCAATCACTTATCGATCTTTAGTCGCTATAACCGGATGATGTTATAAGCGGAGTCGTTATAACCGTATTCTACTGTATTTAAAAGAAGAGATTTATAACTTTATAAGGTTGTCAAAAAGAACTAAAAGTATATGGTAGTATAAACAATAGGGTTTTGTAACTTATTAATTGTTCGTTGCTTTATTTATTTGATCTGATCGCTTTGGATTATGCTTACGAACTGACTCTCTGCTCGCAGACAGAGTAGTTAGATATTCAACAAATAAAAAGAGCATCTTCGCTTGCAAGGCAGAGCGAGAGACGCTTTATGAAATCAGAGAGTGAGGAATCAATATCAATAGTTATAACGGTGCTTAAACAGTGGTTGCAATACCACTGTTTCTTATGCTTTGGACACTGGGCCTACTACAAGTAGTTTATAAATTTTCTTGGTTTTTCTTAATTTGTAACTTTTCCTTCGACTTATAGTCTAAAGTAGAGTACTGCTTAAGAATTAGCATTACTTACTTAATGCTAATGAAATGACCAATGCATTATAAAAGTAATGCATTAAGAATGACTTTGGACTATAGTCATTGCTGATAATGTGCAGCAATCCGGAACTATTTTAAGATCTGTTTCTTCGCTTCTTAATAATCGTTTTAACTGGATACCAGTTCTTAAAAATAAAAAGGAACTCTTTAAGTTCAGAGCACTTTTCCTTTTGGTTTTATTTATATTGGAACCCATATGACCGCGGATATCCTGATTACGGAGAAAGATATATATTATGCTTCATGGAAGTCCAAAATTTGTTTAAGTTTAATATGTTATATTGTACTCCATTTAGATTATAATTTCTTCAAAACGTTCCTATTTCGAGCATCTGTAACCAGATAAAGATAAGAGTAGATTAATGAGAATGAATATAAAAAACTCGTGTAGTTGATGTACCAATTTTAGAAATAAAGTAAGTGAAAATAAGAAAAATATTACGAAAATAATGATAAATATGTTTAAAATATGAAATAATCTCAAAGCAAAAGGCTCGAATCTTCACTATGATAACTAATGTTGATATAGGTATTGTAATTCAATAAACTTGGCATAAGCCAGGCCGAAGAAAGAGGCACAAAAAAAAACATAGTGATTATCGATCATAATAATTGTGTATACCCCGATATAGTAAAGTTAGTTTATGGCGATGATGATCAAAGTATTTCACACCTAATACCGAACAGAAGAAGTGTTAATATATTTGGTAAACCAAATGCATGCCCAAAAGTACGCCTCCACCTCCGGAGCGGATCATGAGACCATTGAATTGGCCGCCGCTTCACTAGCAAGTTGCACGCTGCGTTGGCGTTTCACCTACACGTACCACCCATGTATGTATGAACAACAAAATGGATTGCAAGGGAAGGGAGGGGAAGACATAGGGAGGGTAGGTAACAAAGGAACCAAAGAGAGACGCCATTGGCAAACAACAATGGAACACCAAGTACAAAACTCTCACCTACGCCTTAAAGCCTCTGTATCAATGTGTCTGTGTGTGTGTGTACGCCATAAACAATGATGCATACGGATACCTAGATGGGGTCGGCTTCCAGGGTACGCAAACCAGTGAGTCAATCGAAGAAGCAAATTCGATTTTTATATATGCCAAAATCATTAGCAGGTCAATCTTAAATACTTTTTATGAACTCACAGTCAAATAAAAGTCAACCAAGCAGGGAACAAGCGACCAACAGCCGACAGCCAAAACAACCAAATCGAACTAGGGAGGATAGGATGGGAAAGGAGTTTGGGAGAGCAGAGATTCCAGCGAAGTGGCAAATGTTCTCAGCCCCATTTTAAAGACTAAAACATCAAGTATTTTTACGTAGAACAAATGTCAAACGTATCGCTTCCGTTTGTCAGCCAAATATGCGATGGGAGTCCAAACTGGGCCAGCCAAGCGACGCCAAAATGATAAAAATTACCACTTAATTGGATCGCCTCGAGAACAAGACAGAGGCAACCACCCAGAGCCCAAAGCCGAGCCGAGTTCCAAACGGAGGGATCTCTCGGCACATTAGGTTCCGTTCATATCCCTTCAGAAAACACGATAAGCATCTAATTTATGGCTACGCCTATTTCGTGTGATCTTTGCATTGGGATCCACACACAGGTACCTGGATCCAGGCAGGCAGGACAGCCTTGGGGATGGGGCCCAAACAAAATTTTTGAGCCAAATATTTTTCACATTGAGGTGATTAATAAATGCGGCTTGTACGTCCCTGCGCTACCGAATTTCGCATTTCCTGTCGATCAGTCGGAGACGTTCGTTTTCGGAGCAAGTCTCCTATAATTTGTCAGTCAATTTGGCTAACGCCTCAATGTCATTACGTACAAGTGACTGAGTAGTTGTATAATTTAAAGGAACGCAAACGCATTCGGTGTACCTACGTGACGGCATTTGTGAGCTCAATCCCACGACCAAAGCGGGCTAGGAGGAAGTGCTCTGACTGAGAATCGAAAAGAAGTAAAAAAACTGAGACTAAGACTGAATCAAAGCCGGCAATGATCATGCAAAACTCAAGTCGAATTCGAACAATCAATAAAATGTTGACGATTTAATTTTTACGCTGACGCATGCGGACAACCAACACAGATGATGGAACAAAACTTCCAAACTGGTTTCGGACTCTAAGACCAGTAGCAAGCGGAAGAAGTCACAGCTTCAGCAGGTAACTCCCCCCCACCCCCACCACTCCTCTCGTCGGCAGCTCCAGTTTATATTCAAGCTACAAAGTAACTTAATTTACACCGGCAACACTGCGACAACACCCCGAAAACAATTGTTGCTGTTGCTCTTGCTTCACTGAGCCTGACGTGCCCATGACGTGGTCACAATTATTATTTCTATTTCCTACAGTAAGTACACACTCTGTGTGTGTGTGTACTGTAGTAGTATATCATTGTTATTGTTGTTGGTCAAGACCCCATTGTTGCTGATCATTGTCCGCGACTTTATTCACACTTTCTTTTGGGGGCCCCCTTCTGTTTATTGTGATTTACTTTTCTTTGCAAGCGCTTTATCGCCCGTAATCACAACAAAAAGTTGTACGACAAATACAAATACACGTTGGCAAACAATGATAGCGAGAGTTGTTGGCAGCTGTTTGGCTCCCATCCCCCCGTCCTCCTGCTTCTACGCCCAATCGCATCTCTAGAAAGTGACCAAGCCAGGCCAGGAATCTATAAAAATAGTGTTTCTCTCTTCGCATAGAGTGGGTGGTGGCGGTCCACTCATTTAAGCCAACTAATTATGACTTGTTTGCATTAAACAAACCTAAAACGGAAAAAACTTCTAAAGAGGTTGACAGCAAACAAACCAACAACACAAACATATACATGTAAATTCCTCGCCCTCCCCATCTCTGCTGATACCATTTGCCAACCTCTACCCCTCCCACCTATTCACGGTAGACTCATTGAGACATCAAAAATGGTTTGACGAAAAGCGAGTATGACGTTTATTTAATTCGGAGTAATGATTTCATCGCGCGCCGTGTAATCGATAAGCATCGCTCTACACACGGTGACTGGGAACGGGAACGGGAATGGGAATGGAACTGGGACTTGGTCGAGCACTTGAGATAATCGCCTTAGGGTTGTTTTGGCAGCGGGTGTACAACACCACTGGTAGTATGTATGGGTTACTTGCCTTACCATAAACGATCCTGTAATTTCAGTTGGGCGCGCGCTTGTCCTTTATGCCTGCCTGGGCCACAACCAGCAGCAGGACCAGGACAAAGGCCATTGTTGTGTATGCCCGTCGATTATTATCGCGGCAATGAGCAAAACTATTGCCGACACATGTATCCGTTTATTTGTCATGACTTTTTCCCTTACGACGAGTTCAAACGAACCCTCGAGGGCAGGCAGTTTCAGTCCCTTGAAGTTTTCACCCTCCCCCACCCCCACTCCCTCACTCACTCACTCACTCACTCACTCTCTCTCTCTCTCTGGATGTAGGCAAGCTTTGACATATTGTCTGCTAATCAGTTCCGCCGCAAAAGGTTCTACTTCGAACCTGATGAAATCCTTTAGCGTTCCCCCCGGAATAGCCTAAACGAGCAATCGCTGCAGCAACATGCCGCATAATTTCAATTAGGGTTGTTTGGGCTGACGAAATTTTTGAACTTTAACCCCCCTCCCCCCCACAGATACATATACCCCTTGAACACATGGGCGTATATGCCACGCTTTAGATACGGAACGCATTAGTGCAGTCATAACTCAATTCAGAGCTGGGTTCCCAATGGACTTGAGGAACTGCGAACCACACCACTGATTCCAAGTCGATTTCGTAATGAAGCAAATCAAGTGTTGACCGCTTCATTAATATTATGGAAAATTGTAAACAAAAAGCCACTCGCTCCTGACATTCTTGTCTCGGAGCAGCAGAGGGGTGAATCAGAAATCAGAAATCAAAAGAGTACCCTTCGTCCCCTAAGCCCAAAACCCATTTGCTGTGTCCATATGTATGTGTCTCTGGGACAAAGTTCTCTGTATATCCTGGCACCTCAACGCGCCGCGGCGACGTGTGCAGTAGCAATCATTTTTTATGACAGCACTGCAAGAAATATGACCAAGCCTTGGGGACACATAAAAGCTGTTGTCGTTACTATTACTGTGGTTGCTCTCTATACACGGATCTCGTGCCATAAGGACAAAAGAGTCAATCTGCTCGACTGTCGCGACAATTGCATTGGCAATCGGCATCATCGCTGGACATCGTGTTCTACAACCTAACACAGCAAAAGTAGCAGCAGTCAAAGTCACAAATTGGGACCCAGGGGATCAAATTATTATAAAAAACAAAAAAAAAAAAAAAAAATGAAAAAGAAAAACTGCCGCACTTAGGAACTACAAACCAAGTCCAAGGCTAGAAAGATGAGCCACATACCAATGTACACACACACAATCACATTCACACATTTGTAGGCCATCATGGACGTGGCAAGAATTGATAGGCGGGGGTGACAATTCCCCTAAGATTAGAAAGACTTAACTAAAGTTTAGATTTTTATTTAATTTTTATAAACTATTGTAATTTTCATATTGATATTAAAAAGTTTCAAGATTTGTCATTCTTTTTTAGCTTCTGTCAGTTGTAATTCCCAACTAGTTATAGCCCAACTAGTTAATCGATTACGACTCCCAAGTCAGTTGTTAAATCTATTAATTTGACTACCTTTAAAAAATAATATATTGTCATATACCAAAACTTTATCTCCTCAAACATTTGGATTGTGCTTAATTTCTTTTCGTTTTGATCTAAGTTTATGGTCTTCTTTTAACCGACCCCCTGTATCTACGCCTTTTCGTATAATACATACGTATAAAATACATAAATTTAGGGCTTTTTGTTTCAATTTCAAGTAATGTTCTTCGTGTTCTATGCCAGTTAAAGAAAAATTGCCAACCTTTTTTGGTCCATTTGACGAGGATATACCATAAACATAAATGACTATGTCAACGATTTTGTTCAGGTCTGAAAACCTGATGACAAATGTTTCATTACCATGGAACATACTTTGATTAGCTGGCAAGATATGTCATCCATCATCCTTAATTTCGAGTTTCTTTTTATCTGAATAATGCTTCTTCTGTACGAAATAGAGTTCAACATTTCATTCTAAGGACTTTATCAAAAATTCGTTCAATCACTATAAAGATTTCATATTATATATCGATGATTTGTCAAGGTGGTTCAGTCAACTGATCAATGAGGATTATGTCTTTAGTCACAGGATACTGAATGGATATAGTTTTTATCTAAGCTGATGGACCTAGTTGGATAGTGCATCATAAGAATTGATAGGTTGATCTTGACAAACTATATCTTCTGATCATAATAATAATAAGATCTCGTTTCCTAATCGATTTTGAACATAAACCCGATTAATCCCTAGGGCGTTTTAAAACTCAAAATTAAAATTCATATATTTTTTAGACGATAAACTCTATAATATGCAAGTAATTTGATAGCGAATTGAGTAAGCAGTTTACTTTCTAAATCCTTTGGGTGGCGAAAAAGAGGAATCGAGATTCCTATACTCCACAATGGGTGGGAAGAAAAAAAACTTATTAAAAATGGTTTCAAAGGTAATACAATATTTCAAAGTGTCATTTTTTCTTAGAAAGCTTTTCCTACTTGTTTTTGTCTCCTTCGGTTATTAATTTCCATCAATCCAGATTCATTCTGATTGACTTGACGTGCTGCACATAGAAATCCGGTCCTGTTGTCTATCTATTGATTTGCCATTTAAGAATACAAAGCAAAATATTAAAAAGAAAACCAAACAGAAATGTCGGTCATAGAAAGTAATTCTAGATGATGCTTCTGAGCCCCCCCACCTGAACCCACTCACACCCCCACACCCACCCAGCCAGTCATCGTTCGGAACGGAGCGTGTTATATTGAAACAAATTTTAACTTATTGCTACTGAGAATTTGCGTCATTAAAAATAAATATGTTTGCGATTTGACTGGGTCGGGGAGGAGATGTATTTTCAGAGGGCTGGGGAATGGGGTTGTCCAGACACACGGCCAGGAGGGAGACAGGCGACGACTGCTGTGGCATTTCAGATTACCCAAGTGGTGTCAAATGACACGGTTTGCGTGCTTTAATCCGTGGAAATACCTGCGGCAGTACTGGCAACCCCGCCAAGGCTATTATACGGTCACATGCTGCGCATCTCGGTCTCAACTTTTTTTGGGTGGTTGTGGGTTCTCTGATTCTCTGCCTGAGCCTGAGCCGGGCCTGGTAACTTGTGCGAAAATTTGTAAAAGTCAAAATCTATCTTTTGAGCAAACAGCAAACAGAAGCTTTTTGTTAAGAGAGCTCGAATTCAGGTGGGTTGAGCCAAGCCCAGCGGGTTGTCTCAGTGGGTGGTTGTCTCGGTAGGGGTGGGGTGGGTGGTTCGTGCTCGAAGCATCAGGCTCAGTGGGTGAAAGAGGTTAGAGAATGAAGAGTGTGTGTTGCTTGCACAAAGGCAGATATTTTAGCCTGACTGACACCGACGCATGTGCATAGTGTGTGTTTGTGTGTGAGTCTGTGTGTGTGTGGTTTCTTTTTTACATATGTATGTTTGTGTGTTTTGTGTGTGTATTCATGCAGTTGTCGGTGCTTGATTATGTAAAATCCCGTGCACGTGCTCAAAGCAAAGATTTTTCCAATCCGAACAAGCCGCACGTGTACTCCGGGGCCACCGCAACCATCCATCTATCCGACCCTCCAACCATCCCACTATTCCACCCATTAACCGAACTCGAGACCAGCCATGAGTTTGCTTGTGCCGTGTGGCGTTTATTCTATTACACAAGTTTATTACGACAATCCGCAGTAAGAAACGTGCACACGTCAAGTCAAAGAAAGTCCTTCCAAAAGAGCCAGCCAGCCTAGGTTAACCCAGCCCCAGAACGAGATAGAGAGAGAGAGAGACAGATGCGAGCTGAGGGAGCGAGCAAATTTTTCTATTAGGCAGTCATTAGAGCAGAAGGAGCAGCCGAAGCAGCCGCTATTTGAGAGTGGTCCCATGTACGGTTGGCTTCCTCATAACCTGAGAGTCGGATGAGTACTGGTAAATGGATATGGAACTGGGTACTCCATCCATATACTTACATACATAGACTGGTATACTGGTCTCGGCCTATAACCGTTTCGCCGGCATTCGCGTATCCGTGTGGCCGTGTCGCCATGTCGCCGTGTCGAAAGTGTGTAATAAAGCGAAACGCTCCCACAAATTGAGCTACGCTACTTGAACCCTCAATTATGTGGCCATTGCTGCCTCAGAGTCTCTGCTCTACAGCATCGGCTTTGTAAGCGAGCGAGTGCAACATATGTCTGTGTTTGCTTCATGGCTTTTGCTGCCGATTTGCACGGTATAATTGGAGAAGCTGCCTTTGCCTTTGCCTTGCTTGCTTTTTTCGCGTTGCTTGGTGCTTATCATTGCTCTGTTTGGCAGCTGATTAAATTAAAATAAATCATTTAAAAAGGCGTCTGTGCCGAATGGGGTCAGCATCCATGCACTCATTCGCTCGCTCACTTACTCACTTTTTCTCTCTCTCTCTCTCCCTTCTCGTTTGCCGTGTTTGTGACAGGTGCAGGATAAGGCAGCCAAGTGCTCTGTGTGTCCCAGCTTCAAAAGAATTGCGCGCGAAATTCCCCCATCCTCATCTCATCTCATTGCCGACGTTCATGCTTAATGATTACGCTCTCCAGTAAATAGACGTATCTGTAAAGTGACCTCAGCTGACAGCAAAAGGATAATCCAATGAACAAATAACATCGCATCCTGACCAGCCCTGCACTTGCCCCATTCCCCTCGCTCCCGGCTCTACACTATTTCAACCTTTTGGCGGATTTAAATCGAAGCGAAAATCAAAAATGGCCGTCAACGAAGCTCTCGGAAGTTAATATGGCAAAATGCGAACGCGTCGTTTCTGTCCATGCCCATTTCGATGCCTTCTCCCTTGTTTATTTGTCCGTATGATTTGGGGGATTTGGTTGCAATGTAACCAATTGCGACGACAAGCCAATGTGGCAACCATGGTAAATAATGCGCCAACAGCGACCCCGGCTCTCTGTGTCCTGCGTTTCGCTGCAGAGTCACCCTAGTTTCGATGTTTCCAGTTAAACGTGCCCCTTTTGATCCGTCAAGAAACCGAAAAGTTTTCAGAAACTCGAGAGTCGGATGGGTGAATTAAAACCCATCTCAATGCTTTTGCATTGTTAGTGATTTTACAGCAATCTGTTTGTATCGAATAAGATGGTTGGATGGGTAGGACATTGAAGTCACCGACGATACGACAAAAGAAATATTCAATATTTTTGCAAAATAAATCGTTATTTAAAATGAGTTATTTCCCTTGGCCATACATACATATGAGGGTTATTTACATACATACTTATGTATACTTACATACTTACAAGTATACAAGTTTGTCTCAATGTGGGATAGCTGAATTTACTATTTTAGGTGCTTTCTATAATACTCTCAGTTAAGAAAGCGGAACCCTTGCCAAGTCAAAAATAGAATACCCTAGGTATGACTAATTTTAAGGGTTGTACTGTGTTAACAAGAAATGTATGTACATAATTCCACTACGAGTTCAAATTTAACGATTCACAGGACCAAATACCTTTCATCTTAAGAAATTTTTGAAAAAAAATTAACTTTACCAATTCGTGTCGAGTTTGGTTTTTTTATGGTCTAGACCTAAGACAGAAATCTGACTTAAGAATATTGATTAAATAATAATATTTCATCAACTATATACTTATATACTTAAAGTAAGTATAGTAAGTACGGTAGATGAGTTGGCTAAGTGGCCCAGTGATATAGGCAACTAAACAACGAGGATCTGGGTTCATATTCCAGGCTAGTCTATGGATGTAACTTTCGTCTAAGTCGAACGCCTTAGTTGCCAGTGCTTGTAAAATATGGTTAGGTTGATAGTTTACAGTAGTATAGTTTATCCTATACTTATAAGAACAATAACAAGTATAGTTTAAGAACTTTGGTAGGTAGAAGATATCCTTGTTCTTTGGTTATTATTTCACTTAAAAAATGTATTTATTTCGTTGAAATATAGAAAATAATAAAATAGAACAAAACAACAAAGTCACAGTATGCCAGTTTGACTTGGATGCCATTTTACAACATTAATTTTACATTGACCGCCTAATTTATTATTAAGTATAGGTGATTATGAGTTGAATAAAGCGAAATATACGATTATACTCTTTTTTCTTCGACATTAAGGATTTTAACCCGTACTTGTTTTTAAAGTTGGGTTATATCACGATAGGATCATTTAATTGATCTAAAAAACGGAGTGCTTGGACGATGTCCGCCTGGGTCAGGAAAGTTTTCGTTGGATAATGGAGAAATTTTATGTATTTTGGACCTTATCCATCCATAGATCATCATGATCATTGTTATAGCCTTTAAAAGAGTTTCGTCATTAGTTTTTATAACTTAACTTATTTTCATATTTTTCGGTAAAAAATATTCTGAAACATCAAAGAAGTCTTTTTTTTTAAATAAACTTTCAGGTAGATTAGTTTTTATTAAAATAATAATTATTTTAGGTTTCTAGTTTCCTACAAGTTATTAGCAAAACTTGGTGATTATCAGATAAGCTGCAATCGGTCAAACAATTATCCTAGATATAGGCAAAATTCCTGCCCGGACTGGCCCAACGGGCAACCGGGCAAATTCCCGGTAGGTCCTCAAGGTGGTAGGGCCCTTATTTGGAAGACAAATACAAATTTTTGTTTGTTTGTAAGAAGTCATTTTTATTTTATTCACATAAACGATCTAACTTTATGTAAAACATAAAAATGTGTACCTTTCATTTTCCTCCGAAATAATTTTTCAAGCATATAGTATAGGGGGCCCTTCGACCTGTAGCTCGGTGGGCGCTTAGGTTGCCAGTCCGGGCCTGGTCACATTAGGCCAAACGGTTTTCACATTGACATTATTAGGTAGTGAAAAAGTAACACACAACTTTTAAAACTAAAATTTGGGTACAAAGACATTCTATCTACACTTTTTTGTGTAAGAGATTATTAAATTTTAACTGAGGTCCCAAAAGAATGGATTATGTGAAAAAAGATTCTTTAAATGAAACCAAAAAATGTTTTAGATTACTTAGAATTAATGATCTCTACTGAAGAAAAGTAAAAATTTAATAACTACTAGCCATTCCTCTTTCAAATAGAATATAGATAAAGATTAAACTAACCCAATAGATAAAGTTACTTTTAATATCCTCACACAAGTCATTAGTAATGACTAATTGTTGGAATTACTTGGTATTTCTATATACTATTCAGATAAGTTTGTTCGTCTTCAATAAATTGACTATATTAAATCTCTCTCTCTCTCGCGCTCTCTGTTTTCCCCCTTCCTCCCTTCTCAAACCAATTACTATTGAGTTTTTGAAAGTTCTTCGGTTAACACCTGAACATGAACTATTTATAATTCATCCAAATCCATTGTCTGTCTTGCCCATCATAAAGTTAGAGCTGGGTTTCATATTGCCTCCGTCAGAGGTGGCGTATGCGCAATATTTCTATTGCCACATCCCAGATGCCACTTCATTGATTTTCCACGCGCTTTTGAGGCGCTGAAGTGGATGAATGACGACGAAGGAAAAGCTAGAATTGCCATGTCCCAAACGGAAAATGGCTGCCAAAAAGAAAAACCCCAAAAGGAAAATAGAAGAAGAAGAAGGAAAGTGAAATGCCCACATCGGAGGGTGGCTGGATGGCACCCTTCTTCTTGTTGCGACGAAAGCGTGAGCAAAGGGAAAAACTATGTTCTGCTTGAGGAAAATCCGTGCTGTGCCGTGTCATGGCTGTTATTGTCGCTGCGCAAAAACGAAACATAAACAGCAACATCAAGTGGAAAGGCTATGTTGCACAGTCACAGTCTGAGTCTCTTTGGGCCAGAGTACGCAGACTTTTCGTGACGGCGTCGTCGTCGTTGTTGTCGTTGTCGTTGTCGGTCACCACGCCCCCATTATATGTGATTGGTCCTTGCGGCATGTAGAAAAGAATAAGCATAAGAATTTGCGTGTGAAAAAATGATCGGAATATGAGAGCGAGCAACATGCGACACGTTTGATGCGAGTCGACTACGACGACGACGACGATGATGATGATGATGATGATGACGATGCCGACGAGGACGACGTGTGAAGTACGCGTGCGAATGGCAGAAGTTTCGTTCATTGCCCCGTGGGGTGGGAGGCGATGGCAGGGATGTGGAGAAGGCGATTGTATGGGGTGTCACATGATGAGAGGGAAAGGAACCCAACTCGGCGCTCGGCTACAAAAAAGTAACTAATGGCAAGAAGCAAAGGTGGCGTGCGCATCGATTAAAATGGCAGTAAACCACCCACTCCACCCACCCACTCACCCATCACATCTTCCTATTTCTAGGTAAAAAGGAGCCAAAAGCCTTTTGCCTTATGTTCACAGGTCGTCATCATCGGCGGCGACAACGACAACGACACAATTGTGCAATGGCCCAGCCCCAGTTCCAGTTCCAGCTTCAACTCCAGCCCAGACTTAGACCCCCCGACTGCACCTTCCGCCAATTCATTCATGTGCAGCCATTGTTCTTCTTCTGTCCGTGTGCCTTACTGGGAATTCTGTTCATTGTTGACTACCTGTACTTCAGTTCCATGAAATCTGAAGTATTTACATTTATTCGAGAGCTGTTTTTTTGCGCCTGAGGTTGGGTTGGAAGGTCATTGATTATGGCAACGAATGAACAAGAATACACACACACACACACACACACACACACAACAATTCTATATAGGTACACTTAATATTTATATTGTTCAACGAAAATCTTGAAATAAGTTCAAGCGCACAGATTTTTAACTACAATTTAAGTTCCTTCAATCGCTCCGAGCACGCGAATGGCAAATGAAAAGTAATTTACAATTTAAATTGCGGGGGGAAAATGCAAAAATAAAATGTATTTTAGCGCATGTGCGAGGGCTAAAGAGAGAGAGAGAGAGAGAGAGAGAGAGAGGGAGAGATACAGATATATGTGGCAAGTATTGGTAGATGCGAAACAAATCGCCGTAGTCGTAGCTTTTTGTATCCGTAACCGTATAAATCACTTCACCCCCTCCACCCCACACACACACACACACACACACACACACACACAGAAGACACAATCGGGCGAAAACAAATTCATTGCGTTTTATACAAGTGTCAACGCGGCTTGATAACTAAACGAAACGAAAATTGTGACTAATTGAATCGAGTCCGGAAGCTCACACGCATACAGTGAAGCTTGCTATATATGAAACTATCCCATTTACAATTACCATATGGATTGCATTAGGATTTAGGGCTAAATGTAAGCTTTCTAGGTCAATACAAGAACTAGTTAAAGACGGTTTCACTTTCGGTAAGACATCTTGAATTTAAATCTAAGCAAGTCCCAGGGCCTAGTCTTCGATATTAACTACATATTAAGAATTAATGAACTAGTTAGGAAAATCGATCTACATAAAGTTTATGTAAGTATATTATCCGTTATCCACAATCGTTTCCATTATCCCCGATGGAAGTACCTTTCAGTATTGCTTCATGGAGTTTCCCCACCTACGTCGGGGTTGAGAATTGTAGTTTTAGTAGGTCTCCATTGAGCCACCGACTAGGTATACATAAAGTTTATGTACTTTGACTTGAATGTAAATAAAAAGTGAATATTGTTGAAAAATATTCGTTTTTAAAGGTAATTTTTGATATATTATATAGATATCAGAGGATTTTTCCTTATGCAGGTATCCATGAAATAGGTTCTGAATATTTTCAAGAGTTTTTGTAAAGTTGAAAAATATTAAAATATAATATATTTCGAATTCTTTTATTTCTTTGTGAAATATTTCTATGAATGAATTTTGGATTACTAATGCAAGATGCTACATATAAGTCAATAACTAGAGCTGGTACTTAAAAACTAAATATACATTCAAAATCACTTAAATTGGAAATTGGTAAGCAACATTTTAGAAACATCCATCAAAAGTCAAACTGTTTTCATATCATAACATCTACGATTGTTACCTGAATATTGAAATGGCCCGATTGTTACCTGAATATTGAAATGGCCCGAAATAAGTCAAATTTGGTATTAGTTGCCCATTACAAAATGAAAAATTCAAATATAAGAATTCAATTTATTGCATTCAATATATTCATTATGAAATAATGTTGATATTTATGAACCTTTTTTGTCAAGTTATTTGTTAAATGCGGGACAAACTTGTTAGTTTAAGTTAATAACTAACTAATTGACCACTTGGTTTATAGTTTTCCAAGAGAACTACTAAACGTATGATTATTTATGATTAATCCCTAACTAGTTAGAATGTTTGAGATGTATTAAAAAAAACATAAGCTAAAGCTACAGAGCTTAAAAATCAAAATTGCAAAACTTAAAGAGCAACTTTTTATTATTTTAGTTACAATCTATGTTTAAATCGATGAGAAAAACTCAATCTCCAACTGAAACAGACCAAAATTAAACTTAAACTTCATACATAATTGATTATTAAACATTTGAGAGCCATGACAACTTTTTTAGGACGAAAAAACTTATGCAGATTAACTAAAGGTTGTCGTATTGAAGATATCCTTATGTTTAGTCAAAAGGATCATACTGATTTGCTTCACCAATAAGTTACTTTCGGGTGTAGTCCAATTGATTGACAGATTAACTATTTTAAATTGGAAAACCATGGAAATTCCTTATGGAGAAACCCTTGTGATGCACCTTGACTAAGTGGCATGTGGCTGAATTGCTGAGACGCCTCCTAAGTGAGAGGTATCACTGTGGCTAGTGGACATTGCCGCCCCTTCACGTGCAGAGTCGGGTTGTTGGTGTTGTTGTTGTTGCTTCGGGTCGGGTATAGTGTAAATGCTTGCGCCTTAATTACAAACACATGTTTGACTAAATTGCCACCGATTAAGCTGCCTGACCAGCCAACACACACACACACATACACACATTCATTAAACCGCAAGCCGAGGCACGGTGGGTGATTCTTTACAAGTATGTATCTGTGTGACGGTCACTTGTTACATTTTGGATTTTTGTTTTTGTGTGAGAAGGATCTGCAATTACTTGCACCAACAACTGACACTTTCGCCCAAGTTGAAAAGTGAAATCTCACCAACAAGAGCAACAGCCAAAGAAGCGGCAGCCGCAGCAGCCATTGAGCTAATTCCCAGTCACCTTCAGTCTTCTCCCCTCTTTGCCCTTCCCTTTTTGTTTTTGTGTTTTTATAAATGTGATTGCCGACGTCCCTTTGGCAACAGGACCAGTTGTTGCTGCTGCTGCTGCTGTTGTTGTTGGCATTGCTGTTGCTGTTGTGCTCCATTTTGGCGCATTGTTGTTGCTGTTACTTGCTGTTGTTGTTTTTAATTAATTTTGAATACATTTACCGAAGAAATGCGCATGCCTGTGACCTTGAACAATTAGGCTCGTCGGTGTCGTTGGTTGGTCTGGGTGTGGGTCTGGGTCTGGGTCTGGCTTTGAGTCTGGTATATCCAATGGATGTTCCATATACCTACATACATACATGTCAGAGAATCTGGTGTGTGTGTGTGTGTGTGTATCTGTGTGTTGTTTGGGTGTGCGTGTGTAGCAAATGCGAGTAATTAACACTTGAAATTTCAAGAGCATTAGTCAACATTCTCTCTTACTCTCACCCACATTCTCTGTTTCTATCTCGCTCTCACTTACTCTCTCTCTCTCTCTATCTATCTGTTGTTGCTATTTCGCTACCTCTCTCTGTGTGTGCGTGTGTGTGTGTGCGTCTGAGTGGCTGCACTTGAAATGAAATGCAAAAGTCAATTGAAAAGACCAGACCAGGCCAGACCAGAACAGACCTACCTAGGATACCAGCAACAACAACAACAACAACAACATCAGTTTATAGTTCAACGAACCCTCTGGGATCGATAGTGCATATCTGTATGTGTGTTGGTGTGCGTGTGTGTAAAGGATTTTTAAAATGGCCACTGCGAAAATATTTATTTATGGCAAATTGAAGAAGCCAAAGAGTTAACTCGTACTTATTCATTTAATGGCTGGGCTCAAACTGTTTGTTAAATTGTGAATTCTGCGAAATATTTAAATAAACTGAATCGGGGCATTGTATGCCAAATATTGCAAGTTATGAATAAAACATTTGCAAATGGGCAAAATAAATTCCAGCAACAAGGCAAACAAACGACCAAGGAAAATACAAAGGAATTGTAAATGGAAATGGAAATCACAACAACAACGACAACTACAGAACGACAAAAGCAACAACAAACATCGATGTTAACGCAATTGAATCGCATATCGAATATGGACGAGTATCGAGAGTAGAGAAGTCTCCTTTCCACTCCCTCTCCCTCTCCCACTCTCTCTCTCTCTCTGCCCCAGCCAGTGACTCTGCGGGGATTGCGTTACGTGGTTGGGGACTAAGGCAAACAATGGTCGCTGATGCTGCAGATGCTTATGCTGACATGGTTGGGCCAACGGCAACCCATACATGCTTAACTCTTGTGTGTGCTTCCATAACGATTCTACACACACACACACACACACACACACTTACATACAGAGACAGGCAAAGCATTTCCGCGCACAGGCGCAATGCAAAAGAAATGGCGGCTCTCGACAGCAGCCGCAACAGCAGGACAGCAGCAACTTTTTGCCTCTGCCACCATCTCCATCTCCATCGCCATCGCCGACTTCATCTCTTAGAGCTGCTCCAGCGGGCAGGCCAAACACATAACTTACGTCTAACTCATGATATTTGACAGACCAGACGAGCCGCAAACGCAAACGCAGCTGCTGTCAAACGCACAAAATGCTAAACTAAACTACAACAAAAAAAAGGAAAACACAAAAACCCAAAAGAAACCCAACTGACAGCAACTAGAAATAAATACATATATAAATAAATAATATAATACATCAGTGCACTGAGCGAAAGGGCCAAAGAAACTTTAATGTTTCGAGGCATACAAAACTGTTGCAGTTAAAGGTATCTCCTCCACCCCCACCCATCACCTGGAGAATCGATGTCGGATGAAGCGAAATGGATATCAAATTAAGTGCCGAGTATATTCAGAATATTGAATGGCTATCTCTTACATTTCTGAACACTTTAAACAGAAATATTCCAGGACCATTCAATTCTGGCTTAAACGACTAACGAAATCAATGAACCGATTCAGGAAGGAAGACAGGGGGTTAGGACAGTCACCGAAATGTCACTCCCCGAATATATTTTCTGGATTCGTTCATGATGCGCCTAAATCTCTAGAGATCCATGCTTGGTCTCACTTTCGCACTTTTTGTCTATTTGAGATTGTAGTCACCCATAAGAAACTTGTGACTTTCTATTGAAATTCAGCCATCCAACCACATATTAGCCTCGACATTCAAAGTGTCTATAGCTTTAGAGACAGGACTCTCGGAATAGCAAAATCTATATAGAAAGCATAATCTATTTATATAGAAATTGTCGGATTATACTAAGAGCACATCTATTAATTACGTGGAACGATTTTTATGCAATTAAAAATCTGTTCTGTTCGAGGTTAATAAAATGTCTAATTGTAAGAAAATTTTTTTTCTTTTCAAACTGATATTATGTTTTTGGTAAATAGAGTTTTCTGTCTATATTTAATAATAATTTAGTCTATATTTTATAAATTTATGTCCTCTAATCAACTTTATAGCCAAAATTATTTTGATGGATTCTTATCTTGTCTTCTGCTAATCTGTGTGGTGTGAAATTAGATATATTTTGTTAAACATTTTCCCCAAACTCAACTGGTTACTTCTTTACGACTTATTAAAAACTTGGAATATCGATGCAATGAATTAGAATAATAGGTTTCTTTCCATCCTTTCAAATCCCACTACAGAAAATGCATCCCAAATAATCCAATTATTGTAATTATAAGTATGTAAATATGTAAATTCGTAAATTTGTAAATATGTAATACCAAGCCGAAGGCCTTAGCCGCCAACGCTTTAGTTAATAAGTTAGCAATAATTTTGGTTTACTTTTTAACTTTATTATAAATAAAAATAAGTTGAAAAACTTAAAAATTCAATAGGTAATTCAATTGGTAAACAAAAATGCGCAATACAAACAAATAACTTGACTTAAAAATTAATTAAAACAATGTACAAAACATTTCTATTTAGGACTGCAATCGATTATTAAGTCTACCTTAATCTATTGTAAAACACTTTTAATTTCCTTTCTATACATTTGAATAATAGGTAAGAAGTAGAATTTTTAATTCTTATCACTACTATTAACACATATGAACCAAATAAAAAGAAAAAAAAAATAGTTCAACTCCTAATCCATACTTAACATTCATTTAAAAATAATGATAAATATATAAGTTTAAAACGAATTTTTTAAATCTTCGTACACCTGAATAGAATTCATTGATTCTTTTATGTTTAAATGTGTTTTTATTACATATTTAAAAACTGGTAAATTAAATCCGTAAAACATCATTGTAAAGCAATAACATCTAGTAAATTATTGTCTATGAACTCTCAATTCTTCAAATAAAACTATTAGAAATTAAATGTGTCTTTTTTTTTTTTTGCCTGGTCCAAATTTAGGGCCTTATATCAAAATTCATTAAAAAAAAAAAAAAACTGTTAGAGATACGTCCACAAAATTTACGGTACATCATCTTAATAGAATTACCAACTCAACTCTATAAATAACCAAATCAGAACTTTTCACTAATATATATAAAGATCAAATGAAATCAGAACCAAAGGTCAAAAAATGTATGTCTCAATTTTTTTTACCGCCACTGTATGTATAAATTTAAGTGAAGAAATAAACATATGACTGAATGACTGAATGAAATAACTAGAAAAACTAAAGTGGGGAAGGATTTAAAAACTTTTTGAATTTCCTTCTTACCAAACAAAGAATACATTAGTTAGTTGAAAGTGAAAAAGTTAATTAATTAATTAAAGTTATTTGGAGACACTTAATTTAATGAAGTAAGTAGACTTACTTCATTGACTTAAGTATACCATGCAAATTCTGTTCAAATGCTTTTTACAAGCTTAACTGAGTATCCTGGTCACTTAAGCTTATGAGCACACTAGCGCCCCTATCAGCCAACGGGCAACTCCGGTCTTATGGAAAAATGTTTATATGCATTCGATTTGTATCAAATTTAGTATGTTTTGCTAGCAGTTAATATCAAATTAATGTGTGTCAAATTTGATGGTAGGTAAAATTACGGGAGATAATCGTGTTATTTCAAATTACGAGGGCGGAAAGGGGCGTGGCGAAAATATAAAATAAACTTGATCACTTTACATACTACACTAACTTACATACCAAATTTAGTGGCTTTATTACTTATAGTTTCCGAGATCTAGGTGTTCATACGGACGGACAGACAGACATGGCTGGATCGACTCGGCTGTTGATCCCGATCAGGAATATGTATACTTTATGGGGTCGGAAAAGCTACAAAGATTTTGGAGAGTTTCATAAACCTCTCACCCAATGGGTGAGAGTGGCAAATAAGAGAAGTTTCCTTGCATCTTAAAATATAAATAAGATGATTAATCGCTGAGTTAATTCTAGGTAAGGCGCTGCAACACAATCTACTAGATTAGTTTAAGATCAGTATAGCAGGATAGCTACAATATCTGCATTTCGATATAAAATACAAAATAGGTCTAAAAGAAATCGTATACTATAAGTAAATACAGATAACTGGACAATCTACATATTGATCGAGTTCTGTTCCCTCGAATTTCGGGAAAAACAAACATTTTCGCTCCCCTCTAGAGAATTATGCTAATGCTGAAAGGAAACTAAATTTGATTGCAACTGTTGCTGGTTGTAGTTATTTGGCTCTTGGCTAAGGTTCTGTCCCGAGTCCATGTCCATGGTAATGCTACGTTGCCGACAATAGCAAAGGCTGCGTTACGGCGTGACTACAATAATACTTGAAGGAATGGCCAGCAACATCAGCAACAGCAACCAGAGCCGAGGCCAAGAACAAAGAACTGACATGCACTGGAAGAAAAGCAAGTGAGAGGATTAAACGTGGCCAAAAGGATTAATTCCTTATGCACATGCTTGAGTATGTGTTTGCAACAAGTTGAATAATTGGCGTTGACTCAACGAAATAAATTGTTTATTATTCGGTTTATGTAATTCGTTAAATCTTTTTTGCAACTGTAGGGATTGCTTATGTCGCATTTCACAGGAATCGAATTGAAACATTGAACAGAACTTGGTCGTACAATTCAATACAACAATGCCACTGAGCAACAAGAACAACGGCAATGGCAGCAGCAGCAGCAGCAGAAGCAACAATAGCAACAACAGCAACATTCAGCACTGACAGCAACAGCGAATACTGCAACATTCGCGGAGTGGAGAAATGTTGGCCAATGTCCGCTAGTCGATTTGTATGGCATTCGAAATGTTAACTGCCATCCAAGCAGCTCCTCCAGCAGCAGCAGCAGCAGCATCAGCAACAACAACAATGGAACACATCAAAGTAGCAACATGAATCCTACGCAAACGCAGCCAATCTTTAAAGAAATAGCAGGGCATCAAGAGGGTCAGAACGAGAGAGAGAGAGAGAGCGAGTGAGGAAGGGAGGTAGGGAGGTAAGAGAAGTCGTCTGGAGTGCGGGTTTAAAAGTTTGTTTGCAGCTTTGGGGCAGGAGCTGATGCAGCGTACCAATTGGATGCCAAAGACAGCGTCGTCGTCGTCGACGTCGTCTGCAAGGCGCAGCAGTGCGCAGCAAAGCAAAGATATCAAATGTATTGATAAGCCAGCAGAAACCTTGGCCACATCGTCCAACTCGGACTTCTTTTTTCCACTGAAAAGTGCAAAACAACAACGGTCATGAAAGGAGAAGACGCAAGCAAAGTTGGGAAGGGGAGGGAAGAGGGCAACAGGCAACTGGCAACTTTTGTGGTAGCAGCTTTGACGTTCGGTGGCCATTATGTTGCTGCTCCTTGGGGACCCGGTTGCACCACCACCATCAACAACAACAACAACCGCAGCGGCAACATCGTCGATGGACGATTGACGATGGTTGCTGCTCAGGTAGATAAATTCGTAATACAACTGAAATGTCCGAAGCTTGGGCTGCAGCTTCTTGGATCTGGCCTGGTGGAGAGTGAGAGAACGAGTCACAGTCGCTGGGTCTCTGGTCTCGATGTCTGGGCCCATTGTCCACAAGTCCATCTTGTCCATTGAAGTTTCGACATGTTGCACTGCTGCCAGTGCCGCATTTTCGAATTTCCATCGGCTGCTGCTGCTGCTGCTTCAGAGCATTTTGTATTGTTTTGTGTTTGTGCGGCTTATCCAGGGCCTTCAACGCCTGGCGATCAGCATTTTGGGTTCTATCCCAGCAACAGCAACAGCAAAAACAAAACAACATCAACGGCAGCATAATTCATGTTTCACGCCGTTTTGCTGGGGACGGGCAGAAAACAAATCCAAAATGGCAGTTTGGCCTCTCCAGCAACCGATCCAGCAACTGGGCAATTATTGAACTTGGAGCCTCCTAATCAAAGGTTGCCATACGCAATGGATTTTCACTGAAATTACATGCATTTAGTACACAGGAGAAAGGTCTGAACGAAATCAATTCCGGCAATTGATAATAGTTCAATGGTTTTTCAGCCACATTCATGCATTTAGATTGTGTAATTTGCGTAAGTGTTGCAGATGAATTCGAAACTTGGCCAGATTCTAGGCGTCCGTCCACCGAGAGTCCATTGTATAAGTGTGTGTATGTTTGTTTCCTCTGTATGCAAATACATGAGCTTTTGTTTGGATTTAGGTATTTGCTCATTACATGAAGTGGTCGCTTCCGCTGGACTCTCCCATTGGATATTTACAGAGTTCTTGAGTTCATTGTGTTTATTGAAAAGTAGCTGCCCCATTCCACCCACCCCCAAGAAATCATGCAACACAACTGAGCTGCGAATGCAAGTGTCCACTCAAGCAGGTGAAGGTGCAGCTGGGGAAGGTGCAACATAGGGGCCCTCCTTTGGTTGCCCTTCAAGAAATTTAAGCGTCAAAAACGCTTAAAAATTCATTCACATATGTACACTGCATTTAAAGGCACTGTGAAACGAATGCCAGCTCGAATACTTAATAATACATTCGATCTAATAATAATTACCCCATCATTACACAAAGCTGTCATTAACTGTCAAATGGTATTAAGAAAACAATTCATTTTCCATTTAATTGCTCCAAGTGGAACGAATAGTAAAGTGATCACACTTATTTTTTGTTTATATTATTTATGTATCCATGTTATTTGTTAATATGTGTACGAGTTTATGTATTCATTCATGCACTTTAGATATAATCTTAGTCTAATCTTATCTGATATCTTAATTCTAAATCTATTTCTATCTAATAGCCATATTATTTGGACTAGCATAATGATTAAAATGTCTTTTGAGATGGATTTTTTCCAAAAAATATTACCTCTTGGGGGTTATAATACTCTCTAAGAAGATTCATTTCAAATGTAAATGAAAATTAATCCAGAACGATTCGTAAAGATAATGTTTTTTCCACTAACCATAAAACCGATTTCAAAAAGTTACATACCAATTATAAACTAGATAAATTTCAGTCATAATTTGACAAAGGATTCTTAAAGTTAGGGTAATTTGAGAATATATTTTCGCCAATTTCTAACCGAGATCAAAACGATATATCTCAGTTTAATGGCAATGTTTTAAAACACTTGGAAAACTAATATCTTTCCGTTAGAAGGAGAACTAATATCAGCTAAATCTATGTTCAGGACTTTATGATATTCTAGGATGTCTTATATACATTTGGCCTGGAATCAAATCATTAATTTCCCAAATAAGACTTAAAACAACTTAACGAAACGGAAGAAGGACATTTTAAACCAGATTTTGGGCAAATGTTATTAACCTTTGCTCTCAAAAATACTTTGAAAGACAAATTTCTCTGAAGTCTTTAAATTTGTTAAGAAAATACAATTTAGTTTATTGCTAACCTTTAAAAGGATAAACAGTTAGTCAAAAATAACACCTTAAAACCTTTGATAATTCATGATCATTGACAAAAAGTTTCAGTTTTAGCTACAGGGTGAGTATAAAAACTTTGTAAAAGGGGAGAGCAAAAACTCGCCAGTTTATGGTATAATCTATCCATTGATTGCACCTGCAAAAGTGTCAGGCTTATCAATTCTCACATTCTGTTGCAGCGGGCGATAAATGTTGCCACAGAGCAGCAGCAGCAGCAGCAACAGCAGCAGCCGCCAGAGCAGAGGGAAACAATAAAAAAGCGAAACAGCAGAAAAACGAAGTCGGAAGCCGCCGAATACAGCGCCCATGCCGAATCGAAATCGCTGTTCTGTTAGATTGGAATTTCGACCCAATTAGGAAATTTTTCAATAAGCGACTTCAAATATTGGTTGCTGTTGCTGGTGTGGCTTCTGCTGCTGCTGTTGTTGTCGTCCTTTCCGTTGAAAAATGCAAAACCTTCAATGGTCAAGGATACCAACACAAATGCACAAGAAACGAGCAAACGATACATAAAATATATTGTTATGTCTGCGGTGAGAAAACTAATTGACGATGACAGCAGCAGCAGCAGCAGCAGCAACAGCAACAGAAGTTGGCGGCGGCGACAACGACAACGGCAACATTGAATTGCTGCTAGGACCATCATGAGGCATACTTCTTCCCCTACGTGCCGCCTCTGGGAAGTGCTGGGTAAGTGGCCTTCGTAGATTTCTATTTCGGACAGAGAGAGAGCGCGAGAGAGGCGGAAAAAAAAAACCCCAATCCCAATCGTTTAAATTTATTTATACGTCCAATGCGGCTGGATATAAAAGGTGCCGCCAATGCAACTTCTCCAACAACAACAGCAATCACAATCATTTTGTATTGCATGAAATTATTGATTTGTTATTTGTTGGATCGCTTTGCCACAGCATCGGCTTGTTAAAATGTTCGAGTTGCCGTGCTTTACGCTGATTGCTTAACTTAATAATTGTATCTTAATTTTGTTTCAATTGCAAATTGCTGCTAGCGCTATTACCAAAAGGAATGCCACAGAAATGCCTTTTTTTTTTTTTTTTCGTATGCCATGCGGCAATGCAATGCGAGAATGCAGCAATATCACAGCAAGTCGCAGAATATATTAATTATGCAATTAAATTAAAAAATTTAATTAATCAATTGCAATAATTTGTGAAAATTAGCACAACATTTCACTACATCATTTGTCGGCAGGTGGTGGATATTTCAAATGAATGAGTCGAACTCAACAAAAGCCACAAAATGATTCGCATTATCAAGTAACTGCATTGAATGTTGAGGTTGAATTAGACTTTAAGTCAAATTGTAATTTTATTCGGGATAAATCAATGATCAAAATACAAAGTCGTGGCCGACATTTATCAGATTTACACTCAATATATTACATCTAATTTAAATCTTCAATTGCAATTTTCATCTCTTTATTGCAAAATATTACATGCTTTTACTTTTAAGAAAGTCCAATATGTGACATCAAACCAAATAGTTTTTTAATTTGAACACACATTTTTTTGAATCTGTTCATTCAACCAGTAAGTAAGCATTCGAATTCTCGCGGTCTGCATTGCCTATCGATAGTTTAAGTTCGCTCAAATACCGGGAGTCGGCAAAATATGGGGTAGCCGGATAAAAAAAGAATGCAAGCAGGATAAAAAAAATGAGCACATAAAAGTATGCTATACATTTGAGTAAATTTCAAATGCTACTTTGGCGCCCTAACCAACTTTTGTAGTATGGAACAGAATGACATTTGACCAAAATACGATCCTTTTTTTTTGCAATCGGTATTTAATCCTATTCGCTTAAAACTATAAAATATTCCCAATAAATTAAGGCTTCATTTATTAATTTTCTGATGTTTTGTAAATTTATACATCATTTTAATCATTCAAAAACTGCTTTGTCATTTGGATACAGAACCGAACATTTTGGCGTGGATTTGCCTTGATATTAAGGAACCACAGAAAACTTTACAATCGTTGGTATAATTCGAAATTATTCAATTACTGAATTACTTAAGCATTTAACATTCTGTATTTATCGCATTCATACGTCTTTCTATTGACCATTCTTCTATCTATCCACATTTGAACCCAATTTAAATTCTTATTTGTATGTCATAGCTAACTAGACTAATCCTTGCTTGTGTTACAGAGTGTCCCTATGATATTCCAGCGTTTTTTTCCAGACGCATTTAAATTTTAAGTAAATTCAAATAAGTATAGAAATTCATTTCAAATTTATAAATTATCGCACAAATTCGTAATTAGTTAGATTGTATCTAAAATTGTAGCGAATCTATTGAATGCTCTATTTAGGAATAAACGGAAATATATTTAACTCACCGACATTACCAAATTTAATCGAATTTTTGCTAAATAATTACTATAATTTATAATCAATAGACTGTCTTTTACAATAAGTAACGTCTTTATTCGGTTTTAGTTTCTGCACACTTTGATGCATACTAAAATAATGTTTATATAAATACATAATGGCTACATATTTAAACCAATAATAATAATAAAAAAAAAAAAACAAATTAAAAACCTGATGAACTGTTTTTTTTTTTTTTCTTTTATTTTCATTTATGTATTTGATGTAATTGGTTTTTGATTTGTTGATTTGTGGTTCCATTTGATTTTCATAGTGTGTCCTTAAATTTGGTAGGTAATTGGTAATTTGGGCCACTAATTTATATTGGTATTGATTACAATTTGTTGTTGTTGTTTTTTGTTTTTTAATGTTGTTTCGATTAACGCTTAAACGACAGGATTTGGCTTAGAACTAGGGACAAATACAAAGGTTATCACTTGAGTACGTCTAACAAGCTACTCGTTTTTTTTTTTTGTGACTATCGGCTAGGATCATATACTAGATATATGTATGTATATATATATAAATGTATATATGGGTTATGTAAATGAGAAGGTATATATGTTTGTGTGTGTGTGTGTGTGTTCTAGTTTAGTTTATATGTTCTTCTCTTTTCGTTTTCGTTTCCGTTTGTTTGGGTTTTAATGCTATAACTAGAGTTGGCTGAAAGATTCAACGATTTGGCAATTAGTTCACAACTTTTCATTCTTGTGAATTTTCCTGGGCCATTGAGTTATATTCGAAGATTGTGTGTGTGTGTGTGTGTGTGTTAGTGTATAATATTGTTTAGATCCTATTTATACATAATACATAAATAATATTGTACTCACTAGGGCTACAGTTTTTCTGTTTAGTTGTAATAGTGTGTTTAAAACTATAAGTTTACTAAGCCACAAGAAACTTTACTTAGTGTATAAAAATGCATGGCACCCATGGGGAACAGAGTTCGTTGAGCAAGTTTCCTTAGAGCACAGTCACTGTCAATCCTTAGTGACTGTGGACTAACTATATACGAGTTTGTATGACTACATCTACACTTTGATTTTTCATAATTAATATACTTTTCGATTCCAATTTTCATTTCTCGGATTTTGTCTCATTGCGTCGTTCAAACATTTTTCAAATAAAAGGCAACTCATGAACATTTTGTTTGTTTTTTGTTGTTTTTGCGAGAGTCCCAAATATGCTTCGGGTGATTCTCCTAATACTATCCCACTTTTCGGTCCTCCTTATATCCACAGTGGGCCAATTGTCTCCACAATAATGTCCAAGACATCCTGCCGTCCCATCTCCTTGAGCGTCAGCAGGAGGGTCATAATTGCATGAGATACTGAGCTGGAACTGTTACCGGGCGAGCTATTGGTGCGGCACTCCCACAGATTGAGAATCTGTTCGGTGGGCGACGGCTTGGTGGCAAAATAGGCAATATACCGATCAGTGTTCAGTTTCTTTGCCAG
This sequence comes from Drosophila tropicalis, assembly GCF_018151085.1. Taxonomy (NCBI): domain Eukaryota; kingdom Metazoa; phylum Arthropoda; class Insecta; order Diptera; family Drosophilidae; genus Drosophila; species Drosophila tropicalis. Next base: position 73,332 of record NW_027173049.1, on the reverse strand, counting down.
CAGCCGCCAGTCTCGTTCATCTGCCCGAGGCGGATCAAGAGCAGCGCATATCAGTCGCTTGGTGGCATGTGGCAACTGGACAAAGTCTATCACACAGCTCTCATTCACATAGTTGCCCTGCCGATCGATGGAGATGGTAGTGTTGGTGGTAGAAGCCAGCTCCAACTCCTCTCCAGACTCACAGAGTGGCTGAGCAGGAACACTGAACGTATAGCAATCCGAGCCGTCCTCACTGCCCTGGCCAAAGTCCACGCACAGGGTGTGCTGATCCTGACGTCGAAGAATGAATTCGCAGTGCAACAGATTGTTGCTCAGAATGTGCTGGTAGGGAATGGCATGCTCGTACGGGGCAGATGTCTCCACATCCGCACAGCGCACTCGAATATTGAGGTTAAGACTGTTGAGCACAAAGGGAAAGACCTCGCTCTCGCCCAGGAAACTGCCACCGAGTTTACTCTCCACATTTGCGCAAATGTCCTTGCTGTTGGGAAAGTCTTTCACCACATAGATGCGGAGACTGCAGTTGGCACTACTGGGCGGTGTATGCTGGCTAAAGGCCAACAGTTTCATTTTGATGGCGGGCTGCTGAATACGCGGCTCGGCCACGATGGCAAAGTGACCCAGCTGCTCTGTCATGATGTACACATGCGTCGGCTCCAATTGCACGTAAACTGGTGTATTGATGGTCTCCTCGCCCACGGACACCGCTCGGCGCCAGCTCACGTTCAGCTCGTCGTGCTCGCTGTCCGCGTGATAGATGTGCACATGCCACTGTTCCGGCGCAATCAAACAGTGCGGTATCTTTAGGATTACGGGCCTCACAAAGCTATAGTTGCGCGGCGCAGTGTGGACCACACTGCTGCAGAGAATGGAACTTTCTGTGGCACAGGTAACACGACTACTCTCATCACTTAGCAGCGACAAGGAGACATGCTTTTTCAGGTGCTTACTGATGGCCATTTCGGGTACAAAAAGCAGCAGTTCTCCATTGTACAGACGCAGCTGTCCGCCATTGCTGCCCAACAGCTCATAACTGATGCTCTTCGAGGCATTCAAGATGGACAGCTTGGCATTCATATCGAAGGTAGAGTTGGCTGTGGGTAAAAGAAAATGCATTCTTTATTCAATTCCAACATTGCTCATCTTGGCAAGCACTTACAGGTATCCGCAGTGGATGATTCTCCCGTCTCAGACAGATAATCGGCGCTTAAATCATCAATGGGGTTGGTATAACTGCAAAGAAGAGAAAATTTCATCAATTTTTAACAACTATTGCATACTTAAGGGGGAAAATGAAATTCTGTTTATTGCCAACACTTACTTGGCTGCTAGATTCGGCACATCATAGTGATGCTCTGTAACACCGCCGCACACCATGCCCACACCCACACCCACACCGACGCCCATCAAATGCTCGCCCGGCATATAACGATGTCCGGGATTGACATAATCGTAGCCCAGATTGCTCGCCTCAATGTGCATGCGCATCTCTTTCTTTTCCACCACACCGGGCATATAATCCGCATCCATAACTGCAAATGCATAAAAAAACAAGAGGAAATATTCAATTTCTGGTGCCGGAAGCCATCAAATCGCCCGTCGAGGCGTACGCCAACTCACCTGATCGGGCCATATTGTAGTGTGGATTTGCCCGTATGCCACGTCGAGCACAGCAGATTAGAGCGGCGCCAAAGGCAAAGCAAACGGCTGTGATGAAGGCCAGACCCAAGTAGAGTGTCCAATCGAAATCTGCAATCAAAACAAGCCATGAAAATCTCAATCGATCTGTGGGTATCTCTAAAGTTTTAGGAAAGACCAAAAAGGAAGTTAACATAATAGATAAAACAATTCATTTGAGACATCAATCTGGATTGAGACATAACATGGTGTGAGACAACTTTGACTCGAAAGTGCTTAATTACATATATACATATTGAGAAAAGAGTTTCCCGACTAAACTTTTAAGAAAACATTTGCTTAGGACTTGAAAACTTTTTCACTAAATCCCCTAAGGGAAAAGTTTAACAAAATGTCTTTCTTTCGTTTTTTGACAAATATATAACAATGTTGTATTTATATGAATTGAATTGTTCGATAGTTGAAACAAAACTTTTATTGTATTTGAATTTAGAAGTGTCATTTTACTTTAATGACCATTTTCATTGATTTGATTCAAGTTTCATCTGTTATTTTTTAGAATCAAAAGTTCAATAAAACATTTAACATCCATAAAAAAGGAAGACAAGGAAGTAAACAATCTCATAAAAAAGTCGTAAAAGGGTTAGAAAAAAGCAGAGGTTCCTAGAGATGATTTAGTGGAAACTATTTCCATTTTAAACTGATATCAAATTAATGCCGCCCTTAACATCTGACTCATAGTCATTAACAGATTCACAATATTTGTTTGTTTATGTTTTATTGTTTACTACTTTAAATGTTGAGAAGGCAAGTGGTTTTTTATGCAATTCAACAAAAATTTTGGATGATGACAATCAATCTGTATAAAGGTTCTAATATTTGGAACTTTTTAAAGAATGTTGACTAAATTTAATAAATTTCAAAACTAACACGAAAATGTCTCACCTTTTAATACCTGACACTCACAACATTTTCACACTTTCCATCAGGTCTAAAATTAGAACTCGAACACTTTTTTATGGCTCCGTCTTAATAACGAAATGTTTTCTTGAACAAACACCCATTAAATTATAGTTTTCGGGCGTGGCACTTAATTAGTTTCACACTTTGTAAATGTTTGCGGTGGTCGCCTCCAATGTGGAATTATTCTATTTCATTTATTCAAATTGTTATTATACCATGCACCCAAAGGGTGAAATGGTAGGTAGATAAAAGCCGTCAAAGTAACAGGCAGATGAAAGCATTTTCGAACTCATAGAATATATATATTCTTGATCAGCATCAACAGCCAATTCGTTTTAGTCATGTCTGTCTGTGTCTCCTACATCGCGGAGACTTATTTGGTATATAAATTGGTATGCCAAATCTCTAGCATGTAATATCCTTAGGGAATACTTGAAGTGTCGTAACCGAATTCGGAGCTCTACTATTTCTTATCAATCTCCATTTTATAAAAAGAGTGAAGGAGATAATCAGTGTTATCTAGAAAAAGATATTACTAGATTCATTTGAGCTTGGAAATAGTTATTGCTCCTAGTGCATGGTATATCAAAGTCGGCTCAATGATTTTCTCACTTAATTTCCTTTAAAGTTTAGTTCTCCGCTAAGAAACTGACTTTGAAATACATTAATACTTATTAATAAAGATTTGGCCGTGAAGTGGTCAATAAAGACAATGTAAAACTTCTCTTTCCAACACATTTTCCTTAAACATAAAGTATTCAAATATGAGATGGAAAAGTATAAAGATTTGAATATTTTGACGTTTAACTTTGAAGTTGAGTTATTGATTTCATAATCGAATAGAAGGAGACACAATTTAGCATTTAATAAAATAACTTATTATTCATATTGTGTAGCTTCCCTTTTTCTTTAAGCCAACTCCGTGGTCAAACTTGTTGAACATTTGATTCTGGACATTCTTTTGATTTGCCTTTATGCACGCGATGCCACGAAGTTTAAGAATATGTAAGATAAGTTTTCCATTTTACTATGCTCCACTATTGTATGGGGCAATGGGTAACTCTTAGTTTGGCCAAACAATTGAAACTGTCAGTTATGCTTTTTACTACAGCCCCCACATCTCTTCTCAACCTCCTGGGTGTATGGTGTCCGCCTGCATTTTAAGCTGAGCCCAGCCAAGACAAGACAGGGCAAAGGCAAGGCAAGACGTTGCCCTCCAACAACATGCCAATCTCCAATCTTTGTCTTTTGTATTAAAAAAATCTGTTCTGCGTAAATCCGCCACCCTCAGCTTTTCACAACTACAACAATGATGAGGAGAAGGAGGAGGAGTGGGAGTGGTTGGAGGACGATTTCTCTGTATGCTATAGAATATCCACATTCACATATATTCGTAAAAGTTGAGTCAACCAAAAACCATACCAAAACTGAACTGAACTGAACCGAACCGAACAGAACCAAACGCGGTCGCATCCTCGCCCATTACCATTGCCATCGCCATCAATCCCGAGCAACCATGCGTATCCGTATCTGCTGCTGCTGCTGCTGTTGTTGCTTTTTCTGTGTATGTCTGTATTTAATGTTTTATGTTTGTATGCTCATCCCCCCCCGCCTACCACACCCCACTCAGGTTCACCCATCCACCCGTCCAGCTACGTCTATTTCGCATTATTGTACGACGCCGGGCCCCCCGTCGCCAGGCAGCCAGCCAGTCATCGGCTCTCCGGCTCCCCAGCTAGCCCATCCTTCTCCCAAATCTGACTGCTGACTGCCATTGTTGCTGCTGCCTGGCTGTTTCCGTCGCTGTGATTGTTGTCGTCATTGTTGCTGGCGCTGGCGGTGACTGGTTGGCGAAAAGGAATCGCTGCAGCGCAAGGAATTACTCTGTATATATTATGATTATTATACAGCCGGAGAAATGGAGCTCTCTAGCTCGAAAGAACAGGAGAACTCAATAGAGAGTGGTGGGCAGCGGGAGGGGAGGACGCACCATTATACAATGTATGAAATGAGCAATTATATTCGTTGTAAATCAGCGGCAGGAGAAGCATCGGAAGCAGAAGCTTCATCCCCAAATGTGGGTCCTCTTCTTTGGGCTTTCGTTTTCCATTCGCTTTTGTGCATTTTGCATGCTGATTTTTTCCTTCTCTCTAACGTACTTTTTTTTGTCTCTTTTAGGACTCGACTCCTGCATGGGACATCAAAAGCGTATTTGTCATGCTAAGAGATTAGAGATGGAACTGAAGGAGAGACGAAGGCAAAGGAAAGGAGAGGCCACCACAACAATGGCCACATGATGAAGATGCTTCTTCAACTGTTGCCTACCCGTAGTGTAACCAGTAGTTAAGGCCAGGTATTGGCATCCCGTGGGGGATTGGCTTTTGCCGAAATGTAATAAAATGGAAAATAAGCTCCAATGTGTCACTCTTCATTCAAACTTTTCAACAGCAATCAAATGAAAAAGAAGAACGAGTAGGACAGAGAACATGAGAAGGACAAACATGCGAAATACCCGGAAATGATGTACAAATGCCAAAAAAGGCAAGTCGGGAGGGGGGCTTGGGCTACTCCTTGAGCTTGATCCTTTCAATTACACACTGTGACAGCCATATAATTGATCCCCATGGACCGCACACAAAGTAAACCAAACCAAAAAAAAAAAAACAGAAACTATATTTGAGTTGGGTCAATCGCAGTCACTCTTCACCCTGTTCAAAAATCGAATCAAACAGCAACAATGACACGACGAAAGCTTTTCAGGAAGGGGGCTGAATTGCAAAAGGGGATGAAGGGTACGGGATGGGGGCGATTGTGATTGGGATGCGGGTGTTGGTGTTGCCACATGCCTAATTATGTGGCAAAGTATACAGACAGACCAGACAGGGAATGGGGAAGAGCCCAACTCGAAGGCCAACTGCGATTGATTTGGTGCCCCTTCGATTCAAATAGCTTGGGGACGACAGGAAGTAGCGCTAAAGGGATACCACCAAAGGACTGAGTAGCCTTACCCTCTTCTATCTGAAAGTCTCGGTGGAGGGTGTTTTCTTTATACACAAAATATATATATGTATGTGTATATAAATTTTTGTTTTTCAAGTAAAAGGGAAGCCGTGCACAAACAAAATGCACTTGGTTAATTTCCCATTGTGACAATCAGCGCTGAGTGCTCAGCTTTTGTTTGACATTGAAGTTGGAGTTGGGATCTGGATTGTCTCTCATGCCCACTGCGATTGTTATTGTTGTCTAACTGTCTACTTTGTAGCTCCTGCCAAGAGCATCTTTCCTGCCCTGCTTTGCCCTGTCCTGTCGTTGTCATAAACATACACACACACTTACCATCCTTGCCAATCTGACACTGTTCTCCACGGCATTCGGCCGTTTGTATGTCTTTTCCGGCGCACAATGATTTGCCATATCCTGGCCCACCGTCATTCGAATCGATGGAGCTGCCGCCGACGCCTCCATCTCCGGCATTGTTGCCGTTGCTGCTACTGAGAGCTGCGGCTCCCACACCCATTAACTCGCCGTCTTCATCTACCGCCTCGGTAGTGGTCTGCGTTAGGCACTTTCTGCGACGCACTTGTATGCATTCCATGGAACAGATGCTCCAATCGCTCCATGCGGACCAACGAGCAACTGTAAGTAGCGAAAGAGAAGGAGAGAAATGGAGCTGTTTAGAAATCAAAAGTCATATTAACATGATTTAGCACACATTCCCGACAGCGGCATACCCCTACGCGATATATCATCGGCACAGGAAGGCACTGGGAAAAACGATTCATGGACGGAGACGCAAACTGAGAGTGAAGGATGGGAACCGCGATTGGCCGGACGGAGAACCGTAAATGCATGCTGCAATTTGGCCCCAAAGTGGTCTATGGGGAATCATCGAGGCTATATTTCCCACCATAAAATAGCTCTACCCCGCCATTCTCCCCCTCTCATCCTCTCTGACATTGCTGGGGCTTCGGCGCCCCTGTTGAATTTTTGGTATGTGCCTGTGCATGGGATGTGGACGTGGGTGACTCGAAAGTGATTGTCATTTTAATGCTTTTTCTATTTTCGCATTTTCCCTGCTATTTCAATTTTTTTCTATTTTCCTTCCTTTTTCTTTTTTTCCTTTTCGTTTGCATTAAGGGACGGAACGGAAAGTCCGAAAACTAAACAGAAAGCCCAAAATGTAAATGGTGTATATATGTATATATGTGTGTGTATGTTTGTGTGTATGTGTACATCGGCATTTGTCACTTCCTGTTTTTGGGGGAACAACACATAAAACCACCCCCGGGAGAAGGCCTTTAACACGACATCAGTTCGCCTTAGCATTTAGTTTGCCCATTCCAGCATCCTTTAACTCATCCTCATCGATGTCCTCGGCATTGGCATCGGCATCGGCATGCCAGTTAAAAGTTAAGGGTCGTACTGCCTCGACCAGACAGACTGTTGCATGAATCAGGGAATCACAGATAGAAAGAGCGAGCGTAAATCGTGGTAAGTGATTTTTAAGTTGTTATCACATACACAATGACGTCATTCGGTCTCGGTCTCTGAGTGTAAGTAAGTAAGTAAGTCACTCCAGCCACATATAGAAATATTGAGAGATTCGAGGAAGGGGCAGGAGCAGGAGCCGGAGAGAACCATATCGAATGGATGACTCCATGGTTGGTTGGATGCTGACTATGCTGTGGGCTCAGTTTAACACAATTGTTTATTGAATTGTAAAGCCAAAGGGAAAACCGGGCGAAAGGACGAACCCCAACTAGCAAATTTGACTGGCTCGATGCCTCGTTAAACATTCAAGTTTAACTGCATGAACACAATGTCATATTGGATACCAAAGAACCAATATAACCCCAACTCTATAGCCGCTCCCCCACTCACGAGTTTCATTCTGGAAGCCTTTCAAAAAAAATGCACATTGTCAGGCTTTCGTTTCAACTTACTGCGCTTACTCGACGAAATGTCAAATCCATCAGTGCTCACAATTTGAGTGTCCTCTGTTGTTGTCAGGCAACATCATTGTAATCACGGGCGTTGGCGTCAGTAGGCGTGGCATGGCCATAAGGTTGACACGGTTCCATGGGGATGAAAAGTCATAAGAAAAAGGAAAAACGAAAAAAAAAAAAAAAAAACCGAAGCGAAATTTAAAATTAATTTTATGACACACTTTTCATAGAAAAAAACGGCTAGCATCCTCCACCCCAAGAGCAACCCCACTTGAATGTATTGCCATTGCTTCTTCAGTAGAGGGTCGTCCCCATCCCCCATTCCCCACCCCCCATCGGTATCCCATCCCGTAGTGACTCGGTCTCCATTTGCCCATGCTTGTCTGTCAACAATTGCTCATTGCTGTGGCTATGCCTGCTGTGCGCCTGGCCCAGTATATGGAGTATCCGTATATCTATATATCTCGATGTATGTGTGTGTGTGTGCACTACAATACAATGCAATACAATAAATTTACATGAATAAAAGTGAAGAGTCTCAAACACATGCCGCCCGTGCGTCTGTCAATCCCGATTCCATTCCCTTGTCTTTTTTCTTCTTTTTTTGCTTTTTTTGCCCTGCGTGAATGCCTTTGTCACCATTTAGTCGGTGGCCTGCCGGCGGCAGCCACAGTCGCTCCAATCTATCCCATCTATGTATATGCATGTGGAGATATCTGTCGTCAGTCCTGAAAGTAGTACCAGCAGCCGGCAGCCGAATGCGTGTTTAAAATGAAATACTCAGCACTCACTCAAATATGTATTATGCCATTTCAGAAGGAGAAGCCTGATGACTTTGCCGTGGGGTTTGCCACGGTAAATGAAGTTGGGGGGTTTGGTCTACCTCCAGAATTCTTTTGTAGTTACCCAATGCCTGCAGATTTAATGTTTACCCTAGACATTCGATTTGGTTGCCACAATCAATGGTTTTGGCTTCTTGAAAGGGTATAGACACTTCGTCAATGAGTTGTTTGATGAGTTTCCTCCGTGGCTTATATCTTTTTTTGGAAAGCCCCTTGAACTTTTCTCGTTGTGCAGTGCTGTTGTGCCTTGGACCGACCTTCCTGGCCCTGCATTGACGGGTGTGAAGAATGTGCGTTCCACAAAGGGGAGAGAGGGAGTGAGATATCAACTGAGGCGCAGGTGGCGCCCAGAGTGCTGGCCAGGCCGCAAATGGCATTTAAATTGACAATTTCGTAGCTGCTGCTTCAATTACGGCCACACTTTAAAATTATATTCAAAACGAGCACCCTTAATCCCCCCCGAATTCCGTGTGCCCCCAAACAATTTCGCGGTCTACCACCAGAACACCGCGTGGATGAACACCTTCGTGTATATAAGTATTATTCATGTTTCTTTTTTTTCCTGTGTTGTTTACCTGGACATGCGGCACAGTCGGCCGACTTTTGTATCTGCGGACCTGAACATTGAGCGCCACCGTTCAAGGGCATTGGATTGGTGCAGGCTCGCGACCGTTTTCGTCCCTGGCTGGGTTTTCCCGCGCATTTGCAATCGCGCCAAGGACTCCAGGCGCTCCAGCCACCGTTCACTGATGTGGAAGAGAGCAAAAGAACATTACAATGCAAAAGGGTAAAAGGGTTATAGTTATATACTGACCATAGACAATCAGCACTGCCGAATCCGAGACACGCTTGCCAGCAATGTTCTCAGCACTGCAACTGTAGTTGGCCATGTGCTGGAGTGAAACCTGACGAAAGGTAAGAGTACCGCCAGCCACACTTATTCCTGGCTCACTGTCCGTTACGATGGCATTATTTTTATGCCAGGTGAGTTTCGGTTCCGGAAAACCGCCCGGTGGGTCGCAATGCAATTCCGCTCTGCTGCCCAGCTCTAGGCGCAAGGAAGTCGGTGACTGGCTAAAAGACTTGCGAATATCTAAAAGGGTGAAAAAAACAACATAAAAAGTTGGTTATGGTTATGTTAGTGGAAATGTTGCCCTTTGAGAAGACAAAGTGTTCGGCAAACTTTGTAATAGTCCTGCGTTTATAAAAATTCATGAAAATATCCCTTCTTAAAGGCCCTAGGATAATGGGCAGTATCCACAGAAATTGGTTTAATTTTTCAAACGCCTTTTTTTTGGATTTGAAGATTTCTCTCTGTTCTAAAGTACTAACTAAAGTAAAGTCTTCTTGAGAGCTCAGAACAAATCAAAAAGAATTTGCATAATTCCTCAAATCAGGCACTCAGCGTTAAAAAATGTGATTAGGAGCTCTCATGGGCTTAACATAATTCACTTGTGATTCCCAACAGGTTTAAGTGTGAAAAAGGTGGTGAAGTTCTCGCAATGTTTTCTGCGGAGTTCCTAAAACTCTTAATACACAAAAACCTCTTTCAAAGCTATAAATTTATATCTGCTTCTAGTGAATAAAAATTTAAATTGTTTTCTGAACGTGTAGAATGTTAAGTCTTAGACTGCCTTATGATTATGAAACGCAGCTTAAAACATAGAAAAACTAAAATGTTCTTTAATTTTTAGTTTGTCTTGCACGAACCCCTTTTTGACGCTTACCCTTTCAAGGTAACTCTTTTAGGTAACTGCACCTTATGGTTAATTCATTTAAATACAAATTTCTTTGAGTAGTTCAATTACTTACATGCAATGTGGACAGTGGCCGCCTGACTCTTGACTACACCACGCGAGGACCACGCGTGGCACTCGCATTTGAAGGGTCCCTTGCCGAAATACTCGTCGACCAGATCGCGATGAATTGTGGCCGTTACCTCCTCCATATGTACTCCCGTGTGTGGATCTACGTGCTTGTCATGCGTCGATGGTGGCGGCTGGGAACTGCCGCTGCACTTGAAGATGACCTGCAGGGAGTGCGATGCCTTGCATTTGAGAACGGCTGGTCGATTCTTGACCACAAAAACGCTCTCCGGCTCACTAAGAAAGATGGGCAAGGTATTGCTGGCCTCGGCCGGATTGAGTTTGCCGCCATTAAACTCTTCGAGCAACGTGCCAGAGCCACCGCCGGCACTGGAGGATGAGGAACTCAAACCCGATTTGGCACTTTCATCTTCGCTACTTGCGCCCAGAGATTCGAAGTTTGTTCTCTGAGCCGCACTATCCTCGGTGACTAGGGTGTTGGAGAAGGGGGCCACTGCTGTCAGTGGATCAATCACATCATCCTCCATTGAGGCGGACAGACTGCCGTAATCCGTTTGCGGCAGCTCCCTGGCCATTACCAATGATAGCCATATTAGTTGTAGGTTAACTATGAGTACAATCACATTTCCGGCTGTATTATTAATCACCGACGACGACGTCATGCTCGTGGTCTATTGTAGTCGTCGCTGATGTTGCCGCTCTTGTCTTGGCTCGTCGTTAATATTTCGTTGTCAGTTTCTTTTTTATCGCTGACAACGTTGTCTCTCGTTGTTTCCCTTGTCCTGTGCGCTTCCTGTGCAACTGCTGCACGTTGCACCTGCCTCACTTCTTTTCGTTGTGGCTGCTATTGTTGCCGCTGGTATTAGCATTAGCTGCACATTCACTTTGTTGTTGTCGCAGCAAATACGATCTGTAAAGTCAGATAAGAAATTCCTTTAAGTGGCTTTTTACTTCTAGCTCGTAGTATGTAGTATGTAAGTATGCAATTTGTGCGCACTCGACAATAAGAAAATGCCATAAAGTGGCATTTTGTCAAGCCACCGAAAAGTGTCCATGAATTGACTAAAGTGTTCATATCTCAGACAGTCAGGCACACCACACCCACCAATTCATTCGCATATACACAGCCCGGACGCATAGTCAGTTGTTGCATTAATAATCATCAAGTATACGACACTGATTTGTTCTAGCCATGAGGCCACAATCAAGTTTGCAATGACTTGGCAATTGCCTACCAGTTTCAATACAATGTGATTGATCACAAAAACCAATATGCCACACTCTTATAGTGCTTCTCCTTAGAATAGGGCCAAAGTGTAGGGCATTATAATGCCCGCAAGTTACAAAATTTACAAAATTAAGTATGCAAGTCATGCGTCAGGTTCTACGAATCGTTGGTACCTAATCGAAATATTAATAACAGGTATAAGTATGCTGACTGCACTTCTCCACCTCTCCATGTCTTTCTCTCGCTCTCTGTCTGTCTCCTACTCTTTCTTCTCTATATATGTATGTATACCTTCTAGGCAGGACGTTATAGGTATTATTACTTAGGCAAGAGGGGCGAGACACGTAGTGCTGTGGGAACCCTGCCTTTTGTCTTTTGAAGTTATTAGTTGTTGATAGAGTGAGACAGAGAAATGCCAATAGTTGACAATGGGCCACAGTCAAAAGTTTTCAATATAAATCGAAAATTTGTATTTGGTTTTTAATATTTGTAGAACTTTCAAAGACTTCTTTGAATCGGAAATCTTTCTTGGGAATTTTCTTTATTTTCGAAACCTTGGAAAGGTTATGACGTGGATGGGCGGTCCAGAAAGTCTATTCATGGGTGTTGATATGGATAAAATCGAATAAGGTAGCAAGTTAGATATATTTTTCAAAAACAAAATGAAAACTATGAGGTGTATTCTAAAAAATACAATAATGTAATGTTGAAGTTCAACAGCAATCAATGTAAATTAAGTTTTTATTTTACGACTTTTATATGAATTTATTGCTTTACATTTTGTTCGTTGTAATTCACAACTAGTTTAAGCGTTTAGGTAGCCAATGTGAAATCGGATTACTACAGTCAATTTTTTGAATTTTCGGCCCATGGTGCGTTCGTTGTACGGTCTTTGGCTTTCCATCGACAGTTAAGACCCTCCGCCTTTGAGTTTATGTGTTTGTCTTTGTAATTATGTATTAATCATGCATAAGTTTAAACTTCTCCAACCAGCCCCTCCACTACCGAGACCACGACTACGACGAAGGAGCACTTAAACAACTTATATAGCCACCGACGATGATGACGAGCGACCATTAAAAGGCGCATAAAGTAAAAGTCGATATGTAAATTTTACGGAAACGTTCATATGTGAAATGTGATTATGATTAGAGGCCTTCGAGGGGGCTTGCGGCCAAACTCCCTTACTTTACCACCGACTTACGCTCATGACCACGAATTGTTAACGAATGCTGGGCAATATAATAAAATATCGGTTAATAAGAAATTAAAGCCAAATAATAAATTTGATAGGCGGCGTCGTCTTCATTATGATTCTTTTCATTATCATCATCATCATCAGCATCGTCATTGTCATGTCGTCATTTCTTTTGGTTTAAGCGCCTTTTATGCGTAATTCAATTGGGTTTACAGGGTGCTTGTGGACACTTGAGTGTCTGTCAATATTTTCTACCACTCTCAATGTTTGTATGTGTGTGTTTGTGTATTTGGTGTGCGATGTGTAAGAGCCATATAACTGACCAGATTATAGTAGTATTCCCCATGGAAATGCACACACACATTTTGTTTTGTGTGCATTCAATTATGGCCAGGATATTGAAGTTCGTTTTGTTTTCGATTTGTCTAGACTTTTGTTTGACATGGCTAGGGATTGAACTGTATTGAGCTGGTGTTGGAGCCATCACTATTTGCTAGGCTGCTTAACGAAATTACATTTTTGCCTGTGGTCACATAGGCATTAGGAATCGATATGTAAGTGTATCCTTGAATTAGAATTAAAATCAACTCAACTTATAGGATATGTGGCAAGGCACAGTGGGTTGATATCTCCCACATTAATTTCAGACTTTTACAAAATGATGAAAAACAATTAAGTTTAAAAATGTTTGCATAACTTTTGATTGCAATTCTCAGAACCAAAGTCCAACCAAAACTGCTTCAAATTTAAACCCACAGTACAACAAGATGCCTGAGATTAAAGTTCCTAAGATACTTAACGAGAGCTGGTAGCCACCTAAGTGAATTAAAATGTTGACCTAGAATGTCAATTGCAATTTTTAGTCGCTTGGAAATCAAATTTAGAATACTTTCTAACAATTTCCCTCTAAATTCTAAATGCTCTCTCCTACTTCTATATTTCTACATATATCACAATTTTTCTAATCCTTTGCTTATGCTCTGATTTGCTTGACTGCTAACGATCCCCTTATAATCCCCAACTTCCTATATTGCCTTTTCTTTCTATTAATATGTTTGTTTTACTCCATAAATAAGCAAATTTCATATGCTGCTTAATCCTCTTATAATAATAATTTTCGGTTAGTTCAGTCAATTGTTAAGCATTTGACTATAAATAATTAATATGTCAACTCATTGACAAATTATAGTGCATGGTTGATGCTATTTTCTTTTTATAGTAACATAGTTTTAGCTAATCTGATGAATTTGGTCTTAGTTGACAACTGTTGCGACAGTCAATTAAGGATGATGGTTCAATGACGTTACAAAAGTCTCTAAATTAAACTTTAAAAGTTGAGTGCTATTCAATTTGGCACAGTGCAAATCTGATATTTGTAGATCTATGTATCAACAGCATCCCAAATTTGATGATTGTGTTAATAAAAATTAGGATTCTTTGAACTTTCAATCATTTATAATGCCTCTTCAGGGAAACGAATCAGCGGACTAGGCCATCAAACAAACAAGCTCACCAATTCCCAAATATAATAGAGTCCAATTTGAATTACAAAGATGGAATAAACTACATTCAGAGTACTTTCAAAGGACACAGTAGGGATGTATGGCTAAAAACATCAGACCATTACAGGGCAGTCAACCTAAGTCAAACCACAGCGAAGGACTCACAAATAAAGATAGAAAACCCCATCACTTCAAAGACTCCGGTTTGGACATACACGACTCACCCAGGAGTTTCTCTTTAAGAAAGAACTTCCACCACAGTGTGCTGAATGCAACAGAATCAACACAGTCCTCCACAGTCCTCATAGATTGTACCAAATACAATCCAATAAGAAAGAAATACCTTTCCTCTAATCCTCTCGACTCCTTTAACAACTCCAACGTCCTTTCCATTAAACAATTCCTCAAAGAAGCAAACCTATCCCATCTTATATAATCATCTGGTTCAAAGTTAACAAAATACCAACTTTCAACAATACAAATTAGACTTAGTACATACACACATATACATCTAGTATCCTGTAAATATATTTCTAACTAATTAGCACAATTTTAGCTTAAGGCCTAGTAGCTATAGCTAGATTTAAGAATTGTCCGTAATTTGCAATCACGGTTTCAATTCAGAATATAAATAAATAAATATAATGCCTCTTGATATGCTCGCATTCTGATTTACATTAATTACAACAATAAAATGTAAGTCTATCGCCGTGTATGACTAAAAATGTTAAACAAAAAGAAGATTGATTACAAAAGTCGCCATAATAAACTCATCGAGAAAGGTCGTGGCCAGAGTACCATAAAGGAGCCATTTATGAATGATAAATATCCTTTATTTATGACAAATTAATCAGAAAGTGTAATCGGAATTCTTATATGAATTAGCCCCCTTGCCTTTCAGTACAATAGTCCTCCGAGTCCCCAATGTCTTGTTCGAAGTTATATTCTTATTCTTATTATTATTATTCATATTACGTTTGTACGATCTTAAGCCGCAGTAGGTTAAAGGTTGCGTTTTAGAAAGTTGTTACGAAAGTTAGTATTTGGAAATTATGAAAACGGCAAATATTTAGCTAAATTTGATAATTGTTTCTAGATACATTTCTTGTGCTTCCATAGACTCTCTGAATCAAATAGGTTTTAGGCATCTGTCATTTGTATAAAAGTCATTCAAGTATTATTTGTTTAGCTGTCATATGGTGCGTATACGTAATTGTTGGATAAATTATGCAAATTCGTCGCTGCATATATATGTAAATACATATTTGTATAAGTAAATAATGCAATTCCAACTACTTTTGGTCAATATGCGAACCACAGTGCTTGTGTGTGTATGTGTGTGCGGTTTTAAAATAGTCCGAGGAAATGATAATGTTATTGCTTATCTGCCTTTTACCTGCTTTTCCACCTTTACAATAAATAACCTGAAGCCAGCTTTTCCCTCAGTTATGTGTGTGTGTCTGCTTATGCTGTTATTGTCAACGATACACAGAGTGAGAAAGGGAGAGCAAAGATTAATCAAAATGGAGCACATTAAATCGACAGAGGACAACGTCTTATCAGTCAACGATTTTGTGATCAATGTTTGCATTCAACATTTTAATAGATTTTTAATGAAGAGAAGTAGGCCAAATGGATTGTGCAAAGCCCTTATCAGCGCCATTTCATTGTGTGTGCATTTTATAATCGAATGGATTCTGGATGCTGTATATTTATTGATTGACGCCAAATCGACGTCAACGACAACGCCGACGACGACAAATGAAAAAAATGATAAAAAAAAGTAAAGTAGAGGAAAACTTTTGCATTGATTTTGGCACGCAAGCAAATGAATTGGGTGGATAAGAGGAGAGGAGTGAAGTGAAGTGGAGTGAAGTAGTGTGACATCACTGGAGGAGGGACACAAAACAGTTCGTCGCACACGCACAGAGGCTTAAGATTTATGGCCAGATACGCGAGATTGCGTGTGCATGTAATCATCTTATTTTGTACATATGTATGAATGGATCGAATGGAATGGATGGAAGGATGGATGGAAGTTCCGCTCAACTTTTGATGATTTCTCAACTTTGGCGGGAAGATGTGACGATGTGTGTGGAGTATGGAGGGGAAGCTCTGGCACTTGTTTCCTAAACTTGTATGCATGAATGAACGAATGAATGAAAGATTGCGTGGGATAATCGGCGTCGCATTCAATTTAATTTCACAACTATTGCGGCAAAGACGACTGCGACGACGACGAAGCCCTTCCTGTGCTAAGCAAAAAATACAAGAAGAAAAGAAAAAGAACTTTCAAAGAGAACTTCATCTTGTGGGGGAGCTGTAGTTGGAAATGGAGTAGGAGTGACGAAGTGGTGGATCGGTGCTGACGGGGAGTGGAGGAGCACGCACAATACAAGGAAACACACAAAACAAGTGAGCATTCTATAAAATAATTGATGACTGACTGACTCAGTCGCTTGGCAGCAGCAATAATTTTTATACTTCTGGAGCACTCACGCACACTCGCCGGCACACTCACACACACGCACACACTCGGCACTAAAATCAAATGCCACTCGAAACACTGCGGCAGTTACTACGCGACTATGACTACCAAAGATTGCTCTGGCCCTGGTCTCTGGTCCCTGCTCCCATGCTCCTCCTCCCTGAAGTGGATGAGTGTGTACGAGTGTGTGTGTATGTGGCTGGGATGGCAGATGCCGTTGCTTCAATTGCGTGTGACTTTTGCTCTGATGCCTCCTTCTTTTCCTTGCCATGTATGTGTAGTTATGCCCATAGTATGCCTGTGCGTGTGAGTGTGTCTGTGTGTGTGTGTTGTACAATCTTTTGGAACATCTGTAGCACAAATGAAATCTTTAGAGCTCTTGGGACCGTGCTTCTGCTGCTTGGTTACTGTGGCAATCGCTGTCGCATCTGTATTTCACATGTTGCGCATTTTGCCCAC
Source organism: Drosophila tropicalis (assembly GCF_018151085.1). Lineage (NCBI taxonomy): Eukaryota > Metazoa > Arthropoda > Insecta > Diptera > Drosophilidae > Drosophila > Drosophila tropicalis. Next base: position 56,242 of record NW_027173049.1, on the reverse strand, counting down.
ACACTCGGCTACGAAAGGCCTTCATCTCATCTCTTCTCTCCTCTTCAATAGAGACAGCTATTGTGAGTTTTGCCTTTAATTTCTTATTTCAGTTTTTTTTTCGTTTTTCGCTTTTCGGGCAAACGCTTGTCTTGTAATCAAACAATTAAAGATGATTTTAATTAATCTATTTATAAGCGACGTTATGGTTTGGTTTGCTTCCAGCAATCCTCCCTCATAACTGTTCAACTCAAATATTAATATGACAAGAGGAGGGGGCGAACCCGGGAAGCGGGAGGGTTGACAACTCTACGGGGGGAGAGAGATACATCTTTAAATTAATTAAGCATAATTGTAGTAGAATTGAAAACAAAAGTTTTAGACATGAATTATGACTGGGGCATAGGAGAAAGATACTCATGTAACTACAAGATACAATATATAGATAGACTGAGACCTCCAGCCAGCATATGTATGTATGTACAATGGACATATGCATGCAATAAGCAAATTATTTATTATGCCATCAGTTAAATAAGTGGCACACAAACTGAACAACTGATGACGGACTCTTATCATTTGTATCTGATTAGGAAACTTCTAATAAATGATGGCCTGGTCTGTGTTGAGGCATCTGTGAAATGTTAGGAAACTGAAAGTTATTCCATTCTGCTTTTGGCCACTTTCGGGAATGAGAATTGGAGCTAATTTATGTAAGTTTGTTTATTTTTGGCAAAAGTGAATCGATAATGGCAAATGGTCGACAGATGCCACCAGTAAGAACTTTCTTTTTGAATTAGAGAGAGAGAGTATATTGCTCACACATTTAAATTTTTATCAGGATTAGACATGGCAAATGCCTTTCTAAGACAAATTTATGATATTTTCTTTCTCTATGGCCTAACAGCTACCTACTTTCGTCTTTCAACAATAGCGACACAACAAGAATGGGCATTCATGTATGGGTCACATATACATTTTTCGTTTTGGTATCGATGATCGACATCTAATCCAATGTTAAGTCTAATGCCATGAACCCATGAGCCCTTCTTGTTAGGTAGGTACGGCTTAGGCTCGCAGGTCTTGACTGAATCTCTCTCTCTTTCTTTATCTCCGTCTGTAGCTAGCTCGTATGACAATTAATCACCACAGGAGTCAAAGATGCTACGCTGTAAATGTATGTAATAGTGAATGTAAGTTCTCATTCCTCTACGTTCTAGGTTGTTCCCATGCCAATAGACGCTGAAATCGAATCGAAGCCAAACCAAACCCTTGTTTGCTCAGCTAGAAGTTATGGAAGCTAGAGGCAGGGCGAGGAGGGCCACATCAAGGAGGAACAGCTGTAGGATTTCGGGAATTCTTGGTGTTGCACAACCCCTAAAAAAAAATTATGACTGCCTGGGAGTGGTGAGGAAGTGTGAGAACGTATGTACATATATATGGATAAAAGGGTAACGCTCCGCGTAAGTTGTTAAAAAAAAGAATCAAAAATAAACCGAAAGTGTGAGTTTAATCATTACGTGCATTTGTCAAGGCCTGAGAAATTATTTGAATGCTCCTGCTGGTCGTCTGGTGTCTGACTGACGCATTTTCGTCCTGCCCGTCAGTCAATCAGTCAGTCAGCTAGTCAGTCACTCAGTTAGTCAGTCAGACATTCACTCGGGGGATCATTATATGCCAATTGGCGATTGTTTGTTACCCACTCTTCGTTTCTTTCCTTCAATTCGTTTTTAACATGGAGGGTTGGTAATTGCAATTCACATTTGAATTTGAATTTGAATAACGGTTACATGCCCAAATAATAACTGTAATTGCGGCATGTAGATCGCTCTTAATGCCGTTGCTGCTGCATCTTTTATCAATGAATTGAGTGCTGCACCACTCATCATGAGGGCTCTCTCCACCCTCCACGTGAAAGCTAGCTGACAAGAAGAACAACAACAGAAAAACACACCAGAGAGCATATTCAAAACACAAACATAAATACATACATATAGAGCCAAAGCGCAATCATAAAATAAAAATAAAAATATACATGATGGCAATGGCGTTCAAAAGGGCACGCTTTTCATAATAAACATTAGCGGAGCGGACCCCGGTCTCGGTCTCGGCCTCTGCCTCGGCTACGGTTCTGTACCCGGCCTTCCTTAGCGGTCACATGGTTCCGCTCTGCTCCGTTCTGCTATTTGTTTGTTTCTGAATTGGTCGTCTTTAGTTACACTTGAATACGTTTTGTATATTTGAAGTTGTCGCTGGCTCCATGCAACCTGTGTTCAGGGCCGGATTTAAGAAACAGTTCCAAGGACAATATTATCCTTTTGAAATCAAACAATGACTCAACTAACTAACTATAATCAACTGATATTGACCAACTATTTGACCACTAAACCACTTGAATTAAAACCATTTCGATCGCTGTTCGCAAAATAAATCCTTCAGAGGACATTTGGAGCTTATTTTTAACAAATTCGAAATCGCTGGTTTTTAGATCTAAGTTCGAGTTTAGTAATAACTTTCGCTAGAGCAACAAACATAAAATGCAATGTTGATTTAAATTCGAAATCAGAGAAGTTCTATGTATGTATGTACATCTTTTTTACATCCAAGTTCAGGTCAGTGTCTTGATAATAAATAACTAGAATTGGATAGTCGTTAAGGAAGTCTAATAATCCAAACCCGAATAGAATAAAACCTCACTTAGGCTCGATGTGGGAGAGTACTTCATTGTTACCAAAAAATGTATTTGAGAATTAGTATCATCTACAGAACAATACAATACAAACAATATGGTGCAAGAAGTCAAGTCCTGGACTGCTTAGATCCGCTACTGCTAAGACTACACACATTTCAAGAAGTGATAAGAAACTTTTACTTGAGGCTCCTTTTACAATTCCGCTCCTGTGCGTCCTGTTTGAATGTGTGCGTGGAGTGGGGGTTTTTGGTTTTTTTCATACTCGTGTTTCTACTTCTCACTTTAGCTCACTGGCCACTGCTACTGCACTTTAGCTTTAGCCACTTGAATGCACTTTGCAGCGAGCCTTAAAAATAGAATTGCAATTGCATACTTAGAGGCGCAGGAAGCAGGCTAATACCGCAGTGTCCCCTTTTTTTTTGTTGCTGTATGTCTTGTCTTGTCTTGTCCAAGCAGGAGTCTTATTATAGTTAAGCATCGCAGAGGCTACTTACGTCTTATGCTTTTGTTGTTGCTGTTGTTGTTGGTGGTGGTGCGACCAAAGGAGCGCGCCTTCTTTGGATCCAGTTTCAGTTACATGCAACGTCCTATCTATGGTATCCTTTTTATTTAGGTGAGCGTGTGTGTCTGTGTGTGAGTGTATCTATGTATATATGTGTTGGTTTAGGACATCTGTAACCCTATCTGTATGGCCATTTACTGGAGTCTTTTTAGTTTTTTGTTTGGCCTGCGTACATTGTGCCCTTCATGTCAATATTTCATAGTTCCCATCTGCATTTGCAGGAGCGTGTATGCCTTTGTATGTGTATGTGTATGTGTGTGTGTGTATCTATGTATCTACTTTCATTTAATTGAGCACTTCACATAATGTTGCACAGGGACAAGGAACACCACCGAATATCCTGCTGGTGCCTCTTTCATACACTATCACACACACACTATCACAACAAAAACACAATAAACACCATCATCATCATCCGCTTCACTATTGTTATTGTTGTTGTTGTTGTTGATTGAAACACAGATTCACACGCATTAGGTATTCTTCTTCTATTTGTTGTCGTATCTCCCGCATAAAGTAAAAAAGACGATCTTATAGCTTTGGCGGGTTCGAAGTTTCAATTATTCGCGCATACCGGGAACACCAACCGATACCAGCGACACGCAAGACAGGAATGAATCAACACAACAAAAAATGAAACAACCCGATTCCACATTCGTGTTTCTCTTTGAGAGCGACGAGAGAGCACACAGTGAGAGAGAGCAGCCGGACAGAGAGAGAGAGAGCGAGAGAGAGAGTGCAGTGGGAAAATTACTCTCTTTGTGCGCCCCCACAGCATCCCCAGTTTGTCTTGCTGTTGTCGTTGTTGTTGCTGCTGATGCTGGCATATGGAACGCAGGAAATGGGGAGCTCCAGCTTACTCTCCATCGTGAAATCAATGTATCTCTTTGGCTATTTTGTATCTTTTTCCTGTTGTTCGTGCGTGTGTGTGCGCCTGTATGTGATTCTAATTTTATACTTCAAATTCCTGAGATACTTTCATATTTTCGTTTGATGATTTATTGACTGCAGCAGCAATTAAAAGGCCTTTTATTTCACTTTTTATCAACTTCGTCTCATTGACATTGAGGATGACTGCGACTACTATGAGGACGACTTAGGCGGCTGCTTCTGCTGCTGTTTGTGTGTTTTATTTATATTTTTGTTGTGCGCGCACCCACACACACACTCACACAATCATGAGGAACACATACACACGCCTGGCCCTTACACACACACCTACACACCTCCAGGAAACTTTTCATCTGTTGTTGGGGAAGCTGCTGCAGAGCACTTTTTGTTTTTCTTTTTTGCATAGGAACTTGAATTTTTTGTTATTGTTGATTTCAACAAATTTCGTTGGATAATTTTACTATTGTCTACACTTTTTTTCTTCTTGTTTGTGAATTAAACAAGTTCTTGCCGTTTTTGCAATTCTCGCTCTGTGGAGCAGCGCATTCTTTGGCCAGCGCTAAACTGAACTTGCTCCACAGATTCCTGTTACCTCTCGTGCTCTGGGGTTGGGGATAAAGTGTGACCCGTTACTCGCAAAACAGGGATGCCGAAAACAAAACAGAATCCCTCAAAGTTCCTTTAGATTTAAATTGGAACAAAACTAATTCCGTCATATATAAAATAAAAATCGTTATAAAATATATTTGTCTGTTTATGAAACAATCACATTTTCAAAAATTATTTGAATAAACTGGGACTTTTTGTGTCACATATATGTATGTTGTTAATTGACATTTGAAATAACATTGGTAAAATTTTGAATTTTATATATACATATACAGGGGAGAGTGGGGCTAATCGGCGCATTTTTTTTATCCTTCATATATACTGATCGGGAGCTCGTATCCTCTCATATGACCACTTATGTAAATGAAGGGTTAATTCATTGTCCAACTATTGATCAATGATACTTATCGATATAATTTACTGTTATAAAGCAATATCTGTTTTTTCGAACATACCCCAAATTGGCTTTGTTAAAAATCGCGGGGCAAAGTGGCGCATCGACATTTCACAAGTTTTTATACCCTTGCAGAGGGTATTATAAACTTGGTCAGACGTTTGTAAAGCACAGAAGGACACGTTTCCGACCCCATAAAGTATATATATTCTTGATCAGCATGAGAAGCTGAGTCGATATAGCCATGTGCGTCTGTCCGTCCGTCCGTCGGTGCGTATGCGTTTTACTCAGCCACCTTAAGAGATATCGGGCAAATGAAATTTTGTTTCTGTGCTTTTTATTATCTGGCGCTGATCAAGTATGAAAATTGTCAGGATCGGACAACTATATCATATAGCTCCAGAACAAACATTTTCATAAAAATTAGAGTATCCCCATGAAATTTACTACGATGATAGTATTGGATATAAGAATTCAGATTCCAAAATTTCAATCCGACCGGATAAATGGAGCACAAGTTACAGTCAATATAAATCGGTTCAATCGCTACCGGCAGCGCTGCTTGCTGCTTACTACGTCATCATCAAATCAACAGAGCACATGCAAACACACACAGACGCAACGCTACATGAACTGTATGTGTATGCGTGCCTTGCTTTGCTTAGGGAATGAGGGAAGAATAAGAACAAGTTGTAGTATGAAAAGTAAAATTGTTTTGTTTGTATATTGATGAATTTTTTTTTTTTGACATGTAAAATTATTATTGTCAAGGACTGCAAAGTGATTTTCCGAAAAAAAGAAAGAAAATATAGTTTAATATTAAAACATTTGTTTAAAAAAAAAACTTTTTGTACCACCAACAATGTTGATTGGTTTGCACTTACATTTATGATTGTTAATTAGTATTCGTGAAATAGTATTAGTATTAGTTAAATAGTATTCTGATCCGTCTGATTCTAACATCCGTACTGTTTTTATCAATAACTAGTTTATATATCTGACTTTTATTCTAGTTATATAGTTATGATTTTAAAAAGCCAAATTTTAATTTCTACTATTGCGCCATTTTGCCCCACCCTTAGTTTTAGCATCTTAAACTAAAAATTTTAAAACTGTGTGAATTTAAAAAAAAAAAGGAATTGCACACCATAAGTTAATACATGTCGGAACCTGTTTTAGTTAACATCGATCAAAGTTAAAAATTTTATCAATGTTTTTGAAATCATTTCTTGTCGAAAAAAATTGATTTTTGAGGTTAAAAATTACATAATCCCAAAAATTTCGGATTCTACGGATTGGATACGTCTGGATTAGCCCCACTCTCCCCTACATATATTTAGATACGATCTGATCATTTACGTTTCAAAATATTGTGAAAAATTTAAAAACTTTCGGTCCAGTAGTATTCAATTGATTGAACTAATGAGCCATTGAACAAAACTTTTTTAATGACTCGCTTTAAAACTTTTGCTGCCGCTTTTAATAAATGTTATGTTATTTATGTTCGCTGATTTAATTCCTGTTACCCATTCTCGATTGACAGTTGACCAAACCCACTGAAAGAAGAAAAGGAATCCTCAATGTCGCGCAAAGCAAAATTACTATAGTTGGTGTAGACTAAAATGCTCCTGCATTATCATTTTCCGACTCAACCGCGACTTGGTCAGCCATCAAACCGAAATGTTCGAAAGGGCTTTCCTTCAAAGATCTCAAGTAGGCTTAAACGTAGTGCTTCCTGAATGATCACTTGGATTTGTCGTTACAGCAAATTTAAATATGTATATTTCATAATAATATATTCTCCCTTAAGTCTATGATTTTCACGGAAAATACCCTTCTGTCTGAATCAGCAATCAATTTCTTTACTCTAATGAAAGTTTTAACACCAATTTGTATTTGATGAACGCATGAACACAATTTGAATTATAACTTCTTTCGCTCTGTAAACATAATGTTAATTGACACAAACATCTAGCTCACCACTATGTTGCCCTCTCGCTCTCTCATGTTGTCTCACCAAAGCCGTTTAGTTCCCGTTATTTATTATGATATCTCCCTCTTGCACAAATGCTCTCACTAACGCTATCTCGCTCGTGTCGCCAATGCTGATATCTCCCTCTTACACGATTTTTTTTGTTCTAGCAGAGCTTGCAAATAACAGTTGAGCGATTCTTTGCGTTCGCAAATAACTGTTTTCAACCGACAGTTTGAGCGAAAACTCAGAGCAACAGTTTCAGCCCAGAACAAAACCGTTTATTTTTCATTTCTTTTGCTATGGTTATTCTCGGACACTTTGGTCGCTCGCCATCAAGCAAAGTGTTTTTTAAGTAGTTGCGAGTCAGATTTGGTTTCACTTGTGTTTGTGATTTCGTTGCGATCGCATCAAAATTAACCTTTGGGTCGTGACAAAAGTAAATTTTAATTCTTTACTTATTGCAAAACTGAATGAATATTAATTAAAAATAATATATGCATTATGTATTTAAAATATCAAAGAAGTTAAATTCGGCTATGCCGAAGTTTATATACCCTTGCAGTCCTTGACAATAATAATTTCACATGTTCAAAATTTGTTTTCTGCAACTCAATTCATTAATATACAAACAAAACAATTTTACTCTTCATACTATGTACAATTTGTTCTTCTTCTTCCCTCATTCCCTAAGCAAAGCAACGCACGCATACACATGCAGTTTATGTAGCGTTGCGTCTGTGTGTGTATGCATGTGCTCTGTTGATTTGATGATGACGTAGTAGGCAGCAAGCAGAGCTGCCGGCAGCGATTGAACCGATTTATATAGACTGTAACTTGTGTTCTATTTATCCGATCAGGGTCAAATTTTGGGATCTGAGATTTTATATCAAATTCTATTATATTGGTAAATTTCATGGGGATACTCCAATTTTTGCAAAAATTTTTGTTCCAGAGTTATATGATATAGTAGTCCGATCCCAAAGATTTTCATACTTTATCTCACCCGGGTAAAAAAAAGCTCCCAAAAAAATTTCATCCCGATAGCTCTTAAGATGGCTGAGTAAAACGCGTACGCACCGACGGACAGACGGACATGGCTATATCGACTTAGCTTCTCATGCTGATCAAGAATATATATACTTTATGGGGTCGGAAACGTCTCCTTCTGTGCGTTACAAACATCTGACCAATTTTATAATACCCTCTGCAAGGGTATAAAAAAATATATAAAATCCAATAAATAAGTGTTCTTAATACTATTGGGGTCAACATGATACTAGTAAAATATACAATAATAATATTTTTTTTACTGGCTTAGGAGGGATGGATGTCTACAATATTTTCAAAGAAATAAATTTTATTTAAAACAAAAACATATTTTTGATTTAATTAAAATTATATTTAAAATTTCAGCCATTCATCTAGCCTTAAATTTACGGAGCAACACAGCAAAAAACACTTTGCGATGAGTTTTTTTTTTTTAAAGGTCTTGAGCTGACAGTTATTGTTTGAGCGTCAACTGTTTCGCTCTCTTTTTGTTGCTCATTGCAAGACCTTCTCTCAAATCGCCCAAACGGTATCTCTCAACAGACAACCGAAACGAAAAGAGCCGAAGTGTTCGCCTCAGAGCGAGACCGCATGTGTACAATTTTTTCCGTTATGCTCACAAGCAGAGCGCTAGAAAAAAAACGCTCAACTGTTATTTGCGAAAAAGCGCTCAAAGAAGTTCGCAAATAACTGTTTCAACCGACTGTTTGAGCAAAAACACAGAGAGCAACAGTTTCAGTTGGTTGCTTGACGAATCTGTTCTGCCCAGAACAAAACGGTTTTTTTTTTCGTTTCTTTTGCTCTGGTTATTCTCGGACACTTTGGTCGCTGGCAATCAAGCAAAGTGTTTTTGGAGTAGTTGCGAGTCAGATTTGGTTTCACTTGTGTTTGTGATTTCGTTGCAATCGCATCAAAATTAACCTTTTTAAAAAAGAAAATATAAATACACCAACACATTTACAAAAATCACGCTATACCAGCCTCATTGCCACGTAAATTCGGCAGTTGGCAATACTATCTCAAAATTTACAACTTTTTTTTAGCTATAGTCCCGCTAAAAACATAAATTTTCTTTTGCTAATTATTAAAAAACTACAAAATACATAGCCAAGGCGCACCTGAGGTAGTGCTCGTGGAATTTATCCCTTTCAATTGATACCAAATTTATGTAATTTAAGCCCGTTTTGCGTCCGAGCAGCTTAAGTATTTATTTACCACTCTCTATAGCATACTTTTTTCAACCCACAATTGAATTGCATCAGGGTACATTATTTTATTTATTCTTAAACATCATTTGCTGCAATATACACCATAAAACTCAGCAATCCACCACCCTTGGTACACATGTTTAGGGGCATCACCGGCATATGACCTAAAATTGATTTGCTCTTCAGCTAGATCCGATCGTTGTTAAGTTTTCCCAAAACGAACTCATCCTTTTCGAAAATGTTTTTTAGATGGTCCTTCAATCCTATGACTCAACTCAAGGATAGGCTCAGCGTGTCATAGTTTATGGAACTCTTCCTTTTCGAAAATGTTTTTTAGATGGTCCTTCAATCCTTTGACTTAACTCAAGAATAGGCTCAGCGTGTCATAGTTTATGGAACTCATCCTTTTCGAAAATGTTTGTCAGATGGTCCTTCAATCCTATGACTCAACTCAAGGATAGGCTCAGCGTGTCATAGTTTATGGAACTCTTCCTTTTCGAAAATGTTTTTTAGATGGTCCTTCAATCCTTTGACTTAACTCAAGAATAGGCTCAGCGTGTCATAGTTTATGGAACTCATCCTTTTCGAAAATGTTTGTCAGATGGTCCTTCAATCCTTTGACTCAACTCAAGAATAGGCTCAGCGTGTCATAGTTTATGGAACTCTTCCTTTTCGAAAATGTTTTTTAGATGGTCCTTCAATCCTATGACTCAACTCAAGAATAGGCTCAGCGTGTCATAGTTTATGGAACTCATCCTTTTCGAAAATGTTTTTTAGATGGTCCTTCAATCCTATGACTCAACTCAAGGATAGGCTCAGCGTGTCATAGTTTATGGAACTCTTCCTTTTCGAAAATGTTTTTTAGATGGTCCTTCAATCCTTTGACTTAACTCAAGAATAGGCTCAGCGTGTCATAGTTTATGGAACTCATCCTTTTCGAAAATGTTTTTTAGATGGTCCTTCAATCCTATGACTCAACTCAAGGATAGGCTCAGCGTGTCATAGTTTATGGAACTCTTCCTTTTCGAAAATGTTTTTTAGATGGTCCTTCAATCCTTTGACTTAACTCAAGAATAGGCTCAGCGTGTCATAGTTTATGGAACTCATCCTTTTCGAAAATGTTTGTCAGATGGTCCTTCAATCCTTTGACTCAACTCAAGAATAGGCTCAGCGTGTCATAGTTTATGGATCGGCAGACCTCCTTTATTTCTCGGGTAATCATCTCTTCTAAAAACGGTGTCCATCACCAAAAGTACCTTGCTTTCGCAAAACAAATCTTTTTCCTTTGTGAAAGATCCCACCAAATGCCTCACATCGTGCACGTGTGGAGGTGGCACATAAGGACATATGTCCTCCACAATATTTAGGGCACGTAGGTTCATCCGGAACCTGTCAGAAATAATGGCCACTATATTACGCCTCAACGGTCTGGGCACTTTCATTAAGACTGTGAGAATGCTCTCAGCAACTTCATCATTATCGCTTTTTGGGTAGTGCCCACTACCAGTGGTCAAGTTAGTCAAGTACATGACAAAAATCTGTAAAGAAATATATGGATGTATGATATAGATACAGTGGCGGACACGAATTTAAGACGTTTTTAATTTTTTTTTTTAGTTCTGATTTTCTCGGCTCCTAAATAACTTAATGGATTAATTTTTTTCTGTAATTTGTTGGTTATTGTGTTCAGATAATGGACCGTAAGAATGGTCTTCATAGTTTAATCCGTTTTTTTCACAGGTGCATTTGATATATACAGATATGTACATACTTACTTTGTGAACATGGGGCAAGCAATGCTACCAGAATTCATCAAAGTTAAGGGAATATAAGTACGTTGTCCCCCTTCAGAAGGGACTCTGCCAAGTGGAGGGTATTGCAAAATACCCCGTTTCTCATGAATTGGATCTTTGCCTCCAGATTTTCCCTTAATTTGGACCTACTTTCCATGGACGTGTTGCCCAATCCTGGAAAATAGTTCAATTCGAATTTGAAATTACGAAAAGACACCGCGTAATTTTCCATTGCCATTGCGTTAAAAGAAAGTTTATTTTCATCGATGCATTGATTAATTACACAGGCCGACATGATTTTTGCTGACGTTAACTTGAGAGGTGTTCCTAACTAATTCGGGTACGCTGATTTTGACTGCATACTTGGTTTTTGTCCATCACGTCCAGATTTTGTGAAATCTGGAGATCTGGGGTTGGAAAATAGGCACCCAAAAGTATACTATAGAAAGTACAAACAAAAATTTTCTACTTTTTTAACAGATTTTAAAATATTCTGTATAAGAAAATTAGTTCTTGTTTGCACATAAAACTAATAAACAATATGTTACACGCAGTAGAGTTCCATAATTCTTTAAAATTAAAAAGCAGACAATACTTGGAATCCCTATAGCATACTTTTTGGTTGAAATTTTACTCATTATAGAACTATATCCAGAGTGTAAGATATTATCCATTATAACAAAGAAATAACTCTTTGATATTTTGTAAATTTTTGTTAAACCAAGCCTAATATATTAATAGGATAAAATAATAATGTTTTTAGTACAATATTATGCCTATATCATGGAATAATATATTACAAATTAGGTCATTTTGAATAATTTGAACGCATTTTTTTCGAAATCCTGACGTGATGGAGAAAAACTAAGTACAGGACCGTGATCAGCACCCCCCAATTACTATAGGAGACCTATTGAACTTCAAACACTTTTTCATGACCTCAAAAATGTCGGCCTGTGTTATCGGCAATCGAACGACTCTGCCAAATTGAATCAAGATCGGGTGATTATATCATAGAGCTCCCATAGGAATAATCGGTCGACAACAGTGACTTTGATCAATAATTTGCTATGCTAAGATTTTTAGATAAAACGTTTTTCCAATTTGAAGACGATATTTTATGTTGAATGACCACAAAGTTCCTTTTAATTCAAATTGGAACAAAACTAATTCCGTCAACATGTTTCAATATGTATCTGCAATTTTCCATCGCCATTAACATTTTGCCACATTATTATTCAAAGCAGGTTAGAACAACAAATTGTCAAAAACCAAAAATAAATAAATAAATAATTAGTCCCAGCGAACGACGAATCACTCGAAACCGTCTGTCCATTCGTCTATCTGTCTATCTGTCTGAACGTTTTGAACAAATTTGACATGTGGAGACCCCCGTCCCTCTAGTGAATAACTTCCGCTGCATAAACACATGTACATAAGTGTTTCCAATTTGGTGTTAAGTAATTCTAATATTAAGTTTTCTAATTTTGGCATCCACACATCGACACATTTAACATTTTTGCTTCCATCAAATCGTGTTAAAACTGGATCAATAATATATGAAATGTTTGTATTAAAAAAATAAACAGCTAGTGGTGATTTGATTAAGCTTGAGATTTATGATCTTTGTATTTATTTATAGTTTCTTATAATTTATGGCCAATGCTAAAGATCATATTAAAACAAATTTTACATATTTCCCACAAACTTTATTAAGCATTTGCTTGCACATTTCCAATATATTTTCTTCTTGCAATATTTAACAGGATGTTTTTTTAGACAAGTTTGTCTTACAGTTCTAGAAAAATGTACAATTAAGCCCTTTTTTGAGAGAATAATAATATTTTTTGTGAGAATAATATCAAAATTAATTTAAAACAACAAATATATTTTGAAATATAGCAAGGAGTTCTTTTTGGTTGTGGTTCATTTCCTTTATCAAGATCAAAGTAATACGATTCGTCAGTGGAGAACTCCATTCCGTGGCGCTCATCTTCCTGCACTTCTTCATTTTGATTTTCATCTTCTTTGAATTGAAATATTTGCTTAGCCCACCAACATATTTCGGCCAGTATAGCATCTGGAGTTCGTTTTCCCTGACACCTTAATTCAAATGGCAAGGCAATTTGATGGTACAGCTCTCTATGTTCATATGATTCAGTCCATAGGTGTCGACTAAATTGGTCCAAATGGTGGTGAAGAAAGTGAATTTTCAGGGAAATACGGACTCCAGTTTTCGAAAATGAAAGCCCAACGAAGGTCTCCTTTATCGGTGTCCATACAATGAACTCGTCGCCAGCTAAAACTTTGTTGAAATCTTCAGACTCTACCAATCTCCGAATATCAGATCCAATTAAAACGCCTAAAACATTTGATATAAGTCAAAAGTATTCGTGTAGATATAAAAATATGACTTACTAATCATTGGAAAGATTTGTTGTAAACAGCAAAATGTGGCGTCGCTTCTACCGACAACCATCAAAATTCCACCATTTTTAAAATCCATTTCATTTTTTCATACGTCTCTTTAGTATCAGTTCCATATACGATGGGGATCGATGGCTTTGAATTGTTATTTTCAAGCTAAATTTTGAACTATCAATGAATAGTCTCCAACCGTTTGGCCTGTACTGAACACCCATCTCATTCATGAGAAACAAAATATCGTGACAATAGGCAAAATTATTTTCTTTGTTCACCGTAAAAAACTTTTTGAAGTGTTCCTTGCGATTTCGATACGCTGTGACTCTTGTACCTGTTGCTAACAAGTTATGGGATTTTAAAAAAGATGCTAACATTTCTGATTTTCTCTGCGTTAGCTCTAATTTTGCAACCATTTCATCCAACATGCTTTGTGTTATAAGAACTGGGTGATTTGATGGTTGGGGGATATACTCGGAGTGATCATCAAATACAGTCGCATTGCTGTAATGACTAACATTTTCTGTGCCTGGTTATTTTAGTATTGGAATATTTTGGGAATGGTCCAGGGGCAGTTGCACACTCGGAACGGAGACGTAGACTTTGTTTTTCGCCTTTCTTTTGTTAAGTCCAGTCACATTGTTGGCACAAGCATAACAATTTTTTGGTCATGTTCTCCTGGATTGTACCACATCATTGGTACACCAAATGCATCCAGTTAACCAACCCGACATAAGAAGCTCCTCAAACTGTATTTTGGCGCCCACGATTCATTAAGTATAACATCACAATTAAAGTAATGTCGAAATGCCTTAACAAAATTTTTACTAACTGATCCGTGCTTATCACTCGCCGGGGTAAAACGTCCACAACAGTAGCAGAAGTTATTAATATTGGGACTTTAAACTGCGGGCACTTGTTCTTAATACTGATTTTTACTACAGTAAGTAAGCTTACTGTAAGTTTTCTAAGCTGTGCTTGAGTTGCCGTTACTTACCGGAATCAATTGCTATCGCTCATATACTTTGAACAATATTCTATTAGAATCCGAACGGAGAATTTTTTTTTTTATAATTTATATATAAGTATGTACATATGTATGTACTTATGTTCCGTTGGAATGCTTCGCGTTAAAGAACATACGAGAATCTTGCAATTTAGACTTTAATCATAACAAACTTTTTCGTTATTGGCCGACTCGCCGACTTAGGTATACCATCATACACCAGTAAAGCAAATATTTCAATTTTTTTAAACAAATGCATTTTCACATGCTTTTTATAAGCATTCGAGCACCCTAGCGCCCCCACCAGCCAACTCCGGCCTTATGGAAAAACGTTTTTATGCATAACTCGACTATTTTTTGTTAGATTTTAATCAAATTTGGTATTTTTCTGGATATTGCATAAGGTAGAAAAATACGGGAGATAATCTAGTTTTATCAAATTACGAGGGCGGAAAGGGCGTGGCATACAAAATCTGCAAATATTAAGCAAATATACATATCAAATTTGGAGTCTCTAGCTAGAAGAGTATTTGAAATAAATGTTTTTTTTTTAATAATCTATTTACATACTAGGCGAGTCTACATATCAAATTTGGTGGCTCTAGCATTTACAGTCTTCGAGATCTGATGGTTCATACGGACGGACGGACGGACAAGGCTAGATCAACTCGGCTGTTGATCCTGATCATGAATATATATACTTTATGGGGTCGGAGAAGCTTCCTTCTGCCTGTTACATACGTTTTGGCCAGTTAAAAATGATCGTAAGGAGCACCTCTCAAATTAACGTCACCCAAAATCATGGCGGTCTGTGTTATTAATTAATTTTTTAGTTTATTCTTTTAATGTGTTATTAATATATTCAAAAACGAAATTAAACATTTTTCTTCAAAGTGATTAATGAATTAATTACACAGGCCGACATTTTTGAGGTCATGAAAAAGTGTTTGAAGTTCAATAGGTCTCCTATAGTAAGTGGGGGCTGCTAATCACGGCCCTGTACTTAGTTTTTCTCCATCACGTCAGGATTTCAAAAAAAAAAGCGTTCAAATTATTCAAAATGACCTAATTTGCAATATATTTTTCCATAATATAAGCATAATATTGTACTAAAAACATTATTATTTTATCCTAATATTTATTAGGCTTGATTGAAAATGAATTTAGAAAATATCAAAGAGTTATTTCTTTGTTATAATGGATAATATCTTACACTCCGGATATAGTTCTATAATGAGTAAAATTTCAACCAAAAAATATGCTATAGGGATTTCAAGAATTGTCTGCTTTTAAATTTTAAAGAATTGTGGGAATTTGCTGCGTCTTACAAATTGTATATTAGTTATATGTGCAAACAAGAACTAATTTTCTTACACAGAATATTCTAAAATCTGTTAAAAAAGTTGAAAATTTTTGTTTTAAACTTTCTATAGTATACTTTTGGGTGCCTATTTTCCAACCCCAGATCTCCAGATTTCACAAAATCTGGACGTGATGGACAAAAACCAAGTATGCAGTTAGATTCAGCGTACCCGAATTAGTTAAGAGCACCTCTCAAGTTAACGTCAGCAAAAATCATGTCGGCTTGTGTTATTTCTTTGCCAGTCAAACGCTTTGTCGCCATGATAAAGGGAAATTCAGTTACTGTGAGCCGCCTAAAAGTATACAACAATATTTGCTTGCATGTTCGACTTCGACTCCGATGCTCGAGTTCGACTCCTTTGATTGATGTTGGTACTACGTTTTCGTTTGAGCACCTTGCTCACTTTTTGAGCAAATACTTCCAAAGGGGATGTGCAGTGTGACCAGAGTCCACAGCTTACAGGGTGGTCACAGTGAGTGGAGCGCTATTTTAAAAAGAAAACCGATTTCATTCAGAGGTCTTCGCTTGTTGTGTTTGCGTCGTGTGTGCTGCGGGAAATTAACGCGGTCTTAGCCTCTAAGCTCGAAACGTTAACCACAACAATAAAAAATTCAACTCAAATTCGTGTCGAAGTGCTGAATTTGCAAAAAAAAAAAAGGAAAAGAGAAAACGAAAATTCTGCAATTACACAATTTCAAAGCGGCATTTTGCATGCGCTTCGGTGGATCGTTAACTATCATTATATTATCATCTGGCCTTTTTGATGCTGGCCAATACGAAGTGTCCAAGTGTGTGTACAAATATATATCTGTATATATCTAATTGTGCGATCGTCAGCTCGGTGTTCTGACAGTGTGTGTGTGTTTGTCGTCGGCCTCGTCTGCGCCCCCCGCCCCGCCCATTCGTAATCGAGTGTATTGGCTCAAACAAAAACGTCTAAAAAAAATAAAACAAACGCGATCGCAGCTTTATTTATATTACTCCGTGAAATTGTTGGTTTTTTTTTAATTTTGCTTTTGTCGTTTCGCAAAAATAAATAACAACAACAAAACCGAACAAAAGTAACAGCAACAGATTTCTGGCGAAAACAAAGAAGAATTACAATTCTTCGAAATTCACTTGGCCATTTGGGGGTGCAAGTTTGGCTTTTGCGATGGGTGTATAAAGCGAAGTAGTCTGCCTTCAGTGCAACGCCCCACCCACCCAGAGCCCCCCTCACATCCGCTCGACAGTCGAAGTCCCCCAAATCTTGCGAGATATTTGCAAGAGCAAATAAACAGAAGATCGGATCGAATAATTATTTATACAAGTTTGTGAAAATAAGCAAAAAATAAAGTAAAATGAAAATGCAAAACCATCTCATGGATACCCCGAGGAGATTAGCATCAGGATGCGGAGGCAGATGTCTGGGAATGATCACGATCAGCATTCTGCTACTACTGCTGATTGATTCAACCTCGGCCTCCATGTCATCAAATGCCGGCTATATTGATAATGGCGATATGAAAGGTAAGTTGTGCCAATTCTACCTATCAACCACGATGAGGCATTCTTCTTTCCCCGAGGAGGCCCCGAATATTACAGCACGTAGACAAAAGTAGATAAAACTGGTACTAACAATAAGATAGATTACAAAGACGCGGCACCCAAGAACCAAGATAACTCACTGTGTGTGTGTAGAGACAAATCTTATTTCGTTGATAAAAAGATTTTTCATTGAATTCATTGAGACCGAAAACTGACGAAGAAGAAGCAGGAGGAAGGGAGGAAGTATCTTGGGCATCTCTCATTGTACATCTGTTGCTTTGGATTTTGTTCGTTCTGGTTCTTTGGGCCCTTTGTGAACAGGTTTACAGAGCAGCGTGATTTCGATTTCCCATGGCAAACAACAAGGAGCCGGAGCGGAGTTTTTCTACCTGTTTACTTTTACCTTACCTGTGCGTGATCTCTATCTCTCTCTCATTCGTACTCTCTTGCTATCTGTGACTCAGGTAGCGGCTCATTGCCATTAAGCATCTTCCTTCTTCGCCTCTCTCTCTATCTACCTTATGGTAAATATGAATGAAGTACAGATTGCTCGTTAAAAAGGACAACATTTGCTTTGGAGCGGGGGTGGAAGGAACGAAAAGGCTAAAGCAACAACAACAGCTATTCAAATTTTCTTTGCCCATATACTGTGCCCCTCTTCGGTTGCCCCATTCGATCAGAGGTTGTTGTTTTTGTTGTTTGTCTGTTGTTGTGTTTGCTCCACCGATCCGCCTGCCTCTTGATGTTGCAAAAACCAGTTTTGGCTCTTTACTTGCTTTGTAGTCTTTTTTTTTTGTTTTAATGTCTTTCTTGCAAATACAAACCCACATGCATGGTATACTCTCTGTATCTCTGTCTTTGGCTTCCTACCACCTGTCCCCGAGAGACTTCTCTCTCTCTCTCTCTGTGTGTCTCTTTATACGCATCTGAACCGTGAGATTTTATTTCATGCAAAAAGTAGAAGTACTTGTAAGCCAAGTTGCAGGTGTTTTTTTTTTCGTTTCTTGCTTTTAACAAACCCCAAAAAGCAAGGAAATCAACTTATAAATAATTTTTGCCAATTTCTGGCAATCAACGGTGTGCAAAATGCATTTACCATTAATTTCACAAAACACATAAAAACAGTCATGAATAATGCCCATTATAACTGATAATAGTAAATAACCAAAAGTAAGAGCTGAGAACTGATAAGACTGGGTAGATAGATAACACGAAAACGAATTAAAGTGACGCATAACTTCGAAAGACAGAGACATTTGATGTGGCTAAGTGATTTTCCAAGGAATGGTACTCGAAACAGGAGTATGGCTAAGTGGCCAGCAAAGGATCTAGCAGGCACTTAGGCTAGTCGACTCGAGACGGCTCAAGTGTCGGGTCCTTTTTTCCCAAAAACAAAAATCATGAAAACTGAAGTCGTTTGTGAGCAGGTAAAAGCAAAAGCAAATCGATCGATCGCCCACGTCTCAAGTTCGTCCTCGAGACTGCTTTCTTTTTATGCATGCAGCGACCTAAAACAATACCAAAGTATTAAATTTCATAAGGACATGCCATATTTTGTGTTCTCTCTCTCTCTCGCTCTCTGCTGGTTGTCTCTGGCGGATGCACAGAAAGTTCCCATGTGCAAGTCCTTTTCGGGAAGAAAAAAAACAACGGTATATCTTCGCTTAGCTGGAAAAACACTTCAAAATGCATGCATGTCTCTAATTATGAAGAGGTGGAGGGGGAGTAGGAGGCCATCCTATTGCCTCTTGCCTTAAGAGCCACCAGCAGGAAAGCATCAGCATGTCTGTTACTTTATCTTTTCAAAGATATTTCCCTGTTCTTTGTTTTTTCTTCTCGGTTTTTGGGGGGTAAATCGGAGAGTACACAGAACACTTCTTGAGTGTGGAGAGATTTCGTTTTTGTTTTTCTGTGGAGGTCGAGGTCTTTAGTATAATCATAAATAATAATCAATTTCCTGTATCCAAAATGTTTCCCATCGCTTGGCAACTTTTCCATCTGGTTTATGGCATATGCAACTGCTGCAAGTTTTCCCTTGGTGAGAAAATGGGAAATGAAAACTGACAGCACAATGAGAGGAGAAGATCAGCATTGGGTTGGGGGGAAAGAGCAACAACTGAGAGGGGCAATGATTGTTTAACATTTATTTATTGTTGGCCGTTTTTTGTTTGTTTGATTTGTTGAACATTTGCGCACATTTGTTTGCCTCATTTGCATTTTTCTTCTTTTGGCTTTGGGGGCGCCAATCAGAAAACGTTTCGCTCTCCCTCTCAATTGAGATCTAAGGCCTGGGGTCTGTGGATTGCCTTCGTGCACTCAACTCACTTCGTGTCATGTCGTTTCGTTTGCTGAGTTGGGGGAGGTTAAGTGTTGGCCCAATCAACGGCACGCCAGCTTGCCCCCATTTGTTGCACAATGACGCATGCGTCGTCGTTCAATTTGTTTTTGTTTATGACTTGGCCAAATAAAAGCGCCAGCCGTAGCCAGCTGTTGCTGGATGTGATTCCTGGCCACCCAAACCAAAGGCGTGGTGGGTCGGGGGCGAGGGCCCTTTGGATGTTGTTGTGCCATATGTCGTTCGCCTGGTAAACTGAGCCTGCGCGCATCGGATTACCTTTTTGTGAAAGCAAAGCAAAAGCAAAGCCCGAACTGGACAAATTGCTGTCGACTTCTTTTGGGCCGGAAAACGTCAAAACGTTTGAGATCATAATAAGGCAAAAGAACAGCTCCTAAGGTCAACGTCGCTGTTCTTGTCGCGTTGTCTGGCAATGATCTTGCATAATTACCCAGCAACGCGTTCCCAGAGAAAATTAAAAAACCTCCAACTCGAAATGAAAAGAAAAAGTGATGAACATAAAATAACAAAATGGACAATGGTCCATCATCACATGGTCTATGCTCGGCTTGGCAGCTTAGCCCTGACTTGTAGCAGAGCAAGAGCGAGATCCGAGAGTTAACCCTTTGATGACAGCGGGGTCATTTATGAATCATTGACAGTTTTTCTGTTTTTTATGATACGCCGCATGCATCAGTCGACAGCTCATCAAAATTTAGGAGCGGGTTGGAGAACCGCACCCCACTGGCACTTTCGCTTATAAAATCATTTCAAATTCAATACTTGAGATGATACATGGCATATGGCATTAGGCAAAGCAACGACTTGAAAATACCCTAGAGTTCAAGATCTTGCCCATATGGGGGGATAGATGAAAGATAGATATCTAACTTCTGCTTAGTCACAAGAAAGAACCAAAAAAGACCCTTGAGTTCAGCCTGCTTTATCTAAACACTTGGTAAACGTTCATATACCCTTTCGCCCACTGCTTGGGCAGGGTATTTATGTACATATTAAAGTCAAACGATGACGAAAGTATTTCAACTTGAGATAAGTTTTCGGGGAGCAAAGCTATAGGAAAAGAATTGGAATGTTTCGAAGGCAAAAAGCGTTTGTGTTAATTAAAAACAATTAAGGCGGCAGGCGGCACTCGGCAACGGCAACGGCAATGGGAACATCATCGGGGTCGAATTGAAAGAGCAAGAGCATAGCCATAGAATAGCAGGAGTTAGTTCTCTCACGCACCACACCAAACTCTGGGCCAGAAAGGTTCCAAACGAACGAAATGAAACGAAACGGAAAAATGTGGGTCGCCAAGGCATGGGCCGTTGAAGCTGCGCTGTAGGGCCCTCTCGCTTTCATATTAATTGCGGTTAATTGGGATTAACAGCTGCGCCAAAATGCCGCACTCGCCAGTGTGAGGACTGCTGCATTGCTGCAAAATGATTGGGGGATCAGTGTGCCCTCGAGGAGGGGGCAGAAGCCAAGCCGAAGAAGCCGAGAAGATGGCGATAAAGAGATGGAGACAATAGCTTGGCCTAAAAATAATGTATGCATGTACTGGTGCTGACGCTTGAACTGGTTCTCCCTATGACAGCCGGTTCCATTTCCTGCCCCAGAGAGTGTTAGCCAAAGTGATGACAAAACTTTCAGAATAGCCACCAATCCTCGTCAGCCCACTAGTGTAGCGAGTCCGCCCCATCCGGTGTCCATCCGGTGTCTATTAACTGGTTCTCTATCTCTCTTCACACTGGCAAGTTTTTAGCAGGATTGCCTAGGCCCACAATTATGCCGCGAGGGAGAGAGAGAGAGGGAAGAGGGAGAATAAATATCGTTATGGTTCGCGTACGCGAGGCTGACATTACATTTTCCTGCCTGGAATTTCCGCCGCCGCGTTAATTACAATTACAATGATGGACTAGCGACAGCAGGCACAATCATTTTCTATCTACTACCTGTGGACCATCCAGACCATCCGATAACTTAGATAAAGATACTATACTACGATTCGTGGTTGGATGGTTGGATGGATGGAAGGGTAATTGTTTTTTCTTCTTTTTGTTTTTTGGCTCTGTGTGCGTATACCAAGAATGATGCAACGGAAGTAATTTGAGGTGGTGATGATGCAGCATCGTTGCAAACGTCGTCGTCTCCGGGGTTAATAGACAAACACACGCACACACACCGGTCACACTGGGGTTAATGGGCATCTATCTATCATTTGACTTGCCGCCAAGTGTTAAAAGTCGAACTCTGATATTCTGAGAAGTCATTAGTTACATGTTGACTCGCGGAGACTTTCTTGTTGAGCCTAGCTTAAGACTACTCAGACTGCACCCAAAGCCCATAATAAGCCGCTCTCTGTCGCTCTGTCGTAACTCAACGTAAAAAGCAAAGTCGAAAAAACTAAAAAGAAACACAACAACACACAAGAAAAAGCATAAATGTGTTTTCAATTTTCAAAATGCCGTTCGAAGAGATGTCTGAGCCAGATAAATTGGGTGGGACACTGAGAGAGGCCATATGCCATA
Source organism: Drosophila tropicalis (assembly GCF_018151085.1). NCBI lineage: Eukaryota > Metazoa > Arthropoda > Insecta > Diptera > Drosophilidae > Drosophila > Drosophila tropicalis. The sequence goes on along the minus strand of NW_027173049.1, from coordinate 33,909 downwards.
TATCCGAATGGATTGCGATTGGGATTGGGTTTGCCTTTTGTGTTTCTGCCTTTTTGTCTTCTTGTGTAACTATGTGAGAAAAGATGAGATTTGTTTCTCCAATGCAGTCATATAATTTACAAATCGGGTCAAAACAGAAATATGCTTGCATATGTGAAAGGTTGAGTTTGTTATTTCCAAGTGCTTTCATCTGTTCAAAAAACACATCTCTCCCTCTTGATAGTTGAAACGTTCAACAGAAGTTTCGCAAAAGGCAGATAAGCAAGTATTTTAACCATAAAACTTGTATTTATATATGTATGTATTTACCAAATGCTCTTAGTATATACATATTCCTTATCGGCATGACGCGTTGAGTTCAATTGTGTTACGTGTTTCTTAATCTCTACAAAGTAGTGCAAAGGTTTAATATTCTGTTTTGCTACTGCTAACCTCATTCATTAGGAGTGTATAAAAAATAAATTAATGGAAATTAATGGAAAGAAATACATCGTCTGTACAAGTGTTTGGTATTAAAAGGATCCATTGATCTAGGAACATAGTTTAAACTCCCTTAGTGACGTGTTTTATTACGTAAACTTTTGATTGGGAAATGGGTGGATACAAGAAAGTCGTACTTATGAGAGGCCACATCCTGAACATTAATAAAGGATAACTTTTATATGACTTTTACATTAAACTAAACTACTTTTATCATAATATGTCTGGGTAAGGAATATTAGTTTCCCAAATTTTTAGAAGTTGAGATAGTCTTCAAGGATTTTTTGTGTAAATCTTACTTAGAGAAAAGGAGATCCAACAAAATTTTTCCAAATCAGAATCCGAATTTCTCAAAAATCTGCTAATGTCTCCTATTAAAATGAATATAGAAGGTAATTTGAAATAAAATGGTTTCTTATCAAGTTCCTTGTAATTACAACAATAACAAATAATTTAAAAAGGTCTGAAAATGCAATCCTAGTTCCCAAAAGTATGCTATAAATAGGACACTAACTAGAGTTCACAGCTTTTCAACGAACTCTGAAGAGAAATAGATTTAAACAAACTTGTCGAATATTTGCAAGAATCTTATTGAAAATTAGAACCGGATGTTATTATATTTTACTAATCAATTGAAAGAACCGAGTGATTCTTGTTTTCAATTTCTATTAATTTTCATATTTTCTTTTCAATTTTATACTTCTTTTGTCATTACTAAAAGTTTAATATAAAACTTTTCGAATATTTCTAATATATGTATACAAATATATCTTAAAAGGCCTTCCAAGACAATCTGTATACAAATTTTTTGAAGAATTCTGAGTATTCAAACTCCAGCATCGAAACTCTTATTTCTTTATTCAAAAGTTAATGATATTTTAACTCCAATTTAATTCGCTCCATCTCTGATTACAAAATGATTTCATCAAATGAAGTTTCTTCATAATCCACATTCAATATCTTTTCCTGTTGCAATGTTTTCTCAGTCTTTCAAAAGCAATGAGAGTTATATACCTAATCGATAATGAGCCAAAGAGAAATACCAAATAAAGTTATTAAAAATAACCAAAATCAGTTTCGAATGCTTATGCAAATGTGACAATTATTTTACATTTTGTACATGAACCAAATACACAACGCACATTGTCAAACAAAGTCCAAAGTCAGGGAGTGTCCAATGCTCCAATGAAAATTCTATATACACACATGTGTGTGTGTGTGTGCGCCAACCAATATTTTACTCAATAAAAATACAAATTGAGAAATTGTCATGGCAATCACGTAGCAATCACAATGACAGAGACGGAGACAGAGCTACAACGGAGCACCCAATTGGCATTGGACTGCACTCCAGAGTTCTTCTTGGAAGATCTTTCAGTTCTCATTTCCAGTTTTTGTTGTTAGTACATATTACGAGGGTGATTGGGGGTGTTGTCATTGTTGTTGTTGTTGTTGTTTTTACAAGCTGTACTTACATGCAATAACAGAAAAAGAAGAAGAACACACATACAAATACCAAATCCGTCTACATTTAGTAAGTATGTGTCTCCCCTTGTCTCTTGGCTCTCTCAACTTTTGTTGACCTTTCTGTTGACTTGTGCTGATTGCAGCGTTAAAATCACAACACCAACAACAATAACAACAACCGTGTGGACGAAGAACATCGTGTACACATGTAGACACATCATCATCATCACCATAAAGCATAACCCAAATAACTAGCGAACAACTATAGAAATTACAACAAATATTTTGTTAGGCTCAGCACGTTTTCAAAGTTTTTTTCGGTTTTTTTTTTTTTTGGTTTTTGAAAAACTCAGCAGAATTTGAAACTAAAACTGAACCGAAACCGAATGGATCTCAAAGGCGTGGATAAAGAATATCCACAATATTCATATTCATTTTCACATTAAATATATAAAAGAAGAAGAAAAAAAGTATCTGAATTGTGCCAAAGAGCTGAAAGATTGAAGTCGTTCATTGAATTTTGATGAACACCCGCTGGCTGGCTGGAGGAGACCTTTTTTTGGTGGAGGGATGGGGGTCTCTTTTTGTTTTTTGGCTTACAACAGAAACCGGTACTGGGGCACAGCTTCGTTTGCGGCCCTCTTAGTGGTCCGGAAGTAATTAATGCTTTTTTGTTTGGGCCACATAAAACCGAGAATCTATGCATTAGACTATAATGGTGTTGGGAGTTTTGCCAAGATGTGTGTGTGTGTGTGTGTGTGTGTGTGTAGGGGGACGCCAAAACTAAACTAAACAAAACTTTCACCAATGTGACCATCTTTAATGGTTTGCGATTTGACCGAATTGCCACATGGCAAAACGTTTCTCAACTCATCTTGTGTCTCCTCAGTTGTTGCTGCTGCTGCTGATCGAATATGGTCGTATGGCAAACAGGACAAAAATGGTCAGAAAGAGAGAGAGAGAGAAAAAACTGTCGACATAATTGATCAACAGCATCCTACTGACCATAGATGGGTCTGATCGAGGGGGATTTATGGCTTGAAGATGCTCCTTGGATGGTCAAAACCACATGGTTGAGTTCCCTTCGTCTTGCGTTTTAATTAAACTACGACTTGTCGAGCCTGTCTCTTTGCCAATTGCCTTCTTTGTAATATGTGTGCACTCTAATATGTGCCACAATTCCAGCTCCATTCGAATCCACCTCCATCTCATCTCATCCTCTTCATCTTCATCCCAGCAGCATGCCAGAGAGTTAACGATCCGCTGAAGTTTTTTTTGATTGATATCGCTAGACTCAATACTTGGGAGGTTGGGTCAATGTGCTGGTCCAAGAGCTAGAGAGCTAGAGTTAGCCCCGGCCAGTGGTCACCCTCGTATACTACAATATATATATTATTTTTTTCATATCAGCTCAGATCGCTCATGTGGCAAGCTCTCTCAGTGTGTCTGTGTCTGTATAGTTTTTTTTTTCATTAATTGCCAACGTTTCATATTTTATTTCCAGCATTATTTTTCTTCTCTTGCTGGTTTTTTAATTTGTTTTTCAATTATATTTTGTTTTTGTGGCTGGGTTTTATTTATACACAATTTTTTTCCCCCACTTTTTTGTTGTTTGGTTTTTTTTTTTTCATTGGAATCGGGCACGCTTGTTGTCGCCATAGTCGTCCATGTTGTTTTTGTTTTTAGCTGAAAAAAAAAAATAGCGCTGGCTCAGCAATTGCCCGGAGAGCTGTACGGTCATATACTGCGGCTCAGCGGTTTTATGATTGAATGTTTTCCACGGACAACGCTCTGCGATGATAACATTTGACACGGACTCCACTCCTTGATAATGATACTTAATAATAGCAGCAATTTGAGGCGTGTTTCGGGTGGGCTTATCTGCATTGTGGACTTTGATACTGTTGCCCCAATCCTGGTCAGCGTCCAGACAGATGTTTATATAACTAATTAATGAGAGCAGAGTGTTAATTACATAAATGAAATGGGAGATCCAATTGCATCCATCTCTCTTCCACATTATGTAGAGCACTTTAGTTGGTCTATGATTCTTGTGCTTTGTTTTTTATGGCCCATCAAATCGTTTCATCAAACATCCGCCCCAAATTGCTATATAAGTATCACTAGATTCTTGTTTTTATGGCACATGAAATCAACTTGAGCCCAGATTTTCGAAATCACAAGTTCACACTTAATTAGCATACGTCTCCCGGCTCCTTTGACTTAAGATTTTTAACATATGATTTATTATTGTATTTTCATCTTTCATTTTCAAAGTTCACCTTAGTCTATATTTAGCTGCTTATACTGGAGGGGGTGAGCAGGGAGCGGGGGAAGCATTTGCATATGTGCTATAGCCCGGCGGATGTTGTGAATTGTGGGAATTTGAAAATCATTCAAATTGTAATTTGAACAAAATTGAAATTCATTATCATGAGAGTTAATTTTCTGTATATAGACGAATCGATTGATCTTTCGGCTTTGAATCAAGGAGCCGACTAGGAGATGCTCTGCCTAAAGTCGTATATAACTCACTTTAAGTTTAGATGTTTCATCTCTAACAAAAGTGTCATTACTAGCAGATCTTCTCCCTACTTTTTGAGGATCTTGTTGTGCAAAAATAATAGGGTAGCACATATTTTATGTCATGCTTAAAAGCTTTTCATAATTACATAGAATCAACTCTAGAAACTTCCAAAATATGTTTCAGTTGCCATTCTATTTCACATTCCTCACCGATCCATTCTTGTGATTCATCATCAGGTCGTATACCTAATTGACCTTAGCATGTCCAACAAAATTGGCACGACAAAGAAGAGCAAACGCGAAAATCATCTGCGAAACGCGGCTGACTAACCCACAATTAGTCGCCATATGTTTTGTTTGTTGCAAGATCTGGGCCTATAGGCCCTACTCTTGGCTCTCTTCTTCTCCTTCTCTTTGCCAGATGTCATTTACAAATGCAGTTGCAATTGGGTTTTTGGGGTATATGGAGAAAAGTGAGTGGGGCGCCTAGAAGTTGAGACAGAGAAACCCATCAAGAATGTGCCGCATGTGGCACTTGAATGACTATGGGCATCTGAGCCTGGCATAATTTTTTTTTTTTGTTTTTTGTTCTCTCTCTCTATATTTTGTCTGTTGTTTTTGTTGGTTTGTTGTGTTTTTTTTTTTTTTTGAAGCGATCTTTCTGTTTATGTTTGCTTCAGTGTCGTGAGAATTTTTCGCGTTTGGGCGCACATCGTGTGAATTGAATTGTGGGGCGTCTGAGTCTGGGAAGCGAAAGTGTTGCAGAATCTCTGGTTGCTGCTGCTGGGAAAGCTGTAACCACTCTTAACTGTAAATTTCAATCGAATTCGCTGGCAAAAGTTGAACAAACATTTCCACTACCTATGTGTGTATGTACCTTCTGACTAATCATTAATAAACATTTTTGTATTCTTCTCATTACAGGTGAGTCTTTATCTACGTAGCTGAACTGCAGCCTCTCTTAGCCTTAAATTGGTTTGTAATTTTATGTCTAATTCGATAATTAAAGGTATGTAAAACAATTAGGCAGGTGTGCGTCCCACTTTAAGCACTCGTGACAAAGTTTCTTTCCAAAAGACAAAAAGCAAAACAAAACAAAACAAAAACACGCGCTATTTTAATTGATGCCCAAAAAACAAAAAAAAAAAAACAAACTACATACTAAAAGAATCAGAATTGGAAATTTATGCTGCATTCAACTTCAAACTGCTGCAACTGCAGCAAGCGTAACGGTGGCACAATTGTGTTTAGATTGTCGTGGCAACCAGCAAGAGAGGGAGAATCAGACAAGAGACCAAAGTTATGCTTGAAGAACTATGCAACAGATACCTCAGCTACATAGCTACATATATGTATAAACAAACATAGGTAGGAGTCGGGAGATTGGTTTGTTGTTGCAGGGACAGAGTGAGACAGAGAGAGAGAGTTGCATTTTGGTGGTGGCGACATCGACACGCATGCGCTTTGACAAAAGGCCCTTCTCCTGACCCTTCCCAGCGGACTACTCCCTCGCTTCTTTAACCAAAACAAAGCACTGCTCAGAAAACGAAGTTTGAAAACTTTACGCTTAGTTGGCCATCGGCTGACTCTCCGACTACGACTCTCCGAGGCGATTCATGTGACTGAGCATGCGCCAACGCCAACGCAAAAAGGAGTTTTCAGTAGGTGTGGGTGGGAGTGTGGGGCATGGTGTTTCCCGATCCGAGACAACAGTGCAACACACTCTCTCACACACACACACACACTCAGTTAGTCAAGGGTTAATGTTTCAATATTTGCCATTATTTTCGGAACTGGAACACGTTTTGGGAGAACAACAGCAATAAAAAAAAACAAAAACAAAACAAAGCCAGTTGATTCTCGAATGTGTTTTAAACTATTCACATACTTATCATTATCACCCCCCAGCAACATCGGTTGTAAAAACATTTTGTGAACAATAGGAATTCCATGGGCCGCATATGCTGGACAATCGTGTGGCATTGTTATTCCTAAAAACAGACTCTCTCGATGACGAATTAAGCCAACCAATCAAAGCAGATAGAACTGGTTAACTTATATTTGGTTTGCTTATAAATGACATACCAGGACATGTTGCAGTAGGTCATAGATTCCTCAAATCCTGAGCCAAGTGGAGCCAATTCTAATGACAAAGTTGTTCTTATACCCAACTATACACAGACATTGGATCACTTTGAATTCATTTGCCCGTCTAGATGAAACCATGACCATTCTTTGAATGCTTAGCATCAAAGCAGGCGTCAATTGATGAAAAGATGAAGATTCAGTATTTCAAAGCCGGATAAAATAGGTGAAGCCGGATAAAATTGCTTCAGAAAGATCTGCACATTTTCCGTTGCCTGCTTTTGGGCTGCACATTTCGTGCTACTAGTCAGCCATGTCTCAAGCCAGAAATATTTCCAGTCAGCCATGTTACAAACCAGAAATGTTTTTAGTCAGCCATGACTCCAACCAGGTATGTTGCCAAGTCAGCCAAGACTTGCACCATAAATGTTGCTATCTCGCCATGAGCTAGAAATGTTGCTAATCGGCCATGTTGCCGAATGTACATGTTGCAGGTCGGCCATTTTGTTGTTTCCGAAGAGGACCATGTAACAGAGGACTCTGTATTCGAACAAGCTAAACAAACTGATAAAAATGTTACAAAAAAAGGATAAAAAGATTGTTTCAGCCCGGAAAAAAACATGAATTGCTGATCTTATATTATTGCATAGCACATATTGCAGTAAGCAGTTTATACTTAAAAGCTTGTTGCGAAATAAATTTTAGTTTAAATATTGAATGTTATATTTAATAAATTGTGGATGCTGAGCAATTTTCTTAGAAAATGTTACTTACACATACAAGATCTTCTGACGATAAGATCAGCTCGTGTCCATGTGAGTCGTTTTGTGCTGCTGCTTTTGCCTCTTCGCTCGCTCTCGATTTCTGCTTGAAATTTTGTGGCAACGACCATAGCAAACCGGTTTAACGGTCTTAACAAGGAGTCGACATAGCAATACCCTACATGAATTATCAACATTATCTTAATTTGATCACCTTTAGGATAACTTCCTTAACCCATCTTAAAGATTCCAGTACGTCTTCACCTTTGGTTTCTTATTCAGTTTATTTTATTTTGGTTTCAAGTGCTTGAATACCCATCATACCCATTTAATTTTTTGAATAAAGGGTATTTCTTATACACAAATCAAAATCCATAAAGTAGTACAACAACAATATATTAAATGTGTGCGTCGTTGTTGTTGTGTTTTTTGTTTCGTACATTTTCATTGGAATTTGAATGTGGTATTTGTGTTTCCATCTAATTATAAAGCTTTGTTTTCGAATTAATAAACGACAAGTGTGCAAAAGGCAATAACAAATCTTAATCGATGACTAAGAAGTCTGAGATTTACACTAAGCCAGCGCGACTAAACCTGTCTAAGCTAGGTTAATCGGTTTTCTAATTCGCATAGAAATGACCTCAAACGACTGGGAAGTATTGACCTTGCGTTTGGGCCAAAATGGGGGCCTCTCGTGAATCCTTATATTGCTGGAATGCGGCTGTGGTTGCTGGCTCCGACTGTGAGGCTGAGATGCTGTCAACCTCAGCATGATCGTGGCGCTGGTATTGACTGTGTCGCCGCACGTACAACAAGCAACTTACATAGCCGCCGATTAGCCAGGCCTAAGACCAAGTAAAAGACGACAAAAGAAGGCGAACAAGAAGAGAAGACCTGGGATGGACCCATGAGCCGAAGGTATAAAATCCATCCCAAAATGAGCTATCTGACTGTGGAAATCTTTCACTTCGTCGTCGTCGTTGTCGTTGTCGTGGCTTTTAAGGGCTTTCAGCTTGAGCAGTTGGGGCCCAGCGCTGCAAATGCATTGTGGCAGTCTCCAGTTTGTATCTCCATCTCCGCCTTCGTCTTCAATCCCAGTGGTCGCCTTCTTCTTTTCAACCTTCGCCATCTCTCTTTGCTTCTTTGTTTTATGCTTCATGGCTAATGGCAGGCTCTACAGGTTGCTGCTTGTGCGGCTGTGTGTTTGCAACATGTTTTCGATGAGTATGACCATGTATTGGGGGGACCCTAGGCTCAAAGAACAGGGCAATCGGCCTCTTCTCGTGGACACGTGTGCGTTGCTAAAACGTCCGCTTTGGCTCCAGTTACAGCTTCTCCTTATCTGACCAAAGGTGGCATTCACTTTTTGTTCCTCTTCTTTTGCCTTTTGCTTGGTGCCTTATTGTGCTTGGATTAAATTTAGCAAATCGAAGCCATGCGCTAATTGAACAGAATGTTGCTGGCTTACGGATTTCTGTCTTCAGATATTTCAGTCGTTAGCCTGCTGCAGCTTGGCCAATTCTTCTGAAAACCATGGCATTGGCCTAACATTTAGTCACAGTTCCATTGTGTCTATACCTACCAACTTTTTGCATTTGACTGGTGTTGGAAGAAATCTAATTGCTACATTCCTAAAGCGCCCTTTAAAAAAGTAACTAAATCGACCAGCTCCATGATCGAAAGGCCAAAGAAATAACCAATTTATAGACAGATTTTTTAACTTCAAATTCCAAACTTTATAGAGTTATAATAAAGTCACTTTTTAGATCACTTAAAGAATGTTAAGTATAATATGGTGATAGTTAGGCCAAGAGTTAGAGTAAACAAAAAAGTATAGGTAGTCATCATAATCTCTTAAGATTGAATACTTTCTTTTAAAATTTGTTTAAAATATCTTAACTTTGCTTTCAATTACTAAGGATGTCCCAGTAATTGCAGTATTGTGTCGTCTAAGCCGATTTGTGTACAAATTGGTCTAATGTACTATATTTTAAACATAAACCAATCGAATATTGGCATCGTTTAAGCCTTTAAATCGTAGAACAGGCATCTACAGTAACCAATATCCTTCCTTGATTCGAAAATACTAAAATAATTTAATGAAGATTTAACAAACTCTCTTTTTGGCCTCAATATGTTTTAGTTTAGACCCATCTTAAGATTTAGCTCCCTTTATAGGCCATTAGAAGAATCAGCAGGATAAAGAAATTTGTCTCTACTTAAGACAAAGTGAGAGTTATTCAACTCTCGATGATAATATTAAAATTTTTGAATATGAACACAATATTTCTGTAACGGTTCATTTGAATGTTGTTGACTTTATCATAAATTATGTGAACAAAGTAAGCGCAAGATTACTTTCTGCATGTATTTATAAGGCAAAAATAAATGACTGCCTGATATTTGGCGAGACGACCCAAAAGTTCACTCTCTAAAAAGCCACACACTAAATAAGTAAGAGAGAAACAATAAAGCGAAACTTCCCCCAGAGACTCGCTCATATTTCACACTTCACGACAAAGCGATTAAAGTCGCGCAAACAATCTGTTATTGGAGTTGTTGCAATTATGTTTACAAAGACATTAAAAACAAAACAAAAAAAAAAAGCCAAAAAAAAGATACGAAAAAGCCACAAATACACACAGACAGAGGCTTTAAACTCAAAAACTTGTAGTGGAGAGGCAGTTTTTTTTTTTTTTTGTCTTTTTTGAGTCTCGAACTGGACGTGAGTCGTGCAGCCAGCCAACAACAAGGCAGACGACAGCGACAATCAATAAGAAACAAAAATAAAAAGCCCCAGAAGAATACAAAATTCCCTTGTTAAAATGAGATTAAGACTTGGTGCTACCCTCTAAAGAATTTAAAGTTCCATCACAATTCTTCAGAGGGCTATCGATTCAGAGATAATCAATAACTTAATGAGATCTACATAAGCTAAGACCGTCTGCTAAATTGGAAGTAAGCTATTGCTAACTATGTCCTATAGTTGAAATGACTTTTCCAATTTGTCCAAGGATCTCACGAACCACTACGCCATATTCTAGTAGAAACTAAGAATGTTAATTAATTAGTTTTCCTGTGAAACATGTAAAGTTGCTTGCTTTCTCAGAACTGATTTGATTAAGCTTAGAGAGTTCATTCTGGTATCATCTACGAGATCTATGACGTCTTTCAAATAACTCGTAAATGATGATCATGCAAAATTATAGAGAAATCACACTGTAACACTTCCAACCTTTGATACAAAGGTTGGAAACAAAAAAAAAAACCTTCTTTTAATATTTCCCCTTCCTGTTGCCATTCGAAACAACTTTGATTTGGCAACAGTTAAGGGATGGAATAAGAAGGACAAAAGTGAGATTAGGTAACTTTAATCTGGAGGCACTGAAATCTTTTGTGCAAGGATCAGACAAAGAAAGCAGAAAATTACTTTTTTAGGGGTTTCAGCATTCTACAGACTTGAATATGCTCTCTTTCCCCAAACCGTCTGCAGGGTATACTTAACAAATGAAGAAACAAACCATCGTTGAGGTCGATCGCATCGCAGCTATAGATTGGGCTTGAGCTCATCTGCATGTTTTTTGGGGTTAAAGTTAACAAGAATACTTCTGTGTATCTTTTTGGCTCTCACTCCCTTCTCTTCACGGTTCGCCCTGACCAATTAGCTCAGCTGTCAAACTCAAATGGAATTCGGAATGTGAATGTTTGCGCATTTCATTTGTGGGCCCTAAACGGGGTGATCAAATGATTGGTAAATGTGCGCCATCATCTTGGCAATTAGCTTTGATTCTAAGCAGCTTTTTTCTGCTCACCATGTGACAAGCTAGAATGCTGATAAAGCAAATAGTTAATCAATCTATCACCCGGAGGCTAGAGTCATGAGGCAATCAAAGGGCCAAAAGCAATCCAATTATGCGGCTTTAGGTGTTAAAGGGACAGAAACACAAAAAATAAGAAAAAACTACTCGAAGTCTCCACATTGACTCGTGCTAAAAGTTCGCCGAGGTTCTCTTCTGGGTTTCGTATTTTGCCATTTAAATTTTGAAATAGAAATATGGCGCCCCTCGCATCAAATGGCGCAAATTGGAATTCGTTGCGCTCTCGAGAGGGCACGTCGAAACTCTTCACAAGACATGGTACTCGAGAGCGTCTCCTGATCTTTTGTTACTGTTAATCTGCGTGGAGGTACTCGAGAGTGCTCACTCTCAGAGTGCACAGAAAGTATCTCCCTCTCAGTATCTCAGCCAAGCGCAAAGTCATCGATGATGATGGCCATGATGATGATCTAGAGATGAGGCAACCTGTAGAGCCCGACCCCAGGAATTGTCTCAAGGGTCGGTGTTTAGGCTTTCTTTTGAAAACTAAACCCTAGAGCCATATGCCGGGTATCGGTGATGGTCGGGGGGTAGAAGCATTTCTCTTTACATGGCATTTTGTATGCTTCATCAAACATCTTTGTGTGTTCTTACACCTTCGATCTGCTCGTTTACCTGTTGAATGCCTTGAAGTGGCCCTGGCTCTGTATCTGCCTCTACTTCTATCTCTGGCAATGGTTTCTTGGATTTAACTCTTGTCAGTTGCATGTTCTTCGATTTTTGACAGATGATTCTGGTGGGGTTTGGGTTTTTTTTTATTTTTTTCTTGATTGAGGTTTTCGACCATAGACAGCTATTAATATGTTTGATTACAGACATCAATTTCAAGTGAAGCGAGCAAACGATTCTCCAAAATTTGATCGAAGCGATCTCAGCGTTTGAACGGCGCTTGGGCTTGACTTTACGAGATCGAGAGAGTCAAAGAGTGTAGAAAATCTATGAAAAGCGATTTTCAATTTAAAACGTATTTTCATGCTCTCTACTGACTACTGCTGGGATGAGACAATGCAACGCCTCTTCAACTCGGCTCAGCTCAGTTCACGTTACCTCACCCCCTGCATCATTGCCGCGCCTTGGCTCTTGAGACGCAGCATGAGTTATGGATTTGGTTGCGCTTTTCAAGTGCCATCTTTTGTCTATGCAATCTCAACTGCAGAGATTTTTATAGTTACAAAAGGTCAAAATGAGCTCCTATGGCATACCTGGATAGACATATAGTCCTGCTCCTGTTGCCTGCTGGCGTAAAAACCCCGATTCCTTGTGGGTTGGGAACAGGTGAAGATTGAGTCTCTCTCTCTCTCGTTCTCTCTAAAATGTTGTTGTGATTTGACAACGATGGAACACAAAATCGTTTTGAAAAGACAAAGCCAAAGCGCCGTCCCATAGCCCACGCAGAGATCGAGGAAGGCGGTGATCTTGTGTGCTTATAAGGCAACACAACACTCACACACACACACACACATACAACCCCATGCCACACAAACAGGCTTAGGTGAGAAAGAGAGAGGGAGCGCAACAAGTAAGAGAGCGTATTTTTTTTTTCTTTTCATATTTTCCTACCTGAGCGGCGTCGAATTCGCCGCATGAAAAATGCTAAGAAATTGGGATATACACAAAATGTCTTAACGTAACTAAAGTGTACCTGAAATCCACATTCACACAGACCTTGCAATGCTCTTCTGCTCCAGGTGTCAATGTGTTAATTCGGGGATTACATATCAACTTTAAAAATGTAACCAAAAGTGCTGCATTTGGATGGGGTAATTGAAACGAAATTCTCCCTCCAAATGGAAAGTAGTTGCAATTTAAGATCGATCTCATATTGATTTGACTTTCTATAGCTATTAGAGGGAACTGATTATTTCAGTAATACCCACCAATATATAGGCCCTCTTTCTAAATCAAACTTAACTAAAATACTCTCTCAAATATTTCCTAACATCTTTAATGAATATCTGTCGCAAAAACGATCTAAAGTAAAGTTAAATGAAAATAATGAATAAAAGTGTTATGGATTTCTATAAATAATAAACAATATTATTTACTTTCCTATAGGGTTGTCTTTAATATGTACATTTTGATATCTACTTATATTAATAGGCACTCTATAACTGATACGATATAATTTATATTGATAATATTATTTAGAATCAATAACTCATATATGTATATAATAATTCCTGAATTCTTCTACGTTCTCGAAAAAGGGAGTATCAAATCTCTATAAGATCTCCCTCTTTCTCTTTCTCTATGATAATTTTTGAGAGGATTGAAGTACAGATGGCCTGTAGTCAAATAGAGTAAAATGCTTATATGGAATACTCCTCGATCACTGTTCTATATACGATAATTTGCATGCACTATTTCGGCGACAGTTAATGCCAATTGATGTAATGTAGGGCATTCAAAATATAGTCTCAGTTTTCACTTAGCGCTGACTTTTTAAGTAAAAACTGCCTCGTCGCATTCACGCTTACCTTATTTTACCTTACTTTGCCATACCTTTACCTGTATAGACTCGATGTCTGTCTCTCTGTGTGTGTGCGTATGTGTGAGTGTTATTGTTGTTGCTGGAGACCATTGTGCAGCTGTGCCCCTGCCAAGAGTTGTTGCTGTTGTGTTTTTTGGCCTGATCTGAGCTTGAGATTTTGCCGCTCACCTTTTTGTTGTTTCTACCAACATTATTTACCTGTATTCTTGGACTCGCTCTCTCATACAGTCACTCTCTCTCTGCAACTATCTCGGTAGAGCGAATGCTCTCTTTCAATGTTGTTGGTGTGTGTGTGTGTATGAGTGTTGTTGGTGGTTAAGGCTTCAGTTTTGGATTTGGATTCAGTCTCGAATACAACGTTATGCTGCAAAGACGCGATTTGCTTGGGAATTACGTATCGCATATTGCAAATATCGCCCATACCCAAATATCGATATCCAAATATACCAACCAAATATATGTATATATAAATGGCAATTGCTAGCTCTCGATCGATTGCCGTTCGTTTCGTTAATTTCTGTGCTAATCAAGTGCCCATCCGTGATTCGATGAAATAGGCAAGGCCTGAGACTGCCAATTTGAGTGTTTTTTGTGTTAGAGTGTGTTTAGCAAGTGCCAAGAGGCTGGATAAAGTTGGCAGAAAGCAAGTGTTTGAATATTTTGTGAAATCATTGCTAATTGGTTGGCTGCGGACGCAGTCCACATAAAAGTTCCAAAGAAAATAATGTTTTCAAGTGTTTGTGCAAAATAAAAGCAACAGCAACCACAACAACAACAACAGCAATTGCTTAGAGCAATTAAAGCTGCGCCTGCGCCTGAGTCCTAACCTCAAAAGTTGTCGTCTTCGACATAAGCTGAACGGCAGCAACAGCAACAACATCAGCAACATCAGCAGCAAAAAGCCTTCGCCCGTAATGTGAAACTGGTTCCTACACACAAACATACACTCACTCACACACACACACATACATAAACACTCTTACACACACACACACACACACACACTCGGACAGAGTCGTCGCCAACTCACACATACGCAAATTGCAACAAAAAAAAAACCTCTTCAAAACGCAGTGAAAGAGTCAAATAAATTTATGAAAAGTTTTTTGATTTTTTGGCACGCAAAGCTGACAAAGCAATTTAAAAAACAAAACCAAAAGAGCCAACATCGACGGGGCCAAGTTATCGGGTAACAGCAGAAACGACAACAACAACATCTGCAAAAGTGTTCCGTACCAGCGACCCTATGACGTCACCGATCATTAAACGGACTACGGCCTGATTTGCATTAAGCATCAACGTGAAATGCTTACATTCAAATTACATCGGAGACGCCACAGTCTGGGCTTGCCCCTACTGTTGCTCCTCCTAATTCTGGCCCTCTGTCCCATTTGGCCAGCTGCAGCGGCCAGGGAACGAGATCGAGAACGTTTGCCCAGGCAACAGAGTTCGAATCGCTATTCGAATAGGCCACGCAATGGCGGAGGCAATGGCAATCGCAACGAAAGACGCGGCAACAATATCAATGGCAATGGAGGCGGACTAATAACCAGTGTCGCCAGCCTCGCCAATGCTCGCGAGGATCATCCCAAGCACACGGAATTCGTGAAGGGCAAGAGTAAGTCTCAGTCAATCTATCCATCTTTCTATCCATCCATCCATCTATTTGTCTTCGTCAAGAGTTGTTCTCTTTGGGGCCTCCAAATCCATCACATTCTATGTGTATTTATGTAGATTTGCGTGCCCATATATCAAAATCAAGACCCAAATATGGCCGCCATATCAGTAGTAGTAGTAGTAGTGGAAGAGAAAAACCCATGGGCATATCTATGCTTTACTTTTCCAAGTTAATATTTTTGTTATTTTTCTTCTTTCTTTTTTTTTTGGTCGAGTTTATCTTATCGCCGTACGTGTGCATGGTGCTTGTTTGCTCTGCTGGCTACAATGCAACATGTTTTCCATTATTTTTCATTTTTTTTTTTTATTTCGGCTGCATTTTGTATTATTGTGTATTATACTTGTGGCTTACCCAGTACAGAGTACCCAAAAAGTGGGGTATGATCAGCCAAACTCTGAGTTTAGTGAGTCTCGGAATTCCAATTGAAGTTGTCTTCTACGACTCTTTCGGGTGAAAGCAATTGGCTTTAAAGTAAAGAACTAGTAAATGGTACTAACTAGAGATCAACTTATATCGAATCACAAATTTATGATACATCTATCAACTTTTTACTTGCATTTTTTGATTATCTAATGAAGCTTCATTAACATTTCTTTCATGCTTATAACGAATCACTTAATCTTCGTCTTAGTCTCTGTTTAGTCTGTTTGCCAGCTTAAAATATACTGAGAATCATTTAGTCAAGAACTCTTTTTGGGAAAATGTTTACCATTTCGCTGCTTACTTGTATGTATTTTATACCTGCTTTAACTTTAACTGCCTCTGCACCGCTGCTTGGCTGGGCTTCACCTGGCCGCCTGACTCTTCTGACTTTTTCTTCACCTCTTGACTTGGCGCTGGCCGCATTCTGTATATATTATCGCCCCCCGGGTCCGGGAGTTATCAACACACGCACACACGCACATTGGGAGTGTGTTTATCTACATTTCGTAATGTCAATCTGACAAGTAACCAAAAACAATTTTAGTTAAGAGGATCAATCTTTTATTCGTTTACATTTTACATGTAGTTTATGCTTTCAGCAAAATTCACGGCCCAAATGAAAATGGCGTTCGAATTATAATTTGTTGACACGGCAAATTTTCGCCCTGAAATTAATAAGAATTTTTTATACATATACATATTTTCATGTGTGTGTGTGCTTGCACAACCTTTGGGGCAGAGAATATGTTTAACCAAAAAAAAAAAAAAAAAAGTTAATGAAAAATATTACCCGCTTGTACATACATTTTGTTTGTTCAATACTTCGAGGCAAATGTTTGCATTTGGCAGACAAATAAAAAAAAAAACTGAAAATAAAATTACCTTTTTTCAGCCATTCTCTCTCCATCGATATTCAGTGATCTTGTAGACTGCAAATTAATAAATGTCTTGGATGGGGGAGGGGGGTCAATTGTACAAATATTGATAGAGCAAACCCCGTTTCGCTCGACTCTCTGTTCTCTACGCTAATGTATTGCCCGGATATGGAATATGCAAACATATATGAAAATATATACATATATATACTTACTATTTCAGATAAGAAATTGGCTTGGCTGAAAAACCTACGTATATAGTTGCGTAGGCATCTGGTGGTCAAATCAAACAGAAGGGCTCGAAGTGGAAACAGTCTCCTTTGGGTATTAGGTTATAGTTTTGCACAATTCCATTTTTCTGTTGAAGTGTTTGTTGTTTGGGGTTTTTGTATTATATTGTGATCATAAAAATGTAAGCACAGCTGCGACAAATATGCAAATATGGCAATGGCTCTGAGACTGTGTGTATATGCACGTGCATGGCAAAATGTATGGATAACTATTGCTGTCCCAGGAGTGGAGGGTGGGAACTCTGGGATAGAGTGAGATCGGGTCGGAGGGGTTGCTCGAGCAACTCGAGGCAACAGGCGGGCGGGCCATAACAATTACAACTATTGTTGGCGAGTTTCATTTTTCGCTTGAAAGCGAGCAAAAAGTTTCGCATTAACTAAATGCGATATACTTATTACACTTAAGTATATATGCATGTATGTATATAGTTGTTTGTATTGGGTTTCGTTGAACCCGATCCGCTCGGACAATGCAACTGGCCAATATATTTACCCAAACAACTATATTTTAGCTTTTGACTTTTAAAGGAAAACCCAATTTCATGCTAAATGTAAATCAAAAGTGAAAATGTATAAATAGGTCCCCATATTGATATTTGATATTATGTTTATACCTTCATGCTTTAACTTATTCAAAACGATTTGATTTGCTTGGAAGTTTCAAAGCAAAGTAGTCACAACGTAGTTAGTTTAGTTTATGTGGATTTTATATATATTAAATGTATTTAAGGTTATTAATTGTACTTATACTGGATCTTTAATTGTCACTCTTCTCATTAGATCCCAAAACCTACTTCAAAAATGAAGCATTTCAGGGTTTGAATAGAGTATTTTTTTTTTCAAATTCATCCTAAGATATTTTTGATGCTGTGTCTGAACAATAAAACTACTTTTAATTATCGAATGCCCTCATTTGGTTATATATGGCGATCGAGTGATCATAAAATGCAAATTTCGATGAATTTTTAAATTATTTATAAGTTATATCTCAATTTTGGCAATTCGTAAATTATAAATAAATTAATTTTGTGAAAGAAAGAAAAGTTCTAGGAGCGAATCTTAGTTGACTGGGACTGTTTAAAGAAGGCAGGTTATGAAGAATGGTTCTAAAGTGGGCTTAAAACTAACAAGTAAAACTAAATTGCAACTACAAAATACTTTTCTTATTACGAATTTTCTATTTTGAGTTTCCACTGGCGAATGCCAAATTCAAGTTGAAGAAAATTCCAATCGATTGATGGATAGAACTCTCATCTTGTAGGAGAGATTCTATGTAATTTTGTGTCTTTAACTATATATTATTAATTTTGAAATGTGATTATATGCAATGCGGCTTTTGGTTTTGCTCCATTATTTATATTTAACATGTTCCTTTCAATTTTCGTTTAGTTGTTTTTTTTTTTTTTGTTTCTTGGCCAATTTTGAAGCCTAGACCAAGATTTTGGTAGTCAAGATTTTTTGTAGTTTATGTCTGTGTGTGTGTACATCTCATGTGTGTGTGTGTGCGTGTTAACGCTGGAAAAACCGCATTCCATAGTGCGCTAGTAGTCCCCCGTCCCCTCTGCCATTACCCACTCACCATTCCCCATTGTACCCAGGTAAAAGGCACAGAGTCCAATATCAGCATCCAGTCTCTCTCTCTCTCTCTTACGCTCTCGCTCTCTCTCAGTGTTTTTCTATCCTCCGTGACACTGCCTCCCCCTCTTTCTCTGACCAGAAAACTGCTGTAAGCTCTAGCTAATTACAGCGTCAGGCACGCGCTGTTGTTGTCTTTGTACATCGTATATTATTATTGTAGTTGTATTTGTGTGTGTGTTACTGTATCTGTGTTAAGTCCAGGCTACTTTGCATAAGACACTCACACTCTGTGTATTCTTTTTCTATAATTTTGATATAGTCATCAGATAAATAATCCCTACAGAGAGAACGAAAAAAATATACATTGAACTGCAACTTGTTGAACTTTAAGACTTTGCATCCCTCTCTCTCTTTCGCTCTCTGCCTCTCTTGTTGCATTTTACTTTTTAAGCTCCTCCATCTCGAAATATGGGGGCTGAAGTAAAAAATACTGGTTTTCTAAACGCACACATGCATAGAGAAGGAAAGAGAGTGAGCCAGACTGAGAGAGGCTGCCTGAGCACTGAAGCTGTTGCGTCTGCGCACCTCGTAGCCACTCTAGCCCCCCTCACCAAACTCCCTCCCTTTAGCCATTTAATGGCTAGCTAGTTTGTTGATTGTTTTTCTAAGATTTACTTATATTTACGACACTTTTCCCTTATGAACTTTTCGCTCTGCCTCGGCTTTGTTAATGTGCCTCCCTCTCTCTCTCTCTCTTTCTGTTTGTTTTGCTGCTTGTGGGCGTCTTTTTTTTAATTTCAAAACTTGGAAGCTTCCGCGCAGCCTCCTGCCCACGTTTTTTTTTTTTTATTTTTCCCTCTCTCACACTCCTATATATACACACATTTATTAGGCAAAATAAACTAAGTTTGAGTTCTATGCCTAAAAATAGTTTTGAAATACACATATACAAAATTTTGTTTCTGAAAACCAACCCAAACAGAACCAAAAATGGCGCCAGGGTGTGTGTTTGCTCATTAAAGCTGCAGTTGAATTGGGTGGCAGACTGGACTAAACAAGAGATACATAAAATGCCTCTCCTTCGAAATACATAGGGATATAAGTATATGCTTATCTAATCCCAGCTTTGTTTGGCTCATCAGCATGTTGTTGTTGTTGTTGTCGTGAGGCACGACCTGCGCCCAATTGTTGTTCGAAACTTAAATGAACGCGCTTCGAACACGAAAGAAGATTCAGCAGATGAGCAGAAGCCCAAAGAGGCTGCAACACTGAAAAAAGAAACTGCCACAAAAGGGTAGCCAACGCTTGCAAATTCAGAGAATCCTTTATGCCCAATTTCTCTCAGTGAATTTGAAAGGCCTTTGGTCGATGGTCGTTGGTCGTTGGGCGATTGTCGGTACTTTTTGTTGTTATTATTGTCTGTCGCTTATTCCTGTCCCACTCGCTGGCAAATTTGTTGAAGATGCGCTTTTGTGTGCGCTTGGAGCACAGACACAAACTTCTCGTGAATTGTTTTTTGCCTTTGCCTTTTCGTTGCGCTGATTTTTCATCGTGACGCCACGACATGGCCAGAGAGCACAGAGCATAGAACACGAAAGAAAGTTGCCGCGCCAGCATTCTGCAGTACCTCCAACAACTGCCCCTCCCAACCCAACCCCGACTCGAAAACCAACAACAATAACAATGCAATTGCAAAATCCATGCACGTAAGCCCCGACTAACATATAGTTAGACCGAACGGGGCGATCGGCAGTGGTCAGTGGTAATGAGCTGCGTGTTTTTGCAATGTCTGTTGCCGCAAATGAATTTATTAAGCTCTCAATGCTTTTACACAATTTCATTGTAAATGGACGCGTGCCGCGACTGAAATTGTCGCAAAACAGTTATGAATTATTTATGCCTCACTCTAACAAACACACACACACACACACACAGACAGAGTGTGCGAGTGCAACTGATTTGGAGTGTTGCCGCCAATCTATGACACCTTGCATCTGCATAGAGAAGACTTTCACCAGCAGCAGCAAACTCCCAGCACATCGGTTGAATGTACTGTTGAACAATTATTTGATCTTACCCCATCCCCGGGTTGATATTGGGGAATAAAAAACGATATACACAAAGCCTTGCTTAATGCCCTTTTAAATCTTTTGTTATTTTACAACAACTACAACAACTGAATCTATGCTATTTGTTGCCGCTGGCAAAGGTACAACAAAAAAATATGTTACTCGAAGAACAACAACGAAAAACAAAAAACAAAAAGACAGCCCAATCCAGATGGTCTCTGGGTTTCGGTTTCGGGCCATGAGTTAAAAATCTTTTCCACGAAATGAAAATACATACAACAGACAGAGAGAGAGAGAGAGAGTGAGTGGCAGAGAGAGAGAGAGAGAGAGAGGGGGGGGAGACAGGCAGGCAACACAACAAAAACTGTTAAATGCCCAGAACCGGCCGAGCGAGTCTTGGAGTTGCCTGCAGCTCAAACTCAAGCACAGTCAACAGTGTGTGAGTAAGACAAGGAGAGTCAGAGAGGGAGAGGGAGAAGAACCCAAAGAGAGAACCGTCAAGAACGGTTTGTGTCTAGGTCCAAAATGAAGCGAGTCGAAAACGAAAACCAAAACCAAACATCATTGGGTTTTTCCAGTTGCTGCAACATGGAAAATCGTAGAATCGATTATGTAGCAATTTTCCCTTTAGAAGATGCCAGAGAGACAGAGACTGAGACTGGGACTGGGACTGGGAGAGTTGAGAAAGAGAGTCAGCTTGAACGAAAGAAGAAAGAAGTTGGAAAAACTTATATATACATTTAGAAAGTCAGCAAAACGCACAGAGTTTGGAATGCGGTTGGGCTATTAATCAGCAGTTGGTGGGCTAGAAGGGAGGCAGGTTGAGAGGCTGTGGCAAGTCAAAAGTCTATTGAGTCGTGTGTTGATGGCTGGCATACAATCGATAAACAAATACAAAGCCTTTTGCCACACTGTCTCTATATGAATCTCAATCTGTGCCTCGGCAGCTGTATGTGTGAGTGTTGATTAATCTTGATGCCGAAGTTCGTTGCCTAAGTCTTTTGTTTTAATGAGCACATCATGAATTATGACTTTGATTTGTGCTGTGAGTCTTTGCTACGCTCATTAGCCCCGCCACACTTAGCCTAAGGATTACAAATTAGCCCCTTCTCTCGGGACAAAAAAGGAGCAAAAGCACAAAAAAAAAAGGCAACGCGGGCGTGTCGCGCAGAGAGCAGAAAGAAAAATCGCATATATGCGCCTCCATGCCGTGGAGTTCACAAGAATTGAACATTGCTGGACGTCGTCGTCGTCGTCGTCGTGGCTTAAGTTTCAGACTCTGAAACATGAAAAACCCCCTGGCTGATAAATTGTGCGCGATAAAGCCGATGCCCAATGGCTTGAGAAGGGTTCGTGATGTGGCGAATGTCCAAAGTTAGTATGAGAAATGTGCAGCGGAGACAAAAGACAGATGAGATGGGAGAGACTCGGCTGGACCTGCAACTGGACCTGTGCTTCTGCCCGGCAGCGGCAGACTCATGGAACCTTCACTCTCTCGGCATTCTCAAACAAAGCTTAAGAATTTTTGTACGAAATATTTTTGCCCATCGATTTGGTCCCAGTCCCAGCCTCACCTTCTTAATGATGCCTGCCCTGGAATTGGAATGCAAGAGACGCATAACTTTGACCATTTAACTTTTCCTCTTCCACTCCGTTTTTGTTGGCGACAAAAATTTGTCTTTCTTCTTTTATGTGTTTTGTTTCTCCCTTGCTTTATAATTATGTGGGATTTCTTTCTGTTTTCGAATGAAATCAATAAAAAAAATGCCGCCCATATTTATGGCCAAACAATTTTTGTGTACCTTGTTTTTTTTTTTTTTTTTTGAAGTTTTCATCTTCTTCTTTGTTGTGAGTTGATAATTAGCTGGGGGTTAAGGTGGGTGCATCTTATGTAGGCTGCAACTCTAGGTGGGCATGGCACACTTTTGCCTCAGCCCACACATGAGATGGGGGAGAAGAAGGGTGAGAAGGGCGGCCCACGTAGCCCTTCCATAGAATCTAAAATGAAATGTATCTAGCTATCGATGAAGTTGTTGAAGATGTTCAAGCTAAAACAGGTCGCTGACTAATGATAACACAGACTTGGTTTCCCCCATCCCTTCCGTCTCCGTCCATCTAAATCAGTGACTGTGACTCTGACTCTGAGGCTGAGCTGATATTGTGCGTGGGTTGCTAATTATGGAAAACGCCAACTGAAAGCGTTGCCAATGCGCCCACTTGTTATTGCTTCCGAGAGAGCAACGACAATACTTACTAAGTATATATAAAAGATTTCTCAAAGCTATTTCCGTTTATAAATCGAAATGGAATTCATTTCCAAGATATAAGTCAACACCACCTACCTGATTTTTGTATAATTAGATCTCCCCCTCTACCAACCCCTTTACTAATGGTCATCACTTTTTGTTTTCCCCCTCTCTTACAGTTTGCATCGGCACTAAATCACGCCTTTCAGTGCCCTCGAATCGGGATCATCATTATCGCAATCTACGAGATCGTTACACCAATTGCACTTATGTCGATGGCAATCTGGAATTGACTTGGCTGCAGGATCCGAATTTGGATCTCAGTTTTCTTGATAATATACGTGAAGTCACCGGCTATATACTCATCAGTCATGTGGATGTCACTAAAGTGGTATTCCCAAAGTAAGTTTACTTTAGTTTCACCTGGAAGAATTTCTTGCTTAAAGTGTATATTTCTCTCTTCTTTTTATAGACTACAAATTATACGTGGTCGCACACTCTTTAGCCTGACTGTGGATGAGGAGAAATATGCCCTCTTTACCACATACTCAAAAATGAATACCCTGGAGATGCCCGAGCTGAGGGATATCTTACAGGGCTGGGTTGGTTTCTTCAACAATTACAATTTGTGTTATATGCGCACCATAGACTGGCAAGAGATACTCTCGGATGGCCACTACAATTACACGTATGACTTCCAGGCGCCGGAGCGTGATTGTCCCAAGTGTCATGAGTCGTGCAAGCAAGGCTGTTGGGGAGAAGGCAAGCAGAATTGTCAGCAGTTTAGCAAGAACCACTGTGCCCCTCAGTGCGCCAATGGCCGCTGTTATGGCAACAAGCCTCGCGAATGCTGTCATATATTCTGCGCTGGCGGTTGCACAGGTCCCACTCAGAAGGATTGTATTGCATGCAGGAATTTCTTTGACGATGGCGAATGCAAGGAAGAGTGTCCACCTATTCGTAAATATAATCCAGCCGCCTATATACTGGAAGCGAACCCAGAAGGAAAATATGCCTATGGTGCGACCTGTGTTAAGGAGTGTCCCGGCCACTTGCTGAAAGACAACGGAGCCTGTGTTAGGAGTTGTCCATCCGATAAAATGGCCAAGGAGGGCGAGTGTGTTCCCTGCAATGGTCCTTGCCCGAAAACATGCCCAGGCGTGGCAGTGCTCCACTCAGGCAATGTTGATTCCTTTCACAATTGCACAGTGATCGATGGTAATCTCCGTATATTGGATCAGACCTTTTCGGGTTTCCAGGACATTCATCCGAATTATACGTTAGGCGATCGCTATATCCCCTTGCATCCCGATCGCCTGGAAGTTTTCTCGACCGTAAAAGAAATCACAGGATACTTGAATATCGAAGGTGTTCATACGGACTTTAAGAATTTGTCATGCTTTCGCAATCTGGAAATAATTCACGGACGTCAGCTAATGGAGAGTTTATTTGCTGCTCTTTCCATTGTGAAATCATCGTTGTCCAGTCTGGAGATGCGTAATCTAAAGAGGATTAGTTCTGGCAGCGTGGTCATTCAGCACAATGCAAAACTCTGCTATGTCAGCAACATTCGTTGGTCGGCCATCCAAAAATCCAACGAGCAAAAGCAATGGATCAATGAGAATCTCAATACCTTGGAATGTCGTAAGTAGCCTAAAACCTATAGAGAGTAGAAAGAAACGATATCTAATCGCTATTCCCAACTTACAGGCAAAGCTGGTCAAGTGTGCTCGGATCAATGCAATGATGATGGTTGCTGGGGAGCGGGAATAGATCAGTGTTTGAACTGCAAAAATTTCAGTTACAATGGCACATGCCTATCCGATTGCCGCAATATAACCAAGTGAGTAGCCATAAACCAAGTATTTTTCCTTTGCTTTTGCTAAATTATTTTTGTATCTTCTAGTATTTACCAATTCGATGCGAAGACATGCAAAAAATGCCATCCGGAATGTCGCACATGCTCGGGTCCCGGAGCGGAGCATTGCGATGAGTGTGTCCACGTGCGGGATGAACAACATTGTGTCACAGTCTGTCCCGAGGACAAGTACAACGATTACGGCACATGCCGCAAATGTCACGACACATGCGAGGGATGCACAGGACCCAAAGATACCATTGGGCCTGGAGGCTGTAAGACCTGTAATCTGGCCATTATAAATAGCGATACATCGGTCGATCGCTGCCTTAAACGAGATGACAAATGCCCTGCTGGCTACTATTATGAGTCTGTTCATCCACAGGAACACGGCTCATTGAAACCTCTTGCGGGCAAGGCGATCTGTCGCAAATGTCATCCACGCTGCGAACTCTGCACCAACTACGGCTTCCATGAGCAAGTGTGTTCCAAGTGTGTGGGCTACAAGCGACGGGAACAATGTGAGGACGAATGTCCAGCGGATCACTATGCCGACGAGGAGAAGCGAGAGTGCTTTGAGTGCCATGCAGAGTGTAAAGGCTGCACTGGACCCGGTTCGGACGATTGTATCTCGTGTCGCAACTTCAAGGTCTTTGGCGAGGGAGATCTGGGACCGTATGAGAACTCCACAATGTTCAACTGCACCTCCAAGTGTCCAATGGAAATGCCTCATGTCAACTATCAGTCTCTGAATATTGGACCCTATTGCGTATCAAGTCCGCCGCGAGGCTCCAAACTGACAGCTGGCCTGGATACAAAAATAATAATCATAATAAGTGTGGCCATAGTTGTGCCAGTGATTTGCATCCTGTGCGTCGTCACTTATCTGTGCCGGCAAAAGCAAAAGGCCAAGAAGGAGACGGTTAAGATGACCATGGCATTATCCGGCTGTGAGGACTCCGAACCTCTGCGTCCTTCCAATATTGGAGCAAATCTTTGCAAACTGCGTATAGTCAAGGATGCGGAACTTCGCAAAGGCGGCGTTTTAGGCATGGGTGCATTTGGACGTGTGTTCAAGGGTGTCTGGGTACCAGAGGGTGAGAACGTAAAGATACCGGTTGCCATCAAAGAGCTGCTTAAGTCCTCCGGAGCGGAATCCAGCGATGAGTTCTTGCGTGAGGCCTACATCATGGCATCTGTGGAGCATGGCAATCTTCTTAAACTTCTGGCCGTTTGCATGTCCTCACAAATGATGTTAATTACCCAGCTGATGCCCTTGGGTTGCCTCTTGGACTATGTGCGCAATAATCGTGATAAGATTGGCTCAAAGGCTCTTCTCAATTGGTCCACCCAAATTGCTAAGGGCATGTCGTATCTGGAGGAAAAGCGTTTGGTACATCGCGACCTGGCGGCACGAAATGTCCTGGTACAAACTCCCTCTTTGGTGAAAATCACAGACTTTGGCCTGGCTAAATTGTTGAGCAGCGACTCTAATGAGTATAAGGCGGCTGGTGGCAAGATGCCCATCAAGTGGTTGGCCTTGGAATGCATTCGAAACCGTGTGTTCACCAGCAAATCCGATGTCTGGG
This sequence comes from Drosophila tropicalis, assembly GCF_018151085.1. NCBI lineage: Eukaryota > Metazoa > Arthropoda > Insecta > Diptera > Drosophilidae > Drosophila > Drosophila tropicalis. The sequence continues at coordinate 7,618 of NW_027173049.1, read as the reverse complement.
CCTTTGGAGTAACCATATGGGAACTATTGACTTTTGGTCAACGTCCCCATGAGAATATACCAGCCAAGGACATACCCGATCACATCGAAATGGGACTTAAGTTGGAACAGCCGGAGATCTGCTCGTTGGACATTTATTGCACTCTGCTCTCTTGCTGGCACCTGGACGCTGCAATGCGCCCGACATTTAAGCAACTGACAACAGTCTTTGCCGAATTCGCTCGGGATCCAGGACGCTATCTGGTCATCCCCGGCGACAAGTTCACCCGCCTTCCAGCATACACTAGCCAAGACGAAAAGGATCTCATTAGAAAACTGGCGCCCACAACTGAAGGCGCCGAATCTATGGTGGAAGCAGACGATTATCTGCAACCCAAGGTAGCTCCAGGCCCCAGTCATCGCACAGACGGCACAGATGAAATACCCAAACTGAATCGTTATTGTAAGGATCCCAGCAATAAAAATCCAAATGGAGGTATTGCTGGCGATGATGAGACTGACTCAAATGCCCGTGAAGTTGGCGTGGGCAATCTACGTTTGGACTTGCCCGTCGACGAAGATGACTATCTTATGCCCACGGGTCAGGGAGCGGGTCCCACTAACAATAATAACAGCCAGAATCCAAATAACAATGTGGCCAATCCAGGTGGAGCTACAGCAGGCTACATGGATCTCATTGGAGTGCCTGTTAGTGTAGATAATCCAGAGTATCTACTCAATGCCCAAACTTTAAGTGCCGTAGAGCTTCCCATACCCACTCAGACCATTGGAATTCCCGTAATGATGGGCGTTCCCGGCACAATGGAGGTGAAGGTGGCCATACCGGGCAGTGAGCCCACCAGCTCCGATCATGAGTACTACAATGATACACAGCGAGAGCTGCAGCCACTTCATAGGAATCGAAACACTGAGACGAGAGTCTGACCAATCCCTCCCACTCACTGCCAAAGAGAGTGAGAGATTGAGAGAGAGTAAATAGAAAATCTTGCCACATACCCAAGTGCCTTTAGGAAGCCAGCTCGTGAAGTGAATGATATCATAGATAGAAAAACCATTCGCCTGTACAAATCACCGCCCCCCTTACAACCCCAATAGGATATATATGTGTATACTTTTGTTTTTCATAATCACCCCGATATTAATCTCTAGCGTACTTAGTCCCCTATCTATCCTATCAATCCTAACCACACCTAGCTGAGTAGTAGTCAGCAGGGTTACTTGACCTTGCACCTGTACGATTGTAGATTGTATGATGTATGTAATTTCGAAAACAAAACACCGATAGTGCATTTCTAGAATCCTCCTGCAATTGGGAACATTTCCGGTTGGAACCATTGTCTCTGCGGAGGACCCACACTAAGCTACATTAAAAACAAATCAAAAACAAAAAATTAACTGCAACAACTACTTTTTACACTTAGCTGCTAGGCCTTAGCCTCTAGTTCTCCAACTGTGATATAATTTTTAGAACGATATTTAAGTACGTTTATACAAAATGAACAAATAGCAAAGCCAACTTTCAATTTACACATAACTTATACAATTTTAGGCATAGTTTCCATATCCCATTCGGAAAAACAAAACCCCAAAAAAAAAAACAAAACAAAAAAAATCCCGAGCGTGCCATGCCTTCATTCGAATAGATTTTTTTGTTTGGCACCAGAAACGATATATGCAAAAAAAAAAAAAAAAACAAAAACAACAAAAACCGACTAGACTATTTAATAATAATGATCAAAGATATTTAAGTATATATTTGTATGTTTTCATTTATCGACTACAGCTAAAACTATTTGTATAATATATGTTTGTATTGTATGTATTTACGACTTAAACCCATTTTAGAGATATATATGTTACATAAACATTTAATCTATATATACTATATAAAATATAAATAAATAAAGATCTATCGATTTTTAAATAAACTCATTAAATTGATTTCATTGTAAATTACAGTCGAAAGAAATTATGTTTCAAATTAATCCGATCGAATATAGACCATGATTCATTAACATGCGTCACAGGTTCACAGATCAATGGTGGAAAAGGCTCGTTGCTGAATTCTTCTTCTTTTGTATGCGTTTCAAAAGTATGGTCTATCCTTTTTTTGTAGACCATCATTTGACGTAGGCTTGGTGCAAATGCGACATGTTTTGGTGAGGCTTCTATTGGCTAGATTTTCCGGTGACCAGTTGCAGTTGCTAGCTTTGTCGTTATATTTTTGCTTCCTAACTTTTTGGAAATCCTAACTATTGTAAGAGTTGAAGATTTGGTATGACGATCACAACTTTAAAGTCAATAGAAAAACTGTTTATAACAGAAATGGGGATTCTTGAAGTAGCTTTATTGCCTAGGATTTAAAATATTCTGTGTATTTAATAAGATTCATAGACATTTTGAATTTAGGATAAATATTTCCTTAAACTACTCGGGATTTCAGTGTTGAATTGTGTAAAACAACGGACAAGTATTGTAAATTGAGATTTAGTGTTGACAAACGCTATTTTTCATGTTTTTTTCGCGAGTAGCTTGAACTGTTTTTATTTTGGCGTTCAAATTTTGAGCACTGTTAAATTCGTTTGATACCAAGTTAGAAAACTTACTTTAAACAATTACCATATTCAACACTGTGGTTAATTGACCAATAAGTCGAAGCCTACTAGTTGGTTCCAATGGATTGACAGGTGTGTCAGTTGTAGCCCTGGTCAGGTCCAATATAAAGAGGGTCCCCGGGCTAGACAGCTCAGAATAATAAACCACTGGGAACTAACCACACGTTTCTAAATAAAAAGTGAAGTAAAAGTGTTACCGTCCCGACATCAGAAGTGGGATCGGCATCACCTCCAGCGTTCTCTGAGGACGTGTTATTGCAAACTCAAAACCTGCCGGAGCTTGTGAAAACCATGCAAGCATCAACACGTGAACTGCAGGAAACCCTAACGCCACGGGTTTTGCCAAAATTTGTTCTGATAATGCAGACGCTGACGCCTTTAAATGGTGCATTACCGCAGACATCATAATGACGGAGCAGCCCATGATTATGGCGTTAGGTGAGGCTATGCTGGGCAGTGCTGCACAGTGGAGACGCCGTCGGCAATGTTTTTAAACTTGCTGAACAGCCGCAAAACTAATGGCAAATGCCTCGCTGTTTACGCTACCCGTTTGGTGACAACTTTAAACGCTAACTGGCAAAACTAAAACATAGAGAAATAGCTGTTAGAATGTGGCCAACCACTGGCAACGAATTAGGAGTGGACTACAATCTGAACTTGGTGCATTCACATTTCAAAAGCACCGTAATGTTGACCGTGATTACGATTCTGGGCCTGACGTGTCGTTTCTTTGGGAAACGAGGACACAAAATTGCCGAGTGCAGAATGAAAATACAACAAAAAGCTAATGCTGCAACTCAGCAGGATAAGCCGTCAGTTACCTGTATTAAGTGTGGCCAGCCCGGACACTTGGCAAATCAACGTTAAAAAGATGCATTAACAAACAAAAAGGGGTTGTTTTAACAGAAGTACGTGAACCAGTGTTGCGTGCTGAATTCCAACGAGATGTCTGACGATATACATAGTTAAAACATATGATTTAAGAGAAGGAATGTTGTTTTGCAGAATACAAAAAATGGGTAAAACACGATGTTTAACTGTTGTACCTCGAACTTTTAGAAGGTCAGTGGTGAACCAGGTACATGAGTCGATCATGCACCTAGGATGGCAAAAGACCCTTGACAAAGTATATCCGTAAATATACGGCCAAGTCACACTCTGTCCACGTGGATATTACTGACCAATTGAGCGGCAAAAGTGATTTAAAAGAGTAGATTATCGTCCAAATTGATGGCTTTACAAAATTCGTACACCTATATCACACCCTCAAAATAGACCCAGAGAGCTGTATCAAGGCCATGAAGACTTCAATTTTCTCTAATTGGTGTAGCAACGCGCTTTATAGTCGATCAGGGCAGATGCTTTTCAAACACAGTTTTCAGAATTTCGTTGTTCAAACAATATAAAACTTCATTTAATTGCTATTGGGTCAAGTAGAGCGCGTAATGAGTACGCTCAGCAACATACCGCGAATACAGTTGCAAGTCTATTGAAGTCACTGACCAATGAACCAATCGATCGCATATTCCACAACCATTCAATCGACTTATTAAAGTGCTTTGCTGAGAAGAACCCCAAAATATACGAGGAGGTATCAAAACGATTCCCGGAGGCATCCTTTCTAAAATTTTCATTCTTTCACGCAATTATTAAAGAGTTATATACTCTAGAACACTCCAAAAAAAAAAGATTGTACTTCGAAAGGACTATCTAAAATTTTTTACATTTTGTGAAATGGCCAATGAATGACTCAGATGAAATTGTCTTGTCACAAGTCTAAAACGAATGTTTTGATCATGGCGAGTGACGCATAAGATTATGGAAACAAAGAGGTTAATTTAGGTACATATTCTTCAAGAAAATAAAGTTGAAGCTAAAATTTTGATGCTTCTCAAACACAGTTGAATTGAAGTCACTGACCAATGAACCAATCGATCGCATATTCCACAACCATTCAATCGACGTATTAAAGTGCTTTGCTGAGAAGAACCCCAAAATATACGATGAGGTATCAAAACGATTCCCGGAGGCATCCTTTCTAAAATTTTCATTCTTTCACGCAATTATTAAAAAGTTATATACTCTAGAACACTCCAAAAAAAAAAGATTGTACTTCGAAAGGACTATCTAAAATTTTTTACATTTTGTCAAATGGCCAATGAATGACTCAGATGAAATTGTCTTGTCACAAGTCTAAAACGAATGTTTTGATCATGGCGAGTGACGCATAAGATTATGGAAACAAAGAGGTTAATTTAGGTACATATTCTTCAAGAAAATAAAGTTGAAGCTAAAATTTTGATGCTTTTCAAACACAGTTGAATTGAAGTCACTGACCAATGAACCAATCGATCGCATATTCCACAACCATTCAATCGACGTATTAAAGTGCTTTGCTGAGAAGAACCCCAAAATATACGATGAGGTATCAAAACGATTCCCGGAGGCATCCTTTCTAAAATTTTCATTCTTTCACGCAATTATTAAAGAGTTATATACTCTAGAACACTCCAAAAAAAAAAAAAAGATTGTACTTCGAAAGGACTATCTAAAAATTTTGACATTTTGTCAAATGGCCAATGAATGACTCAGATGAAATTGTCTTGTCACAAGTCTAAAACGAATGTTTTGATCATGGCGAGTGACGCATAAGATTATGGAAACAAAGAGGTTAATTTAGGTACATATTCTTCAAGAAAATAAAGTTGAAGCTAAAATTTTGATGCTTTTCAAACACAGTTGAATTGAAGTCACTGACCAATGAACCAATCGATCGCATATTCCACAACCATTCAATCGACGTATTAAAGTGCTTTGCTGAGAAGAACCCCAAAATATACGATGAGGTATCAAAACGATTCCCGGAGGCATCCTTTCTAAAATTTTCATTCTTTCACGCAATTATTAAAGAGTTATATACTCTAGAACATTCCGAAAAAAAGATTGTGTTCTTATGTACTTCGAAAGGACACGTTGAATTATGTGGAAAATTGTATCTAAAATTTTGTACATTTATAGTTGCAGTTGCCGATATAGTTGCAGTTCTATTGAAGTCAATGACCAATGAAGAGAGTTCAGGATAATAAACCCCTAACCACACAGTTCTAAATAAAAAGTGATTAAGTTAAAAGTCACAAGTATAAAAACATGAGTGAATTCAGTAAAAGTGTTACCGTCCCGACATATACATATATATTCTTGATCGGCATGGCAAGACAAGTTCAAATCCGTCCGTTGTTTATACTGCACGGGTTGTGTATCTCGGATTCAGACCACTATATCAAATAGCTCACATAGGACAGATCGGTCTTCAACACTGACAATTATCAATGACTTCTTTACGTTTGACACGTGCCTGTTAATAACTGTGCCAAAAACGCAACCTTAGAATTAAACTGGAACGCTCAAGCGAAAAGAAAATCCAAAAACTTTTGCCATCCAAATGGCAGAGATATCTCTATGCGATTAAGGAGCGAGAGAGACTTTTTTATTTAAAAAATATCGATGTTTTTGCAGCACTAGTTGCAAGTCATAAAAAAATGTCTGGTAAATTTAATACAGACAGTAAATACACTTTGTCAATTTGGAGCACCAAGTCATTGCAATGTTCAGTTAAAGCCAAATTTGGTTTAGCTTTAATAGAAAGATTTTTTAAAGTTTTTTTTTGTCATTGTCATATTATGGTCAATAAATTTCATTTGCTGGTATTTTTTGGTATTATTGTTCTCGATGAGTTAAAATATGATGCAATGTAACCGAATTTCGGTGCGACGCACTTGACCGTCTCTTCTTCTACAACTGCACTTTGAAAACCTTTTCCCAGTTATGCTTTAAATGTAGCTGAAAAACAATTATATTCTATAACGTTAACTTCGGGTGTTATTATTAGTCTATGGACGGGATTGCTTAGAATTTTGGATTGCTTTAAAATAGCTTTCTAGTTGTAAAACGAATCACGAATTGCAGATTCAAAATTTTACATATGTACACATGCATATGTAAAAACATAGGTACATATGTATATATATGTACATACATATACACATGTTCATATGTACATACATATATGTACATATGTACATATTTCCACGTTCATTAGAAAATTTATTAGTCAACTAAAAAACTCAGATCTGGGTTAGATTCCTTGGCTGTTTTATGGAAGTGTAAGCTGAAAAGCATAAGTTCATACAATAATAAAAACCTTCACAGGTTTTCTTCTTTTCAATTGAACACCTTTTTCGTTCTTATTCCACGTGCCACTCAAAACAACTAAAGCGAATGATTTGCAGGTTCGCTTTTGACTAGAGCTGGGCAAAGTCCGATTGACGCCGTCATCGATTCCTTTAAATGTCGATAGTAGAAATCATCGATTATCGATTTGCCCATGTGTGCAGTGTTGCCATATTGGCATATTTTAAACTAGACAAATGAAAGTTGTCACAAAGCAAACATTTTGAATATGCTTTATGAGGATGACAGGTTGATTCGTTGAAACTTCTTAATTATGTAAATTTGTACGGCAATCAATGCGCTTAAAAATATCATAATTCCTTCAAACGCCAATATTAATGTTTTAAATGATGATTTGGAAGATTGTTTTGTGGGTACGCAAATGTCATGGCAAATGTTATCATAATTACCATCGGCCAAAAAAAAGTACCTAGAAGAAATTAAATCATCTGTCAAATATGCCGAATCAGTAAATGAAGTTAATGAAATAATTTGCTTACTTTCGTAAAATTCATAAATCTATTATTTTGGTGTTTTTTGTGCTAAGCTCATTTTTTATTTTTTTTTTTTATGTTTAGCTTATTCTAGCTTTTTTTTATACCATACACACCCATAGGGTGAAATGGTGTATTAAAGTCGCAAAAATGTATGTAGCAGGCAGAAGGAAGCTTCTCCGACCCTGTAAAGTATATATATTCTTGATCAGGATCAACAGCCGAGTCGATCTAGCCATGTCCGTCCGTCCGTATGAGCCCGCAGATCTCGGAGGCTATA